>NC_052641.1:10000000-11250000 GCF_016161935.1 Mauremys reevesii
ACACACACACACAATTCCCAAAGCCCCTTTGATTTTTCTTGGATCAATAGAGCATTTAAACTCCAGTCATAAAGGAAAGAAAGCTTGTTTATTCTTCTAAATTGTTTGACACAAGTGAAGGATCCTGTAAACTCCGTGGGTTTCATTTAATGCATGTGTTTGATATACATTTCAAGCTCCACAAAGCCATACATAAAAGAAGGCATTATTACAATGGCCCATTGGGAGGAAAATCTGTGAAGAGTGTAAAAGCCGTGGGGAAAAAAAGGAGGGTTAGCCCACAGGATGAAAAGAAAACAAGAGAGAAGCTTGAGACCTTTCCCAGAATCTCCGATTCTGCCACCTTTATTCAGGGTGATCGTAATAGAACTTCTCGCCGAGTAAACTGCTGCTCCATCTGACTGACCCTGACCCTATAGACACAAAGTCTATAGTCAAGATTGTCAAAGAGTATAAATATGATGGGCCAGATGCGTAAATGGTGCAAATTAGCATAGCTCTGTTGACTTCTGTTTACACCAGCTGAGGATCTGTCATGAGGGACCTGAAGTCAAAGGCGAGACAGTAAGATTGATGTCAGTGGGCTTTAGATCAGTCACGAGGATTGTAAAGAGACCCTTTTGTGTCTTTTCCCCTTCTGCATCCCTGCAGGAGAGTTAACATCCATTGATTTCCTGCCCTATCTTGCCTTGGAGCTGGACTAGAAGGGGAAAATCACAAAACCCTCAACGTCAGAATAATTGGCGAGGGGAAGAGGTGTTTTTTCTTGTACTCCAAATCCCATTATGGCCTTTGTCTCTTCCAAGCTATTTTTTTCACTGTTAAAATAAATATTTATTCAAAATACACTGTCCAATTTTCAGGTCCGCTGGATGATGTAAGTGTGTAACTTTCTTGATCTTGCCCTCTCATCACCATCATATTCTGGGTTCTTCCCTGACTATCTGGGGTCCTTGATTCCCCCTTATTTCCTTCCTTCCTGATAGGCAGAGTTTCAGTCTCTTTGCCTTTTGCCTGACAAGCAGATACCATGTATGCGGTGGTGTTGTAGCCGTGTTGGTCCCTGGATATTACAGAGACAAGTTGGGGGAGGTAAAATCTTTTATTGGAGCTCTGTGTATGCTGGAAAGCTTGTCTCTGTCACCAACAGAAGGTGTCGTCCAATAAAAGATATTCCCTCACCTACCTGGTCTCTATAAGTAAAAAACATCTCTTGAATAGCCTTGAGCTCTCCAAAGTCCTGTTCATCTTTCACCGCATGATGGTTGTGCCCCATAGGCCTGGAGGGACATCTCTCTGATTGGTGCTTAAGAGTTTTTACCGCTCCTTGTTTGAAATGTACATGGTGGGTGGGGCAAGTGCGTGCGTGTGTGTGTGTTCCTGGCATTATTGAGTTTATCCAGTTTACTATCCACCCTACTGCTATATGACTACGGAGCAAGCGGTCACTTGAATTGCTTGCACCCTTTCAACAATGGGGATGAAGTGAAACTGAGAAGCATGGGACATTGGCATGAGGGAGAGTCAGAGGTGATATTAAGTACCAGCTCACAATGATATGGTACCAGCTCACAGAAGCAAAAAGATGACTGTGTTAGAGTAGAAACCCAATCTGTCCCAGGCCAATTAACTCCGGAGGGCTGGTCGGCTTTCCTCACCTGCTTCTCTTGAGTTAGATTTAGGTCTCTTATCTCTTTCCCTTCCGTTTAATGCAGTGACTTATTCTCTCTCTCTTTATATGCATTAGGTCACCTCCTCATACGCATTTCCCTCCCACTTGCTCATCCCCTCCTGCTCCATCTGATTCCCAGGGGGTTTCTGTGCAACTGGGAGAAGAGCAGGCCTGTTCCAGACACAAGTGCATCAGCTGCCAGCTCCGTTTCTCCCTTGTTTTCCCTCCTCTCTTGGTGCTCAAGCAGTCAGAGTCAGGAAAGGACTCAAATAACTCAAAGATTTTGTTTAATATTTAAGGGAGCAAAGGGTTGAGGGAAATTATTACTCAGGGAGAGGTGCCAATATGTTTGATAACTGTCAGTTTTGTTTATTTTTGAATGCAGGGGATTTTTCACCTAACCTGATTATTCTAGACTTCTTCTTTTGTAATAACAATAACTGCACTTCTATACATCCTCCCGGTCATTCGGAGATCTCAAAGCACTCTTCAAACAATGATGTACCCCACAACTGTGAAGTTGGTATTGTCCTCATTTTACAAGCAGGGAAACTGAGGTAGAGAGGTGCTGTGACTGGGGGAAGATGTCACAGGGTGTCAATGACAGGTCCAGGAATAGAACCCAGCAGTCTTGGCTCCTGGTCTGCTGTTTTAGCTCTTTCTAGTGGTAACACGTTACTCCTTAATCTGGGTTCTGTTCATTTAAAGTCAAGGCGGTGTCTCTAAATTCCTGTAGGACTTTTCCCTGCACCTGCTCAGATCTTACTAGGTCTTCTTATCCATGTTGGTAAGCAGTGCAGTTCAAGTGGAGACTGGTGCAAAATCATCCTTTCTGACATCACTTAGTTTAGCATGGTGATAACAAATGAGAAAAGGGAATGGGGGAAGTGTAGATCATACTCACTGTTTGGGGAATGGGTAACAGAAAAACAGAGATTGTTTGTTTTAAATTAAAATCTCAGATCCAAAGGCCATGAACGTCGGGGGATGTTTAGATCCAAATTAATTGCTGTTATTTCTAACATGGACCAGCCCCTGAACTTGGGAGAAGTGCAGATCTAAATCCAAGCTTTTCAGATCAGACTCATCTCTAGTTAAAATAGGGTAGTTTAATACTGTGGGGAAACCATTGGTTTATTCTGTGCATCAGTGAATATGTCTGTTTGCTGATAAGCTTTTTAGAAAAAGCCGGCTATAAGTGTTTGCCATCTTCCCATTTCAGGAGCCTTATTCTAAACAAATAGGTTCAGATTCTGGGCCAGATTTTCAAGAGCTCAGCACCCAGCAGCTCCCATTATTCATAGTGGGGAGTGTGGGGTGCTGAGAAGTTTGGAAATCCAGCCAGAGATGGATCAGGGGATCGTCAGTGGGTTAGAGCATTTCTTTGATTTGAATATGGGTCTGGTTAATAGATTCAGAAAGGTGCTTTCTTCTGATGGTGGTTCGGTGACCCACTGTTACATCAAATGAGTGGTCGCAGTCCAACATGTCCACAACCCCATGAACAACTGCAGTTCTGGAGGCAGTATCAACAGGGAAGCTAAGGATTGAATGAGCCATGAGAACAGACCAATTAGAACTGAGGTGCCCAGGTAGATGCAGGGGAAAGTTGCATTATTGTTGGTTGTTGTAGAATTCATCTGTTCTGTGGATAAACAGAAGGACTCTGTCTCTGGGGTTGTCAAAACAGCACCCTTCACCAGAAATAGTTTAATTATAATTTTCAGTGTAAACAAAACAAAAAGTGGAACCTGCACACAACTTAGCTCTTGGACGGCAACATTAAGGAAGAGATGGAAAACTGGGAATCCAAGCTGAATGTTCACTGAGTATGTTATGCACAGGATTTTGAAACGTGTGTTTGGCAGAGGGAAGGATAACCAGGGTGAGCCAGATTCTGCTGTCGAGTACATCGAAGTAAAACTGGAAGAAACGAGGTGCTCTAGATTTACACCTGTGTAGCAGCGTTTTGAGCCTAGAGGTGTAATACTCAATGGGGAAACAAAGTACCGAAGAGTGTCCCCCACCAGGTCTCCCTGAGACTTTGTGTTTGCTGAGGATGATTTAATCGGGGTGTGTGTTCGTTCTGGTGATGCAGTGGGAAGCGATTGTCCAGCGTGGGGTTATTTTTCTTTCTGAAGCATTTTCTGCATGTACCTATGGTATTCCCACTAGCCTTGTAAAATCACACCATATACAGTTCACACAATAAGCCCTTTGTGTCCCTGACAACAAACACATGTAAACACGGCTCCGGAGTCTTCTGGCCCCAAACTTTTTTTCCTCCCTAATGTTCAGAATCCAGCAATAATATTGCCTCTTCTGTTTACAAACACAAAACCCAGGAGGAAGTCCAGAAGGTAGTTAATGAAAGGCAGCCATAGACTCGTCCCCAGGCTGGGGGTTGGACCCAGCAGGGTTCCTGGATGTTTCCTACTGTGCATCTGCTTATGGATGTCTCTTTGACAGTATGTCTACCAGTGTATCTGTGCGGGATGTGGAAGGAGAAGAGAAGCAAGCTGCTTCTAGCATCAATTCATTTTTAAAGATGTGTCAACCCAATAAAATTCAAGGTCCCAAAAGGGAAAAAAAAATATATTTGTTGAGATTGTAGTAGCCTATGTAGAACTCTGTTCAACCGACTATGGGTAACTGAAATTCATGCTTAACCAAAGGTTGATTCTGTCCCCCAACATCAATGTACATTATGCATTTCTGTCTACCTTATCGATCAATATATTTATAGTGCACTCACCACCACATGGTCTGAGCTTATCTGCAGTCCCATTTACCTGGAGGTTTCAGAGATCTCCAGAACCAAGATGTCAGTCTGCGCTTCAGCTTTTGGGGCTAGATGTAAACTTTCTCTGATTTAGGGGTGTTTGTGCTTCTGGCTTGATTCCCTTCTCAAGACAGGCCTAGGCCATTTTTGGTTGTGTCTGGGTTCATATCTAAACATCCCCAGAGTTTGAAGGGGATTGATCTGGAGTTCTGATGTGGGATCATCTTCTACTAAAACCTTTTGGGTAAATATAGTCGTGCTGTCATCTGTTGAGTTAAGGCCTGATCCTGCAACCCTCAGTCACAGGAGTAATTCTTGGTCACATGCATAGTCCCATTGAAATCAGAATGAGTGGAGGCTGCAGGACTCCTAGCTCATAAATCCATTGGAGCTCCATTTTGGAGTGACTCCTTTTGAAACACGGATGGCTAGATTCTGGCCTCTGTCCCAGCTGCTCTAAACTACTCTGTTGGTGTACAGAGACTGCAAAGGGATCACAACAACTCTGGGGAGAATTCCAGTAGTATAGGGCTGGCATACGTGGCCCTATACTTCCCCCTCATTCACCCTCATAGAATCATAGAATCTCAGGGTTGGAAGGGACCTCAGGAGGTATCTAGTCCAACCCCCTGCTCAAAGCAGGACCAAACCCAACTAAATCAACCCAGCCAGGGCTTTGTCAAGCCTGACCTTAAAAACCTCTAAGGAAGGAGATTCCACCACCTCCCTAGGTAACCCATTCCAATGCTTCACCACCCTGCTAGTGAAAAAGTTTTTCCTAATGTCCAACCTAATGGGGTGTGGAGGAAGCAGCAGGGAGAGAAGGGGTGGGCAGGGGAGGTCGTGCTCAGCACTACGATCACTGGAGAGTGTTGAGCAGTGCATGGGGAGGCTGTCATAAGATAGAAAAGCCCCTGGGATTGCTTTCACTTGGACCACACCAGCTCCCAGTGCAGGCAGAATCCAGGCAGCACCAAGGTGACTCAAAGCCACCTGCTAGGCTGTGCCTTTTTGGCCCAGAATTAAAAGCAAAGACATGAATGGTCTAGAGGAGGATGGTCACTCATTTGTTTGGCAAGCAGCATTTTCAGTGCAGTCTCTGTGGGGTGAGACTTTTGAAAGATGATGGCAAAATATGCTGATTTGTGATTGAATATCGGTCAGTGAACAAGAAATTTGACTGAAAAGAGCACAAGAGATGGGCCCAAAGCAAAACCCCACATAAGGACTATACAAATACATCCTTGTTTCTGTAACGAGCTGCAATGAAATCCCAGATCCCCAACCTTTAGAGAAGTTTTTGCTCTTCTGTAATATTTAGCAATAGTTCACTACCCTCTGGCAGCGGCGTATTTCTCTTCCCACTCCCATATGTTAACGGCTCTTCTTATTTCATGACAGAGTGATCACAGGTAAATTGTGCGCACCACATTCTTCAAAAGCCAGTCAACACAATTTGCCATTCAGCTGCAATGTTATTTGAGTGCCATCAGTGTGCTCAGAACATGCTGTCTCTGCCCTAAAGAACTTACACTTTAGTTCATACAGAAACACCACGGTTCAGGCATTTATCAGACACTAGGCAACAAGGTAAGCTCCAAGCAGTACAAAATTTCATGGAGATGTCATCGTGGAAGGGCAGGATTGCGAAGTGTGTTTTAAGGAAGAGAGATAAAGAACCTGGCTGGAGCACAAGGAGATGGAGACTCCTTGCTGATGAAATTGGGAAAAGAACAGAGGTTTTTCTCTACTAATAATTTAGAGGGGCTTGGGGTAGAGAAAAGGATATTTGTGAATGAAAATGTCAAAACTGCTCTATAGGAGAAAAGTAACTTTTCCTCCCTTGATGAGGTGATCTGGAGGAATGAGTCCAGTGATAGGTAGAGGGATGTCCTGAGTTTTAATCCTGGCTATACCTCTGACATTGGGCCATACACTTCATCTCTCTGTTTCCTTATCTGTAAAATGGGCCTAATAATACATTCCTATCCTCACAGCAATGCTGTGTGGATTCATTAGTTAATATATACACAATACTTTGGACATGTAAAGTGTCGGTTCATTTTATTGTGCCCAAAATGGTTGGAAGGAGAGCTCTTTCTGCCAGGGTCGCTGTAGGTGCAAGGTATTCCTCGCAGCGCTATTCTCTCTGCTGTGGCAGTAGCGTTCAGCTTACAGAATGTACGTGAGCCAGAAAGACAGTGGTATATCGTGCACGTCACATCCTTATCTATTTCTCCCATCTTTTTTTGAAAGACTCTTGCTTCTTGTGTAAGAATCAGCCTTGTCTCTCAGGCATTTGTTTCCCTTGTTCAGTAGCAGGCAGTTGTCTGAAAGGAGTGACTCAAGCAAGCCTCCTTTGCATTCAGCATTATGCAGACTTCTTGGTATGAAATTTGCATCTCTTGATCTCTCTCTTGGTTGGCGGAATATTGCAGCGCTAAGAGTTCTGAAATCTCTCTGCATCTTTTATGCCAAAGCCTCTATCTAATCTACCCATCTGTCTATGTATTCCTCACCATTATTACAGGATCTGAGTGTTTCTGAGGTAAAAGAACTCTATTGTCTTACAACTGTCACTGCAAAAATATATTGGTGCCACAAATTGTCTAGCTGAAATAGCATCTTTCTTTAATAATCAAAGCTGTGGTTTAGTGGCTAGAGCCAAGGACTGGGAGTTAGGACTTTTGGATTCTATTTCTGAATTTGCCACTGATTTGATCTGTGGCCTTGGCCTTGCCACTTAATCTCTGCTCTCATTTATAGCCTGCAGAATGCCCTTGGCCATGGTGTGGTTGCATACAATATAAATCTCCACGTAACTTGGTCCTGTGCTCGGTCTCTTCACCTGCGAAATGAAGATAATATTAATCTCTCTTTGTAAAGGCTTTGGGATCCTCTCATGAAAAACACTATGGAAATGCAAAGTGGTATTTACTAATAGACTAGAATATAAAATAAATATCCTTACTGTAAGCCCAGTTCCGTGACATACTGAGCACCCTTAGCTTACCTTATACAGGATGGAAGTTGCAGGTACTCATGGGACCTGACCTTGCAAGGTAATATGTGTCCTGCGCGGTGGAACAGCATCAGACCAGTTAGTTGACTTGTTTGACTTCAGTATTCCCAACCTTGCAACTTTCAGTAATAGATGCTTTTTATAGTCGACCCCTCTCCATAACAGCAGATTTTTTTCCATTTCTAGCTATACAAAGGGACACAACAGGAAGGAACGGTTTCCAACCTCCTTTTCTTTATTTTTTTTTTAATTTAATAATGCTGCCTTTAGTAGCACATCCCAATATTTACAGACCATTCACAGCATTGAGTTTAGGAGACCATCCAGCCACACTTGCTGGTGGCACAGCTCCTGGTCTGCATGTGTAGGACATGTGCCTGTGAATGTTTCCATTCATGTGCATGCAGGTATTCCTCAGTAATGTTCTAAAACATTACATTTGATACTACTGATTCTGTAATGTCTTGGGGTACCCCTGTAGAGTTTGGTACTTTTTTTTTTTAATAAGAGGTGCCTGTGATGGCCTGTGATATACATGTGCATATGCCTGTGTTTCCATATGTGCTAAGCTTTCACGCATTGGATATAAGGAAGACCAATCTTTTGCTATATTTATTTTGCAGTGTTTGGAGGGGAGGGGTGATGCGCTTTCAGGGAAAATTGATTATTTGCAAACTTTTTATTTGTATTACAGTAGGGCCCAAAGGACTCAACTCGCAAGTAAAAAAAATAGTCCTTGCCCTCCAAGGAGCTTCCAGTCTACATACACAAGGCAGACAAATGGTGGGAGGGAAATACAGGCACAGAGAGGTGAATAGACTCGCCCCATGACAAAAAGCAGGTTAGCAGCAGAGCCAGGAATCCAGGTGTCCTAAATCCCAGTCCCAGGCGTTAAGCATTGGACCATACTGCCTCACTAAAGGGAATTCTGCCGGTGAATATTTGAAATGAGAAGACACCATGAGAGCATCTTTGGTGAGATGAAATCGGATACCATTTGGAGACCCTGCATCTAAGTTTTCCTGACACAAACAGCCCTGCGAGGGATGGACAAAGTATCAGTGAGAAAGAAAATGAGAACTGGCCTCAAACCAAGCCCCAGATTCAACCAATATGATCAATTTGGGCAAGTATTATCCCTGATTCAATCCAAGGAACATTCAACCCTCAGCAGGACCCCTTTGTAATTTTGCTAACATAGCTCAGCAAATCCAAGCTCAAGAGTTGCCCTCTAGTCTCAGAGATACACAAGTCATTCTGTCTCACCAGTGACACAGGAAAGCCCCTTGGGACTGTACAAAGTTTGGATACAGCAGCAGGTCCAGCTGAAACTGCCAGATCAAGTGAGACCCCCTCCATGAATGTGGCAGATTACCAGTAAAGGGAAGCTGGCCTCCTGGGGTGTCAAAACTGGCTTTGGCTTGGGTCAGGAAGATGTAGTGGCAGAATGAAAGGAGATAGTGAGTAGAGGAAAGGGATGATACATCAGTGTGTGGCTAGAGATTAGGAGTCACTGGATTTAAGATGGGGGTGTGGACAGAGCTGATTGTACTTAGAGGAAGAGATCATAGAATATCAAGGTTGGAAGGGACCTCAGGAGGTCATCTAGTCAACCCCCCTGCTCAAAGCAGGTCCAATCCCCAACTAAATCATCTCAGCCAGAGCTTTGTCAAGCCTGATCTTAAAAACCTCTAAGGAGATTCCACCCCCCCATCCAGGTAACCCATTCCAGTGCTTCACCACCCTCCTAGTAAAAAAGTTTTTTCCTAATATCCACCCTAAACCTCCCCCACTGCAACTTGAGACCATTACTCCTTGTTCTGTCTTCAGGTACCACTGAGAACAGTCTAGATCCATCCTCTTTGGCACCCCCTTTCAAATAGTTGAAAACAGCTATCAAATCCCCCCTCATTCTTCTCTTCTGCAGACTAAATAATCCCAGTTCCCTCAGCCTCTCCTCATAAGTCATGTGCTCCAGCCCCCTAATCATTTTTGTTGCACTCCGCTGGACTCTTTTCAATTTTTCCACATCCTTCTTGTAGTGTGGGGCCCAAAACTGGACACAGTACTCCAGATGAGGCCTCACCAATGCCGAATAGAGGGGAATGATCACATCCCTTGATCTACTGGCAATGTTCCTCCTTATACAGCCCAAAATGCCATTGGCCTTCTTGGCAACATGGGCACACTGTTGACTCATATCCAGCTTCGTATCCGCTGTAACCCCTAGGTCCTTTTCTTCAGAACTGCTGCCTAGCCACTTGGTCCCTAGTCTGTAGCAGTGCATGGGATTCTTCCGTCCTAAGTGCAGGACTCTGCACTTCTCCTTGTTGAACCTCATCAGATTTATTTTGGCTCAATCCTCTCACTTGTCTAGGTCCCTCTGTATCCTATCCCTACCCTCCAGCATATCTACCACTCCTTCCAGTTTAGTATCATCTGCAAACTTGTTGAGGGTGCAATCCACACCATCCTCCAGATCATTAATGAAGATATTGAACAAAACCAGCCCCAGGACTGATCCTTGGGGCACTCCGCTTGATACCAACTGCCAACTAGACATGGAGCCATTGATCACTACCCATTGAGCCCGATGATCTAGCCAGCTTTCTATCTACCGTATAGTCCATTCATCCAGCCCATGCTTCTTTAACTTGCTGGCAAGAATACTGTGGGAGACCGTATCAGAAGCTTAGCTAGAGTCAAGGAATAACACATCCACTGCTTTCCTCTCATCCACAGAGCCAGTTATCTCATCACAGATGGCAATTAGGTAAGTCAGGCATGACTTGCCCTTGGTGAATCCATACTGACTGTTCCTGATCACTTTCCTCTCCTCTAAGTGCTTCAAAATTGAATCCTTGAGGACCTGCTCCATTATTTTTCCAGGGACTGGGGTGAGGCTGACTGGCCTGTAATTTCCCAGATCCTCCTTTTTCCCTTTTTTAAAGATGGGCACTACATTAGCCTTTTTGCAGTCATCCAGGACTTTCCCCAATCACCATGAGTTTTCAAAGATAATGGTGGCCAATGGCTCTGCAATCACATCCGCCAACTCCTTTAGCACCCTCTTATGCAGTGTATCCGGCCCCATGGTCTTGTGCTCGTCCGGCTTTTCTAAATAGTCCTGAACTACTTCTTTCTCCACAGAGGGCTGGTCATCTCCTCCCCATGCTGTGCTGCCCAGTGCAGCGGTCTGGGAGCTGACCTTGTTCATGAAGACAGAGGCAAACAAAGCATTAAGTACATTTTTTTCCACATCCTCTGTTGCTAGGTTGCCTCCCCATTCAGTAAGGGGCCCACACTTTCCCTGACCCTCTTCTTGTTGCTAACATACCTGTAGAAACCCTTCTTGTTACTGTTAACATCCCTTGCTAGCTGCAACTCCAAGTGTGATTTGGCCTTCCTGATTTCACTCCTACATGCCTGAGCAATATTTTTATACTCCTCCCTGGTCATTTGTCCAAGGTTCCACTTCTTGTAAGCTTCTTTTTTGTGTTTAAGATCAGCAAGGATTTCACTGTTAAGCCAAGTTGGTCACCTGCCATATTTACTATTCTTCCTACACATCGGGCTGGTTTGTTCCTGCAACCTCAAGAAGGATTCTTTAAAATATGGCCATCTCTCCTGGACTCCTTTCCCCCTCATGTTATTCTCCCAGGGGATCCTGCCGATCAGTTCCCCAAGGGAGTCAAAGTCTGCTTTCCTGAAGTCCAGGGTCCGTATTCTGCTGCCCTCCTTTCTTCCTTGTGTCAGGATCCTGAACTCGACCATCTCATGGTCACTGCCTCCCAGTTTAGGCTTCAGACTCCCATAATTGTGAAGAATGAGGCAGGGGTAAAGTCATGGTCCGAGCAAAAGTCCGGATTTCAAAGAGAGAAAGATGGAAAGGTGTAACTGAATGTAAATGCACACCATACCATTTTCACCCATTCAGACTCTCTGCTGATGATATATATCTGAATATTGACCTGTAGCATGTCCTGCAGTTTGCCTCATTCATGATCTGCAACAGACAACTCTGCTAAAAAATCTCAGTCCAAACTGGTTCTCTTTCCATCCTCTGTTCTTAATGTTCCATTCACGGGGTCCTCACACAGCCTTGCCAGTGCACCACGCTGGTGACTTGTAACATTCCCTACTCTTGCGCAGGCACTGCCTGCAATGTCCAGACTATGTGGGCTGCTTTAGGGGTGGTGACAATTACTAGGGTCATACCAAATTCACAGTCCATTTTTGTCAATTTCACGGGTCATAGGATTTTAAAAATCATAAATTTCATGATTTCGGATATTTAAATCTGAAATGTCACGGCGTTGTAACTGTAGGGGTCCTGATCCCACTCTGAAGGCAGCAGTGCAGCATTCACAGCATTGAGTTTAGGAGACCATCCAGCCACACTTGCTGGTGGCACAGCTCCTGGTCTGCTGTTGCTGGCAGGGTGCTGACTTCAGAGCTGGGCACCTAGCCAGCAGCCGTTGCTCTCCAGCCACCCAGCTCTGAAGGCAGTGCAGAAGTAAGGGTGGCAGTACTACGACCCCGCTACAATAACCTTGCAACCTCCTCCCACAACCCTCTTTTGGGTCAGGACCCTCAATTTGAGAAACGCTGGTCTCCCCCGTGAAATCTCTATAGCATAGGGTAAAAGCACACAAACGACCAAATTTCATGGGGGGAGACCAGAGTTCACAGTCCGTGACTTGTTTTTCACAGCCGAGAATTTGGTAGGCCCTACCAATAACTGCTAAGGACTAGCCTATACCGGGGCTGTCAAATTCATTTTCACTTGTTCCCCAAGTAAGACACAGAATTTAGCTCTCTGGTGGGTAAAAGGTTAAGAATGGAAAAAAAATAGGGCCCTCTGTGCGTGGGGGAGGGCGGGTGATGTTAGGGACTCCTCTGACCAGGGCTTTCCTGACCCCACACAGCTGCGTGACAGAGTGTCAGATGGAGCCTCACTCAAACCAGTCAGGCACAGCTGGGAACCAGATCTAAGGTTCAGGTAATAATAGGGTCTTTAAGAAAACTCTTTTACAAGCTTAGGACCTTTGAATTTTCCTCCCTTACCAACTTCTACCAAAGCTTCACTGTCTGAGTTCTGCATTAGACGGCAATAGTAATTAGTTCTGCCCACCCCGGTGCTTAGCAAATCCTCCCAAATAGCAGAGCAGGATCAGTGTCCCATTATGGCTCTGGCGCTTTAATCTGTGAAGCTTCATGGGCTGATCAGCATCAGACTGTGCTTAATGCTTTTGCCGTAGGAGCATAGACCCCAGGACCCTTGCCCCCAGACAGGTGAAAGAACAGCAGTAAAATGCTGGTCCTGTGACCTCAGGGAGCCCAGGATTTCACCCCAGGAGTGTATCCTTCAGGGAGTGAATCAGAGGTCTCATCTCAAAGGCTGCAGCATTAGCGCTTTGGGGGCTATTAGGCTAGCTCCTCAGACATCCTCTGAGAATACAGAAGGAAATGCAAAAGGTTTAAAAAAAAAACACCCGGGTGGTAACCCTTTTGGTGGTCAGCTTCTTTCTGGGTGGTCCGCCTCAGTCTCAGGGCACAACAACAGTCACTGTGATCTGTACTCCGAAGGCTGAAATGACCTGTTGCAGTGACTTCAGCTGAGCTGCAGGCACAAAGAATGGAGCAAAGAGTTAATGATGCTAATTAGAGTCCTGAGATAGGTCCCCAGCTGAGGATGGTTGGGGCCAAATAAGAATCGTTGCCCAAAGATGCACCCAGAAATTGAAGGGTTAAAATAGCGTAAGAAAGTTTGGACAAATTATATTTCCCGTTGCCCAATCAAACACAAGAACTGCCAGAAATCTTCCAAGGAAGCTTGTACTCAAAACATTTTTGTCCCAGTCTTGGAAAGTCATGAGGGCCAGCTACTTTGGAGAGGCTTGTGCACAACCAAACTAGCATTCTGACCTTCTGGAGGTTTGGCCATCACTTCCCCATCTTGCCCGCTAAGAATTAAAGGTCAGATTTTCAGCAGTAGCCATCACTTTTGCAAGTGTATTTTTGCCCTCTGCAAATATCTATGCACACATTTTGCATTTATAATAAATTGCAGGCATAACTGTTAGAAGTTAAACATTTAAGTTTGCAAATCAAGTCGGCAAATTACTTAATTATGCTCAACGTTCATAACGTGTGCAAAATTACCAGGTCAGTTATTTGCAGGAGGAAAATTACACCCAAAAATATCAGACTGGATTAATACCAAACTGAAAATCTGGTTTATAAACTACATTCTTCCAGTTAATATATGGAAACTACATCCTATGAAGAACATATACTATAGCAGTTAGATCACTTGAAAGAGGCATTTTTTCTCAGAAGGATGTTTCCTAGAAAGCAGGAGTGTCTCTGTGGTTTGGCGCATGGGTTTGGCGCTCATGTGTGAAGAGGGGAGAATTTGAGTCATGAAATAATCCTGATTAGAAAAGGGCAGGATGCCTTTTCAAGAGTGGCAGCAGGAAACGGGCACAATCAATCCCATTCTGTCTGCAGAGTGATTATTGTGTCCTTCTGTGTGAATCAGACCTAAAAAGTTTAGTTTAAAGTTTGTATATTGCCTCTCTAGCATCTATAGCTAGGGAAAAAACGATGAAAAATAATATTTAGCTCTAGATTAGGATTGTAGCTTCCCACAGAGGGCCAGAACTTCAGGTGGTGTAAATCCATTGACTTCAGTGAAGCTACACAGATTTACATCAGTTGATAATCTGACCTACGTATCCTCATGCCCATTTCACATGGAAATGCCCCTAAATTACCAATGAGATTCCAGGTTAACACTGATGGGATTTTTTTACAGTCTCCCAGCTGGGTGTCCCGGTTAGCACTGATGGAAGATTTTTTTTTTTTTAATGGAGACTTTTTAGCCATTTGTCAGGTCCCAGAAGGAGTGGTTGCAAGGTTGTCCCCTCCCCCTGTCCCTACTTGCCCCCTCCTGATCCTCCCATTTAGTTTAGGAGCTGCTAGTGTTTCCTTCTTTGTTCTTCACCCCCACCCCCAGGCTTCCTTTTGTGCAGGGGTGTAAAAGCCATCCCCTCTGCAGCTGGGAGCAGCCGCCGCGCCGCTGGTTCCAGGGCTGCCCGCAGAGCCCTTGTAAAGGTCAGTTGAAAGGGAGTTCTGAAGAGCAAAACAAGTTCTGTTGCCCCCACACACACACACTCTCCACCATGTATTTTGACTGCATCGCAGACAGACTCACTTGTATACATCCCCCACCTTGTGGCTCTGCAGTCTTGGCCAGCAAGAACGCTCTTTCAGGGCAGAACGTCTGGCACTTTTCCTGTTCAGCTACTAGCTTGGCCAGTGCTGCCGCTGATTTGCTTCCCTAGCACATCAGGCACAGGAGCTGATTCGGGTTTATGAAATGAAATCGCATTTTTGAACTGCCGGTCAGCTGATGGGCGTTGCGTGCACTTGTCCAGTGACAGATATACTCCATAATCCCTCCAGCAGGACGTTTCCTTTGGGGACTCTCTGGCAGTCTGATCTACTTTGAGGTTCCCTGACCTCTCTTGACCCAATGTATGGGCCAACTTTCCATGTTGTCTAATATAAGCCCAGAACTATCGAGGCCTTTATTATTTAGATTACACTAGAATTGCGATACAGCTTCTGTACAGAGCTTGCTGCCTAGCATTAGCCCTCAGAATGGAGAAGGAGGTGCCCCTGGGTTAGCATGAACAAAGTTACATTATTTTCCTATAGACCTTTGAAGGTTAATCAATGTTTCGGTCTAAGACAGAGGGAGATAAGAGCTGTGGGAGCAGAGATGTTCATGTGTGTGGATGCTTATGTGTGCGTATGCAAATATTTCTTTAAATCCTTGCGTGTGCCTGGGTGTATATGTCCCTCCATGGGTGTATATGTAAATTGGTTAGTGTGTGCATGTGATACATCCCTGTGTATATCCCTCTCCTTATTGTGTGTGCTCCTTGCCTGTTTGTGTATGTGTGTATATCTTTGTGTACGTGACCCTGGATATGTATCCCCTTAAAGTCAATGGAATGTTACTACTGAATTTCTGTTAGAGACGATGTGAGGTAAAATAGGAACTGTTGAGATCCTTTGCCCATAATTCACTCAAATTTGAAATTCAAAAGAAATATTTTGAGGTTAGTAAGAGCTGGATATAGAATAGAATGTTTCATTTTTGCAGTGGGACTCTCTGCTCCCTGATTATAACAATGGCTGCAAGCAGAAATGATGGAACCCCAGGAGAAAATCTGTTCTTCCAGCAAAACTGGTTTGTTGGAAACAGGAAGTTCTGGAGGTCCAATAGGAAACCTTCTTCACTCTTGATTCCTAGCCAGGTTTTGCTGACCCAGTTAGAAGTTCAGCTAGTTTGGATGAGCATCCAAATCTGTGGGTGCTGTACTCGAATTGAGCCAAACTCAAATGTCTTGAGAGTCCCTCAGCTCATTTTCTATATTTATAGAACAGCAGCCTTTCATAAATATCAAACACAGGTCTGTTATTGGTGGAGTAGATCCTGACAGCCTTCTTCTGGTAAGCTCCTATTGGAGTCCTGCCTGAGGAAAACTTGAGGAAAAAACTCAGGATTTAGCCTTATATATTTATTACCTGCAAAAAAAAAAAGGTGTTAAAACATTATTAAGGTTGCAAAGGCAAGCGTGCAAAATTTAGGAAATTCCAGAATTAAGGTTGCCTATGCCACCTTAACTCTGCCCCCATGTGCATATGCATTATGAGAGTCTTTAATTACATGATCACATACTGTTTCATCTCCACAGGAGGCTCGACCCTCATATTTAGGTAGCACCTCCCATTTTCAAGTTTGCTCAACACTTCCCTTTATAAGACTCTTTTCAGTTCCTTATAACTTTGCCAAACGTTAACCCTCTAGGCAGAAATTTTCCATGGTGGGTGTTTTCTGCTGGGGCTGAATTCATTTTGAGAATTTTAGCCAAAATTATTTAGAATAATAGAATCATAGAAATGTAGGGCTGGTAGGGACCTCAAGAGGTCATTTAGTCCAGCCACCTGCACTGAGGCAGGACCAAGTAAACCTAGACCGTCCCTGACGGATGTTTATTCTTGAAAACCTCCAGTGATGGGGATTCCACAACCTCCCTAGATAACCTATTCCAGCGCTTACCTACCCTTATAGTTAGAAAGGTTTTCCTAATATCTAACCTAAATCTCCCTTACTGCAGATGAAGCTGATTACTTGTGGTCCAGTCTTTCCTGGAGATGGAGAACAGTTGATCACCATCCTCTTTATAACAGCCCTTAACATATTTGAAGACTATCAGCCCCCCCGCCTACTCCACGCAGTCTTGTTTTCTCAAGAAAAAACATGCTCAGGTTTTGTCTTTCCTCATAAGTCAGGTTTTCTAACCCTTTATCATTTTTAGCCATTTCCAATGAGACTAGGGTAAAATAAGTTGATTTGCCCATGTTACAAATCCTTGAGACTTTTAAAAAAATGTTCCAGCTCCCCTGTGCTTTGGAGCAGGGATCTGAAATCCGGTTGGGGGCTGGGAGGTGGAGATAAACGTCGTGTCGTGGATGTGGCTTTTGCTGTCCTCCAAGAATCCGCCCAAATGTGGCCTATATCATTTAGGTCTTGTGTAAGCATAGAAAAAAATCAAGTCACTGCCACAGCAGCTGTTTGGTGTTTATTGCTCCATTGTCTCTTTGAGGAATCTGGATCGTGAACAGCTACAATTTGTTCACTGAGCACCGCTCTCCACAGATCCTGCCGCAATTGTGAAATGCTTAGGCAGATTTAGGTAAGGAGCCACACCCCGCAAGCAGCACTCCTTTATACTGATACTCTAAACAATGAAGCCCTTTAAAAAAGAGGTACCCATTTGAGAAATGATGCTGTTAAAGTGCTGACTGGTGTCGTACTGAAGCACACTCCTCTGCAGGGGCGGCTCCAGGCCCCAGCACGCCAGGCGCGTGCTTGAAGCGGCATGCCGCGGCGGGTGCTCTGCCAGTCTGGCATGCCTGTGGAGGGTCCGCTGGTCCCACGGCTCCACCGAAGCCGCGGGACCAGCGGACCCTCCTCAGGCACGCCTGCGGGAGGTCCACTGGAGCCGCGGGACCGGCGACTGGCAGAGCGCCCCCCGCGGCGTGCTGCCGTGCTTGGGGCGGCGAAATGTCTAGAGCCGCCCCTGCTCCTCTGTGCTGTCAGACCTTGCTGTGTGCTTTGAGTTCTTACTCTTCATAATACAGTACCTTATCTCTGTCCCTAACCCACTACATCATTCGGTAGGAGGTTTATTGTCACAAGGGGGCTCAGTGATGTATCACTCACATTCTTGGGGCTCCATGGTTCAGGCCAGTAGCTGCTGTGTTACAACACAAATGATTTAGTTATCGCAAAGCTGGGACTTTTATAAAGTTCATAACTGATCAGCCACTGCAAATGTCTATTTCTCATATTTAGACGTGCTGTTCGTGCCCCCCCCCACTCTGATACTACACGGCATCATGTCAAGCATATGGGACAATCTAAACATAAAGCAGCACAAGGAAAATTCACCTAGAGCTCACGCCTGCTGGCAGATACTGTAAAGACCTCAATATCGCAGAGAACCAAGGACCAAATCCTCAGCTGGTCTAAACTGACATAGCTGCATTGAGGTCACCACGTATGCCAGCAGCAGACCTGGCCGCTTGTGTAAAAAATGAACGTCTATAAGGATAGAGCTGTCTGTCTATCCTGGACCTAAATCAAGTCCTAGAGCATTGTTTGTGAGGTGAATGACAAATCCCCGCTGTGAATTCAGCGAGGCAGCGAGCAGCAGAAAAATAAGTACTTGTTCCTGGCCTGAGCAGGAAGCTGCCACCTGGACAATTCTTAGGTGCTTCGCTTGAGCCAATGCTTGCCCCTGGGAGTGCCCCAGAGGCTGCTTGGCAGTATCGGAAATGGTATAGATGGAGTTGTTTTCTTAAGTACCTTGGAGTTTGAATTATTTAACTGTTCTGGAGGAAAGTGTGTGGAGGCTGGGACGGAAGGGAGAGATTATTTCTCCCCTTCATAAAAGAATATTGGGTTCAACATTGTACCATGAAATATCCAATGCAGAACTCGAGAAGCTGCTCCAGTGGATCTTCCCTGACTTAGCCAATAGCATGGAGCATGGGGATACTTAACCCAAATCTGTCTGTTTTCATTATTTTCCTCTGGACAGATAAAAGCTTTCTATAGGTTCCTGTAGAATATTTGCTCTGTCAAGCATTCCTCTGTGGCTTTGATACTAAACGATTAAAGCATGCTAGGGGGAAAAAACCAGCCCCAACCTTCAGCTCCCTCTCCTTGGGCCCCTGACTGCAGCTTTGATTGTTGACCTAAATTCCCCTTTCATAACGGAGTCCTGTCACCTCTGGTTGTATTCTCCCAGCAAAGCAGGCATGGCCAACTTCCAGAAGGGCAAGGTATTATTCCCTCCCCGCCCACTTCTTTTCAAGGCTGCTGTGGACTCGACAGCACACCTGGTGGGTTCAAAGTCAACCCCCCTACCCCAAAAATGCCACCCCAAGCTCCCATCCCCCATTGCTCAGTACAGTGAGAAACCTGCTTTTAAGTAAAGATTTCAAACCTTAGCTAGTTCACCGGCTGGGTTGGTTACCAGGAAGCTGTTGGTAGCAAGATACAAGAAATAGTGCTGAAGTGATGGAAGGAGGCCTGAAGTTTGTTATTGATCGTTTGAAAATGGATTGCAGCAGTTTGCACAGGTTACTTTCGCTCCCTTTCTGCTGAACACTGCCCACTGAGAAGGCTACCTATAACTTTGGCACAGAGAGCTTCTAGCTGTGTGTCCCAGCCTCTCGGTAGCCGTTCCTGCTGACCGTCTGCTACAGCCTCAGCATCTTGTGCTTGGTAACAGCAATGACTCTTAGAATCATAGGGTTAGAAGGGACCACAAGGGTCATCTAGTCTAACCCCCTGCCGAGATGCAGTATTTGTTGTGTCTAAACCATCCAAGGCAGAATGTTCCCCCAGTGACCTTTCTTACAAAAGTTCAGGAACCGATGTCATATATTATATGCACAGTGCAAAATTCTCCCCTATGCAAAGGGCCCACACAAAGATAATGAACCATTTCTGTCCCTTAAAACAAAGTGGGACTTAAGTGATATGTAGGCCTTGTGCATAGCCTCCTGGCAGGGATCAGTTATGTTGAGCAGAAGTATACTGTAGGAAACATGGGTAAGACTCCAAACATCATGAGTTTGGCTTAAAAATCATGAGATTTAACAAAAAAAAATAGACTTCTGGTTATTTTTATGTGCTTGCTGGGTTCTGACTCATTAGGGTTTACATTTTCAAGCTTTTCTCTGCAAACACAAGGGCTAAAACTTACTTTTTTCTTCATAAATGAAAGCTGAGATTCTGACCTAATCCCCTGACCCCAGGAGCTGGGGCTTTGAGAAAGCAACAGATATCATGAGACTTGTGAGTTGGCAACGCTGGCAGTGCTCATCTCAACTAAAGTGCCATCCATCCCTTTCTAGCAACTCAAGGCAGGCCAAAATGAGGTAGAACTGTAATGTGAAAATTGTGCACCTTTTTTGCATGGGGGGAGGAGGAGTGTTGATTTTATCTTCCACCATTTCATGGCTGAGAAACTTTGCTTTTCAAGATGTGTTTGTCAAATTCTGGTATTGCACTGCATCATCTGCAGCATCATTGGCCTGATTTTCCTGTACTCTGAGGCCCCTTTACGCTCTTGAAGGGGCTTAAAAGTGGGTGAAAATCTACTGTACCAGAGCAATGGGAAGGGGCCTTAGTGGCCCTTTGCCTGTATTTCTACAGTGCCTGGCACAGTGGGGTTGTGGCCCATGTCTGGATCTCCTAGGCTCAACCACAATACAAATAATGAATAATAGTAACAATACGAGTATAAATTATGTGAAAGTTGATCATCCGAATCACATTTATAAAATTTAAATTTCAGTCAGTTTGCTCAAAAACAGGCTTGATTTTGGCGATACAAAGGGGGTGCTTTTTGCTCAAAATGCTTTAAATTATTTCTAAGCAATAACTCATGCCGATGGACTCAGTTTACAAAATCAAAATAAACTGTGAAAACCTCAGATTTTGAAGTTTTCCGCATGTCTGTCAATTATTTCACATCTCCCTATTCCAGAGCCCTTTCCTTTGTTGTTATTAGTGGGAGTGATACATATTTATATTTTGATAGAGCTCATAGACCCCAACTGGGATTAGGGCCACATTGTGTTGGGCATTGGACAAACACAGGAAAAGAGACAGACAGTCCCCTACCTGAAAAGATGTATAAGCTGAAGATACAAGCAGATGGAGGTAGGGGATGCGGATGTAACATACAAACAGATGGATGTGAAGGAATGGCACAGTTTGGTTAGTTACAGCTATTGTAGGGTTTTCCTCTCCTTTCCCATGTTTTCCCTCTCCCTTAAAAATAAACAACACACAGATATTCGGTACTTCCATAAAGCTAGTCTGTCTTGGAATGGAACAGGAACTCTACCCTTGTAGCTGTGGTTGGATACCTGCGATGGTAAATGCTTGCAAAACGAATATTTCATGAGAGATATGGTCATTTGGGTTGACTGATTGGCCTTGGCCCTAAACCAGAGAACATAAGGAATCAGATTATTAAACTGTTCCATCTCACAGGCTGGTTCATTGGTGTCCCCATTGTCACTACTTATGTGTCCTCTGTTGGCTATAAATCTTGAATCGATAGCAGCTGTTTGAGCCAAACTCAAGCCACATTGTATCACATCAGAGTTAATCGCACAAAGGAAGGAGAAGGTTTGCTACGTTTCTGTAATATTCCTGCAGCAGCTCCATCTGTTCCACTGAGGTCGGTCGCTAGCCCCATGCAGTGCCCAAGGGCAAGAGGAGGATGGCTTATTATGGTGAAGAAGAGACCATTCTAACTTTCCTCTCAAATCTCCCTCATTTCGAGGGACATCACTCATCTGAGATCCAAAGTTGCTAAGATTTGATATCCCTGCACTTTAGTTAGTGAAAATTTTCTCTCTCAGAAATAAAAACCAAGGCTACAGAAACAGACATTTACACTAAATCCCACAGCATTTTAAGGTTTCTGTGTGAATGGTTTTTTGTGCCCCAGTTTTCAGCCTTGGCAGATACGGAGACTGTATTGTTATGTGCAACTTCTTAACTGTTCCTCTAGCAAACGCCCATATAAGTTTGTATCTTACTATCAGAAAGGTGTGTCTTGCACCTCTCTAACCCCCAGGTGTCCCCCGGTCTGGGAGAGGAACTTTCCATACCAATACGCACCTCAGGGCCCCCTCTATCCCATACTGGAGTGGGGATGGGGGATACATTCTAGATTTCTAGTCCCAAGAACTTCTCCTTATGTGGATGAAACTTGTCTTTCCAATGTTCCCATCATTCACTACAGTATTACTTACCCAACACCATTACATGGTACTTCCATTGGAAGTAACATTTCACTTAGTACATTAAAAGAAAGTGCAGAAGAGAGGGCACATCTGAAAATGAATGTGTGTGTGTGTATATATATACACACGCGTGTGCACACATACACACACACACATATATATATAGTAAAGAAATAAAGCAAGCTGGGACCCCTGACATCAAAACATCATTGGCAGCTTTGAATGTGATAGTATTCATTTCCTGGGTAAACATTCACCTTAGCCTGACTGGAAAATGTCATTTTTAAACCTACTTGTTTTCCTTCTCCCTTCTCTCTCCCTCCCTCTCTCTCCCTCTCATGATCAGAAGTGGCAGTATAAGCTTGAAGCTGGTCTTGTAAAGGTTTTGAACCGAGTGCGCCCTACAGATGAATAAACACATTACCTTCCTAACCCTGGGATCTCTCTTCCAAAGGAAACAGGAAAAGGGGGAGCTTAGAGCCCCTGGCAAAATAACAGTGTGCAGAAAAAAAGGCCTGTTTAAAAATTTTCAACCTTCCCATCAGAGGATTGGGGGGGGGCAGCGAAAAGGTGGGTGACAGAAGTGGGGAGAGGGAAAAAATACAGTCAATGCTCCCGTAACCTTTGCTCTGTTGATATTAGACAAGACCACACTGTTAATGAGTGATTGTTAACAGATGGCTGTTGAGCAACTTGTTCAGAGTCAGAAGCAAAAGACGACGTTTGGTGGTGGTGGTGCTGGGAGGGTTAGGGTGCAGAGGTGAGGTAGAGGGATATTTAGTCTTTTCATGGAGATAGAGCTGTCAAAGATTTATGATTTCCAGTCAGGCCTTTTGGTGGCAGAGGGTGGGAAAGAGATTGGTTTTATGCATTAGGGCTAGACTGCCATTTGGTACTGAAGTCCTTACCTCTTTTCAGTCAAGCTGTCTACTATTAAGAGCTGAGAAGAGGAAACCTGTATTCCTTTATCTCCCTCTGTCCCTGTATCCGAAACTGGGGAAGGGTTTTCCCTAAGATGGGGTGGGCCAGGGTTCTGAGGTGGCATTGAGCATACACTCTCACAGGTGCTTGACTGCCTGGTCCTTGTTCACATGCTCAAGGTCTAACTGATCACCATGTGTGGGGTTGGAATGGAATTTTCTCCCAGGTCAGATCGGCAGTGAGCTTGGTTGTTTTTTTACACCTTCCTCTTCAACGTGTGGGTGCCTGCCACTTGCCAGGATTATCTGAGTTATTTCCCTGCCATTGTGGGGGCCTTGGGGCACTGGTGCACCTCGGTCCCTCCTATTCTCTGCCTGTGGCACATCATAGTTGCATCTCCTGTGGGCTGTAATACTTTGGTCTCATTTCCCTTGTTGGGTTTAGTGTGAGTGGGGGGGTAGCTGGGTGGTGTTGGTGGCATGTGGCATACAGGAGGTCAAACTAGACAATCTGGTGGTCCTGTCTGTCCTTAAACTCTGTGACTCTATGATTGTGACTAAGATGTCTAACCCCCAGAGTGCTCTCTCTCCCACCCTGGGAAGTGATTTTCTCCATACCTCTATTCCCCCCACCACTCCCTGTAACCCTGAGTGGGGGACTGCTTCAGTCCTCTGACTTTTAGAGCTGGAGTGGGCAAACTTTTTGGCCTGAGGGCAACATCAGGGTTCCAAAACTGTATGGAGGGCTGGGTAGGAAAGGCTGTGCCTCCTTAAACAGCCTGGCTCCCGCCGCCTATCCACCACCTCCTACTTCCCGCCCCCGTCAGAACCTTCAACCCATCCAACCCCGCCTGCTCCTTGTCCCCTGACCGCCCCCTCCCAGGACCCCACCGCCTATCCAATCCTCCCTGTTTCCCATCCCCTGACCACCCCCCAAAACCTCTGCCCCATCCAACCGCCCCCTGCTCCCCTGTCCCCTGACTGCCCCGGGAACTCCCTGCCCCTTATCCAACCCCTCCGCTTCCCGCCCCCTTACCACGGTGCTCAGAGCACCAGGACTGGCAGCCATGCCACCCGGCCGGAGCCAGCCACACTGCTGCGCAGTCTAGAGCACCAGGACAGGCTGGTGGCTCTCGCAGCCACACTGCCTGGCAGGAGCTCGCAGCCCCACTGCCCTGAGCGCTGGTGGCATGGCGAGCTCAGTCTGCGGGAGCGGCTGCGGGGTACAGCAGGGGAGGGGCCGGGGGCTAGCCTCCCTGGTCGGGAGCTCACGGGTTGGGCAGGAGGGTCCCACGGGCCGGATGTGGCCTGCGGGCCGTAGTTTGCCCACCTCTGTTCTAGAACATGCTTTCGCTTTTCATTCCTTCCTCCCTTCCATTTATACATTTAAAGTGGGCTGTTTGGACACACAGTGAACCAGAGAGCACTTTGCATGTAGGTGAGTAGAAGCCTGGATATGTAGTTAGTGTATGAGAGAGATCATTAGTATCGGTTCTGTTGTGGTGCAGTAAATGGATACACATCTTTGGATGTGTGAGGGATCTGGAATACAACTTGTTCATCAGATTCAATGTAAGTGTGTATATGTTTCTCTCACCAGTTTTCATTGGCTGGGATTTTAAAAGGAGCCTGTGGAAGTTAGGCGCCCAAATCAATCTCAGTAGGATTTGGTCATTTAGCCCTTAGGTTCCTATGGAAATCCCACCCATTTAGCATTTCTCCTGCTGTATTAGGATTGACTCTCATATTCATTTCTCCTGCTAAGCTTTGCATTCAGGGGATGTTCCTCCTGGTTTCAGGGAGAGAACGGACCAGGGGCAGGGGAGGCAGAGAGGGAGAGAGAATTAGCAATCAAGGACGTTTCATGAGACTCTACTTGGTTTAAACCAATGAGGTCAAATTTATGGCTCAAATGAAGTTAATGAGACTACACAGACCAGCTCTCCACTGCGGTGAAATTACAAAACAGTTCTGGTCTTTGGTCCAATTCACACTGCATGCCTCTGACAGTCCTTGACCTTTGACGCTAAGTTCTCTTGTATGGCCACCTGGCCACCAGATGGTTTAATACCACTGGTTTACCCCAACTCTCTTAATACCTCTATATTTTTAATGTCAAGAAAAGTAAATACATGAAATAATCTGTTGTCACCTTTATTTATTCCTATTTCTTTTTTGGGGGCCCATAGGATTATATGACAAATGTTCTTACACCTCCCGTGACCGAGGATGGGTCCTGGGGATTAACACCGTCAGTGACCAGGGGAATAGAGACCCCCGCTATTTCTTCTCGCTGAAGACGGACCGTGCTCGCAAAGTCACCACCATTGCCACTCATCGCAGCTATCTTCCCAACCAGTGGGTGCATCTGGCTGCCACATACGATGGGCACCTGATGAAACTCTATGTGAACGGAGCCCAGGTGGCCACGAGTGGGGAGCAGGTGGGCACCATCTTCAGCCTTCTGACTTTGAAGTGTAAAGTGCTCATGATTGGAGGAAATGCCCTGAATCAGAACTATCGGGGTTACATAGAACATTTCAATCTCTGGAGGACGGCCCGGTCCCAGAAGGAGATCTTGTTTGACATGGGCCAGGTGATTCATGAACTAGACACCCCTCTACCTCAGCTAGTTCTTCAGGAGAGTTTACTGAATGTGAAAAACACCTGGTCTCCCATGAAGGATGGCAGCAGTCCTCAGATCGAATTCAACTATCACCATGGCTATTTGTTGGATACCAGTCTGGACCCTCCTCTTTGCGGGCAGACAGTCTGCGACAACGTGGAGGTGATTGCCAGCTACAACAAGCTCCCCCGCTTCCGCCACAACAAGGTGGTGCGCTACCGAGTGGTGAACCTCTATGACGACGTGTACCAGAACCCCACCGTCAGCCGACAGCAGATCGAGTTCCAGCACCAGCAGCTGAATGAGGCCTTCAGCCGCTACAACATCACCTGGGAGCTGGAAGTCCTGGACGTGAGGAACTCGTCCCTCCGCCGCCGCCTCATCCTGGCTAACTGCGACATCAGCAAGATCGGAGACGAGAACTGTGACCCTGAGTGCAACCACACGCTGACTGGGTATGATGGAGGGGACTGCCGGCACGTGCGTCATGCCCTGTTCCACAAGAAGAAGCAGAATGGTGTGTGCGACATGGATTGTAACTATGAGAGGTACAACTTTGATGGTGGGGAATGCTGTAACCCGGAGATAACTGATGTAACCAAGACATGTTTTGAACCAGATTCTCCTTACAGGTAGGCAACTTCTTAAACAAATGAGGTATTTATAATAATACCTGTGAACATCAGACTAATGGCAGTCCTGCCAGCTGTCCATTCCTTCATATTTATTGCTTCTCTTGTATTTTTTCTTTTGTGTGTGTGTGTGTGTGTGTGTGTGTAATTGGCGCACACCTGTCTCAGCACAAGTCCTCAGACCTGCCTTGCCACTGATTCCAAATTTACCCTCTCACTACAGATTGTCAAAGATTCAAACGGCCAACTTGGGGAAATCCACAAGTTGTATGTTAGAGTGCTGAATAGCTGATTTTAGCCACAAGCCCTCAGAGTGTGGGAGTCAAAACCATAGGAAGGCCGCATTTGGTGATGGAAGAGGCTCTGGGGTGAAAGCGATTTAAATACCTTTAGGCAGATCTCAGTTCACTGGGACTTCTTTAAAGAGTAGACAGAACAGGAGTACAAGATACAGGATACAGGATACAGACTAACACGGCTGCTACTCTGAAAAGAGTAGACAGTTTATTCAGGGCCCTTTAATGTTATGTCAATGCAGCTTTCTTTGTGCACGCATAAGGAGGGAATGTCATTAAGCGATTATAGAAAGGAGGGGCCTGAGTATGGGGGCAGGGGATGGATCACTTGATGATTACCTGTTCTTTTCATTCACTCTGAAGCATCTGGCATTGGCCACTGTCACAAGACAGGATACTGGGGTAGCTGGACCTTTGGTCTGACCCAGTATGGCCGTTCTTATGAGTATCAGGACTTCTAGCTTCTGTTATGAGCTTTGTGTCTTTGAGCAAGTAATTTAAGTGCCTCAGTTTACACAACTGAAAAATGGGGAAAGTACCCCTTCTCTTCCTGACAGGGGAGCTGTGTGGGCTAATTACATAAAATTCATAAAGCAGTCTGAGATGCTTGGATGAAAGGGTCTACATGTGTACATAAATATAATTGTTTATTTTGTACCGGGGTCTCAATCTCAAATCACTTTTGCTGCTTTGACACCAGTTTAACTCCAGTGACTTCAGTGGAGTTGCTCCTAATTTACACCAGCATATGTGAGAGTAGAATCAGACCCTTGTATATTTAAAAAAACAAAACAACCCTCACCCTATGGTTTAAAGTTATTATGGTCTGTCTTAAACCTACATCAAATAGAAGGTAAGGGTGAAATTCTGTCCTTCGCACATATTGTTATGGCTTAGAGTTGAAGCTTATAGGGTTATGGGGGGAAAAATGACACAGTGCTCAGAACACCCTGTGTTCCCAGCCACAGCAGAGCAGATTAAGAAGGAAAATGTCAGCTGAGAGAGAATTCCCTACATTGTGTTGGCTCAAGCCATCTCCTTAATATTTTTAGCAGAGAGAAGTTTTAAAAGGACACCATCAGCCCAAATTTACATAACATCTGAGAAATGCTTCTTCAATTTTGTTTATATAATCCAATGGATCTTTTCAAAAATAAACAAATAAATATTCCTTTGCAGCTCGGCTCAAACACTGCCTCCTTGTGATAGTGCAGGAGAGTCAGACCGTGAAATGGATTAAATACCAATTATAAAAGAAGGAAACTGACCAATCTACTTTCATTGTCTAGTCAGAGAAAAATGCAGCTCAACAAACACCATCAGTAGAGAAATGGAAATTGGATTTTTTTAAATCTTCAGTTTTCATAACCCATGGCTTTAGTAATAACATAGCTAAGATAATTTTTTAAATGTGGTTTTTAACCTGACAGAGCCCTTTTAACAATTTTACTGTATCCAACATAACAAACATGCACAAACCTTTTAAATACAATCAAACAAGAAAAGCCTGACTCAGTTTCTTCATCTGTAAAATAGGGATAAAGATACTTAACTCTTTTGTAAATTACTTTGAGATCAACTAATGCAGCAGGGGGTTGGACTAGATGACCTCCTGAGGTCCCTTCCAACCCTGAGATTCTATGATTCTATGAAAGTATGATATAAAAGCTGAGTATTATTATTATTATGCATTATTTAATTTAAAATCACATGACATATATAAGACTGTTCCTTAACATTCAGAAACTTTCAGGGCCAAATTTTCCAAACTGCCTGCCCGAAGTTGTGCGCAAAAAATGTGCGTGTGGAAGTTCAAGTAAGTCAAATGTCATTTGAAAAATATGCAGTTCCATGGACAAAACAGGCATTTCTACACACTGGTTTTTCACGTGCAACTGTTTATTCTTCTTTGGGTACCTCTGTGCGTTGTCATTTGTGGATTTGGTGCCCTGTGGCATGTTGCTCACGGAACATCTACCAAAGCTGTGGCCTTTGCAGCTGTATGAACGCCCCCTAGTGACTTCGGGATCCCAATGTATTTAAGAGTGTGCAGCCCCCCAACTGCCCAAGGTACAGCAATAAGCACAAGGAACCTTCTAGTGTTGGATCTTCTTTGCAGATGCACATAGCCCCTCCCACAACTGAGAAACACAATCGTTTAGCTTAGATCATCAAAAAGAGAGAAAACATAATGTGGCCTCGGTACTGCCTTGGGGTTGCAACAGTCTCATTGATGGCCAGCAGGGCGGCTAAGAAAGTCTTTGAGAAACCTCACCTGTGTAAATGTTTATCCAGAATCCAATGAGAGAGTTGGATGTGTCCAGGAAAGGCTCACACCTCATCACAGCGCTTCACCTGTTGGGCATTCTCGTTCCGACCGCATCAAAACCAACCATTTGGGGCTACAGGCATACTTGATCACTGAGAGTCTTGTGGTACAGGCCTTGGCATCAGGGGTTCAGGCTAACAATACAATTGGCAATAAGCCACCCTGGCACTAAAGCCCTCGTCAATGGAATGGGTGACGCCTCAACCCCCTTGGTACCCCCTTTGAGAAAGGTTCCATCACCATGGCTCCAAAGTCAGAGATTCAGTCAGGACTGACCGTACCCATTCTGCACCCATGCTTACCACTTTGGGCACCACGAATGGCGTTTCTGAGTCCTCAGTCCCGCTGCTGGAGGTCTCATCACCTGTTGCTGAGGACATCTCTTTGTCCGCTACATCCTCTGCTTTGACTCCTGTCAAAGCTCAACATCAGCTAAGACGCTGAGGAAAGGGAAACAGAACTCTGACTCCTCGGAGGGCTCCCAGGAGAAAAGGAAACGGTGCCAGTCACATGATGATTCCTCGGCAGTGTGTCGAGAGGAGGTCTTGGCTTCTTAGTCTTCCTCAGCACCATAGGTCTCCACATTTTGCTGATTCATATTCCCCACCCAACCTCAATATCGCCTATACTGGACAATCCACTGCCATATAGGATCCTAGCATCCCCAGCAGAGACACTAACTTCCCTAGATCCCAGGGGGTGCTTGACCACGGCTCAACCCCAGACCCCACCCCCACTCCACGTTTTCCTCCAAGACTCCACCCCTGCCCTGCCTCTTCCTGCCCCCATTCTGCCTCCATCCCGCCTCTTTCCCCCCCTCCTCATTCCACCCCTCCCCGCCTCTTCCAGCCCCCGCTCCTCCCCCTCTCTCCCAGCATCTCCTGCATGCCACTGAACAGCTCCTTTCAGTCCCCACTGGGAGGAGACTGAGCCAGCTCCTTTCATCCTTCTACCTAAGGGATATTCCGTGACTGGTCCTCTCAGACTTGATGCATTCCTTCCATCACCCCTTAGAATTGTTATGTCCTATGTTACAAGAAATGCTGAGGGTGGTAATACAAATAATAATAGTAATAGACATCGCTCAGCCTGAACCAACAAGGCTGCCATGGCCCTGGCCTCCAACTCTGCTACAGGTTCCTTGGGTTCTCCTTCTGGCACCTTTGGCAGGGTCCTTGAATCCTTCAGCACTGCCCTTTCAGTCACGGGCCCTGCTGCAGCTATCGTGTCACTGGTGCCAATTCCAGCACTAGTGTTGTCACTGGCTCCCCATCCTTCCCTTCCAGCACTCATACTGACTCCTAGCTGCCATCTTTATGAGTTACCGGGGGTACTCGACCCCCGCTACGCCCCAGGCCCTGCCCCCACTCCACCTCTTCCCCCAAGCCCATACCCCCACCCCACCTCTTCCCGCCCCAACTCTGCCCCGTTCTGCCCCCTCCCCTGAGCACACACCACCCTCGCTCTTTCCCTCACTCCTCCTCCCCCAACACATCCTGCATGCCGCTAAACAGCTGATCTGTGGCAGGTTGGAGGCGCTGGCTGGGATGGGGAGGAGCTGATCCATGGGGCTGCCGGTGAGTGCTGAGCACCCACTATATTTTTTCTGCAGGTGCTCCAGCCCCGGAGTACCCACAGAGTTGGTTCCTAACTACAGACTTCTCCACCAAAGAGCCAACACTCCACAGCACCTGCAGATAGCAGTGGAGACAATGACAGAGGACTCCTTTATGATGATGACAACGTACACATGGGGGGTGTCCCAAGGGAAGGTGTATCACCAGATGACAATACTGCTCCCTTAGAGGTGTCCCCTCTGAGCAAGTTTCATCAGTTCCAGGAGCTGCTGACCAGAATAGCTTATACGCTACAAGTGAACTCTGGTGCCATACCAACTGAAGCATCCATCCTTCTCTTTGATGTTCTGCAAGGGAAACCAATGATAGGATATCACTACCCCTACACAGGGATTTGATTGACCCAGCCAAGAAAATCTGCCTGACACAGTCTTCTTCTCCAACAGTTTCACAACAAGGGGAGAGGATGTTCCCAGTCCCATCACAATACTTCATATGTTTTGTTCAGCATCCAATCACTGGTTTAACTCATTGGTTGTTGCTGCGGCCCTGGAAGAGTCAAGAGATGCTGAATCCACCCATTCAGCCCTTAGAGACAGGAAAGGTGCACTTGACAGGAAGACATATTTCTCGGATCTTTGGATGTGCACATCATTAGTTACCATGCAGTGATGGCACGCTACCAGTACGACTTCTGGGAAACCATAACTCCTATCCTTCAGCAAAGGATCTGGCTGCTGAGTAAAAATCATAGAACATCACCAGGGATCCTAATTCTCCGTGATAAAAAAAACCAAAATTCTCTGATTAAAAAAAATAAAAATCCATGTTTCTCCACGGTTAAAATGAAACACTGAACTTTAGTTTCCCTAGCCACAATATATATAGGCATCAGTTTAACGCAATGTTTTATTGATATATAGAACCTCATTTATCTGAGCCTCCATTATCTGGCTTTCTGTATTAACCCGAACCACCAGCTGCTTGGAGCTGACGGAGCTCCGCTGCTGTCTGCGCCAGACAGCTGGTGGTTCAGTTAATACTGAGAGCAAGATAATGGAGGCTCAGATAAACGGGGTTTTACTATATATATTTTTTTCACAAGATGTAAAAATGAAAGATTCTCTGTACAAATGCAAATTCTGTGGTCCCCCCCCCCCCTGTTTTCGCATGGCAAATAGATTTCTAGAATCCCTGCACATCACGCCCTACATGTGGCATATGGTGTATCAGAGTCTTGTCCTAGTACAATGGCCACCAGAATCACTGTATGCAGGTACTGATAGCTTTGCCCATCAGGCCTCATCGCAGAATCTCATGGACGGATGAAAATCTTCCCCTTGATGGCAAAAGTCTTTTCAGTGAAAAGACAGGTGAAACTGAAAGCCACCAGAGTGACTGCAAGCTCTCTTGGACTCATACACTTCACTGCCATTTTAGGTGGAAAGCCATGATGTGCAACAGATACCATAGACCTGGCTTGTCAGCATCCATTCATGCTTATGCACAGTACTGAAAGTGCCAGCAGACCTCCCATTCTGCCAAACAGCAAAGACAAGAATGAACTATCCGAGCTCTGTAAACCAGCCTGCTCCATCAGCCTGGAGGCAGCAGGTTTAATATCAAAGTCAAGAGTCAGGTTCCAGTGTTCTGCATATCCTATCCTTCGTCTACTGCCTCCTCCATCTCTCCCTCTGGAGACCGTATTGTGCAGTCTATCAAACTTGATGCGAATCACATCATATTGCTGTATAATGGAGTAGACTGTGGCTTACCTCCCTATTCTCTGTCTTACCCCTCCTCGGGGATGCTTCTCACACTGCAACTCTACAGGGAGAAATCAACTAATTCTTGGCAAAGGGCTCCAGAGAGGAAGTCCCTCAAGAACTGAAGGAAAGGGGCTTCTATTCAAGTTACTTCCTGACTCCCAAAAAAGGAGACAGTCTCTGCCCAGCCCTAAACTAAGGGGACTCAGAACCTTCAAGTTTGGGACACTTTCCTGGTGGAGCATAATTCCCCCCATATCCCAAGGAGACTGGTATGCAACTCTTGACCTCAAAGATCCTTACGTTAACATAGGCATCAGCCAAAAAATATCTGAGATTCCGCCTACAGAATCAGCATCTAAAATGCAGAATTCTTCCCCATTGGCTTATCATCTGCACTTAGGGTGTTTATAAAATGTAATGTGTTTCTGTATCTGGTGGCTGATATTTATAGGTGTGCTAGTGAACTAGACTGTAGGAAGCACCTCATAGCTTCTTCCATATGTCATCCTTCATGGGAAACTTCATCGGAGACCTCTGCAACACTGGCTACTTTGAATGCACACACTCCAAATGTGGACAGCTTCAAGACCAATGGGCTATCCCACCAGAGCTGTTAAAGAATCTTTTGTGATGAGAGGAGACAGTGAAAAGCAGGAATTTCATTCAGTCCTTCAGTTCCAACAGCTGCAGTCACTGTGGAACTCTCCAGCCATGGCTGCGGAGTCCGCATTCAACTCCGGGTCTGTACAGTGACCAGGGATCCAGACTATCCCTCAGTATTCTGGAACGCTGAGTGACACATCGGGCATTGCAGTCCTTCCTGCCCTCCCTCTTGGTGAACACAGTACAGATACTAACTGACAACGCCGCCGAAAGGCATGATGTAAACAAACCAGGTGGAGCTCGTTCCCCCATGTTGTGTCAGGAAGCGGTAAAGTTTTGGGTGCAGTGCATTCCCCATTGAATACGCCGAATAGCTCTGCAGCTACCAAGAGTGGAGAATTCTAAAGCAGACTGAACCAAGACCAACATAAATGATTATTGAAGGACTCAGGGACTCGGCACCTTTCTTCAGACGGTGAACTCCCTCAGTAGATGTGTTTGCCACCAAGGAGAGCATCAAGAGTCATCACTTCTGCTCCAGATCTAGTAGAGACAAAGAATTTCTAATAGATTGGAGCAGAGACTTTCTCTATGGTTTCCCACGCATACCATTACTACTGTACTCAGAATAATACACAAGACCCAAACAGGGTGAAAGCTCTTCTGGTTGCACCAGGGTGGCCCAGACAACATTGATATGACAACATTGACAACCTTGACAACCTATTACAATTCTTTCAACCTCCACTGTATCACCTGCCCTTATCCCTGGATCTCTTATCCCAGGCAGATGAGAGAATTCTCCACCCAAATCTACAGTCCCTAAGGGGCCTGACCTCTCTTGCTCTGTAAGAGTAAGTCAAGGAAACCTGAAGTCATAAAATATTATAGACAAAAGCGGAAACATTTCACCTTGAGGGTAGGTAATAGGTGACTTGGTTTAGAGCCTCCTCCCCCCATTTCTGCAAATCTGTGTAATTTGCTACACTTAAAGGAAACTGACTTATCTGTGGCATCCCTGAAGGTTATTTAGTTGCAATTTCAGCAAAGTGCCAGCCTGTACATGAGTCTCCCACGCTACGGTTAACTGATTCTATAAAACCTATTACAACACATTAGTGCCATGATTTCTGTAGAGTTTGGTTTTGTGTGTTAGAAGACTTTTTCGGGGGGGGGGGGTTGTTTGTATTATTTGAATTAGTTTAAGTGTTAACTGGTTCTTTAAAGACTTTTCCAACACCTTTCCCTCAGCAGAGGAGTCTGCTACCATGTGGGATTCATATTTAGTATTTGCGAAGCTCATGGAGTCCCCATTCAAGTCCTTTGGAAACCGCAAGTGGGTTACAAAACCGCATTCCTTACAGCCAGGCCCCTTTGGAAGTCTGTGGCATTAAAATGTTAGCAAACCGTCACGCTGTTCACGCCACGTATGTGCTGCTTTTCTTTCCCCCGGCTCACAGTGGCACCAGAACCAGGGGAGGGCCCAGCTGTCACAGGCTGGCTGGGTCTTTTCAAGGAACTTTCTTCCCCAGGCTGGGAAAATGAAGACGGTCGGGTCTCAGTGATTAATTTCAGGAAGAGGCCTAAGGAGAGATTCCAGGCAGAAAGCCCCAGGAGTGGGGACAAGAGGGCTGCAGAAAGCAAGAAGGCTCCTGCAGGAGACCCCAAGACGCCCTGGGAGAAAAGATTCCAGCTGAAGTAAGACTGGGAGTGACTTGCCAAGGCAGGGAAGGCTCTGGGCAGGAAGGTCCGGGAGGGGCTTGATGAAGAGTGGTGAAAGATGACTATATAAACCGTAAAATGAGAACTTTTCCCTGGGGCTTTGAGGACTTTATTTTGGAACTGTTTATGATACTAAACCAGCCCAAGCCAGGGTGTTACTGGCTACGAGAAGAACCTCTGTGACATTTCTGAGGAGACGGAAACAGAGGCAGGGATGCTGCAGGGCTACCCCATGCCACAAGGGGCCTCTCTGGAAGCAGCCACCCCATTACCACAACTATCATTCACCATTGGCCCCACCCCTTCAGGTACAACCTGTGCTGCATGCTCTCCATCCCCAGCTAAAGAATCTGGCCCCCTGCGTGTACAACAGAAACACTGCTTTTGGGAAAATGCCCTTTAAGAGCTTTTTACTCTAGTAATAAAAATATAAAACAGATCAGAAGACAAAATCCACTGCTGGAAAAGGTAGGGGCCTTTTTTCCTGCTCAGAAACAATGGCTGGGCATCTGCTGCAGTCTAACATGCACAAACAGAAATACATGGCATCAGATATTGAGACATACATGGTCCGTCCACAGGTATTACATTCTGTGGAGAAAGCACATATTTATTAGTTGAGATCATCTTTAAAGTGCATGTGATGTCTCCCCAATAGGCCATATGTCATGATAGCACCCACTGAAATGCCTATAAAAAAATCTGGAAGTGCTTTTTGATGCATTTGACAGTAATGGCTCCTGTAATGCTATCATGAAGGCCGGTGACACAAAGCCTTGTAACAAGTCTTTAAGGGCTGTTATGAGATGGCATTATCCCTGTGCAGCGCAGGGCTGTTGCAGTGTTTATAACACGTGCTTATTACAGATGTATTATAAAAATAATTTATGATGCTTGTAACAGTCACTGTAGAGCCGGATCTAATGAGAAGTGTGATGTTTAGGATCCAGTCCCACTGCTGTGGGATGGTCAGACCTGAAATAGAGACGAACCTTGTCATTAGCATTTCAGTTTGCTCAATGCACCAAGAGATGCATGAGAGTATGCACCTCATAGATTCATAGGCTCATATGGGTCTGCACAAAATTCAGAATTCTTGTTTGACAGGGGTTTATAAGAATCTTTTCCTTCGGTTTTGATCTAAGCAAGTTTACACCTTCTGGGTTTTTGGTTTGTAGGAACCCCCAAATTCTTAGTGAAACTCAATTGCGATGATTTCATTTGGATCCTATTTCAACACATAACACCTTCAATTAAGAAAGGTTTGCATGAAAGTAGTTCCGGGTTCATTAATAATGGATGGATAAACAGACAATTCAGAGCTTCCAAAAGGGTTAATGGCAGCTGTGTTGGAGAAACTCCATGTAACACGTGCCATTTTAGGGACATAACCATCTAATAAATGTCTTAAAAGTCAGGAAATTCAGACTGAAAGCTGAAACTCCATATTTAATGCATGGTGCCTATGTATTCTAACACGTGTGTTCAGTTCGTTTCTGGAGAAGTCTGCAAGAGAGGGAACAGCTGAGGTTCTCTGAGGGTGGAGTTTAACCTTCAACTCTGAATTTCCTGGTATGTGCAAGTTGGAAGCGAGTGCTTAATTTTTCCCTATTGTAGTTTTTCATTTTTAATTTCCTTTTTCTTCTAATTAATGACAGCTAGGGGGACTCCACTGAGATTAGGTCAGTTTCTTTGGGCCCAATCTGATCTCAGTGAAACTATTTGGAGAAACTGGACTAAGCAAAATTCTTTTCTCATTGGGCTAATGGGCTCCAGTAGCCCCTCCAGTCCCAGTAGACACCTGAGAGAAAGAAAGTTCAGAGCAGTTATTTTACAGGGGACTTTGATGGCTCAGGAGGTATGTAATGGGACATGGAACCTTTAAATGACTGATTTAAGTCCTGGAGCTGAATGGTGATCATTACTGACTGACAGCTGAGCGAAATGAGTTGGAATATCTCAGTCTAGTTGCCAATAGTCAGGTGTGAAAACCACCTTCGCGGCTGGCACAAATTGACCCACTTGGTTACGTGTCAGCAAAGAGACCTTGGACTAGAAAGGCTTTGGAGAGTGAGCTCCCTTCTGACCCCTAGAGATGGGTCCTGCAGGTCAGGATTGAGTTACACTGATAGGGGAACCTTGCACCAGTGCTTCCTGTGTGTGTCCCTGTTGTGTGAGTAAACAGAGGACTTCGGTCTCCTGGAGCTGTAACTTCAGCACTTCTCCCCAGTACTGAATACATTTTTAAAAATCCACTCCCACCAGCTGTGTAGCTAGAATTCACCAGAGTGAAGTATTCATAGAGAAATCTGAAAATTTTCCTTAGTTGCCTGGCTACTGGTTTTGTAACTGACCTGAAATTCGGGTCAGGTTTGTTATAAGATGTGAGAATCTGGGGCTAGTTTCAAATGAACATGTTAGACCTATTGTTTCACCTCAACATCTTGAGACACTTGTGATTTCACATGGATTTGACATGGAACTAGTCGAATCTCAGCAATTCCTGATGTTTTCCTTTTGAGATTTGGGGTTCATGCAAACATCAGAGTGAGAGTCTGGGTAAAGGACAGTGAACATAGCATAGGAACTTTGTTAGTCAAACACATAGCTAAGGCATCTCGTCACTTCTAGCAGAACCTACATTTAGGGAAATACCTTAGAAATGCCAAGAATATGGGAAATTCCCTTTACCTTCTGAGAAGCCAAACTCTTTCCTTTCTGATGGATAAAAGCTCTTTCATCACCTTTACAGAATGCAGATGGATGGTTTTTGTTTTTTAATTCCCCGAGTCTTGTTCTGCCTAATCAGCATCATCATTTGTGTTTTCACCATTGGCTATTAACGCTGACCACAGCTGACAGGTTTAACTCTCCATAGGGTTATCCCAGGACCAGTAATAGGACTGGAGTAGCAGAAATGTTTAATTCAGTTAAACCAACCAAACGAAAACTTAGATTAGACTTTAAAACCTGCAGCTGCAACTCTACCTACCACCTTCGACTCTATCTCTGAACAGCTCTTTGTTCTGTCTCTATTTCTGGGACTCAAGAGTTTATTGAAGTTGGGGGGGGGAGAAGAAGGGGGTTGCTAAGTGAAAAAGCCGGTGAGCAAATGGAAATACCCTCCTATTTCCTCAGTCTAGCGAAGGAGTCAGTCTCTCTCCCTCCCTCCTCTGTTATGGGGGGCCTCCTTTTCCGTTTTCTCAAGTTGGCAACGACCTTATTTAATCAGTTTGCTCTGACGTGGAGCCAAGAAGGGGCTCCTCTGGGTGATGTCGGGTCTTGTGTGCATTCAGACATCCACAGCTGTTAGTGAGCAAGGGTTGGCGTTTGACTACTGAGGGATTTTTTATAGCCACAGAGGGCGACTATTAATAGAAGGAATTTACCAAAACATAGAACTATCCAGCACTGAAAAGCGTGGGGAGGTTCAGGGGGGTGAGGTGGGGAGTGAAGCAGGGAACCTATGGGATTCATGCCAGGAAAAAATCAGTGTTGAAATTATACCAAAAGATAAAGTCAAATGAACAACGCTGAGAAAAGGGTTGAATCTGTTCCTTGCACTGCAATAGCATTTCTTTTCCTTTGTTAATGACCTGGTCTGACCTTATGGATTTATTTCTCAATTGTCTCCTTTTGAACAAAATTGCAGTGAGAAAAAAGTTAACAAAAACATGGGTAGAAAATGTCAACTTTTGGGGGACTTATTAGACTGTGGAATAATTACCCAAGGGAAGCATTGGACTCTCCACCCCTTGAGACATTTAAATTTAGACTGGAAGACATATGTGGAAAATTGTGCGTTAATATTGTATGAACTAGAAGACTAGAATTTTTTTCCCCGCTATGATTTTCCTGATAAGATTGTGTGAGCTTTAAGGCCACACAGTCACGTTTACAGGTGTAACAGGAAGGATTGGTTATTAAGCAAGGAGCAGAAGGAGACAAAGGTGCCAATTTAATACCTATTTTAGAGAGTGGTTGGCTACTGATAAAGATGCAATGTCCATCAGGAAATAGACCTGTTATTCCAACTCCTCATACATTTTGCTTTCCAAAGACACACAAGAAATGTGCCCAACTCCCTCTGACTTTCAAAGGGAAATTAGTGTCTCACTCTCCATTGTCCCTTTGAAAAGCTTCCCTTATATTGGATTTTTTGTGTGAAATAGAAATGAGACAGAGACAGATTATTTGTCAACAATTCAGAATAAAGAAAGAAATGTAATACATTGTATAACACATGAGGGTGGCCCTCAACAGAGCCAGAGCTTAGTTTGTTTCAGCAAAGCACCACAAAGTTGGGAAACTTATCCGAACTGTCTCGGTCTCCAAACTGGTCTGGGAAACTTAAAGGAAAACTCCTGAAAACTCCAGGGCTTCCTGTTTCCCTTGAGGCTTGCAATACTGCTAGAACATCTTTCCTTGCAATATGCCAGGTTTCTGCTTTCAATCCCACCAGGAACCTGCAGTGGAGAGGTGTAGGAAAACCTGAGAAAAAGTAAAGGAGAAAGTTACATGGCCTTTTTGTAATGTCAAGGAAGCTCAAGTTAGGTTTTGGCTCAGGATTTTGGGTGAAAGGTTTTTATTTCATCTGCATGTAGAACTTGTTTACCGTTAGGGCCTCATTCTGTGAGGTGCAGGGCACTCTCAACTCCCACTGACTTTGGTGACAGTTGAAGATGCTCATCAGCTGTTAGTAGGCACTCAGCACCATGCAGGATTAGCCCCTTTGTCTAGAGCAGACTTCCCCTTTACTTCACATTCCTAAACGTTCATTTCACCGTTTTCATTGAAAAAATACAGAACGTTGCACGTGAATGGTATCCTTTCCATCCAGGCGGCGATTCCAAAGCATGGGCTTTCACCAAGGTCCTGAGCCAAAGCCCACTGACATCAATAAAAAGACTCCCATTAGAAGTGACTTCTGGGGTGGGGAAGACAGTAGCCAGGAGGGCAGCCAATACAAAGCAGCAGACTGCACCAAACATAACGCAAAATGCTCCTGTCAGGCAGATGCAGTGGATGTATCTCCCAGTTTGCCTGAGGCTCTCTGGACATTTTGAATCATTCCCTGTATGCCAGTTGGATCTGTCTAGAGGCTGAGAGTTCCAGGTTTCCGATACCCCTTTCATATGTTCAGGTTTCATCTGATAAATCTGTTGCTGGGGCTAGATTTACATGTGGATTTTTGCTTCCAAGTCCCATGTTTTCTAGCAAACATAGACTTAACCCTTTAGATTTCTTTGACTTGAATGTGCACAGAGTATCAGCCTACCTCCCTGAGATTCATATTATCTGAAGCAGGTTAATTTTTAAGCTAGTATACCCTGTTGCAACAGTTAATAAAAAAAAACACCTCCAAATGGAATGTGTCAGATAATTTTCTCCCCCAAAATGTTATACAGTGGGATCCCAGTTTTACAAAGTTCTCAAGATTTTATTAAGCTGAGATTGTAAAATTGAGAGAATCCATTCTGTCTCTGAGGGGGACATGAAGGCATTTCAGATTAAAGTGAGTGTTGTAAGTTCCGGTTTTATAAAATTGGGGATCTAATGTAGTATATTTCACTATTTCACTCGGAGGGTGGTGAAGCACTGGAATGGGTTACCTGTGGAAGTGGTGGAATCTCCAGCCTTTGAGGTTTTTAAGGCCTGGCTTGACAAAGCCTTGGCTGGGATTATTTAGTTGGGGATTGGTCCTGCTTTGAGCAGGGGGGTTGGACTAGATGACCTCCTGAGGTCTCTTCCAATCCTAATCTTCTATGATTCTATGATAGGCCAAGGAATGACCTTATAAAACTTTTTGCTTGGACCATCAAAAGTCAGATTTACGGTCACCAAAAGCTTAGGTTCTGTGGAAGACAGGAGGTTGTCATTTAGTGGCATTTTAAAGCTTCGCCTGTAAAGGGAATCACCATGACACACTTGATACGTGGTTGGGATATGGCAACCAAGTTGTACTATAACACAACTGGCACATGCCATGACAAGGATAACAGCTAGACTGCGGGGGATAGCCATGAGTCGGTCTACCATACGCTTTTCCATTCATACACATTCCCATATTTCCCATTAGTGTGGCATGGAACTGTGGCCCTGTAGATGAAAATGAGAGTGATGTGGTTCTCCTCTCTCATAATGCTATTCACCAACGGAGAAACTATTTGATTGTTGTACTCTCTCTTTAATAGAAGTCTGCATTTGTAAAAGATTAAGGCAGGTCATTTGCATATAAGTTCCTTGGTGCGGAAAGGGGTAATTTTCAACTGTCATGTCTGTCTGAGGGCTGACATGAAGTATGTGCGTACAGTTTCCTACAGTTATCCATGACATGTAGGCGCATTATTCCATCTTTCATAAGCTGCCAGTCCAATTCTGTGGGGTTTTGGGAAATGCATCCCCCAAGGAATATCCACAATCAGCTTGATCTGGACTGCTAATGCTTGCTTTCTGATCTTTACATTAGCAGATCCCTATGACAGGGTATACATATGTCCTTCCATCTGTCTAGTGTCTCAGCATCTGATGTGGCTGCTGTCCGTCCTTTATTTAAGGAGTAGAGTATCTTTTCCATACGACATATCCTTCGGTTCAACTAATCTGCCAACACGCAAGCAAACTATTTTTTGCCTTGCCATACATCTTTTAGGAAGATCCATTAGGTCCAATGCACGTTTCGGGTGTAAAAACTGGCAGTGTCTAAGATGACACACTTCCACTCGGTAATGCAGAGAAGTCTTTCGTTCTGCTGCTTATTGCAGGCTTGACCTGCGGATCTGGAAGGAGGATTTTGACTTTAGGGAATTAACTATTTTAGCCGTGTTTCCCAATCATACAAAGATTACGCCCACCAACATTTTTCCTGCCATATGCTCCCTCTCCCAACAATGGAAAAGAAATTCTTTCGGTCAGTGGGATTTAGGGTCACTGAAGGTGGAGACTAGAATTGAGTGAATTTATTTATTCTGTGTATTCTGGTAGTGCCTAGGAACTCAGAGAGGGCCAGCAAATTGCAGCAGACACTTTATTTGACCATTTTAGACCTTTGTCTGTTAATGAATGAGCCAAAAACAAGTTCATTATGTGAAATCGTCCAACTGGTTCTTTATATGAACCTATTCCCGCCTACAGATTGTGCTTGCAAACTCTTCATTTAAGTCCTTTTCTTTGAGTATTCACTGTTCTTAATTCCCTGTTGATGCTGCTTGTTTGGTTAAATGCTCTTGTTGTTTCTGTTTCCATCAAGGGCTGTCCAAGTGAGTGTTTACAATACAATTAAACATGCAAATACACAAGCAAATGTGAATGTGATTTGTGCCAATGGTTGAAGGAGATGAGGGAAAGGGTCCAGGAATACCTGCTGAAGTGAATTCATGCTGTTTGCTGCATTGTTTGGCCTTATTTGTACCTCTGTTTAGAAATACGTTTTGCACTTTTAGGAGGTTGCACGTTTCATTGCTTCTGTGGGCCAAGCTCATTGCACACACCGGCGGCTCTTCAGGGTTGCCAGGTGTCTGGTTTTCAACCAGAAAGTCAAGTCAAAAAGGGGACCTGGCAGTGTTCAGTCAGATGTACTGACCGGACACCAGAAATCTGGTTACTGTGGGCGGGGGCACTGGGTCATCAACCCGCACTAGCCCCTGCTCAGCTGGGGCCACCTCTTACCTGCAGGCAGGCAGCAGGCTCTGCGTCAGGCTGCATCTCGCATCCCAGCTCTGGAGCAGAGGGAGCCCAGTTTGGGGGAGAGGGAGCAGGAGAGGATCCAGCGAGGAAAAAGGAGGGTGAGAGCAACAGGAGGAGGAACCGGGGGTGGGGCCTCAAGGGAAGAGATGGAGTAGGGGGTGGGACCTGGGGAAGAGGCACAGCTGGGGTGGGGTCTTGGGAAAGAGGCAGAGCAGAGGGTCCAGTTTTCAGAAAGTTGGCAACCCCAGCCTTCTTGCCTCCCTTCATTCTGCGTGCCACCCTGCCATCCCCCTCTATTTCAGGAACTTGCTGCAGAAGCACTGGGGCCTTCAGCTCTGTGGCAGCCCTTCTGGCAGGGTCCTGAGAAGCATGGAAGCCCTGGGAGCCTGAGGAGCCCCAGGTCCATGATAGCTCACCTGGCAAGCTGCCTGGGAGCTGAAATGTTCCCAAGTCAATTTTGCTGGTGGAAAGTCATTCTCTTGAAAAATTTCCAACCAGCTCTAGTCTTTCCATGTTGCCAACTCTGAGTCTCTTTAATGATCTTTAATGTTTTCTTAAAACCCCAGCTCTTGGAGTCCTGTGATTATCTGAGAAATTCAGGTTTCATTTTTTTAAAGTAAATTCCTAGATCTCATGGTTGAGGAGAAAAGATTAATAATGTGACTTCTTAAAGGCTGTGATAGACCCAGGCCAGTTGGGAAGAGCAGAGTAGTAGAAGGGAGATATACTGGCCACTGGATAAGAAGTTTTCTGTTCCCTGGGTGACCAGAGCAGGGGCTGCTCCAGGCTAATGAGAACACCTGACTCCAATTAACTTCCTAAGAGTCAGGTGAGGCTGTTAAGCACCTGACTCTAATTAAGGCCCCTCTGATGCTATAAAAGGGCTCACTCCAGTCAGGCCAGGGGGAACCAGAGGAGAGGAAGTGCGTGTGAGGAACTGGGAGCAAGAGGCATGCAAGAAGCTGAGAGTGAGTAGGCAAACTGCTGGAGGACTGAGAAGAACAAGCATTATCAGACATTAGGAGGACAGTCTGGTGGTGAGGACAAAGAAAGTGTTGGGAGGAGGCCATGGGGAAGTATCCCAGGGAGTTGTAACTGTCGCACAACTGTACCAGGAGGCACTCTAGACAGCTGCAGTCGACAGGGCCCTGGGCTGGAACCTGGAGTAGAGGGTGGGCCCGGGTTCCCCCCAAAACTCTCAACTCCTGATCAAACACAGGATGAATTGACCTGGACTGTGGCTTCTACCAGAGGGGAAGGTCTCTGGGCTGTTTCCTGACCAACAGGGTGAATCTGTGAGGCAAGCAAATCCACCATTAAGCGCAGGACCCTCCAAGGTAGAGGAGAAACTTTGTCACAGGCTCAGAAAGCAAATAAAAATCTTGTGATATTTGAACATTTAGGGTTGGCAACCCTTCTTGGTCCTCTTGAATTGAGGCTTCAGTCTTCAAATTATGTTCATATTATCATCTTGGTCTCCTTCCAACCTCTTCTACCAGTTGGTTCCAAATATGGACTGAGAGGAGAATTCAGCCTTAATATCAATTGAATCAGGTTTTCAGCTCTTCCTCAGAACTGAGGAAAGGTGAGATTATCCTAATGATAATAATAATTATCCCACTGATGTTAAATAGGTATCAAAATAATACAGAATTCTTCCAGAAGATTTGTGAGTTCATTGTGGTGTTACAACAAAAGCAGAAGAGAAACAGCATCTACAAAGCAAGAGTGTTATTTTGCAAGAGACAGAGCTGAGTTGGTTATTTTGGCCCATCAAGTATTGAAGTATCCATAATAAACCTACCTCCTTTGTGAACGTATATGAGGGGGTTTATTGCTGTTGTGGGCCTGGTTCCAAGCCTTTCTTTTTCCAGCAGCAAATGTGTGTTTCATTTTGTTGCATAGAGTTTATGTGCAGGAGGTCTCTGTAAATATTTAGCAGAATTAATGTCAAAAAATGAGATGAGAGGAGCAGAGACCTTGAGCTTGTTCTCTTTTCTTTTCAGTTTTTACTGCTGAACGCTAATTAGGAAAGAGACCAGAGGGAGGGTTAAAAGGTTAAGCGTCAGGTATGGAACACCCAGGCTCCTTGGACCCCCCAGCTGCAAACCCCAGCGGGGTCAACTAAACCAGGCCATTGACAGGATGGGTCTGTCATGGAAGATCTTAAAACGTTAGGTCCTGTCTGCTAGGCAGAGATGGCCAGATGCACAGAGTGCGGGTGAGAGTCCACAAGGGATGGATGACAAGGTGCAAGAAGCCTCTTTCTCCCTCTCTGGGTAAGTCCACGGCAGCGAGCCTCCCAGCGAGCCTCCCAGAGTTGGGCTTGGAGCCCAGGCCTGGACGTCTGGAGAGGCAGGTGGACTTCAGAGCCTGAGGTCCAGTCCAAGCTGCAACTTCAGAGCACTGTCTATGCAGCTATTTTTAGACTGCTAGTGGGAGCCCCTCTAGCCCGAGTCTGTCAACCTGAGCGGGGAGGCTGGTGACCGCAGACTGAGTCGACATATGCCCGATGTTATTGTGCAGGGACCAGCCACCATGTAGCTTGGAGGCCCAAGCCCTGCCCTGATATCTGCCTGACAGGGTGTTGAAGAATGGCAACAGGGCAGGCCAGAGTCACTGTCTCCTCCTTCCTGGGCCTGCGGAGCTGTTTGGGCATGAAACCAGGAGCTGGTGTGATAGCTTCTTTGTCAGCGTGTGATGCTCAGGGCCACCAGGAGGGGAGGAAAGCTGAGTCTTTTGATCACAGTTCCTTTTCGGGTGCCCGGTGTCAGCCCAGTGGTTCCACACACCCCAGTGCACCTGAAGGATGTCAAGTGTACGATATGGCTTGTAGTTTCAACGAGGAACCAGAGATAGGACTTGGCTGTAATTAATATTTATAATGGAAAGTACTTAGGCAACCTAAATATAGGGATCATGACCAGCTCTTTCTATAATAGTGGATTTTGTAGAGACAACAAATAGAACCTGTGGTGCTCTCTGGCTGTGAGTCTGATTAACACAGCCTTTGCTGTCTAGTGTCACCACAGGGGGTCTCCCTATGTCCTGGCCTGGATCATGGAAAGGACTGTAGGGACACTAGGTATCCATCAGTGCTTCCGTTAAGAGTAAGGATCTGTTCTGGTATCCTAGGCCATAAAAGCTTCTCCCACGCCTACCTGTTGTGCAATGTGCTCTACAGTTATTGTCAGCCTGGCTGTTCTTGGACGCTCTGTGATATAAAAGGTGATATATAACTGTCAAGTATTATTAGAACAGCAGCCGCTCATTCATTGGAAGCAGAGTTCTGATTCCATAAGAGAGTCTGGTCATGACAGAAGATTGCCTGCAGCTCCTTCTGAAATGGTTGAGCGACTGGATTCAAAGGAAGGCTGACTTATTCCATGACCGTTCACTTTCTCTCTGTAGCTTAGGAGAGCTTCGGTGGTTCACCCAGGTAATACTCTCAGACGCTGAGATAAGAATGATGCCACCTGCTCCTCAAATATTGCATGCATAAGAAAATGTAAGCGTAAATAACAAAAGGTATTTAATAGAAGAAAGGATGTAGTATGGTTTTGTAGTTAGTTCACAGTTCTTAGACTCAAGTGATCTAGTTTCTACTCCTAGCTCTCACACTGACTTATTGAGTGACTTTGACCAAGTCATTTTATCTCTGCACCTCAGTTTCCCCAGATGTATTATGGGGATAATGATTCTAATTACTTTCTTCAGAGAGGGTGGAGGGGGGCTTGAGGCTTAAGCAGTTATGGTGAAATTCACTCTATTACAGAGGTCATCCAGCTCAAGGCCTCTGCACCACTTACACCCCACTTAAGCCCTCCACATATAACTTAAATCAAATGCAGAGGCCTTGTGCCAAGTGGATTTCACTCAATGTTTGTGAAGCATTTTCAGACTCAGATGCAAAGTGCTACAGAATTGCTAAATAGTATAACTGGAGCTTTAGCTAATTTGCTTAAAACATACATTCATTGATATATTGTTTTAAATTCTTGGATATAAGAATGAGTCTTATTCCAGCCAAAAGGGCTTTGGAGAAGCAGCAAGGGAAGTCTGTTTTAACAGAACTAGTTTGTGGAAAATATCCTTACACCACTTCTTTCTTTATTATTTGACTTATCTCCATGTTACAATGGTTCAGCATGTAGAGTCTGGAAAAACATCAGGGTAACGAGGGCAGAGTGAATATCAGATGGAGATGACGGATGGATAACAGGCAAATTACTGTATATTTCTCATGGGTCACTTGGCCTCAGTCTTGAAAAGAAAAAAAATAGGAATAAAAGAAAATAAAAGACAACTGAAACAGATAAAACAGTGTTGCTGATGATCAAGTATGGTGCAATTTATTCCCCACAATGTACTTGTTCTTTGAAAATGTGTCCTCCTCGCAATTCACAGTAAATGAATTCTACTTTCGGTCTAAAAAGGTTGTTGTGTAGAAAGAGCACAATTCAGTTTGCCAGAACTACACCATCTTGCGTTCACCCCACATCCTCCTTTTCCCTCCCAAAAGCTGGCCGTCCAGGAAAAATTCTCATAGTTCTTTATAGTTAGTTGGCTTAATTTGCAGTTGGTCAGCTTAATTATTGATTATGAAGATAAGAATGGCCATATTGGGTCTGACCAAAGGTCCATCTAGCCCAGTATCCTGCCTTCTGACAGTGGCCAATTCCAGATGCTTCAGAGGGACTGAAGAGAACAGGTGATCATCAAGTGATCCATCCCCTGTCAACCATTCCCAGCTTCTGGCAAATGGAACACCATTCCTGCCTTCACAGCATCCTCTAGCAAAATGGTCCACAGGTTGACTATGGCTCCAGTTTTTCAAGCTCTCACTGCAAGAATGAGCTCAAAGCTTTGTACCACTGCTAATAGTAAACTATACAGAGGAGGAAGCTACCGAGATAACACATTTGTGTTCCTCAGCAGCACAATACTATGCAAACCCATAGGTGTAGTCCCCTGTGAAACTGGACAGTGTAACTGTTGGGGTGGGTGAATTATTTTGGATGTATTAAGAGTCACTGTGAATCTTTGCCTAAAGCTCAGACTGAAACGCTGATATCTGAAACATATTGGATAACCTTTTGCACCATTTCTTCCTGAGCCTCTACTTTTCCCCATCCCAGCCAGGACCAGCAGCAGAAGTGTAAAAAATATCTGTTCTCACTGTATTTCTGAATCTCAGCCCAAGTTTGCAAAAGGATTTGGTGAGGATTTATGAAACATTTGAGAGAAATCTGTGCTGAGATTTGAGTAAGCCCTCCTCTCTCTTTACAAAAGTGAGTTTTATTGGCCAGAAATTATGCAAAAATTGGTAATTTCAGGGGACATTTGCTTTGAGACTTCAAATTGGAATTCAAAAGTAAAATCTGATTCTGTTCCCACTTACACTAGATTTACACTGGCATAACTACATTACTGCCAGTGGGATTACTCTGGATTTACACCGATGTAAATGAGACAGAAATCAGCCCAGAGTACAGACCAATACTAACCAGAAGAAAAAGAAAAGTGAGTGTAGTCCTCAAAACTTGGATCAATTCCCCTTGAATTCTCCTCTTTTGAACCAACCAAAATCCAGGATTATTCAGATTAATGGTTGTCGTTCAGACCATTAAATAGATATTGGCCATTTGGAACATTCAGAAGTTGCTTATGGGCATTTGTGTAAAATACAGCTGTATTTTGTATTAGAGATTCCTTAGGGGAAAGTCCAGTAGAGTAGTATAGGGATGAAGCCAGTAGGATTCTATAGAAATTACTCCAGACTATTGGAATTTAATAAAGAATAAATTCGTATAGCAGGAATATGCTTAATTTATTCCGTTCTGCAGAATGGTTCAAAAGTCCTGTAGAAAAGCTATAATTTTCTATCAAATGCTCTAGTATTTTTCTGTAAGGATGAGTTTACACTAAATCCGTCCAAAGTTTGCAGAAATTCCCCAGTCTGACTCTGGCTCTGGTCCTTATAGTAAACCAAAGCAAAATTCAGAATCCAAATGTATTCAAAATGTTAGATAGTTCAGCTGCATATTTGTTTAGATGGTAAGCTCCTTGGGCCAGGGACTGTCTTTTACCATGTGTTTGGCAACCCGTTGGGGCCAAATAATAAGTAATTCATATCTAGACCCAAATTTTACAACACTGCTGCAATTACTGTTGAGGCTTTTGATGATGGTCTAAATCTAAAACATGACAAGCTTGAATCACCAGAACCATAAGAAAAGCCAAGATGAGCTTAGAATAAACTCAGTTTGTAGAAAGTTTATTATGTAGAACACCGTTGTATCAGCAGAAAAAAAAACCCAGACACCTCTCATAAACATTCAGGATTTTAATCCAGTTGTTTACATCAATTTACATCATCTCCTTGGAGTCCTTTAATTTATTTTATCCTCTCCAAACATTTCTCTCTATTCTTCAGACAGAAGAGCAGATCTAGGAAGTCTTGAGGACATTTTGCTGCAGTAAACAAACCGAAATTCCTAAACAGATTCAAAGTTGTAAGTGGGACAGTACTTGGAACGTACGTTTGTAGATTGAAGCCAGTCGTCTCCTCTTTTGGTTGCTGCCAGGACTACAATTTCAGGTTTGGAGTTCTACTTGCATATAGGCAGTGGGCCGGATTCAAATTGGAATCAAATACTTTGCTGTTCTTGCAACATTTTGGTTACACCATACCTCAAGCTTCTGCCTCATCCAAACCATCCAAAGTAGCTCTGAAAGCCTTAGTCTCTATTAATTATCATCATCCTCATGATTTATTATTAAACACATGGCCAGTGTCACAGATTTATACTGCTCTAAACATAGATGAGACATGTTTCCTGCTCCAGAGGATTTATTGATTCTGTCTTAAATGACTAGGAAAACTGAGTTTACTATCAGGAACAAGTCTTTATTGTAAGGTCAGACAAAATTGTACTGGAAACCCTGGGAGACTATACATCTTCATAGGATGTAACCATTTTGTGCAGATTTTTAACATGCACATAACATCACACTTTAAAATAAAAGAAAGTAAAAGCCCAGAAAATGCCTGTATTTTGAAAGGTGGTGGATCAGGAATAGATTAGATTGTATAACTGTTAATGGTGACAGAAGATCAGAAAGGCCTTGTTTTACTGTAGCATCCTTCTACTGCATCTCCAAAAGCAATATGTTCTAAAGACAAAAGCTAGGGAATTTCAGTACACCCAGCAAGGACCTAATGAATGAAAATGCTCCTTGCCGAACAGGAATAGTGAAGAGAGCCATCGGTACGTCAGAGACTCATGTAGGGTTTAAAGCATGGATAGTGGAGGAGGAATGAAAGCGCTTGGGAACAGAGCGGAGGACAAAAAATAAAACCAAACTGTCACACTTGCTTACACACACATTTGAGGTGTAGTCAAGTGAAAGGTGTCTCTCTGCGACAGTTGGGTATGTAGGTTCTGTGGGAAAGACAGCTTCATTCCTGGCCACTTAAGATTGAGAAACCACAGGGAAAGAGAAGTTAAAATATAATTCCAGGTCCCTATGCTGAATGTCTGTCTGCCAAATGGCCCTATATAACGGCCAGATGCTGGTTTCATTGACATCGGGGAATCTTGCCATGCAATGGGACCAAGAGTTGGCCTGGAGTGATCATTGCTGATCATGTCTGGCATTGTAATGTTTATAGGTGGTTATCCCAATGGTCGTTTACCCCTGAAGAGGGGAATTCAAATTATGCTTTGGGTAATATGTGAAAACCACTTTGGTGGCTGTTCTTTAGTACCTAGCAGACACTGGTTCACATATTAGACCACAGAATGCTTTGACATTACTGGCAGTCACTATCCAAGATCGGCCCCAAGACTAGAACATCAGAGGGTGTTATACCCTATAATGCATAGGTAAATGAGGTGCATCAACATCGCCTCATTGGGAATCTGGCCTGTAACATTTGCAGGTCAGAACTGAGTTGCACTGATAATGGTATTGGGGGAAGCTTGCTCTGAGCCTGCCTGAATCTATAGCGGGTTCAAGCCAGTACTACCAATTCCTTTGAGGAGCATCAAATTCACACGAAGTTTAAAACAAAGTGGACCAGCGGCAAATGAAGGCCATCTTATGCAACTGATTCGAACCTGAAATTGTAGTCCTGGCAGCACCCAAAAGAGGAGACAATGCCTTCTGCTCTGTGGAAGTCTGAATTTATGTACAAGGAGAGAAGAGCTGCTCTTTTGGCGGTTAGGGATTGCCTGCCCTCCCTACTGCATGGGGAGATAGACTAATGAATGCCTCCTTCTGGAGGTGGAGGGATGAGAGTAAGCAGCATTCCTTTTAAACCTGGCGATGAGAGCAGGCAGTTGGAAGACAGAGGAGTATGAAGGCCCTGCTCTCTGTTTTGTGTGATGTCCTGTGGATATTTTGTTATTCAGCCTCTTTGTTTTCCTGCTGCAAAGTGACACTTGTCTTTGAACATTAAAAGCAAAACAAAGTCAAGTGAAGAAAAACTTAAGGTTGAGTGTCGGGAAACATTTCCTGACAGTGAGGGCTAGAAGGCTCCTCTTACATCACAGAAACAACCACATCTAACAACTGTTGTTAGGCTGGACTGAACTGCAACCCAGCTCATGTGAATAGGCTCAAGCCATGGAATCATCAGGTTAAAACACTGTGCTCTATTTCAGATCTCTGCTTGCGTGAAAACATGTTGTTTTAGGCTCTCCATGCAGGTTAGCTCTGTCTGGGTCTAGCCCCGATGACTGAGCCACAATCAAGTATAAAAGCTATTGCTAAACTTGACTGTAGTCTATAAGGTGCCACAGGACACTCTGCTGCTTTTACAGATCCAGACTAACACGGCCGCCCCTCTGATACTAAATACAATACGTTTCCCTAATATGATTTGGCACCGATATCTGACAAAGTGGAGTTCAGCAAAGTGGTACCTACTGTACAGGAGACAGGGCCCACTGTATCAGGGATAGGGATCAATGGGTAGGTGATGGGTCTGTTGTCCAGAAGACTGGCCTCACTGGCAGGAAATGGGCCTGCTGTCTAGGATCCAGGGCCCAAATAGATAAGAGATGGGCCTGACATATGGGAGAGGGAAATGGATTGATCTCCATATATGGGAGATGGTATGCATGCTGGATAGGGGATGGAGCTGTTGCATAAGAGATGTGCTGCTGGATGAGCTAACAAGCCTGCTGGATGGGGGATGGAGCTATTGTATAGGAAATGTGCTGTCAGTTGGGCGATGGAGTCTGTTGGAGACAGATGAAGCTGTTGTACAATGCAACTCTGGAGTGCTCCCCACTCTATAGGATAAAACTGTGCATTAGACAAATATGCCTGGTGAACATTTGGATGGGAATGTGCATGAAACCCAATATGATTCAGTGTCCCCAATGGTCAAAAGCAGCCTGTAGCCGTTCTATGTCTAAAACAGATTCTAGCAGGGGAGACCTTTTACTAATGTACTAATGAGCTCATCGTGGTTTTTTGAGCTGGGCACACTCAAGGCGTCACAGGTTTTTTTCCATTACAGGGGTTACATATGCCTTGTTGTGTTGTGTTTTGTTTTGTTTTCCACACAGACTTGCCCTGACAGTTCCCCCATTCAGGTTTATATTGGAGGTACCATCTCGAGCCAATGAATTTATGAAATATATTGCTGGCACTCACGGAGAGCTGCATAAAGGAGTATTTCTAATGACGGTTGGAAGGGCTTTGATCACTTTCCAAAAGTGCACTCATGTCTTTGAAATGCGAGTTTGGCACTGGTGCAGAGGCTGGGTTCCTTGGTTCTCTTTGGCATGGGTCCATGTGACGGGCGTTACGTCCTCTATCATGGGACCCACATAACCTTGAGAAGAGTAAGTGAGGCTCATAGATTGCACTGAATCAGATATTCTTGACTGATAGCAAAGAAGCAGCAGCAGCAGCCAGAGGAGAGTCAAATCAGTCCAACACAATAACTGAAAACTGTTCTGACCTAGTAACTGTAGGGTCTGCCGTCAGTGGCTGGATAAGAACTGCAGAGGTGGTTAATCTGTGGCTCTGTGTGTGTACTAATGTGGCGATGAGGGACATGGATGGGAGATTATTAGAAACATGGGGAGGAAGGAAGGAATAGATTTCTAAACCATATTTTCTCCTGTTCTTTCCCCCACACTTTAAAGCTTTGCATGGAGCCCCATAAATATGCTCTGATCATCTTGCATATATACACACTCCCAAACTTACACTTATCCTTTTGTGTGTGTGCATGTTTACATACATATACCCAAGGGGCTGGCCTGAACATGATCTTAGTGTGTTCATGTGTATATGCAAAAGGTCACAATGTGCCAGGGGAGTCACACACACACAATCTCCAAACACACCCCAGTTATACCCACCTATTATGTCCAGGGCCTACTCGGTGCTTACTCAGTGCTCATGCCCACCACTGCGTCTGCTCCTTGCACCCAGCCTTGCCTCTGTCTGCCCCTGCCTTGAACTCCTCCTTGCCTGATACCCTGCTCGCTCAAGTTTCTGCCCTCTGATTTGACCCCTGACTGTCTTCTGACTACTGACTCCAGCTCTGGCCCTAGTCCTTGATTCCTGGCACCCCCTCTGACCACTAGGCTAGACAGCCCTTGTCCCGGTTGGCTGACATTCAGCCCCCTTGCAAAAACACTCTTCGCATCCTGTCCTCACACCTACATATCCTAATCACCTCATTCACTGACTTTGACCAACTCCCTGTATCAAATGGCAGATGCTCTGCAAACCCCTGGGTCAGTCTGTACCACATTATGGCTCCAATTCCAAAGAAGGGTAAGCCAGTGCAGTTAAACCAGTTGTGAACAGGGCCCACAGTGAGGTACCAACAGCCCTGGCTAGTCAGAGGCTGATGCACTCAGCTCTGGGTTAGCTATGGTAATATTCCATTTACAAACCATCCCCGAAGCTGAAAGAGTGTATTGTGGGTGCAAGACAGAGAGAGGTTGTGCTAGAGGGTATGGGAGCAGGGTGTAGCTGGTGAATGGCTTGTGAACATATTAGGCAAAAAGGTAGCTAAGAATTAGGAGGTGTCAGCTTAGCTTCTTTGGAACGGCAGGAGAATGAGGATACAACTGCTGGAATGCTCCAATGCAGAGGTTCACAAACTCTGGGTTGGGACCCGGTTGCGACCCCATTTTAATGGGTTGCCAAAGCTAGTGTTGGCTTTGGGTCCCAGCAAGTCTGAAGCTAGGATGACCAGACTGCTCATATGAAAAATCGGGACATGGATGGGGGGTTATAGGAGCCTATATAAGAAAAAGACCCCAGAATCAGGACTGTCTCTATAAAATCGGGACATCTGGTCACCCTATCTGAAGCCCAAGCCCAAGCCCCACCACCCAGGGCTAAGGTTACATGCCACCCACCCAGGGCAGAAGCCTTTGGACTTCAGCTTGGGGCCGGCGGGGCCGGGCAGGCTCGGTCTTTGACACCCCCCCCCCGGGATCGTGTAGTCATTTTTGTTATTAGAAGGGGGTCAAGATGCAATGAAGTTTGAGAACTGCTGCTCTAATGTACAGTTGTGGGGGCTTCGCACAGGCCCTACATTCTGTCTGCTTCTAGCATGAGCAGCAGCAGCCTCTCTCTCTCTCTCTCAAACACATCAGTGTTCTCTCTCCAGTGTCTCACACAGTGATACACACACCCTCGCCTATTTACACTTTCTCACACTCCCACAAGGCTGCTCTCTGGCTCTCTTCTCATTCACTGACCTACCACCTCACACGTGCTCCTCTACATACACGTTCCCTCGCACGATGTGACCCACGCGCCTACTTAGACCTGCAGGCGTGCACCTGCACAATTGCACACTCTCCCACATGGGCATACCACGCTGAACAGTGCACAGCAAAGACATTTCAAAGAAATGAAGAGCCCTCTGGCACTAGATTAACCTATAGAATCAGACCATTGTGCAAATATTTGCTGAACGGGCTCAAGGGGGCGGAGGGAGCGGGCTGTGTGTTTATGAGAGATGAACTGAGACCAGTGGAGAGATGAGAAATGTGCAAAGAGTCACAGTGTTGACCTGTCCTTCAGAACTTCAGCCACATCACAGGCCATTGATTTGAAGATAAATACTCCGTGGAATGGAAACAAAGCCCCTCTTACTGATGTCCCCAAAGAGCGTGTCTTCCTCAGTGAGTCAGCGGGGGCTTGGGGACACCCGGCCTTGAGCTATTTTGGAGATGGTGACTTCAGTGACTGGCAAGTAAACTATAACGGAAATGTAAGTCTGTTTTCCATTGGGGTGTCCTCCAGGGAAGGACAGAAAGATCTTGGTGCAGAGCCAGCTCCCCTAAGTTTTTTTTTCTTTTTTGCCCTTCTGGGAATGGAAGCCTTGTCAAGTATGCAAGGAACCCTGCTCACTGAATGTGAGTGCATCGAGTTCGTGAGAGCCGCACGCACACTCCTAAGGAAAGGAGGACTACAGGGAGCAGGCATCCTGCTGAAGTATTCAGTTCCCTACTAGAGTGGGTCAGGAACTTTTCAACAAAACATTTTTTTTTCACCAGAAAATGCCAATTCATCAAAAACCAAACGTTTTTTTTGCAGCAAGGTGTCGGTTTTGACACAGCTTGGCTTGGGAAGCTTTCTCAGGTTCAGTATGACATTTTTGGTGTGAGAGAAAGATCAGGGAAGTTAACCTGGGTCCCTCACATTCCAGAGGAGTGGCTTAACCACCAGACTATTAGCTGTTCTAGGTTTGGGGGCTGTCTGGTTTTGACCACTTATTCCATCTTGGACCTGAGAAACCTTCCCTACAAAAGTGTAGCAGAACTAGAGAGGGGTTCTCTGCCTGATATAGAGCAAGAACTAGAACGTAGTTCTCCAACGGCCCAGATAAATGTCCTACCCACTGAACTATTTGCTTTTCAAAATTTTATTTTATTTTGAAAGGCCTCGGTTTTGTTCTGCATGAGAACAAAACCAAATGTGAAAACCTCAAAATTATTCATGAAATGGAAGTCTTGTTTTCTGGCCAGCCCTATTTCCTAATAAATTATGCTTTATTCTCAATGTTCCCTGACCATGTTGGTCTTAAAACCAAGGGTGATTGTGGTCCAGTAGATTGAGCATAGAACAAGGAGTTCCCAACTTGAGTTCTAAACTTTAACTTGGTGACACACCTTGGGGATCTCTGTGCCTCATTTATCCCATCTGACAAATGGGAACAATGATGCTCCTCCACATTTCATATTTCCTGGCACAGTGGTTAATAACAGGAGGTCATGTGGAGTGGGGCTAGAGAACCAAAAACAAGGGAAAGGGAGTAATATTACTCTTGGCAGGTCTTTAAGGAAATCACATCATTTGCTATGATGGATAATCAGCTGAACATGAGCTCCCAGTGTGATGCTGTGGCCAAAAGGGCTAATACAATCCTTGGCTATATAAACAGAGTAATATCAAGTAAGAGTGGAGAGGTTATATTACCTCTGTATTTGGCATTGATGCGACCACTGCTGGAAAACTGTGTCCAAGTCAGGTATCCATAATTCAAGAAGCATGTTGAATGATTAAAGGATTGGAAAACATACCTTCTAGTGACAGACTCAAGGAGCTCAATCTATTTAGTTTATCAAAGAGAAGGTTAAGGGGTGACTTCATCACATGTTATAAGTACCTTCATGGAGATGAAAAAATTGGATAATGGGCTAGCAGTCAAAGGTATAAAAAGATCCAATGATTGGAAGTTGAAGCTAGACAAATTCAGATTAGAAATAAGGGGCAAATTTTTAATAGTGAGCGTAATTAACCATTGGAACAACTTATCAAGGGTTTTTTTGGTGGAATTTTTTAAATCAAATGGATTTTTTTTTCTGAAAGATCTGCTCTTGTTCAAAGAGGAAATTGATTCAGGGAAGTCCTATGGCCTGTGTTATGCAGCAGGTCAGACTAGATGATCACAGTGGTCCCTTTTGGCCTTATCTATGAATCTGCAAATTTGAATTACTTCTCCAAACTGAGCCAAACCTCTAAAAACTTTTAAACTTTGTAAGACTTTCTGCATGAAAAGAGTTGTGCCAGGGCTGTATCCTTGCAGCCCCCATCAATGGGCTGATTCTGATCTCAGATGAGTTTTACACCAATGTGACACCATTGTCTTGGTTGCAGGGGCAGCTCCAGGCACCAGCGCACCAAGCTATTTCCATTGAAAAAAAGAAGAGGAGTACTTGTGGCACCTTAGAGACTAACAAATTTATTTGGGCATAAGCTTTCGTGGGCTAAAACCCACTTCATCTGAGGCATCTGATGAAGTGGGTAGGGTGACCAGACAGCAAGTGTGAAAAATCAGGACAGGGGATGGGGGTAATAGGAGCCATATAAGAAAAAGACCCAAAACTCAGGACTATCCCTATAAAATCAGAACATCTGGTCACCCTAGAAGTGGATTTTAGCCCACGAAAGCTTATGCCCAAATACATTTGTTAGTCTCTAAGATGCCACAGGTACTCCTCGTTCTTTTTGCTGATACAGACTAACACGGCTACCACTCTGATACCTATTTCCATTGAGTTGTCAGCAGGGCTGACTGGCTAAACTCCTGCGTGTTGGCTTGTTTCTCAGGAGAGCTGGGAAGGGGATAGGGGAGGGTGCATTAAGAAGTAGAATGGGAAGTAGTACATGTAAACCTGGAAGTTTTATATCCTGATTATCGCGTGTATTTTTGACTCCCTACATCCTTTGAGTGCAGTGGAACTAGCTCATTTCTTATAGATTTATTTTGGTGCAGTGCATTTGTTGAGTCTGAGTGTACAATATCTGATACCCTCAGTATTTTCCCATGAGGTACTGGCTGCTTTGCTAATGAGGCATCCAGAGCGGAAAGCAGGTTTGTGTCTTTGTGCCAACACCACCACTTTCAACATCAACTTTTCCCTCGATTTTTTGTTTGTTTCAGTTCTGTTAGAACACTGCCTGATTTCCTCACCCTCCCTTCACCTCCTTACACTACACTCCATTGGGTTAGAGTGTTATGGTACGACGGGAACTTATTGGGTAGCATGGCATATTCTTGGGCAACATCTGTGCCTGTGCCCAGACAAGGCCATTTCACACCTTTCCTGGAATACTCCAAAGGAGAGCTAAAGATTCTCAGAAAAGGCATTGAGTTTGGGGGCTGGGTTTGCCTCCTCAAAGTCGTGTGCTCCTATAACCCTGCAGATATCCCAGAATTTGTGAGGAAATCCCACAGTTCTTGGGGGATCTGAAACAGGCTTGGGGAATTTACTCAATGAACTAGTCCTAATTCTCTCATAGAGCACATCTCCCTCAGAAGCCCTGTTGCCAATGGTTACTAGGCCTACTCCTTCTCCAAGAAGGTAGATGGAAGGGACCAACAACCTGTGGGAGTAGATGCTGGTTCAGTGGAGATGATGCCACGTAGAACAGTTCTCACTTTGCTATCTGCTAAACCCACATAGGCCTGACCACTCAGGGCTTATGTGGGGACAGAAGGAGAGGAAAATGCGCCTGTAACAGCTCAGCTCCCCTCTCCACCCAAACACACACGAATACTAATTCCGTCTTAGAACGCCCACACTCAGGCTAAGTGTGGATTTTCCATTCTGCCATGTAATATAGACAGGCAAGAAACAGGTATCACATAGCTGTCTCCTCTGACAGCACCATAAGCGAGGTCAATTTTTCTTCCCACTTTTCCTGTTTTCTAAATTCTGTCTATAATAACCTCTCAGGAGCTTGCTGCTGAATTGTGTTTCCCTGCCGATCTTATCATCCTCCATTTGTCAAACATTGCTTTGCTTTGCTTCTTTGCAGTGTTTTAATAAATCAAATCTAACCTTGTTGTGTTTACTTCCTTCTCCTTGGCACGCGTATCCTTTTGGATATAGCAACATACTGTAACCAGGGCCCTCAGTCAGGCTTAGACTTTCTGGACCTCAGCATGAACCTCTACCGCTTGGGCTTAAGGAATAACACCAGGAGTTGGTAGCAGTAATAGTCTGTTACCATCTGCTGCTAGAGTGAGGATATGAGACTCCTTGCTGCTGTGTTATGGAAGCAGGAGTATAGGCAGCAGCAACAAATTTAGAGCATGTATACAAGGCAACTGGTTACATAACTGGATTGACCAGCCATAATAGTAATAATAAAAAGGATTCTGCGGCAGTGTCAGGAAGGTAGACAATTCTGGGTATTTACCTTGAGTGTTGTGAGCCTTCATTGATCAATACTTGAGTTGAAATCCCCAGATGAAAGGCTCTATATAAATGCAAATTATTATGCCATATTTAGGATTAGGATGTTAAAATGTTCTCAACTGCTTGCCGTTCATTGGTTCATAAGGATCTCTACCTGGCTTTCAGCGTCCCAGTACTCTGCCAGTGCTGGTAATGCTGTTAGTAATAGTTCATTTATCTGTTTCAGAGCATACTTGGATGTCAACGAACTGAAGAACATACTCAAACTCGATGGATCCACACACCTCAATATCTTCTTTGCTAATTCCTCTGAGGAAGAGCTGGCTGGAGTGGCGACCTGGCCGTGGGACAAGGAAGCCTTGATGCATCTAGGTCAGTCTTAAAAGACTCTGCCCCTTTGCAAAGTTTTCTCAGGGGGAGGAAGAAAGGAAGACAATTATGCATTAAGCCCAGTTCTGATTTCTTATCATTCCACTAATAGTCTTATATAGTCAAGGGAAAAAAAATTCCATAATTCCCAGCTACTGGCTCACAACCAGGAAAATATTAGATTATAAAGCCAAAGCATATTATGGTATTTCTAGATGATGTCAGGCTGAAAATATTTCACCTTTTAAGTGAAGCTACTTTACAGGGCATCAGCCCCATGGGAGCACTTTGCAAAGGAGGTTGTGGGGAGGGCAAGAGGAGAATGCTGGACAGCACTGAATTATTAACCTTTGCCCATTGCAGTATTAACCTTAGCCCATTACCTAGAATGTGCGCAGTGAGTTTTCCTCTTAAAATGCAATGCAGGTTTGTTGTTGTTCTATATCAGTTTGCAAAAAAAGCAAGCTGCAAAATCCCCATGTTTCTAATGTTCAATTGAGTGGAACTGGAGAGAATTTGCTACCCTGCAGCTTGGCCTGTGCATTTCTTAGCTAAGGTTGCTGAATATAGCTGCTATAGCCCCAGGTATCCAGAGGCAGCCACACAACCTAGCAGATGAGTCACTACTTGGATGCTTACAGTGCCAGAGGGGTTGTATCCTTCTGAAATGATGGCTGAGCCTCAAAAGAGACAGAGGGACAGGTTACTTAAGCACCCAAGAGTCTCGATATGCTTATCTGAACTACACAAACCTCCTGGTGGCAGCAAAACTGGACTGGAGATCTCATGAGAACAAAGTTGATCACATTTTCCAGAGCTTCCTGCATCCAGGATCACCTGAAAGCAGCAAATGCAGATTAAGGCAAAATGAACAACAGTGGAGGAAGTAAGTACTGTCATCCAGACTTTTCTGGACTGAGAATAAAATCCAGTTCAGATTAGATGGAGGTTTGGGGGTGGCCATTTGGATCAATTCTGATATTATCCAAGCCAGATCATCTTCAGATTAAGAAAAACAACAAAGAAATGGCAAATGTAAAGTCTCTGTGAGAGATATAGGCAGAGCACAGTGTGTGTGTTCCTTCCTTTGTAACATTCTGCATGTGAACTGAACTACAGAATGCAGGGGCGGCTCCAGACCCCAGGACGCCAAGCACGTGCTTGGGGCGGCATGCCACGGGGGGCGCTCTGCCGGTTGCCAGGAGGGCGGCAGGCGGCTCTGGTGGACCTTTCGCAGGCGTCCCTGCAGAGATTCCGCTGGTCCCGTGGCTCCTGGACCTCCCGCAGGCGTGCCTGTGGATGCTCCACCAGAGCCGCGGGATCAGGGGACCCTCCGCAGGCACGCCTGCAGGAGGTCCACCGGAGCCGCGGGACCAGTGACCGGCAGAGCGCCCCCGCGGCGTGCCGCCTTGGTTGGGGCGGCGAAATGTCTAGAGCCGCCCCTGACAGAACAGCAGCCTCACTGATGGCTGTGCAGTGGTCTGAGAGTCTCCTCTACATTCAAAAGGACAATCCACAGAAAACAGAAGGTTACCACCCTCCCTAGTCAAGCAGTTTGGTTGAAGCTGGCTGCTCCACCACAGGCAACCAGCATTTCATGCAGCACTCATCAAGGTCGCTCATACTACAGAAGGCGGCTAGTTAAGTACCAGTATAGAGTTCCCCCAAGAGTCATCACTCCTACACCATTTCTTACAGTGATTCCTGCTGAGAGAGAGTGGGATTGGAGCAGATGTGAATGCCCCATAGTCAGCATTCCTGTCTCATTCCCTACAGCATGTCCTCTTAGATGAAGCTAGGACTGACACAGCTCAGAGACTTCCTAAGAGCCAGTGCTCCTTCTGTAACTTCTTCCAGGACGGGCTGGGTCTAGTGTAGCTGTGAGTTCCCCTCCACCAACACTCCCACAACATTCTCTGCCATGGCTCTGACAGCCTAAGACTGAAGTAGCCTGGATTGTCCTTAAGAGCCTGGGCCACTACTCCTAGAATGACTCTTGATGGGACTGGAATAGCTCCTAAAGCTCCTACCTCTATAACTGTGGAGAGAGGCCTCTGCTTGGTAAAAAGTCCTTGTAGCACCTCCTGCTGGACCCAGAGAGACGGCGGAGCTCATTTGTAATTTTGATTAGTTGTCCTTTCACTTCTGTAAGGCTGATTGTCAACAGTGTGTCTTAACAAAACAGCTTAAATTCAGCTTCTATGGCTTATTGACCGAATTCATTGACCAGAGGGAGATCTCACTGGAGAGCTAGAAAGCCTTTAACTGACAGTTTGAGGTTGACTCACAGTAAAAGTAATAATAATAATTTCCTGTCTTAACAGCCCTTCCTGCCCCATGCTTGGTTTGTGAGAATTTTATTTTAATCTTTCCTTTCTCACTCTCTCTTTCTCTCTTCCATAAATCCAATATGTATTTAATAAAAAAAATATGAAATATGCTCTGTAGTCCAGATCTAAGTGCTGGAACATAGCTTGCCTGGGTGAGGTAACTATCTTTTCTGTAAAACTACAATTGATTTAGACTCTTGACAGCTATGAAAAATAGACATCTTAAACAAAGGCAAAAATAAAACAACTCTGCCCAGCTGGTTCTCTGCAGTCCAGCTCCAGTGCTCTTTAGCCAGCCTTTATTGTGATTGCATCTCCGACTTTGGGGCATTGCCAAGATTACCAGTGATGGTAGATCCAAAATGTGGGCTTCCTTAGGGGGCTGTCAAAAATGATGTAACAGAGATTCTCTCTGGGTGAAATTCACTCGCCCCACATAGCGCCCAAACACTTAGGGATCTGTGTAGATGTAGTGCATGGAGGATGGGAAGGCGAAGTTCACACGCTTCCCTCAGACAAAGAGCCAGGGTGCTGGGATAGCAGGATCCACCTAAACACCGATCCACAGCCCCTCAGTTTGACTTGTACAAAGCTTGTGCAGAGACTAGTTCTGTGGCATGCAGGAGATGCACAGCCACCCATATAGGACTGCTAGGGGCAGACTCATGGTGCAGCCCCATGCATGACTGAAGCAGTGCAAGCAGATAAAAATGTGTTTCTTTTGCCTTCTCTCTCACATGCTCACTCTCCTCTTTTTTCCCTTCTGCACCCCCCCCCGCACGCACACACTCCCTCTCCTCGCTCATTCACACACACCCCTTTATTGTTGCAACAAGAGTCAACGAATGGATGAGCATGAATAGAATCTGTGGTGTGTCATAACTTAGTGATCTCATCCTCACAGTGCTACAGCCTCTGATAAAATTCCTCCTGCCAAACCCTTTTGCTCCTCATGTTCTCTAACTGAACAGTGCATCACATCCACTTTTTCTTTTGCCAGTGTTCTTTCATAAAACAGTTTTCCTTTACCTGAGTAAGGCACCAGCAATGTAGGTAAACACTTTAAAATAAAAAGGCTTGTGAAAAGCCGAGTTTAACAAACTAAGGAAAGAAAATATGGAACTTCTCACTAACTCCAAACGTAGCGGAAGCCCGGCTAAAAAATAAAATGCCAACCATTACTTCAGTATGCTGCTGAACCTTCCTAACCTACCATTTACTTATCTACACGTGCCATAATTCACATGCAAAACCTGATCACCACTCACTTCTCTGCACAGATTTAATATCCAAGCTAATAAGTTATCACATTACTAAAATTTCCGGGTTTTTACACATTAGATTCCAGATTTTACTAGTGTAATATGCAGTACTTTTTTCAGAAAATTAAAATTAGAGTGGCTAATAAATGAGCAGAGTATATTTCATCTGATATTTTCAAAGCTGCCTAGATGATTGGGACAACCAATTCCAGTTGATTTTAAAGCCTCACCCTTTGTAATGTGGACTATCCACACTTTTTTGTCCAGTTATTAATTTGCAGATATCAGCAATAAGCAACATGCCTCCTAGACTTTAACCCGACTTAGCGGGGTTCTACCAGCTATGTCTTTATCCCATGTGAACAATGCACTGTGCATGTTCTAGGTATATTTTGTTTACCTGTCAGCATCGTATGTATTGTTTACAATCTGGAATGAAGAGCCATTGTATGTGAACATACTGGGCCAAATTCAGCTGTGGTGTAAGCTGCTGCAAATCTATTGATTTTAGTGGGATTTTTGCCTGAGTGTCTGGTCCAATGCCCACTAAATCCAATGGAAAAACTCGCATTGACATCAGTGGATTCTTGGATCAGGAAGTCAGAACTGGTTCCTTGGTTTCTCATCCTTTCAGTCCTTTAGCATGCCACTTTCACGTAAGCCCTTTGACTAGGATCTTGCAACTCCAGCATGCTTGGCAGAACTCTTTAGTGTCTGTTCCTGCAAAAGGCAGAACACTGCATGTGGGGTGCAGAACTCTGAGCTCCAGGCTCAGCACCCAGAAGACTCAGATGCACAGTGAGGTTATAGGTCCTTTGGTACATTCTCCACTCCCCCCGTCCCCTCTGATGTTCCAAGATAAATGAGACAAAAGCAATAGCTTCTCATTTTCTCCATGCAGGTGGCATCGTGCTGAACCCTTCCTTCTACGGCATCCCTGGCCACACACACACAATGATCCATGAAATCGGGCACAGCCTGGGGCTCTATCATGTCTTCCGGGGAATCTCTGAGATCCTCTCCTGCAGTGACCCGTGCATGGAAACCGAGCCCTCCTTTGAGACTGGAGACCTCTGCGGCGACACCAACCCTGCTCCAAAGCACAAACTGTGTGGGGATCCTGGACCTGGCAATGACACGTGCGGTTTTCACAGTTTCCTAAACACACCGTACAGCAACTTCATGAGCTATGCAGGTACTCAGGCTTTGCCAGAGGTGTCTGTGATAGAAGAGGGAGGCAGAGAGGGAGGTTTGATTTTTAACCTTCTGGTGCAGATGAAACATTATCCCAAGGTCATTCATTGTTCGAATGACACTTTTCACATCTAGATATGGAGATTCAGTCTGGGACTTCCAAAGTGAGGTAGGCAACCAGTTCCTCTTTAATTTCAGTGGAGCTTGGGTTCCTTTTGTCTCCTTTGAAAATCCCAGCCTTGGAGATTGTCTCCCCATCCCTTATGGAAATAATGGATGTCAGAGGGATATTCATACCACCCATGTTGCTGGAGGAGTGTGAGATGGATAGATAATCAGACCCTGTTCATCCTCCTTGGGGTGTGCTCTAGTACCATTTGCTGGTTGTCTGAGCAACCCGTATGAGTTTGGTTTGGCTCAGGTGTTAGCGCTCTCATCTCTGGGTGACACCAGAAGTTCAAGTCCTATATCATGAGCTGGGCTCTGTGCTGACATTGCAATATAGCACTAGGAGGGAGTGCTTATCCTTCAGATAAGACACAGGGGTAGGATCCCTGCCCCTCTCCCTTGGAAGTACAATGGGCAGTGAAGAATTCCATGTTGTTTTGGGAAGAAGGTAGGAGATAGCTACTGATGGATTGACAGCATTCCCTCTTTGATTGGGTACTAGGGCCTGATTCTCAGTTGCAGTAAGGCTCTTTTACATCACCCTGGCAGGATAAAGGTGTCTTAAAGTGAGTGTAAACTATTATTAAGGCTAAGATTTTTGTCATGGAAGTCACAGAATTCGTGACTTCCAGAGACCTCCGTGACATTTTTGCTTCAGCTCCGGGGCAGCGGAACTGGAGCAGTCAGCAGGCAGGTCCCCCCTACAACTCCCAGATGCTGCAGGGCGCAGGGGGACCCCACAACCCTGAGACACCACCATGGGCGGCAGGGACTCCTGCAGCCCCAAGTGACTGCCGGCAGGGGGACCCCACAGCCCCAAGCTGCAGCTGCATGGGCGGCGAGGGGGACCCTGCAGCTCCCAGTCTCGCAGGCAGTGGAGGGGTCCCCGTAACTCCCAGCTGCCATGGACAGACCCCACAGCTCCAAGCTGCTGCCGGTGGCAGAGGGGACCCCGCACTCTCAGCCATCATGGGTGGGGGAACCCTGGCGCCCCAGCATCGGTGGGTGCTGGACTCTCTTCCCTCCCCATTTTCTCATAGTTATTAAGTCAGGGACAGGTCACAGGCTTCTGTGACTCATAGTTATTAAGTCAGGGACAGGTCACGGGCTTCTGTGAATTTTTGGATATTGCCCACGACCTGTCCATGACTTTTACTAAAAATAACGGTGACAAAATCTTAGCCTTAACTATTACATATACAGCCACTTTAAGGTGCCTTTGCAGAGAAGGCAGAAACACAGATTGTCCGTGCAAAGTGCCATATGAGTCCTAATATATCTGTAGAGAAGCAAGTGATTAATATTATCCAGGGGCAGAGGCTGAGTTGATTTATAACACAGCTGTAAATATACCCTGGATGCTACCGGATCTAATGGGTGTGGCTGCTTCTCTTATTTTCCCACTCCTGGTTTCAAGGACAAGTATACACACAGCGACCTAGCTTTTTAGTATATGCTGTGCACTTCTCGTGATTTGGCCTGTATACTAACATTGTCATTATGCAGATATACAGATTACAGCCGGAAACTATTCCTGCCCACTAAATTCCTATGATAATCTCACACCTACATGTAGATGCCACCTGTTACACTCCTCCCATCAATGTGTTTGTGTGTGTGGACAAAGGTGGAAGATTTGAGGTGGGGCCGGAATGTTTCAACATGCAGAGAGCTCTTCTGTCTGGAGGGATCCTGCCTCGCCAGCTCTCTCCACAGATTTGACACAGCCAGGCAGGACACCGAGATACCTATCTGCTAGTGAGAACTAAAGAGGTGCTGGTGTTGTGAACAAAAGCGACTATTTATTCTTGTAAAATTAAGTGAAGCAACACGATAGGCATCTCTAGAGCTCATGCATGAATCTGTTTGCTTTTCTGTTGTTCCCAGTGGAATAAAAGTCATATCAGGATATCATATCACTGTGGAAATACCTTTGAAGCCTCTAGGCTGAGGTCATACAGCTCTGAACGACTGACTTTCTCTCTTTCTCATATCTGTATTGGTCTGTCTATCTTATCTGTTTCTTACTTTGTCTCTATAGGATGTACCCATACAGGCAATCTCCTATCTCTCTAGAATTCAGGGGATCTAGAGGGCGGGGGTGATTTGCATTGTCTTGCCTGTCAAACAGAGTCATGTAGTCTCCATGTAAACAAAACATTGCTTCCTTAGGGCCACTCCCGTTGAAGTCAGTAGGAGTTCTGCCTCTGACTTCAATGAGAGCAGAAGTCCTAATGAAGCCTGTTTCATTTCTCTGGTCATTATATCATCTGTGGATTTGTGAGCCTTTCCTGAATGCTAATGATTCTCTCTCTCCCCTCCCCCAAAAGAGCAGCTTAGGCTGGCGTTTAGAGAGACACTTGAGCTGCAGCATAGACTGCATGTCATCTTCCTCCTCTGCCATTGTTTCTAGGGTTGAGTCCTAGCTATATTTTATTGTTCCTTTATGGTGGCTATTCAAAGCCTTTTGTGCACTTTGGGGCTTCCCTGAGGAATATTTATGGCTCTTACAGGATGTTCAGGGACGGACTGTCAATAATTATTGAGGAAATCCAAGGATTAAAGCAGCTCCTTGCATGCACACAGCAGCGTTGAGCTGGCAACTGGGATTTGATAGATATTTACAAACCAACTGCACCTGCTCAGTTTGTTTGTTTCTTTGACGAGGGGGAGTTAGTTACTCTGGGGAATTAGCAAAGGAGATGCATTGGAGACCATCCTAGCTGCATTAATTCCTGCAACGCATCTCCTGGAAGGGCTTGGGGCTGGAATTCGAAGCATTGGTTCCAACCAAAGCACCCTCCTTGTGCCGTTGCTGGACAATGAGGTGGGAAGGACCCCACTAAGCCAGCGAGTTCACTTTTTCTTTAGAACATTTTCATGTTCTCTCATTCCTCTTGTGCTCCACGATGCTTAGAACTGAAGGCATCTTGGCTCCTACAAATAAATATAACTAATCCCCAAAATAGCAAACCTATTCAAATAACCAAGCAAGCAACCAAACTGGCCTCAGTAACCCATCACCCACACAAAAACGAATGCACAAGAGCTGTGTAAAATCATTATTGTTATTTGTATTACAATCATGCCCAAAGGCACCATATGAGAGTGAAGCCTTGTTATGCTATGTACAGTCTATACACATAGACTATAGTAAGTAAGGTGACCAGATAGCAAGTGTGAAAAATCAGGACGGGGGGTGGGGGTAATAAGAGCCTATATAAGAAAAAGACCCAAAAATCGGGACATCTGGTCACCCTAATAGTAAGACACAGTCCTTGTTCCCAAGAGCTTTCAATCTAAACAGAGACGGCAAGGATAGAGATTAAGGTACTAGTCTGGGAGCTGTAAGATCTTCAATTCCCTGCTCCACCAGAGACTTCCTCTGGGACCTTGGGCAACTCATTTAGTCTCCCTGTGTATCTGTAAAATGGGTAGATATAAATCCCTATCTCTTAGCGGTGTTATGAAGAGGAATACCCTATAATTTGGGGGGGAACTCAGATACTATCATAACAGGGGCCATGTAAGTGCCTACGATAGCTAGGTAGATAATTATCTCCATTTATGCATGGGGAAAAGCAGATGAAGTGATTTGCCCAGGGTCACCCTGGAAATCTGTGACAGAGCCAGGCTGTAAAAAAAATGGAATGTTCCTGTCACCAGAAATGTCAGCATTTCAAGATGACTTTCCATTCTGATTCTGAACAGTAAGTTGAAATGTCAAAAAATTCTCATGAGATGAAACGTTTTGAAAAGTTTCAAATCAAGGATCAAAATGCCAAATTTTGACATTATTAACATGCTGAAATGAAATGTTTCATTCTGAATGGACATTTTAAAATGAAATTTGATTTTAAATAGACATTTCAAAACTCAACAGAATTTTTTGTTTGTATTCCCTTGACTGGATTTATTTAAAAATCATTTAATTTGATCTTTTCCTGTGAAAAAATGCTGATAGTTACTGATGGAGGAAAAAAAATTGGTTAAAAAAATTTGGCTAGTTCTTTTGAATACAGATTTCCTGAGTTCCAGCTCAGTGCGGAACCCACAAGAGCATCCTTCATAGATTTACAGAGTTTAAGGCCAAAAAGGACCATTAGATCATCTAGTCTGAACTCCTGTATATAACAGGGCGTTACATTTCCCCACTTACCCCTGTTGTGAGCCCAGTAACTTGTGTCTGACTAAAACCTATCTTCCAGAAAGGCATCCAGTCTTGATCTGAAGACATCAAAAGATTTCATAAATGGTCAGATGACAAAACTGAGCCTGGTTTTATACTGTGCTAGGTTCCCGGAAAATTCATTTCCATGCTCACAACCATCTGCTCACCTCAAACTTTCTCCTACCCAGCCTCAACCCATCACTACTGCAGACTCGGGACCCCGCTATTTACTATTGCCAACTGGCTTGTGGGTAGTGGCGGTCTCTTGTGCATCGCCTACTGCCTTCTGGGTCTCTGAGGGGTGACAAGTGGCTGATCCTGCATTTTCTACCTTTGGAGAGAGGGGCAATTAGACTCACTTATCCCAGTTATCTTTGGAGAGGCCAAGAAGCAGCTTGACACCCACTCCTTCACTTTCACGGGGGATAGAGGGTGAGAGAGAACCTCCATCTTTTGGTGCAAGTGGTTCTGTATTTCCACAGAGGCATGCCATACTCCCTTGTTACCCCCCTAGGCCTTATGGGGCATTACCTTCCGTGAGGCTTAGTGCAGAGCCAGCCGTGGTGGGAAAGGGAGGACATGGAGGAGGATGTGTGGAGAGCCAGTCCAATCAGAAAGGGAGCTAAAGAAGAAACGGAGGCGGGATAAGGAAGGCGTGGGGGAGAGTCATGCACTGAATTGCGCTTTCGTTCCATTCCCTGCTCATATTTCCTTAAAGACAAAATCTTTTTCCGCTTTCAGAGATTCAGGTGTAGCCCCAGCTCTGACCAGAAGGTGCTGCACTCAGGCTTTCTGGCTCCTTTCATACCTCTATGCATCACTGCCCCCCTTAGGGTGACCTTCAGGATCTCCTTGTGTGCCCCAAGCCATAGCAAGAGAGAAGGGCTGTTGTTGTTGGTTTTTTTTTTCTTCTGTGTCTTTTCACCTGTCTCCAGAAGTGATGACTGCACTAATTTGTTCACAGGCCATTAACTCCGGAGAGCAGGGAGAGCCCATCCTGACATCTGCAAGGAGCTTGGGAGCTCATGTTCACCACATCATAATTCTCTCCTCTCCCTCCTTATCTCTCGCTTTGTTGGTTTTCAGACGATGACTGCACCAATTCCTTCACGCCCAATCAGATGGCAAGAATGCACTGCTACTTGGATCTGGTGTACCAGAGCTGGCAGCCTGTCAAGAAGCCCGCTCCAATTGCCATTGCCCCGCAGATCGTGGACCGAACTTCGAACTCCATCACTCTGGAGTGGTTTCCTCCCGTTGACGGTCATTTCTTTGAAAGGTGATCACGAGCTTTGATGTGCTGCAGCACTTAACCTGAAAGAGTCAGGGGAAGCAAGCATGGAAGCAACCAGACGCCCTAGTTCAGGAAAGCAGTTAAGCATGTGCTTAAGTGCTGTCCTGAATAGAGATGCTTTCCTGAATTAGAGCTAGAATCAATAGCTTATTGATCTATTTTCACCATCTCTATCAGTCCCTTTGTTCCTTTATTGGGCTGGAGCATTCTCTCTAGGTCCTTTGATGGGGCATTTAAAGAGCAAACCTCCTCCACATTTTATCTCAAGAAGCGATTCTGGGTTTGCGATCTCTGTTATTGCTGCTCATTCAGAAATAGATACTCACAAACAGCCCTATTATCTTCGCCTCGGAGGGCAAGCCCTTCCTACTCCCACGTGCAAAACAGGCAAATCCTGCCTGTGCTTCCTTGCTTCAGAGCTCAGATCCACTAGACAAGAGGGCAGCGGTGTTTGGGAGAGCACGCCCCCTCTGCTGTGCACAGTAGCAGAGCAGGTGGAAATGGAGCACAGAGCCGGAAGATCCTTGCTCCTCTCTGCTCTGCAACATTCCGAAATGACCAGTAAGGCTACTTTGCAGAACATCTCAGCAGCCACACTACCGCTAGGAGGGTGGATTCTTTTCCCCACCCCACAGAACAATTAGACAGTGCACAGACCAGTTGCTCAGGCTTGTAAGTGGCATGCATGATTTGCCCCTATAAGCCTGGGGTGTGCATTTTGCTATCTATCAAGTAGAACCTGTATAGAAGAGGGCGTGTGCATATGCAGCGAGCTGCATGTCGTCAGTACAGAACCAAGATTGATGCAATGTCATGGATGATCATTTCAACACGTAACAGTCAGGCAGTTCATAGTTACAGCAAGCGTAACTCAGCCCTCCACAGCTCTCGACTTGCCCAAGCCATCTTTCCTGTCTACACTTCTGGTTTTGGTCATGGAGCATCCTTTCCCCACCACAGGTAGCAGGGAAAAGCTTTGGCAGCTCCCCATTGCTAGCACCTTCCCGCTACAGCAGTGGGGGAAGGTTCTATCAGCTCCTCGCTGCTGGAGCTCTTCTTCTCCGTGGGGAAAAACTCCAGCAGTGGGGAAAGGCTCTGGCGGGAGGGAGGCAGCGGGGAAAGGATGAGCCTTTCCCTGCTGCCTCCCTCCTGCCAGAGCCTTTCACTGACCCATGTAGCTACAGGCTGCAGTGTGGACGCAGCTTGCTTGCTTTTCACTGCGGTGGGTAGCTACCAATACCCACTGACAGAAGTGGTGTGTAGTGTAGACGTAGCCTCAAGGTGTATGCCATTAACATATATTTCTATGCAAATTGGCTGAGTGGTGGTAGCCATGGGAAGCCTAACTGAACTTCCTCCCACAGACTCAGTCTTAGCATTACCGTAACCATGCCAAAATAATACAATGCCAAATGCTGGGACTGGACAACAGGAGACTGATCACCTGTTCTGTTCATTCCCTCTGAAGCATCTGGCACTGGTCACTGTCAGAGACAGGATACTAGGCTAGGTGGCCATTGGTCTGATCCAATGTGGCCATTCTTTTGTAATAACATACTTTTTTTGCATTGAATTTCCATGGTTTTTTTTTTTTATAAAAGAGAAAACTTTATTGAGCTCCCATTGGAACCAATGCAATCTGAAGTGTATGAGGCTGAATGTGCAGCATTCCAGATATGAGCATATCAGTACATGAATATCTATCTCAACACCCATATTTATTTAAAGGAAAGCACCTTAAAATATGGGGCATTCACTGGATGTAATTCTCCCCTCTCTTAGAGCATCAGTACAAGAACTGTGCACCATTTAAGACTCACTTACACTCTATTTTGTGGCTATAAGTGGTGTATAGGGATGGTTCTGACCCTCTGTGCAAAAAGAGTGAATTTCACGCTTTCTGCACAGTAATGCAGGAAATGTCATGTCATATCAGATCAATATCTGATCCAGAGGGTTTTAGATCACATTTATTTTGCTTGTACTTTTGTAAACTCTCCGTTACTTCAATTGTAGTTTTGCAGCAAGACAAACTGCTTTGACAATGTATTTCTGAAAATGTATAGGATCTTATATGAATCATTGAGACTTCTCAGTCAGTTTTAGTCTATATTCATCATGAAAAGGGTAAATTAAGCTTCCCCAATATGCATTTAATTTAGATTTCATAAGGAAGTTATTGTATGTTAAATAAATACCATCTGACTGTTAAAAACATATTGATACAGCATTAATTGTTATGTAACAAAATATGTCACTATTACACATTTCTTAAACTTCATCAGTATGTTTTTAATAACTCATAGCTAGTTGGTGCTTAAATGACACACAATGGATAGCCTGTTAGTCTGGAAAGTCATAACAAAGTTATCATATATTAAATAAATACTGATTTCTTAGAAACATATCCTTTGGGGCTTGACATTTATGTGATCAATATTACTATAGATAGTTAAAGAGACATTGTCAAGTAGCCTAGGTCCAATTTTTCATCTTTTAAAAATTTCCCACCCTAATATAAAGATTAGTGTTTCTGTGACCCTTTTAAAAAATAGATTTTGCTACAATCATTTTGTTTTTCTTAAAAGTAAATACTACTTCTTATATGTTGAGTAAACCCAACACAGTTGTGCCGTCAGAGGGCCCAATCCTATTCCTGCTTACAAATATGCTTAACTTTAAGTACCAAAGATGAGCACATGTAAGCATTTGTGGGTTCTGAGGCATAATGAAAGAGAACTAGGAGGTGAGGCTGGTCATAGTCTTATCTGTGTGGGAAAGGGCTGTCATGAAGGGCTTTTTTCTCACAGCATAAATCATGGGCCAAATCGTGCTTCCTTTGCTGAAATGAGTAGAACATTCACTTCAATGGGACTTCTCATGTAAATTTCAGGAGACTGATTCTCCACTGCTATGCACCTTGGGCCCACTGAGACCCCTTTTACATTGCTCTGGCAGCATAAAGGGGCCTTCAAGTGAGCGTAAATATAATTTATGCTCACCTTAAGTCCCTCATACACTGTCAGAGCAGTATAAGGTAGCCTCAGTCTAAATGAGAATCAGGCCCATAAAACCTAGCCATATATTATCAAAGAACAGAGGGCATGTTATGCTGCTGTAATGGAGGCCACTAGGTCTCATAAGCTTGATGAGACACAAAGCATGACACCAAGGTGTCTTTTAGGATAAATTTTAGTGTAAATTCATATTGCCATCTCTTGTGATTTTGTCACAAGTCTTGCAATAGTCATTGTTTTTCTTAAAGGCCCAGCTTCTGGAGTCAGGTGATTACATGAGAATCTTAGCTTTCATTTAAAAAAAAAGGTATGTTTCTGTCCCTCATGGTTGCAGATAAAAGCTTGAAAATGTGATCCCTAAAGGCTCAAAAACAGAAGGAAAATAAAAAGAACCAGAAACGGATTAATCTAATTATTTTGGGAGCCTTGATCTGTGATTTTTAGAAAGCTTTGAGTTGGTGACACTGTGTTCTTATTTTTCTGTAATATGTGTGGAGAGGAAAGGGTTATTTATTCATAACAAATGGCCAGTGCACCTCAGCAAACATAGTTGTACCAAATACCTACGCTATTGGTACACTCAGTCAATCAAATGACTCCATAGGTAGGTATTTTATGTAGTGTGTGGCTAGTATGCCATACTAGGGTGAAATTTTTATGCCTGTCCCTAAATTCTAGTAGGTTACTGAGCCCCTAAGTCTTTTAACACTCAAATCTGTGGGTAAATAGTGCCTCCCAGTCACGTGGGTCTAGAATAGAGCTATGTGAAATTTTGGGGATGAAACATATTCAGGTCAACCAAAACATGCTGTGAATTGTGTTGAATTTGCCCATTTTTTTATCCAGAAAATAAAGGGCAAAAAAACTCCAAAAAAAATTCTAATTTTGTAGTTTTGATATTTTCAAAAGGAAACATTTTGGGTTGTTTTATTTGAAATTACTTTTAATTTTGAATTTTACTTCCATTTTTTTTTAAAAGAAGTTTTAGGTCAAGCTAAACATTTCAATTGTCCTGAAACATTTTTTTTTTTTTACTTTTTTTGTTTCACCAAAAAAATGGGGAAAAAAATTGATTTTGTAACAACCCAAACTGAAATATTCACACAGCTCTGATCTGGAGTACCTGTGATCCATGTATTCTGCAGAGAAGGCTTGTCTCATGGAATAAAAGCATTACCAGAGTCTGATGTCAAACATATGTGTTTAAAATAATACTAATAATAAAAATAAAAAAGAGGAAACAAAGGGGGAGAGAGAAACCCTGTTCATTTCCTGACTGTCTCAGACCTATTTTAATCTTGTTGTTATCAAGCGTCCATTCGTGGGGCTACTGCTTGATATGCACAGTTTGAATATAAACAGTTATTGTTATGGGGCTGTGTCGTGTGGCCTGCTTAGGCAAGAGCGCACTGAGTGCATCTGATCTTCCAACTCTTCATCAAGGCAACTGCATTAATTTCCATGGAGCTGATGATATCTCATTCTTTGCAATACAGTATTTCATGCAGCACAATTTCTAGATCTAGATAACTGGGGGCTTTTTTGTTTGTTTGTTTGTTTGCTTGCTTTAATCACCCTTGAAAGTTTCAGTGTCTCCAAGGACATGCAAGAGATTCTGAACTCCAAGTGAGATATATAGGTGTTTTTATCTTCAAAAACTTTAATCTGGATGGAGCCAGCCATGGCAGGAGAGAATGGCATTTCTCTACTGTTCACTGTTTGGTTGCAAATTCATCTTAAATAGGCTGCGATGAGGTTTGTCTCAGTATAAGCTACCGAACCCATTGCACTGAAAAGTATAATTATGGGAGCATGTCACTTCTAGGCCATAAACTTCATACACTGAAATGTGCCCAATACTTGGTTTCTCCAAAAACAAGGAGGGCTAGATTTTCCATTACCCTGCACTCATGTGCACCCAGTCTATCTGTATAAATTATTGCATATATAACTTACTGTCATTCTGAATTAGTAACATTTTAAACCCACTGTGTCCTCATTTGCAGGGTAGTGGAGAATCTGGCTGGGAGAGTCACAAACCTGTAAGAGCAAACCCTTAATCAGTTCTGACGCCCATGTCTGCATACAGGATTTGTGTGCCCACATGTGCATGATTCAACAACCCGAAAGCTTTAACCCAGAGTGTAACACTCCTTTTGAACCAGTGGAGTTATGCCGGGGCTGAGTTTTGCTCCCAGTTTGGAAAAGTAAGAGGAGAACATCTGCTCACAGCCTTTTCCACATGATGCTTCTTGTGATTTCTCTTACCTCCAAGTCATTGCTGAGAAAGGGAAATGTTTGTCTGTAAGCCTACTGCTTTTTCCACCATGACAGCCTATGATGAAACTATAGCTGCTCATTTGAGTAAAAAGCAGTCCTAAATGTGGAAACTTGGATTTCCATGCCCTGTGTTCCTCCAGGAGCAAGTGCTAGTGCAGGAGTTTCTTTGTAGAGAGACTGAGAACTATTAGCTATTAGGGGCTAATAAACAAATTACTATTAGGGTCTAAAACAAATGCATGACGATAATTCTGCGTTTCACTTACTTAGTATCTTTCATCCTAGGATCTTAAAGCATTTTACAAATGTTAATTAGTTGAGCCCTATTATTTACTCAAACCATGACTAACTCAATAGTTAACACGTCCTATGAAATAGTTTAGTGGAGTTAACCAGTGTGTTGGTCTCTATAAGGGTACGTCTACACTACCCACTGGATCGGCGGGTAGCAATCTATCGAGGATCGATTTATTTTGTGTAGATACGATAAATCGATCCCCGATCGTGTTCCCGTCGACTGCTGAACTCCAGCAGTGCGAGAGGCAGAAGCAAAGTCAACAGGGGAGCCACGGCCATTGATCCAGCGCCGTGAGGATGCGAAGTAAGTAATTGTAATTCGATCTAAGATACATCGACTTCAGCTATGCTATTCTTGTAGCTGAAGTTGCATATTTTAGATTGATCCTCCTCCCCCAGTGCAGACCAGACCTTAAAGTCACATGATATTGTTCTGCTCCCTGAATGGGTGGTCAACTTTTTTTTGAATGGAAGACCCACAAATGATGAAAGCAGGTAACACATCATAGAATAATAGAAGTGTAGGACTGGAATGGACCTCAGTAGGTCATCGAGTCCAGTACCCTGCACTCAAGGCAGGACTATGTAATAACTAGATGGTTCCTGACAGGTCTTTGCCTAACCCATTCTTAAAAACCTCCAGTGACAGAGATTCCACAACCTCCCTAGGCAATTTGTTCCAGTGCTTAACTACCCTGTCTGGAAGTTTTTCCTAATGTCCAACCTAAACCTCCCTTGCTGCAATTTAAGCCTATTGCTTCTTGTCCTAGCCTCAGAAATTAATGACAACAATTGTTCACCCTCCTCCTTGTAACAACCTTATATGTACTTGAGAACTGTAATCATGTCTCCCCTCACTCTCCTTTTTTCAACACTAAACAAACCCATTTTTTTTTCAATCTTCCCTCATAGGTCGTGTTTTCTAGACCAGTGTTTCTCAACAATCAGTCCATGGACCAGCACCGGTCCCTGAGATCTCCCTGACACAGATTAGGAAGGCAGCAAGCTGGTCCCTGGTATCAAAAAAGGTTGAGAAACACTGTTCTAGACCTCTAATCATTTTTATTGCTCTCATTTGGACTTTCTCCAATTTGTCCACATCTTTCCTGTATGTGGCACCCAGAACTGGACGCACTACTGCAGCTGAGACCTTATCAGCATGGAGTAGAGCAGAAGAATTACCAGTACTTTTCGTGTCTTGCTTTCAACACTCCTGCTAATACGTCCCAGAATGATGTTTGCTTTTTTTGCAACAGTGTTACGCTATTGACTTACATTTAACTTGTGATACACTATAACCCCCAGATCCCTTTCCACAGTACTCCTTAGGCAGACATTTCCAATTTTGTATTTTTACAGTGTATTGTTCCTTCCTAACTGGAGTACTTTGCATTTTTCCTTATTGAATTTCATCCTGTTTGGATTCAGCCATTTGTCCAGATCATTTTGAATTTTAATCCTACCCTCCGACCTCGCAGTCCCTCTGAGCTTGGTATCGTCCACAAACTCTATAAACGTAATCTCTCTATGCCACATCTTTGAATGGATAGTCCATTTGTGCCAAAATTTGTGATCCCTTCATGATCTGCAAACACTTTTCAAAAATACTTCCAAATGAATAAGGGCCAGAGGCATTGCAAACTGCCGGGCAGGCCAGATCTTCAGCTGGTGCAAATCAGTATCGCTTTATTGAAGTCAGTGGAGGTACGCCAATTTACACCCGTTGAGGTTCTGGCCCTGTGCGCTTTTTAGTAAAAATATCTGTGAATCAGTGAAGTCGGTTTGTTGTTTGTTTTTTTCCCATACTCTACCAGCTTTGCTCACAGAACCTTCTTCAGGTAGCTGTTATTAACCATATTTTACAGATGGGGAAAGTACAGCAGCAGAAGTGCCTTACCTAATGTCATGCATGAAGTCCATGACAGAGCCAGGAATGGAACTGAACTCTCCTGCTGCCTATTTCTCTGCTTTAGCGACTAGACAGGGTTTTCTTTCATTGGAGTTTGATCCAGTTGTAGCGAAGAAAAAATAAATAACCCAGCATGGTTTTACAAGTTGCTGTCATTTCATATTCTGTACTCATTTTAAAAACACAGATGCAGTCTTCACAGGCTATTAGCTGAACCCTACAGAAGGTCATGCTGCAAAGTGCTGCTTGCCAATGCCCTAAGAAAAGGGGGTTAAGTGGAATTGAATTCTAAGTCTTGTGGCTTTTAGTATTGTAGGAGAAGCAGCTCATTCAGCTGTTACTAAGTTGATGTGTTCTCCTGTTTTCCTGGCTTCCTAGAGAAGTGGGATCAGCATGCGATCTGTGTACAGAAGGAAGAGTCCTGGTGCAATATGCCTTCGGTGCCTCTTCACCAATGCCATGTGATCCATCTGGGCACTGGAGTCCACGGGAAGCAGAAGGTAAGTCGGAGGGAGGGATGGCTCTGCCACGGAAGGGAAAAGGTGGGGGATGGGGGGAAACACTGGAGATGGGAAAGAAGGGAGAACAACAGAGAGGTAGAAAGGGGCAAAATGAGGAAGAGAGGAGGTTAACTCTGGTTATCTTTTCATGTGGTATGAATGAAAATAAAGGGCAGAGAAGCACACAGGACCAGCTTCTGCCATGGCATAGCTCATTAGCTGAAATCTGTGTGCTCAGACATACCTGTACAGCTCCCAGTTCAGTCAGTGGGAGCTGAGCATGAATTTCTGAAAGCAGAACTGTGCCAAGAAACCGTGACTAATCTGATTTGTAATGTGAAGTGAAAGAGATGCCGGCAGAGAGGCCTGTTTACTCTAACCCTCAAAAATGCAATGTTTCATTTTATTTATGAGGCCCAGATTCTACCACCTTTACTCGCATTGGGTAGTACCTTAGTCCAGGAGTAGCCTCATTGAAAGCAGTGGGGACTACTTGCAGAGCAAAGTACTCAGCAGTAGGAATAAGGGAGGCAAAATCACTTCCTTGATTAATTAATGAACTGCTTGATTAATTTCAATGTATCACAAATGGCAAGTGCTGACTTATGGGTGTTACTGTGAATAGTCCTGCTTAGCAATTAATGCCAAGAAATTTTAAAAAAACCCAACAACACAGCACAAGTTTAAATGTTTGCCTGCTGGTTATGCAGTGTTAGCTCAACAAGGTGAGAAAAAGCTTGGGAGAGTTGATTCCCTGCTCAGTTACACCCAATTTACATGGGGTAGCTCTGTCCATTTCAATGGAGTTATACCAGTGTAGAACTGATTTAAGACAATGGAGAATTGGGCCCCAGATTTTTATAATCCACCTTCCTAGTGTATCTTAATATAGGATCCTTCACTGGTTTCTGGGGACTGCAGAACCTTTTCCATAGTTTAGAAGAAAAACTTTTTCAGCAGGAATCCTTGCTATATAGTTCCTTTCCCCCATTTCATCCATGTGAAGTAGATTTTTGTCCAAGCACTGATTATTCCAGTTTTAGATTCAGCTATTAAGCTGGATATTTTATGAGCACTGCAACTGAGACTCAGATCATGATATGAAATGTTTTTTCTGAGCTTGGTAGAAACTGAACTGGTTTTCCATAAGAAGCTGTGACCCGTTGTTGGTTTCACCTCATCAAGATGATCAGGGAATCAGAAATGGGCGAGACAGCTGTCAAAGGTTTTGGTCTCCTTAAAGAGGGTGAGAGACAGAAAATAGATTGTGTGAATAATTCACATTGAATAACTTATTTGATGTATCTAGCCTCTTTTTTTTTTTCTGTCCGTTGAATGTCCACAAGCAGATCTCAGTGCTCTCAAATGCATCCCCCACTGAAGTTCATCTGACAGATTGTTCACATTTTTAAAGTCTGTGTTTTAATCACAAACAGTGAATGGATGATACTCAAAAGTTAAAACATGCTTTGTGATTGGTTGTAGAAATTCCATGCCATTATTTCTGTTCCTTGACTTGTTGACTTATAACTACTATAATCAGGAGGAGGTATGAAGAAGCCAATGGGACTTTGTATCTTTCAGGGTGAGGGAACAGAGAAGCAGGATTAGAGAATTTTGGATCATTTGAAATAGAGCTGTATAGAGGATGGAAGTCTCATTTCACAAAAGATCTTGAGATTTCAAACTCTGGCTTTATTCAGAATCGGACCAAAAATAGAAAACTTCTAAATTCTCCACGAAGGAAAATTCTCTCCTTCCCTCCCTACCCCCCCCCCCAATTAGTTTTGGGTCTCAGTCAACCCATTTTGTTTCTATTCATTTTGTTTACATGTTGATGTTCTCTATACCTTTTCTAATATATCATAAATATAATACAAAAGATAAACAATGTTAAAACAATGTCATTTCAAAACAAAAGATCGAAATGTTTCAACATTGTCAAAACTCACCCCCCATCCCAGTTTTCTTCCAAAATGAAATTCTGGTGAAATCAACCCCATTCTGCAAAGCATAATGATTTTGACAGACCCGCACAATGCATTGGAATATGTGGTTCTGGCGAAATTTTTCCAATTAGTGCTAATTTGAAACCACCTTTTCCTTCTGGATCACACAGGCCTAGCCAGAGGCAATATTGCTAAAAAAAATAGGCGACTGTAAGATATTATTAGCAGGCCACAGAGTTTACATTTAATTTCCTCTTGTCGCAGTGTGTGTGCCTGCATATTCTTAGCTATGAAAAGTGCAGTCAGATCCTTATCTATCTCATTCAATTGCAGTTGGGCCATAGCTTTAGCGAGGGGTTTTGGAAACTGTGTCCTGCTGCTGTCTTAATCAACCATGTCCTCTCCCATATATAAGATATACTAAGCGGATGGCATTTGCTGGTCTGTAATTTTCCATCATCACCACCCAGTCACTGGCATATGGTAACTGTGTGTATTTGGGTTTGCGCACTTGGTCTTAGTTGCAAATAGCCGAGTTAGATCATTACCTGACTTGGTTAATTGTTTATCTGCGAGTAGTTAGCAAGCTTAAAAATCACTTTCTGCAATGATTCATGTGTGTAAACACTCCCCTACTTGAATGTCGTGGAAAGCAGCCCTAAAAGTGGAAAAGGCATGGTCCAAACAAGCTCATTTTAAAGTTTGAGCCAATATTCCTGGGAAATACTTTGTGGTGCTCTTCCAGCTTACCAGAGAACCACAGTTCTCACCTGCATCAAAAGCTACAATGAACCCAATTGGTGCAATTTTGAACCTTAAGTTCTCTTTGTCAGTCAAGGGTAGGTTGTGGCTGCCTGTGTCATACTAATTAAGGGAAGTCTGGGAACATGGAATAGCCATGGTGGATCAGACCACTGAACAATCCAGTACCCTGCCTCTGACAATGGCCAAATACATTGCTCAAGAGCAGTTCATTCCATATTCGAATTTGAGCTGTCTTAATCGTACCCATACGTCACATGGTATGTGTCTTTGCCCTAAATGAATGTGTGCAACTGAGTGAATCGGGGTTTAGTGTGGTCACTCATGCTTGCAAATCCAAAATGCACTCTTCGTGTCCGTTCTGCACTGCTTGATCTGACATTGACATGATCATGATCATTAATTAACTTTTTTACATTTATTTGCGATATTTGCAGTTAAAAAAACATAAAGCGGCATTGTTTAATTTAGTGCTGCCATGCTTGCATGCATTTTTTTTTTTTTTTTTTTTCTTGCTTTAGAAACCCAAGTGTGTGTGTGTGTGGACTTCTACTTCTTTCACTCTCTAAAGTTAAATTATATTAAATATAAACTTCAAACTCTGATTAAATCATTAATTCATTCATTCCAACATTTTCAGAGACCACCATGATCATCTTGTCTAAAATCCAGCATAACGCAGGCCCTAGAACTTCCCCAAAAGAATCTTTTTTTTTAAAAAAAAGCATCCAGTCTTGATTTTAAAATTGTCAGTAATGGAGAATCCACCATGAATCTTGGTAGGTTATTCTGGTGGTGAATTACTCTCACTGTTAAAAATGTACACCTTATTCCAGCTTGATTTTGTCTAATTTCAACTTCAAGCCATTGGATCGTGTTATACCTTTATCTGCTAGACCAGGGGTCAGCAACCTTTCAGAAGTGCTGTGCCGAGTCTTCATTTATTCACTCTAATTTAAGGTTTCACGTGCCAGTAATACAGTTTAATATTTTTAGAAGGTCTCTTTCCATAAGTCTATAATATATAACTAAACTATGGTTGTATGTAAAGTAAATAAGGTTTTTTAAATGTTTAAGAAGCTTCATTTAAAATTAAATTAAAATGCAGAGGCCCCCGGACCTGTGGCCAGGACCCGGGCAGTGTGAGTGCCACTGAAAATCAACTCGTGTGCCGCCTTCGGCACACGTGCCATAGGTTACCTACCTCTGTGCTAGACTGAAGAGCCCATTATCAAATATTTGTTCCCCGTGTAAGTACTTATAAACTGTGATCAAATGACCCCTTAACCTTCTCTTTGTTAAGCTAAATTAATTGAGCTTCCTGAAATTCTTTAAAGTGGTAAGGTCTGTAGTTTGCTCAGGCTTTCAGTCTATGCAGCGCCGTGGCCAGGTATATAGTGTAGCTAGTCAGAACTGCTGTTGCTTAGTGTGGATAAATGTCCAGTATTAAACTCTCTGCAGTTGGAGTGAAATTCACCCTTGTGGGTGAGTTAGCCCATTGGCTGTGTAAGTGTTGCACAGGGATTGTGCTGGCAGGGGTGGATTCTACCCTTTCTGAGGATGTCTCTCATTTGTGCCAGAGGAGTCTGCCTTGCAACACATAGGGGATTTGAAAACCTGTGATAAGAAAGTGGGGAAGGTGAATGGAAGAAAGACAATGTGGTCCAGTGGATGGGGCGCTGGCTTTCGGAACCCTGAGTTCTACTCCTGGCTCTGCCACTCACGCACTGTGTGACCGTTTTAAAAGAGCCCCACCTCAAGCCTGATTTTCAGAGGCACTGAGTGCTTGCAATTCCCAGGGAAGCCAAAGTGAGCCGTGGGTGCACCATACCACCGAAAATCCTGCCCGACATGTATCGGTTTGGGCGCCCAAAAACAGGAAGCCAAAGCCAGTGGCCACCTTTGAAAACCTGGGCCTGGCCCCAAACCACTCTGTGCCTCAATTTCCCCATTTGATAGCACTTACCCTCCCCCGTCGACGATCCCTTGGGGATCTGTGGGTAAAACGTTTTCTTTGGGCTGCTGTCAGGGGCTCAGTGTACCAGCTACAACGTAACCGTTGGACCTGACCACGCATACACACCGCAGCAAATGTTCTGAGATAATCTGAGCTGGATAGATTTTTTTTTTTTGCTACTCAGATTGATCTAACACTCAATACTTGTAAGCCTAGCAAGAATGAGGTCGGGGGCGGGGTGGCTCAGCAGTTGCCCAGTTGGAATAGTAAGAAAGGGAGAGCTAACTAAATAAATAGCACAGAGCTTGAAACAGAGCCCTGGCTTCCTTCAGAGTATGTCACTGCTACTTGAGCTTGGGTCTTTTTCCATGCCTGAGGTAAGTGGCATTCCCACTGCACAGTGCTCTGTGTGAGGGGTAGAAAGGGTACGTGTGGAGGGGGCTAATGGGGAAAGGGTGTCACTCTTTGGCCCTCTGCCAGGACTGCACTTGCTGTAGAGAAATCATGCTGCATCTGGACTCCTTTTGACTGAACTGGAGTGTCTGTCCTACCAGCCGACCTTCAGGGAAAGAAAATGAATAATAAAGCATATTTCTAACACGTCAGACAATGAGAAAAACTCATACATTGGCATTTTCTTTTTAAATTAACACTCATGTCCTCTCTTAATTGTGTTTGACCAATGCGTTGTTTCCCTTCTTTTCTTCCTCTATTACATTCGGCTGTGCACTCTCTCTCTTTATCTTTACTTTCCCTTCCTTCTCTCCTATGCTATGTATTCTCTCTGTCCAGCTGACTCCCTCTCCGTGTGGTTATTTGGGAAGGAAGAGGGAATTTATAGCTCGCACTGGATTCTGTTACCGACTGTTCCACCCATCCGACCTCTCTGGATCTTTCAGTACATGATTTCATGCCAGATTGTAATGTTACCAACTATTTGGGAGCCCAGCAAGCATTGTGGCTTTCATTAGCTTTTAGTAATACCTCCTGTGTTGTAGAGCAAAGCCAGTGGTGAGAAATGTAAGAGTACATTTTCTCGTCATTTCGTCACAATGGGTGAAATTCACCCAGCACAGAGCCAACACAAGGTCGATGCACCACTTCCGTCCAAAAACCTGGGCTTCCATGACACGGCATCAATAGTGAATTTCACCCAAAGAGCCTCTGTGAACATTTCAACCTCTTAACCGCACAATGTAGCTGCCCTTCAGAGTTATCAAATGCACTTAATTTTTTCCTTTGTGTCCTTTGGAGAGAAATGGATTATTTGAAAGTGATTCATAGATTCCTAGGCCAGAAGGCACCATTATGATCATCTAGTCTGACCTTCTGTCTAACACAGGCCAGAGAACTTCCCCATCACTCTCACTGTTAAAAAATTATGCCTTATTTCCAGTCTGAATTTGTCCAACTTCAGCTTCCAGCCACTGGATCATGTTATAGCGTTTTCTGCTAGACTGAAGAGCCCTATATTGAATATGTATTCCCCATGTAGGTGCTTATAGGCTGTAATCAAGTCACCCCTTAACCTTCTCTTTGTTAAACTAAACAGATTGAGCCTCTTGAGTCTGTCATTACAAGCCTGGTTTTCTAATCTTTTAATCATATTCCTGGCTCTTCTCTGAGTCCTCTCTAGTTTTCAACATTCTTTTTGAATTGAAGATACCAGAAATAGACACACTGTTCCAGCCGTGGTCAGACCAGTGCCAAACAGAGAGGGAAATCACCTCTCTTCTACTCAAGATTCCCCTGTTTATGCATCCAAGGATCCCATTAGCCCTTTTATCCAGTGTCGGACTGGGAGCTCATGTTCAGCTGGTTATCCACCAAAACTGTCAAATCCTTTTCAGAGTCACTGCATTCCAGGATAGAGTTCCACCCTCCCCCCCTCGCCCCGCATCCTCTAAGTATGAACTACTTTCTTTGTTCCTAGATATATACATTTAGATTTAGCCATATTAAAATACATATTGTTTGAATGCATCTAGTTTACCCAGAAATCCAAATTGGTCTGTATCAGTGACCTGTCCTTTATATTATTTACCACTCTCCCAATTTTTGTGTCATCTGCAAAATGTATCAGTGATTGATTTTTTTTGTTTACTTCGTATTAATAAAATTTTTTAAAGAATGTAGAACCAACAACAGAATCTTGCAGGACGCCACTAGAAACATTCCTTGTTGATGACGATTTCCTGTTTACAGTTATTTTTAGAGATCTATCAGTTAGCCAGTTTTAAATACATTTAATGCGTGCCAGGTTCATTTTATATCATTCTAGTTTTTTAACCAAAATGTCATGCTGCACCAAGTCAAATGCCTTATAAAAATCTATGTCTATTACAGCAACATTATTACCTTTATCAACAAAACTTGTAATCTTATAAAAAATCAAATTAGTTTGACAGGATCTACTTTCCATACACCCACATTGATCAACATTAATTATATTACGCTCTTTTAATTCTTTAATCAAGTCCCATATGAGCCACTCCATTATCTTGTCCCAGCTTGATGTCATACGGACAGGCCCATAACTACTCGGATCATCCCATTTACTGTTTTAAAATATTGGCACAACATTATCTTCCTTCCAGGCTTCCAGAATTTTCCTAGTGTTCCAAAACTTATTGAAAATCAACATTAACAGTCCAGTAAGCTCTGCAGCCAACTCTTTTAAAACTCTTGGATGTAAGTTATCTGAATCTGCTGATTTAAAAATATCTAACTTTAGTAGCTATTGTTTAACATCCTCCTGAGATACTAGTGGAATGGACAGAACATTATCCTCATCATCTGTTCATTCCCCTCCCCCCAAACATGGAATAAATGTATTGAACATTTTCACATTTTCGGTGTTGTTGATAATTCTTCCATTTCCATCCACTTATGGACCAATAGCATTGTAAGGGTTCTTTTTGTTCCTAATATATAATAAAATGCCACAAGAGGGTATAGTTAGCAGCAGTGGGGTGAAATTAAAGTAACGAGACTTGAGGCTGATTGTTGGAAAGAATCATCTGCCACTGTGAGCTCTTTCAGACTATGGAATAGTCACAGTGGTAGCAACCTTCACTTGAAATTGGAGACTGAAAATACGGGGCCGGGTTTACTGGCACCTCCAACTGTTTTATGCCTCTCTGGTGACAAAAGGTAGTCCTAAGCTTGGCTCAACCAGCCAGTTAAACTATGTTTTTGGTTGTTTTGCATGGCCATCATGTGCTGGTGAATCCAACTCATATTGTACAGTAGGGAACAATCTTGTATTAGCAGCTGGACAGGACAGATTACCGAACAGCTCATTTCTTGCCCTAATTGCTGTGTCAGAAAACCTTTCTGAAATGCAATGTACAGTTTTAGGTAGCCTCCTACCTCCTTCCACAGTCTCTCAGTCCTGATATCTTTCATCCTTCCATCTAAATGTATAGCTTACCTCCCTGCCTGGAGGTGGCCTGCTCTGCTCTTAGCCTGTAGGTTTGTATTTCAGAAGACTGTGAAATCAGTGCTAAGCCATAGTCTCTAACATCCTTTATCTCTCTTCTTTGCTTCTGCCTTTCCTTCAGGTCACCCTGATGTTGAGCAACCTTGTAAACCCAGTGTCAGGACTTGGAGTCCCAACTCAGGGGTCCACCAGCACACAGTACCGCCAGTCTGTCCCGAGCCCCAGGGCTGCTATCTGGAGCTGGAGTTCCGCTATCCCTTGATCCCAGAGTCCCTCACGGTCTGGGTGACATTTGTCTCCACGGATTGGGACTCCAGCGGAGCAGTGAATGACATCAAGCTTCTAACCATCAGCGGGAAGAACATCTCTCTGGGGCCCCAGAATGTCTTCTGCGACATCCCTCTGACCATCAAACTGAATGCCAAGCAGGTGGGCGAGGAAGTGTACGGCATCCAGATCTACACCCTGGATGAGCACCTGGAGATTGATGCGGCTATGCTGAGCTCCATCCCACGGAGCCTGCTGTGTGCAGACTGTAGACCCATCCGGTACAAAGTGCTTCGGGACCCTCCCTTCCAGACTGGTTCTCCATTTGTCATCTCAAACCTCAGCAGGAGATTCGTGGACACGTAAGTATCCCTAGTCCGAAGGATGGACAAACTGTTTGGAAATGTCTCTCCCCATAAAATTACACTGGAATGGCAGGGTTCTGAAATACTTAGAAAGGCTGACTCTCCACAAGAGAGGGCACTCTCAGGGTATATGTCTGGAACTGGAGGTACCAGAATCACATGAGACAACCTGATCTCATGGGCTTTCCAGCCTAGATTTGCAGACACAAGAAGTTCAGATCTTTTTTTACCGCACAGACTACCAAATACTTATCCAAGTTCTGAACTTTGTGAGAGAACCCAAGAGAGGGTTTTGGGACTAGCATGGTGACACTCAGAAGAATATCTTTTCTAAGAAATATGTGTGTTGTGGTAGGGAATCATTTGGAGTGCTCTGACTGGGAACACCCAAAGCTGAGGGTGGCAGGCGGGTGGGAGAGAGGGAGGTGCATATATTTGTTTACATTTTTAATGAATTTATTTCAGCTACATTTGCATCCTTCTTATAATCACTTTCTGAAGTTGAGTTTTGTTTGCAGACTTAAATGGGACTTACATGAAACGTGCCTTTTGCAAGTTCTCTGTATATAGGTGAATTTCACACTGGGTTTTAGCCTAAAGCCTGATTAGAAGAGTTATGCTTATCCAATCAGGGAACATAAACATTGCCATGTGACTTTTATGAGGCCAATCAGAACTTAAACTATGCAGAACTTAAGCAAAAGTTAAAAAAAAGCAATAGTGTAATAACTTCAAAGTAATTCATGCTCTGTTCACAGAAAGAAAAAAGCATAACTGTTTAATAAAAGTATTCTTTGGTAATTACTCAGTCACCTTTAGCAACGCAATGAAGCCCTTTTGAAAAGTAACATCAGATAAAAGGAACAAAGCTGCTAAGGAAACCACATGCTAATTAAAAAAAAAGATAATCTTACTACTAATATCTAATAGCAAGGAAGACCACAACTTCCTAAAAAGTTTCCAAATATAATAAAAGAGACTAATTAACAATCCAATAATTATAAGATACCACCACTCTGGCAGCCCAATTGTACAACTGAGAGAATGCAAATTGTCTCTGAGCGCATGAGAATCCAGGTTAATTATTAAAACCAAAAAATGTACATCATTGGGACTCCTCAGATGCTTAAAATTAAGCATGCGCTAAAGTATTTTCCTGGACTGGTGCTTTAAATTGCAGTAGTTGCTGACACTTACAGTAAATAAGGTTATTGACCTATTGGAAATATGGGAAATTGTGAATTTTCCCATGGTTTTTGCTGCAAACGCCTCTTTGCCTGAGAACTGGCCCTTTCTTATTGGAAAAAAGGACTGGTTTTTCTTGAAACATCTGCATTCCTTAGCACAAATTCCACAAAATGGGCCCAATTCTGAGTTCATAATGAAATGTGGGGGGAAAAAAAACCTTTGAATTCTAAGCTCTCTTCTATCAAACTTTGTTCTGAATATTTTTCAGACCTCTATCCAATAGTCCTCTTACCTGGATTTGAGAGAAGTCGGATTGCCTTGTGATTGGGGCACTGTCCGGGGATTGAGGACACCGAAGTTCAACTCCCAGCTCTGCTCCAGGTTCTTTTGTGACCTTGGACAAATCATGAGGGACAAAACTTTCAAAAGTACCTAAGACACTTAGGAGCCTAAGTCCTCTTTTTAAAAGTGACTCAGACTCCTAAGTGCCACTGAAAGTCAATGTGTCTCATAAGTTCACGAGTCCCTTTTGAAAATGGGACTTAGGCTTTTATGTCACCTAGAGCCTTTTGCCAATTTTACCGTGGGCTCTTTGTGCCTCAACTCCCTCTCTGTAACATGGGGACAAGAGAACTGCCCTGTCTCCTGGGTGGGCTGTGGGTAATAGCTCACGTACTACAGTGGTGAGGGCCAAATAGATCCCTCGGTAGATTGTGTAGGTGCAGCCTCGGATTGGTTCTTTCTTCTAACATATGGCAGAATCCTTTGTAGTCTCAGTTAAGAGTTAGACTGAAGCAGGATAAGCTTTCCATCATCAGCCTGTGCTGAGTGTTTTTTACTCACCAAGCAGAAAGGAGAAGGCTGCGGGTGGTCCCTCACCCAGGCACCTGTGAAAGAGAAGCTAGAATATGTCCCTATGTAAACACGTACATAAAATATCGCTTTGAAATATCTCTCAGCCCAAATTCTCTTCTTCCTGCATGTTTGACTCTGTATAAGTGGAACTCGGCACCCTGCTACCAGCTGACAGCGCAGCCTATCTGTCTCTCTGTAAACCCCAGGCCAGTTACTCCTCCTCGTTGTTTTTGCATGTTTCCATATTGACTAGCGTGGCATCCACACACGTATATAAAAATATTGTGGAGGAAGTTGCACGTCTCTTCCCCTGCCTCCTCTGACCTTGGTCTCTGTTTTCTCTTTTCTTCCTAAAGAAAATATTTGCTTGTTCTGTTATCTCTGAACAAGATCTTTTCCCCAGGTGTGGCAGTGATGAAAGGAAAATTAATTTCTCGTACCCTCTTCCTGCTGGTGGAGAGAACATCTCCCTGAGCTGAAAGGGGAGACAGTCTTAATGGATAGCTCTTGCCTCGTCAGCATTAGGTGCTCTTACAGGAGAGAGAAAATAGCTAGAGTAATGTAAACCTTTTATTAAGGAACACAGAGCCATCCCAACCCTGCCTGCTCTCAAGTTGAATTAGAATCCCAGCTCTCGGCGCAAGCAGGCTGAGATCAGGGAACGTTTCAAAAGGATGGGGCTGAGATCTGAATGGCCTCTTCATCCCTGCAGATTATAGAGGAACCGGGCAAATCTCAATCGCTTCGGATGACTTTGAACATCCAGGTTTGCTTGACTCCATTAAACAAAGTGAAACTCATCCGCTATGAACCGACTATAAACCAAAAACAGGGGGGGAATAAATCAATAAAATAGTCAAACCAGCTGCCGTGTGAAAACGCTGAGTTCTTCCCAGCTGTAGGAATAAGTAGAGAGGGGCCTGGCCTGCAAAGTTCCCCAGTACTCCTGGGGGTTCAGCTCTGGGGTTTTCATTCGGGCTGATCACTAGAAATAATTAGAGATGGTCAAACCAGTTAACACAAAACCTTTTGGACCCTGCTGTGGCCGGGTACTGTGACACAGTTAGAGCTGCCGTGGAATCAGGATCTCAGCATTTGTTCTGGAGCAAAAACCCTTGAATTTTTAGGGAGAGTTTATTAAGTCGAGAGAGTCTCGGACGGGAAGCTTTCTCCAAGGTGTTGCCGTCACTCACAAAAGATTTGTCCTGTTTCATAGCCCCAGTCTCCACTGGTCTCCCCCTTTTCATGAGTGCGGCCTTTTTTATCAGGAACAAACGTTGGAGAAGAGAAGCCATCAGAGAGCCCGCTCGCTGTGTGCATTGGTGGCAATGGGCAGCCTACAAAGAGCCTCTGCACTGACAGAGGTGGTCTGTTCAAAGTTCTCATTTGTATTATAGCTGTACAGTGTGTGCTGGAACTCTGGAGAGACTGAGCTGTCACTGAAGAGTCCACAGCTGGGTTGTATTGTTCCGATGAATTCCATTACACACTAAAATCCTGGGATCTCTGTCCTCCCGCCACGGGGCATGAGTAACTCCCATTGAAGTCAGTGGCACTTGGCTCCATGGGGAAGAAACTCAGACCCTCACCAAAGATCCCACAATAAAATAGGAACATGAGTGCACAGGGGATACAATAGGGATTTCACAGTGTCCCTAGAAACCTGGGCTCCTGCCTTTATGTCTGTATGTGGCAGTGATGTAAACTGGTACTGAGCCAACCATTCGTGTTGCAGTACAGAGAGTTTAGCTATATCCTTAGCTACATGGCAGGTTGTTCGTGAAACATGTTTAATTTTTTTATCAATCAGTCGGTTAGGGTTTAGATACAAATGTAACGCTTGTAGCTGGCTATGCGGGAGTGTCCAGGATGGGGAGAAGGTGCATGCGGGCTTTGGCTCCTGTTATTCGCTTTAAATGGTAAGAGGCTGTGGAGACATAGCGTGATTTGTATGTGGTAGCAAAAAACCCCTTGATTCTTCACTGTACTATACCAGTTTGACACTGGTGGAACTCCATTGTCTTCAGAGGGGCTTTACTGGTGTAGAACTGAAGTGACGCAAAGGAGAGAATCAGACCCCCAAGCTTCATCACAGCCTAACTTTGTATCCTGCCTCTCACACCCATCCTCAGCCTTTTTGGATGGCGAAATCATTTGTATTGTGGCTATAGTGTTACATTTTGCGGCAAGCTGGAGACTGTTAACCACCTAGAGTCTGACCAAATGTGCTTTGAAGCTTTTTCTGTTTTGGCCAAGTCTTGGAATCTCCCTTCGTCAGTTGTCATTCAGTCCTCAAGCAAAAGTTTCAGTAAAACCAATTACTGAGTAAGGACTTCAGCAATTAAGGCCCGATCCAAAGCTCATTGAAGTCAACGGTCAATGGGCTTTGGATCAGGCCATTAGCCAATGATGCAGTTGAAAATAATGTGAGGGGAGAAAGGGACGTGACACAACTACTCAGAAGACAGCATACAAATGACTTGAGCAAGAGAGAGGTTGTTGGTCCAAATTGCAATTGACAAACCTGGACTCCTGAATCCGTTGCTTGTGTATTCTTGCTAAGAAGCCTGAGGCGAGGCATGGGGAACTGTACAAATTGTTCGTAAAACTTCTGAGGTTTGGAGGCTGGTTTAAGTTTGCTTCCAGAGGTGTCATAGGACACTTGAAAGTGTACGAGACAAGGGCAGCTCCAGATTCCTCTCCAGCATGAATGTGACAGCTAGTCCAAGACAAAGGACTCTGGCTGAAGTAGAGACCTTCAAGATCACTGCCACCAGGCCCTGGGGGGAATTCTTTCCTCACCCCCACACCTCTGACATACATCTTAGACTGGGCAGGGAGGATGACTAATTCTGTTCCCACATGCCAGGTATGAATACCTACCATTGCTCACCCACACGCAGCACACCAAGTGCCTGGCAGAGAGAAACCAAAAAGAGAAAATCCACTTTTTTTTTCCTTTCCACTATTCTCCTTAACATTCCTTTCAGAGCGTTTCCTTCCCATGTGCAACGGTACTAACAGCTAAAGTGTATGTTGCTATTGTTTACAACCTCCAATAGTGTGCTAGGTACTTTACAGGAGAAGTAAACCAGGTCCTTGCTTCAAAGAGCAACAATCAAATGTTAGAGGCTAATATTCCTGCTGTTGGTAGGGATTATACAGCTCCATTTAGCTGATCAGACCTGGCAGCTGGCAGCCACATTCTTTTCTTTTCTTTTCTTTTCTTTAACTAGTTTACTACTGGTTTAAAAACGCCAGGTTATTTTTGCAAGAGAATGAAATCTGCTTCCCGCCCCCTACAGAACAGGCATTGCAAGTCTCCCTTGTACCACCCCCTGCCAAAATGTTCTAGTCCTGATCTGGAGAAGCAAGAGGGCACATTCATTCTCCACTCCGCAGGCAGTTTTTTTCTGTTAAATCTGCACAAAGGTGCCAATTAGCACCAGCTCTGGTGATGGATTGTGATTATTAGCTGTTGTGGTTACTTACGTAACACCATAGCTACGTGTGGCACTTTACAAAACACACAGCTCCAGATTCTCTGTGCTGGCTGATCTGCATTTGATGTCAGATCAGGAATGGGAGAGCAAAGGTGGGTTTATGCCTTAGCAGCACTCTGGTCCTGACACGGGGCTGAGACCTTTTTTGGCCTCAGATTCAACTTAGGGTGTGTCTACACTGCAACTAGGAAGTGTAATTCCCAGCCTGGGTAGAAATACATGTGCTAGCCCACCAAAAATAGCAGTGTAGTTACGATGGCACCTGCAGCAGTTCAGGCTAGCTGCCTGGATACATACCTAGGACCTTGTATGGGAATGTACTCGGTGGCTAGCCTGATCGGCTATTTTTAACATGCTAGCTCAAGCAGCGCTAGCACGAGTACATCAGCCTCAGCGGGGAATTACACCTCCAGCTCTGGTGTAAACCTCACCTTAGAGGAGCTTCAGAGTTGCTCATAGCTGTCTGTGCTTCCTAGGTGATTCCAGCCACAGAGAATAGGTAGAATGCAGAAGCACTCTGGCTATGATTATTTTCTGCCTAGAGATACTTGCTTCTCCAGGGGCTGGGAGCGGCGATGGAGAGTTGCCATTATGCAAAGAAAATCCGCAGGAGGCACGTTGAGATGGATTTGCAGCCCTGTGCCCTGCCAGAGCCATATAGAGGGGCCAAGAATGTGGACCACTATTGAGTTGTGGACAGATATCCATTAGAACATGAACTGATACCACCAACTCAAGCATTGTTGGCCACCAAGCAAGCATTAGTTGAAGATGACAGATTTCAGTCACTACCAGCCATGGTTGCATATGAACTGGCAACCTAGCAACAGGGTTTTTAGCTGCAAGATGATATGAAGGTTAAATGGGACCTTTCCCATTAGGCAAAATAATTTATTGCAGGTGAAACAGTCTCAGAGCTGCGGTGAATTAGGCTGTACGTTACTCATGGATAATTACTGTTCGCTGATGTTTCCCTTTTTATGTACCTATTATTTGGGTTTCTAAATAAGGCAAGAAGCCCCAGGAATCTCCCAGGAATAACAAATGCATTTTCTTTGCTTGATTGAGGAAAGAAATATTGGACAGGCATGTGTTATGCAACAACTTAAAAATAACTCCTTTGAAAAACTTGGACTGAGCTTTGAATACCACAAGAGAGGCAGAAATATGTTACCTGCATTTTTATCAGCAGCATCAGCTAGTCCAGTTTTCTCTATTACTTTTGTAACTATTGGCCTGATCAGTTGCTGGGCACTTAGTTTTATATCTTTAATATCTTTTGTGTGGGATTCAAATACCAAAATTAGATACGTTCATGGAGGATAGGTCCATCAATGGCTGTTAGCCAAGATGGTCAGAGATGCAAACCCAAGCTCTGGGTAGTCCTAAATCTTTGACTGCCAGAATATGGGACTGAACAACAGGGGATGAATCACTTGATAAATTGCCCTGTTCTGTTCATTCCCTCTGAAGTCTCTGGCACTGGCCATTGTTAGAAGACAGGATACTGGGCTAGATGGGCCATTGATCTGACCCAGTGTGGACATTCCTATGTTCTGTTAAAGATGGAACTCAGAGTCAAATCAAATGGGGATTGAAAACGGAGCTAGATTGGCATTGCAGTACTGCTCTGCCCTTAGTACCACATTTGGATAGGACACCAACGGGCCCTATAGAAAACCCTTTTAGGCATATAATGGCTTACACATATTCTGAACAAAGAGAGGAGCCTATGACACCCTGAGCAAAATTAACCTCTCAGGCTTGATCCTGTTCATTGTGGCCAAGGTTTTTAAAAGTGACTAGTCAGGGGGTTTTGTTTGTTTGTTTGTTTGTTGTTTTTGTTTTTGAGGGGGTGGGGAGCTACCTGAGACATCTAATAGGGGCGTGGTTATCAGAGAGATAGTGCTCGGCACTTTTGAAAATCGGGCCTCTTTAGGGTATCTCAAGTTGGGCATCCAAAATCATTAGTCATTACTGAGAATCTTGGCCTCTGAAACGAAATACAATTAACTGGATCATTGGTTCACAGTGCTTGTTTTTAAGTATGACCAGTTGCAAATGTAATGACAATAGAAGAAGTTAGCTCATGATGGGACTTTAGCTGGGTAGAGAGAGGCCAGTGGAAATAGGTTCCATTTGGTTATTAAACCATTAAATAACCACAAGTGATCTCCTAATAGGACTTGTCATAATTTGAAGTGGATTAAGGCAAGGCACAGAGCCCCTACAGAGGGAATCCTGACAGAATATTCCTTTGGAATAGACACATCATCTCCCTGCACAACTGACAACAAGCGCAGATACATTGTATGCATGAGAACACCCACATATGCTATTAGGAAGCAGTATCCTCCAAAGAGAGGCTCAGGACTCTGTGATTTTTTGGTGCCACTCTCCTAAGAAGAAAAGTTCAGGATAGCAGAGAGGTGGTTTAGCTGAGAAAAGAGGAATCTCAAAACCTCTGTGTGCACCCAGGTCTTGATCCCAAACCCACAGAAAATCAATGGACAGTCTCCACTTTGGATCAGTCCCCTAGAGTATCCGCTCGCAGGGCTCGGTCTCCTCACGCTGGGTGTTTTGCATCTCTTCAGGATTACACAGAAACATTAGAGTATTAAATTCTGAAAATGAGGCCTTGGCTCAGGATTGCTGAAAGGAAATCCTAGAGGTCACGTCTGGATTCAAAGACTCTACCTTGCTAATGACCTCAACCCTGGAGGGACCTTCCTCCCAGGGACATGCTCAGAGGTGCAGGACTGATCTTAAAACCAATTGAACTTCAAAACCAATCTGCAGCTGAACCATCTATATGCTGAGTCCTGCCTGGAAGAGCCTACGGACCATCACAGGGTCCCCATCATTTCTGCCAAGAGCCTTTCTCAATTTAAATTAATAGGGTCTGAATCAGGCATTTCCCAGGTAGCGTAGTTGTCAAAATCAAGTTAAAACACTGGTAGCAGTCTTGTCAGTGGAATGCTTTGTGCAAGGGAAAGAAATGTCAACATCATTAAAGGGGTGAGTAATAAAATGCTGGCCACCCATCTTGGCCTTAATATCTCAAAATTATAGATCAAAGCTAAGGTTCAGCAGTGACTTGCTGATGATGGCCCTTCCGAGCTCCAACCTGCCTCCTGGTTGGTTTGCTCCCATCTCAAACTGACGCACTGTAGTTGGGTAGCTGATTATTTGCCAGATCCCCAGCTGGTTTATACCAACTGAAGATCCATCCTGATACATTTTAGCTTCCAGACCGGTGCTGGGTCAACTCCTAACAAACCCTCTCTCTGAAATTGCTGAGACAGAACTTCATAGGGAACTGTTCTAATTGAGAGGCTCTCGTACCTTAAATGAACATCACCTGAAACCGTGCTCAGGAAACAAACAAACAGATTCCTCCCTCCCACCCCCCGCTTCTTTAATAACCAACAAGTGCTGAGCCCCTTAACCTATATACTTCCATAAAACTGCCTCTCGGGCACAAACTCCCATCTAAGACTTCGGACCTCTAACAGTTACTTTATCCTGGAATTTGTAACTCAATCCCATTAAGAAGCTTCAGAAGGAGCTTGTCATCTTCTAAAGAAAAAAATCTTATTTTGTTTAACCAATAAATTTAAAAATTGTCCATCAGTGTTAAAAAGTTTGTTTAAAAAAACAAACAAGAAATATCTTGGTGACCTTGGCTGCAAACTTTGTTTTTTATTAAATTTGCTACTGTGTTTTAAATTGGTACCAGGGCAAATACTTGTACGATTATATCAAAGTCTGCTGGAGTTAATCAGTTGCATATATATGTTTGCTACTTTAAAGCCTCGTGTGTTTGCATGAAGGAAGAAAATGGTCTATTTAAAGGAAAAGTTTCAGTGGTTTAATGTCCAAGTTATCTGCTAGCAATGTACATGGGGCTCAGCTTTCAGAGTTAGGTTGCTATATTAACGTGCGCATTACTGCGTTTTGACCACTCAGAACAGCACCAGTTACGTATTATAGGAAACTACGTGCTGATCTGAGCACCAAGTGTAGAATGGACATTTTAACCTAGGTTGGAAATTGAACTCATTTTTTTTGTTACACCAGTGTAAATCTGGAGTAAGTTTACTGAAATAAGTGGAGTTACTCCTAATTTATGCCAGTGTAACTGACAGTAGAAACTGTACCATAGCTGTCTATCTTTAATCTTGTATTCACGGGTGTCATTGTTTCCAGTGGTATACAAAAGCATGTTACGTGCAAATATCTGTTTCTAATTGATTTGATCATTGCTTTATCGTTAATATCTGCGACATTGTAGACGAGACATGTGGAGGCTCCCTAGCATTGTGGAAGTGGGGAAGATGTTGACATTGACGAGGTACTAGAACTAGCTTGCCAAGACAGAGTTAGAAAACAAAGTTGGCTGAGGACCTGGTCTAGTTTCTGTTGAAGTCAATGGAAAAGTCAGACTCACGGTTGCTAGAACTACTTGGTAATACAAAAGGTGCTACACAAAGTACTCAGTTGAGATGAAAACTTGAGGCATTCTTGTTATTTCCCCCGGCTATGGTTAATACCAACAGCTGAGTTGATGAGCAGGACATGTGCACCTCTTATATACTGCATGGAAAACCACTGTCTATGTCAAATGGTCAAACATGTTAGAATCCAAGGGCCAGATCCATAGCTGGTGGAAATGGGCAGAGTGCTGTTGATTTCAATGGAGTTATGACACTTTATGCCAGCTGAGGATCTGGACCCAAAGTTTGATTGTTGGAGTTCAGAGCAAGGCACCCAGGAATAGAATAAAAGGCAAATCAATTAGACTAATTAATGTCTATCAGATCAGACAAAAATCCATGTGAGACAGTTTGTTTGTACATCCACTTGTGTGGGGTCTAGGGGGAGGTGTCAGCCAAATCAAACTCTGCCTGTGTAAGTGTGACCTTGGGAGGGGAGATTGAAACACATTCTTTGGAGACAGGAGGTATGACTGGCAAGGATATAACATTTCCAAGTCCAAACGGTCCAAGTTGCTCAGGCAGTTTGTTAGAGGAGACTTCGTTTCTCTGCACTGTTCCTTCCAGGTGGCTAAGAATTTCGATCAGGCCAGGGAATGGAATGAGTGAGGACTTTTTTTTTTGAAATGGCAACTGCCTAAATTTCAGAAGCGGCATATGGTTCTGCACAAATAACTGCCTCTGATGCATAAACATCACACGTTGTGCAAGCTGGTAGGAGATGAGGTAGCTGGTAGAGCTTGGCAGGACGTAGATTCAGTGCCGGTGCAGTTGGATACTTTCGCATTTGCAAACATCTGCCCATGTTCGTGAATGGTTTATAAACATCAGCTGATGATCAGGCTGCAAACAACCCCTAGTCGTCCTCCCACTGCTCTTCCAAGAGGTGCCCCATGGACTCTGGGACCCTCTTCAACCAACATACGTTTGCTGTATTGAGGGCACTGTGTGGCCTGTGTATCCCTCCTGAGTTCCCGCAAGACGTCGGGCAGGGATGTGTGACTGTTCTGCTCCCCAAGCTGGTTCATTTTGGGAGTGAGGATGAAAGATGCCTTACATGGTTTCGGCTTCCCCCAGTACTTAGTGTTTTTAGGGTGGGGAAGCAGTCTGTACCCCATCACCTCTCCTTCCTGCTCCCTATTCTCACTTCCAAACTGGCTTTCTATGGAACACAGCACCCCATAATCCCTAGGGTAATTATTAGGGAGACCCGTCTGCGCCATAGCAAGTGCATGCTGCGGATTATAGGTTGGGGACAGGAGAGGCAGTGTGGTCTAGTGGATAGGGCACTTAGTTGGGACTCAGGAGACAGGATTCTACGCCTTGTTTTGCCACTGAGCTGCTCTGGGACCTTGGGCATGTCACCTCACATCTCGGTGCCTCTGTTTCCCAACCTAACCTTTGTGTCTCTTGTCTATTTCAATTATAAACTCTTCAAAGCAGGGGCTGTTTTTCACTACGTCTCTGTTCAGCACCCAGCACGAATGGGCCCTGATCTGTGCCGGGGCCGCTAGGTGCTACTGTAATAATAATTTTATTAATAATAATTCATAAATAATAAGGCTACTCCTGAGTGAATCTCAGCCCAAACAGAGCCAGTATTCATCCTTGCCACTCTGTGAAACTCTTAGTCCGTTCAGGTTTAATTTGAATTTCAGGCAGAGGGACAGGGTAAAATCCGGCCAGTCATCTCCAATCTTTACTCCACAGGGAGCACAGCCAGGCGCCTGTCAGGTTTATTTAATCCTGCCACTAACTTGTTTTGCTCTCCCTAGTGAACAGTAAAAGCCAGAGGACGGCACATGAGCCCAATCCTCCCGTTAGAGCCAAGCCTATCTTCCATAGAAAGAGAAGAATCTCAGCAGGAGCCTCCTTGGCGTTCGTTTCTTCTAAATCAACTTTGTGCCAAGGAAACAGGCGGGAGGCTTGTTTTGAGGCCCTTGCATCTGCCATGTCGCTTGGCTTATTCAAACAGCGAAAGATCTGACGGCAGCTGAAATAATAGACAAGTGCAAGAACTCGAGATTTTTGACGTCCTTCTTTTGTTTACAAAATTCCATCACCTCCCTCCCAGCTTCAAAATCAGACAGGAATTCTCTTCATTGTCTTGTACCATGCCTCTCATACCACTTTTATTTAAGAGAGAGAGAGAGAGCTTACAGAAGAGGGGAAAACAGCTCTATTTGTACAGTCAATAACAGGTGTGATCAATATGTCCTAAAGTGACCCTCTCCCCTGGGGCCATCTGTTATAGGAAGAGCTTTTATAAGCACCCTAGGCTATGGGAGCATGAAAAGCCACAGTGGCACTTCCTAGATGCTCTTCCTCTTGCAGTGGAAGTAAAGTCTAATGACCCTAGCTTCAAGCAGAAAGGATGGGGCAGCTCTCAGTAATCCAGGAGCATGCTTGACCACAGAAAAAGAGATTAGTTGATTCTCTACTACTTTATTGAACCTCGTTTCTTGACCTGAGCTCAGGACCAATCCTGCAGAGCATCATCTCTGAGCTACAGAGCTCCCTCAGCTCCCATTAACTTAAATAAGGCCTCTTATTTTGGTGCCTAAATATGGGTTTGAAATAGCATATGAACTTGGGCAGAGCACTTCTACCTGTGCCTCTGTTTTCCCTCCCATTACCTTGCTGTCTTGCCTATTTAGATGGTCAGCTCTTTGGGAGATAGACTGTCTCTCCCTGTGGGTCCTCACTATGCCTTGCACAGTGGTACCTGGATCCCAATTGGAGCCATTACTGTAGTGTAAGTAATGAATAACAATCACATTAATCAAGAGGAGCAGTGCAGACTTATCTAAGTTCTCCTGCCAACATACCTCAAGGAAAGGAGGAATTTAGTCTCTATGGGTCAGATTTTTAGGGGTATCTAGGCACCTAACTCCCATTAAATCTCACCCTAGCTCCATTCCAATTTGTGATCAGACACCTACTCCCATGGAAGCCAATGCGGAAAACTGCCATTGGTTTCAGTCAGTCAGGATCAGGCTTCCCGTGGCCAGTTGTGATAATTCTTGTGGCACTTGGACCACTAGAAGCTGGAATGAGACCCCCCCCGATCTTGTTTCAGCCTGAACATGGCTAACTCACTAGTGTAACATGCACTGTGGGGACTTCAGGACCATGGACCAAAGTAGGGGATGGGTATAACAAATATGAACATGGCAGAAATTTCAAAATGGTGGGAAAGGGGTTCCTTGCCTGGACTCAGGTTTTCATTATACAGGACAGCCACAAAGTAGAGCTAATCAAAATGGCAAAATACTGGGCAGTTCTATGTCTGTGGAGAATCTTCAGCTCCTCAGGATTCAGGCTTTGTGACCATGGTTGGCCCACCCTAGAGCAGTTGGTCCAAGGTGTAGCAGCCAGAGAAAGTCAAGGCCACAGCTGGTCACTGCCAGCTGGCTTCTTGCTTTGCTGGGCTAGGCTTCATCACTAAGGAAGAAAACCAAGGGCAAAGGTGCTGGAGGAAAGCAAGGCTCCAGCTGGGACATGTGGAAGGAAGGGCTGATTCTGGGGTGAGAGGAGGGCTGAAAGAGAGAGTCTGTTCAGAGAACAAAGTCTGTGGGGGAGCAGGACCCAAACTTTTGGTGGATCAAGTCCCCATTTAGGAGCAAATAAAGGCTGGGCCTTCTTGGGAACACTTAAGGTGTTGTGGTTACAGAGCTTTCCTTCACCCCTCCCACACACCCTTGCTGGAGGCAGCCATAATTTGGCTGCAGGTACTCAAGACATTTGGGTGCAGTGGCTCTCCGCCTTCTCCTTACATGATAGGAGCACCTGGCTAGCCGTCTTTGCAGCATTCATTACTTTTATGGAACTCCATGCTCTCTAGGGGCAGAAGCTGGGATGGTCTCTAAGAAGATTTTCAATTTCATGACAAAGAGGGAACTTTATAATTAAAAATCTATCTATCTATCTATCTATCTATCTATCTATCTATCTATCTATCTATCACTTATGCTACTAAAAACACATTGGCCCTTGAAGTGGGAAGAGAGGGTGCAGGGAGCTGCTTTCCCTCAATGTAACCAAACAGGAGACATCTAGAATGGGGCTGATTTCCCTTGCAGAGTAGGAGAGGCAGCTAGTTTGGCCAAAGGTGCTGAGTACCCTAACAGGGACATACCCAGGCATGCCTAGGGTGCAACCCTAGCTCCTGCACATCTGCAAACATTCAGGGGAGTGCGCGCTGCAACTCAAAAATCCACAATCCCTCATGTCTAGGGCTCTACCAAATTCACAGCTATTAAAAACATCATGGGCCATGAAATCTGGTCTTCCCCTGTGAATTCTGGTCTTTTGTGTGCTTGTACGCTATACTATACAGATTTCACAGAGGAGGCCAGCATTTCTCAAACTGGGGATCCTGACCCAAAAGGGACTTGCAGGGGGGTCCCAAGGTTATTTTAGGGAAGTCACAGTGCTGCCACTCTTACTTCTGCACTGCCTTCAGAGCTGGGTGGTCGGAGAGCGGCGGCTGTTGGCCGGGCACCCAGCTCTGAAGGCAGCACCCCGCCTGCACCTGTACAGAAGGAAGGGTGGCAATACCGTATCATGCCATCCTTACTTCTGTGCTGCTGTTGGCGGCAGCTCTGCCTTCAAAACCGGGCTCCCGGCCAGCAGCCACAGCTCTCCAGCTGCCCAGCTCTGTGGGCAGCAGCGCAGAAGTAAGGGTAGCGGTGCCACAACCCTCCCCTACAATAACCTTGCGATCAGCCCACAATTCCTTTTTGGGTCACGACCCCTACAATTACACCACCATGACATTTCAGATTTAAATGGCTGAAATCATGAAATTTACAATTTATAAAATCCTTTGACAGTGAAATTGACCAAAATGGACTGTGAATTTGGTAGGCTCCTACTTATGTCGCCACTACATGGTTAGGGAGCTCTGCCCCATCATCCCCGTGGCATCATGGGGCCCTTTCAATGTTATAGGAACACTCTGGCTGAAACGGACACAGGAACGTGGCTAACAAGGTCACTTCTGAGAGACAAAGTGAAAAAAAAAAACCTCAAGTGCCCACCCTCCCCAATAGAAAGAGAAAAAGAAATAGAAGACCTCTATATCTCAATCTCCAAATATCTCCCTTGCTGCTGGAGAGAGGAAAAGCAGCCCTTGTGGTATTTCAGATGGTGTATTCTAATTCCTCCTCTAAACAGAGGAGTTGAGTCAATGCTTTTCAGTAATAGTGCCTCCCCCTGAGCGGAAGCCAGAGCGATCAATACCCTTTAGTCAGTTCTGGAAAAGGTCATTAAAAGACCATAGGTATAAATTTGAAAGAGCAGTTGCTCGCATCCTTAACATTAAAGATGCTCTTCAGCCTCAATTCCTTAAGTACCATCATGTGAAACAGCCATGCATCAGAACGGACGGACAGAGAAGTGGAAAGAGTGCATTATTGTTATTACTGTCCCATCGGATCGGTGGGAAGGCAAATGAAAAAAATAAATGGTCAAAATCTTGCTTATATCAATGCCCCCCAAAAGCGTGTCTTGTTGACAACTCCAGATACACAAACCTGAATATCCACTTGAGTGCTCATTAATGTACCTGATACATGGAAGAAAATGCTTTTGTTAATCTATCTGTTTTTCTGTGACAGGTTTCAGAGTAGCAGCTGTGTTAGTCTGTATCCGCAAAAAGAACAGGAGTACTTGTGGCACCTTAGAGACTAACAAATTTATTTCAGCATGAGCTTTCATGGGCTGCAGCCCACTTCATCGGATGCATAGAATGGAACACACAGACAGAAGATATTTATACATACAGACAATATGAAAAGGTGGACTTATCACCACGGCTTTGCATATTACTACGTATATCCACTTTAAAACACTCATGTTTCTCTCCAAGTTTGGCACTCCAAAGGAATGCCAAAGCATTAAATAACCACACACGGATTGTGACAAACAGCAATGGATGAGTTAATGTAACTTAAGTCCCAAGTGGGAGGTTCTGAAATGCCACTCTTGGTAAGCCAAACTGAGTAGGAGAGTTGCCATCAATTGCAAAGTATTTGGCATGTTCATGCTGCAAGTCCTAAGTCATGTGAGTTTAAAACTCCAGATCTACACTTAAAAACTTATATCGACATAGCAATGTCAGTCAGGGAGTGAAAAAACATACCCCATCAACATTGTTATGCCAACAAAAAACCCCAGTGTAGACACAGCTATGCCACAGAAGAGGGCTTCTGTCAACATAGCTAATGTCATTCAGGGAGGTGGTATTCTTACGCTGGCAGAAATACTTCTCCTCTTGGTGTACGCTGCATCTACACTAAGAGGCTATACAGGCTCCATAGTGTAGACAGATAGTCTTTGAGTTTGTAGCCCAGGTGTTGCTCCACCTCAGGAACATCTGTAACCAGCGTCTGCCTGTTGTATCCAATTGGAAGAGTCACTTGGAGCTGCCCACTCTCCCATTTCCCATCCTCTGTGGGTCACTCTGATCTAGCCTTGCTTTAGCTGGAAGTGCTAAATCTGCCTTTGACCACAGAGATATCTGACAGACTGAATTTTCTTCTCTGTGGTGGATTATTAAGGTAGGGGGGCTTCTTAAGTTTGCTAGCAGTAGTATGCACAGAAGCACCTTCTGAAAAAGCCAGAGTGATGGAAATAGGGAAGAAGATTGGTTTTGTGGTTAAGTTCAGGGCACTAGCTCAGTTCCTGGCTTAGCCTCCATATTCCTTTGTGACTTTAGGCAAACTATTTAATCTTTCTGTGCCTGAGGAGTGGTTCTATAGTTCCTAGTCCTCCACAGTTAGCAAAGAGGTCCAGGAGGTGTTTCAGTAGAGAAATGTCCTTTCTGCCTCCATCCCTAAAGCTAGACTGTAAGAATCACTTGCTCTGATGGGAGCCATCTGTTGTCAGATCATTTTCCACATGTGGGTAGCAGATTGCAGTGGGAAAACTCCCACCTCGTTTTATAACTAGTGGCTGGATTAAGCCAAATCACACTGGGACAAACTAACCCAGCCGTCATTCTTCCCTGACATACACATAACACTCTCCCTATATTAACTCTTGCATTCAGCCCTTGACCGCGTAATTGTGCACACTCAGTCCTTCCTCCCTATGAAATTTCCTTTCCAGTCTTCTAGGCACACCCAGTCCTCTGCTGCCTATTCACTCATAAACATAATCCTCACCCCATGCTTAATATAGTGCCAGTCCCTCTGCCATGACACTCTAGGACCAATTTCCCATCCCATAGCTTAGCAAACATGGACTTTGTAAATCATTCTTTTCCTATGGAAATTCTAGTCTAGCCAAATTTTCCTTTGCTGGATGTGTTTTCAGTTTGTTTACTCATGCAGATGTGTGCACACAGAGAAGAGACACATACACACAGGCTGCACTCTGCTCTCAGAGGCATGTGCATTCAGCTATCAGTAGGAATTGCATGTGTGCCCAAGAGCAGAACGTGCGTGAGAGTGGGAGTGGGGGAGGTCCAAGCTCACAGAGAGTGGCACATTCACTTGGCTGCAGTGACTGCCGTTATTACAGCTGCCTGAACTGTTAGCTCACAAATGATCTTTGTGAAGAATTTAGCGCCTTGCTTGGTTAGCAGCGCACAGGCAAAATTATCCTTCATCATTTACTGCCGCAAAATGCACCCACATTTTTGTACCCACTAAATCAGCTGTAGGGGCAAATCTGGGGAGCAAGCTATTTCACTCTCGGATTTGTACCTGCAGTCAAGCACTGTAGTTAAGAGCTGCCGCTACTCAGATTTGTGCTTGCTTTTGAATTGAACGTGGAAGCATGTGGGCACAGATTACTCCCACAAAAAGGAGGGTGCCTTGCTGAACACTAGTCCCATGTAATCCCATTCAAGTGACTCAGGAATGTTCTAGGAGCCTGATTGAATTAAGGACGTTTTCTGAGAAGCCTAGCCCCTTTTCAGCAGCCCCTTTGCTGACCTGTATTACTGACTGTATTGTGCTGCTCACGTACTGTTTCCTCTCTTGTGCCGTAGGGAGTTGAGTGAGAGCGTCGTGTATACGTACCAGGTTGCAGTTATTTCTGGGACAGAGGAGAGTGAACCCTCCCCCATGACTCTATATACTCATGGAAGTGGATACTGTGGAGATGGGATTATCCAAAAGTAAGTGCGGAGTAAGCAAATAGATACAGCAGTGCTGCCTCTGTTGATCCAGAGATTGGGGTTAGAAGGAAATTACTGCCTCTCCTACATAATAATTACAGCTTTTGTCTTTGATACCTGATGTCTCCATAGCCTAGGCTGACTCTCAGAGGTAGAGAGACAAAGACCCACGTCTCTGATTATTACCAAGATGATAACATTTAATTGGAACTTAGTTAGGTCCTGCTGTCCTGACACCTTTATATATAGATAGATAGATATTTCTTAGTGTTAATTGCTGACAAAAAAAGAAATGTTCACAGCATCTTCGGTGCTGTCAGTAAGTGAGAAGTCCCAGGTGGGCTGGCAGTTGATGGACAGCTGGCACATGGGAGGCCAGGTTTCCAGGGCAACTTCAGTGCGAGGTTGCTCTGAAGGCCGCAGGAGCTGGGATGCATTTGGAGGTGACAGATTTGGGCTCCAAGGGAGAGTGTTAGTCATTGTAGGTTCTCAATCAACTCCTCCCTCTTCTTCCCTGCTGATCGACAGGCCACTAATAATAAAAATAATTATTAACAATTGCAGTTTATTTTTACTGTATTGAATTTATAGCGTGAGTGGGACCTGCTCAAAAGTCTCCAGGTGCTTTAATAAAATGTAATTAATTAATGGCAGTATTAACAACAACCACAAGTCCAGTCCTGCAAACGCTGTTCATGGGAAGCAGAGCTTCCTGTCAAAACAATGGGACTACTTATGGTATCAAGCACTAGGCCTGGCAGCAAGAGTTTGCAATATCGGGCCCTAAAGGCAATGCATTCAAATTAAAAAAAACCAAACCATTGATACACCTGGGGCAGCTGGGAAGAGAAAGAAAGAGATATCAGTTGTACTTTGTGTACCATTTCTCATACGGTTACGCTGCCAATTTTTTAGACATCAGTTCTGGCTTTGCCACACGGCTTGAGTAAGGGGTAGCGCAGATCAGGAACCAGACTGTGTCAAGGTCTCGTTCTTCATTGCCACACTTGCTCCTGTGGGGTTTGTCGGGGGAGAGAGTCACCCATGCCAGTTCTTTTTGTGGTTCAGGTTGCTTCCCCCTCTGTGTTGGCTTAACGCCACTGGCTGGTGGGTTGTGGGAGCAGAGCCAGGATTCCATCCACTATCTGCCAAGTGCTCTCCATCCCATGCTGCTACCTGCAATCTGAGCACATGGAAGGCATTTGCACCTCCTTATTCCCCCGTGTGGGCACATTGCTGGAGCCACAATCCGGCCCTTTCAGAATTCCTGCCATTCCAGGCTGTCCTCTGATCCCACAGCTGCTGTCTTTCCCCCACCTGCTGAGTCATCAGCAGCAACCATAAAGGAAAGTGCTTATGTCCTAGCCCAGAAGCAATAGTGCCACCTACCTCTGAGGGAACATAAGGGGAAACCTTGTACCCTAGAATTGTAAAAGCTGGGGGATGGAGGAGAGAGAACAGGTGTTTTGAGGGCATACAGCACTGAATTAAGCATCTCCAGGTTCTGAGACAGAAACTGAGAGAGGTCTGAGAAATGCAGCTGTTTTCCATCTGATCCCTCATTTTGTCTCCTGCCTGCAGAGATCTGGGGGAAGAATGTGATGACATGAATAAGATCAATGGCGATGGCTGCTCCCTCTTTTGTCAGCAGGAGCTATCCTTTAATTGCCTTGGTAAGTCTGGTCCGGAGCCCCTTTCGCCCAGGGTGGGCAGCGCCTCTGTGCGTGGTGCAAGTGAAAAAGAAACAGCAACCTCAGTGACCTATCTATGGGTTGCCCTAGAGGCAAGGGAAAAGGTGGGATTTGTGGGATTGACAGGCGTGTGTCCTTTCCCTCTTTCTAGTCCTTTGGATGGGAAATTGATTCTGGTGGTTTTGTAACTGGCTTGGCTTTCAGCTGTGTTAGGGCCCGATCCCAAACCTATTGAAGTCAGTGGGTGGCTTTCCACCCCTGCATAGGCTTTGGATCAGGCTGGATGACAGGATATGAACTGATCCCTTCTGGTAAACAGAGGAAAGAGTGTCAGGGGAAGGGACTTGGAACAGAAGCAGCCCCAGCTGAGGTCACACCTGCTTTGAGATGCAAATCAATATCCGAGGATCAAAGGTCCAGCTAATCCCCTTTTTTCAGAGGTGAAAACTACTTAATCAGATTTTGTTTGCAAGCCTGGTTTGCCCTGATTAGCAGGAAATGTAAACACAATAGCCAGAAGATGTTCCAGCTCTCTGGGGACTGCAGAGTTGCAGTTGTGAGTTTAACATATTTATTAAATCCTTGAGGAGGAGAAGAGGGGACAGGGACGTGCAACGGAGGGCCCATCTACACTGCAGCTTCTGTGTAAGGCTTGGTCTGCACTACAGTTTATGGCAGCATAACTTATGTCACTCAGGGGGGTGAATACCTCCCGCCCCAAGTGACATAAGTTACCCCCATATAGCACTGTCCACACTGATGCTTATATCCACCTGAGAGCTCCCGCCACATAGCTGCCACCACTTACAGAGGTGGTTTTATTATGCCGACGGCCGGGAGAGCTTTCTCCCATCAGCATAGAGCGTCTTCACCAGATATGCTGCAGTGACGCAGCTGCACCACTCCAGCGCAGTATGTGTAGACGTGCCCTTACAGCACTGCGTTAAGAAACAGGGCTTTGGAGCGGAGCCCGGAGCTGGAGTGCAGAGCAGCTCTGGAGCAGTGGAGCTGCAGGTTTTTGCCTGGAGCTGAAGCAGAACCGGAGCACAGCTCCAAAGCCCTGTTAAAAAATCATGTTACAGCCTAGGCCAGGGACGAGCCTCGGTGAGCGTTTGGCTTGGATACTATTTCGACCCATCCAAACATCCTGAATCTGCAGAATCAGGCTGCAGATCACAAGACAATGGGTGTGCTCAGGTGATGTTCTGCAGTTCCATAGCTGGTCCTATCTGGACGGACTGAGAGAGCAATCTACTGAACCATAATCTATCTAACCTACTTAAGATTTCGATTTAGCAACCTACACCTGAGGATCCAAGGCACTGATTCAGCGATGCTTGGGTGCAAGCCAAATTTAAGCACATGAATAGCCCATTGAAGTCAATGAAAATACTCCTGTGCTTAAAGTTGAATGGGGCTCTTCACATGTTTACAGTTATGCACAGGTTAAAGGAGCTCCGAAAAGGTTTGATTTGTGTTTAGTTCCAACAGAGTTTTGGGTTTTTCTATTTATTTATTTTATCCTGGTCACATGGCTCATCTCAAGGAATCATAGTGTGAAAAAATCCTGTCCTCTCACACTCTGGACAAAAAATCAAACTAAATACAATGCAAGTCCCATTTTTGCAGCTTGACGTATGTTTCAGTCTTGCTTCTATAAGTGTTTGGTGTTTTAGGGTGGGGGGGGGTTGACCAGGGGGGCTTGCGAAAATGGAGTTAGCTTTCAGAGCAGGCGTAAAGCTGTTCCTTTTTCATAGGCAGGTGCAGAGTTAAAGCTGGTGTTTTGCACCGGTGCTAGTTTTAGAAAAAAATCAAATCCGAACCCAGTTGTTGGTGAAATCATTAGTATGTGGATTCAGTAAGAGCCTGAGTCGACTTCACTGAAATCTACGGAAAGACACCAATTGGCTTCCATGGACTCTGGATTACCAGTGATGAGTGTCTAGACAGAGACAACACTGGTCTTTCAGCCAGACAGACATATTTTAACACAAAATAAGACATTATCTTATTAGAAACCATTAAACCATTGGGGCAGGGGAAGGGGTTATTTTTTAAAACAAATCTTACGTATAATAAAAATACATAACTAAAAAGGAAGCACAAAGCCCCCTCCTTGAAAGCCTGATAACATCAAACCAAATCCTGCCAGCTGTAGTCAAGCAAAACTCTTCTTTGACTTCAGCCGGGTGTTTTGCTTGAGAAATGACTGAATGATTGGGCCCATGGCTTGAGGAATGGAAAAGAGGCAGAGAAACATGTGCATTTGATCTGTAATGTTACGAGACTAGCACATGTTGTGGCTCTGTAGAATAATAAATAATCTTTTCACATTGGACTACTTTTATATGGACATTACTGTGATAATATTTAGCTCTCTTTAGCACCGGTGAAGCAAACAACCCCTGCTTACCAAAGCCTTTAAAGGAATGTAGGCACATGCTTAAATGCTTTGCTGAATTAGGGTCTACGGTTATTGTCTACACTGCAGCTGGGTGCATGCCTCTCAAGACAGACTCAGGCTAGCTCTGCTCGAGATACTACAGCATGCTAAAACAGAAGTGTGGGCATTGTGCCATGGGCACCAGATAAGGCTGGCCACCCAAGCTTGGACCCAGGGGGTTGAGAGGGCTTAGACCACTGCCCAGGCCGCAGCATCCACACTGCTATTTTTAACATGCTATCTTGAATGGAGCCAGTGGATGCTGATCTCAGAATTAAAAGGTGCTCTGAGGTCTCCATGACAGGAGGTTTAACAAGCGCGCACATTCACACCTCCGGAGAGACGACTCTCCTCACCTTGTTTGCTAGAGCAGAAATGCAATTAAGCAAGCAAACACTAGCAAGCTTAAATCTGCTGCTTTCCCTGCGTATCTCCTGCCATCAGGGCCTTTTTATTTTTGTCTCTGACAGGTTCACTTTGTTTTGTGTACATGGCACACAGCAGCTCTCAGGACGCTTTGCATTGGTGCCTATAACTCAGTTAGGCTTCTGCTTCTTTTTTTTTTTGTTTTGTTTTCCCTCATCCTCCCCCTTATAATCAGATAAGGCTGTGATCAATCTGCTTTGCCATGGGAGGAGTGGGGTGAACCAAGGAGAGAGGCGGGGGAGAAAGCTGTGTGGTCTTTACTGTCAGGCTGCCCTGGCCTTCTCAGAACACAAAGCCGAGAAAAGAAAACAGATAAGATTAATGGCATTTAGTTCTTGCAAGATGCTCTCACACCAAACTTAAGAGCGACAGTGGAATAAATAAATAAATTAATTAAAGCATCTGGCAGTGCTTCCTTTTAAATGGGATACTGCAATGTCATTAGCCCTTCTCCATCCCCTAGTTTATTCTCTATGCCCACATCCACCAGTGGATTTTTGCTCATGGAGCCCTTGTTCTTTCCCCATGGAGTTTGGAATTTGGTCCCTGGATGAAAGTTTCACCTCTCCTGTTAACAACATACTGCAGGAGAAAAGAAAATCAGAGCTTTGTCCCATTGTCTCACACACACCCACACACCCTGTCTTGTAGTTGGATGGAGATCCCTGATTCGTTTCCCATTGACAGTGAGGCCTCGTGGCATGGAAGTGATTTGGGATCACTATGGACCAGAGCCAGGTTCAAACCAATTGCCTGAAGATGAGAGTCTCCATGTGCATCTTTTAATAAAACTTTACTTATCCAACTGGTCCTTACTTGCACGAGTAAAGGCCTGCAGTGGTGGGACACACATTCGCCTACGATTCTGAAGAAGGAGAAGGACATATTGGAAAAGGCACGAAAACATATCAAAGAAACCTGTGAGAAGATATTATGACAGGAGCGTAGTAAAGGCTGAAAGACAAGTTTAAAAATGTCTTTAAAGGAGTTTCAGGTCCTGCATCTACCCCTGAGTCTGCCTGGCAATTTGTGGGTTATTACAATTACATTTCCTATTATTCTTATTTATTACTTAACTTCCCCCTCACATCATGGTGAGAAAGGCTCATGTAAACAAGTCGGGAAACTGATTGCGCACCAAGGGCAGCAAAGCTTTGAAGTGTGACCGTAACTTGAAGCACATGATCAGTCCTATTGAAATCCTCATTACGCGTCTGCTGGATCAGGGCCTCGTGCTGTCAAATGCCAAAAAGGAAACAAACGCCAGGAAAACAAAAAGGATGATTTTTGGCTCCAATCTCTTTCAGTTAGTCATTTTCAGGGCTGCTTGGCACAGCAGTAGGTGAAAAACGTTCAGAGGGAGCCGTGTGTTTTTTAAGTTGATGTCGCTTTCACACCGCTGCTTTTCAGCTTATGCTTTGGCATCAACTTCATCGTTCTACCTCTGTCGCCCTGGTCTGTCTTTCCCTGTTTGGAAAAGCCTCTCCTTCCAGTTGGAAACTTCCCTTTTGTGGAAGATCCGTCCTTTACCTCGCCAATTTTCCATACATTAGGTGTAGCATTCTCCACAGTCCCATTGTCTGGAGACTGCATTGCATTCAGGGAAATAATTAATATTCATGAGCTTGCTATCGCTATTTGGAGCATGATCCTCTAGGGAAAATGCAATGTTAAGTGAGTGACACAAACCTAATTTTATATGTCTTTTTTTTTTTTGACAGAGAAGTAATGTACTTAAAATAAATTGATGGATGACCATCCATATTCATTGTGGGCATGCTTTTAGAGTAGACTGAGCTCCCACCCTCCCCACCACCACCCACACACGCACTCCTGCACAGGAACATGTGGTTTTGACAGCTGACTCCACATCCCTGTACAGCAGCTAATGGTGCTTTTTTTTCTTTGGAGAACAGTAAAAAGGTCTTTACAAATCCTGCCAGGGGCTGAGTGCACCAATGGAGTGGAGGCACTCAGCCCCTTCCAGGATGTGCTCAATACCTCACTGAATCAGGCTGTATAGGAGCCGAAATGTGGACCAGGTACCTTGGGGAATTAATATTGCTGCTAACAAACTAATGTGGGTCTGTAGTAGAACCTCATAGTAAATGGAAATGAATTTGCTAACTGGAGCTATTCGGCCAAAATTCACACAAACCCCAATATTCAGCTTCCAGCAAATAATGTGGAGCTCACCAGTTCCTCCAGCCCTTGAGAGTATGTGGCTGCACGGTCCAAGATGTGTAATTACTCATTTGGCAAGTTAGCAATAATACCAGTGTCCATTTTCAGGGGCTGTCATCATCAACAGGGCAGTTTTTAGCATGCAGACCAGTGGTTTGACTTTCTTTGTGAATGATGCCACTTGGCTTTTCCTCAGAGATTCTTCCCTGTCTCTAAAGCAAACAGGCAAGCTTCTGTAAGGTCCACACTGATAACTTTGTTTATGTTCAAAAATCTCCTTCCCCTGTGGCTATCACCCACTTCCACCGGAAACCCAACTAGCTTTTCAGTGTGATCTCCAAAAACCAGTGGATGAATCTGCACTAGTCCTCTCTGAAGTAATGGTGTATCATCAGCTCCATTTCCATGGGCGGATAGAAGCACAAAGAGTTTCAATGACTTGCCCAAGCATATAGAGAGTTAGAGGTGGAAGCAGGATTAGAACTCAGGAGTATGTGGGTAGTTGGTTTACAGAAAAAATAAACAGCTTACTACTGCTGGCTAGCTATGGAAAATCTCTTCTAGATCCAGTGACAGACGTTTGTGTTTTTGGAGGTGAAGTATCACGATTTTAGTCCCACTCACTGCAGGTGAGTTGTAATGTTATCTGCAGTCTGTGACATAAAGATGAATTACATAGTTACTATGTTGAGCTCAGGCCACTAAATCATACTGAAGATCCTAGTCACCTTGGTCAAAGGAGAAGCCCAGGGATGGCAGGCTGAGTTTATGGGAAGCAGCTGAATGATCAAACGCCTTGTGTTTGCCCTCTCAGTTCAGAAGACACGCCAAGATGATGGTCACCTTCCTCCAAGCCTCCGAATATTCCCCAATAAAGTGTGACATCCACATTTACTTCATTTCCAAGAATGTCTATCTACCTGTTTTATTTTGTTGATGAAAAATGTCACAAGTCACTGAGATGTGACTTTATTCAGTGCCGTTTCCATGCATCCTATTCAATGAGTTTTCCTCTCTTCAGTTAAAACCTACAGAAAGGAAAATTCATCCGAGACTTTGTATTGAAAGAAGAAATTTAACTATCCCCAGTTTGGTCAAAATGAATGAGAGGGATGACGGACATCCTGGATTTCAGGCCATGCTACCCCTCCTCCCTGATGGCTTGATCCTGCTTCCACTGAAGTCAATGGTAAAACTCCCATTGATTTGAACGGTGCAGAATCTGGCCTCCAGTGCCCACCTTCAAAGGGTAGCCAGTGGAACCACTTCTTGTTTTGAGACAGGAGCCTCTGGACAAATACCTGCTCGTCTGTTAATGCGAGTTCTTTAGCCAGATCTGCAGATTAAATGTAGCAGATTAAATAATCTAGTGCAGATTATTAACTAGTGGGTCCAGTCCTGGCTTTATGGAGGGCAATGGGTTTTGTTTGTTTTTTTCCCCACTGATTTTGGAGAGACGGTGACTTGGCCTTAATAGGTCTGAATGTTTCCTCTGGTGATTGGGAAGACCTGTATGCCGACTGCCATCTCCCTACACCTCCGGGAGAGAGTCAAACAGACCTTTAGGGGTTAAGATTTAATGCCCACTCTGTTCCAAGAATCTGTTACTCTGAGACAATGTGTGTGCATTTTTGTCCCTTTTTTTTTTGGGAGGAATAGCTATGAGGCATGAGGCTTGTTGTAGTTGGAACTGTCCCTAAATAAACAGCTGAGCTTAAAAATACTTCTTTTTTGTCCGGACTTTTAAAAAAATAGTAGTTAATGTACAAAAGAAGACTATTCTGGTGCCAATCACTGTATTCTGAGCTGAAAACAGGAAGCTGCACTGGGTGTCTGTCCCCAGCACTTTGACCATTCTGCTTGGACATTAAAGGCCTCGTCTGAGGATGTGCTCTGTGCCGTGAATTGGGTAGATCTTATTATTTCCCCACAATGTGGAAGGCTGCCCATCACAGATAAGTCTGTATCCTGCCTGTCTGCTTCCTGATGTGTCCCAAACTTAATCAGTTTCACTAGATTAAGGCTCTAGCATCTCCCTGAACAGGTAACCACAATCCTTCCGTGAACTACAATATTAGCAATGTTAGTGGCTTCCGAGAAGGTTTCTTTACTACCTGCCTTGCTTTGTACTTTCCCTTACCTCTGAACCCAGTGAGAAATGGGAACACTGGATGCTGACAGCTGAATTTTCTGCTGTTGGGAGCTGAGCTAAAGATGGCTTTCCATCCTCACCCCAACACTTTAGCCCCTGTACAATGGAGACAAGACTCGGGGCTGCTGTGAGTTGCAAAGGCTGGTTAAAGCTGGGGCTCACTGGAAAGCAGCAGTGGTCTTGCCATACCTCTTTCTTCAGGGCAGGTCTACACTAAGGGCGGGGGTCGAACTAGGGAACGCAAGTTCAGCTACGTGAATAGCGTAGCTGAACTCGAAGTACCCTAGTTTGAACTACTTACCCGTCCAGACGCCGTGGGATCGAAGTCCGCGGCTCCAAGGTCGACTCCGCCACCGCCGTTTGCAGTGGTGGAGTATCGGAGTCGACCGGAGCGCGCGGGGAGTTCGAACTATCGCGTCTAGATTAGACACGATAGTTCGAACTCCGAGAAGTCGAACTCACCACGTCGACCCAGCAGGTAAGTGTAGACTAGCCCTCAGACTCATCCCCTACACCAGGGTCCGCAGAGCTTAGCAGAGAGCTTGCATGTCCTGTTCCGGGGCAAACCTGTCAGCTGGCTAAGCTGGAGTTTTCCTCCTGCCAACAGCACAAAGCAGATAGAAAAAGGGGCAAGGTCTGGCTTAAAAATTCCAGTGCCCGCACTGATGGTTTTGTAGGGGGAAGGGAACTTGGATTGCCTGGATTATTACTTTGGTTTCCTTCAGGGTTCAGCTCAGGGTCTTTGGGCATCTGTATCAAAACCTCCAGAGAGACTCCATCTCCCATTCCCAACTGCTGCCCCTGCAGCAGTTTTGCTGTTCCAGATTTGTATTCGATTTTGGCATCTGTATTAATTATTTCATGTTACTCTTGCTCACAGTCAGCAGCTGCGCCGCTTCAGGACCCATTCCAGGTTGAGCAGTTAAAATTAGACACAACTTCAAGCTGAAAAGCAACTCCATTAGTTAACACAGTACAAGGAGCAAGCAACTAGCAGTAGAGAGAAGCACCAAGGCAAAACTATCGTTGTAAGTGCAACTGGTACCAGGAGGTGAGATGAACCCTACTGTACAAAGGAATCTGGGCCCGATCCAGTGAAAGGGAATATCAGGAAATGGCAGATGGAGCCTGCAGTATCCCTTGTGTTAGGGAGGAGATCAGACTCAGATGTAAGTAAAATAAAGGGGATTTTTTGTTGAGGCTACTAGACACAGTTGGAGTCTAGGTTCTCTCTGAAGCTCAAGAGATTAAACATTGGGGCGGCAGGATAGCTCAGTGGTTTGAGCATTGGCCTGCTTAAACCCAGGGTTGTGAGTTCAATCCTTGAGGGGGCCATTTAGAGAACTGGGGTAAAAATCTGTCTAGGGATTGGTCCTGCTTTGAGCTGGGGGTTGGACTAACTGACCTCCTGAGGTCCCTTCCAACCCTGATATTCTATAGTGGATGCTGCCTACTGCCACCACACATGGTCTTCTTAAATCCTGGTCTGGTTTGTACAACAATGGAGTGCACAACAGGGCCTGGTAAGAGCAGTAGCTCCTATCCAAGTGCCTTCTGCCTAATTTGGTGCCTGAGAAATAAAATGAAAAGAAGAGTCCACTGCAAATAGTTCAGGGGGAAGTGTCAACTATCCTAAAGGCCCATGCTTTTAGATTCTTCATAAACTGTGTTTTGGCTTAGTCCTGATCCAGTGATGAGTTTCACAGTGTCCACATGGAGCTCGTTGTAGGGTCAGGTCATGCAATGGTAGACCATGCCCTCACATTTGTGTATATAGGTGTAGCACAATTGGCTTTGATCCTGACTGATGCCTATCAGAGTAGACTGGAGGGTGAAACAGGCTGTTGGGAAAGAAACATCAGTTAAAACAACACCAGGTTATCATCACAGGTGTCTCTCAGGAGAAGAGAGACCAAATGCTTGGCCAAATGTGATTGCATTCAGAGTCACTTCCTGCTTCCTTCCCTGCCTTACTTTGCACACATCCAGTCTTTGCCACCCTTCTGGCTTTGGAAACATTGCTTCCAAAGTTGGTGAAACTTCAGCCATGAGTCTTACAAAGAACTGCTGTCCTATTCCACTGGGAATGGAAGTCCCTAACATAATCAGATTGGTGGTTGGAGCTGAGTAAAGTCTTTAACGCTTTGCCATTACATTCTGGCCAACCAAGGCCCTTGCCAGATTTCTCAGAATGATGGACAAGAGCAGTGTTGAAGAGTCCTTTATTTTAGAATGCAAGAAAATTGCCCGATAGGGGTGGATGTATGAATGGACAGGAACCGTGCTGAAGGGGACATTTGGGGCTGATAAGGATGGGGAAAAGAAAGCATGGATGTATTTGTTACTGCTTAGAGTACCTAGTATTGTCCTGACCATTGTGAAATATACGGGCCACTTCTCCTCTTTCTGATTCTGAATCCATATAATTCCATTGACTGAGTGGAGTTATGCCTGATGCGCACCACAGAGGGACAACAGTCAAGTCCATAGTTTTTCACAAGTAGTGAAGGAATTCTCAGGAAGACCTGACCCAGAACATCACCCAAGTGCAGAATGAAAATTGTGGCTGATTCTCAGATGTGCTGAGCACCCAAAGCCCCATCTGAAGTCAACAGGAGTTGCTGGAGTTGCCAGCAGGCCCTATGGTTTCCCTTCAGTCACCCATGCACGGTTAGTTTGGGGACTGGCTAGCACCTTGATTCTGACGTGCACCCCTTCTGCATCTACAAAGTTCGGAAAGAGGTCGGAAAGATCAGCCTCTTGGGATTCACTCCTATGCGAGAGTATTTATGTGATGAGCTTAGGAGGCCTATTGAAATTCAAAGCCAACGGGGTTGGAAACTTTCCGGTATTTATTCCCCCCATAAAAGGACATCTTTAAATGTTTCAGAATGATTTGCTAGTGGCAAGAACACATTCCCTTAAAAAGCAAAATGCAGTTGTAAAACCACTTTTCCTCCCTCATTTTTCAAAGCTTACATCATTGACTGAACACCTGATCTTCTATTGGCTCACATCAGTAATGCCATTCAGCCAGTGTTACCGACAGGTAATAAAGGGCAGAGCACACTGACTCATTGGGACTGGAATTGGAGATGGGACACACACACACACACCACATTGCTGTTTGCTAATCATCTGGGCAGTCTCCATTTAATTCAGACATCTCTGTCTCTCCAGTCTGTTCCTCCCTTGGGTTTTGCAGACTCCGAGCAGACAGATTTATTGGGGTCTTAAACATAATCAGGAACAAATTAGCCTCTGTAAGAATCACACACTGGCCTGGATCACAGCTATTCGAAGGCAGTTTCCTCTCCATGTGAATATGAATTAAGTCATCTGATTGGAGCAGGTCTTGAGTATTCTTTTATCCCAAACACATGATGTTATCAGAAGCCCATTACATTTATCATCGCATTAGGAGGGAACATTTGGAAACAGTACAGGAGAACATTGGTTATATAAATTCTGTGCTTACTCCAATGCCTATAGTGAAAAATCAGTCTGTTTGTGGCGATTGTGTCTAAATGTGTATGTGTAGGATGATTGTGTGGATGGAGAGTGTGTCTCAGTCAGTGGGACTATCTCTGCATGGGGGTTGTGTGTATGTATGAGTATCGGTGGGGTATGTGAGTGCCTTTGCGTGTACATGTGTTTGTCAATAGACATGTGCCTCAGTCAGTGTGTGTCAGTGAGCAATCTGCCTCGGTGTGTCTGTACTTGCCATGTGTCTGTCTATAACGGAAAGTCATTTTTAAAAAATTTGGCCGTTTTTAGTTGCTTGCACTTGTTAAGGAAATCGGTCTCTTTATAAGAGAACATAAAACCTTTTTTCCAAAGAATAAGTGATGTTTTACTTTTGGTAATTTACCACCATCTTTCCAGACCTGAATATTTCTTGGAAATATCTGTTCAGATCCTCCCTTAATCTGGGATGTAGTTTTCTGAAGACTGCATGCAGGTTTGGCCACTTGATAACAAAGTTATGCAGGCATTTCAGAGAGATGTCTAAACACGTTAGTGCATATGTTAAGGAAAGATAAAGAGGAAAAGAGATGAAGAGAGATGAAATGGTGGAGTTCCTCTTTAGGTGGCTCTAAGCACCATTCCAAGTTGGCCACAGATGTCAGGAGCAAGGGAATGCAGCATGCAAGTGTTCATTGACTTCTTGTTACCTTCCACTCTTTTGACCAGGCCTGATATTAAGGGATTAGAATTTTACGTTGGGGCGGGCAGGGGGAGGGGAGGAGAAACTCATTACATAATTGAATTATAATAAACTGATTTATTCTGAATCATGCAATGGTATTTCACTGTGTAAACGATGAGGAAAAATAAACAGGGGATTTAGTATTTTGGAAGTGACACAGAATTGACTGACTATTGAATTTTTTGACACCTATCTCCAGAAAGTCCGATGCTACCGACACAATTCTCATCGGGGTTCACTGCCATCATTCCAACTAGCAGCTCATGCTAGTTTCCAGCCATTTTTGCAGTAACTTCTTTACCAGACAAAAATACAACAGCATGTTGGGACTAGATAACTAGTTGGCATTGATAACATGATATAAACTGGGATACTGATAGGTCAGAGATTTAATTCTCAATGAGGCCTTTAGTGACTGAAAGTCATTACTGGTCTGAGGTCTGTTTAAAAGGAGAGGGTTGGTCTCAGTTCAGCTCCTACTGGGTGAGCGTGACAGACGCAACCTCAGAAATCTGGCACTAATGGTCATCTTTGTTGGCGGTCTCATTAGAGAAGCCACAGAATAAATGAATAAAGAGATTTAAATCCCCTCTTGCTTCTGATCCTTCCAGGTCAAGTCGAAGTCACATCGGTTGGGGCGGTATGTGTGTGTGGCAAGTATACCCTCCCACTGCCCACGCTGTATCTGAATAAACAGATACATTTGGCCTTTAGTTTCTCCCTAGGGCTGTTCATTTGGCAGCATTGACCATCACTGAATTCAGTTGTTGTCGTTTTGCAAGTGTCATTTAAGAACAAAAAAGGGAAACATTGTGGACCCAGTTCTCTGTTGGCTTAACTCCATCAAAGTCAATGAAGTTCTGCCAGCTAAGAATTTGGCCCTGTAAGTGCATTTTCTATCTCAGCACTATGCTTTAGTAAGATTCTTTTAAAATGGATACAGGTAAGAATATGCAGGGAAAACACAGGCTAGGAAGTATCCTGGGGACTTTCATATGGCAGAAGAGCTGCATTCTTTATTTGTCTGCTTTTTTAAAATCATCTCAGCTTGCGCTGCTAAATGACCACTGCCGTTACTGTACATGGACCTGGATGAGGGATGCATTACCACTTCCTTTGCCTGATCTATTGTGATCCAAGCAACTGGGGACACAGATGAGTGTGGGAAGTCCTTAGTAATTACTCCTCTTTGATTTCTCACTGCAGACGAGCCCAGCAGGTGCTACTTCCATGACGGTGATGGTGTATGTGAGGAGTTTGAGCAAATGACCAGCATCAAAGACTGTGGGGTTTATACCCCCAAAGGCTTCCTGGACCAGTGGGCTTCCAACGTGTCAGTCTCTCATCATAGTGACCAGGGGTGCCCAGGCTGGGTGGTCATTGGTCAGCCAGCAGCAACTCAGGTAAGGAAGACCCAAGCCCTTCACCTGCTCTAAAGCTAAGTCCAACAATGCAAAACTTCCATCCATAGATCCACCCAGTTAACTTGCAGCTTGGATAAGGAAAGCTACTGTTGCTAGCTCTCTTCAGTATGAGTCTGCCAAGCAGCAATTTGCTCCAGATTCTGCCTCTAATGACCAGGTAGGAATTGCCTCAAACTATTGGTCTCTCTGCTCCTGAATCCTGTCTAATAGTGCCCAATACCCGCTGCTTCAGAGGAAGAACTCTGCAAGAGGCAATTATAAGATAACCTGCCCCCAAGGAAGGTTTCCTCCTAAAGCCCATTAGTTAAAGTTACCTTATATACAAAGCCTGAAGATTTATATCCCTTCCAAGGGTTTGTTTATTCATATCTATTGCTTGTAAGGCTGGATATTCCTGTTATCTGTATTGATATTGAATCCTTTCTGGAATCTCTTGGCTTTGATGCTATCTTGTGGCAATGAGTTCCAAAGGCTATGTGTGTGTTGTATGAAGGAATATTTTCTTCTAACAGTTTTGAATTTGTCACTTTTCAGTATCATTGAATGTCCCCCTCATGCGTGTGTTCTGAGAAAGGGTGAACAGCGGGGATCGATCGGCCTGCTCTGTACCACTCATTTCTTTGTATGCTTTTGCCATGAGTTGTCTCTTCTCGAAAGTAAACAGTCCCCGCTCCCTTTTTCCCTGGGAGAACTAGCCATGGTTATCTAGAATGGGTCATGGGAGGGCAGTGTAGAGGGAAGTTCAATGGTCAACATATACAGCAAAAGAGTTAACTGGGAATTATACATTCGAAACACTTCCAAGAGGCCTGCAAGGGAGAACAACGGTATATGGACCACTTGGTCCAGTTTATATTGTACATGAATCCGTAACCAGTTAGTGACAAAGTCCACTCCAAAAACACAAAGTGCCGTTAGTATTGGGTTAGTACCATGGCAGTGTCACCCTTACCAGCAGCCTAGGATTGCACGTGGTTGCCTTGTGGTTACCTGTTTGGTATGTTTTTATTTTTGCTGTGCACGGGTGCCACTGCTCCTCCTCCCTCTCCGTTCTCTGTGCGTTAAAACATTCCAAAACGCAGGGTCTAATATGCTTCTGGCGCTGCTTGGTGTGCGTGTGCTCCGGGCGCTCTACCCCGGCTGAGGCACTATGGGACAGCAGATCTGTTTTCATAGTGTACTAATACAAACAGGGGTAGGCAGTGAAGTAAGTGACATACGGTCATGCTTTGGGGAAAAAAAACCCTGCTGTGTAGCCACAAGTCAGGCACAGAATCATAGAATCTCAGGGTTGGAAGGGACCTCAGGAGGTATCTAGTCCAACCCTCTGCCCAAAGCAGGACCAATCCCCAGACAGGCATGTTTGTTGTACCCAGTTGAGACGAGGTTGTCACAGCCTCATTACAAAAACGTACATACAGGACACCATTGCATCACACAGGCTCAGTGCATGTGAACATGTCTCTCCCTTGTGGCTGGCCACAGTGCCCATAAGAGCTGACCCTCCCAGATAACGGATATTCCTTTAGCTCGACAGGTAGCCCCTTGTACTTTTGGTGCTCAAGGGCCCAGGGTGTGTCCCCATTAACAACCATGGAGTATGTGGCCATGTCCCCATTGCACTAGTGCATTAAGTTAATTGACCTTCTGAAGTTAAAGACATATGGGTATGGAGCCATTGTTTTCCACATGACCAAGGCAGCTTCATAACTTGCAGAACAGCTCATTACATATCACTGTGGAACATTTAGACCAGGCAATAAGGAGCCCGGTGGCACCTTAAAGACTAACAGATTTATTTGGGCATAAGCTTTCGTGGGTAAAAAGCCCACTTCTTCAGATGCATCATACCCATGAAAGCTTATGCCCAAATCAATCTGTTAGTCTTTAAGGTGCCACTGTACTCCTCATTGTTTTTGTGGATACAGATTTACATGGCTACCCCTCTGATACTTAGACCAGGCAGTATGCCATCAGCATCTTAACAAGAAGCCTTGACAGGGTGAAAATTAACCTAAGATCTCACTCTAATCACTGCATGTGACAATCAGTGAAGCGCTATCTCCTCCAGGCCTGTGACTTTTTTTTTTTCTACTGAGATTACTGGTGGAAGGGATGCCTTTCCCCATCAGAATATTATTCAGAGTTGAGTGCGTGTGTGTGTGTATTTTCAGTTATAGTTTTTCATGGTGTTGTAGTCTTTGGCTTGAAAATAAAGAGGCATTTGTGCTGGCTTTTCCCATCTGAATCCCCTGAAATGAGTGTGGCACATGATAATACACGGAATACATAAACTCACTGTTTGCAAACTAATCGTGCTTTCAGTAATTAAAATGGCACTACCAAGGTGCTTTAAAAACATTTTAAGTACTTTCTTTTTAAAGTCACTTAGGGTGTTTTCCCCCCTCATCTTTGGATATTTGAAATTTTTCTCATCACAACTTTATTTCTGTCAGAGGTTGTTCACGAGCAATAGTTTGCTCACATTTGTTAGTTACTGTCCTGTTATTCATAAGTCTTGGGCTCAGTGCCTTTACTTGATATTGTAGAGTGGCTTCTGAGTGTTGGCCTGCTCACATGTGTTAGCTATTCTGGGTTTGTTTACAAGCAATGGACTAAACCCAGGTGCTTGGTATGGTAGGGTTGGTTGTTCATGAGAACTGTATTGCACACGTTTGTTTGTTATTCTAAGATTACCCATGAGTACTGGATTGCACTTGTTTTGTTATTGTAGGGTTAGTCATGAGTACTAGATTGAGAAATGTTGAAATACTACGAAAAAAAGAGAAGCTACAATATCCAACCTGTTTTTGGATACCCAATGTCCAAAATGCTTGTAAAGAATGACTCAATCTTGGCACAAAGGTATACATTTGAAAAATGGAGAGGCCAAATCTCCTCTCACCTTTTAAGTAGTCACACTTTCCACCGAGGCGAAAACGATAAACCAGCCACTTCTACTTTCCTGGCAGCCACTGTTCAGAGCTGATTAAGAAATATTCTCAGAACTAATAGTGTCACATTTAAAGCCAAATTGGACCAGTCGGAAACATTGCACAAATGCCAAGCTACTTGTACCTATGCAGTATTTTCTTGATTTCTAAGTTCTCTTCCTCTGATGATTTCTAAGTTTCTCATCCTGTGATGCAGGGACAACCAGTTATCTGTTACTGATGGACAAGGAGTTTTTCGGCAAGCTCCACTCTTCAACCTACAAATCTTTCAGTAGGTTTTTAAGGATCTTCTCTTTTCCATAAATGCTTTGAGAATCAGTATCAGGGCACATGCCTTGTGCATGTGGTGTTTCCTTGGAACTTCTCTTGTGCTGGAGGTTGCTGAGGCTGCTGTAATGCTTTACAGGACTTGGCTAGATCCTCAGCTACTGTAAGTCAGTGAAACGCCACTAACATCAGTGGAGCTAAGTCGATGTACAGCAGCTGAAGATAGGACCCCATGTCCGCATTAGCCCTGTTTCTTACAATTCCTTATTGCTGTCACTGTAGGTGACGCTCCAGTGGGAGTGCTGGCGTGGCCACTGGTTCTTTAACCACTGTGCCATAGAGACCTACTTTGAGAAGGCTAGAACGTTTTCCATATTGGAAGCCCCTGAGAGCCCCCTCTTCCCATTTAGCTGGCACCTCGCCAGGTCCCTTTTAGAAATATGGGACGGCAGGATTAATGCGTCCCTCGACCCCCACACTAGTAACCCTTGCATTAGACGACACAGTGGTTAACATGTCGGCTCACCCAGTGAAGTGCCCGTGAGTGAAGCTGTGCCAGTGGAGAGTTTTAAGGAAGGGAGCCTGCTGTGGACTAGACAGAGTGGGAGTGGGAGGCCGCATTGCTTTCCATTGGGATTTGAGGAGGCCAGTTTGGCTAGAAGGCTACGTGTTGGGTCAGCGTTCTCATTGTGCAAGTGTTTCACTTATTTTCCAACAGCACCATTAGCACTGGAGGAGGGTTTTGTTTGTTTGTTTGTTTGTTTGTTTGTTTGTTTTTTAGAGCAGGTTGTATCAAACCGCGCTTTTGTGTTTTGGGGTTGTTGTTTTGTTTTTGTTGCTGTTTTTTACAGCAAGCTTTCAGCACAGCTTTCGCTTTGCTATTATCCTTTACGGGAAGTCCACACAAACACTAACAGGCTGGTTTCAGGAAGGATTGTTTACCTTGGAGATCTTCTGAAGGGAAATCCACTGTTTTATGAGCGAAAAGCAGATGGAGCGCTCGCGTGTGTGGAGTGACCACAGGGGGCCTGGGAGGCCATTTCGCCTCACCTCTGGTTGGCATTGCTCCCACTTGTGGATGGCTAACTCTTTTGTGGTTTAATTCCCATTGAGCCGTTAAGTGGTTTTAATAAAGAAATAAAAAGAGAATCTTTGGATAGCTCACTCTTGCACTTACAGCGAGCCCTGCTTGTTATTATCCCACTTATAGCAACATGGCGTGCAGGACCCAGAAGCTGATGTTTGCATTGGCGACCTACAGTGCCAGCCCCTAAGTAGCTTAGCAGGCCTTGATTGCATTTCCTCCCAATTGTGCGGGAGCTGATTACAGAAAGTCACCGTGTAAATATGCAGCTTACGCTTGCTGCTGGTACCTGTGTTGTCCCCTGGATAGAAAGGAAGCAGGGCTCAGTTGCAACTAATTTAAAGGAGATTTTGTATTGAGTCTGCTGGACACAGAGACATCCTGCGGTTCTTTCTGGCTCTTAAGCTCCCAGACTGACTAATATACCCTGTGCTGCCTAGGGTCACCACACAGGGACTCCCATTGGAGTAAGAAGTCATGGAAGGGGACTGTTGTTCTGTTGTTACTTCTGTGCCCTCTCTCTCAGTTCTTACGCTTGCACACACCCATGCGCGTAAGCAATAAGCACATCACTCTACCTGCTGCAAAAGGCCTTACAGAACCGCTGACCTGCTGATGTTCCGTGCACTAGGAGAGAGAGAGCCCCCTGCACAAAGGAAATAACAGCGCAGCAAAATGGGGACCTGTGGGGGGATGCGGGGGAGTAGAGCAAATACAGTAATGACATTGACAAGGATGAAGAATCCACCCCCAGGTTTCTGCCACATCGTTTTATTTCAACGAATAAATATAGCTCAGCAGAGAATTCCCCGAAGATCAGACGATGCCAATAAATATAATAATCCTGGATGGGGATGGGGAAAAGAGGAAACCTGCCACTTCCTTTGAGGTGACTTGCTTGAGACAAGGGAAGGTGTCTGTCTCTTGGCTCTGTGAGTGGCCCTGTCCGAACTTCCCCATTAGACGCCACGTGTTCCTGCTCTTCAGTGGTGACATTTCCGTTGGGCTTGGATTGAGAAACAATCCCCAGTTTTAATAAGATGATTTGCTTTGCAAATGTCTTGGTTATTGATAGCACATCCAGGCTTTGAACTGCTGGCCTCTTGGTTGACAGCAGAATCCCGCTAAGGGCACGTCTACACTGGAATTAAAGACCCACGGTACAGCCGTGGCTGGCCCAGGTCAGCTGACTCAGGCTCGTGGGGCATGGGCTGCACAGCTAAAAGTCTGTGTAGACGTTCGGGCTCAGGCTCAGACTCTCCCCCATCGCAGGCTCCCAAGGAGCCCGAACACCTATACGGCAATTTTACAGCCCAAGCCCAGGTCAGCTGACCTGGGACAGCCGCTGGTGATTAATTGCTGTGCAGATATATCTTAAGAGGAACCATTAGTGGTGGAACCATGAGTGAGCAGAGGCCGGTTCTGGAAAACGATGAGCTAGGACCTAGTTGCTTTCTGTTGCAAAAGGACTGTAGGTTTCTCTTTCAAGCCTATGCTCTGCTCATGTAGATAGATGTCTAGTAGTGATCCTCCTGAGTGCCTGAGTTCGGTTCAGATGAGTCCTCAAAATCAGAATGCTTATCCAGACCTTGGCCCAGAGTCTACTGACCAGATAACTGGGTCCCTGGCCTAAAGGCTGTTTTGTCTTATGCCGTCTGCCAGTGGCTAGTCGAGCAGCTCAGATTGACTTAACATAGCAGCATTGTGGCCACACTCCTTGTTTCACCAGCCATGCGCCTGCACCAGAGCCAAGAAAGGTCTGATGCAGGAGCTACTACAGAGGCCATATGCCACCCAAGCTTCCGGCACGCCAAGGGAGTCCTCAATTGGCCACTGACAGCAGGTTTGAGTCTGCCAAGGAGCTGGCCTCTTGCCACTGTGCCGAACTGGGCTGGAAATCTCAAAAGAATGGTCTTTCCCAGGAGACCTCTGGCACGTCCACTCCATGGCTTAATAGTGGCACTTAGCGCATCATCTGAAGATCTCAATCGCTTTACAAATATGAATTCATTTAGCCTCATCATAGCCCCACTCTGAGATGGGGGGTTTCAGATGGGGAAATTGAGGCATAGGAAGTGAAGTCACTTGTTTAAGGTCACCCAGCAGGTACACAGTAATAGAACCCAGGCCTCCCGAGTCCTAGTTGGTATCCTGTCCACTGGGCCACACTGGCTAGGATTAGACTGTCCTGCTTCCCAGAACTAGGAAATTCAGAGGCCCTCGTAAATGAAAGACGTAATCCTGGTATTTTCAAATCTTAAAGAAAGGTTGGTTCAAATTTGTGGGGGTCTGTTCTTATCACCTCTCTCTGGGAAAACATGATTTTCCAGCTCTTTTGCTAATGGTGATCATTTTTTTTTTCATTGATCTGCTGCACTCCAACAAGTGCATCGCCGGCCACCTCGTATTGTTATCTTCTGTCCCCTGTGCCGTGCTGGAGATGGGCCACCTGGGAGGCTGGAAGGATGTCACTCAATAGCGACACCATCCCTCCTGTGCATAATTCAGTTCGGAAATCTACAGTTCAAAGTAAAATTGAATGAGAAGTAGGATTTCCATGTGTGCTGTCCGGCATGAAAAGGCTGTATTGTATAGAGAAGGTTGGAAAAGACAGTTAGCTTAATGGGCAACCAGGGATTAGATAGTAAAAAGAGTAGAATGCTAATCCCTTGACTGCATTCCCTGATAGAAGAATGGTCTCTCTCCCACCCACTTCCTTCAGCATTTATTTCATCCTTGAGGTAGTAAACGATCAGCCTGCATGGTGAATGTAGTAGCTTCAGGCCAGCAAACATAGTGAGATGTCAGAGGAGATTCCAAGCTATTTCACCAAACACTGGAGGGATTTCCCCCCACCCTTTGGTTTTCAGAATAATTTTTCAAGAGCACATGTGCAAGTCATCTAAAGGCAACAGAACAGTGAGGACCAGGGGCTGGTACACTGTGTTCCCTTTGTGTACTGTTCAGAAAATAGATAAAAGAAACAAAGGATGATGCAGTGAGCAAAGCCACCATCAGGACTCGCAGAGAGGTTTGATCTGACCTTTTTCAGAAATGAAGGTCAAACTGAAAGTCCTCAGGTACTGGAAACTGCTCCAGTCTGCCTAGGACCTGGAGGCATTTACCACTTGCAAAACACGATCAGGAGTCCATAACTTTGGTACTAAATTAAGGCCAGAACTTGAGGGAAGGTAGGTAGGTAGCTTTTCTCTAACAAAAAGCCTCATCTGCATTTTCAGGGAACCAGGACAGTATGTCATTCTATCATCCTGCCTGTTATACACACTGAGAACAGAAAACAAGCCTGGTTGGCACCCCCATCTCATCAGTGAGCTGGAAAGTGGGTACCAGGTACAGTCAGAGTGCTCGTTAGCATAAACTCTTGTGAATGGAGACATCTCCCCTCCTTTGCTCTTGCCACTCCACCTGCTGGTCTCGCCATCTGCGGCTGCTGTACCCCTGTGATTCACAGTACGTACCGCAGGAAACGGGTAGCTCCCCTACACCCCATCTGGATTGTTTGTTTCAGGTCCCTCCCTGGTCCGAGCGGAACGATCGTGCATAAATGTATCATCACATTTGCATTGTTCATGCATGGAGGGATCACATCATTTCTCTTCCCACCCCCTCCTCAGCCCTCCTCTGACTCCCCACTGTGCAGCTTCGCTGTAGTTTGCATAATTTCCCTTTGCAGCAGGAAATAAAACCTGCTTAAAGCACTGCCAGTCAATCAAGCTAGGTTAAAAATATGCTTGTAGATTAGTTTTGATTGAATTTAAAAATAATAATAAGAGGAAGAAGATGAAGAGGGGTGCAGGAGCAAAGCCAGCATGGCCTTTACTATGTAATTTGGTTTCATGTTCTGCACCAGAAAACATGTAAAATATGTAAACAGAGCTCTCCAAGATTGTAATGTAGCTACAAAGCCACAGATACACAGACATGCAGGGTGCTATTCTTCAGCAGAACGGAATGCCATCCTCAAAACCACACGCTCATTTCTTTAAGCCTGAAAGTAAACTTTCTCATGCCAGCAGTGGAGAATTTGTTTTTCTTTTAAATGAAGGCTTGTCTGGGCTGCTTGTTCAGAGCACTGTAGGCATTTAGGCCTACCTTGTCAGAAAGGGCCACCGTCTCTGGGTATCGCTCAATGTTTGGGTGTCCATCCTGAGGCACCTTAACGAGGCATGATTTTCAGGGGATGGGTGCTCACTCTTCCAGTGTCTGAAAGTCAAGCCACTTGCGGAGGTGTCAGGCACCCAAGATCACTCGCTGGATTTGAAAATGTGAGACCTTGGGGCCAGAGCCTCAGCTGGTATAAACTGGCCTATTACCATTGGCCACTAGTTCCTCAACTCAGGGACCTAATATTGAGGAATCCAAAATTAGTGACTGTGTTTGAAAATATTGACCTTAAGGCCTAATTTTCCCTGTTCCCTTTGACGTCACTTCAGTAGGAATGTTGGATGTTCAGCAGCTCCAAAAAGCAGGCTTAATTCTCCACTCAGATAAATAGGTGCAAAGCTTGTTGGTATCAGTGGAAGCTCTGCAATATATCTGATACCATAACTAGGCCCTCAGGACCCAGCTTTCAATCATGGATGCCTAGGGGCCATATTGTGAACTCGTGACTCAGTGCTGGTGTTACTGACACAAGCAGTCCCACTGGCTATGTGTGTGAGTATGGGATGGTAGCACACATTTCTGCAGAGCATTTTGGTCTCCTTCCCAGCTGATTTCACGCGGATTGCTCCTGTGAATAACTGCTCACTAATGTGAGTAAGGGGTTCACAGCATGGCTCTAAGTTATTATAACGCTTTGCACTTCTAGCAGAGGTGACTTCACTATCACTTGTTAATTAGTCCTTACATCACTCCGTTGAGGCAGAGCACTAATAAGAAAATTAAGTCCCAGAGTAGAGGTGACATGTTCACAGTCATGCAGTGAGCCAGGAATTTTAAATGTACATGTCCTGATTCCCAGTGGCATGCTTGAACTGTGGCCATAAAGAATGTATGCTTGTGAGCAGGCAGGTAATTACACATACAGAACTGGTGATCACCTACTTTCCATGCACCCATATATATTTGTGCATACAGTGAGCTGACTGCACCTGCACATTTCTTATGAACTCAACTTGCACTTCTAAGGTTTAAAGATGTGGCCTTTGTTTCCAGTATACATGAAACTTGTGTGAAGCTTTAACTGTGCGTGTGTTTTAAATCAGGCCCTTGAAGTCAATGAGTGGCAGATTTCCCAAGGTATTTAGGTGCTTAAAGAAACACATGTTAGACACGTAACTCCCATTGAGTTTAATTAGGAGTTAGATGGCTAACCTGGTTTGGAGCTTTGAAAATCCCACTAGACACTATCTGCATCTTGGGGCACTTTAATACCTTGAAAACCCAGCCTTCAGAGTCAAGTAGCTTCCTCCCTGATACAGACTTGCACTAATCCCTACCATAAACTATTGGAAAAGACCAGTATTGGAATATGGAGTTTCTGTTCTATCCCCGGTAGTGATTTCTGAGAAAGGCTGAGCCTGCAACAGCTGTGAGCACTCCTGCTTGATCTTCTGAAGGGACTACACCTGGGGGAGACTACTGGAGTAGCTGTGAGCTCTCTCTCACAGACGGCGCTCCTGCTTTATTCCCTACTGCGACTAATGCTGGGAAAGACAGGGACTGGAGTAGCTGTGAATTCCCTCACTATCCTGGGAAGTTGTAGGGGGAAGTGCTCCAAACAGTCTTCTGGTTTCATTAATCAAAGTTTGAAGCTCATCAGAGCAACCAGAGCTGTTCTGCAGTCCGATCAAAGTGACGTGCTTGCCCAAACACCTGCAGCAAAATCGCACTTGAATGCAGATGTGAACGGTTGCATGCCAAAGGAAGCAACTGGCTGCTGCTCTAGGAAGGGTCTCTTTGGATGGTCCAACTCGTTTAGGGGAACTCATTTATGTGGCGGCAGTTTTGTTAGTCAGAATTTTCAGTCCTACCACCAAAGAAGCCCAGGGAAGCATGTGTGCTCGTTCTGGTTTACACCCCACAAGCCATCCTTTCGGATGTTAAGAAAAACAAGCCACAAGACCATTTAATTTCAATTTGTGCCTGCTGACGTATGGCTGGATAGTGAAGATGAGGCCAAAGTATTTTGGTTGTTGACGTACAAATGTATTACACACACATACACACTCTCTCTCTCTCTCTCTCTCTCTCTCACACACACACACACACACACACACACACACCAACCACTGCTGCCAGTCAGAGTATCTCTTCTCTATGTATTTTCTCCCTGGATGTTGTAGCCAATTGAAGTCTGGTGACAGGTCAGAGAAAAATTGTGCCTCTTTCCTGATACCCTTTAAAATTTGAGGCATATTTAAGTTTTCACATACCCAGAGAAGGCAACTCCTTTCCTGCTTGAGTATCGCAGAGTTGTGCAGTTTAGAGAGAGAGAGAGAAGGAGACAGAAAGAAGGAGAGGGAGGTTGGTGCCCTCACTTATTCCTGCCTGTGGACGCGCTGTGTGTTGGGGGTTGTATGTTGTTTATACAGTACATTGTCTTGGTAAATAACCCTACCCACCGCTGAAAAAACATGATTCTAACTCTGAAAATAAAAGGTCTGGAAACGCATCATTTTCAGCACATGAAAAGGTTTTGTTCTTTCAACACGCAGATGTTTTTAAGTGAAAAATCATTCCTTTGACCTTTCCTGAATGGGACCGTGTGGTCAGAGCTGACATTAACCGCTGCACCACTGTTGGTTGCACCCACAGGCTAAGCTTAGCCAGAAAACTTCAGAGAACATGTGGAGTGCCTTTGCCGTCTCATTGTTACCCTCACGCTGCCATTGATGGGTCTGTGGGTCTGTGCACTTGAGCTATTAAGGGAAAGAGATTGATGGCCAAATAGCTCTTTAGGGCCCAGAGCTGCAGCCCTTGAAGCCAATGGGAGTTCTGTTTGACGAAGCATTGCAGAATTGGGCCCTTCACTTTCACTTCACTGGTGTAAAAATGCATCTTCATTTTGGTTTTGTTTGAAATTTTGCTCATTCTTTGGGTGGGTTCAAGTGTCTTTGTTGCCCAAGTATCTTCTTAATCAGTATGTTCTTATTATGGGCAACTAATAATCATATTGGAGATCCTTTTGGATTCATTGTTGTTGCTGCCTGGCTTTCTACAGCTGGCTGCGTATTTTATCCATCCAAGTCAATCTTTGCTACCGCTTTGTGTGGGGTAGGGAGGGAAAGCTGTTGGGTAGGTGTTAACAGGCCTGATTCTGCTCCAGTGTGCACGAACGCCTCACCAGCGTCACTCCATCGAATCAGGACCATTGAGATCATGTTTTGCGCTTCTGTCTGCCTAAATTCATGCCGCTTTTCTCTGTTGTTGGCAACTTGACTTTGTAATGGGACTCGGTGCCAAATGGGTTCCTCTTTAAAAGACTCTTTGCTCTGCCCAGTGGTCATAAAAGCCGGTTGAATGAGATTGTTTGGCTTTACAATGACACTAATACCACAACCCCCGCGAGCTATTACGCAAGTGTTTTGCTATAGGCTGTGCTAGCTCGTCCAATTTTGAGACATTTAAATTGGGAACCCGACTGTGCCAACGGTAATGTTCTGGCTAGTGTCTTTTGTTTACCATTGCCTCCTCGTGGACAGGGTATAAAATCTGCTAAAGCCCGTAGCAATCTGTGATGACTTCACACTTTTGTGAGCCGTGGTGTGAAAGGTGGATGCAAGAGATACTGCTGCTGAGAGTTAGCTGAGAATTTATTTTAGTTTTAATGGGATTGACCTGAGGTTTTTGAAGCTAAAGGTACAAAGGTCCTACTTTGAGCTGTACCCTACATGCTGCATGGCCTTTTTATGTATATAGCTGGCATTTGTAATCTGTTTAGACATTTGAACCAATGCCCTTTCTTAGTGGAAAACAGCCATTATTTACACTCTGGTTACAAGAACTGCCACACTAGAACAGTTCCTAACAGAGCTAGCGTAGGTGATGCAACTGTTTCAATGCAACAGCTTTATTCCAAAGTACTCTGTTAAATAAACAGTAACCCTGTGATATATCTAAACAGGAACACATGGCAAAATTGTGTTATGCAGGACACCCCCATGCTTCAGATGACTTCAGATGCTCTATTGCTTTGCACTTTGTGCCATCATTTACTTACACCTACACTCACTTTGCACTTGTGTAAACGATTGTATAAGGTGCAGGGTACTAGTGCATCACACTTGGGTGCCTGTAGCTACCCAAGACATTCTGGCATGTAGTATAACTGCATTTATTAAACAAGGTTATTGCCATTTTAATTTTTGTTAGTGACTGAGTGGGTCTGAATGAAATGTTTGCAATGAATCTCTGACGCATGCAAAATCACCTGGTTTGGGGTTTTATTATAAATTCAGAACTCAAACCAGCTTTGCCAAAAGGTTCAGCAAAGATCACTCACCTCTTGTGAACACTTGGGTATGGATCCAGAGCAATTTGGGCCCAGTTCCGAGCCAATCTGGACTAAGTTATGGTTTTGTATTGATACCAGATGAAGGTCGTGGTTTCATGTGATTTTGATTTGAAATTCATTTGGTTTTAAATGAATTTGCTTTGAGTTGGGGGTACATTAGAACCAGAAAGACACAGCAAAAGCTCAGGATGTGCAGCCCCAAATGGATTAAAAAAACAAACACAATGTTCACACAAACCTTTTGGAAGTGAAATAACCACATTTTGCATAAGGCTGTAATTAATAATGCCTTGAGTCGTGTAGTAATTTCAGACACTCTTACAGCCCGGGCCAGATCCTCAGCGGATGTAAATCAATATAGCTCCAGTGGACCTCTGTGAAGCTACGCCACTTTATACCAGTGGAGGATCTGCTAATTAGATACCTCATTTTCATAATCTCTGTTTATATACAGTACACTTCATAATGTCATTTTCCCATAAGAACAAATACGATCATGTTTGTTGCTGTTAACATAAAGGGCACTTATCCACATCTCAGTTACATTAGTACAAATCCGCAGTAACTCCACTGAAGCCAATGCAGTAACACCACTCTAAAAGCAATGCAAGGGAGGCCAGTAACTGTGTTTCAACATGTATAAAGATCACATTTCAATGAACCAAAAAACAAAACACCTCCATGGAAAATTGGGATTCATCGCTAGGAAAACTGCTAGAATATGGATCAAAGGTGCAATGAGCCCAGACAGCATCGAGACTATGTATTGACACACCAATAGCACAGTAACTTTCAAGCCACAGATGCCATCAGCTGTACCAGATTCAAAAGAAAACTATCCCTGTTGAGAACTGGCTCAGCAGCCTGGTACTGCTGTGCAGGAGACATAGGTTTGATTCCCAGTCCCAGAGCCAAATTCAGCTCTTAGTTACATTGGTGAAATTGACAGATGAAATTTCATCTGGATCCTGAGCCAAGAGAATCTGGGAGTAATATAGAATCAGTGTGTTCACCCAGAGGGTGGAACAGCCTCCAGTGAATTAGGCAGCCTGTTGAGGAGCTGCATCCAGTTCTTTGGCATGAAGGACAGTGGCCATGCCGTGGGTTTTTCTCACTTTGCCCCAGCTCTGTGAAAACGCAGGGGAACATTCAAGAGAAAAAGGCAAGGGCAGCACGGATTTGGAATGGATTGAAGAGTCTGAAAACAACCCTCAATCTTCAGCTGGAGGTTTACAAGCAAACTAGAACTGAGCCTTTGCTGAATTTCTAAGAGGTTCACATAAACCGTGCCTCGGTGCTTCTTAGTTCCGAACAGGACAAGAATGAAAGGGTCTCCATACCAGGAGAAAGGCTGTTCTTTGGGTATTTCTGGCCTGGAATTGAAACTCAATTTCTGGTTACCTCATGAGTAAGCCTGTTCCTGTGAGATTTCCATCCCTGCTTTGCAGACTCCTGAGGTTTGGATAGTTCAGATAAACTTCCAGATTATTGGGTGTGTGTTTGAACCCAAACTCTGACCCTTTTAATGGTTCACTCATCACTAGTATAGACAGTTTCACCTTCCTGTAACCCCAAGTCCCATTTCCTAGCTTAAATGAGGAGCAGATAGCAGCAGTTTGGAGCCTTTAGTACAAACTGGACCCACTGTGCAGTGCTAGGGAAATCGTGTCATGTATATGTGACAGTCTTCGTGGCTTTCATATTATGTGATAAGCAGGCAGGAGCCTTTCTGAAAACTGTCTGCTGCATCTGTGTGTAGCTGTATTGGATGAAATTAATCTTAGGTCAGTAAAAAGCCATATATTCTTGAGACTATGTCCTCTTGGTGACTGCGGAGGGCAAACCCCCCGTTCTAACACCAAAGGGTTAAAGATTTCATTTTGGAGGGATACGCTAAGATGCTTTTTAAGTCTGCATTTGAGATTCTTTGGCACTGCTTTTCCAAAGCTGGCCTGCAGACAAATTTGCTGGGGTGAATGTAAAGAACATTCTGCAGCGAGGCCAGCTAGAAACTTTAGAAATGGAGCTGGTTTTTATTATTATTATTATTATTTTATTTTATTTATTTATTTGGGTTAATTCTTTCACTAGCTCCCTAAGGAAGTGAATGCATCCAGTTTGTCCTCCAGCAGGTCATATGTTGATCAAAAAGGTTTTCCTACCCTTTGTAATTATTATAGCTGCTCAGCACTGGGTAAACCAAACCTCTGAGGCTATGTCTACACAGCAAAGAAAAAAACATGGCTGGCCCATGCCAGCCAACTCAGGCTTGCAGAGCTTGGGCTGCTGCGCTGCTTCATTGCTGTGTAGACTTCCAGGCTCAGGCTCGAGTCCAAACTCTGGGAGCCTCCCACCTTGAAGGGTCGCAAAGCCCAGGCCCCAGTCCAAGCCCAGATGTCTACACAGCAGTGAAACCGCCCTGCAGCCCAAGCCCTGCAAGCCTGAGTCGGCTGGCCCGGGCCAACCACGGATGTCTAGTTGCTGTGTAGACATACCCTAAGTTAGCAGTAGCATGCCAGGTGTACCACAACTCGGAGGCAAGTGTTGAAGGCGCTTCAGCTGTTAGGCCTTCAAGTCACTAACCCTGGTGGGTCCCAGTAGCCACTAAGGATAAGTCCACACTGCAGTTAAAAGTATGCAGTGCACTCTGGGTTTCTCTTCCCTGCAGCTCCTGGCTGGCCATGTCGTTGCTGTTTCCAGGTCACTTGACCTTCTTGCTGGTTCAGGATCTTTTCATGGGGTGTCTGCCCCTCCTCCTCCCTGGCCCACTGGAGGAGGGAGGGGGTTGATGGGAACCGTAGTTTCCTGCTTAGCAGATCCATCACACCTTCCACAGCTCCTGTGCAGGACTTTGTGTCCCAGCACAAATATACCTGTCACAGTGACTCGTAACAGGAGAACCCATTGGGGCTTGCTCTTTTGCAAACAGTACTGTCTTCGGCATGTTTTATCGCAAAGGATCCCAAAGCAATTTTATTGCTGTAATCCCACAAACAGGAATTGCTTTGGCCAGTGCTGAAAAGGACACACTCCCCACCCCACCCGTGGGCTACAGCAAGAAGCAGTGGGTCTTTAACAGCACACCACAACACCACATATCAGCATAGCATCCATAAACATTGCATCCACTTTACACTGTCTCACCGGATGAGACACTGGTGCAGCTCTGGTGACCAGCAGCAAGGCTTCATTTGGAGGAAGTGAGAACAGACCAGATCATACACTATGGAATTGTCTACGCAACGGAGATTTGCCCACTTACAGCCATCTGAAGCCACCTACCTGGGTAGCCGCACTGGCTCAAACTCCTGGTATAGATAGGCACAGCTGCTATTAATTGCAGATTTTTCCTTATGTCCGTTTCAAGTAGGGCTGAGTCCCATCAGTGCAAATAGGAGCTTCGTTGACTGCACTTGGGGGTTGCTTTGGTGCAGCTACACAAGTGGCTGGAATCCCCAGTGTGTATAAAGTCTGGGGCAGTCTGGAGGGGAATGGCTGGGTTGAATGGTACATGACCCATACATGCTTGCTTGCAGAGGCAGATCCTTCATGTGTCTATGTACTTACACAGGCCTCATCATGGTAGCATCTGAGTGCCTCACTGTCTTTCATGGATTTTATCCTCCCAGAAACCCTGTCAGACAGGGAATTGTTCCCTCATTTGTAGGTTAAAAGTGTTGGGCTTCTAGTAATAAGGATCTGAAGCTAGAGCACTTTGGTGCTGTGGACCCTCCCATACTCTGGCACGGATGCTTGAAAGGGAAACCCGTGTAAGCTCCTAGCAAGTAATTCATGTAGGTACTTTGCAGTTGCTTTGTGGCCATCAGTAATTGGCTAGAACTGAAAAAATGACACATTCACCATGCATTAGAAGGAATATTGAAAAGGTGAAATCTGTCAGCGAGTGGGACACTTAATCTAATCAGCAAAAAGAACGAGGAGGACTTGTGGCACCGTAGTCATTTGAGCATAAGCTTTCATGAGTACTCCTTGTTCTTTTTGCTGATACAGACTAACACGGCTACTTAATCTAATCAGGTTGTTATGGCACAACCCTTCAGGAACTTGACCATACTAGGGAAATTTGCTATCAATTGCTAACTCCAGCATTCACAATGGTACAACTCCCGCAGCCATTCTTAACACCACATGGATTAGACTTGCCAGACCCCTGTCAATCACAACTTTCCCCTTGATCTTCACCCACCCACCCTGCCCCCTGCAATGTTTTGAATTGTTTGCATAAGTAGTGACCGGTCAGCCTCAGAAGGTTGGGATGCTTATCTGAACCTTTTTCAAACTAGCCAAATCTACTGAGTCTGCAAAATCGAAGTATAAATTTCCTAGGTGCAGGCTTTCTTGTGAGATGTTAAGGATTCTGCTTATGTTCCCAGATAGAACCAGAAAGAGCTACAGTTCACAAAAAGTGAAAACTAGCTATTTAAAAGTTATCAGAGTTTTTCTGATTCTCAACAATGGTTTGTTTTGGGTTTTGTTCAAATTTTTGGTGAAGGTCTGGGCCTGTTTTTAATATTGGTTCTCACACATCTTTTAAGTGGCATTTAAAATGAGCCAAACCCCAGCCCTCCTGTTTCTCTCAACCAGCTTTTTGTGCTGATAGAGTTAGTAGAGAAACAAGAATAAGAACAAAACAATATAAAAGCAGTGAGATCTTTGTTCATGTCAAAGAGTTCTATGACCATTTAAATTGCAGATGTGGGTAAGATACATTTCCTAACTGGATAGGTATTAAAATAAAACCCATGCTCCCAACAAGAGAGAGGCTGCTGAAAATGCAAGAAAGGAGAATTGCGAAATGATACATGTTGAATTGTTGGCCTGGATTTCAAATGCCAAAGATAGTTTATGTAAAGTCTTGCACTGTTGTAAAATGTAACACTATCCACTGGCTAGCCTCAATGAAGCTTGGTCCCAGTTTAAAAAAAAACAACAACTAAAAATCTTCTTCCAGCCCATTAAAGCTGATTTATATTTTGTGCATAGATTCCTCTGCACTGGGCCTTTAGGGATTCAAATTATAGAAGCCATTACCTCACTTTTGGCCAATCCGATTGCTCTGTTCCCAAGCATTCCAAGCACTCTCAGCATTTGCCTGCCGAGACCGGGAACGGAGTTCGGTGCACAATTACTGAATGGACATTGTATTTTTCACTATCAAAATAGCTCTTGTAATAGGCTCAGTTCCCATTTTAAAAACAACAACAACAGAGGCGTAGTTTCAGGGAATGGGCTATTTGCAATCTGTTGTCTTTGGAGTTCTCAGCTGAGGCCCCACTTTTGCAGTCAGACCCACTACTGCACCCAACGGAACAGAGTTCTTCCCAGTGCAGGCCTCTGCACTTGTGGTCCAAGTTGCAGAGTCAGGGCCTTAGAACCTCTCTTTGGTACGTTTCTGGGAGTGTGATCACGTGGTTAACACAAGCGATTGGCCTCCAGGTTTGGATTCTTGTCTTTGCTACCAACTTGTGTGACCACGAGGAAAACACTTCACCTCTCTGTGCCTCGTGTTCTCCAGATAATGATGTTACCGAGTTTGCAGAGGGGCACCAGTCAAGGACGTTGAGATCCTTGAATTGAAGGCATCCTACATATGCAGTTGTGGTTTTAATGTTCAAAGTGCTGCAGCTTTGCTCTTCTTCCAGTCCGTTTTCTCCAGAGGCATCACTATGGGGGCTAATAATTCACAGCCACATATATACACTTAAAAAAGAATCTCACTTAGCTATGATGTTGCAAGAGAAAATCCATGTCATTTCCTGAAGATTATTTTTTCATGTCTTCCATACTGACTGTGCTCTGGGTTTCTTAAATCCCCGTACCCGTCCTAGCCCTTTTCACCCATCCACCGATTTCAGATATGCCACAATTGATCTTGAGCAGAATGGAGAGGTTTGCAGAGAATCCCATCACATTTTCACCTCTGCCTCACTGTGGGTGCTATGGGATGAAATGTAGAGGGGAGAAGAAGGTGATTTTGATTAAAGAAACTAACAAGATTACTATTTTCTTATCAGGGCCCATTTGGGGTTGGGTTGTGGAGGCAATGTGTTCCTGATTGCATGTATTTTCAATTTCACATGGTCATCTGTAGCCATCCTGAAGAGAGAGCCAGCTAGTATCAGTTAGTAACAGGAGGTTTTAAATAGAAAGACACAGTGTGTCGATAGTGCTGGCTGCATCCACAATACCCTGTGTCTATGTATCTAAGAGGCAACGTAGGTGAAGTAAGATCTTTTATTGACCCAACTTCTTTACAAGCTTTCAAACTACACAGTCTTTTCCAGGTGCAGAGAAGGAGTGCTTCAAAAGCTCGAAAGCTGGTACCTCCACTAACAGAAGATGATCTAATAAAAGATATTACCTCACCTACCTTGTCTCTCATATCCTGGGACTAATATGGCTACAGACAGCACTGGCAAATATCTCTCCATCCAGCTATTATTTTAGTACTTTGACTTCAATGGGAGCAAAGTGAGACTGGGCACATTTGAAAACTCCACCCTTAACCAATTACTCATAAAAGGAGACTTTCTTTTGGCAAACACAGCGCCACAATGAGTTGGGTGTTTCTGTTCGTGGTGTCATTGTGGAATAATCCAATGGTGTGTATGACCTAAAAATAATGATGTCTAATAACCTAATGGTATTAAAAGTAGCATTTTCAGTTCTTACGGACACCAGCACTTCTTTTGACAGTCGTATCCATTTCATGCTTGAATCTGAATCCATTGTGACATTTCCCTGTGTCGGTCAGGTGTGCCGAACCAAGGTGATGGACCTGAGTGATGTGGTGTCTGAATATGCCTGGTATCCCTGCACAGCCAACTTACCGTATTCCCATATGACTCAGACCATTTTCTGGCTAAAGGTAAGAGATACACACATACCAGTGCAGCGGCTTTCCTTTTTTTTGACTTACCTTTTCTGCAAAATTAAAAAACACAAAGTTTTGAGCGTAGACAAAAGAAGACCTTTGTGTGATTTGTGACAGGAATTGCTACTGAAAAGTGATGCTTTTGTTGTATCTTAAAAAAAATAAAAAACCATGAACCATTCCAGTTCTGCACCTGATTCTCTATGCTTTCTTCTTCTCTCCCAGGCATATTTTTCTCAGCCCATGGTAGCTGCTGCTATCATTGTCCACTTGGTCACCGACGGAACACACTATCTGGATCAGAAGCAGGAAACTATCACTGTGCAACTGTTTGACACCAAGAAGCAAAACCATGATCTTGGTAAGATGGATTTGCAATGAGCTTTGCCTTTCTTCTTCCATAGGTTTCCTCTGTTTGCTCCATCCCAATTCAGAGTAAGGCCGGTACCTCTGTTCAGTTTTCCCACCAGCAGATTGGTGTTGCTGGAGTAGAGAGCCAGCAGGAAGACGTACCCACTTCAAGCTGTTTATTGCAAGTCTGTGCTGCTAGTCAGCTATTGTCATGCCCATGGAGGCTACTCATTTCGGAAGTGCTCAGCTCCCCTGTAGGCATCAAAATAAGGGCCACATTTTCAAAAGTGCTCATCATCCAGCAGCTCCCATGGGGACCCTATGGGCAAGTGATTAAAAGAGCTTAGCAGGTCGGGTGCTGAGTTCTTCAGCCTCTTGCTGTCATCCCTGCAGCCTTTGCCAGTGGCTTCTGTTGAGGGTGCAGCCCCCAAAACCCAAAGAAGCCCATTTGCCACTGCTGTTATCTATATACCAGGGGTGTGTGGGTGTGGGTGTGTGTGGCGGGGAGGAGGAGGAGGCTTTGAAGGCATTCTGATGGCTGTAGTGTGGAGGGATTATTATTGTTTTCAGACACTCTCCTAAATCATTCCCCCTTTCCTGGATTTTCTCGCCCTTTTCTGTCTGTGGAGAGGAGGAGGAAGAAGACCAGGGCAGGAGACAGTATATTTGACAGGTTTCCCACTCAAAATTAACTGGGTATGAATCAAAGGCAAGTCTCTAGGGGGTTCACTCGCAGAGGAGTAAACAGGCATTTCGGTGAGTGACTCCCGTTTAGCACTGAATGAAATGTACCCAGATAAGCCCAGCGCATGGCTGTATCTGACCGGGTTTCCTGAAGCGACAGTCCCGGAGTATGCAGCACACCGTGAGTCAGCAGCATCCTTCTCCTGTCACAGCAGAGTGTCTTGTAGTCGTCCCCTAGTTGCCTCCTTAAATATAAAGGACAGAGAGCTGACCATGGTAACTAACAGATAACATACAACTATACGGAGAGACAGGCAGACTGAGAGGGCGGGTGAGAGAGAAAGGAGAAGCAGGGATCAAGGGCAAAGTTTTGAAATCCTGCAAGAAGTTGCAACATGAGTTTGGCACACTCCAAACTGATGCCTGCAAACCTTCACAGTCAAGGGACTCTCTTCATCATGGACAGGCCCTTTGGACTACCCCAGGCTAGGTTGTTTTTTGTAGCTGAATGGAAGGGAGAAATATATAGGACTCAGCTTAGCAGTTCATACTCGGCCAAAACTACCATTTACTTCAGCGGCTGTTTTACTGACTGCAGGATCAGGCCCATTCTGTGCCTTTGTGCGGTGTGTTATTAAATGCATAAAGACAGACTAACTACCTAAATTGAAAGGAACCTAGAGGAATTGTCTGGGGGAAGTTCTGTGTCATATATTAAACAGGAGGTGAGACTAGATCAGGGGTTGGTAACCTTTCAGAAGTGCTGTGCCGAGTCTTCATTTATTCACTCTAATTTAAGGTTTCACGGGCCAGTAATACATTTTAACGTTTATAGAAAGGTCTCTTTCTATAAATCTATAATATATAACTAAACGATGGTTGTATGTAAAGTAAATAAGGTTTTATAATGTTTAAGAAGCTTCATTCAAAATGCACAGCCCCCCAGACTGGTGGCCAGGACCCGGGCAGTGTGGGTGCCACTGAAAATCAGCTCGCGTGCCGCCTTCGGCACGCATGCCGCACGTTGCCTACCCCGGGACTAGATGGTCACAGTTGCCCCTTCTGGCCTTTACAGACAGAGAGCCTGAGGTAGAAGAGGCAGAAAGAGACAACAGATTTTGCTACATTTATTAGAACGTGTTTTTATTGTGTCGTCTGGGCTTTGTAAAAAATGAGGTCAGGGATCCATTGTGCCTTTCCTAGGAGAGAATGCGATGAGGATTGCATTTTTACCAAGCAAGACAGCATGTGAAAAATATAAGTCATGCAACCACATAGATTAGACAGCCATTCAGATAGATCTCGCCCATGTAGGTCTGCCCAGTATGCCCCAATCCTGTCTTGGATGGGCTCTGTCTAGGGAAGAAAGAGAGAGTTCAGTGTCCATGACCCATGCTCCCTTGTTGGGAATTAAAGTACCAATTAGTAGTGCCAGTTGTGGTGATCTGTTTTGTCGCAGACACCTGACTGCTAGGAATTGAACCAAAATGAATAAACAACACGACAGTGAGGACTTTGGGGCTTTCCATCAAAGATAGCAGAAACGTCCAAGGGATTTGGAATCCTGGGATTCCAGTAGAGCACAATTGACGAATTAACTGCACCTGTTTCTAAGTGGAAAACGTGCATCGTTCCTCAGGGAGCTCATATCAAAAGACCTCTGGGAGACAAGCAGACGGAGGGGTTATTTCAGGGTCAGATAGAAACCAAACGAGAAGAGAAGCCTTTTATTTATTATTATTATTATTATTATTATTATTATTGTTGCTGGAAGAAGGACGAGGCGATCAACACATAAAAGAGGGCAGTTTAAAAGAGAGAAGTTTAAAGAGAATGATCAAGAAGCCTGTCTTAATTAACCAGAAATCACTTTCTAAGAAAAAAAATCTCCCCACCCCCGCTTGAATCAAGAAACGTGAATGGGGTGGGGGGAATCTCTGAGCCAGTTAGACACACAAATAGAATTTATTCTCAAATTTGTAAGTGTATCGGTGCAGCCAAAGGCACTGGGCCAAATCCATCACTGGTGGAACTCCAGGGAGGTGAATGGAGCTGGGGACAAATTAATCCTTTATGCAGCTCTGAAGTCAATGGAGCAAGGGCCGAACATTCATCGCTGGTGCAACAAATTGGAGTGAATGGAGTTGCAGCCCAATTGACTCCTGGGGTGACTCAAATGAAAGCAGTAGCTTTACTGCAAGAATTAATTTGGCCCGTTAAGTTCAGCCTTTCTGTACTATGGCCTGATTTCAGGAGGTGCTGATCAGCTCCTGAGTGCTACTGAGTGACCTCCCCTCCTACTGAAGTTAATGGGATGAGAGAGCTGCTCAGCATCTCTGAGAATGGTGCATAGTACCGCCCTGAAACGGACAGACTTCATGCATCTTTGGCTTATTTTCACCTCAGGGTCACTTTTAACGCCTCGTTTTCTCCCTCCACACACCTGTCTCTCTCCCCTGGCTCATCAACACAGTATTGCCCTGTTCGGGAAAAGCAAGACGCTGCTCTGTTTAAAAAAAATCAAATGACCAAATAAACAAACTGGTGTATGTCCTGCATCCAGGGGGGAATTGCACACAGCTGCCCATTCTGGGAAACGGCCCATTTTGCACAAAGCTACCCATTCTGTTTGTGCAGTTACATGTCTTGGTGCATAGCACAAAGAGTCTAACCGTTTGCTTGCTTATGCTGCTGTAATAGTAGTGCAGCTCCACTGCCTTTAATACAGTTGCTCCTGCTTTAATAGGGTTCTGTCGAAGTGGAGTAGGATTCAATAGAAATTATTCCAAAAAACCTACAGAAATGACTGGAGAGACTGGAAGCCTTTCTACGGGTTCTTTGGACCATCCTATCTGATTCTATAGGAAAGAGACTTCTCTGTTAAATTTTAGGGGATGGTTCCCAAAACTTCCTGTATTGGAACTATGAACGTCTGTAGGGCTTTCGCATAATGGCTGAATGCTTCTGAAGAGCTGCTGGCATGTGGTGTAATTGTGCAAAGTACTGACCCCCCCACTCCCCATCTTCCCCGGTCTTGTGTCTTCTGACAGGTGTCCACGTTCTGAGCTGCAGGAACAATCCCCTGATTATCCCTGTGATCCATGACCTCAGTCACCCCTTCTACCACACCCAGGCTGTCCTCATTAGCTTCAGCTCCCCGTATGTGGCCATCTCTGGGGTGGCCCTCCGTTCCTTCCACAACTTCGACCCCATCACCATCAGCAGCTGTCAAAGAGGACAGACCTACAGCCCGGCAGAGCAGAGGTGAGCCTGTCAGCATGCTGCCTCCTCCCCTCGCCACCCACCGACTCAGCTCCAGTGGGTCTGATCAAGAGGTTAAAAGGAGATAGGAGGGGCAAGGCCCATGAACTCTGCTGACCCTTTTGTGTTGTTGGTAAAAACAGCAGTGTTCTCATTGACCAGGATGGATGGGACATTTAACCCACATGGGACACTGTTAGTAAATTATTTCCTCCTCCTTCCCCCCCCCCACCCTCCCCTGTTATGAGAGGGAATTGTGTCCAGCTGGCTCTATACGCATTCTGCAATAAGGAGTCGATTTAGCCACTCACAAGTATAATCCTTGATCTAAACTGCGTTAGCGCTCCTAGGGCTGCACTTCCATGGTGAATTAAGGGATTCCTGTGCCTTCGTTAGGCCTGATTCTGAAAAGCACCTTGTGGTAGGTGCTTAGTACCTTCCACTTTTACTGATTCTGTGGCTCTTCCCCATGGTCTGGAAAGCTTTTTGGGACAGGATGAAAGGCCCTATAATAAGCTGATTGTTGTTATTGATACATATCAATAGGTCACTGCCAATCCCTCCCAGTCTCTGCTTTGCAGCATCATGAAGAGATTGTGACCTTTTACAGTTCCTGTCTCTGCAGCCTCATGGATCTTTTCAGCAAAGCGCTGAAAGGACACAGGGAAAACTTAGCAAAAAACGTAAAAGACACGGGTTTTTCCTCACTACACTCAAAGCTGCACGTAATAGTCAAACTGTAGCAGCAGTAATAATAAAACAAGCAAGTTGCATTCCCTCACAAGCCCCTGCTCTGCCTCGTAAGATCCTAGCAGTACTCTCAGGTTTTTGATAGCACTCCTGGCTGGTTTCTCAGGACCTCACTTTTTGTTCCGAGAAGGCGGGCGGGGGGAAGTATATCTATAGCTAAATCAATTCAGTCAGTGTGTTCTGACCTAGATTCAATCATTCTGTGCAATAAGCTGTATAAATTCAGAGGCCCAAACACAGCAAGATCAAGTTTCAGATGAGAGGTCTAGTTTGGAAATCTGGCCAACTCCCAGTGCAGGAGGGAGAGAGAGAGAAACCGACCCATTGGAAGGAGGTAGCTAGGAGCAACGTGGAGTTTGAGAGAGTTCAGAAACTGTGCCCCATTTCTCTCTCTTGCTATTTTTCAGGAGAAATTGAACCATTTATTGTGAAATTAGAAGTGCTGTGTGTTTAGAAAAGATATTTCCTTGATTAAAAAAAAATACATTTCCCCTTAGGCAAGACTTCAGCTGCAACAGAGCAAACTAACCTTTCGAAACATTTCTTTAACAATAATAACAATTGCCCACTCTGTCTTCTCTCCATGTTTTTAATGACACATGGCTGACCCCCTTTAAGCCGCAGCCCATTGGATCCCAAACTTTCAAAGTAAGAGTCTCACCTATTCAAAATAATAAAACTCAGAGACATCCGGGTTATGGCTAAGTGCTGGATTATGAATAAAGCTTCCATTTTCAAGTAAGGAGTTTAGAGACTTTCTGAAAGAAGGATTGAAATCAACAGGAGCCTTTCCAGTCCCTTCAATCAGGCCCTCACGGTGGGAATGCAAATCACGGCATCACGAAAATTTTCCTCCCGCCCCCTCCATAAAAGAGTTTGAATGACTGAATGTTATGGGGAAAGGAGTGTTAAGACAGACATCAAAGAAGCCAAGAAATGAGCAACTGCCAAGACCTCTGGGAGTTAGCTGCTATCTTCTTGCTTCATGTATTTACCCAATCCAAGATGAACTTAGAAAGAGGGATTCTTTTAAATTAATTCTTAACCAGATCAGAACCTGCATGTAGGTTTCCTGTTCCCTTCTGCAGCGCCTGCCAGGCTGTCTTGATGTATTTCCCATTTGGGCTGTCCTCAATGGTAGAATCCAGCTGATCTCATACAAACATGCACTCTCTCTCTCTCTCCAGGAATGTCTCTCTACCCCTCTTTCCCATTGGCCCAGGTCTCATTTGATGATGTCACTTTTGTTAGAAATTTGCTTCCCCGATATAAGATTTTCCTCCTTCATTTTCCTCAGATAAACACGGATATTTTTGCCTCTCATTTTGGCTGCAGTCTGCAAGAAAGGTTCTTCCCCTCCCCTCAAGGAGAATTATTTTGGTTGGGGCGAATTGTACCCTCAGATATACACATGCTTATAAGCTTGGGTGAGAGAGTTTGAATATGGAGGTGAGAGAGAAGAGGAATATACCTCCTTTTAGAGCAGGGATAGCCAACCTGAGCCTGAGAAGGAGCCAGAATTTACCAATGTACATTGCCAAAGAGCCACAGTAATACATCAGCAGCCCCCTCATCAGCTCCCCCGGCTCCCAGCGCCTCCCACTCACCGGCAGCTCCACTGATCAGCACCTCCACCTCCCTCCCGATTAGCTGTTTCGTGGCGTACAGGAGACTCTGGCAGGAAGGGGGAGGAGCGAGGGCATGGCAGGCTCAGGGAGGGGGCAGGAAGGGGTGGAGTGGGGGCAGGGCTGGTGGCAGAGCCAGGGGTTGAGCAGTGAGCACCCCCAGCACATTGGAAAGTTGGCGCCTGTAGCTCCAGCCCCGGGAGTCGGTGCCTATACAAGGAGCTTCTGAAGAGCTGCATGTGGCTCCGGAGCCACAGGTTGGCCACCCCTGATTTAGAGGTTCACACATCTTTTATTTTGGGGGTGAATGCATCTTTCCCATTTGTCACAAGTTGGTCACCCTAATGACTGAGAATAAAAGATGCATTCCCTCTCCCTTTTAAAAGTATATATTTAGAGTGGTATTTTAAGAGCCTAAGGAGATTAGGAGCACAAATTCCATTGAAATTCATTAGGATTTCTGCTCCTCATGTCCATAGGCACTTTGGAAAATCCAACCTTAATTTATAAAGCATCTATGGAGTGTTTATAAAATGGCATTCCTTGTTTTTCCACTGATTTTCTTTTTCCGCTGCAGCTGACAGTGGGACTTTTCAGCAGCGGTACACACCACTGCTGGTGACATGCTGTCAAAAGGACACATACGGTTGTCACATGACACCCTCAGAGCCGATGTCATGGGCCTGATTCTCCTCTCAGACTAGTCTTACACTTGTGCAGCTCCACTGATTTCAGTGACATTGCTCCTTATTTACACTAGTGCAAGAGAGATCGAAAACAGGCCCATATGAGAATTTGTTTCTATGTCCACCCGATAGACACTATAGTTCCATGAAGATGTGTGTACGGTGATTACTAGGAAAAATCAGTGGTTGCCAGACCTGGGTTTGAGATACTGTGGCTATTTCCTTTTCATGGTGCAGGGAATGAATGTGATATCTTGCTTGCCCACTGTTCTTAAGTGCTGACATTTTCATAGCAACCTCTGTATGCCTGGTTCACAAGAAGAGCTGGGAATTTCCTTCACTCTGTCATGGATTTGTTACTCTAATGGAAACTGCAGCTTCGCAGCTTAGGCAGACACTGCTAGAATTCCTGGTTTCCCAACAGTATTTCAGCTTTACAGTTCTCCACTGATTCCTTGTTTATAAGGAAGTTTCCCCTTTGTGGGAGGGCCAACGAGATCTTGTTTTATGTGGTTCTCTGGTACAGGTACTGCATGTTTGCTTGTTATATAACTATGTCACCACTGTGTGTGTTTTATAGTTTGAAGAAAGTACATTTGCTTTTCCCAGTTTCATTGAACCTCGTTTTATTTTACTATCAACCTCACTGGAGCAGCCAAGAACCAGCCTGTGCAGGGTGGGCTGTGTTTTTTACCCCTTCGAGTTATGTCTATGTACTGGTACACACATACATATAAATCTCTGCCTGTATACACATATACACACTTAACAATTCTTTATGTCATGGGCAGTGCTGTAGGCAAAATAAACTCAAATAAAATCAGCATCTCCAAACTGCTTCTCAGCTCCTCGAGTGCAATAATCGGGATCTGAATAACAGACCCACAGTTTGTTTAAACATGGTTTGGAAACCATGCACCCTCAGCTCCTTCCACAGAAGTGCATGACCTGGCATACCTGAGCCAGCATAAACCATTCCTCAACAACATGCAATCCCCGCCCCTCACCCCTGCCTTAAAAAAAATGCCTTCCATCTGAGAATTCTCTCTTTGGTGGGCCAACACAACCCTCTCAGAAAGGTGGCCTCTCTCTCCTTTCAAGCATTCGCTCAAGTCTCTCCTGCTCTCTTTTTCTCCAAGAAGAAATTACTAAGGAGACAATCATCTGCAAAAGCGTAAAAAAAAACCCGAGCACCTTTCTGTAGTCCCTCCTGTTATTTTCTTAAAGAGAAAACAAAAAAGAATGCCCTCCTCCCCTGATCTCAGACTTATTGTTGTTTAAGGTTCCTTTTCTTAACTCATTCCGCTATAGTTTCCACCTCCTCTGCTTTCTGTCATTCTACTCAATTGCAGAAAACCTGTTTCTGGTGAAATTACTGAATTTCTCAGAGAGCTGTTAATCATAGAAGTCTTGGCCCGTGACTTGTGTTATAATTCAGTGGGGTTTTAACCTTCGCCCTGTTTTGGTAATTGGCAAACAGCATCATTTGGCTTTTATTAAGCTAGAATGTGGTGCATTTTTTTTCTCTTCAGCACATTTTCACAGGGAGGAACTGCAAGGCATTCAGTTGTTTACACACACCTCCCAAACACTGCTTAGCTGCCGTGAGGGCTTAGAGGTGTTTTGAAAGCTTGAGCATTTTGAGGTCTTCATTTCAGCAGAAGTCCCACTGGACACGATATTTCACAGAGCAGGAGAACCAGGTGGAAAAACTTTCATGGAGACCTGGTAATGGAATCCTGACACCTGCCCCACCCTGCTCTAACCACTGTGAACTACTCCCCTTCCAAAGTGGGGAATGGAACCTAGGAGTCTGGATAACCAGTCAGTGGCCCTCAACAGTAGTCTATGCCTTTCCTTCCCTTCAGTTCACTCAGTTTTAGACCCAAACTTTTTAGAAAGCTCTGAAGTGTTCAGGTATTTCTCTCTCTCTCTCTCTCTCACACACACACACACACCCCTACCCCTCTACTTCTACCTTTTTTGTTTCTCCACTCCACTCCTATCACTATATACACACCATTCCCACCGATGTCCCTCTGGGAACTGGGCTGAGTTCAGTTTCACCCAGGTCATTGAATGCATACTCAACAGCTGGTAACTATTTCTGATCACTATCATGGATAGGATTTGAAGCAGAGAGCCATTCCAAATCCCCTGACCCATCCAATCCCCTCTGTCCAATGAATTCTGATATTTGCCTTATACATATTCAGAACTTCTGCTTCAGAACAAAGAAAGCGACAAGATGTTAGCAGAAAGCTGGAGAAAAGAAACTAAAAAGACAAGAAGATTTTCAAATCTTTCTTTGGTTGAACTGTATAACTGCAACCAGCAGTGTAACTGGAAGCAGCCTCATGCATCTGCTTTTCTAAAGCATTCACCGAAACCTACTTTGTTTTGAGTAAAGAGACAGAGTCTGCTTTTTCTCGGTTGACAAGTGCCTTCCAGACAGACCAGAAGAAATGTCCATCTCTGCTTTCTTGTGTCCACCTCAGTGAAACCTGGTGATGATGAGAACATTAGAAACATGGGTAGAGGATGTGTGTGTCTGTGTGTATATTATGTGCATTGTTATAGAATCAGTGTAGACAGAAATGTTTAAGATCTAAGGCCCAAATCTATCCTCAACTACACAGGTAGTTACATCTATGTAAAATGAGGTCTATTGTATGCCAGGGTGTATTTGTGTGTCTTTGTGCTTGCCTATACAAGTGTATTTGGCAGAGCAATCACTAAGGAAATTACTTAAATAATGAGGGTGCACAGTGTTAGGATGAGTTCTTGGACAAAAAAGTGTTTGACCTCAGGGTTAGGAAAAGATATTTGGCTGCTGTATGCGTTACAAAGCAGGAGGTGTTGTTTTGTTTTTATGTAAGGAAGGAAGAGTTCCTCTTAATTGTCATAATTTCGTACAAACACATCACCATACAGATGTTTCCAAGATCGTGTTACCGGGGCCCCCATTCAGCAGATCACTTAACTACATGCTTAAGTCCCATTGGTGTCATATACTTCCAGTGGGACTTAAGCACATGCTTGAAGATAAGCTCATGTTTAAGTGCCTTGCTGAATCAGGGCCAATATTAGCAGAGGGGAATTAGAGCTAAAGTTTTGAGCATATCTAGATTAGAGATGGGCGAAATGGTTCAGATAAAATAAATAAGATAAATAAAATAAAAACTAACTCAGAACTTTAGCACAGATAAGAACTGGTTTCAATTGGTGCGACACTGTGAGACAGGCTGTTGGTGCAGTATTAGTTCCAACATGGCTGAAACTAAAAGGCACTAGAAATCTTATAAAACTCACAATCTCGTAATTCTCAAGTTCTCTAGTCTGCAAAAGATGTGGATGAGTTTGGAGGAGCGCATAGTTCCCCTTCCCCGCATACTTTTCCCGATTTGTCCAGAAATGTTAAAAGCCAACATCACAGATTTGAGTGTCAGAGTTTAGAGAGCTTTGGAGACAAGGTACTTGAAAAGATGCAGATAGTAATACAACCGTCCTTATGGTTCCAAACCAGTGGTATCTTCAGAGAGATGAGTCAGCAGGAATTAAGCTATGCAAAATGTTAATAGTGAAGAACAGTTTAGGTTGGATATTAGGAAAAACTTTTTCACTAGGAGGGTGGTGAAGCACTGGAATGGGTCATCTAGGGAGGTGGTGGAATCTCCTTCCTTAGAGGTTGTTAACGCCCGGCTTGACAAAGCCCTGGCTGGGATGATTTAGTTGGGGATTGGTCCTGCTTTGAGCAGGGGGTTGGACTAGATACCTCCTGAGGTCCCTTCCAACCCTGATATTCTATGATTCTATGAAGATCAAAACCAAGTGGTCTCTAATTTTGGGTGCCCCGATTTTTAGGTGCACAGATTTAAATGCACAGGGCGTGAGTTTGAGAGTTTAGTGGGGGTTTTAGACTCCAGTTGGTGGAGCATCTCTGAAAATCACACTGAAGCTGTCTCAAGTTGGGTTCCCAAATGTAGACCACTTTTGCAAATACTGAGTCATACCTTCTCTATACCTTGGCTTCCCTGTCTATAGCATACCCTTCTTTGAAATCTGCTTAGCGAGCCTCACATGAACAGTGCAAAGTTTCATTAAGTCATTAATTGAAAAACTATTGTCCACATTTAAGAAGGTGGATTAAGGTAGATTTGTCACTGTTTTCGCTCCTTAGGAATATATGGTTTCTTGAACATGTCCTGTTTTCCCATTCCTACATGGTAGTAGTTCCTGAGAAAGGAACGGTGCAGCCCACCATTTTGTGCTTATGGGCACGATGGGTTCTGTCTGGATGTTTTTCTTGTTGACATTTGTTTAGCTTATTAATTCTGTACTTGCAGCACTTGGGTCAGGATGATGACTCCAAAATTCATTGGGATTTACAGCTGACAGTAGCTGATACCAAACAGGAACTAGCAGCAAGAGAACCAAAAGTATTTAAATTGGAAACATTTGGTAATGGTAGTTGTTGTTTTACAAAAAGTGAATGGTCGTATTGTTTTTTTTTTATGAAGTCATTCTTATAGAGTTACATGCCGAGAAAGCTGTTTGGATGAGCCTGCTAACCAAAGCATAATCTGGAGCCTCAAGGGATTGCTAAAAATGTTCCCCAGCCATTTGCTAAGATCATAAGGGGACTTGTAAGCAGAAAGAGGAACATCACAAGAAATATTACTTAATGCTTTTGCCTCTGGCATTTCAGTTCTGTACGACTATCAATGGTCATCTGGGGGCCAGATTCTTGTTCTCACATCCACTGATGTAAATCAAGGCTAGCTCTGTTGACTTCAGTGGAGTTACTCCAGATTTCTACTGGTGTAAGGACAACAGAATTTGGCCCTAATTTTTCTCAGCTTTGTTCCTTCCTATGATATCCTTAAATTCAGGGTAGCATCAATATGCTGTACATTGGGGTACATCAGATATTTACTGAAATGGGTCTATTAGTTTATTTATTTTTATCTGACTTTTGTGCAAAAGGATTTAATTCTTCCTGCAAGATTTACAAAGTTCACAACATGTATTTTTGAGAACAGATTTCTCTTTATTCAATATGTTGAATTATCAATGATGTTCACTTTGTTCCTCCACAACACAACTTACTTCTCAGTGAAGCACCAAGGCAGAAGAAATTCACATACAAAATATCACTGTCCAAAAATGGAGGAAAACAAAATAACAATTAGCCTCAATGCACAGGTGTAGTTGGAATGTGTAATGAGGATTGGACAAGACATCATATTCAATATCCATTCCCCTTTAGTAGCCAGATTCGACAGACCTTATGAATGTTAAGTGGAACCCTTTCAGTAATTAGTTCCACTCATGTCAACAAGACTACTTGCAAAGTAAGATGCTGCTCAATTTTAAGTAACGGTGCCTGCCTCTAGGACTAGTTGAGGGAATGCTTCTAAAAGAGACTCTCAGTATCAGAGATTTCAGTTGGACTGCTTATGGAGTAAAATACTATTCGTTGTGAGTTTGGTCCTAAGTGGGAATTGTGGAGGCAGCTTTCAGATGCTGCCACCTTACTCAGGCTGGGCAGCATCAACCTAGTAGAAAGGGATGGGAATTGGGCCCATGGAGTCCGTCTGAATGCAGAGGATAGAAGCAGCCTAACTCATTCCAGTGAAGGGCTTCCAAGAGGCAAGGAATGGTTGAATTCCAAGAGTAGGTTACTTCCCAGGTCGGGTTATTTCCTAGTTGGAAGAGAAATGATTTGATACAGGGACAGAAGACTGTGTCCAGGGCTGATTTGCGACTCAGTATGTCCCAAGTTCTAAACCTGGCTCCACCTCTGACTCACGGTGTGGCTTTGGGCGAGTCATTTCCCCTTTCTGTATCTCCTTCCCCAACTCTAAAATGGGATTAATTGCCCTGACCCAGTTTCCTCACAAGGATATCATGAGGTAGTTACTTAGTGCAGTGGTTCTCAACCAGGGGTCGGGGTCCCTGGGGGGGGGGGGCACGAGCAAGTTTCGGGGGGGGGGCGCCAAGCAGGGCCAGCATTAGACCCACTGGGGCCCAGGGTAGAAAGCTGAACCCCCATCACCTGGGGCTGAAGCCAAAGCCTGAGCAATGTAGCTTCACGGACATGGGGCCCCAGGCAGTTGCCCTGGTTGCTACCCCCTTTTAGACGCAGAAAACCAGTTATTGTGGCACAAGTGGGCCGTGGCGTTTTTATAGTACGCTGTGGGGGGGGGGGGTTTGAAAAGAAGAAGGCTGAGAACCCCAGACTTAGTGTCCATACAACATTTTGGCCATGTAACAATATCATGTAAATCATTGTTTCTCAACCCGGGAGCCACTTGCAGCCGAATCAGCCCCCAGCTGTAGCCCATGTGACATCCTCAGGGCCATACAGGTAGTATATCTACTGTGTGGATGCGGCCCACGAAACACAGAAAGAGCTGCATGTGCAGCCCACAATAGTAAATAGAGAACCACTGGGCAAATGCTCAGGTTTCTGAGCTGGATAAGTTTTCAGTAGTTGTTATGTCTGGGTTATCATAGACTGAAAGACTTTGCTGCACACAATCTTCTATGTGTCATTTAAAAACAATCATTATTTTGCAAATTGTTTTAAATATTAATATCACTTCCTGTGAGGAAACAGAGAGGTTCCATCTGTTCAAACGCTTTGTGGACAGGAAGGCAGAAACTGGAGTGATCTGAAAAGACAGCATAGTACTGAGCTTGTTCTAACTGATAAGAACTTATCGCTAGCTACATACCTGGAGTTGTGTTCTTTGTGACCTGAGTGTGTTAGTCTCAATCCAGTTCCCCAAAAACAGGTGTCGGTATCACAAAAACACTGGCATTATTGGTATGAGCTGACACTTGTAATTTCAGCAGTGACCAAAGATTGGATGGTGCCTGGAGTCCGAACAATGTCCCTAAACCTTGAAGATGGTTCTTCCGTGGTAAGATTTGGTGGAGCGCTGAAGGGAAGCCTGAGATGCTGCAGTGCACACCATTCGTGTTCTGTGTATCCTGTACAAAAACCAAATGTCATTCTCAAGCATTGACAACCTGGCCCTTTGCACCAGCATTGCACATTCACATGCACAAGATCTGTAATGTGCTGCAGGTGTCATTGCCAGCACGCACTCATTCAGCAGGAAGTGCGACAATGGTGTCTACTATTCCCGGATGATTTTTGCAAAACTAGTTCAGTATGCAAGCTGTGTGACTTGTACGTGCTGCCCTACCAATGAAGCATTTGTCAGTCTAGCATTGTCCTGCAAAAATGAGCTAAAGGGGCCATTTCTTGTTTCCTTACTAGCTGTGTCCACTACTCCTGCGAAGCCACTGACTGTCAGGAGCTGCAGATTGAGAATGCTGTGCTGAACTGCACCAGTGAGGAGCTCTACAGCGGTGCCCAGTGCAGTGTGAGTTGCAAGATGGGCTACATTCTGCAAGTTCAGCGAGACGATGACCTCATCAAGAGCCAGGTGTGTTGGGGGGTCTCCGAAAGGAGAGATGGGTAAATAAGTCTGGATAGAATAGGAACTGACCTACACTTTCATCTAAATTTCCAAATCTTTTTCAAACATACCGCTGCACTTCCTAGTCCCTTCCAGGCTCAGCAGCAGAAATACTGGAAGACCATAAGAAAGCCCATTCTCATGGTACAACTCCTGGTCTGATCCAGGAGTAGGACACACCAGGAGTGTCACAAGAAATCCTGTATTCAAGCGATTTCCAGGTCACTTTTACAGACCCAGAAAGTTGGAATAGGTTCACAGGAGTTTCTTAAATTGAGAGAGCTTATCAGAATAGAAACTTAGGGTGACCAGATGTCCCGATTTTATAGGGATAGTCCCGATTTTTGGGTCCTTTTCTTATATAGGCTCCTATTACCCCCCACCCCGGTCCCGATTTTTCACACTTGCTGTCTGGTCATCCTATGGAAACGCCAAAGCTTTGGAGGTTCCTTCATCATCATATGGATGATAAAAAGTTGGGTCTTATTGCAGAAAGCCTTTCATGAGAGTATTTCCAACCACCTTACAAACAATTTAGTTGCCCCTCATAAAATGCAAGAGCGAGTGGGTGAGTATTACTACCTTCCTTTGCAGTTGGAGAAACTGAGGCACAGAAAGGCCAAATGGCTCACACAAGATCACACAGGTTGTCATTGTCAGGGCTGAAAATAGAATCCAGGTATCCTCATCCACAGATCTATGCTTGAGCTAGTAGAGTATACTCCTTCCCAACAGCCAAACGGCTATAGCAAGATTAGCTAGATCTATAGCTTCTGTCTGTCTTCTTGTTAGAGAAAGGGGCCATTTTAGTCTGTAGAAACATGTTCTAATGATGGGTGATCCTCAAATGTTCTGAAATGTGGATAAAGACCCAAACGTTTAGATGGTTATTCTGACCTTATCTGATCTTATTAGGTCTGCAAAACTGAACTGTGAATCTCACAAGCACGAGCTTTCTGGTGAGATTTCCGGTGTTTTCTCCTTTGTCTTGGCCTGATAACGTCACAGGCCGTGCCTCTTTTGCAGCATTTCATTCCGTCTGCTTCCAGCCAGAACCTGACAGTGCAGAGATGCACAAACATGAACTACACGGGGGAAAATGTATCCAGGTTTTTCAGATTAAAAAAAAAATGGGGGGGAGGGGTTTCAGATCGTGATAAGCCTCCAGTCCCACAAGTGCACATGTTGGCAGAGAGGGCAAGGGATGGGGGAAACTGTTCATTTGTTTTCCGGCTTAAACAAAACCAAAAAGGGGAGGCAACACCACTTAGGAAATTTGACATTAATTTTGTGCTGGAAATATTTATACTTAGTTCCTGGAAAACCTGGTGTGTGTTGATAGCATGGCAGAGTGTTCGTGTGTGTCACAGGACGTGTGAAGTGTGTGCGAATACCTTTTAGCAGAAACCCTGGAGAACCCTCCTTGGACTCCTTTTTCCCACTCCCACCTCCAAATACCTGACACTTGCTACAATCTGGTGCATTCCAAAGCCAAACTATTTGCTCTTCAGAAGGATTTTTGTGAGCGCCAGGCATAAGTCATCCCCAGGCAGGGATGAGTTTTCAGTGCCCGGAGAGGGGGCTGAACTTCATCAGAGCTGTGAAAATCCCTCCAGCTTTCCCTGCAGTTTGTGGGGAGAGAGTGAATGTGGCGGCAGGGAAGTTGTCCCACGACTCCCACATTCAGAACGTCTCTGGATTCATGTTAAGTTTGGGGGCAAAGCTTTGGAGTTTTCTTCTTCCCCCCTCCCCAGACACACACACACTGGTTCCCTCTTCTCAGACCTGTTTACATAAAACCAGTTGGGTCCTGCCTGCAAGACCGACCGTGCTTTAGTTCCGGTGATCCACATGGGCACTTTTTTCTGTGGTAGGGGCCGCAAGCATGTGTTGCGGGGGATATAAAGGAAAACAGCCACACTCAGCAGCTTGTCTGTATTTGTAAAATACTGTGCTCTTCATAAGATCAAGGAGGGGGAGACAAAGTGGAGGGGAATGAGTCAGCCCTTTCAACTCAATTACAAAACAAATACAGGACCCCATGAGCTGGGCCTCTTCCATCGTAATTGGCATCAGCACCAGAACCCTAGCTCCAGCTGAGCATTTTTGCAGACTAGAAAACAAAGTCTCAAACAAGCCTCAATGACTGACCAGGGAAATAGCTGGACTAGATCTTTACATGGAGAACACAGGAATCCACAAAGCAAATAAAACAACTAAAATTGTTTCACCAACACCATATCGCTTAAATGGGAAAAGTCCCTAATGGGGAAGATTGAAGCCAATTATTACTGTATGGTTTTGATCAGAGAACCCTGGTTTCAAAGTGTGCTCCCCCCCCCCTCGCCCGAGCATTCAGCACTTGATCTGATTCATATGACACAACTTGAGATGTTAATTCCACTAGCCAAGGAGATTCACTGTCTGCCACAATGCTCTTATCCGAACCCATACTTTGCTCTCAACAATCTTCTCCCAAAGAGCCCCCCCCCCCCCCAAAAAACCCACCCTAGGCCAAAGGTTCTCTGCCTTTGTTATATTCTGTGCATTCATTGTAGTGTGTATGTGGGCTTTGAGGTCCCAGTTCAGCAGAGTTAAGCATGTGCTTAAGTTCACCCCTCTTCAGCAAAGCACTTAAGCACATGCTTAAAGTTATGCATGTGCTTAGGAGATCTCACCATGCTTTGCACAGGGGTTTTTTATTTCATTGCAGTCAGGTGCTTCAGGCTGGAATGTGGGTTATTTTCACACAAGAAATAAAATCTCTGAGAAATCCTGGAATGTAATTATCATGGTTTCAATTCCTTTTATTTATTTTTGTCCTTCCGCAGTTGCTTCCCAACTTCCAGTTTCTCTTCTGATGACAGTAGTTCGGAAGTAAAATAGGATGTATGGATTGTTGACTATCAATAACCAATGGCCTTTTTTGCCCTGGATGGAACCTCTGTATTTGCACAGTGGGTTTTGTGCAGAACTGGAGACATGCTCCTCGTGTTCAGCTGAAGGAAACTGGAGAAAGGGAGAAGGAAAGCAGTTTTGCACAAGCTGATATTCCATAATGTTGGCTAGGGAAGGAAATCAGGCATCTGAAAGAGAGTTGTGAAGATCTATAGCTTTCTTGGTGGGAGGGACGGTGAGGACTGCCATGCTGATGAAAATGATTCACGATCACACCCTGATTTCAGCTCCAGAGCTGAATTTCTCATAGACGTTTTAAGGTGAGGCTTTTTTAGGGACTGAACAGAGAGAATTCCGGGGCAGATTTAAAAAAAAAAAAAAAGATTTAGGAGCACAAGTACCATTGAAAGTCAATCTCTATCATCCCTTAGGCACTTCTAAAATATCTCCATCTCAGTGGCTAAAAACTGTTCAGCCTTTGGGTCTGTGTTGAGTCCCGGTCCTTACCCATTCCTGGGACATGAAGATAAGAACGTAAGAATGGCTCTACTGGGTCAAACCAAAGATCCATCTAGCCCAGTATCCTGTCTTCCGACAGTGGCCAATGCCAGGTGCCCCAGAGGGATTGAACACAACATGTAATCATCAAGTGATCCATCCTTCTGGCAAACAGAGGCTAGGGACACCATTCCTGCCCATCCTGGCTAATAGCCATTGATGGACCTATCCTCCATGAATTTATCTAGTTCTTTTTTGAACCCTGTTATGGTCTTGGCCTTCACAACATCCTCTAGCAAGGAGTTCCACAGGTTAACTGTGCGTTGTGTGAAGAAATACATCCTTTTGTTTGTTTTAAACCTACTGCCTATTCATTTCATTTGTTGACCCCTAGTTCTTGTGTTATGAGAAGGAGTAAACAACACTTCCCTATCTACTTTCTGTACACTAGTCATGATTTTATAGACCTTAATCATATCTCCCCTTAGCCATCTCTTTTCCAAGCTGAAAAGTCCCAGTCTTATTAATCTCTCCTCATACGGAAGCCATGCCAGACCCCTAATAATTTTTGCTGCCCTTTTCTGAATCGTTTCCATTCAATCAGTGCTCTATTGAGGAGGGGGGCATCTAAGGGCAAGCTCCGTCAGGTGACCGAACCCTGAATACAGCGAAGCCATGTTCAGTAAACAGAGGTGCAGCAGTGCAGTGGCTATTTACTGTAACTGTCTCTCAGCCTCACCTAACCATATCAACGACAAAAGAAGCTCTGTGTGCTGATGGGGGCTAAATTCTCAATGCACCTTTCCCCACATAGGGCTGTTTTAAATTACCCATTACATCTGTTTCTTCCTCTAGCCATATTTCATTTGATCCCATCTTCATCTCTCTTGTTCTTCTTTTCCTCCCTCCTCTCTTCTTCTTTCATTACCTTTCTCCTCTACCCCCATCCCCTTTTTTGTCCTTCCTTCCCTAAAAGCCCCAGTCGCCTGGTTATTTCTTGTCATCTCTCCTTCTGGATGCCGCTGCTGCTGCTGCTGTGGTTGCGAGGTATTACTTAAAACCCAGCAGCTCCTTAGTATTGTGCAAAGGCATCATCAATCATGCCAGGCAAAAAAAGCACAGTTCATGTGGGTTCAATTAGCGGCACAGTAAGTGGGCAGCAGTGGAAGAGTACTTAGAGGAGAGCACACAGCTGTTCGTTTTTAAAGAGAGGAAACTTCACACGTGAAATGGCTCTCGAAGAAGGAGCAGACAGATCTCGGGCAGAGGGACGGGGACGGGGATTCTCACAAGCTGTCAGAAGTCCCAGGAAACAACTTTTATGACACTGGCTGAGTTTTAGTTCCTTTAATCTGCACCAGACACTGGGTGACTGTATTTCTTTTTTTTTCAGTCTCTTCCTATGTAAGGCTTGTTTTGGAAGGCAGAGGAGTGAGGGAAGCAGGTGCTGGGGATGCCAGTCAGAGCAACACAAAGTGCCCAAAGTGACAGCTAATAAACCCCAGGCGAAAGCCAAGTGCTGAACAGGTGTTGCCTTGGGCTGTGTGGACTTGATAGGTCTCACCAGCTAAGCAGGCTTGTTCCTGGTCAGTACTTTAATGGGAGAGCTGCAAGGGAAATCATGGGTGCTTCTGGCTATGATGCAGCTGATGATTCAGGGGGTGGTGCTGCTCCCTCTGAGGCAGCACTGATTAATGACTCACTGTGGAATTAAGGAATGCTCTGCTGCTGGATCTGCCATCTTTTGGATGAGGTCCTGGCCACCTGTGGCCTTCACAGAGCCTTAGCACATTTTGCAGAAAGACGGCTGTGAATGCTGGCTCCCTGGATACATTTACTCTAACTCTGGCAATCTAAATTCTCCCTGCACATTGAAAGGAATAAGTTAGCTTTCACTTTCCTTTCCTGAAAGCCATGCCTGTAATGTTCTGCCACAAAGGTATGTGCATTTCAGTATTCATTAAAGTAATGATGGTAGATGCTTTAAAGAGTACAGTATCAATGACCTTGAAAACCAAGAGCCCCCACCATACAATTTAGGGAACAAATGGCTTGAGAAGCCAATGATCGCACACTCTGTTATGTTATTTTTTCTACAGTGGAACCGCCTTTTGATTATGATGTGCACTGGCTGAAGGGTTTGAAGTATTCTAGTGATTCTTCTTATCCTGAAGAGGATGATCCTCCAGGTCTGGGGAAGTTCCACTGGAGGGAAGCCTAGGGCCAAATTCAACAAGAGACTGAATTTTCCTGTTACACAGCAGAGAATGATCATGCCATATCAGGATACAGGACAGTGGCAGCGATATGTGCAGAACAAATGCACTGCTGGCTAGTGGTGTCTTCTAAGCGACAGGGCAATAACCCAGTCACTTACCATTTCCCACAGGCTGCAGCTGGTTGCCCCTATACTATCCGACTAATATACAACACAACTACTGCTGAAGCCCTTCAGGAATTGCTAGCTAGTGCAGTGTACACTTGACTACTTCTTGAGTGGGCCTGCATAAATGTATAACACCTGGGCTCAAGTTTCTATATTATTTCCCTGTTTGTGGGAGCAGTTCAGAGTGTTCGGAAAATGTTTTTAACACCCTTGACTGGCCTGGGTCCTGGTTAATGAAAAGATTCTTTAAATACAGTAGGAGCCAAGAGAAAGATAAAGGAAAGTGTAGATCCTCTGCTTAGCGGGGAAGAGAGCTAATCACAGATGACATCAAGAAGGCTGAGGTGTTTAATGCCCATTTGGCTTCAGTCTTCACTAAAAATGGTAACGGTGACCAAATACTCAGCAGAATTAATATTAACAACAAGGGGGAAGGAACGCCAGCCAAAGTAGAGAAAGAACGGGTTAACGAATGTTTCGATAATACTTAAAGGACTAGCGGAAGCAATCTCGGAACTGTTAGTGATTATCTCTGAGAACTTCTGGAGGATGAGTGAGGTCCCAGAGGGCTGGAAAAGAGTAAACATACATAGTATCTATCTTTCAAATGGGGAACAAAGAGGACCTGGGGAATTACAGACCATTCAGCCTAACTTCAATACCTGGAAAGGTACTGGAAGAAATTGCCGAACAATCAGTTTGTAAGCACCTAGAGAGTAATAGGGTTATAAGGAATAGCCAGCATAAATTTAGGTAATAATTGGAGATATACCAATCTCCTAGAACTGGAAGGGACCTTGAAAGGTCATTGAGTCCAGCCCCCTGCCTTCACTAGCAGGACCAATTTTTGCCCCAGATCCCTAAGTGGCTTCCTCAAGGATTGAATTCACAGCCCTGGGTTTAGCAGGCCAATGCTCAAACCACCGAGCTATCCCTCTCCTGGATTTGAAGAACAAATCAAGCCAAACCAACCTAATTCTCTTCTTTGATGGGTTTACTGGCCTAGTAGATGTGGGGAACCAGTAGACGTGATATACCTTGATTATAGTAAGTGATGCAGTTGTGGAAAAAAAGGCTAATATTCTGGGGGATTGTCATGGGTTACACTACTCATCACTGGGGTACCTCCTTGCGGCTGTGTCTGGGGAATAGCGCTGTCCAATCTGATACCCCCTTCTGTGTCCTGCTCATGCCACAGCTCTTTTCATGTTCCAGGAGTTGCAGTGCTTCCTCCTTGTGAGGCAGGATACTCCCTCTTCATGGCTTGGTCCTCCAGCCAGGTCACTGCGTTTTCCCCCTTCCAGAGAGTCAGTCTCACTGGCCTGGCTGATCCAGTATCCTACCCAGCAGTCCTCCAATCCAAGGCAATGAAACTTCCCCAATGGCTGGTAAGAGAACCCGGGCCCACTCACTACTCCAGGTTCCAGCTTAGGAATCCTGGAATCAGCGACCAATGTCTGTACCGTCCCAAATCTTTTCCTACTCCACTCCATCAGTTTTCTGCTCCACCACCCTTCCGGGTAACCATCCTTCAGGGCCAGGATCCCAGGGCCTCTGTCTCCTCCTTTCCCTCTGTAAGCCCAGAGAGTGACTGCAGGGTTCCACACTATAGCCCCCTGTCTGTTGCATACCTCCTGGCTTTATTCTAGCCCCACCTGCTCCCTGCTCAGCTGGACTCCATCCTTATCAAGCCTAAGTCTCCCTCAGGTGTGGCCTGTTGGGTTACTTAACCCCCTGTGAGCCACATTAATCCTTTTCAGGCGCGTCATGTGTAAGCTACACTACATAATTGTCCTGCTCTACTGGACACTAGAGAGGCCTCAGCTTGAGTCCTGTGTCCAGTTCTGGGTGCCACATTTTAGGAAAGATGAGGATGAATTGGAGCGAGTCCAGAGGAGAGCAACAAAAATGATGAAAGGCTTAGAACATGTGACCTCTGAGGAAAGGGGAAAAAATGGGAATGTTTAGTCTTAAGGAAAGAAGATCAAGCGGAGACCTGATAACAGTCTTATGTTATGGGCTGTTATAAAGTGGACAGTGATCAGTTATTCTCTGTGTCCACTGAAACTAGGACAAGAAGTTAATCTGCAGCAAAGGAGATTTAGGTTAGATATTAGGAAAAACTTTCTATCAGGGGAGTTAAGCTGTGGAATTGGCTTCCCAGGGAGGTTGTGGAATCCCCATCATCGGAGGTTTTTAAGAACAGGTTGGAAAAACACCTGTCAGGGATAGTCTAGGCTTTCTTGGTCCTGCCACTGCACAGGGGCCAGGACTTGATGACCACTCGAGGTCCTTTCTAGCCCTCCATGTCTATGATGCTATTGGAGAGGCTGTCTCTTCCTCTATAGCCGCTCCCAGAAGCAAAGGGCAACTGGGAAGTTCTTGAAGTTGGTTACTAAATTAGAACACCCCATACCCAGCAGCTGGGATTCCTGAGCTGACTTCCCGCTCCTTTGGGATTCGCGTCCCTGTACCTTCTATCAGAGCCTGAGTCTAGAGTCCTTCAGGGCACAGTGCAAGAGGCATGTATTTGGTTAGGCATTTGATTAACAGCTTTTATTTTGTGTTTTAATCTCTGAAATTGACGTGCCGAGCAGCCATGGCCATAGGTTCTATGGAAATTAGCAGATGATAATAACGTTTCTTATGGGAAACAGTGGCTTCCGCTCACCATGGAGCCACGCAGCCTGGAGTGCAAAACCACATGCTGCATTGTGGTAGCAGGGAAGACTGCATGTGATGTCTCCCTGGTCTATAGAGATGAAAGGCCTGATTTACTCACTCTGACTGAAACATGGAATGGGAGCTGTAGTTACTCAGCCTCTGAATCAGGCCCTGAACTCCTTCACTAACCCACGTGTTGTCCATTGAAATAATGGAAATCTCAGTGGTTGAGAAATGCCCAATTTCTACTTCCGCTCTAAGGGCTGGACCAGAAGAGGCAAGAGGGGTGTGTGAGGATGTTACATACCTGAACATTCATCTCTTCACTTTTCTTCTATTTCACACCGTAAAACAACTTTCCTGTAGTACAGACATCTCCAAGTAACTTTCTGTCTGCAGTCTATAAGCAATTAAAAAATGGTGCAGACAATTTGGAAAGCAATGAGGATAAAGTCCCTAGGAAACACATCCTCTTAAAGTGATGTCCATAATGTCACTTTGCCTTAGGCTCTCCATGGATGTTACGCTCCAGATCAATAGGAATTTGTTTTGGTTTGTTTTGTTTTTGTCAACAGTGCTTCCTATTTAAAGAAACTTGGTGACCTGGAAAAGGGGTTTTGTGGCCACTTGGGAAGTCTCCAGTCTGTGGGACTGCTTTTTCCATTCTGAATACAACCATATATCAAAGGGAGACAGGTTCGAACTTCTGTTGAAACCATTAGGGTGTTTTGGCAAAAGGGAATTCCAGGTCCCTTTGATGTGTGCTAGAAAAATTTCCCTTGCTTTTATAAACCCAGATCAATGCTTGGCATTGCAAATCTCCTGTGACCGTGCCAGCCCTGAATAAAATATCCCCTAGAGGGACAGGGCTGCTACAGTTCAGGCAGATTTGTGCAGGTATCTTTTCTTTCCTGCTCTAGCTACCTCTTGCTTTTTGGTCTCTTACATCTCTCTTCTTTCTCCTCTCCATCCCACTCTCTGTTCCCCCAGAAGGAGTCATACTCTTGGAATGGCCTTCACTGGCTTCTAACCATGTTGCTTTTAAAAAAAAATTAAAATATTGGCTGTGTTATTTGTTCTGTTGTTTTCACCCCTATCTGTCTGTACTTTGTAGTAAATTCATAGTTTTAGCAATGGAAGGATGGCTCCCTCACTTTCTGTCTTCTCTGCTATCTAGGGTTTCTGGATATCTGATGCATCTCTGCGGGACATTCCTGCAAGCCACTACAGGATGGCCTTGTGGCCCAGGCACTAGGTGGCATTCAGGAGATCTGAGCTGAATTTCCAGCTTTGCCACCGAAGCTCTGTACCCACTTTGCCACGTGTGACCTTTCTGTGCCTCTGTTCCCCCATCTGAGAAATGGGGATAATAATATGGCCTTGTCTCTCACTATGGGCATGTCCAATACCTGCCACAGTGGGGCCCTGATTCCATCTGGCGTCGCTAGGTCCTGCCGTAGTACAAGTAAATGATAATAGCCGGAGTTAATGGATGACAGTGTTATTAGAGTAACCGTGAGCATCTCCAGATAATGGAACACAACGTGCAGGACCTTGGGTGCCAGAGCACCTTACAGCTTGATATGCAGCCTTGTCCTGGGTCAGGCACAGCAGCTGTTTCACAGCACATACAGCCATACCTAAGAAGTGGAAGTGAAGAAGAGATTCACATCCGGTGGAAACTGGAGAGTGAGTTGAAGTTGGCAAACAGGAATAACTCCAGTTTACATTCAGCCAGATAAAAGGGTTAACATCCTAGTAGTAGAAAAATCACCAAAGGTTCTGTAACAACCACAGGTTATAAGGATTTCCCTTCGAAGTCCCATCACCAGCAACACAGCACTTCGGGGGCACTGGTTTGGTGCTAACTCAGAGGGGAAAATATCCCCTACTGACTCACTGACACCATTTCCTTAACATCTCGATGCTTTTCCGAAGCCTCCGACCCAAGCGCTGATGATCAGGCTCAATGATTGGCTTGTGAGACCTGATAGGATTTCAAACATGAGCAGTGGTTAGGCTGTGGGTGGCTCTTAGTAGGTACTGGCAGCTATTTGGTTATGCTTAGGTTTGATCTTTCCCCTGCTGGCTGTCATGTCTTTGGCCATATGTCTCTTTCAGCTGGAGTCCAGCATCACCGTGACTTGCACAGATGGGAAATGGAACAAACAGGTGGCCTGTGAACCAGTGGATTGCGGCATCCCGGACCAGTACCATGTCTACCCAGCCACATTCAACTGCAGTGAGGGTACCACCTTTGGAAAGAAATGCTCTTTCAGTTGCCGACCTCCGGCCCTGCTGAAAGGTATGGAGGGCATTTTGCCGCAAGTTAAGGTTCAGTCTGTAAAAGACACAGACAAGTCATTATTATTAATATTATTTCTGTTATTCCATGGGGTTGAAGCATGAAAAAGAATGAGGGCAGAAAGTTACCCACCAGGTTTTCTTTATGCTGGAAGTTAATTTCCCCTCCTCTTTCTGTATGTTGTGAGGGTTTATTTAATATCTTGTCCCTTGATGACTGTGGGCTGGGAACTATAATGAAAGCAAAAATTGCCTCCATAAAATCAAAACTTTAAAAAGTAATAGGAATAAATAGAATCAAAGCAGTGACTCCTCCAGGCTGGCTCCCCTCGCTGGGAGGGAGAAGAGGATATTTAATGCCATCAATGAAATGTAAAGCTAACAGCTCTTCCTGGGGTGTGCGGGGAGAGTCAGGGGAAGGTGTTAATAGACATAGGGTGGGATTTTCAAAATGCCTAAGTTACTTAGGAGTTTAAGTCCCATTTTTTAAAATCACACGAAACTTAAGAGTCCAAATCTCAGTGAAATTCAATGGGACTCGAGCTCCCAAATTCCTATGTCACTTTTGAAAATGGGACATTGGCTCCTAAGTCACTTGGGCACTTTTGAAAATGTTGCTCCAGCACCAGCATAAGTCTCATCCCCATCTCTTGGGAGAGCTGTGACTTATGTAGCTGGGAGCACTTTGTTTGTTCATGCTGAGCTACGTGAGGAGAGTGCAGATCAAGGGCCAGTTTCTGACACCTTTACTCATGTCGAATAGCACCTTATTCCACAAGTGGTCCCGTTGACTCCTAGTGAACTAGCAAAGTGGTACTCACTGTGAATAAATATCAACATCCAGCCTGGTAAAAGGAAACCTCTGGGCATTGATTATTATTCTAAAAGTAATCCTCAAAAGTTGCCATCAGGCTCACACATGCCAGGCAGCCAGAAGCTGTACAGAGGGCTTTGTCTGGAATGAGGAAGGAGAGGGGATTCCTCAGAGCAGATGGCAAGACCGTTGGAAGTAAACAGTGAAAGGAACAAACACACCCCTAAAAGCCCTCTAAGTCACCCAGAATGTTCTGCAGGGGCTGAATCCTGAAGAGGTGCTGAGCACTTGTAACTCCTTCCAGCTTTGGTAGGAACTGCTGATGTTCAGAAGCTTTCAAGATTTGACCCTGTGGCAATATAGAACATTTGGGAATCTCAGGATTCGTCTCTCTTGTTCACAGATTAGATCTGCCTTTGCGTCCGCACCCCTGTGAGGGGGGTGCTGCTAGATGGATCACTGGAGCAGATGTTCCAGATGTGATCTCAGCTCCATCTTTTACTTTTTCCTTCCTGCCCCCATCAAGCACAGCATGTGACTTTGATCATTCATAAATTAGGGGTGGACCCAAGTGGGGATTCTATCTCTCAACTCCTTCAGACTTTAAGGAACTTCATTGGATGAAACCCAATCAAAACACTGCATCTGAACTTTGGAAAGTTCAGAGCTTATGATTTTGGCCCAGCTCATCTCACAGTCTAAGATGATGCACTGGACATAATGGTCCCCGGGCTTTAACATCCCAGAGTTAACTGGACACACTGATTGAAGCACAGCTGAGGATCTGCCCCCTGAAATGTTGTCAGTGACCAAATGGGGCATGTTTCCTTGCTCTGTCTTCTTCCTTCCCGTATCTCCTCTGTTTCCTATTCCAGTCTCCCCTTTATGCTCCTTTCCTTTATTTTTAATGGCAGCAGAAGACTTCAGCCTCCCGCCTCCCACCATCCATTGGTGCACACTCAATTCTCTGAGGGATCTTTTCCTGATCCTCTTCTCTCCTGCTACCTCCTCCTTCCCAGGTCTCAGGACATCCCACCCTGTCCCCTTCTCTTCTGCCTTCCCTGCCTGGGTCTACGAAATGTTACTCTCCAAAGTAACACATTCTGCTCCTTTCTTTCCTCCTGTTACTGCCTTGCTTTCCTGCTGCTTCTGGAGTCCTCACCACTGCAATCTCTACCCTTCTCACCACTGCCTGGTCTGATCCTGTCAATACAGCAGGAAAGCATTGCTAACTTGAAGGCGAGTTGACTTGTCACCCACCAACACTGAATTAATCCCTAACGTTACTGTATATTTAGGTACCCAAGAGAGTCAAGGCTCTTTTGTATGTATGATGTCAGCTCATCTGGTAGTGCTAATTCTGCATTCCAGATGAGGTGCATGAAATACCCTTAATTTTGTGGGAGGCTAGACTAAATTCTTCCTGACAAAATTGTTGAATTCCTGCTTTAAGTGCAAAACTCAGCTCAGCCTTAACTACATTGCCACAACCAACGCTTCCATAGTAAAAGATAAAGCTGCTCCAAAGGCATGAGTTTCCCCATGTTGTTATAAATCATCCTATTTTTATCAAAATGTCTTTTTTATTATTACTTTGCACTAACATGGGATCCTCTCCAAGAGGAAGGTGGCATCTAATTGGAAACAACTGCGGCGGGGGAATAGTGGGCTTAGTTTTAAATGTGACAGTCGCTATTTTATTCAAATTCAAGGGCTGCACATTTGTCCAGCACAAAAGGTGAAAATGGTCACACTAAACGCTGCAGAATAAAATAAGTCACAAGTGACTGGATCCTCAACTGGTGAACACAGTAGAACTAGGCTGATGGACACTGGCCCTTGGTTTGCTCAGCTGTGGTGTCTAGTATCATTGTACTTTTGGAGTGTAGCTATCAAAGCAATACGGTGGTGCCCAAACTTTTCCTGTCGCCCCCCCCATCAGTAATGGAATCTGTCCGCACCCCACCCCCACTGCAGAGGAGCTTGGGCTGAAGGCAGATGTGGGGATTGGGGAGGAGCTGGGGCTAGAGGCAGGGGCAGAGGGGGAATGAGGGCAGAGCTGGCCTGGGAGCAGAAGAAGAAGTGGAGTGGAGCTGTGGATGCAGCCAGAGCTGGGCTGTGTGGTGGTCTCTCCCTGTCCCCTGTGGGGGGCTGGTTCGGGCCCCTCCTCATGCCCCCCAAACCTTCCTCTGTGCCCTCTTAGGGGGGGCAAGCCCCACAGTTTGGGGACCACTGCAATAAAGAAATCATTTGTTGCACAGTCACAAATGGTGACTAATAGGCTTTGCCACTGAGCTTCTGGAGGATGGAAGTTGAATGACTCAGACCTAATTCAATCACTGATGTCATGGAAGCTGCTGTTTGTAATGTCACAGTTCATCACTGTGCAGTAGCAAGCATGGTCTCACCAGTGCAGGACTGCAGAACCGCTGCATGAGTCAGACAAGAGAAGCGGGCTGGTGCTATAGGAAAAAGCTTTGGATTTCATAAAAATACCTCAGCAATCAGCCACAATTATGAAGGGAAGAAAAAAAGCCACTGATGGTTTAATGACGGAGGAGGGCTTCTCTGCATGCCTTGCTGTGCTCTAGGGATTCCTCAATTTTTCCTCTCTCTGAATCTCAGCTTTGACATCTCATGTCACAGCTCTCAACCTTCCAGATGAGAAAGACCCTATGGGACTCAGTTTGGAACTTGTCAACATGAGGGAAGCTCCCCACACTGTTTCTGCAGCACTGGATTGGGGCGGGGGCTGATTGACTATTAGGTCTTCGAATGGTTATTGGCTCACAGCTGAGGGATTTATTTTTTTTGTTAGACTATGCTTGTTCCTTTCTTACAAACAACATGAAATGACAAAGAAATACAAAACATACTGAGCCTGATTCATCCTGGTGTAGCTCCAGTGAAATCAGCCAAGCTACGCCAGGGATGAATGTGTCCTACTGTATCTTTTACCTTTCAGATATTGGCCAACCAAGCTTCCAAAGGAAAACAACACTTTAGCTGTTATTAATAATAATAATAATGATAATCATGTTCAAGTAGTAGTGCCAAAGGACCAACCCATTGTGTTAGGAACTGTAATGCAATACAGATGGTCCCTAGCCTCCTAAACCTCCAGCCTAAATAGACAGGACAGACACAAGGTAGGGAGAAAGGGTATCACACCCAAGCAGAGTGAAAGGATGGCAGCAACACCATGTTGGTGCCATGGTGTGTGTGTGTGTGTGTGTGTGTGTGTGTGTGTGTGTGTGTGTGTGTGTGTGTGTGTTGGGGTAGCTCACGAATGGTTTTGCAAACAAGCAAGCAGACTTTCCATGCATGGATATTTTCAAACAGAAAAGACCTTTTTGTTTTATTTAGATTAAGAGAAACAACAGACCAGGAAAGAACAAAAGTAAAGTATCCATGCAAGAGCAGACAGTATGTCTCTTGTGTGTCTCTTGTGTCACAGCCTTCCCTGAAAAGAGCACAGAATGGCTACCTTGTCTCCGTGGACAGCGGAGTTCTTAGTTATTTAAAGGTAGAATACATAGAAGACAAAAGCAGAAAATATACATAGCTCACTTTGACATGCAAATCAAGGAATCTTTTGATCTGTTCTATGGGTTATGATACCCTAACAAAATCGCCATGCCTGATTTTATTAACCCTGTCCACTGTCCTCTCCAGGAAACAACAGCAACTTGACGTGTATGGAAGACGGGCTGTGGTCCTTCCCCGAGGCCCTTTGTGAGCTGATGTGTCGAGCTCCATCTCTAGTTCCCAATGCAGATCTCCAGACTGCCCGTTGCCGTGAAGATAAGCACAAAGTGGGCTCCTTTTGCAAGTACAAATGCAAACCGGGTTACCATGTTCCTGGCTCCTCCAGGAAAGCAAAGAAGTAAGTAAAACAGTAACACCAATGTATTCCAGAGAGAAGTGGGTTAAAAAAAAAATTCAGGGGAGGAAGACCTGTGGGTACTAGTGGATTGTGTGAGTAGCGGGGAATATTGTGGGGCAACCCACATACGCCAGCAGTTGTGAGCAACACATTATCAAAGATTCCAGAAAGGAGAAGGGTTATAGAGGATATCCCAGGTGTATGGAATTAGGGATGAGAACCCTAATTCCAAACAAAGTTTGCTGTATGCAGTAAAAACAATGTTTGGAGCCATTTGCTCAGATTCCAAACAGCTGTTTGGTTCAACCATATTCATGCCATTTTTATTCATTATTCCCGAACGTACTTTTGTTCATCCAAATGTTTGGGGAGTGGTCGTTCTTCAGACAAATACCCATATTCACATCCGAACAAAAATATGTATGCGCCAGAAAGAGCATTAATTATTCAGTGTTCATGATTCATTCTTCACCTGTTTAAAAAGCTTCTGTCATCCGATGAGATAGCAGAAACAATTCTGTATGACTTAGGTGACTAGTAACACACCACTGATAATGAATAATAAATACTGAATAGTCCAAGAAAATAATTAACTCGCAATCCATATGCTGAAATTAATTCACATAAACTATTTGTCAACAGTTAAAATAATGGCTAAATCAGTAGATATCAAAGTGTGTTTACCAACAGAAAAGACAGTTAAATTCAGTGGATAATTTATCTGCAATGAATAATTGGACCAGCTCTACCACTAGAGATCCTATGAGTACAGAATGAGGATAGGGTAGGCTGCAGATGAGATCCCATAGGCATGAGAAAGAAGATCTTTTTCTTGACACAGAGTAATGGGAGTTCTCCCTATTAGTGCTCTTCCAAGGACAGGGGATAGAACGCCTGGGATTTTCAAAGGAACCAAAGGGAATTAGGCACCCACCCTTCATTGGGAGATGGGAGCTTAACTCAATCAGGATCCTTTGACAATTCCAGCCTGCATTCCCCAAAAGTTTATGCTAAGGACCTACTTTAGAAATATATCTTTAATATACAACCTGGGGAGTCCCCTTTGAAACTCTGTGGGGAAGGCTTACTACTGTCATATTTCTGACCCTGTTCAACCCATTTCAGACAACCCACAGCCCACAAACTGGGGAAGCAGTATTCTGGGAGATGTGTGAAAGGCAAAAGAGGGGATTAGACCAGCAGAGTGAATGTTGGTTTTGCATCTCATTATTTTTGCTCTAAGACCACACGATGCAAATTCACAACTTGATCCCTAGTGTGAAAAGCACAAACACGGCCATTTCCTGCAGCTTGCTAAACAGAGCTCAGGTTCTTCAGAGCGGTAGCTGACTCAGCCACTCACTAAATACTCTGGTTTGTTTCTACATGGAAGGAGGGCCTTTAAGATCCAGTGCATGCAAGATGGCACCTGGCTAGCTGGGGCGTGCGTGCCCGTCACCTGTGACCCTCCACCCTCGAAGTTCCATGGGCTGTACCAGTGCACCAACGGCTTCCAGTTCAACAGCGAATGCAGGATCAAGTGTGAGGAAGACGACAATCAATCAGTTAGTTCCTTTTGGGTCCGAATAACTTAAGCCAACAGGAACTAGTTTCTGGTAAATCTTGTATGTGCTGCCCGGCTTCCTCAGGAACCAAATCTATGAGAGGCTGCACACCTCCTGGGACGGGCTTAGTTCCCATGGGCCTCAGTGGGATTTGAGGATGCTTTGGGCCTTTTAGGATGTGGCCATATAAATCCATCTTCATTGGATCAAGCAAGTCCCTTCAGCCCTGCAGAGAATGGCCACTGTGTTTCTGGTCTGAGGTCTCAGTGATTGCTTGCACTGAGTTTCCATAAGATGGGTGAGAAGGTTGCTGCAGGTAGTGATAGTGCTGTGTGGTCATGTGAGCAGTTCAGGAGCAGGCTTCCGTGGATGTTGGAGAAGGCACTGGGCTGCAGAGCGTGATATGCTGTTACCTGTAATGCACTGTCTCGAGCAATACCTCCAGGTTCTGACAGGCGAGCTGTGCAGTGTCCTTAGTAATATCGTGCTCATTAAAAGCTTCTTGTGGTCACAATGGAAAAACTAACTATGCTCCTATAATGTCTCTGTACGAATGGAGAGCAAAGTGCCCAAGAAGGAGAAAATGTGGGAGTAGGGGTGAAGGAGAAACAGTAGTGTTATTAGTTGGGAAATATTTTATTAGGATGATAATTATATTCATCATTTATGCATGGAGGGCTAATAGTGTATGCTGGGGGCTTTACAGACAGGTAAGAGGGCAGGGTCTATGCCTCAAAGGTTTTGTAATCTAGAGAGACATTCTCTAACATACTGATACAGGAGGGAGATGGGACACAGAAAAAGAAAGCGACCGAGCAGTGAAGTTTAGCACTTGTCTTGGTTGTTACATGGCTTTTGTTTGGGTGGCTTTGTCTGTTTTTAACGTCATAAGTTTGGTTCTTGGGTTTTCTTTTCCTTGGGCAGTCCAGGCATTTATATCGTATAGTAGTTTACTCGTATATGGATCTCAACACTTTAAGCAATACTTAAGCTTCCCTGAGCTTAAGTGTTTCTCTGGCTATCAGGGCCGGCTCCAGGGGTTTTGCCGCCCCAAGCAGCCAAAAAAAAAAAAAAAGAAGCCGCAATCGCGATCTGCGGCAATTCAGCGGGAGGTCCTTCGCCTCCCTTCGCCTCCCTCCGCCGAATTGCCGCCGAATACCTGAAAGTGCTGCCCCGCTCCGGAGTTGCCGCCCCAAGCACCTGCTTGATAAGCTGATGCCTGGAGCCAGCCCTGCTGGCTATAAGATGTCATTAAACAATTAGGGCCAGATCCTCAGCTGATGTAAATCAGTGTAGCTCCATTGGCTTCATTGGAACTATGCCGGTTTGCAGCAGAGGAGGCTCTCGTCTTTATTAAGTTCAACAGCTAGTTTGAGCTGTTTGGTTTTCTGAACCAGAGCATAATTTCAATTTGTGAGATGACTAAATTCTCCTAAAAGTGCTGCTGCTTGATACATTTGGTAAGAGAAGGTGGAGGACCTGGAAGTTACTGCAATTGCACGTAGTTCGGAGAGCAGAGAATACCCTGCCAAAATACTTTTTAATATAATTGAAATTTCTGAGGGTCTATTGAAAATGGACTGCGTCTGCCATCAGGCCAATAGCCCGAAGGACACTGCTGATGTTTGCTCCTAATGATAAAAAGACACAGCCTTGGAAGAGGGAGCAGTCAGGTTTTCTGTACTTAAAACTGTGACAGTTCTGGAAGAAAGTAAGCGTGTGTTTCTTGTCGTCCCCTGCTCTCTCAGAGTTGACTTGCTGTCATGGTGAGGAGTAGAGAGGCACTGAATCCTGGGACACTGTGCTTTGGTGTGAGATTAACCAGAATGGTGCGGAGGCCTGGCTGGCGTTACAAGGCTTGTGTGGCACTCTGAGGTCTGTGCTATGAGAGGAGGGTTGGGTAGTGTGTTACAACGGTGCAATGTAATGAAGGATGCAGGAGGTTACAAGGTCCGTGTGGTGTTAGGAGGCTTGTGCAGAGTTAAGAGACCTATGGGGCAGAACAGGGGCAAAGTGATGATGTCACAGGACAAGTATGGACTTATGTGGCCTATCTATGCAGTATAACAAGGGCTGTGCATAATATTGAGGAATAAATGGTGCTACAAGGTTTGTGCATTTTTACAAGGCCAGTGAGGTGTAACGGGCAATGGAGTGAGAGTTAGCTGAGTTAATGAGGCTGCAATGGTGACATGAGGGACACTTTGCAACTCATTGGGATGCACTTATGCACTTTAAAGTAAGATTCTGGTGGTCAGTTCAGGAAACATCTCAAACGAATGCGCAAGAAGCAGCTTGGGAAAAGGTCCTCCAGGGAAAGATATTTCCAGATATAACAGAAAACAGATTACAAAACAAAAAGAAAGAGAAAGAGACAGGACCCCTGACCTCATCTGACCTGCCCGAGACGTGTTAATTATCTAAGGAATAAAACTCACTAAGATTTTCTCAGATATACAAGGTGATAATGCATGCTTCATCCAAGCAAGAAAAACAGCAGGGATTTTCACAAGAGATTATGCAGGCTAGGGAATGATGGACAGGATATTACTATAGCAGCAGATGTCCTGGGAACTTGGCGTCATCTTCTTTGATTCCCGTCAGCCGGCTCTGCAAGCGACCATGGGGCTGAATGAAGTCTGCCCACCACTTTCGGTCTTGCACTAACTTCACGGCTTTCTTCATCTTGAAACCTTTTTCGTTCTATGTCGTTCTTCACTGTGTCTATCTAATGCCTCCTCGGTCTTTCTCTGTTTCTAGTTCCTAGCACTCTGGTATGTATCGCTATGTATGGTATCCTTTCTGGGTCCATTCCTGACTTGTTTCCAGACCATCACAGTTGTCTTTACTGAATCTTCCATAATAGAGTTATTTCTATCCCAAGCTTTTTTTTCTTATCGCTTCATTTTTATTTTCCATAGTCCTTAAACTGTCAGTATTCCACTCAGGCAGTTAATTTCTGCAGTCAAAATCTTTTCGTCATCGGCTTTCCTCTATATCCCAGCATTCCAGAGTACTGGAATCTTGGAGTACTTTACAAATATAATGTAACAGTAACCCAAGCATAGCCAGCTCTGGGAGCATAAATCCAGGTCACCTTTAAAAGTTGCTATTGAACACTGCTACCACATGTGTATTTTGCAAATGACGACGGAAGTGCAACACACATGTCACAATAACAAACCATGCTCAGTTATCACTGATAAGCATGTGGTACCTGGAGTTTCATCCTCTGCCAGATTTTCTCCTGCTCCAGAGATCAGCTTCTTGCAGGAGTAGGGGGGAGGCTGTCAGGGAGCTGGTGACGCCGTTCTGACACCCCTGCCCTCGTGACACTTAGGGTATGTCTGAACAGGGATAAAAGACCTGCAGCATTGCTGTGGCTGGCCTGGATCAGCTGACTCAGGCTCACAGGGATTGGGCTGCAGGGCTAAATCTCACCGTATAGTCGTTCAGGACCGTTCACCCTCGCAGGATCCATCCCGAGTCTGAACATCTACACAGCAATTTTTCAGTGCCGGAGCCTGAGCCCAGCGAGCTCAAGTCAGCTGATCCGAGCCAGTCGCGGGTTTTTGATCCCTGCATAGATGTACCCTTAGAGCTGCTGTCGGTCAACGCTAAGTTGCACCACTGATGTAGGGTCCTTAATGGACCGTAGGCCAGTGGAGGATCAGCACAGCACAGCCCAGCTTTCCTGCCCTAACATGGCCCCTATGCCAGCTATGGGTTGGGAGATGCAGAGGTAAAGTAACATTCAGCAGAGTTCTCCACCAGAAGAGTTCTCTGCTGGAATTTTCTACCCGAGTTGAGCACAGGGGTGTAACTCACTTGAGAATCTAGCCCAAAGTCTTCTACACTCATGATATCTCAGTCTCTAATGGACTGACCACAGGTGTGCAGTGACTGTTTAAGCAGGTACACATAAATACTCACACAAATACAACGAATCTCTTCCTTCTCTAGCTACTGTGCACACACCAAATGAAAATCAGATCTAAGCTGTCTCTGCAAACCTGAGAAAAGTTACCACCACAAACATGAGGTAGGAGTTGCTGGACTAGATTGAACCTACTACCCTGTCTTTGACAGTGGTCAGTACCAGATGCTTCTCTTGCTACCTCTGACAATACCGCAATGCCCAGAGAAGGCAAACAGAACCTTGTACCTTGAATGAAACCTTTAGTTCACTGTCACAGCACCAGATTCAGACCGTTTATAGATTGCAGTTGCAATGTCACAGGAAAGAAAGAAGCAAGGATTTTAAGGGACATTTCGTATAGTGCTTAGAGGCTGGGCTGCAGCCGTAGGAAATGCCATAAAGTGCTATAGGTACAAATCTTAGGGGGGATGGACAACATGGTCCAGTAGATCTTCTCCACGTCTAATTCGGATTGTTCATTCACAAAGGAGTCTGGGGAAATAGAGTTTCTTCCACTCAAATACCTTCTCTTCCCACCATATGACAAGAACTTCTTGCTGCAGGAGAAAACGTTCCCAGTACGTAGGTGCTCTGTGCTGTCTGACCCAGTAAGCAGCAAAACAAAGCAGGGAATTGGGGTTCCGGTCCCTCCCCTAACATTCTTCAACTAGTCTGGACTTTCATGCTGTTTGCATGGTTACCCTTGGGCCAGTGAGAGTCACAGGTACTGGTCTCTGCCAGGCAGTCAAAATTCAAATGATATTATCATCCTCCAGCACACAAACAAGCGGGCTAAAGATTCAACCCAGTAGCCTGCAGAGAAGACCAGTTGCATCACCCCCCTGAACATCGTGTTCGTCAACAAGCTCAGCGGGGAAGGATAAGAATGTCAAAGAGAAAAACAAATTTCCTCCTGGAACCAAGAGCAAAACAAAGGTGACGAGCAGCACAAGCAAAACACCGAGGGCTGTGCTGGGGACTTAGTGTGCAGATCCTGTTATGCAACCTGCACGGGACGCCTCAGGCACCTGCAGAGTGAGGCATGCGGGTCCCAGAGAATACCCCCCTCGCCTGCTGACGGCTCTGTCTGAAAATACTTCACATCAGGCACATAGACCCCCCCTCCCCAAGATAGCTCACAGAGAATGTCCAGTACACCCCACTGAGTGACAAATACATGGATTACATTAAACCCCCCTTGCATGCCAGGGATTGGGAGCGAGATGCCCAGTTCCCATAACATATCCAATGCAGAACACCCGCTGGGAGCTAGACAACCCAGCCCCACAAGATATCCTGGTGCAGAATGTCCCGTGTCTCCCCAGTAACAACGGGGCTTGCAGATCATGCAGAACAGCTCATGCAGAACTCCCTGGGTGCCACAAGCGTAGATCTGATGAAAGAAGCCTTGTGCACGTCTTTGGTGTTTTAAAAGGGCCTGATATTTCCCCGCGGACTTTCATTCATTCTCCAATATTCCACAGGGTCTCTTTTTGTAAGACAAATGTCATATCCCGCACCCTCCCCCACCCTCACACGCTTCCACACACACACATGATGATTTCTTTCTCTCCCTCTCTCTCTGTGCTTCTCTATCGCCGTCTCTTGCTTTGCTGTCAGTCACAGCAGGCAAGCTCTAAAGATCACCCCAGCTAAACCTCACAGAGAAGTGTCCTGCCTTTGTTTCTGCTTCACATGGGCTTAGGGGACTCTTTGTTCTCTACCATAGGAGGATGATGTAACTAGCTAGAAAAGGGAAAGGAGAAAAACGTTCGCTGCCCTCCGCACAGACACCTTATAATCAAGAAAGAGGGAACATTGGGTGATAGTTCCCTTATTCTAGTTAGCTTGGGTCCATTTTGAAAGCATCTGTTACAGGCCATAACATTACATAGACAATGTTAATGTGCATCTGTCTGTCAGGGCAGGATACCGTCTGTCTTTTCTTTGTCCTTTTGAGGAAGGCCGATTCCCTTTCTCACTAAGCTAAAAGCCCAATCCCTAGGCCTTCCCAGCTCCCAGAGAACATCAGCCCTTGATTCAATTCTGATTCTTGTTCTGTCACTTTTCTGACTATATTTTGCTTTTCCCATTCCCAGGGCCGTGGTAACAACGTGATTCACTGCCGGAAGGATGGCACCTGGAGCGGCTCCTTTCACCTCTGCAAGGAGATGCAGGGCCAGTGCTCTCTTCCCACTCAGCTCAACAGCAACCTCAAGCTGCATTGTGCGCACGGCTATGGAATAGGTATATGAGCTCAAGCCATGGCCGCAGCTGGTGGGGAGGGGGGAAGGGAGGAGACAAGAGTCCTTGGGTCATCGTGTTTTGGGGACCAATTTGCCCGAGTGGGAAGCAGCTAATTAGGATTTGCAGAGAACATCAAGCTTTCAGATGCCACACACCAGGTAACATATGCTGCCTTCCTAGTCCCTCACAGCATTTCCACTTCCACCACGTTCCTTGTCCTGCTGAGTTTAATGAGCAGTTCCCGGGATCAAACTACAAGAGCAACAAATCCAATATGATCTTTTTAAAATAAGTGAAGAAATACACACGCATTTCCTCTTGGTCTTAGGTGAATCCCCCCCCCACACACACACACAAACAGGCAAATATTCCCACTCAGCTACCCGTGTTCACACACACATACAAAACTCACAGATATTCTCACCCATATAGTCTCTCCCCCACCAACACAGAAATACACACACGTACGTACGCACACACACAAACATGCTCTCCCACCCATGCACATTCACAAAGACACAAGTGCACTCCCCCATGCATAAATACTCCTCTGCAAATATGAATTCACCCATCCAACCACATTCTTTGTCAAACACACACATCCACAGGCGCGTGCGTCTGAAGGCACACAAAAACACTTACCAGCGCGCGCACTCTCATATGATCAGTTATTATGACTCATAGAAACCTATATCACTTTACAGATATGGAGGAAGACAAGATCCTTACTCCAGGGAGTTTATCATCTGCCTTAGACAGAACATAGCCATGCTGTGAGCCCTGGCAGCAGACAATGGCAGGGAGTGGGGAGGGATGGGAAAGATGGAGGGTTTCAGCAACAAAAATCATGTGATTGCTGTGTTTGTGCACATGCGTGTGCGTGATACCAACCTGCCATGTTAGCACCAAGCTTTTTTATTGATTTATACTCTTCTATGTGTTTTATTTAAAGAATTAATCAGAAGGTATAGGGGGGAAAGAATAGGAGTGTGGGTAATGGTGACAGGTTCACCAAAATAAGTGAGGAATAATTTGTGCACTTTTCTGGAAGAGATCTAGTGCATAGGTTACTGGACTGGGTTCCATCCCCAGCTCTGCCACTGACTTGCTGTGTGACCTTGGGCAAGTCACTTACCCTTGCTGTGCCTCTGTTTCCCCACCCACTCTCTGTCTGTGCTTCACTCAATGGGGCTTTGATCTCAGTTGGGGTTCCTAGTTGCTACTAGAATACAAATAATAATACTAAAGGAGACTGCCTCAGTCCTAGGGGCCGTGTGAAAACACCACAAGGTCAAGAGTGGGAGAAGGAGACAAAGGCTGTCTCTTCTCCAGTGCTTTGGGGCAATCTCCCACCATTGCACTAGCGCTAATGCAGCTCTGCCCGTAGCGACAGGGGTACCAGGGCTACCACAGCCTGGCTGTGTCACTGAACCCTGCTCAGAGCAGGTCTACATGACCCGGTGGCAAAGCCACTCGTTCTCTGTTTACACTGGTGCCCCACCTCCTGCCTCCATTTCTACCACCGTGGGCTCGCACCAGTGATGTGGCCACAGTTGGAGAGCTGAAGAAAATGGTTAGTGTAGATGGGGCCAGAGAGAGATTGGATGTAGCATGGGGCACACAAAAGGGGCCGAGGGGAACGAGGGACAGAGATGCAGGCCTGGGCAGAGCAGAGCATTGATGCAGAAGGATAGGAAGCCAGCAGGGAGGAGGAGGCATTCCAGTAGTGGGCCAGGTCTGTGAGAAATACAGCCCTCCTCCCATGAAGATTATAACCCCCGCCTGAGCATCCTGTAAGAGTGACAAACCCACATACCAATACGTTCTTTGGGAACCCTCAGAAAGGTCTATCTTATTTCTGCCTAAGTACTCAGCGTGGGCTGCTAGGCTTTGAATTGCTGCCTGTGCTGAGCTCTGTTGTAGGTCAGATTCAGATTGCTGGGGGACGTGCTATATTTACCATTCTGCACACCGGCTTGCACGTGCCTTTCCCAAGGTCACCATCCGAGCGCCATACTGGAGCATTCGAATGTGAGCTGTATTAGATGCAGCTTGGAGAGAAACCCCGGGCCCCTTCCTCCCCCCCACCAGCCCCTTTCCCTAAACCTCCTCCCCCCACTGCTGTCCCTTTGAACTTGGAGAAAGTGTTCCCTGTTGTGCAGATCTCTCATTATATTGTAACCATTGTAAGGTACCAGGAGCCTGCTTCAGTCCCGTCCCCGGGGAGAGGAACACAACCTGGATGAGATCACTTCTCTTTAATGGTGCCAATTACGGATCATATATCAAAACAATTGAGACCTGCTCCTTTCCTTGAGTGTAAATAGCACAGTGGAGTGAGCTGTGAGCAGGCAGCAGCGACTCTTAATTTGACAATGCATTTTACCCTTGAGATGAGGTGACCTTTGCTTACCTACCAGGGGTTGCCACTTTTTCAGAGAAGAAAGACTGATTCCCCTGTTCCCAGGGAACATCGCTCGGTGCTGGAGGCAAGGCAGCATTTCAGCCCTTCTTTGTGTGCTCCTGGCCCTTTTCACCTCCCTCCCAGTGGATGCTTGTTAGCTGAGCTTGCATTAGCAGTGTCCAGAAGACAGATCCCTTGGGCCCAATCCTGGTGTGCCCCACACCCTCAGAAAAGCTTCAGTAGGACTCAAGGGAGCTCAGAGTACTGGCCTGCAGCATAGATTTTAAAAAAAAATTAATGGACATGTCCTATCTCCTAGAACTGGAAGGGATCCTGAAAGGTCATTTGAGTCCAGCACCCTGCCTTCACTAGCAGGACCAAGTACTGATTTTGCCCCAGATTCCTAAGTGTCCCCCTCAAGGATTGAAGTCACAACCCTGGGTTTAACAGGCCACTGCTCAAACCACTGAGCTATCCCTTTCCTCTCCTGGCCTGTGACCAGGACCTTGGACCTTGACCTTTTCAGCTAAAGGGGTAACTCTTAGGGTAGCCTCTGAAGTCTGTTATCCTCTAGTGCAGCGGTTCTCAACCAGTGGCCCTGGGCGGCCGCGAGCAGGTTTCAGGGGGTCTGCCAAGCATGGCCAGCATTAGACTCCCAAGGACCCAGGGCAGAAACCCAAAGTCCTGTTGCACCAGACTGCAGCCTGGGGCTGAAACCAAAGCCGGAGCAACTTAGCTGTGTGGTGCCCTCTGTGGTGTGGGGCGCCAGGCAAGTGCCCTGCTTGCTACCCTCTCGCGCCAGCCCTGGCTTTTATATGCAGACAAACAATTGCTGGGGAGGGCAGGCCTCAAAAAGGAAAAGGCTGAGAACCCCTGGTCTAGTGGAGCAGCCACTAGCTGGAGAAATTGACACACACTTTGTGAGTGTCTCCCATCAGCACTTCTCAGGAGCAGGTCATGTATTTTGGAAGTCATCTGGATGTCCCCCAAAAGAGGATCTTTTCCTTCCACTCAGGGGCCTAGCCAAACCTGGCAGATAGCCAGTCAAATCTGTGGAGTCACTACTGCTCAGACGAGAGACGTAAAACAGAAACAAAGCCTCCCTAATTAAACTAACTGGCTCCTGCTTTGTTCCAACTGGCTCCTCCACGTGAGAACAAGAAAAAAAAAAGATAGAGGTGGCTGGGGGAAAAACCGTACCCAGCCAGGGACAGTGTGACCCTAACACTTTTCCTTTTCTCCTCAAACACCTCATCTGCTCTGCCTGGCTGTGGTGACTTTTGAGCCAAAGGCACAGCCATCCAAACCACTCCACAGATGAACTCCCCCTCACGCAGATTGGAGTGCAGGATCCCTAATGACAGGGTTGCAGCAGCTGCCCCTCTCAGCAGCCATTTGCTGGGGGCGGAAATGGTAATAGTCCAGCACGCTAGGGCCTATGGTTGTGTCACCACGTTACTGCAGAGCACCGCAGTGTGTTTTAACAAGGGTAGGATTCCCGCAGGGCATGGCAGTTAATCAGAGAAAATACCAGTTTACACGTGCACAAATTGATCATTACCTCTCCTCTTACTTCTTGTTTAGCATGGGGCTTAGGTGATAGCCAGCTGCAACATCATTAGACGTGCTCTCCATTATTTCAGGGTCTTCTAATTTGGGGAAATCAGGCCATTGGCTCGTTGTCCATGTCAGAAGTGAGAGGAGTTTGTTGGCCTCTGCTCAGTCGCTTCATGGCTGCAGAAAGAGCTCTTGAAATAGAACTGCCTTCAATGTCTCTCAGTGATTGCTTCAGGAAGTGAATAAATCCCCCATTCGATCCATGGATAAGTAGCCACAGTGATATTTTGATATTGTAATCTATTGGTCACCTTAAGAAGCAAGCCCTTATGCATATCTCCCTCCCCCTCTGGTCCTAGGGTCACAAGCTGTGGGGTGTGGTCAGAATCCTCTCACAATGTAAATCCCAAGAGGTTGCGAGGGGCGTGGAGGTGAAGAGCTCCATTATGGTTGTCTGTAGTAATCGTTCTGCAGAGTAGGGAGATGCAGGGTACTCAGATAATTGAAATGATGGGAGGAGAGTGACACGGTGTTTGCTTTCTTCCTTCGTTTCCCTCTGCATGTGCCATGAAGGAGCCGAATGCACCACCTCGTGTCCGGATCACAACGAGCCCATCCTGCTGCGTGTGAACGAGACCATACAAGACATCCAGCACTGGATGAACCCTCAACGAGTGAAGGTCAGTGGTGGTGGATGTTACTAAATACCCCTCCCCAGGCCCGCCAACTTTCATGTTCCTCCAGAGTAGGTGAACAATCAACTTGACCCACAAAGCAGAATTTAAGGATGTAGGGGATAGCGCTGTCCGAGGAGTGGTAATATTTCATACCCGTCTGTGTGGCGAGACATCTTCCCTCTTTGGAGAAGGTTGTCATCAGTAGGGGCTCCAAACCTGATTCTTGTTTACCCCGTGGCCCCTTTACTTTGCTGTAGCAGGGCCCATTTAACTCTGCAGTTTCCCAGTGCAACATCCTCTAGGCATATCCACCTTGAGTTAAAGGGATCACGTCCTTGCCCTCTGATCCACGCAGCTCCTAACAGTTCTGATCTGGTGGGACTTTCACCCTTGCACCAACACCATGGGGAGTGCAGACAATGCACTTTTGTACCTACTGTAGGAGAAAGCAAAGGGGAACAAGAAAAACTGCACAGGGCAGGTTTTAAATTCTTACTACTCTTCGGTTTTCTGTGCACATTGGGTGGTGGAGACCTGTCTGTGTTCAGGCAGCAGAAGAACTTGATATGGGGCATATATAATTTCCCAAACTGGCTGAGGCAACTGATTCTCCTACGTCCCCATGTGACAGACATCTGTCTCCTCAGCACAGCATCCATTTCAGAGGTCACCGCTCTCTCCTTCTGCACTCTGCAAAGGCACACACTCAGATCCACGCACAGGCCAAACACTCATATCATGCACACGCACTTATATGTACCCATGAAAACACACACAGGTGGACACTGGTTGGCACCCTTACAAGCATGTACCTGCAGATGCACACACACAAAGAAACACAGATGTACACAAATACATATTTACAGTCACCCATAAACACACCTACCCAAATAGTGCACCTTTACACACACATTCAACCACCATTGGAAACACACACACACATGCACGTGTGTAGGTTAGACAAACAAGTACACAGATACATCCAAAACCACACTCATGCTATGCATACATACATAAATATAAGCTCCTGCATAGAAACCCACGTAAATAGGCACTTACATACACACTCTCGCTTATACAGGTTAGTGCAGGCATATAAACACAGAAATTCACTCTGTGTGCCAGTTTTTCAAAAGCACTTAGCACCTGGGGTGCAGGGTGGGTGCAGAGCATTTTTGAAAATCTGGCCCCTTTTTCATGCCAAAATTGGAAACCATTTTTTTTAAATGTCTCCCCAGTAGCAGGTGCTGAGTACTTGAAAGTCTGGTCCTGAGCTCTGTGGGAAATCCGGCCCTGCATTTTACATATCCAGGGCCAGATTTTCACAAGGGCTAAGCACCCACCAGACAACCAGCATACTGAGCATATTTGACAATCCGTCTTTTTAGGTGCCTACCTGTAGCATCTTTGAAAATTTGGCCCTGAGTGTGGGTGCTGAGCCCTTCTGAAAATCCTGGCCGTGCTGTGCTTGTGTGCTGCACACAGACAGGCAGACAGAACGATAGAACCGCTCCTGGGAGGTGACTGGAGGCTATCACAATCACAGGCTGTCTCTCTGCTCTCCTCATTCACTCCATACTTTCTGATTCCATTACTGCCCCAGCCTAGGCTTTGCCAAGTTGCTGGTGTGAAATACATCGCTGTAAAAACCTTATCTCTGTATTCGAGGCTATTTCTCACTGGCTCTATCCTGAGCTCTGGAGTTCAAAGAGGTTTTGTAATTCATGGTGAAATAAAACCACAGCTTCCCTCCCAATCTCTGCTGCGCTGCCCTCATTTATTGATGCCGGGACTCGGAGGGAGCTGTAATGGGCAATTGTAAGCCCAGGTTTACAATGCAGTGTGGATGCTTCAGGGTCTCTGGAGGGCTCATTAGGCAGCAGGGGGAAAAATGGTAGTAAAAGGGGAGAATAGGGGAGTGAGATTTGGGCGGGGAGGATTGATGGTTTCCAGGAGCACAGTGGAAAATCTGGGTTAATTTTGCCTCTACAACAAAGATCTTTAGATTGTGACTGGTTAGGAGTTTGACCCACACACACACTAAAAAGGATTGGTTTGTAAATAGCAGATTAAAGGGTTGAGTTTCTAAAACTATGTTAAAAGGTGGGTAGGATATTGTGAGTACCAAGTGCAAATTAATCCACTTCAACAAACAGACCTCTTTGGAAACGGAGAGGACGGAGCATCTCCCTAGAGCAGGTTCTGGTTGGATCAACTAGGGGATTGCTCTTAGAAAACATCTTTCCATCTCATCACTCAGTGTCAGTCTCTGCGTAATTCTGGAAGGCCTGCAGCTAAGGAAGGGGTAACTTTTGCAAGCGAGCAGTGTTCGTGTTCGGCCCTGGGGCCGGTCTGTGCTCAGAGTTTGATCATTTCTGATCAGTTCCAAAATTTGAAGAGGAAAAAAAAGAAAAGAAAAGAAAATGACACATTCACTTCCCTCTCCAAACCCCACCTGCTGTGAAACACTGGAATGGTTTACCCAGAGAGTCGTGGCCAGACCATCCTTTGGGGTCTTTGCAGTGCAGACAGACCTTCAGACTAAGCCCAGGCTCTGACTTAGGTTTGACCCAAAGCACCTTTTCCGTCTACCCACAAATCAAGTCTAACTAAGGTCAGCAAGCACTCAAGACCCGGGTCCTAGGACCTTGCTGTGGGGGTGGGTCAGAGCCCGAACCCTGCTGTGACTTGGGTCCAGCCCTGTCATTTTGCAGTGTGGACGCAGAGCAGGCTGCAGACCGGAGTCTGAAGGTCTGCATAGTGCGGCATGGTCATGGTAGGACAGCTGTGAGATCCAGGCCTAGCAATTGTAAGCCAAGGTTTACAGTGTTGCATGGACGCTCAAGCATGGCCTTGGAAACCCCTAGTCCACAAGCCCGGATCCCAGAGAGCCAGCCTTTGTGTGCAGTGCAGATACACCCTAAAACAAGATTTAATATTTTCTGAAAGATGCACTTTTCTCCAGCTTCTGGGACAAGTTCTGTGCTTTGTGCATGCAGGGGGTTGGGCTCGATGGTCATGGTGACTCATCTGGCCTTGGAAGCTGAATCTGTGAATCCCCCGGTACGTCCCCTTCCTTCATGGGCCATAGGAAGAATGGAATTGCCCAACGCAGTCATAACCTATGTACCTTTGTATTATGATAATGACTGTAACCTAAGCTCATTCCCAGGCACTGACATGAGCCCCAAGCCATTCCAGTGACATATGCCTCCCTGATGACCCCCTCTTTTATCTGCTTTTGCAGCTCAGCAGCCCTCAGATTCATGCCTTGCCAGGCAGCCTCGTATATTTGCCTTGGTCTTGTCCCCACCCCATAAATACCATTGGGTCACATCTGCAAGCCAGGCTCCCGAGGTGGATCTCCCATTCCTCCTCTGCTCGGTATCTGTGTTTATTTACTTCAGTCGGCCCATGCAGTGCTGCGAGTGCCCGTGTATTCATTAGAGCCACCACTGTTAGGACCAATGGCCGCAAATCAAAACCACCCAGATTTCCATACAGACAGAACTCTCCCATCAAGCCATGCCTCCCGCCCCTGCCTCACCTGCGAGGAAAAGCCTTGAGGGGAACAAGCTAGCCTTGCATTGGGAATTCAGGCTTTGGCAAACCAGCAAGAAAAGCCAAGTCCATAGCTGAGGGCCTTTCTCTGAGAGGGTTCTGCTCCCAGCCTCCTGCATATTAGCAGCGTTGGGTGTTAGTGGGAGCAGCTCCAATGATCTCATCTGCCAAGGTATCGCACTGGGAGAGAGCTGGTCTCTGAAGTCACCAGGACTGAGCCCACATAAAGCTCCCCGTTATTAAACCCACCACCTTAAATAGCATCTGGAAACGACCTGGAACCAACGCAGATCACAAGGGGACTGTGCTTTGGGCAAGTAGCGACTTTGTATGTGCTACTGCACCGGCTGCTTTCTGAGTGAGTTAGGACTGTGCATGTCTGAGGAGGGTTGTGGGAGGTGAAAATGGCCCTTCACACACACACAACACCCCCTCTTCAAGATCTGGGTGCAGTCCCCTGCTTGCCTCACCGCAGACTCTGCTCTCTTGGCCATTCCCTCTCTAACGTGGAGAAGGGAAAAATGTGGTGTGGGGGGGTTTAGGGTCCCTCCTCCCCAAACCGGCCAGCAGAAAGCTTGGCAGAGCAGCTGCATGACATGAACCCCACCCCCTCCCCCAAGCCTCTCACTGTAATATGGACCCTCCATGTCCCCCTCCAGTCACAGCTCAAAAGCCCCTGGTCAGGTCCTAATTAATTTAATATGGGGCTAATCAGCCCAAAGGCATCCTACAGGGCTCTACAATATGGCAATGTGGCCGGTAGCTGCATTCCCTCCCTCTGGGTGAAACTGCCCCCTAGGCTAAGGGCCAGCACAAAACCTAGCCACCATTTAACAGCTGGGGCTTACATGAGGCATAGGCATTTTGCTAGCCAGTTGGCTAGGGGGTGGATATCACCTTGTGTATATAGCTACAGGGAGAAGACAAAGCTGAACAGCTGATGTGGTTTCACGCAGGTAAGTAGAGCTGGGAGAAATTTTTCACACTCATTTTTTCAGATTCGGAGACACATACACATTTCACAAATTCATGTCGTTTTCGCTGAATTGTTTTGGTCAAAAAACAACGGAAAAAAAATTCCCCCCAAATCGAAAGGTTTTGACTTTTCCATTCAGAATTACTTTTTGTTCGTAAATTTCCTTTAATCCTATTTTTTTAATGTAAAATGTTTTTTAATAGTTGAAACATGTCAGTCTGATTGAATGAAATGTTTTGTTCAATCTGAAATGATTTTTTTTCTGACTTGTCATTTCATCAAAATTTTCCCCAAAAAAATTCAGATTGAACCAAAATGATTTTTTTTAAGTTTTTCAGAATTGCCAGTGAACTGACAAATCCATTTTTCTCCTGGCTCTACTGGTGAGCTCAGCGAAAATAACCAATAGATCCTCTACAGAGAACCAGCCTTACTTGGCAACAGCCTTTCTGAAGAAGAGGCTTCTCCAAACATACTAAGAACAAGTTTCCTCCCCCTTTATTTAAATGCCACCTCCCTGAAGCACCCCAGTCTTGTCTGTCCACTTGAGTGGTGGCCTATGTTAAGTCTTTACTAGAGTTGTTGTTCCCCCACTAAAGCACAGGAAACAAGTGTTAGGCAATGCACATTGATTTGGGATTTTAAGTAGTATCTCTGTTTTTATGCAATTAGATGCTCCTGGCAAATTGTTCATATGAACCTCAGTTTTGCAAAGTTTGAGCAACTGTAGATGAACAACAGCCTTTGCTGTGGTGGAGCCTAGAGGTGGAGTTTGTCCACACTGGACATCCACTTCAGCCCATCTCCATTTTCCCAGAGGTGTTTTCTGGAAACCATCGACTGTCCCATCACTGCCAGTGTTTTAATTCTTCCTTTCAGTTGACTTCTTGCTCGGACTGTGTGTAATGAGATATGGAGTCGATCACCTCTAAGCAGTTGGTGTGAATCCAGCCCAGGCGGTTGGATCCATTAGGTGACCGCTCACTGCCGTCATGTGGGATAGGTTTGGTGCTGTTAGGGCAGTTCTCAGGCTGCAGTAACCGTCAGTCTCAACAGAGAGACAGAGGACTGAAGGGGCTGTGGAGAGGACTCTCCCGGTCAGGGCTAGTGCGTATCAACAAGACATGGTGATTGGGTGCTTGCCCTGCTGCTGCGAGTGCTTGACCTCTTCTGTGGATAAACACAGTCCTTCCCTTTCCAGGACTGTCAGGCCAGTCCCGTTCTCCAGCTCCCAATTCACATACTCAGTCACGTATATTGGCAGCAAATGTTTTTTTGTTTTTTTGTTGTAATGTTGGTGCCCCAGGGAGCAGAGGAAGTTCTTTGGAAACGCAGTTATTTTTCTCACATTATTTGGATGGGTCTGGGCATGGAGAAGGGAAAGGCCTGTATTTTTCTTCAGTTCTCCTTCAGCTTAGCCCTGGGTTCAAAAGCTCCCGGAGCCAGTCCTTGCCTCTTCCCAATCCCCCGTCTTATATGTTTTGAAACCTAAAAAGGTTTTCTCTTTTTTGCCCTGAAGCACAGTAAATAAAAGGGGGAAAAAAATGTCTTACCGTTTGTGGCAGCCTTGAAATTTCCAGATGTCTGTCAAGAGCTCATTGGGAGCAAACTGGATGCTGTGGGGCCCCTGCACCTTGCGGTCTCCCTCGCTGATGGGATAAACAACATTGGTTTCTCCCTCCTCCCCCGTCAGCTTCCCCAGCCTCTTCCCCTCTCACATAGACGGGCCCTGTTGTGAGACAGGTGGGGCAGGCCAGGCCTGACTAATAGTGGAAAATCTGAGGGTGTCGGAAAGATAAACAGCCCTGTGCTGATAGTATAAAAGTCCTTTTTCCTAGCACACATCAGGTAAGCCTCAAATGACAGAAACTGTACAAACATGCTGAGGTTCCCCTGCAGACGGATAAAATTAGGCCTCAGATAAATAGGGGAAGGGATGGCTCATTCCACAGTCTCTTCTAAATGTTAATTCCTTTCTTTCCTAAGCCTCTACCACAGTTCCTACTGTTTGGCAAATGCCCCTTGGCACGCCTCACAAAACCAGCCGTTGTGTCACCGTTGTTATCTTAATATGATTGTTCCCTCCTCTGTAAAGGAAACGGACCTTCTGAAATGAGTGTTGTGACGGATGGACGTTCAGGGAGGGTGGGGATCAGAAGGCCGCATAGAGATAGTAGTCATGCAGTCTACGCAGTACTCCTTACTAAGCTCGCTTCTGGTAGGGTCTTTCTTAGGTAGGGAAGATTTGGTTTAGACAAAATAATAATCCTCTTTGGTTCCTCTGGACTTTCCCTCCTCTCCTCTCCACCCAAAGTCTATCCAAACCCTCAACCATTTCTTGATATTTGAAAGAGTTTGACTTAATCTTCTTTTTCCTTTAGCTTCCATGTTTGCGGGTACCATTACCATGCCGCCTGTGCCTCCACTAGGGAAAAAAAGCGTGTTCTTACCTCATGGGGTATCTGAGACGTGGTAACTAATCCAAGTGAGGTAAAACCCAAGTGAAGACAAGGCAGATTGTAGTTTTACACAAATTAGCAGGTCAAGGTAAAGACTATGGGGAAGGCCTCATGTCTTCACTGGGATTGTACCCCATGTTAGTTACCATGTGTTAGTTAACATGAGGTAAGAATGTACCTTTTTTCCTAATAAAGGCAATGCCTCTGTGACAACTGGGGACTCGAAGTGAGAGTGTCATCAGAAATAGACCTGCTCGCATGAGCTCTTCCACTCCCTTCTGCAGACCTATCGGGTTTGAAGACTTTTTTTTTAAATATCTGTGTTTTGACCATGACTCGTCCTTCCCAGCTTTGCCTTATGGAAAAGTCATGTAATGTTTGATGAAGCTGGAATCAATAGGGTTCTATTGAAATGCCTTTAAATGTAATAGCGGATATAGTCTTTTTTATGGGTTATTTTGAGTGGCCTTGTGGGGCTACAGTGCTATTTAAAATCTATATGAGGGTGCAAAAGGCTTATAGAAAGGTTTCCATTTTCTATTCAATTCTAAAAGACTTTTTTCCATAAGCGCTTTTTTCCACCCCCAGCACTCGCCCCAGCAATCTCCTCATGCAGCATGGGGAGGATAGACAGCCATAAAAAGTGGTGCCTGGTGGCAATAGTGTGACCAGATGTCCTGATTTTATAGGGACAGTCCTGATTTTTGGGTCTTTTTCTTATATAGGCTCCTATTATCCCCCACCTCCTGTCCCGATTTTTCACATTTGCTGTCTGGTCACCCTAGGTGGTGGCAAAGAAGTCCCCTAAAGCCATTCCGAAATGTCTCCCTCACACTTCACAGAGCTAGAGCCTGGATGCTACCTTTCCCTTTCCCTGCCACAAACCCCCCACCATGAGTGAAATATTGAACATGACATTTCAGGAGACCCTTAAATATTATTTTAATTCCAAACATTCTGTTGTTGCAAGTGTCAAGTCCAACACGTCTTGTAAATACTTGGAGGACTGTCAGATCCTGAAAATACAAGAGGTGTTAGGAACGGAACTACTTGGGAGAGTTTGGTGGGGTGGGGGGGCATGTATGCAAGCACATTCGCTTTGTGTACAGTGATTTCTTTGTCTTAGCCCATTTCTTTTTTTCTCCTTCTCCAGAGCGTTGTCTGCACAGCAGGACTCAAGTGGTATCCACACCCAGCGCTGATTCACTGCATCAAAGCCTGCGATGTGAGCATTAGAGTTAATTAACTAAGCCCATCCAGTTTGGTTTCCTAGGGTGGGTGGTAACAATGGGTGCAGATGAATCGGTTTTAAATCTCTGTTTCTGAGGAATGGCCAAATCCGGTTTGGCCTTGTCTTTATTTGCAGTTAAATGGTCTTCAGCTGCACCAGTTCTGACACCTATTGGCAAGAAAAGGTCATTTTTCTAGTGCAGAGCAGTGCTCAATGACAGCTGATGATTGGACGAGCCTTACAGTGTCTAACTAAGGTGGACAATTCTTGGCTACTAAACAGGCCTGATTCCCTACACTTGGGCATTCTCAGGATTTGGCGAGTCATCACTGGACAGTCACAAAAGCCTCCAATTGTTTGCCTTGATTTTGAAGGGGTTTAAGGTTGCTCTGTCTGACTAGAAATTGAACTCTCTGAAAGTCCAGGGCACCCCCTTTCCCCTGAACCTTGGAGAAGAGATAAACATTAGGAAAGAGAAAGGGAGCAAGAACAACCCAGATGTGGAACTGGAGCAGGAGTGACTGGGAAATGGCGGGAGGAAGGAGGACTGGAGATGGGGACTTTTAAAATACTGAGATTGGCATGTTTCAAAGTGGCTTATGGAGTTAGGCACCCAACTGTCATTGAAGTACAATAGGAATTGGGGTGCTAACACCTTTAGGCTTCATTGGAATTCCCAGCCTGAATTATTTTCTGAGTTCAAAAACTGGACACACGTCAACCTCACCTTGGCACTGAATACAACAGGAAAAATGGCCACTGATAGTCAAAACCCACCAAGTGGCCCCTCCAAGCCAAAGTTTTGCCTCCTAAAGGAAACTGTGTTGATGAACCCTGCCAGACAGGTTTTTTTGGGCAGTGGGGGGAGAGATAGCTCAGTGGTTTGAGCATTGGCCTGCTAAATCCAGTGTTGTGAGTTCAATCCTTGAGAGGGCCACTTAGGGATCTGGGGCAAAAAATTGGTCCTGCTAGTGAAGGCAGGGGGCTGGACTCAATGACCTTTTGAGGTCCCTTCCAGCTCTAGGAGATTGGTATATCTCCAATTATTACCTATTAACTCATCCTGCCTATGAAGGACTTATGCATCAAGGCCCTTCCCCACCCAGCAAACAGTTCAAATCAAGGCATTATTAGCATCTCCTACCCATTGTATCTGAATAAGCATTCTGTCAGGTCTAGAGCCATGGAAAGCATTTCCAATGAAACCTAAAAAGCATATTGAACTCTCCTGGTTTCATCACACGCTCAGCCGTCTGCCCCGATATACTGAAAGGTTAACAAACCTCCCCATTGACTCTCGGCCCATTTTTGAGCAAATCAAGGCAGTTTAAGGCTTGGTTCTGGCTTTTTAGTCACATGTGCCATTAGCGATTAATGATTGTCAGGAAGTATGAAATGTCTGTTGGCGGCTTCCTTGAACAGTTGTAGAAGCCTTGACATATTTTGTGTAAAAGCGGCACTGGGCACCTCTGACTTGACTCCCACCACTGTGTTGTCTGAGCACTCCACAAGCGTCTCTTCGCAGCCCCTTTGTGAGGCAGGGAAGCGTTATCCCCATTTACCGAGGGAGAAACTAAAACACAGAGGGATTAAGGCTCAGATCCTCAAAGGTTTTTAGGCCCAATGATTTCAGTGGAAGTTGGGGTTATGAATACCATTGAGGGTCTGGGCCATGTGACTCACCCAATATCACACAGAGAGGCTATAGAAGAGCCAGGATTTGAACCAAGCTTCCTGAGTTCTATGCCAGTGCATTATCCTTAAGAATGTCTTTGCTCCTCTGAGCTTTCCACTAGCACCTCACTGAGAATCCCAAGCACTCATAATACTCTCAGCACGCCTGTGCCTTCAGTAAACATTACTCCAGTTTTATAGGTGGGTACACTGAAGGGAAGTGACTTGCCCAAGGTAGCAGAGCTTGGAACGAAACTCAGATCTCCTGACTTCCACACTAAATACTAGACCACAGGCCTCCTCCTGTGTGGATGTTGTGTGGTATAACTTTCACATGGTAAAAGACAGGTTCTTCTTTGAGTGGACGCAGCCATGTATTCTGCGTGGGTGTGCGCACCCTGTGCACCAGAGCCAGAGAACTTTACCCATAGTGGAAGCGTTCACACCCTGCAACCATAGCCCCTACCCTAGCCATATAAGGATGGTGCTGCCCTAACCCCCTGAGTTCCTTCTCACTGCCCATGGCCAAGAGTCGAAGATCTATGTGTTGTCTACACCTCACAATTTCATCTCAGTTTCTGAGAACTGTTGCTTGTATATAATAGTAGGAGTTTAGTTAAGTGTTAGTTTAGTTTAGTTAAGTTTAGGTTTAGTTAAGTGTTAGTTTAATTTTAGCTAGAGTAGTTGGCTGAGTTGTTTGATGGCCTCACCAGTTGTTCATTGTGTAGGGGGGCATCTCTAGCAGCGACTCCCACGTGAGGTACTTGCTGTGTCTCGGGGAGGGACACATTAAAGACAGAGGCTCCATCTGCAAGTTATTCACAAAGAGGACCCTGATGGCGTGAGATTTGCTGTTGGAGCAGTATCTCCTGGAGCGGGCCATGAGGCCCTCATCTCATCGGCAGTCGCCTTCAGACCTGGCAGGTGATGCTGCTTTGCATTCAGGCTCTGGTGTTTGCCCCAAGAGGAAAAGGGTTCTTCATCCTCCTTTGGTCAGTGAGGAAAAGGTCCCATAAAATGAACCAGGACCATTCCAGGGCTTAGGGAGACTCCTCCTCCTCCTCCTCTTCTAAGAGGAGTGCTGACCAGCACTGGCATGTGGGATGGAGCAGGTCTGTCCAGCCGCTCCCTGGCCCAGCACCGAGGGCAGCTAAGGCCCATCCTGTCAACTCTGGTTGTGGTCATGGGCGTCCATTGAGTCCAGTACTAACAAAATAGGCACCACGCCAGTAGCATACGAGGGAGCATCAGACCTACTTTGTCTCTCAATCCCGGACTCTTCATGATTCAGGAAGTCTCCATTGCTATGGTGTCTACTGGCTCATCCTCTGTTGTGCCCTTGGCGCCTTCTGGCCATGTCACAGAGCCGATGGGGACATCGGCACCATAGCTTGCACCACCTGGGCTGCAGACTATGAAGTCGAGGCCAGGCCTGGCACCAAAGACCTCCTCAGTGCTGGAGCATCCTTCAGCACCATCACTGTCTTGGAAGCAAATCCCATCATCAAGTTCAGTACCAGCCTCAGTGCCAACGCCTCCCCGGTACAGGGTGGGAATGTCTCTCATTTGGTGCCGTTGGTGCCGATGCCCCGCTCCTCTTTGGCACTGATGCTGCCTCCTTATTGGACTTCAAACTAAACTGACCAGTTGTTTGCCCCCATCGGGGCTGGCTTCCCCATTGTCACCATAGAAACTCTGGGATTCTTCAAGATCCAGGTCAGGGTCATTCTCCCCCATCCTATGGGGCTCTTCTGTCTGGATGTTGTGGTACAAGAACAGGATCTGTCTCTGATGCAGCAAACCTCCTCTTTGTCCTCCCTGGATGATTCTACCATACTGGAATCGTCCTCTCCCTTGGCACATGAGGACTTTAAGGCATATCAGGACTTCCTGAGGTATATGGCCACTACTTTGGGTATCCAGGCGGAATTCCTCCTGGAGAATATGGATAAGCTGCTGGATATTTTCCAGCCATCAGCTCCAGGGAGAGTAGCCCAGCCAATAGAAGAGGCTCCCCTGGAGCCTGCAGAGGCCCTGTGGAATACCCCAGCTTCATTCCCCTCTATGGTGAAGCATTCAGAGAAACCGTACTTGATTGCCACACAATGGTTAGAGGGTTTCTGTTCCCACTCAGACCCTCACTCCATTGTGGTTACTGCCGCAAACAACAGGGCTCGGCAGAGAAGGTATAAATCTATGCCCAAAGAGGATGGACTTGATGGAGAGAAAAATTTATACATCCTCTACCTTGCAGATGCGCACCTTGAGCCAGTAGGTGTTGCTCTCCAAATATGACTTTGTTAATTGGGTGGCTAAATTCACGAACAAGTTGCCAAAAGCCTCCAGGGAAGAGTTCAAGGTGTTCATTTCACAGGGCCATTTGGTGGCCAAAATGCCATTGCAAGCAGCTCTGGATGAGGCAGGTGCCTCAGCCAGGATTATGGCATGAGCTGAAACCATGAGGAGGGCCTCACAGCTACAGAGCTCAGGCATTGTACCCAACATACAGCAGACCATTGAGGACTTACTGTTTGATGTCTGGGTTTTGATTTCAGAAAAGACCGACAAAAGCTTGCACTCTTTTAAAGACTCCCAAGCAACTTTGTGTGCTTTGAGAGTACGTACCCCTGCTGTGAGGAGACACCACATAAACAATACCACTCTCAGCATTTTTTGGACAGTCCTTCCTTCCTGTGCGACAATGGGACTACTCCAGAAAGCGCCACAGATCCAAAGGAGGAGGCCCTCTGGTTCTGGCGTTAGCCAGCCACCCCACACAGCCTGGTGTCTAGCAAGTGCCTGTTTTGACTCATGTGGCCAAGGCAGCGATCCAGTGGTAACCTCTCCTTCCCTGTCACCTTTGTTTGGGGACAGCTGGCCCATTTTTTACAGTGTTTGGGACTTGATTACAATAGACAACAGAGGCCTAAACACCATTAGATTGGGTTATGCTATACAGTTCCTCTCCATCCCTCTGTCCCACCCACTACCCTGTCTCTCTTCAAGCATCCCTCTCAGGAGACACTGCTCCTCGGGCAGTTTCAGTCTCTACTGGCCTTGGGGGTTGTAGAGGAGGTCCCACTGCAGCACTGGGGACAGGGATTGTACTCCATCTATTTCCTGGTTCCCAAGTCCAAGGGAGGGATGAGACCTATCCTTGACCTCCGTGACCTCAATAAATACATCAGATACATGAGATTCCATATGAACACCCTGGCAACTATCCTCCATGCCTTAAATCACAATGGCTGGTTCATTTTCCTGGACGTTCAGGATGTTTCTTTTCATGTAGCAATTCTCCTGAGACACAGGAGCTTTCTCCGGTTTGTCATGGCAGACCAGCACTACCAGTACACCGTGCTGCCCTGTCTTTACCAAATAAACGGTCATGGTGACAGCGTACCTCAGGAAGAGGGGAATTTGTTTCTTCCCATATCTGGACAATTGGTTACTAAGGGGTGAGTCCAGAGCGGACACCCTCTGTTCACACTACACCTACTCAATTGTCTGGGTCTCATCCTAACCAGCAGGAAGTCAACAGTTGTTCCAACTTAAAGAATCAGATTCGTTGGGGCCCTGATAGACTCTATGAATTTGAGACCGTATCTGCTGACAAAGAATTCCATGCCACTTATGTCTGCAGCTGCAGTCCCATCTGTCAGCCACAGTCCAAGTATACCGGAGGGTGCTAGGCCATACGGCTGCATACACACGAGTAGTCTAATATGCCAGGCTGCGGTCTTTGTCCTCTTCAAATATGGTTGAAGTTGGTCTACCATCTGCACCATCATTCCTTGGACAGATTGGTCCGTCTTCTTCTGCCAATCTTAGATTCCTTGTGATAGTGGACAATTCAGGACAACATGTGCCAAAGTGTTCCCTTTGCTTGGTCTCCACCGACCAGAATCAATGCCTCCTTAATAGGTTGGTGAGTGCATCTGGAGTCACTGAAGTTTCAAGGCCTGTTGTCAGAACAGGAAGCTTCTCTACATATCACTGTCCTGGAGCTTCGTGCCATCTACAATGCTTTGTCAGACCTTCCGAGATCACATCAGAGGCTCAGCAGTTCTCATACTCACCGACACCACCACCCGTGATGTGTGGACTGGCAGAAGAGAGGACACTCCAACGTGCTTTGTCAGGAGGCACTGCGGTTCTGGCAGTTTTGCGTCATTGAAAACATTACCCCATGGCCAGTCATTTGTCTGGGATCTACCATAACTTGGTGGATCACCTCAGCAGGAATTTCTTCCTGAATCACGAGTGGTGTCTGAAGCCCAGCATCCTGCAGTCCATCTTTGCAGACTGGGGCATACAAAGTTCTCCGGCTTCAGTGTGCGGGGTGCGCACACCCACATAGAATGCACCTCTGCATCATAGCTCAGTTACAGGTAGGTAACCATTTGCTTTCTTTTGCAGACAGATGCCCGACCCCGGAAGGCAATAGCTCCCTGACAATGTAATAGTTTTCTGTCTAAATGTTCCCTAATGAAAAGCATCCCACTGTCGGTGCTTTGGTTGTCATAAACAATCTTGCACATTACTTTCATAGAACCTGGCTAGGCACTTCTGTTCTCTAGAGAGAGCTAAACAACAGCCAGGGACCATTAAGAAATGCCAGTCATGTGCTGATGAACCATTGGGTACCAACTCCCTGTGCTATTTAAGAAGCATTCTTACTTAGGCAGACTTTGAAATGATGTAATGATTTACCAGAAGCTTTTATTACTGACGTGCCTATTTTCTACTTTTTCTTTCCCATCATTGCTAATTGCCAGGATCCCTCTGTGTCAATAGAAACCTTCTTCATCATCGTTCATTCATAGCGCCACAGCATCCCCATCGAAATCTTTACCATGCTATTGGTTGTGGGCTACTGCACGAAATATGTCATCTGCACAGGGAATGGTCCTTCCAATATGTAGGGCTTTATCCAAGAACGGGCCAAGCCGTGTTCTCCAGCATTAGGGTTAGAGAGGAAACACGCTGTATGGAGTCCCCTTCTTCCTGCATGGAGGGGGTTGAGCAACCTTCCCTATCATCCCAGGCCAGGGGGAGGCAGGTACTAAGCCAGTGATAACATAGAATCATAGACTATCAGGGTTGGAAGGGACCTCAGAAAGTCATCTAGTTCAACTCCTTGCTCAAAGCAGGGCCAATCCCCAGACAGATTTTTACCCCAGTTCCCTAAATGGCCCCCTCAAGGATTGAATTCACAACTCTGGGTTTAACAGGCCAGTGCTCAAACCACTGAGCTATCCCTCCCCCACAAATCCTGCACTGATCGCAATGGGAGCTTTACCTGAGTAAAGGCTACAAGACGAGAATTTCCTTGACTTTTCTTTTTTGCTTTTTAAAGTGTAACCCAGGCTAATGCCGTGTGACTCTTTGTCCCCTTCTAGTGGCAGGTATGGCGGTTTTATAAGTCTACTACTGCAGCTGAACTGGTAGACCTGGTCTTTTAGCTCAAGCAGTACAGGCACAGAGTTTTAAATACCGATGTCTAGGTTTGATCCCTCACCCCCCATCCCAGATGATTCAACCCAGAATGTTCTTACCGAAGCAAAATATTTATTATCTTTCCCATTCTGTCCCTCCAAGCAGCCCCTCCATTCTTGTGTATTCCAATGGAGGTAAAAGGCATACTCCTCAAAAAGTCCCTATTGACAGCTTTCTAAGTGTTGAAAGGCGTGTAGCATAAGTAAATGAATTGGCAGGTTTATTGGGCGATTAGCCAAATATTACATATTTTTTAAGTGACCTTGTTAAAATAAAATCATATCTTTAAAAAAAAATCCCTTGCCTGTATAACTGTTAGCATATTAAATAATTAAAACAAAAAAAAAAGCTTTTTATGGCCCAAAGCCAGTGCTAGTGTAAATCGCGATAGCTCAATGAGAGTCAATGGTGTTGAGCCAATTTACATCAAGTGGACATCTTGCCCAACAATTCTAATTTTCTTCCCACCAGTTATGCTTTTGGTTTACTCTTTGCACATAGCTCATTCGGAAGGTAAAACTAGAATAGTCCATTTTACTTCCAGATTTTCTTGCACAAGTTCAGTGTTGTTCTGTTTGGGTGTCCAGCATCCCAAAGGCATATTTAAATATGCAGCAGTAATAAAAGTTTGGGTATAAGCTGCTTCGTGGTGTCTTTTTAGAATACTTATGAACATGGCCATGACTTTTAAAGAGGAAGTGTCTGGCATGACCAACAGTAGTGCTGGATCCCTCGCTGAGGACTGTATCCATATTCTCAGCCTCTTCATGCTGTTTGTTTTTCAGCCTTTCATGGGGGACAACTACTGTGATGCCATCAATAACCGAGCCTTCTGCAACTATGATGGTGGGGACTGCTGCACCTCAACGGTCAAGACCAAAAAGGTAGGTCTGCCTGCCCCTCTCTCGCCCAGGGCCCCCCAACAATGCAGGCTCAGGCTTGGACAGTAATTGGTGTCCAGCTGGAGATCCAGGACGTGGGGAGATCTTCAGCTGCACAAACATTTCAAGGGGCAATGAACATTGTCCCACCAAAGGCACTGAATTTCTGTTGGTTCTTTTGAAGGAGCTCTCATTCTCCTTTGATGTGCCTATGTGTTTCCCATCATAGCCTGCTTTAGGCCCATACAGCACATGTTGTTACACAGGGATACTGCTTTACCTCCTTCTGTCTTATTCTAAACCAGTGGTTTCCTGGCTGCTTTGCAGACAACTGTTGGCGCCCCCTCAAGACTGATTTGGCGTGTCATCAGTAAAGCAGTCTGACGTCCGTTCTGACCCTGACTCTTGTGGGAATTACAGATAGACACACTGAAAGGAGGATCTGCTGCATATAGTGTAGATTCCAAGGTTGCTCACTAAGGGACTGACAGAATTTAGCCACACGTGTTCACGCTTACGTACTGAATTTTGCACAGCTCTTTAACTCTTCTTTGGGATTTGTGGTTGAGATAGAAAGGCAAAAATCTTGATACTAACAAGAGAGGTAACTTAGATAGAAGTATGCTAGGCGTAGTGTGTTTCAAGGCCAGTCATACCTGTCTAAGGAAAGGCAGTCTGTATACTACACCTGGAGGACAAAGAGGATGTCTCTGCAGGGATCACAATCTTTTCTAAGTTGGCCCCCAGTACCAGGGTCTTTTTTCATCTTTCCTTTGGTTCATTCAGACATGTCTACCAAATCTGTGCGGTGACCTGTCTCTGGTACGTCAGGGAATATTGGAAAGGGGCAGTGAGCAATGACTGGAGATAGGTTAATGTCATCTCCTGGTAGCAGCAGAGAAGGGGTGGGGGTAGTGCTTTAATTTTCCTAATTGTGCCTCTTTTCAGATATTCGATAGAGCTTTGTTTTTAAAATGATTTGTGTGAACTGTGCAGTCAAAGGGGCAGCTCTGGCAAGGGAAGTTCTCTCTTTAGTCACAAATCATGTATTGCCTGGGCAGCGGCATGGGTCTGAGCAAGGATATACTGGGCAATTGCTTCCCGATTGATATCCCTCAACCCTTAACTGAACAGGCCACCTCTTGGGATGTAAGAGGGTGGTCAGTTTCCAGGGCCTAGTCAGTCCTTGGCTTCTCTGCTGGTATAGCCCAACTGGTATAGCAGTAGGTTTAAGACGGGGTACCTCTCCACAAGGAACTGGACTAAGACCTCCAGACTCGTTCCATATAGGATGCTAAGGTGGGAGAGAAGAGAGGTTGCAAATTGCTATGCATTGGCCTGGCTCTGTTCCCATTGGCTTCGGTGGGAGTTTTACCATTCTCTTCAATGGAGAACAGAGTTGGCCAACACGGAGGGCTTTTGAAAATCCCATCCTCAATATTTCCTAAACATTCACAAGGGCCAACCCCTCAAATGAAGTGTTTTCTCCAGATACATGCACTCAGCTTTCAAAGACTTTTAAAACACAAGAAGAAGAACCCAGAAACCAAACAAAACACACAAAAGAAATGAAAAAACCAACCAAGTCCTAGGCTCTTCAACTCAAAAGTGAGATGGCCAGTGCCTAGTTTATTAAATTTATGGCATAATAATCTAGCAGCCAGGAACATAGCATGATGTAAAAGTTTGAGGAAAAGGGTCATTTGAGGCCAGCAGTGTCTCTCATGCAGTTCAAAGGAATGGCCACCAGCTCACAGACACCTGTTTGAATTCCCACACAGACACTCAGCCATATGGGGAAGTTAGTTGTTTTCCAGTCTAAGGGCCCTTGGCTGGAGAACAGATTTTAGGCATCGTTATTCAAATACAGCCTTCTCCTTTGAAGAGCATTATGAGTGGAATGTTAAAGGAGATATTCCAAGGGGAAAAACAATGAAAGGTGAGAGAAAAGAGAGATGCATAAAAATATTCCACATACCAAATCCTTCCAGCGCGATTTGCCACCTACTTAAAAGCCACAGCCTTAAAACACATTTTGGGTGTAAAGGCCAAAAACTGAAGGAGACATAGGGAGGGGCAAACCGAGCTCTTTTAATTCCAGTACCAGATGATGGTGTATTTCTACGCAGTTGTTAGAATGTGTTCAAGCATTTGAGGGAGACACCCACCGCTGCTGTCTGGTGTGTCAGGCTCACACACTACGGTCTCACAAGGGCTCTTAAAAGAGGACTAGTAAAATATTGTGTATTTGCACAGCACCTTTCATCCCCAAAGATCCCAAGACATTTTGCAGTCTCCACTGCAATAGTCACCTCTGGACGTTTAACGGTGCACACCACCACCTCAGTTTGTTTTAAAAAAGGAAGCAAAGAATCACAGCATATCTGGTTGAAGCTGCAGGTGTTAACAATCATGCCAAAGGCAAACTGAGGTCTTTATTGACCACAAATGGTCAAAACTTTGGTTTTATGTCTCTTCCCAAAAAAGTGGTACACCTCTACCTCGATATAACGCTGTCCTCGGGAGCCAAAAAATCTTACCACATTATAGGTGAAACCACGTTACATCGAACTTGATTTGATTCCCGGAGCGCTGCTTTACCGCGTTATATCCGAATTCGTGTTATATCGGGTGGCGTTATAATGGGGTAGAGGTGTATCTCCAGCTGCAAAGCAACCACATAGAACTGGGCCGTACGGAAATAAAAGGTTCCACCAAAAAGTCCCTGGAACATTGACCCCTTTTCTGTTTGCTTTCCACAAAATCCTGTTACGCTGGTGTGAAAGTTCACAGAAAGGTAATTTCAAATTTACACAAGGATTCACAGAAACCAAGTTTTAAATTGGCGCACACGTATATTAGCACAACGTGGCCTTGTGCGCTCCTCCAGTCAAGGAATGGAAACAATGCCACATGACTTACCAGACCAATCACAACTCAGCTGAACTAATCAATATTGAATAATTGCCGAGAACTGCTCACCATTGGTCCACAGAGTTTAAGATAAATCATGAAAGAACTGCACGGAATACTTTGATATTCAGTAATATTGAAGTGAATATTTTTTGAGGCGATTGTGATCTGTCATGGGTATTTAGTAAGCAGGAAAAGGATACATTCGTCAGACAAATCATCTGTTGTGCATTCCTGGATCAGCTGCAGTGTCCCACAACACCATGCCCAGGCAAAGAGTCTGAGAGAAGAGCACCGCCTAATGAATCACCAACACCACTTCCTGCAACATCCTTCATGGAACCAGCTGGCAGGCCTGGCAGTTAACAATCAAAGGCTGTGCACCTAAAACTCAGGTTCAGTTTCTAGTCTAGTAGGGACTGGTACACATACAGACAGCATGGTCAGCCCCTGAGGGAAAGAGTATGTTTTACTGCTATGGATGACCCCGGAGTGGCTTTGAAGGACTCCATAGGGAATGCCACACAGCTCTCCTTGGCCAAAAGAAGTCAACACAATTAATGTCATCGAGGGAGAAAGGGCTTCTGTTGTGGATCCAAAGGGAACAAGGTCCTCCATTAAGGACAAAATAAAATCCTATTTCTTTTTAATGTCTGCAGCCTCCTGACCTGGCACAGATTGCCAGCTTGCCCTTTGCCCGGCTGCGCTATAAAGCTGCTTCTTGTTTGCATACCACAACATACAGAAATAAGGTATTTATAAAACATGTTTCAGAAAAATACAGCACATTGTTAAAGTAAGCAAGCAATTACCCAGGAGTTTACTGGCCATCTTTAGACTGGCTGTTGTCTGGAAGGACTCCCTGGTCGGTGTAACATTCCAAGCCGATAGCATTCTGGGATCCCAGGCAGCAAAAGTTAAAGCCAAATTCTGCCCCTAATTCCATGTGTGCAACTTCTTTGGAGTCAGTAGAAAGGGCTAGGTAGAGCTGAGGAAGAAATTAGGCCCCAGGGGCCAACAAAGGAGCAACACAAGTAATTGATAGACGTTCCCCACACGCCCATCTTGCTGGGGTTATTTGCATCTTTCCGTACGGAACATTAAAGCTGTTGGCGTCCTTTCAAATGTAAGGCCAGATGCGCATAACAGCCCCACCTTCGATAATTCATGATTTAGCCCCAAGAGCAGATTGCCTCAAATCCCAGTATTAGGGTTTCTTTGATTTAGTGTCTGTTCCTTTCCTAGCCCCTCATTTTATAGAATCGTATAGAATCAGAGGACTGGAAGGGACCTCAAGAGGTCATCTTGTCCAGGCCCCTGCATTCAAGACAGGACTAGGTATTATCTAGACCATCCCTGACAGGTGTTTGTCTAACCTGCTCTTAAAAAAATCTCCAATAACAGAGATTCGAAAACCTCCCTAGACAATTTATTCCAGAGTTTAACCATCCTGACTGGAAGTTTTTCCTAATGTCCAACCTAAACCTTCCTTGGTGCAATTTAAGCCCATTGCTGCTTGTCCTATCCTGTCTTCTCCCTCCTCCCCGTAACAACTTTTTATGTACTTGAAAACTATTATCATGAACCCTCTCCATCTTCTCTTCTCCAGACTAAACAAATCCAATATTTTCAATCTTCCCTCACAGGTCGTGTTTTCTAAACCTTTCATCATTTTTGTTGCTCTTCTCTGGACTTTCTCCAGTTTGCCCACATCTTTCCTGAAATGTGGTGCCCAGAACCGGATGGGAAATGACCCCAGCTCCCTTTCCACAGTACTCCTTCCTTGGCAGTCATTTCCCATTTTATATGTGTGCAATTGATTGTTCTTTCCTAAGTGGAGTCTTTTGTATTTGTCCTTATTTCATCCTATTGACTTCAGCCCATTTCTCCAGTTTGTCCAGATCATTCTGATTTTTAATCCTGGCCTCCAAAACACTTGTAACCTCTCCCAGCTCGGTATCATCCACAGACTTTATGAGTATACTCTATATGCCATTATCTAAATCATTGATGAAGATATTGAACAGAACCAGACCCAGAACTGATCTCTGTGGGACCCACTTGATATGTCCTTCCAGTTTTACTGTGAACCACTGATAACTACTCTCTGGGGATGGTTTTCCAACCAGTTATGCACCTACCTGACAGTAGCTCCATCTAGGTTGTATTTCCGTAGTTTGTTTATGAGAATGCCATGCAATACAGTATCAAAAGCCTCACTAAAGCCAAGATAAACCACTTCTACAGCTTCCCACCTATCCACAAGGCTTGTTACCCTGTCAAAGAAAGCTATTACATTGATTTGACGTGATTTGTTCTTGACAAATCCATGCTGACTGTTACTTGTCACCTTATTATCTTCTAGGTGTCTGTAGATTGATTGCTTAATTATTTGCTCCGTTATCTTTCCGGGTACTGAAGTTAAGCTGACTGGTCTGTAAATTCCTGGGTTGTCCTTATTCCCCTTTTTATAGATTGGCACTAGATATGCCCTTTTTGAGTCCTCTGGGGACTTATTTCAGAGATCCTCCCTGGGGAACTTTAACAACCCCTTATTGTTGTTGGTGGGGGGAGTTTTTCCTACCCCCAGGATTTCTCCTGTCCAGTTGTCTTTCTCCTCCACTACTTTCCTCATTTCTTCCCATTTTATGAGTTTTTACTTGTCAAGCATGGCGAGAAAGAACTTGTGCAGATCAAAACCATTTCTCAATGGGCCCTGCTCACATACTTTATTCTAAACTATAATTACGGACACTCTGTGTTAAAGATTTTGCATCCCAGTCCCTGCAACTTGTTCAAGCAAATCTAACCCTGAAGAACAAGCTCTTTAAATTTCGCAAAACTGGACTGTATTTACAGTGGCACATTCTCCTCTGACTTAAATCCCTGCCACTCCACTTCATTGCAAGAGGGTAGCCCCAGTGCTGTTGAAAGGAGAATCTGTCTCATACAGTTTCAGAGCTCAGGTTAGACATCAACTACTTTGCCTAATGCCAAGTATACATCATCCTGGCACAAATCTCCATTTAAAATGCCAAATCTTCAGCCGATTGATGTTCCATTGAAACAGGTGCACACCATGGAGAGAAAAACAGAGTGGCTCAGTGAAAAACAAATGAGGCCTAGTGCTGGATGGAGAACTTGGCATGGTTCGTCCAACGTTTTGTTTATCCAAAACACATGGAAACTTATCTGACCCTCTTCACTCAAGAAACCAGGACATAAAGCAAAGAGCCTTGAGCAAACATATTGCCTTAATGTGCAGTAGTATCGGCAATGATTTCCATGAGTGTGTCCATCCCCACCAAAAGTGGGATCCAGTGGATCCCTATCCATCTTCTGTGGCCAAAAATAAAAGTGACAATCTATGAGTACTCTGGAGATGTAAATACCCAAGTCTGATCATCTCTGAATCATGGCACTTTCTTCTTCTTCCTATTCCTGCTTTTCTGCCTGAAACCAACAGTCCTAACTGGCAGTGTTTAGAACGTGGATATGAGAAAGCTCACATAGCCAGTGGTCTAGCTGCCACTGAGGAAACTATGCTTATCCAGAAGAGTGGATCTCTCTGACATGCCACCTCCGGTGCCCCTGGCAGGCTGTTCCTGTACACTGTACTTAGCTAGAGGTTCCATATAGGGTGGGCATGAAGGAACAAAGGATGCAATAAATAGCATTGCTTCCTTAGTTTGGAAATGGTTCAGTGTTTAGTACATGCTCCAAGTGCACTGTGTCACCCAGGCGTTTGGGTGAACTTGCTTCCTTGTTATGTTTGGTCCTGGTTAGCAAGTGGTTGTGTGACATGTGAGGGCATTGTTGGTCATGGCTGGCTGAGTGGCCGTTTCAGGGCTCAGAGTTGGTTTGCATAACAACAAAGGGATTCTTTTCCAGACAGCAATAAATTAAAAGGAGAGATGGTTGCAGCCCGTATTGTCTATCCAGAGAGCGGATTCTTGGCTGGTATGAGAAAGGCTGTAACCCCACAATATACAGCATTCCCTGGAGAGGTGCTAACTGACGGTGTTTGCTCAGCCACCCAACCTTGCTTCATTAGCAAGCGTTACAGAGACCAAGGAACAGGGCTTTCCTTACTACACACCAGCTATTTGCCTCTGGGTGGTCAGGCTGCTCTGAAATCTTTGGTGCTTATTTAGACTGATGACATTCGTGTTTTCACAAGCAGTAGCACAGGCACTGGAAGCCCAGCTGATTGCTGAGCGACAGAGCTGCTTGCTTTCACACTCCGTGTGGTTTGCCAAACTGGCTCCCTTGCTCCTTTCATCCCCTCGAGTGACAGCATTAGGAACGCAGATGAAGAGCAGGGAATTAAAATAAGTTACTGCCCTCCTTGTTACCTCCTCCCCTACTCTAGCGGGATGTCTACACAGCAACGAGACACCTGCAGCTGGCCCGTTGGGTTCGCGGGGATCGGGCTGCGGGACTGTTTCATTGCTGTTAGACTTCTGGGCTTGGGCGGGAGCCCAGGCTCTAGGACCCTGCAGGCTGGGAGGCTCCCAGATCTCGGGCTCCATCCCAAAACCGGAAGTCTGTACTGCAATGCAACAGCCCCGTAGCCTGAGCCCTGTGAGCCCAAGTCAGCAGGCCCGGGCCAGACGTGGATTTTTCTTTGCTATGTAGACATACCCTCTAGGGCCTGACTCTACTCTCATGCCGGGTCTATGCCAATGTAATTACATTCATTTCAGTGGAGTTACTCCTGATTGACACCCCAGGGTGAATGAGAGGCAAATCGGGCCTGTTGCCTTCAGTTGGGTAACTCCTGATTTACATCAGGATGAGTGAGAAGAGAGTCAGGCCCATGAACATCAATGAGATAGTTCTGGATGTACACCCGTGGGAGAGGCAAGTCAGGCCTTCTAAACCTTACATACCGTCCTGTATTGGGCCTCTGAGGAGCTTTAATCTCTCCTTTCCCAGGCCCTGAGGGGGCATTGACCTGGTTTGGGAGTGAACCCTGCATACCAGCCCAAAGAGTTAAAAGTCAATTTTTGCATCATCTCAGAAAACCCCTGGTGACCTAAATGCCAAAAACCAGGGAGAAGAATCGTACAAGACGTGTTTGTGCGTAAGAGGCCTGTTAAGGAACAAAGCACCCACTTGGTGTGTGAACTCTGAGGGTACAGGGGGAGGTGAGGGGCAACCAAGAATGGCCCGCTGCAGCCTGCCATGCTTAACTTGACCCAGCACTTTTATCCGTAGGAGGGGGGATGTACGTGGGGGTTCTTCATACTTCCAGAGTTAGTCACATCAGGGAGATTTTGCAAACATTTCAACTCCTAACAACACGCTGTTTCCCGACATGTAACGCTCCTCCCTACCCCCCCAGCAGCATTGGGGCCGATTCCACTCTCACTTATGTCAGTGTGAATCAGCCGCAAGTGCATTGAAGCTACAGTGTGAAGCAGGGGTGGGGGAGAGGGTGCGGAGGACTGAGAATCAGGCTATTTGTGTTACTGTTCTCCCGGCCGTCCCGGTACCTGCCTGGGATTTCACCCTGGGAAGGAGGCGAGTAATACCCTCAAACGCATTCCCATCTGTTTCCTCCAGATTGTCCTTTCTCAGCGATTCTCAGTGGGTTATCTGAGTCTGGATATCATTAGCTGTGTGTCAATCCATAGCTGCCCTGTGAGGAGGACTAGCTGCTCTGGTCCATTTCCTTGACTGGATCCCAGCCATGTATCAGTGTCCCCTGTTTTTGTGCTATCTCTTCTAGGCAGTGCTTCTTCACAGTCAGAACAGGACCTGTCATGTAACGTATGAATGCAGAAATTAAGGGCCTGATCCCAAGCCCACTGTAGTCAACAGAAAGATTCCCATGAACTTCAGCGGGCGCTGGATAAAGCTTTTAAAGTAGAGATTGCAGAGAAGAGGGTTATATCCCTTCTGTAGTCTGTGATGGATGTAAAATTGGCTACACATTATATGGAGTTCTTAGCTCAAAGAAAGGGGGGAAAACAAAAAGCAACTTCTAGTTGTGAATCACAAATCGATCCTCTCAGCGTTGGTGTCACAGAGCTGACAGAGAATTTAGAGGTTTGAAAGGGTGAAATGTCCTCATACAGGTGGTCTCTCTTTATTTCTGTGTCTGTCTGTCCTCTCCCCCTCCAGTGAAGCTGGAAGGCAAGAAATTTAAAACTGGTGAAAGGAAGCAGTTTTTACACATCATGTCATTTAACATGTGGAACTCACTGCCACATGATTTTATTGAGACCGAATGCTTGGTAAAATTCAGAAAGGGATTAGAAACATAAGGACTTGTCTACATTTGAAAGATAATTCAGATTAAGGTGGGATTTGAATTTAAAATGCAATAATGATTCTTGAATAGCTGTGTGTGGATGCTCTAATTCTGGAATAATGTGTGCTTTGCTTTCCTGTGTTCTCCATGTCTCTTTGTCTGGCTTTGCTTTTGATTCTTTTTGTTAACTGTGTGTGTGTGTGTGTGTGTGTGTGTGTGTGTGTGTGTGTGTGTGTGTGTGTGTGTGTGTGTGTGTGTGTGTATTAAAGATAGACCCAAGGACCAAAATACAGATTTTTGACCCAAAGTTCCCCAGAGTTCTGTGCTAATCCGTCCTGTGGTTTTTGGTTCTGGCCTCTCTCTCATATGCCAGTGTGTGTATATGTGGCTATGCGCTCTCATTTCTCTCCCCTAACCCCCTTTCCAAGTCCCTTCTTGGGCTGTGGTGTTCTCTGCCTACATCAGTTTGTTTGTGGATACAGTATCTTTGTCTGTTTCACAACAATCACTGAGCCAAGACCTGAGTTTTTAACATTCTGTCTTTCTCCTGCTACAGCAGCATTCCTGGGTGTTAGGCATCAACTGTTGCAAGGGGAGACATGAGGGAACGCAGTTCTTGGGAGCTAAATGAAGGAAAACAGATTTGTTTTTTAAATGTGTGTATAATATCTAGATTCAATGCATATATTTGGACATGTCAGTGCTAGTCATATATGCTGTTAATGACTTGGGATCTTAAAGAACTATCTGAAAAACAAAGTCAGTTCAGTTTGGAGCGTGTTTTTCTGGGCTCAAGCACCTAACCGGACTATGGCCCAGTGAAAAGGAATGGAAGACAGCTTCTTAGCACTGGTGTTTGTTTATATTGCAGTGACACCTAGGAGCCCCGGTCATGGGCCAGGCCCCTGTTGCGTCAGGAAATGTACAAACACAGAAGGAAAAGACAGTCTCTGCCCCCAAAGAGCTTAGGGCGGGATTTTTAAATGTCATGGGGAATTAGGCAGCTAGTCACTTTTGGAAATCCTACTTGGTGCCTTTCTGCAGCTTTAGGTGCCCAAAGACTTGTGAAAATCTGGCCCTGGAGGGGGGCTTGGAACAAACATATGTTATAATTGTTATTTCTCTGTGCGAACGCGAGCCTTTCTCCTCTGCTCTTTTGTTGCTGAAGTCATGGGATCAGCCATGTGTGTTTGAGTTTACCTGTCCTCATTGCATCCTACCATTTTCTTCCCTGTCAATGAGTGATTGGCTTATGCCTTGTAGCACAAGCATTTATAGATTTGTATCCTGTCGGATGGGACTGTGGATGGTCTCTTTATCCATATCAATGTCCAGTACATTGTTATACAATGCATAATTGACCCGGGAGTCTCGCTGCTGTTAAGATATCATTGAGGTGAAGATTAGAACATTACATTAGATAGGATAAAAATATCTAAGGGGTATAAAGTGACTAACACAACCGATCACTGGATTAGGAGGAAAATCCCCTTATTGCCACGTTGTTCCACTGCAGAGAACTTGTACTTTCCTCTGAAGCATCTTTTGGGAGCAGGCTCGTGGACTAGTTGGACTATTTCAGTATAGAATCCTATAGGGCAGACTGTAGGGTTCTTTTAGGACAACACAGAGGAAGATATTCTCTCTCCAGAGGCTCTCATGGTGCAGAGGGATTATTCTCTTTCCGCAGATTGATAGCGTTTAAGGCCAGAAGGGACCTTTAGGTCATGTAGTCTGACCTCCTGTTTATCACTGGCCGTTGCATTTCACTCTGTATTGAGACCTGAGATTGTCCAGTTCTGATTTCACATGTCTTTGTAATGGTTTGTTAGAAAGCAAAGAAGGAGGGGCCGACGGAGGGGAGAAGGCTATAAGGAGAGGCCCACTGACTTCATTTCAAAAGAACACCAGACTGACATCAAACTGTAACAAACTCCAGAGAGCCAGGAAGTTCAAAAGTCAATATTTCGTCACAGCCCTGTGAGATGCGCACAGGGAAATTACCAGGGGCGGCTCTAGGAATTTGACCGCCCCAAGCAGGGCAGCACGCCGCAGGGGGGCGCGCTGCCGGTCGCCGGTCCCACGGCTCCGGGGGACCTCTTGCAGACGTGCCTGTGGAGGGCGCGCTGGTCCCGCGGCTCCGTTGGAGCATCCGCAGGCATGCCTGTGGGAGGTCCACCCGAGCCGTGGGACCAGCGCACCCTCCACAGTCATGCCTGCGGGAGGTCCGCTGGTCCCGCGGCTCCGGTGGACCTCCCGCAGGCATGACTGCGGAAGGTCCGCCAGAGCCGCCTGCCGCCCTGCCGGCAAAATGCCGCCCCAAGCGCCCGCTTGGCGCGCTGGGGTCTGGAGCCGGCCCTGGAAATTACATACCTGTAATGTGCTTCTTTGAAGACATCCTCTTACAGGGTTCTCATTCTTGACTCTGGAGTTCCAAAGAGTGACAATCTCTCTAAAGAAGGAGCATTATCCCCAGTTTACAGGGAGAATAACTGAAACACAGAGACAGAAGAGCTTGGCCAAGACAAAACAGTGAGTCAGCAGTAGTCAGCAATGAACTTCAGGTCTTCACCGTACCCAATAGACTCCACCATCTCATTTAAGAATATTTGAGACATTGTGGTTTGCAGCAGTCTTGCCCTGACTGGTTTGGGGATGGACCAAGGTGTAACCTATTGGTAAAGGTATTTGCTATCAAACCTCAGCGTGTTCACTGGGAATTCTTAAGTAATGAATATAATTAATACACCCTTACAGGCCTGAAAACTCATTGCTTTACTGCCTTCACTTGTGCCTTACCTAGCAAATACTTATACCTTTAGGCGACAAAGTGTCCTCTTAGCTCTTCCTGTTTTCTCCAGTTTCTACAAATTCTCTGATTTCTATTTGAATTTATTTATTTTTAGGCTCTTGACATTTCTCTTCCCTTCACATGTTTTGCAGTCACCCGGTCTTTGATTCAGTTCTTTGGGGAGTGCCACAGCTTGACACAAAACCAGTGCCCTACTCCACCTGAACGGCAGAGCCTTGTGAAGGTGAAGTCAGACGTGCTGAGTGGTGGTTCTGGAGAGCACCGAATCCGTGCCCGGTGTTGGCTATCGGAGCTCTTTTCTTAGCTTCATTGTGTCCCCGTCACATAGGGTGACCAGATGTCCCGATTTTATAGAGACAGTCCCGATTTTTGGGTCTTTTTCTTATATAGGCTCCTATTATCCCCCACCCCCATCCCGATTTTTCACACTTGCTGTCTGGTCACCCTACCATCTCAGGCTGCCTCGTTGTGAAATAAAGACGCCCCCCCGCCACCCGTCTTTCCCGTCTGTGTGTGTAAAGACAAAGGCACGTTGTACACAGACACGCAGGCACATGTACGGACGGGATAGCTCCATGGACAGAAATGGTAACTATGTGTGTAAGTGCATGGTCCACATTCTTCGAGGTGCCAGTGATGGATGGATACCGATAGGGAACAGACAGATCCGAGCTCTATGGCCTGGAGAAAAGTGCACATAAAACGAGGGAGCAAACATGTGGCAGCAGAGCCAAGTGAACGAGAGTGAGCACATGCTTGCTGTACTTGCCGAGAACATTTGAACAGGTTGCAGCACTGTCCTGGAAAGGGTTGGGGGAGGGGAATTAGGTCATTAACTCTGTCTGCGCAGATGGGAGAGACTCTTGGGAATTCACTTCAGGCAAGCAAGACTCTCCCCCACCCCCTTCTCATGTGTAAATGCCATGATGCAATAGGCTGAAATCAACGTCTGTTAGCCAAGCACTCCAGGCTGTTACTTCAACTACTTCACGCTCTTCTTTAAACAGACAATGAGGAGATTTTATTTGCACAGAGCAAAATCTCCCGCTCCCATTCCTTCCAAGGTTTCCACCCACTCAGTCGTTGGGCCTCTGCACTTTGAAAACACCAAGCGTTTAAAGGCTTGCTCTTGGTGAAACACAGGCACCTTTTCATCATTGTTAAGTGCTAAGTGGTGTGTGACAGAACAAGATTGGACAGGACCCATTGCACGGTGATAACTTTGACTCTTGGGATGCCGATGCTGTGCCTTGTCATGAGTTAGTGCTTGTGGGCTTTGTGGGAGAAGTGCTTCAGGAGAGGCTGGGATCCTGGCACACTGGGATAAGGAAGGGCAATCCAAGCGTAGCGATGCAGAAGACAGCCGCAAGCCTGGCAGAGAAAGCTCTAGTTCTTCAGACAAGCACGTCCATGTTGGTAATGTGACGTGTGGCAAGGGTCCCACGTTCTATGCCTGTAGGCCGAGGCCTGAACCTGCCGAGCTCCCCTCTCACCACTACAGACTGTGTCTTTGGGTATGTCTACACGGCAGCCATGGGTGTGAATGGCCTCTGGTGGAGACATAGCTGTACTCCAGCTAGCTCTCTACAAACAGAAGTGAGGACACCACGGGCCGGGCTTCAGTGCCAAGAACTACATGCTTCAGGGGAGAGGGAGGAGGCAGGCTTGTGCCGCAGCACCGAACCCCGCACACCGGCATCATCTCTTCTATTGTTAGCAAGGTAGCTAGAGCGCAGAGAGCACAGGTATGTCTACCCGGCCTCAATATGGACAGGCCTTTTGAGATAGGGCTGTAGCGTGTTGGGGAAGTGGCATGGAAGGCTCGCACTGCTGTTGCTCATGCTGTACCTGTCCTGTCAATGGACAGAGGACTTAGGGTCCCAGTGCTTGGGGAAATCATGCCAAAAATAGCACTGAGTCAAGGAAGCCAACTGCTCAGCTGTTCTCTGAGGGCATCTTGTGTTTTAAGACCTGTTCCTTATCCACATGACTGTCGAAAAGTGTGTTTCCTCATGCACTTCCCTGTGTTTTTGCCTCTATCCCATAGGTTATTCCTTTCCCTATGTCCTGTGACCTACAAGCAGAATGTGCTTGCCTAGACCCCAACGCTCAAGAGAACAGTCAGAAGGATGGACGCAGCTTCAGTCGCGGGTAACGTCCGGCAACACGGAACGGACGATCGCACCGCTAAAGGCAGGCTCGGAGAGACACCACATCCCTTTTTGGTATTGTCTTTAACATTTAGCTGCTCAACTGGATGGCATTTCTGCACCAGGGACCTTTAGAATTCACCCAGTCTGCCTTTAATTTTTGTCCAAGGAGAACTCAAAGTGGGGGGTTATGTATTAAGTATATCTTAAATAGCAAAAACAACAAACAAGCAAAAACAAAGAGTCGAGTCAAGACTTTTAAGTATCAAAACAGCATGTGTTTATGCAGTTGTGCGCCCACCTAATTTGAACTGTTTGTATCTAGATCTAAGGCGAGAAACAAGCCATATATATATATACAAATTTATAGAGATAAATAGAGAGATTGAGATCAAAGCAAACACACTTTCCCCTCTCCAGTGCTCATAACTCAGAGCATTCATGGAAGAGGCTGAGCTCTCAGATGAAACCAGGCCAAGCCTATAGTGATGCTGAATGCCAAGGTATCTCATGCCCAGGGCACTGAGGTTAGGATGGGTTCACCACGGGACCGCACATCTTGGCGAATGTCTTTCCAAATGGCCAGACGGCTGAAATGTGGGTTGCATTATCTTGTCATGGAAATATTACACCCAGGCTAGGAGCTTTGCAAACTGCACTGGGGTTTTCTGCGCGGCTCCACTGGCCTACAGCCAGCCTGCAAATTGCAGCCGACACATGGGAGAACTCCGAAATGTTTGCTGGTGGGCAGACCGTCCCGTGGTGAAGCAAGGGCGGGTGCTAGCGAGTGGATGGGCTGAGGATTGGCATTTACGTGTTAGGCTGGCACTGAGGATTGGAGATTATTGCTCCTGAGGGAATAGGGAGGGTAAATCAAACCCCCATACTTGTCGTTCGAGCATGTCTGCTGCTGCTACTCCTGCTGCTATGTCCCCTACAACTAGTTTCTTTACTGTGTCAGGACAGGGTGACAACAACCCCAAGCAACCAAACAATCTGCCTTAAAGCTTACCTACAACCTGCCTTTCAGACCCTCTGGTTTTTTCCTCAGCACTGGGGCAAGAAATCAGGACACCAGCCAGCCAAAGAGATTTGCTGCTTTACCTCCAGCTAGCCAATGGTTCTGCTTACACCTCCCCTTTGGTATGTGTGTCTATTATATTGAACAATCTCTTCGTGCTCCTGTTGGCGCGGGAGAGGAGAGGCAGAGCGTGCAAAGGCACAAGCCGAGGGGAAAGAATGGCTGGGGACAGTATTCGAGTTTTGAACCCAGTGTGTCAGTATTAAATTCCCAGGCCTGTGGGCGATCCAGCCCACACAGCTACTTCAGAGCAGGAGATCAGCTGCTTGGAATCTTCCAAAAGGAAGGGCATTAAGAGAGGCTACCCTCACACCTCCCATCTGCCCCCTCCTCCCCACCTCCAGTTCTGGTCCTGAAAGGTGCACTTTCCACCGGCTGCTCAGTCATTTCTTAATTGGGATTCAGCATCCTCTGGTTGCTCAGATCCCATTGAGTCGATCTGATACCCAACGGAGCCAGTGCGGACATTGCTGCTACAACCCACTCCAAACATATCCCTAAAGTCTGCACACTAATGGCTGGATTTGCATCCAGGGCTCCTATTGACAATAACGCCTTCCTGAAAGGGTTAATCTCCCCTTCTGCAGGGCTTTAAAATGGGCTCAAGCGAGAGGCAGGTCTAACGTTGCCTGATAAGGGAATGGCAGTGGCATTTTAGAGCTTGGGCAGCTCATTTAAGTGCATTCACAAGGGCCACGGGGCCAGATGTGGCCCCCTTGAAGCCATCCTGGAGCCAGCAGCAGTCCCTTGAACCAGCGAAGCCCAGAGTGAACCGTCCTGCTTGCTTGATATTTTAGACTCTGGGGAAGGGAAAGGATGTCGTGGGAGGGGCAAAAAAATTCACATCCACAGGAACATTTTAAGCCAAAAGAGGAATTCTTCCTCAACTCAGTGACACCAAAAGCCCCCAGTGTGAAGGAGCCCAGTGGTACTCACTGATTTAGGGGCCTTAGGACCCCTCCCTGGACTGAGACTTTATTTCTGTTTGGTGTAGTCAATCCCCAGCCTTCTACAGAGGCTGCATCTCCCTGCCCCAGCCATGGCGCACCTGGGAGGGCTGTAAAAATGGCTCGACATGGGAAATCAACAGGCTTGTAAGAACTGGGGTCAAGATTAAGGATCCAAAGATAAAGGGACAAACACATCTCTGGACTCACTCTGTTAAAGCTAAGGCAGCTAAACTAGGGATCACCCCAAAACGATTCCAGTCTGGGAGGGCTGGGGCATGAATCTGGCATAAATCTGCTGAAGGGTCCCACCTCTATTGATTCACAGAACAGGTACGGTCCTGGCTGTCATGCAGGCATCCCACCCACCTGCACGCACGTGCTCACTGCTGCCCTCCCAAGGACAAAAGGATTGGTCAGGCATCATGGCTCTTTCAGGGAGGTTTATCTTGAGCATCCTCGAATCTAGCTGAAGAGAATGGGCGCTGTGCTTACTCACAGAGACCCCCTGCAGCCCTGAGGCTGCCATCCCCACGAAAATACATGTGAGACCATGGCATTGCCCCTCCCCTGTGCTGGCAGTTTGCTTCATGTGTCCTCGAAAAAGCTCACAAGCCCCAGAGGCCCTTTAAATGCCGACTGGCTTGTGTCCTCTACGCCCGAGGCAGCTTGGCAAGAGCTCTGAGAGCAAAGGGCTGCTAGGCCAGGGGCAGCTATAACGTTTCAGTTCTATGTATTAAGAAGGGTTTGGTTTATATATCTACTTTCCGCAGTTAGAATGCAGCCCTGCATAGAGCCCCAAAGGCGCATACTTGTCTCGTGCTCGCCGTGAGCACCTGTGAACTCAGGGCCAAAATAGCCCCTTTTGCATCGAGAGGGATCAATGTGGAGAAGATAGAGCAGCTGCTGCTCGCAGAGATTTGCATCCTTCTTGCTTTAGGGGGAGGGGCTTGTATGGAAGGAGGCGGGGCCTCTCACCCATACAGCCTCCCAAGCCGGTTACGGCTCTGCAGTCCCCGGTCTGCCAACAGTCCCCTCTTCAGGGCAGAACCTCCATGCTGCTCTTTTCCCCACTAGGCCGTGCATCTCCCCCGACGGAGCCTACAGCACCAGCAGCGGACGGTGGTGCTGCTTTGCACCGCATTCCCTCCCATGGGCTTCATCAGAAGAAAACCTGGGTTGGCATGTGCGTAAGGGGGATGCTGATCCCCAGTTCTGCCCCCTTGCGCTCCCTGAACACAAGCCTCCCATTGTGCCTTGCCTCTGTGCATAGGTGGGTGAGTGGAGGGGCCGCAAACGGGCGTGGGCCCTTTACCACCCTCCCTCTCCCTTGTGCAGCGGTCCTGAGGAAAAGATCAATCTAATCTTTGGTGTATAAGGGGTTAACTCTTTCAGGGTTCAATCCAGCCCCCATTGGCATCAGCGGAACGACTCCCATTGACTTCAGTGGCCGTTGGCTCAGGCAGGAGGAAGAGGTGGGAGGGACACAAGCCACCAAGCGAATGCACAAAACAAAAGATATAAAGCCACCGAAGGCAGCTGCTCACTTGATGCAGGTCCCGTTGCACCTGCCTAGCTGCCAGAGACGTGTGGCCAACACTCCCACCCACCGTAGCCCTGAGTGAGGCGATCATCTTTGCTTGGAGCAGGATTTGCCCAAGCTTGGCTCCTGCTGCTGATGGCTTCCATGGCTAGGAGGAGGGAGAGTTAGATCAGAAAGTGGCGAATCATGCGTGACGGGGTGGAAAAACCCTATCAGCTGCTACCCTCCACCCCCAAACGGACTGAGCTGGTGTCCAGGCTTTCTTGCACTTTCTGCTGCCCCTCGCCCTCAAGGCTGAGACAGGAGGGTTGTGCCAGAGGATCGTTCAGAGTCAGGTTCCAGCTACCTCCCTTCCGGTTTTGGTTTCACTTGGTTGTAACTGTCGGTTTGTTCTAGGTTTTACCTGTGTTTTAAAAAAAAAAAAAATTAAAAAAACAACAACCCCAAACAACGGTTTCTTGCTGCAACTGATTCAAGTGGGGGGAAAAATAACAACAAGGCTTTACAGAGATAAGAGAAAGAGGAGGGGGAAAAAGAAAGGAAAAAAAAAAAAGATGCATGATCCAAACCTGAGAAAAGCAAAACCTATTTTTGTGTGTTATTCGGCCAACTGAGTAGAGAGTTAGACACTTATGTGTAGCTATCCCTAGAAATACAGTGAAGTGTTTATTGCATTGTCTGGGGTGGGGGGTCAGAGTTTGGGTTGGTTTTTGTTTTTTTCCCTTGTGCTTTGTGACAAGTCCAGGAAATAAGGCTAGTTTGATTGTTTTTTGTTTCTTGCAGGGGAGGGGGAGGGAGGTTGGTAGATTGTTGTTTTTGGAGGGTGAGGGTGGGTGGGTTCATTGCATTTATTTTTTCCAGATTTTTTTAATGTGTGTATTTGTGCTTTTTTTACATTATCCAACTGTACATATACATTTATCCAGTATTTCACTGTGCTCCAATTACTGCACTCAAAAATCACTGCACAGTCTGAATTCAGAACAACAAGACAGAGAGAGAGAGAAATTAAAAAAAAAAAGAAAAGCTGCTAAATGATCAGACAGGTAATTCCAATTAGTTGGGATTAGGGGCACTAAATTTTTCCCCGTTCCTAGATTCCATCCCTTGATTTCCATTAGAGTCCAAACTAGAAAACAAGGAGGTGACTGAATGGGTTAAACTGACCCTTAGGTTGGGATTTTCTAAGGGCATTAGATACCAGTACTTTGGCATCTAACTCCCTTGGACAGCTTTGAGAATCCTTGCCTTAAGGCCTCATCTTACAATCTTCTCTCCTGCAAAACTCCCACCGACTCCAGTGAGAGTTAGATGTGTGTTCGGGCTGTCACTGGGAGAAGGCCATGTGCAGAGAGCTGATATCGTCGAGATACATGGCCTGATTCTGATCTCAGTGGTGTAGCTCCATTGACCGCAACTGAGTTACTTCCGCATTACACCATCCTGGGGCCCAATCCTGTGAAGTGCTGAGTCCCTCCAAGAGGCACTGAGCACCCTTAATTCCCATTGACTTGAGGGTGTTCTGCACCTTGCTGGATTGAGCCCCGTGTTCTCATTGATGGAGTTTAACCATTGAGCTGAGAGCAGACCCAAAGCTGTCGAGCTGTCCGTCCTCCTAGCTCCAGTTCATTAGGGCAATGGAAAGGCTAATGGGTTGCTCTTGCTCCCAGTGAGCCCAGATTTCAAACCCTCAGTGGAGTATAGCAGGATGGGGATGATGTTTCATAGCAAACCATTTCCCCTCCTTTTGGCCCCATTCTATAGCTCTAAGAGTCAGTTAAAATCGAATTGCTTCCTCTGTAGCCAAGCACAAGTGCATGCATTGGCTTGACTAGCGGCAGATAGTCTTGGCGCTACATGTGCAATATTGGCCTTGCGGGGGGAGGCGGAGCTAATGAGGGTCATGCCTGAGCCAAAAGAACTCAGTTCCGAAAACTTTTTTGGTTCCGATTTTTTTTCTTCAATCTATGAGATCACAATTCAGCCACCGGTTGTGATCTTCTGAGTACAAAGAACCAGGGCTGTAATGAGACATTTTTCACCAGCAATTCACGAGGGAGGAATTGGAACCATTGTGGAGTTTGCATTGTACGGCCTCTGTAATCATTTACCTGTCTGTAGATGTTGGGCTGGATCTTGTTCCCATCAACGCCAACAAGAGGGTTTTTTTTTGTTATTGACTTCAATGGGAGCAGGATTAAGCCATATTAGAGATATATATGCTATATATATAATATTATATGTGTAATATTATATATATGTGTGTAATATTTACAAATAAAACTGTGATCTCATCTAGAGAAAAAATGTATTCATCGTACCAACTGCTCTTCCATATTTATGTATCATATTGTATCTTTTTATTATTGTTATAATTATTATGTTTATTATTATGATTATTATGGAATCTTTCTGGCACTTTCTGGAAGCCACGTTAACCGATAATCCAAGGAAGTGCTGAGGATCTATTTTCACAAGAATTCTACTGGTCTACTGTATACAAGAAAAACGAAGAAAAAAAAAAGAAAGAAACAGATCAACAAAATTCAGTTCAGCCCTTAATTCTGTACCTCACGCCTGTACGTTTGCTGCTCCTATTTTGGGTTTTTATTTTGCATTCGTTTGTTTTTAACGGATCTAATTTAAGTCTCCAAGCAATATATAAAGATGTAAATAGTAAAGCTTATTTATTAAGATTGTCATCTTTTTTTAATTTATATTTACACAATTGTTCATCTAATTTATTTCTTTTTTCAATACAGTTTTTAACAGTTGTCCTTTTTTTTGGTTCATGAGGTTTTTGTTTTTTTTTTACCATTTTCACAGAATTTCTTTATACAGGTTTTTTAAAAAAACAAAAACAAATTCTTCTGGTCTTTCAAATACAGGTCACGTGTCATTTAAAAAAAAAAAGCTATGTCAAAGACATAAGAAATATTTTGCCATTGTTGATTCCTATACTTTAAAGTTCTATATTATATAAATATATAATACATTGTATGCTTAAATATTTAACTGTGTGATTTTGTATATATCTTCATACACATGCTCACACATCTAAGAGGGTTTATGTCCCCTGATGCCGGGAGAATAGAGAATCAAAAACACAAACAATATAAGCTTGTATTAAAGAGTTCTGAACTGGAATTTTTTCTTGTGCCACATCTTGTTTGGTTTCTTGTGGTAAGCAGACACTGGACATATTGCTACCTAATATGCATTGAAAAAAACACTGGCCTTTAGTAAGCACTTGGTTACATCTGTAGTGTGTGTGTGTGTGTGTGTGAGAGAGAGAGAGAGAGAGAGAGAGAGATTGTTGGGTGGGAAATAGTTTGAACGAAATGCAAAATGATTGCACTACAGGCAATGAAAAGACTGACAGAAGCAGTCCATATGGTGGTTTTTAAATAGTATGGAGTCTTCCGCCCTTGCAACTGGTGTCTTTGCAATTGCGGAACTGGGACAGTAGCCTCCAACCAAATCACACTGTTATTGCTGCACCAATTAGTTAAGCCCTCGAGGGTGTCATGCATCTTAGGGGTAGGTGTCCCCATTCGGGAAAACATTTTACATGTTTAAGTCCATCTCGCTTCAGGAAAACACTTAGGTATGTGCTTAACTTTAAGTATGTGCTTATCTCAAGTCCCATCAAGTCCCCATCAATTGCTTATAGTTAAGCACACGCTTAAATGCTCTTCCTGCTGTGATGTTTGCCTGATATGTGGCCAGGATCCTTCACTTAAGTAAATGCAGAGCAGTTATCTAGTCTAGGTTGTGGCATAGCTGCATGGAAAAGTGAGGTTTCACCGGTTGCTGCTCATCAGGCAAAAACATAAATTGCCCCCAATGGAGTCAGCTCTGTGATGTCTTGAAATCCAGCATCCCTGGTAGTAACTTAAAAAGAATGATGAACATCATGGTAAGACAGTGGTCCCCAACGCGGTGTCCACGGGTGCCATGGCACCCGCCAGGGCATCTATGTGCGCCCGCAAACTGGCCGGCGGACAAGCATCCACTGAAATGTGGCTGACAAGCAGCAGCATCCAGAGGCATCGCTGCCAAAATGCCACTGATTTTTGGTGGCATTTCGGCGGTGACGCTGCTTGTCGGCGGCATTTCAGCCTATGCTCGTCCGTTGGCCACGGTCCTCGGTGGCTCATCATCTGGCACCCACCAGATGAAAAAGGTTGGGGACCACTGACTTAAAACATAGCCCTTAACATCATAAAGTGTGGGTCACTACAAAGTGTTTCTACAGCTGTAGCCTCATGTTATCTGTTGGCTCTGTGTTCCCAGACTACATCAGCTGATAAGTGAAACAATGGCTCACCTAACTGCCAGTGCCACAAGTTCACCCTGGGATCTGAAGGTCAAGCTGGGTCCTTTGTGGTTCATGCCTCACCAATAAAGATTCTGCAGTGGGACTCCAGCCAGGCGTGGGGAGCTGCCGCAAGGAGGGCGCCTCAGGGCGGAGGGTGGGGGGTGGGGAGCTGCTGGGGGGGGCGCCTCAGGGCGGGTGCGGGGGGCGGTGCAAGGTGGAAGTTTTGCCTAGGGCGCGAAACATCCTTGCACCAGCCCTGGGCGTGTGCAAGGGTAGCAAACAAGACCACCCCCCCCCATCAGTGGTGGGGGAGAAGGGGGAGCCCCAGTTCCACCGGCCCTGGAGCCACGGTGGGGAGAACTAGGTTTTCTGGCACCAAGGCTGTGGCAGGGGAGCACCAGCTCTTCTGGCCGTTGGGGCGGGATGGGGGGTGTGGGGGGTAGAGAGGAGGCAGAGAACTAGCGCCTCTGGTTGCTGCGGGTGAGGAGAGCCAGTTCCTGTGGCCACGGGCAGGCCCTCCAACAGCAGCCAAATTTTTCTTCCTGCGCACGACCCTGGTTTAGCGATACTCGCAGTTCAGCAAAGGCCAGCATGGCTTGCATCTCAGGGGCCACCTCGGCTGGTCCTTGGGTGCTACCATGCGCCGCCAGGGCGTCTATGCGCCTGAGTTAGGCGCACAGATGCCCTGGCGGCTCATGGCACGGGTTCCGCACAGTATCACTGAGGGGCAGTTACACTCCTTCTTTTGCATCTTGGTGACCCCCCCTCCCCCCACCCCCCGGCAGGATTTTTTTTTTTCTTCCCCAGACGATTGCCCCCCCACCCCCACCCAGTAGGCTCAATTTTCGAGTCTTTTAAAAAATACAAACAAAGGGCTTTTTGCCCCCTTGTCACGTCAAAGCCAGACAGTGGCCACCACAAAATCATTTCCACACAGGGGGCCACCCTCAATACAGGGCTATTGCTGATGTGTCGTGTCTGGGGTGGGGGGCTGAGCGCTGCCTAAATGCAGTTATAAAGCTAGAAACTCCAGCCACTCTTTAGGCACCAAGCCTGTGGCCATACAAGAAAACATTTCGCTAAAGATAAGCGTCATTCTCAGTGGGTCAGGCACTAGCCAGGCCTGCAACCCACTCCTGACCAATGCCTTTTAAGGCACTTTGCAACCTCCCTGGGCAGATAAAGGCTACACACACATTACAGTCCTGCTCCCAATGGCTGTGCTGCCTGAGCCGAGTGCTTCCCATTTTAATCTTGCTCCGTTGTTTACAGGGCGAGCACATGCCTTGCGTTTACCTCCTAAAGAATGAGATTCTGCAATCCGTTCAAATTGTTTTCATCTGTGCATAACTGGACACATCTCAGTTACATGCCCAAGGGGCTGTGCAGGTCCAAAAAGACAGGGGAAAAAATGAAAAACCCCACAGAACTGTAGTTTCTTGTTCTTTCATAAAAGGTACAGCTTTAAAAGCACAATAAAAACAAACACTGAGCATTTGTTTTGCTGGGGAACATGTGTAAAGTGATGGGCAGCCATATGGTGCCCCCATTTGGCTTCAGGGATTCACAAGCACCATAAAAAACGGCAGGCTCGTTTGTGACCTGAGCTATGCCTCATGCAAAGGCATTAAACCTCCCCTTCCCACCCCCGTTTCCCCTCTGTGGGGTTACCCACTCATGGCTCCAGGCCTGTAGGAGTGAGGCAGTGCTGCCTGCGCCCCACGTCTGGGGCAGATGGAGGCAGGCAGTGGGCAGAGAAACTGGCCCGTGTAGCCAGCAGGGTGATGGAGGCGGCAGTGACTGTCTGCTGTGATAGGCCTGCAGCAATTTAATACCCCTCCTAGTGACCGAGCGGCTTGTCTTCCGAAGCGGCTCCTGGGCTGGCGTAAATTACACACAGGGCCCTGGCTAAGGATAGACACCTAGCCCGCTGTGCTCAGGAATCACTCCAGCAGCGGCATATGGCCACTACGTAGCAGTGCTCAGGGATGCTGGAGCCCCACAAGCTAGGAAGCGAGGGTGACCAGATGTCCCGATTTTATAGGGACCATCCTGATATTCAGGGCTTTTTTTTATATTGGCATCTATTACCCCCAACCCCCCCCCTTTTCCTGGTTTTTCACACTTTCTAGCTGGTCACCCTATGGGAAGCAAAGTTTCAAGCAGTTGAAAGTGGAGGGTGAATTTAACTAGTATAAAACTGGGCCATTGGGTTACTGCTGCAAAACACCCAGGCTACCAGGGGCTCATTACTGATTAGAAAGGACGAGACCCTCCAGTTTATACCATTCCTCTTTAAAAAAAAAAAAATCACCACCAAGCTTAACCAGCAGAATACTGCTCACTACCGCCACCCTGGGACACCCGTTCAGCTGGAGCCACACCCATTCTGTAGCACAGTCCGTGGCGCTCTTGCAGCCAAACACCGACCGGCTCCACTTTGTTTAGCATGAGGCAAAATGGCACCTCTCCCTAACGTCTCACCATTTCATACGCAACAGCTGCTGTGAAGAGCCCCTCCCATCCTCCATGCCAGTCCGTGCAGCAGCATGCCAGGAGAGCTGGAGGGGCTCAGGTCTCCTGAAGGCAGGCCTCCTGTTTAGCTTCAGCATGTCGAAGAACTGCCTGTGCATCCCACGGTTCTGGAACCCGGCTCTGCCTGCAGAATCTAGACACAGGTACACCCTTGCCCCACAAGCATGTTCCACAGGCTAAACTTGCTCTTTAAAAAAAATGAAAATGTGTTTCAAGCCCCCGTGGTTAAGAAGACGTTCAAAATGTAAACGGCAGCAGTGCTGTCTTCCTGAAACTGCAGCCAATCACAGGAGAGGCGGTAATGGTTGGAGTAGACAATGCGTTAATACTCTTGACCCTAACGAGGTTGATTCTTAACCCTAATGAGCACCAATTAAATATCAGCCTTGTTCACTAATGGCCATACAAGCAGACACATCAATTTACCAAGCATCTCCTACTGCCTCCCATGCTCACCCAGGTGCCAAAGGTGGCATCCAGTCCATAACCTTCCAACTTCTTCATCCTGACTGCTACAGTGTGGTGAGAGATTTTTGCCTATACGTTTCTGCAGTGCACAGAATATGGAAACATTTGGGGACAACAGGGAAAAAAAATAGCCTGGCATGTCACCAGAAATGACACATCTTGTACCATTTGGTTGCATTTCCTTTGGTACGTCAATAAGAACAGCTCAGCTTTTTAAGTCTCTAAAACTGCTGCAGAAATCTGTGTGTGCTAAGTCAGGGGCCTACCTGGAGCTCTAGCTGTCCAGGTTTGATCCCGGTTGCCCAACAGACTATGGGGCTGTCTCTCTCCCTTCTGTATATAGATAATGTGGTCACAATTTATATATTATGTACCCAGTTACAAAGGGTTAATAAGTGATTATTAGAAGCATGTTATAAACATGAGCCGCATGTGTTATAGGTGGTTATAAGCACACCAATAGAAGGACTGGCAGATGGCTATAAGCACCTTATGACTGGTTAGTCTATAACAATTGGTCAATTATTAAATCATCTATTAACCCTTACTACATAGTTACTAATGTGCCTTAATAGAATGGGTGACCCATAAATATAGAGAGCGCTGAATGCCTTCAGTATGTGGCTCTGGAGGTTTGGTTCATGCTTATCTTGGTTTCTCGCGCCAGCTCACAAGGATAGATAATTAAACTGTCTCCAACCCACTAGTGACACGGCTCGTTTCATGTTCCTGGCCAGACCCCAGTGCACTGCAATACCACTGTGAGGACAGTATCATTGTAGTCCCATAGACATTTGAGTTGAGACAGGCTTCCAGCGCCTGTCAAGCAAGACTTTCCTAACTTGCTTAGGCCCAGAGCCTCAAAGGTATTTAGGAGCCCATCTACCACGAATTTCAATAGGAGCCTAAATGCCGTTGAGGCCTTAATCCTGCTAACACCAGAACAGCTGCAACCTTTTATGTCCATGACTTGTGCATACATTAAATCTCCTGTACTAGGTGCATTGCAGCTCACGGCTGGTGACGTATCAGTGCTCCAGTATTAAACTATCTGTAGCCATAACAACCCCGCTCATATTGCCGCTACGCAATTACAGCAATAGCCCAAACAAACCAATTTAAGATGAACTGGAAAACCCCCAAACATCTCCATAGGGCCTGCTGACGCTGCGCTCCAAGGAGCGTCAAAGTGTGTAGAACTAAAAGGCATGAGGCCATAGCCAAGCCAGGTAAGCCCGGGTTTGTCAAATTCGCAGCAAAAGCTCCACCCAGATAGTGTCCCCTGAGAGGGCCCAAACACCTCCTCAAAGAGGTCGTGGGGGATGATGGGAGGAGCATAATTCTGCTCGACAAGCTGGAGCATTTCAGGACTATGAATGGCGCCTGAGGCTGAAAGCCCTAACTAGAAAGAAAACATCTTTGCTGTGTAAAACAAGGCCACATGCTGAACAAATGCATGCACAGCTGCGCACGCTGGCAGAGGCACACAGTCATGCACATGCAAACAGGAAACCAGGGCTGCCCGGGTTGGGGGGGGGGCAAGTGGGGCAATTTGCCCCAGGCCCTGCAGGGGTCCCCACGTGAGTTTTTCGGGGGCCCTGGAGCGGGGTCCTTCACTTGCTCTGGGGAGCCCCGGAAAACTCTCGCGAGGCCCGAGCCCTGGAGCTTCTTCCACTCCGGGTCTTTGGCAGCAATTTGGCTGGGGGGGGGTCCTTCTGCTCCAGGACCCGCCACCGAAGTGCCCTGAAGACCTGCCATGGGGGGGGCGTCTGCCCTGGGACCAGCCGCCGAAGACCCCAGACCCCCTGAATCCTCTGGGCAGCCCTGCAGGAAACATCGAATGATCTGGCCCTAACGACTCAAAGTAAAATGCCTCAAACCTCTCTTAGCTCATCAGGTTCAAAGCGACGCACTTGGGTTGTGAAGTGCAGTGAGAGGGCCAATGAACAGAGGGTTTGGGCTTCTCTAACTCGGTGAGAGCCATGTAAGACCAGGGCCACCCGGGGGGGGGGGCAAGTGGGGCAATTTGCCCCAGGGGCCCCCACAAGAATATCATATTCTATAGTATTGCAACTTATTTTTATGGCAGGGGCCCCCGAAATTGCTTTGCCCCAGGCCCCCTCAATCCTCTGGGCGGCCCTGTGTAAGACGCATGATGACGGGCTTGAGTCAGCAAGGGATGTAAACACAGGCTTATAGTAAGGCACATGATTGCTGAAGTGGAACCTAAGCTCCTGGCTATCGTTCCATTTACTCCTATGGCCACTGGCGCCATCTCTAATTGTTTAAAACTAAATTATGGTTTGACTGATTTGCTCCTAGGAGATCAACAGCTCGGCGCAAACTGAATGTGTTTTGTTAATTTCGATCCTTTTGTTTACCTTCCTGACAAGTCATCTCTACGCAGTTTCCCAGGTCTCCCATAACTGTAGCTTTTTAATGCGTATAACATGGACGTGCGCCTAACATTTACCCGAGTGCAAGAGCTCCCGCGCTCTTCCAGCGTGTTTGGCCCAGTCCAGCACGTCATTCTGGCTCTCGCGTGGAGCTCTGGAAAGCAGCGAGCAATGGGGAGCCCGGGGCCAACATTTTCAAAGCCCGACCTCTGCTTTCTGAGTGCCCAACTTGCCACGTGAAATCAAACGCTCCTTTCGGCAAACACTGGCCTGTTTCTTGGCGAGTCTCTAGTCCCTTTGCTGCCACATCCTCCGTCGGTAGGGGAGACTCATGATGGCTAAAGTCAGCGACCAGATCAGATCGAGTTCACTAGCGTTACACCCAAGATGAATCTGACCCAGTGTCTCCATGACAGACCAACGTCCTCTCCCATCCAGCCTGTCGATGGGTCACCACCGTCATTACAAGACAGCCTTTCTCTCCTAGCCACCCCGAATTTCCGGACTGTAGATCAAAGTGCAGAAAAAATGAGGTAGTTGCTCTACCCCTTCCATCCAAATTGGGCTGCCGTCGTCTGGGGCACTGCTATGAAAGGTAACCTACCGGTACCTCCCTACTGGTACTGACTCTCCATTCTTTCCTTCGTGGCAGAATGCTGCAAAGCACAGAGGCTGTTAAATGACCTTGCAGGAGGGGAGAAAAGGGGACTGGAGGAGGAGGAGGGGGAGGCTGGAAAGAAAGGCAAGGGGAATCCTTTTTACTGGATAGTTTATTAGTATGGCAACATTAAAACTTTCCATCCAGTCAGGCAAAACCTCAGGAGGGCTGGAGGGGAGGGGGGGCGTGTCAACCTCTGCGGTGTGATTTTAAACCCTAAGGCGGGTGAGAAACGTACTGAATTAAAACAGTGCCAAGCAACCCGTGCAGTGGGGCGTGTCTTGCAACGATGCCTTGCCATGGTCTGCTCCCTGCCACCCCCACTGAGAACAGGGGCATGTTCCGGCTAGCGTCACCAAGGGGCGCATTCGGCCTTACATCATGGTGCGTGGCACGCCGAAAAGTGCTCAGTGTTCGGCCTAACTTTGCGCCCATTGAAGTCAAGTGGGAGGCTTTTAGCAGAGGTTGGCCAACACTGAGTGCTTGGGCCTCCTCCATAAGGCTGAGCAATGGCCAGGGCCGTCCCTAGCTGGGTGCAGGGCCCGGGGAGGAAGTGACGGCTTCACTCATCCAGGATTGACTGCGCAGGCCCGTCTCTTCCAGGATTGACTGCGCAGGCCGCAGGGCCCCCCCTCCCCCAAGGGGACCCGGCGCAGTCGCCCCAACTCGTCCTACCCAAGGGACGGCTCGGCACTGATGTGCTGTGCTTTAGAAAGCAAGCCAGAGGGTGAGCTGAAGTTCAGCCTAGAGGGAAGTTGTCCTGAACCTAGGCAGGAATCCCAGCATTTGGCCTGGGTAAATGACTTCAGGATGGGACCCACTTATGGGGCCCCCTCCTCCCCCCAGTATAACACTAGGGAGAGGTTTTGTGCAGTAGCTATGCTAACTAGCCTGGGAGTCAGGAGACCTGGGTTCCACTCCTGGCTTTAATTGCAGGTTTTGGCATGGTGCTTTGCCTCCCCGGGCCTCAGTTTCCCCATCTCTAAAATGGGGATAATGACACTAGACACCTTTGAAATCCATGGGTTTGGGTGAGATGATACTTTTTTCCCTATGGGTGACATTCGCCCCAGGCAGAAGGCCTTGAGCTAGGGCTTAAATGGTGCACAGGCCCTGCCCTGCACTAGGGTGACCAGATGTCCCGCTATTGGGGCTGTCCCAATATTAGGGGCTTTCTCTTATATACGTAACTATTATCCCCACGAGAGTAGATGTCATCAGCTCTACCTTTGGTTCTGCCTCTCATCGTCACTCGGTGGAGAGCGCCTGAGACAGACACACAGGCTGGGACTTTCAAGGAGCCCAGAGGGAGTTAGGTAGCTGTGTATGCTTAGGGTGACCAGAAGTCCCGATTTTATAGGGCCACTCCCGATTTTGGGGGCCTTTTTCTTATATAGGTGCCTATTACCCCCCACTCTCCGTCCCGATTTTTCACACGTGCTGTCTGGTCACCCTAGCATATGCCCACATTTGTGCCTGTATTCCAGCAATACGTTGGGCGCAGCCCCTACCCAGCCCACCAGGCTCTTGCTGCAAAAGCCTCAGGTCAGGAGATCCCTTGAAAGCCAGTACAAGGTTAATGAGAAAATTCCCACTGCTATAGCTGCCACGGATAAGGCAAGAAGCCAGGTCGCTGGCCCAGCCAGGCCCCTGTTTTCCATCCCACGTGCAAAAAAACCCCAAGCCCTGGCTCAGACCAGTTGCTCCTAGCAATATGCCCTTAGGGCTTGTCTACACGTGACATGCAAACTGCTAGGAGCAATTGGGCCGAGCCAGGGCTTGGGGTTTTTTTTTTGCAAGTGGGAACCTGAGCTGGGTTGACCTGTTGCTATGTAGCCCAGGCCTTAGCACCAGTGCTAGTTTCACACAGTGGAAGGCCCTTTGAAACATTCCTGCTCAGCGCGCCTTTGCTGCCCCACCCCTTTTTTTCTGACAACAGTTGCTGTTTACTGGGAAGCAAAGACGTGGCATTTTATCTTTCAGCCTCGCCTTTCCCTTTTACTCATCCCAGTGGCCTTCACGTAGGACACACCTTCTACGCTGTCTCATTAAAAAGGAACAGAGCCGGAGGGTCAGATTGGAGGAAGCTACGTCACAGCTGGCTCATTGGAAAAAAAAAAAATCTGAGAAACTGTAAAAACTTTTTGGAATTGTAATGCCAATCATTGGCAAGCTGTTTGGGTTTTTTTAATAGCGCTGAAGTTTTCCTGCAATGCCCTGAATATTTCCCCGGGGGGTGGTTGAATTAGAGAAGGCGGGGGCCGCACTGGAGGAGACAAATAAAAGCACATTGTTTAGGCAGTGTGAAGGCAGGTTCGCTTATTTCACGTGACCTCCCTGGCATAAAAAAGAGCAGAACCATTCCAAGTCTTCTACAGTTGTGCAGGCATCCAATGTGGCGTGCGAGCAAGCTGAAAGCGGGCAAGGTGCCGAGACAGTAGCAAAGGTATGGAGCCTGCCTAGCCGTGGCAGGGTTATGATCGGGCAAAGACGTAGAGTGGCAGGAGAGCCATGGACTATGCCCAAAGCTAGGGCCCTTCCAAATTCATGGCCATGAAAAACACGTCACGGACTATGAAATCTGGTCTCCCGCCGTGAAATCCTGTACAGATTTCACGGGGGAGACCAGCATTTCTCAGATTGGCGGTTCTGACCCAAAAGGGAGTTTCAGGAAGGTTGGAAGATTATTTGGGGGGGGGAGGTGGTACTGCCACCCTTACTTCTGCGCTTCCTTGAGAGCTGAGCAGCCGGAGAGCGGCGGCTGCTGACTGAGGGCTCAGCTCTGCAGGCAGCAGCACAGATGTAAAGGTGGCAATGCCAGACCAGGCCATCCTTACTTCTGCACTGCTGCTGGCGGCGGCTCTGCCTTCAGAGCTGGGCTCCCGGCCAGCAGCCACCAGTCTCCAGCTGCCCAGCTCTCAAGGCAGCTGCCACCAGCACAGCGCAGATGCACTGCAAACCCCCGCCCCCCCATAACCACATGACCCCCCCACACACACAAAACTCCTTTTTAGGTCAGAACCCCTACAGTTACAACACTGTGAAATTTCAGATTGCAATAATGAAATTTACAATTTTTAAAATCCTATGGCCGTGAAATTGACCAAAATGGCCCATGAATTATATCTGGGCTAGCCCTGGGTTACAGGTCTTTCCCTACCAGCCTTCCTCCATGACCAGTAGGCAAGTTGCTTCAGTGTCCTGCGCCTCAACTCCCCAAATGAAAAATGGGACCAATATTTCCCTGCTTCACAGGGGCGTTGTGAGGCTAAAAATCCCCTGGGACTGTAAGTGCCTAGACAATGAATTGATGGAATGACGTTAGCAAAGAGAGCAGATTTAAGCAGTAGGGTCAAGAAGAACTAAGGATGCCGCCCCATGGCCCTCTCAAGTGTCGCAGTAGAGGAGACGTCATCACAGGGCCAGTGACATATCAGTGAAGAAATCTGTGACAACCGCAGCAGGCCGGATTCTCTGTTGGGTGGCCAGACAGTAAATCAAGGCAGCAGTGCCCAGGAGGTATTGCCTTGCAGGAGTTCCCACTGGTCACGCTGAGGATGCACCTTCTCTCTAGATTCTGAACAGGGTCACTTGGGCTTTTAGGCTGAGATTTTTTTGAACGTCCCAGTGCATGCCCCCAACTCCCAGTGTATGTCTACAGTGCAGAGTAAATTTGGGCTCTTACATTGCTGCCCCTAATCTTTCCGCCCTGCCCCAATCCTGTCTCACAAGCATCTCACCTGAAGTTGATGGGGCTTTAAACTCAGGTTAGCTGGCCTGAGTGGGGGAGGGGGAAGGGGGGAGGAACCCAGGTCAACCTGTGGAACTCCTTGCCTGAGGAGCTTGTGAAGGCTAGGACTATAAGAGTAGGTTTAAAAGAGAACTGGATAAATTCATGGAGGTTAAGTCCATTAATGGCTATTAGCCAGGATGGGTAAGGAATGGTGTCCCTGGCCTCTATTTGTCAGAGGGTGGAGATGGATGGCAGGAGAGAGATCACTTGATCATTACCTGTTAGGTTCACCCCCTCTGGGGCACCTGGCATTGGCCACTGTCGGTAGACAGGACACTGGGCTGGATGGACCTTTGGTCTGACCCAGTACGGCCGTTCTTATGTTCTTCTTTCACTGGGGGTGTTGGAACATTTTTTCTAGTGGGGGTGCTGAGAGCCATTGAACCAAACTGTAAACCCTGGATATAATAGAAACCACTTCAAGCCAGGGGGTGCGGCAGTACCCCCGGTACCGCTAGTTCCAGAACCGATGAACCCACCCACTTGCAGTGAGGACACAAGCAAAACCACTCCAGTCCCTTCCCACAATTCCCTGCACATGCCCGGAAGGACAGACAAGTTCTCCCACAATTCACGGGGAAAGAATTATAGCGCGACTCTGCTGATGGCAGCGCAAAGAACGATGGGATTATGACACCAGACGTCCCAGTGCCTCCTGTGGGTCACTGATGCAGGTACTAGGACTTTGCAATGTGACTGTGCACACCCAGCTAGGCTGATCGAGGTGCCAATCACAGGATTTAGTGACGACGTGGCCCCATTGAATTGAATCTCAGTGAGCGTTCGGCGTTTAGCTCCCTTCAGCTCCTCGGACGATCCCAGCCTGAAGAACCCTCCCACTACGTGCCCTGGATTTGGGATGGGAAAGGTGGGTGGAGCTATTTTAGTTTAATTTTAGAAAATGCGAGTGGCTTAAGAAATAATCCCCAATCAATGCCTCAAAATAGCCCCCTGAACATTGGGGAGGGCGCTGCTTGGAGCGCGCTGAGAGATGAGACGGGATTTACAACATCAGGAGTGGCTGGCAAGGCCAGAGTGGGCTGCTCATTGTCATTCCGGATCCCTGGCACCCACCAATTCTAGTTTGATGCACATAACCCGCCTGCTGCGATCATTCTTTTCTCCGCCAATGAATTTTCCCTCCTCACATCCCAGCCCTTTTCCTGCCCTGTGTGAGAAATTCACTGAGGTTCTGAGCCTGGCTGTGTGACTGTGGGCAAGTCACTTTGCCGCTCTGTGCCTCAGTTTCCCCCTCTGTAAAATGGGGGCTAACGATGCTTCCTTCCTTTGTAACGTGCTTTGAGCTCTATAGGAGAGCAGGGTGGTACAGGTCATATGACTTCGGATTTACACCTATGTGTGAGATGAGAATCAGGCCTCTTATCGCAGGCTTTAACCTTCATTATCACGTTCACCCAGATGAAACTGAATAGGCACCGGGTACAAAGTTCAAAAGCACCTAAGTGCTTTAGGTGCCTACGTCCCATTGCATAAACACTAAAACACTTACCCGGCTTGTTTGACATGCATGCAGATTTCCCAGTGAGCTCAGCACCCAACGAGCACCCATCATGCTGAGTCCTTCGGAAAAGCTCCCGCCTAAGAACTCCTTCCTGTTCACCCTCGCCACCCGCCTCAGCCAAGGAAACGACACGTTACACAGCCACAAGCAATGCAAGGCTTAGCCAGCCGAGGTGGGAAAGGGCATTGTTGGCGTGACGAAACTCGGCCCGTTATTTATTATTTACGTTGTAGCAGTGGCCACCCTCTATTAGGCATGTTCCCAGCACAGAGGAAGACAGTCCTTGCCCCAGCGAACTTCCAGTCCCAAACGAAGCCACACCGAGGTTGGGAGATATGGATGCAATGTACGAGGAGCTCAGCGTGAGATGAGCTATGTGGCTTGGTAGCTACATGCTTATACTGCTGCTTTAAGTTAAACAAGAGCCATTCCCCTCTTCCCGTCCTCCTCCCATGAGTCAACCCCCCTTGTCTTCACCTCCAATTCTCAGCCTTGATTCCAGTGTCCTTACCTCCGTGCCAACATCCCCCCACCCCCCAGATGAGCAGCTCATGCTGAAGACAAAGCAATGACTTGGAGAAGTAGGAGACTTGGCCCGTGAGTTTCCTGAAGGCGCTGCAGGAGGTGGGGGTTCTGTAGGGGGAAGAGAGGGGTGTTGTGCACAGGGGGAGGGGTTAGGATAAGGTTTCCTCTAAGGAAAGTCTGTAACCTGTAGCGAGAAGGCGTTTATAAACGCTCAGGCAGGGAGGCAGCCTGGGAGGCAGGGAACACTTGTGTATATGTGCTACGATCTGTCAGCTCTTGTGGGGCAGGAAAGTGTAACAGATTGGCTTGAAAGCCTGAGAGTAACGTCATCCAAAGTTTCCACAGAGGAAATCCAGAACCTTCCCTTCAGTTGTGAGATGTTTTATTTGCCACCTCAAATAATCCCTGGGTTTTGTTTGGCTCGGGCACCTTACCTTGGGTACCATCACAGGACTCACCATGGCCCATTGCTTTTAACTAGCTCTGATCCTGGGGGTTATGCACATTGCAGCACAGCTGAATATGCTGTCAAAGTGTGCAGCCTCCCTTCCCTTATTTCTATCCCCTGCTATGCGCACACACGTCCCTGCTGTGCACGTGAACACAGAGCTATGGGGCCAGATTCTCTGCTGGGGTAAATCAAAGTTGTTCATAAGAACATAAGAACGGCCATAGTGGATCAGATCAATGGTCCATCTGGCCCAGTATTCTGTCTTCTGACTGTATCCAATGCCAGGTCCTTCAGAGGGAATGAACAGTGACCCAGCGTCTGTCGCCCATTCCCAGCTTCTGGGAAACAGAGGCTAGGGACACCATCCTTGCCCATCCTGGCTAATAGCTATTGATGGCCCTATCCTCCTTGAACTTATCTAGTTCTTTTTTTATATAATCTTGGCCTTCACAACATGCTCAGGCAAAGAGTTTCACAGGTTGACTGTGTTGTATGAAGAAATACTTCCTTCTGTTTATTTTAAACCTGCTGCCTATTAATTTCATTTGGTGACTCCCTAGTTCTTGTGTTATGAAAAGTACATAAAACTTCCTTATTTAATTTCTGCACACCAGTCATGATTTCATAGACCTCTATCATATCCCCCCTTACCATATTCCCCCTCATCTCTTTTTCAACCTGAAAAATCCCAGTCTCATTAATCTCTCCTCATACGGAAGCCAATTCCAGACCCCTAATCATTTTTGTTGCCCTTTTCTGAACCTTTTCCAATGCCATTATATCTTTTCTGAGATGGGGCGACCAGATCTGCACGCAGTATTCAAGATGTGGGTGTACCATGAATTTATATAGAGGCAATATGATATTTTCTGTCTTATTATCTATCCCTTTCCTAATGATTCCCAAGATTCTGTTCCCTGTCCTTCGCTGCTGAAGCACCAGCTGAGAATCTGGCCCACGCTACACATCTACGCTCTGCAATGTACTGTACTCACAGACATGCTCTGCCCATACACCCAGATCTGACTATGTACACACTGGGCCTGATTCTCAGTTACTCTGTTCTGACACTTGCGCTAAGGATGGCTGGGAGTTAAGGTGACTTCAAGCCATTTTTGTGCTTCATTAATTCTCCTTGCTGTGTAAGTCTGAGCAGCTTCAGTGCTGTTGTAACTGAAGATCGGCTTTAGATGGGCACTGTGCACTATACCTCCTGCCCTGACTTGAACCCTACGCTGAAGGCAAGTGCAAATGGACACATGATGTGCAAAATCAGAGGCACAACGTGTGCAAAAAGTTGTCATGACCAAATGTGCCCTGAATCACCCACTCATGCCAGCCCAGCTTTTGGAGTGAGTCTTCGATCCTAATTCATAGCACAGGCATAGCTAGAGAGCCCATCCATCTAGCAGTATCCCTAGAATGCTGTCGCTAGCATCTAACAACTTTTCTAGGATTACAGACAAACCATTTGATTTGTCCATGGGGACAGCCAACGCTGCCTCCTTCCCACCGTTGAACCACGAATTTCCTCTCCCCCTTGGCACGTGCAGGTGGGTTTTAATCCTGTGGGGTTTTTTTTAAAGAAAAAATGACTCATCCTTGAAAAAACACACAAAATTGTGTGGGTCAAATCTGGGAAAGGGACAGGAAAAGGTCCAAAACCGTGAGCACCTAAAAAAAAAAACATTAATGAAATCTGTAAAACCTCTAACCGCTCCCGGTTCACCCAACTCAAATGATGACACCCAGGCACACCATGGCAGCTACACAACTCAGGTTACACACCTCCTGCACATACACTTGCTGGCCATGCACATGCCAGGCACCCCCCCAGGAGCTGTCCCATGCTATCACACATGAATCACCTGGTCCCCATTCACCTCTCGCTCACCCCCTTGTAAACCAGGCACAGTCAAGACAAGATGCTGGGGTTACACAGGTGTAACGATGAGAAGACTCAGGCCCAGCCAGCTGGGCACTAGGGCTGCCAACAGGTTTTCCTCACGGCCACGGCTGGTATTTTTCATGGCAGCACATGCAATAGGAACACAGCGCAGCGGTGCGGTGCCAAAACACCAGCCAGGGCATCAAACGGGGCCTCATTTGCACTTCAAAGTTTGTTTCGTTTGCTTGTGTTACAATAGCAGATTGCACCAAATATTTCCTTAACCTTGTCGCCCATGTCCAGCATGAACACGTGATGCCAGGGGCAGCTGTGCCACATGCTGAGCTATGGGGCTGGAACAAGGGTTGTATATTTAAAAGGAGCTGTACGATCGGTTAAATCCTGGCTGGCAGGCTCAGGAGCTGGAAAGGCTTCCAAGGGCTTTGCCTGCATGAGGAGATGCTGAGACTCAACCAGAATTCCTGCTGGGGCACCTGGCCAGTACAAACCAGTGTGCCTGCGGCAGCCTCCTATGCCCAGTCTGGGGGGCGGGGTGGCTGGCTAGGACACCCTCACAGCCCTCTACAGGTACGTCTATGCTGCAGCGGGAGGTATCCGTTGATGCACCCGTCATTAGCTCCAATCAAGCTAGCCCACTACAAATTGCAGCATAGCTGCAGCAGCATGGACTACAATCCAGACCGAGCCCCTAGGTACGTACCTGGGTGACTAGCCAGTGCAGCTGCCTGCACTGGGGTGGCCATGCTGTGCTTTTCAGGGTGCTATCTTGGTCAAAGCTAGCGGGGGTACGTGCTGGAAATCACACCCCCAGCTACAGTGTGGACGCACCCTTACCGCCTCAGGGTGGACGCACCCTTACTGATTTCAGGAGGTGCTGAGCCGCCTAGCGAGGGCAGCGGAAGCTTCCACGGTCTCGGCAGTTCTGAAAAACAGGCAGCTTCTGTCCATGGATGCATTAGGACTGGACAGGGCCTGCATATTGTGGCTGGCCTCTATGTACGGGCACAGGGGAGGAGAGGCTCTTTGGCTTTTCCACCTCATCTTGCATTCGCTCCGTGTGGCCCCACCAATGGCAAAGGGAATGGCTGACTAATGGGGAACAGTAACTCACAACCGCCTGAGGCCTAACAGCATGCAAAGCAGGAGCAAAGCCCAATGGAAGGAAGATCGCCGTGTAGGGTGTTTTAGGTGCCAAGGGATTAACCCTTCAGGGGCACAGCAGCAGGCAGGACCTCAGCTCCAAGATGCTACAGGTCTGTATCTAAGCAAAGTTGGGTCTGGAATCAGGCGGGCTGGGAGGGTTGCTGGGGGAGCTTACCACAGATGGCTCTCTGAAGGTTATTGTTATTATTTATTGTTTGTATGGTGGTAGCACCTGGAGGCCCCTGGAGGGACAGGGCCACCTTGGTCCTAGGTGCTATACAAACACATAGTGTGTCACAGCCACAGAAGAGCTGAGAAGAAGGGGTGTTCTTCCTTTGTGTCATCGCTGATCCTTCCCCCACCCGATTTTTCTTTACGGCAAGAGGACTGCTCAGCCCCCATCTGCTCTGCAATGATCCATGTGGGACCTTACACATGAGAAATCCCAACCTGTCTCCATTCAGTCTTGGGCCTGCTTGAGTTGCTTCTTCAGCAGATACCAACTCTGGCCCAGACCGAACTCCCCTTCTGCACTGAAAGAGGAATTCACTGGCCCCAGTGAAGTCAATGGAAAGGCTCCCACTGACTTCAGTGGGCTCTGGATCGGGTTCCTCTATCCTCAGCCTCCCACCTTGCGCCATCCCCAGCGTGTGCCAACCTTAGCCACCCCAGATGCTAAAAGACAATAGAGTCTCCATGTCTATCTAGCCCTTGGCTGCCTTATAGGGTTTTCCCATGAGCACAGAACTCTTACAACAGGAGCTGAGAACAAAGAGTGATCTGGTTTTATGGAGGGAGTCTGCAGACAAAAAGAGTCACTCCCCGCCCTCTTTAAATGCTCAGCTCGTCTCACCCCTACCCCAATCCAGCACTGAGAAGTGTCTTATTGTTCCACATACTGGGATTCTTCTATTAATCCTGCACCCGACACTCGCATTTCTTCTACCAGAGCTCTGAGGAGACTTGTTTCCTCCCCAGGTCATTCTGCAAAAAGGCCATGGCAGAGACGTGTGTTGGCAAAAAATACCCAGCAGGCGGGGAAGGTGGACTTCATATGAATCTTTAATGCACAGAACAACCTGTCAGGAGCCCTGCAAACGAAGACTCCGCAAGCAGCAGTTCTGCAAACTCGGAGCGTTAAAAAAATTCCCAGTTTGCCTGCAATGTCTTTGCACCTGCCTGGCTGGCGTTAATCTCCATGATCTTCGGTTTCCGGATGGTGCCTCCAGCTCCCGGTGTCGCCTCCCAGAACTGAGACGCTTCGCCTTGGCTCCTTGACACACTGAGGCAGCGGGCCCCCCTTCCCCACCTCGTCCGCTTCCAAGGCTAGCAGAGGAGGGTGCAGCTAGCTCTCCTGTGCCCTGACCTGGCCCTTTTGGATTTCTCCTCTTCTCAGATTTGGAGCGTGTAGTCCAGGAAATTCGGTAAGAAAAGATTAAAAAGGAGAGACGGTGCTACTGAGTCGAATTAGGTATTTTCATTTTAAAAAATAAAATAAAAAGGGAAATCAAAGTCCAACTGGCTGATTTCTCGTTTCTCCACTGCCTGTGTCGAACAGTCCGGTTTGGCCTCGCTGTCCCCTCCATCTGAATGTCACCCTTCCCCTAAGCCCACCAGCTACTCTGTGACTCCTCGGAGTTCCCTTTCCACAGCTCCAGGCCAACATCGTCCCTCACCGCCCCTTGGACTCCCCATACGTGTTGCGCAGCATGGAGACCATCTTCTCCTCGCACGTCACTTTGGTGTCCTTTAGGATGTTGTACCAGACCATGCCGGCCGGCCGGACCTCTTCGCTGCGGCAGAACAGGTAGGGCATAGTGTCGGTGCGGCTCTGGATATAGGCACTGCGGAGCAGGGTCGAACAGTGGCTGCTAACTTTCTCCAGCCTCCTTAAGATCAGGTGAGCTTTCCTGGAATGAAGAAGAGGAGACGGAGACATAGCAAGAAGCTGGAAGCAGTTAGACCAGGGAGCTAGGAGCCAGGACTAGAGGTGGGTGAAATTGTTTTGGCGACTACTAAATTTGCCGAAAATTCATTTTTCAGGTTGAATTTGGCCAAAAACCAAAACCAACCAACCAAGCAAACAAAAAAGATTATTTTTAAATGTGGAAATGGTTCGTTTTGGCATCTTCAACATGAGCTGTTACAAAATGAGCTGTTGCAATCCCTTCAAATTGACATTCTGTTTAGAAAATGTCAATTCCAACAGACAATTTGTTTCAAGGTGATGTTTTGAGTCAACAGCCAAAATAGTTTGTTCAACCAGACTGATTTTTTTTTTCAGTTTTTCATTTCGGCAAGGAAAAAAAAAGGAGTTTTGGTTCGGCCACCACCAAAATAAATAAATAAATAAATAAATACATTATTCGCTCAGCTCTAGCCAGGGCGGTCTGTGCTGTCATATAGACAAAACAGTTCTGTTAACAGTTGCCAGTAGCTAGACAGATCGATAGATTCTCTCTTCTGACTGATTCCTAATTACAGTAAAAGGTTTTTTATCTGGCATGTTGGAGAAATGGGGATGCTGGCAAGTGAAAAATTCAGGTTAACTAAGAAGGAGGGAATTTGGGTGTGGGAGGGGACGGGGAAGGGGGTTGGGGCGAGGGAGGGGTTTCGGGGTGCCGGATCCAGGGGACGCTCATCTCAGGTGGCTCCCTGCAAGTGGTGACCTATCCCTGCTGTTCCTAGGTGGAGGCATGGCTAGGTGGCTCGGTGTGCTGCCCTCTCCCTGTCCTGAGTGCTGGCTCTGCAGCTCCCATTGGCTGGGAACCACGGCCAATGGGAGCTGTGGGGGCAACGGCTGTGGGCGGAAGCAGTATACAGAGATGCCTAGCTGCACCTCCACCTAGGAACAGCAGGGATAGGTCGCCGCTTGTGGCGAGCCACCCTGAGTCAGCGTCCCCTGGATCCAGCAACCCGAAACTCCTCCTGTGTCCCAATTCCCAGCCTCGCATGCTCTCCCGCACTCCGTACCCCTCATGGCTGTTCCTCTGCCTAGGAGCCACAGGGACCTGTCACCGCCTCTGGGGAGCCACGTGGAGCCAGGTAGGGAGCCTGCCGGCCCCATGCCAACTGGATTATAAACCGGTCTTTCTATGAAGATTAGAAATGCCAGTTTATAAAGCTTTCCAGTTGGTACAGAGCTGGATAACACCCCTTTTACTGTAATGAAATGTTTATAGCACCTGCTATGCAAGCATCTCAAAATGTTTTACAGATGATACAGAGGCTAGGACAAGAAGCAATGGGCTTAAATTAGCAAGGGAGGAGTTAGGTTGGACATTAGGAAAAACTTCCTAACTGTCAGGGTGGTTAAGCACAGGAATAAATTGCCTAGGGAGGTTGTGGAATCTCCGTCATTGGAGATTTTTGAGAGCAGATTAGACAACAACCTGTCAGGGATGGTCTAGATCAGGGGTGGACAAACTACGGCCGTCGCGCCACGTCTGGCCCATCAAACCTTTTAATCCATCCCTCGAGCTCCATTGCCCCGCTCCCAGAGCTCCTGCCTGGAGCTCCAGCTGGGGAGTGGGGTCTGGAGCTTGCCCCACTCCAGCTGCCCGGCGCTCCTGCGTTATGGGTGTGACGACAAGCTGCACAACCCAAATGCACCTCATGCGCCATCAGAGCCTGGAACATGCAAGCCCAGGTGCCTGCTCCTTTCCTAGCATCCAGAGGCAATTTGATTGTGGGCTGTTGGGCCCTACGCGGGAGGAGATTTCTGAGAACTCAATGTGTTCCAATGACTGGAAGCTAACGCCCGACAAATCCAGGCTAGCATACAATTTGTGTTCAGACAGGAGCAAAACTGTGTGGCAAAATCAACAAACAGCTCAGTAATGTCATTTCCTAACAGCGCATTGTTCAACGGAATTATTTTAATAGAGTTGATTTTGAAACAAACGGGTGTTGTCCTTGTTTGAACATGAATTGTTAATTTTGTGAGCATTCATGGCCCACCATACAATTTCCATACACAGATGTGGCCCTCAGGCCAAAAAGCTTGCCCACCCCTGGTCTAGATAATACTTAGTCATGCCATAAGTTCCAGGAACTGGACTAGATGATCTCTCGAGGTCCCTTCCAGTCCTATGATTCTATGTTAATTAATTAAGGCTTATGGCATCTATACTATTATTCCCAGTGTACAGATGGGAAAACTGAGGCACAAGGAGGTTTAGTGACCTTCTCTATATAAAAAAGCTGGGAATACAACTCATCACATCTCTCAACTGCACTGGGTCATCTAACCTAGGCTGCCCCCTTCAGTAACACTGACACATCACATCACAGAAAGTGTACAGAGCCCAGCCCTATGGCTTCAAAACTGGCAAATTCCCACTGGGGTTAGGGCTTGAGTGGCATGAGCAGCTCAAGTAAAGCAACTCTTACCGGGATCTTTGGCAATTAGAGTAAAATATATATATGTGACTGGTTTGGCAATGCATTCCTGAACCAAAACTGTTCCTTCAATAACTCCCTGGGGCCTCTGGAGTTTAATGCATGTTCCCTTGTTTACCGGTTGAAAGAGCCAGAGAGAAGCAAACATCCTGTTGGAAACTGGGCTTCCTCTCTCAACTCAGGGGCCAAATTTGCCTCTCAGTTACACTGGTGCAACTTCATTGAAGTCACAAGTTGATCACGATTCTTAAGAATGAAACATGGACTATTGTGAACAAACCATCATCCACCTATCAATCCCTTTAGCCATCTATCTATCACCATGGCACAACCCTCAAACTCGCTGCTGCAGGAAGCCACTGGAGAAGCGAAAAGCCAAATGGGGATACCTTGCCCCCTCCTTCCATTTATTATCTGGAGTTCTCCAGAATACCTGCCTCCCCCCGGCTCATGCCTCACTGAAGGAAGGAACCCAAGCACACAGCCTCCCTCTCTGCATTTCAAGTCTTCAGAGGGGGGACGGGCTAGGAAGAACCCAACTCTGTAACAGCAGAGAAGGAAACGTGCAACAACCCCCTAAGACAAAACAAAATACAGTAGTTAGAGGCCAACCTGCCCCTAGTAAGAGCCCACAACATGCTAAATCAAAAGCGGGGAAAGAAGGTTTATTTGAGTGGTTTGAAAGTCTCAAGATCACAGATTATTCCCTCTCCCGCTGGGGGTTCGGGGTTTGTTACAGTTACCGAAGGAACATCAATTCCCAATAATGACATGTCAGGGGCAGCACTCTCACTCGGCTAGGTATAAACATGGGGATTATTTGATTATGAACGCTTTCTGGTGCTTCAGCCCTGGATTCTTTGGGAGGGAGCACGGCTGTTTTCTGATGCGGCTGCTCTCTCCAAGGCATCTCACTAACTGAGATCCTAAGTAAGAATTCACCATGAGTCATAAAAGAGTGAGGAAGTGGGTGGCAGAGCGACAAGCCAAAACAGCAGTGACTGGAGGCCAGTCAAACCTCCATAACCAGGTATGACTCCCTGTTTCTGGGAAGGGATGATATGAAAGGCCAGCAAACCTCAGTCAAGTGGCTACCCTTCCTCTTCCACACTGAGACAGGCTGAGAATAATTCCTCCTGTGGTGGGGATACCAAGCGAGAGCACCTGTGTCCTGCAATGGTAACTTTCCGTGCAGTGGCTATGTCTTCAGGTTTCAAGGATGAGAGACAAGCTGAGCTAGGAGAATTCAAGCCTACTATATAAGGCACATACATATACGTTCAGTGTGATGGCTGGAGCATTGACCAACAGCTTCCAACTCCCGCTAACACAATTCCGTTAAGTAGCCACCACCCTACCAGAGAGGTACTCCCGCTCCCTGCAATCCAAGAGGCATAACTTCATCAGTGACATACTGCCCCCCCCCACGCAAGATTGTTAAGCTAAAATACTTTGGAGGTTTCCCGTTATGGAAACTGGCATTTTCAATGAGGATCCCAAAGCTAAACTAATGCACACCAAGGAGTCGTATGCTGCACTGACTTTTACTGCGTAGAGTTCATTAACTTCAATGTGGATTGCACTGGGTGTAAGCAAACAGAGGATTTAGACTCATGTCTGAAAGAGTCCAGTGCTTCTGAATACTGTGTCTGCAGCACAGCATCGGGACATATCTGATATTATTAAATATAGATGGGAGCGGGTAGATATAAAATGAGTTACACATTTTTGAATGACGAGTTTTTGTAAGAAAACAACCTTTTTTCTTGGGGGGAAGGAACAAAAATCTTCATGAACCCGTCTCAACACTGTCCAAATTTTGTCATTTTTCATTCTTTCTGGGGGCTAATTTTCCCCTTTTTGAATTTTTTTATAACAGTAAAAAAATAGAATTTAAAAAAAAGAAATGAAGAAAAATGGCCTTGGTTCAACCTATCGGAATGAAAACACCGTTTTCATAGTCAAGCCAGCTGGGTTGTGAGCTGGGCCCAGAGTTGTGAGCTCTCCCTGTCCAGTTTAGGGAGACAAAATCTATTAACATCCATGAACCCTTTATAGTATGTTGGGAGAGGGGACTGTGCGTCGGGCGTTTGCTTCAAAAGCCAAACCTTGCCAAAGAAATGGAAAGGCAGATATTGGTGGGAATTACCCAGTTTATCTGAATGAAAGGAAAGAAAACAGAAAGGTAGTTACAGAAAAGAAAAGACCAACCTATTTGGAGCACACATCTGGAAACACTTTCTTGTTTGGAAGATTCAAGCTATGTCTACACTGTAATCAGAAGTATGACGGAAGCTAGCTTTGATCTAACTAGCTCAAACAACTATAGCAGTGAAGTCATGGCAGCATGGGCTTGCCACTGTTTACACAGATCCACAGATTCCAAGGCCACTTGATCATCTAGTTTGACCTCCTGTGCAGCACAGGCCACAGAACTTCTCCAAAGTAATTCCTAGAGCAGCTCTTGTAGAAAAACATCCAGTCTTGATTTTAAAATGGTCGTGATGGAGAATCCACTGCGATCCTTGGTTAATTGCTCTCACACTTTTAAAAATGCCTTATTTGCAGTCTAAATCTGTCCAGCTTCCAGAGGTTTCTACAGCTCCTGGTGCTGCGGATTCATTGCTAGCATTATTCAAGCTAGCTAGCTCAGGTATGTCTACAAGTGCTGCAGGCACACCTCTAACTGCAGTGTAGACAGACCCTAAGAAGCAGGCCTGACTGGGTGATCAACACTCAGATACCTATACTGGGCTTGCTCTGGAGGCAGCTGGTGTTTGGCATGAGCTAGGACGGAGTGTGTGAGGGAGGTGTCATAGCTAGCTTGGGCTCAGTAATATTGTGTTGTGTTCTTTGCCCGTTGGGCGATTGGGGAAGAGGCAGTGGTCCAACTCTGGGCTGAAATTGTAAAGGTAATGACCTGATGCCATGTGTTATTCCGCTTGCCTTGGGACTGCCTGCTGGAGTGGCTGTGAGAGGAGAGAATGGCGGGAGGTGACACTCACTGCAGGCTCTATTGCTGAGAAGCCAAACAGGAGATGGATGCATGGATGGGCAGGAATAGCTGGGAGTTTGTCCCTTACATGCTACAATAAAGGGAAGTTGCATTTACCCACTAGTGAGTCCCCTCCACTTGCTCTAGGGTAGTGCACATTTTGGCACTTAGTGGCACATAGTGGCATTTTCTGCATCAAAACGGGTGCAAATAGGGTCATGCCTTGAGCTTCAAAACCCCAGATTCTCAAGGATGGATTCAGACCAATGGTCCATCGAGTCCAATATCCTGCCCCTAGCCTATGCCAGATGCTTCAGATGAAGGTCTAGATCTCCAAGACATGCCTAAATGTGCCTCCTGTCCCATCTCTCTTCCATTCCATCTCCTATATCCTGTGTTCACTTGCTTCGTCTTTTCTCTCCCTCTTCTGTGCCATCTGCTTATCTCTCCCTCTCCATTTCCTTCTGGTCTCCTCTACAGTTTCCCATGTCCCCTCTTCTGTCTTTCCCCCTCTCCATCTCTTTACCTTTAGACACCACTGAAAACTCTTCCTCCAGCCTGTCCTGGGCCATTGTTGTGGCAGGACAGGGCAAACACATGCCACTCCCTCTGTCTATCATCTGCTGGGGACAACTGGTGGGTTTGCTCTGTTCTCCCCTTAGGGAGTGTAACAACGGGAAGCAGCAGGTGATGGAATGGCCCTGGGGATGCACCAACTGCAAAGTGCTCCGACAAATCAGAGGAGGCAGCAGCTCCATGCAGGAGAAAACAAGGACGGGGCAGAGGAACATGCTGGAGTGGAAGATCAGGAGGGAAATGGGTACCTGGATTTTGCTATCCCTGGGTCGATGACAAACCCCCTCAGCTACAGCCAGGTTGCTTGGCTCTCCTGGAGGGGAGCTGGCGTGGCTCACTTGTTTGAGTGGGTTAATGAAGTCATGCTTAAATGTTAGACTTTTGGCTGACATCTTTTCTTTATTAAAAAAAAAAAAAAGGAAGAAGGAGAGAAAGAGACCGGGGGAGAGGAGAGAAAGAGAGAGAAGCCTTCTGGTGAAGGCTGGGTAATAAATTACAGAAGCAGTTCTTGGGCTGCCAATTTAACGCCATCAATCAAATTCTGGCCACCATCCAACTGCTCTCTGCGGGGGGATGTCAGGCCGGAGCGACCACCTTTTCAAATACTGGAAATGAAATCTTCCTAACGCCGAGCTACCCCGTCGCTGCCAGAAACAATAATTTATTCCCATATGAAAGGGCAGGATCAGGAGGGGACGGCTGCAGAAGTCAGACTCCCGGGCTGGCTACAGCCAGGGCAGACACTGGTCTGCATTAAGCCCCTGAGCCACCAAAGCTTAGCTGCTTCTTCCCCACCCCGTCCCCACATGGTGTCAGCGCCACTCCTCCTCGCCTGCCACATTGCACTTTGTGGCCAGCTGTTTTAAACTTGGTGCCAGCCTGGCCCCGATCCTGTTTGCCATGAAAGTGAAGGATTTAGGAGGTCGACACTGCAGTAAAAATGATGGAAGGGATTAACAATAATGGCCCTCTGCTGCCATTTTCTCCTCTTGCATCTTGTGTTACCGGGGCCTGAAGAGAGATGGGAAGGTGTGGTTGCTAGGGCCGTTGGAAGGGCTCGCGCATGGATAAAGGCACTGTCATACGCTAGTATGGTACAGTGGTTAGAGTAGCAGACTTGGACTCCTGGGTTCTATTCTCCATGCTGGCAGGGAGCGTGCGAGAGCTGGGTGTCTTGCATTGGCTACTTCCAGCTCTGTCCCGGACCAGTTGTGCACCGTATGATGTGTCACTTCACCCTTCCCCGTCTCAGTTTGGCCATCTACACTGGGAATACAATACTCACCTTGATCCCAGGGCTGCCATGGAGCCTAGCTAACTGCTTGCAAAGCACTTTGACATGCTAGGATGAAAGGCACTAGAAAAGTACAACACAGGATTACAGGCAGACAGGGAACAACAGCTGTGTTGGAGTGGAGCAGGGTCTCGCCCCAGGACTCTGACGGGAGGTGGGGGAGAGGTCAATGCCTGGTTGTCTTGTTCTCTTGTGGGGTTTTTTTTGCTATAAATTCAGATTTTCCACCCAAGTGATAATTGACCCAGGTCTGTCAGGCTCTCAGATGGGAGGATAGAGAGTCCAGCACTCCAAGCCCGGCTATCACAACCTCTCATCTGTACATCACATTCCCTCCTGTTACCGTAAGGCAGCTGCTGGTGGAGACGCCTGCATTTAAAAGGATCTTCTCCTGCTGCTGCTGTCAGCAGGGCCCCGTTACTTGCTTTAAGAGAAGGAGGGGCTTCGAGCCCCATGCTGATGTCATATCCTGACCTGATGAGCACGGGGGTGGGGGGCAGGGACAATGTAACCATGTCTATTTCCTCCACCTCCCTCTGAGAGTCAGACACTGTCGCAATGGCCACAACAGACCCTCACCCAAAAAAAAATAACCCCAGGCAGCTGTTAAAAGAAGAGCCTGTGACATAAAGCATCATCACTGCATAACACGAGGCCAGGAAGGATCGAACGAACGCATAGTATCATCAGGCCTTTATTGGTCTAGATGGATTCTTCTCTTTAGTTGGAACAAATTGTTGCTGTAAATTTGGAGCAAGCGTCTTTTTTTGCGTGTGTTGGGGTTATACGGGGTTTGTTAGAGGAGACTAGCAGGATGAAGCAAATCAGGAGCCAAGTCCTGACCACAGCAAGTCCTGGGCTAGGGCCACCTATGAGCTAAGTTTTTTAATGTCTCCTTAATGTAAACCTTCTGTTTGAGACATCTGGTTGTCAGTGTGTCTTCTCGCGAGCAGCTGTTTGCAGTAACCTGTGGCTTTCATGGAAACTGGGCTCTCGAGGACTCCAGCATGATGTATTTATTACACAGAGGCAATAGACTCCCCTCTTGTCACTAAGTTTTATGAGTGAACATTTACGGTGGATCTGAGGCTCATCTGATAAACATTTCAAGGTACGAAAATGAATGACCTCCTGGGAACAAGCACAGCCTGTCAATTAAAATCTCATTACGAGATGTTCCCTTGGAAAATCCTCAGTCGCCTCTCCCGCTGTCGGGGGCTCCCTCGCTGTCAGAGCAACCTGAGAAATGAGGCTGGAGGACAGACCTTCATTCTTGTCATGAGACTAGAACTGCTTGCAAGCGGCAGGGGTATTTTTAGAAGCTTCCCCACGGCGAGGAGATGCTGGTTACTCAGATGCATGAGGGGCTGCTGAAAGTTCAGCTGGAGATCCCTGCCTCTGGGCGGAAGGACAACTGTGGAATCCATGGATGTCTCTAGACATCGCTTTCTGTATAATGGTGCGTCAAGGAGACACTGGAGAGAACTTTCCAAATCTCCTTGCTGGACATGCAGGGACAAGTTTGCCTGGCCTGTATTTTCCTGCTGGATAATGCCCTCAAATAGGCGCATCGTCACTCAGCTTCCAGAGATGCCCAAGTAATAGAGGGAGTTACCGGGAAAACATAAAGAAAGCCGACGGCCCCATGGATTTGTACTGAGAGGGACGACTTGAAATGAGAAACAACTTGCAGTGCCATCAAGGAGAGGGGAGGAGAGTGGCTTCACATCAGAGGTTAATGAGCTATCAAAAAAATTACGACCAAGGTCACCTCTGTAGGAGGGCCAGTCACAGGGTAACTTGGATTTATGTCTAGAAGGGTCGTAAATTGTTGCAAGAAATTGTGGCATGGAGTCAGGAATGGATCCCTGCGTATGCCCAATATGCAGGGTGGGCAAAAAAGAAAAGAGGAAAATCTATTGGTATTATGTGTTTATTGTGGTTAATTGCTCCCCACACCATCGGTACCTCCCAGTTCTTTCTCTCTGTTTCTTTCTAGCACTCAGAGAAAAGGTCATTTCTGAAACAGACGGCTGACAACGTGGCATTTGTCAAACATCTCTAAGCATGTTGGCCGAATCTAGAATCCTGAGGGAGCTTCATGCCACTTGCTGAATATGTTCTTTGTGAGGAATTATGGTAGCAGTCCATGACCGGTGGCCAAAAGGTCATAATAAGACACCTAGTCCAGGAAAAAGACGGTTACTCACCGTAGTAACTGTTGTTCTTCGAGATGTGTTGCTCCTATCCATTCCAGTTAGGTGTGCGCGCCGCGCGTGCACGGCTCTTCGGAAGATTTTTACCCTAGCAACTCCGGCGGGCCGGCTGGGCGCCCCCTGGAGTGGCGCCGCTATAGCGCAGGATATATACCCCAGCCGGCCCGTCCGCTCCTCAGTTCCTTCTTGCCGGCTACTCCGACAGTGGGGAAGGAGGGCGGGTCTGGAATGGATAGGAGCAACACATCTCGAAGAACAACAGTTACTACGGTGAGTAACCGTCTTTTCTTCTTCGAGTGATTGCTCCTATGCATTCCAGTTAGGTGATTCCCAAGCCTTACGTAGGCGGTGGGGTCGGAGTTAGATGTTGCAGAACGCAACCGCTAAGCCAAAGGCTGCATCAGCTCTGGACTCCTGGACCAATGAGGCAAAGGTGTGGACCGAGGACCAGGTAGGTGCACAACACATCCCCCGAAAGGGTATGCGAGCCAGGAAGGCAGCTGAGAAGCGTGAGCCCTGGCGGAATGTGCAGCAAGGTGGCTCTATGGAACATGGGCCAAACAGAGGAGTTGCAGGTGCACAACGTCATTGAAGATGAAATCCTCTAGGAGGAGACAGGTATGCCCTTTGTCCGGCATGCCGGTACGATGAAGGTTTTGGGGGCGTTACGAGAGGGCTCTGTCCGCTAGATATAGATTGCGGACGCCCTACGGATGTCGAAGGAGGGCAACCGTTGCTCTCCTTGCAAAGAGAGTGGCTTCGGAAAGAAGACCGGAAGGAAGATATCCTGGTAGATATAAAAGGCCGACACCTCCTTAGGGAGGCAGGTTCGGACGTGGTAAGAACTGCCCTTGTCCTTGAGGAACACAGTATACCTTGGGCCTATTGTGAGAGTCTGAAGCTTGGAGACTCGTCTGGCCGCAGGAAAGACTACGGGAAAACTGTCTTGCAGGACAGGTATATCAATGAGCATGTTGACATTGGCTCGAATAGGGCAGTCATAAAACTGGTTAGAACCAGATTGAAGAGCCAGGTTTATGGCGGGGCCCCACTGGGGGGGGGTATTAACGCTCCAAGCCCTGAGGAACCAGATGGAATGGAGCGGGACCTCGGCGGGAGAAACATTGCACGTTTCGGAGCAGCAGGAGAAACGCTTCCACTTGGCCAGATACTTAACCAAATGGAAGATTTTCTACCACCCCGGAGAATCCTGTAGAACCGAGGCAGAACAACGTAACTCGGATCGGTTTAGCCACGCAGGAGTCCTGCTGTGAGGTGCAGGGATTACAAGGTCGGGTGGTGAAGGTTGCCGTGATCCCGCGTCATGGGGTCTGTGCCAAGAGGGTTGCTACCGATAGGTGTAGCAACATGGTGCCAGTGCTGCCCAGGTTACGCTGGAGCGATCACGATCAGGGGCACTCTGTCCCTGCGGAGTTTTAGCAGGACCCTGTGAACCAGCGGGAACAGTGGAAAGCGTACGGCAGATGGCTGATCCACGGCCTCAGGAAAATCCTCCAAGACCGAGCCTGGGGAGAGGCCTTGGAACGAGGAGAATTTCTCTCTCTTTCCGTTCTCGCGAGAGCGAGGAGGGCTATGCGGGGAAAGACCCACTTCTGGAAAACGGAATAGATAAAGACGGGAGGAAACTACCACTTGTGAGACAGGAAGGATCTGCTGAGACGATCCGCCAGCTGAATCGCCTGGTACACAAGGCAGACTGCTCTCAGCTCTCGGACACTGATGTGTAAGGCCAGCTCTTGCACTGACCGAAGGCCGTGAGTGCGAAACTATGCCAGGTGCGCACCCAGCCGAGAGATGGGCTGTCTGTCATGAGGGACCCCGAGGGGTGAAGGAAACAGCATCCCTGGATACACCAGGGAGGACGCTGACTCCCGGTTGAGGGAGCCTAGGCTGCTCGGGGGGAACGACGACCACGAGTATGCCATCTGCCCGGGTGGCACACCCAGGCGAGCCACGATTGAAGTGAACGGAGGCGAAGCCTGGCATGTTTGGTTGCAAACGTGCAGACAGCCATGTGACTCAGGAAACCTAGGCAAGTGTGAGCCCAAGTTGGCGGGAAGGTCCGTAGACCTTGTACAATTGTTACCCTCGCCTGAAACCAAGGCTGAGGTAAGCAGGCTCTGGCGAGTCTGGAGTCCAGGACGGGCCCAATGAATTCCCTTCCCTGTGTGGGAATCAGAGTGGATTTTACTATTGATCATCAGGCCTAGACACAGGAATAGGTTCGTGTCGATGCCCACATGACTGGTAACTTGGGCCCGGTGGTTCTTCGAATGAGCCACTCGTCTAGATACGGAGAACGTGTATCCGATGGTGGCGAAGAAGGGCGGCTACTACAGCCATGCACTTTGAATACCCCTGGGCTGTATAGAGGCCAACCGGGAGGGCCGTATACCGGGAATAACGATGGTAGGCCCCAAACCGAGGGTACCTTCTGTGTGGAAGAGAAAAGGCGATGTGAAAACACGCGCCCTTCATATCGAGGGCGGCGTACCAGTCTCCGGGATCCCAGGATGGGATGACGGTCGCCCTGGGTACCATGCGGAACTCATCTGCATCGTGACTTGTTGAGTTCCCACAGGCCTAGGCTAGGTCTGGGACCTCCCTTCGCCTAGGGGATTAGGTTTCGCCCTTAAGTACCTCCTGTATAGCTCCGATGAAGAGGAGCGTCCGCACCTCTTGCCAGAGGAATCGCTCGTGAGAGGGGTCCTTAGGAGGGGCGAGGATGGGTAGGCTTTTGCCCAATTGGTGGCCAGAAGGACCCTAATTTCGGCTCCTTTGGGGTCCGGATTGATGGTCACGACCGTGTAAGCCACGCCCGCTGGCCAAGTCCTCACCTTGTCAAGGCGCAGGGTAAGAGCGGAGGTTGGGGACGGAGACGTCAGCGCTGAATCATCGGCGTGTGCATGCCGAGAGAGAGAGCGCCAAGTGACCCTGCTGCCCTTTAGGTTCTGCAGCCTAGGGCCAGTGTTGTCAGAGAACAGGCCTGTGCCATTAGAGGGCAAGTCCTGTATAGCATGCCGCAGCTGCGAGGGAAGGCTTGACAACTGGAGCCATGAAACGCGCCGCGTGGCAACACCCGAGGCCAGAATCATGGCAGCGGAGTCAGCTGCGTCCAACGAGGGCTGGAGGGACTCCAGCTCCGTCCTTTGCTGCAGGAGGGCATCGAACTCTTGACGGGAGTTCCAAAGAACCGACTCTGTAAATTTGCCCACCGCCACCCACAGTAGCGGTTAAGCAGGGCTTGTTGGTTCGCTACACGAAGTTGCAGGGCCCCCTCCGGGTACATCTTACGGCCCAGTAAGACCACACGCCCGGCCTCTTTGGATTTAGGGGCTGGTCGCATTTCGATTAGAGGAGGGCCGGAGGGGTATGTTCCTGCCCCGCCTCATCTGGGGGGGAGGAAGAAGAAAGGCCAGGGACAAGCGGGTCCTGTGTGGGCTCGAGCTCCTGGACGACCTCCTGATCCGGTGGGATCTGGGAGCCCAGTGCCGAACCGGGGGTTGCTCTGTACCAGTCGGACGGGGACGACTAATTGTCACCTCTGGCACCCAGAGCTCCGAGGGAACGGAGAGAGATGGGATCACCAGTACGCCTCTGGCGTGGTAGTACACCCAAGGCGTCCAGAATGACCACTGATAGGTATCCTGGAAGACTCTGGAGGGCACATCGGAAAACAGAGTGCTACGCATATGAAGTGTCCGCACGGGACGACACTGATGCGTGGCTGGATGGCCCTGGAGGAGCTGAAAAGCTCTTGGTAGAGTCTCCGTCTGTAACGGACCTCGCTCGATGCGGCACCGGGGATCGGTACCGGTAGACAGACTGGAACCGAGAACGGGACCTGCCACCGAAGCTGTGCCGGGCGGTCGACCGAGGGTGCGAGGCTCGATGACCAGGAGTGGCTACGGGTGTCCCAGTGCCTGGGGCGGTGCCAGGAGCTGGATCGGTGCTGAGTGTCCCGGACCGGCGAACGGGATGCTGACCGGTGCCATGAGTACTACTTGTACAATCATGGAGAACGGTGCCGAGACTGTGAGCGGCGTTGAGACCTAGATCGGTGACGGGACCGAGAACATCTGCGGGACCGCGATCCTGAACGGTGCCGCTCTGCGGTGCCGACATAGGGTGGTCTGATCAAGGCAGGCTTGCCCATCAACTATGTAACCCTCACCAGCAGTGCCGGGGGTTGAGGCAGCGCAGATGCTGTTGTTGCAATCAGCTCCCTCGCCGTGGACACTGTCTCCGGCGTGGAGGGAATAGTGAGCTCGACATAGCTCGCACCACGGATGCAGCTTCATAGCGAGCTCGACCACGGTCCGTACCGGGGAGTGTTCCAGCACCGGACTTGACAGCTTTTGCCTGGCCGGAGTTAATGGTGCGGTCCTTGTCGGTGCCGCGGCAGACATTGGTGCCGGGCGATCCGACTGAGCATAGCACTCGGCTGCGGAGCGGGCGGCTCGGACGCAGCTTCCGGGCGAGCTCGACCACGGTACGTACCGGGGAGCTTTCCGGCACCAGACTCGACGGCTCTTGCCTGGCCGGAGTTAACGGTGTGGATACTGTCGGTGCCGCGGCAGACATCGGTGCCGGGCGATCCGACTGAGCATCGCGCTCGGCTGCGGAGCAGGCGGCTCGGACGCAGCTTCCGGGCGAGCTCGACCACGGTGCGTACCGGGGAGCTTTCCAGCACCGGACTCGACGGCTCTTGCCTGGCCGGAGTTAACGGTGTGGATACTGTCGGTGCCGCGGCAGACATCGGTGCCGGGCGATCCGACTGAGCATCGCGCTCGGCTGCGGAGCAGGCGGCTCGGACGCAGCTTCCGGGCGAGCTCGACCACGGTGCGTACCGGGGAGCTTTCCAGCACCGGACTCGACGGCTCTTGCCTGGCCGGAGTTAATGGTGCGGATATTGTCGGTGCCACGGCAGACATTGGTGCCGGGCGATCCGACGGAGCATAGCGCTCGGCTGCGGAGCAGGCAGCACGGACGCAGCTTCAGAGCGAGCTCGACCACGGTCCGTACTGGGGAGCTTTCAAGCACCGGACTCGATGGCTCTTGCCTGGCTGGAGTTATTGGTGCGGATATTGTCGGTGCCGCGGCAGACATCGGTGCCGGGTGATCCGACTGAGCATAGCGCTCGGCTGCGGAGCAGGCGGTTCGGACGCAGCTTCAGAGCGAGCTCGACCACGGTCCGTACCGGGGAGCTTTCCAGCACCGGACTCGACGGCTCTTGCCTGGCCGGAGTAAATGGTGCGGGTATTGTCGGTGCTGCGGCAGACACCGGTGCCGGACGATCCGACTGAGCATAGCGCTCAGCTGCAGAGGCGGCGGCTCGGACGCAGCAAGGATATTGTGCCTCTTCATCCTCCAGGAGAGAGATCCATGCCGAGGGTACGTCGGAGCCAGTGACGGTCGTGCCAGGAGGCCTTGGCGGTACCGGTGATCCGGTGCCGAGGGAGCGCGCCGTGAAGACTAACTAGCGCTCGGCGCCGAGAGCGGAGGAGCAAGAGCTGCTTCCCTCAGGAGCTGTTTAAAACAAAAGCCCCACTCCCCTTTGTTCACGGATTAAAGGCCTCACAAATGCGGCACTTATCTGTGAGGTAAGATCCTTCGAGGCATTTAGGAGAAGATCTCTTGTCGGCAGCGGTTTGTGGCCGGCCGAGCATTAGAAAACCCTGTGGACCGGGCATCGGACCCGACACCGGATGAGGGGAAGGGGATAAACCCCGAACCCCTGTGAAATAAATACACTATACTATTCTACAAACAAACAGAGTTAACTGCAACTATAAACAGAACGAGAGAAAACTACGAGTAGCTAGGGAAGTGGAGGTCAGCTAAGCTGCGCTCCACTGTTCCAACGGCCGTCACGGGCGGAAAGAAGGAACTGAGGAGCGGACGGGCCGGCTGGGGTATATATCCTGCGCTATAGCGGCGCCACTCCAGGGGGCGCCCAGTCGGCCCGCCGGAGTTGCTAGGGTAAAAATCTTCCGGAGAGCCGTGCACGCACGGCGCACACACCTAACTGGAATGCATAGGAGCAATCGCTCGAAGAACAACCCATCTTACTCTCCCAGTCCTCTGACGTGGCATACTCCATGTATGTTCTATTCCACAGTTGCAGTCTCTCCGAACATGCATGTTCACCAGTAATATACATTTGCACATACCCCAAAATGATATTTGGGGGGGCTGTTACTGCTGGAACCATTGTTCTTCATAATCTCAGAGTTATCCAGCTGCTAATCCCCATTCTTAGCATGGGATTAAGGATAAGGGAACACAGGTTTGTAACATACATTTTCTCCCATAGCCTGGACATGCTTCAGTTTGCAGCATGGTTTTAGTGCACACTGCATTTAGAATTTGGGCAGGCCACTGCGATGCCATTTTAGGTGGGAGGGAGAGAACTCTAAGCTCTTTAAGAGTATTTATAACTTGTAAAGTGCCCAGTAACCATGGTGAGGGGCAACGTATCAATATGTCACATTAGGCTGATTAGACAGACAGACTATACATCTCATCTGCCTGTCTCTCCATCAATCAGATGAGAGAGAGAGGATTAATTCACCAGGGGGTTAGGAGATATTGTGCTGCAGTCACAGTCTATCACATGCTGATAGTTCATTCACCAAACCCTAAGGAGATATCACCAGGGTAGAACTACCGATTAAGAAATAAATATCTGCTGGTTGTGTGACACGTAAACAAATGGAAGTTTTATCTCCACTCTCTCATGGTGTCAAGACAGTTTTTGCACGTGACCCTTCTCCCCTGCCCCTTAAATAAACAAAAGCTACATGAGGCCCTGATGTCTTGTGTCTCCAAAATAAAGGTGTGGGGGGGGGAGCCTTTTTAAGGCCTTCCCATCTGTAGCAGGCTGGTGGGCTATAGCTGGGTTAATGGTTTAGATAAAGCTGCAACTCCAGCATTTACTTTAGCCTCAGTTAATTTTACTACTGTTAAAAACCAGAACACAAGCAAAGATGATCGCTGTGGGACAGCCACTTTCACTCCAGAGATCTCAGAACAACAGGCCAGGCTCTAAGTGCTATAACATCCATTGTAAACTTCTCAAGAACACACAACATGGAGCTGGGTGGGGATTTTCCAACCAATGTGTTTGTTAGTCAAAAAATGCTGATTTGTCAAAATCCCAAAGAGGCTTCCTCTGACAGTGCCCCAGTATGGTACTCTGCTGCTCGAGCTGCTCTCCTTCATCACCTGGACTTTTTCTACCTACCAACGCTACAGCTGTTAGAGGATGTGCTGATTGAGGCAGAGTCCTTTATCCCTCAGGATACATCCTTAGGGTAAATTGTCCCTTTATTATTCTAGTACTTAGCTCTCCAAACACCTGATGCAATGCACCTCAGTCCTAATTTGCATCACTCTCTGTACTTCCACATTCATTCATTTTAACTCAGACATAGGTTAGGGGTTTGTTATAGAAGTGGGTGGATGAGATTCTGTGGCCTGCGTTGTGCAGGAGGTCAGACTAGATGATCATAATGGTCCCTTCTGACCTTAAAGCCTATGAGTCTATCTAATCAGTGTATACTGTGATAATGCTGAAAATATCAGAGCACATTTGAATTCTGGAGGAGTCACAGTCTCTGCCACGAAGACTCTCCAATGTAAAAAAGACTGGGGGTCAGTGCTAATTTATAACAGCTTTGACAGTTCACCTCAGTCCTAATTTATAGCACTAGGTCCACACAGCTTTACCAGTTCACTTAGGCCCACATCCTAATTTGCAGCACGGCCTGTTATTCCCAGGATTGGTCTCCCAAACAATTGTTACAAATCACTTAAATCCTAAATTACAGCCCCCCTTTATCCCAATCCAGGGCAGATGATGGGGTTGGTTGGTGAGGTTTACAAAGCGCTACCTCTCTGGTATTAGGGGAGCATCAGGGTCATCTGAATTGCCACCTAAACAGGATGCACTCAGCAGTGTAGGACACTAGGCCACTCTAACGGGGTGGGATGGACTAACCCCAAAGGATTATGGGAAAGCACAGCTACCTGGGCCCCAGCTCATCCTCACTGCGCCAGACAAAGTCTCCAAACTTCTCGTAGTGCGAGTTGTAGTGGTGCTGGACTCGGAAGAGCATGGACGCGGAGACCTCCATCAGCGTGTTGTAGGCAGTCTGCTGCTCCTTCCCACTGGTGTAGCCATTGTACAGGTTGTAGATTTTGTCAGCTATCTCTGAAAAGGAGCAGGGGGAGGAGGAGTTTACAAGGGAATGGAAGGCACAGTGCGGGAAGGAAAAACCAGGCAGTGGGGCTGACGCTGGGGGACTGGGGTGGCCGCCTCACCCACAGCAGCTTGGAAGTTGCCATCTCTCTGGGCAGCTGTACCAGACTGAGGCCCCAATCCTGCTAGTGGCCCCACATGGCTGGAACCCGGAGTCCCCATGGAGCCCTGGTGACTTCAACAACTCTGTGTGGGTGCAGGGAGTCTGCCCCTGCAGAACCATTTGCAGGATCAGGGCTTGACACCTCAACTGTGCCAACCAGTGCCTGCCACCTCCCATTCCATGGTGAACACGCTAAACCTCTGCATCTGGTCCCAGTCGGCCAATACTCTGCAGCTGCTGAGTGGGAGCTGGGGAATAGTAATGCACAGAGAGGAGGAGATGCTAGAATACCAGGCACAAAAGCCTAAAGTACCTCCAGAGCTGCGAAGCACCGCTGTCGAGGGAACTGCTTGCTCCAACACTATGGGCCTGATTTTCAACTTCATGAGAGTATTTCTTCACTGCAGAATTAACCCAGGCTCTTACTTGGGTGCTGCCCCTAACATCCCCATACGGAGCCCTCTCGTGCGAGTTGGCTGGAGTTTTCAAAGCAGCCTCTCTGGCTTGCCTGGGCTAGAGCTCAGGTGCTGTTTTCTGTCGGGCTCGTAATCTGCCCACTCTCTGACGCAAGAACACAGGGGCCGACTTTCCTTTTTCTGGGTGTGTGCTCCACCCCCCTTCCGCCCGCCCGCCCCCACTCTACCTCTGCCCCCAAGGCCACACCCTCACTCCACCTCTTTCCACCCCCGCTCCGCCATCTCCCACCTGTGCCTCCCGCCTGCCGCTGAACAGCTGATTGGCAGGTGGCTGCTGAACACCCACTATTTTTTTTCAGGGCTGGAGCACCCACAGAGTTGGCGCCTGTGACTCAGGGGTGGCTTTGCCATGTGGTGCTCTCACCTTGGGGGGGGCTAACTAGGTGCTGATCACCCACGTTAACTCCGAAGACATGCCCTGAAGCACCTAAATAAGGGTTGACTTGTCACAAGGGCTTAGACTGTTGGGTGCATGTTGAGAGCTGAGCTCTTTGGAAAATCGGGCCCCATGGGGGCGATTGCAGGTGGGGGGAGGGAAGGGAATATGAGAGGTTAGGTTGGGTTTGTTTTTTTTCCCCGTGAACATTATCAATAATAAGAAAAGCAAGTTAGGCAGAAATGTAGAGAGTCATCATTAAAAATAACATGAGCATAATCCCTGGCTCTTATCTCACACTGTTCGTTAGTAGATCACAAAGTGCTTTCCAAAGGAGGTTGGTATCGTCTCCTTTTTACAGATGGGGTTTCTGGCAGAGCCCCTCAACCTTTTTTGAATAAAAGGGGTTTCTTTGTTTGGTGTTGGGGGAAAATGGCCTCCCCCCGCCCCCGGAAATGGGGGGAGGGAGATGCAGAAAACCACCCCCTCACTTATATTGGATACATAATTTTATTGAAAGAAATTGTTAAATATATTTTGTTTTCTGAAAACTGGGTTTTTCATTAAAAGAAAAAAAATTCTAACAACGTACATTGTGTTTCTGATAACAAACGTGAACGGTTTTGAAAATGTCACTACCACAAAAAGGGACCTGTTTCAACCCCTGAAAACTGAAATCAACTTCCAAATTTTGGACATTTGTATTACTTCTTCCCCCCTCCCCGCCCCCTCAGCTGTAGGTCCCTTTGTACAGTAACACAGTGGTTTTCAACCCAAGGCCCACAGACTATGTCTAAGATTTCCAAAGGGGGCCGCACCTCTAGTCAAAATTTTGTAGGGGTCCGCAAATGGAAAAAGGTGGCAAACCCCTGCAGTAACAGATCACACACGACACAGACCGTGAGCTTTCTGATCATGCATGCACTCTGCATGTCCCTGTTTGGCTCTTCATTCTCTTACTGCTGTTCAGAACAGTCTGGCTATTCCAGCTTTTCTCTCTCGGGGCTTGTCTACACAGGGACACCCAAGAAAGCTAATCCAAATTATTTTTTAAAGTGGATTAGTTAAACCAAATTAAACCCCTGTGTCGATGTTGTCATTCAAATGAATTAAGCAAAATCAAATGTTGGCCACTTTAATACTGAATTGCAATTAACTTTCGCAAGTGTCCTCGTGTAGACAAGCCCTCACTCTCCTTGAACATCTCCTCCAGTATCTCTCCCCGCTTCCCTTACTGTTGTTCCTTTTCTTTTCTCTCTCCTCACCTCCGCTGCAGCATTGGTAGCATGGCAATCAGCCATGTCTCTGAGGACAGTGGATAAGGGAAGTAGGAAAAAGGAGGGGCCGAGGTGATTAGCAGGAGAGCTCTCCCGGGTCTGGGAGCACGGGAATCAGGAGATTGAACTCTTACCTTCTGCCTTGCTGTCATCCACCAGCGGGCAGGCTGTCCTCAGGGTGACGGTGCTCAGCTCTGAATGCCTCCCGCGGGTGTCCACGGCATAGAGGGTAAATCTGGAAGGCAGAGAGGAGATCAGCTGTGTTAGCCGCCGCACCAGCTCCACGGCCAAGAGAGCAATGAACTGTTCGGTCCAAGTGCGTTACGTCCACTTCTGACAGCTTGAGTGGGCGAGAAGAGAACAGTAGAATTTATAACAAAGAGGACAAAGAAGGAAAGCTGCTGGGGCCTCACTGCCCCGCTCACTGCATCTGGGCAAAGGCACTATTGTCTCTGGGGCTGCCTTGCCCTGCTCACTGCATCTACACACGGGCACTGGTGTCTGGAGAGCTGCCCCGCTGCACTGCAGCTGTATAAAGCCGCTGTCATCTAGGGGGGCTGCTTCCCCTGCCGCACTGCAACTGCGCCAGGACACTAGCTTCTGCGAGCACACTGCCTCTACCTCCATCCTTAAGCAACAGAGGTTTTAATTCCTCTCCTAAATGCCCAAACACGTGGCGGCAGCAGCTATCCTTCGAATAGACCTCCGCTGTCTTTTCTCCATTCTCTAGTCAGAGAGGGGCTGGGAACGGCTGAGAGTGTTGATTTCACACTTGAAACTAATGGAGAGCATCTGACAGGAAAATACGGCGCTTGTGCTTGGAAGAATCTTTGCTCAAACAGGCCGTGGGCGTTTTTTTGTTTTGTTTTTGGCTTTGAGCAACGAGTGTCCTGATCAGAGGTTTACAGCGTAAAACACAGAGAGCTTCTTATCAGCTGGGGATTGGGTAAATCCCAGCACAATCCTCTGCGCGGCTCCCAGTGGGCATCTTTCCATATTTATCCACTCAGAGCCAGGCGGCGCAGCACATGTCTCCCGGGCTGCCTTTGACAAAGTGCAGGGGCTCACCTGGCCACCTTGGAGGTCTGAGACACCCAGTGATGGGGCACCCGCTGACTGAAGCCAGATCAGGCCACTAAATAGCACAGCCCGGCTTATTATCTTAACGTCAAACCCAACGGCTCTCGGGAGAGAGTGAAAATTGTTCTTTTAAAAGCTGTTGTAGCTGAAGTGGGATCCGGACTGTGCTGTATGATCTCCTCGCTGTGGTCGAAGTCCATAGCATCCTTGGCTGTGTCAGAAGTAACATCCCCACGGATGTGCTCTCTACCATACGGGCACATCTAGATCGCAGCCGAAGGGGCAATTTCCAGCCTGGGTGGATGTACAGGCATGAGCTATGATTGAGCTAGCGTGCTGCAAAGAGCAGTGTAGCTGCGGTGCCACAGGCAGCAGGACAGGCTGGTGACCTGAGTACGTAGCAGGAGTATCACAGGGCTAAGCATGCTGCTCTGGCCACCCTGCCCTGGCCACGCTTCTGTAGCTAGCCCGGCTGCCCTGGCCCTGCTCCTCTGGCCACACTGCTCTGGCCACGGTGCTTTGAGTAGCCACGGTGCTCTGACTAGCCAGCCTGCCCTGGCCACACTTCTCTGAGTAGCCACACCGCCCTGGCCACACTTCACTGGCTAGCCACACCGCCCAGGCCACACTGCTCTGTCTACGCTGTTCTGACTAGCCATGCGACCAGGGCCACACTGCTCTAACTAGCCACGCCGCCCTGGCCATGCTGCTCTGGCTAGCCACGCCGCCCTGGCCATGCTGCTCTAACTAGCCACGCCGCCCTGGCCATGCTGCTCTAACTAGCCAGGCCGCCCTGGCCACGCTGCTCTGGCTAGCCACGCCGCCCTGGCCACGCTGCTCTAACTAGCCACGCCGCCCTGGCCACGCTGCTCTGGCTAGCCACGCTGCCCTGGGCACACTGCTCTGGCTAGCCACGCCGCCCTGGCCACACTGCTCTAACTAGCCATGCTGCCCTGGCCACGCTTCTCTGGCTAGCCACGCCGCCCTGGCCACGCTGCTCTAACTAGCCACGCCACCCTGATCATGCTGCTCTAACTAGCCACGCCGCCCTGGCCACGCTGCTCTGGCTAGCCACACCGCCCTGGCCACGCTTCTCTGACTAGCCACGCCGCCCTGGCCACGCTGCTCTGGCTAGCCACGCCGCCCTGGCCACGCTGCTCTGGCTAGCCACGCTGCCCTGGCCACGCTGCTCTGACTAGCCACGCCGCCCTGGCCACGCTGCTCTGGCTAGCCATGCTGCCCTGGCCACGCTGCTCTGACTAGCCACACCGCCCTGGCCACGCTGCTCTGGCTAGCTACGCTGCCCTGGCCACGCTGCTCTAACTAGCCACGCTGCCCTGGCCACGCCGCCCTGGCCATGCTGCTACTTGTAGCGTCCAAGCTCGATCCCAGTTAGCACATGTACATCTGCCTGGACTGGGAATGTAAAGCTCCAGCTCCAGCATGCAGGCGCCCACGCGTACACAACATACGAACTGGCTTCTGCTCTTTTCCCACACACTGGCCCTGTCTGGGATGAGCACCAATTCAGCCATCGAGGGCCATCAAGCTATGTAGCTACGTCCTGCCCACCTCCAGAGTAGACAAGGAAAACTGCCATTTGCACCAAGGCAGCTAACACCGTTTCCAAGGAAGGGATACGCTCTATCAGTGCAAGCAGTGTCCTTTCTTAACTATATCTGGGGGCTGCATGGGCACAGTCCTGTCTATGCATTGTCAAGGAGTCTGCCTGCCGACAGGGACAGTTGCCATTTTGTGAAGCTCAGCTGACGCAGCATGTTACGGAGGAGAAGCCCACGCTGTGCTCTCTCACAGAGACACGGCTTTTACCCTTCTATTGAGCTCCCTTAATCTAACACAAGTTGTTTAGACTGGGAGCGTCGTAGCATATGAAAAACCATTGCAGCACATAGGAATGATAAGGCCCATTTTATAGTGGGGTGAATTGTGACACTTGCAGGTTGAGCGACTTGCAGTGAGACGGTGGTGAAACCAGCAATGGAACCCAGGAGTCCTGACTCCCAGCCCCCTGCTCTAATTGCTGGACAACGCTCCTCCTTCTCCACAAACAGCTTAACACAAAGGTGACAAGCTGCAAAAAGAGCTAACACCACATTTCTCCCACCAGCGGATTTTCAGGGCAATCCTGGCGTCGTCTGTTTCTGCGCATGGTATTTTTTATTTTTGTAATGTCCGAACACAAGTTAATCCCTAACCTCTGCCCCAGCGGTAGCTGTTCAGTCAGCCAAGCTCCAATCCGTACCGCAGCATTTTCCTTTAAAGCCGAGAGGTTTTTATCAGCACGTAATTGCAGCGCTTCATAATTAGTGCCCACGTCATCTCTTCGACCGCAACGGGGGTCAGAAGGTGGCGTCTCTGCTTGGAAGAGTGTTTAAAATATTTCAGCAGCGTTGGATGATGTCAAGGGCCCAGACCGACACCTCGCTTGACTCGTCACTGAGCTCACCCTGACACAACGGTTCCAGGAACGCTGGCAGGGCTGGGTTAATTAAGAAAAGGTACACAGTCTCCTGGACCATGGTTTATTAGTGCAGAGTGCCCGCAATATTGTGCTGCAATGGGCAGCGGGCCTTAGGGCCAGCACAGTCTAACCTGGCTCTGGTGAACCCAAACTATTCACGTCCACTAAGCCACAACCCTCCTGTCCTTCAAGGAGGTTTTGAAATCCCACCTCAGGAATCGCAGGGAGCATCCTGGTCATCATGAGCCCAACCCATAAAGGACTTGAATCTTGCTCCCCTTGAAATCCCTCACAGCCTCCGAGGGGGAAAGGTTGGAATCCGTCGGGCCTTTTTTGGCCTGGCTTTGTGTTCAACCACCTGTTTCTTACCCCTTGTAAACATTAACACAGGGGTGGCCAACCTGTGGCTCTGGAGCCACATGCGGCTCTTCAGAAGTTAATATGCGGCTCCTTGTACAGGCACCGACTCTGGGACTCTGGAGCTACAGGCACCAACTTTCCAGTGTGCTGGGGGGTGCTCACTGCTCATCCCTGGCTCTGCCACTGGTCCTGCCCCCATTCTCCCACTTTCCCGCCCCCTCCCCAGAGCCTGTCATGCCATCACTCCTCCCCCCCTCTCCCTCCCAGGGCCTCCTGCACGCCACAAAACAGCTGATCAGGAGGTGCGGGGAGGGAGGGGGAGGCGCTGAGCAGCAGAGCTGCTGGTGGGTGGGAGGTGCTGGGAGCGGGGTGGGGGAGCTGATGGGGGCTGCTGATGTATTACTGTAGCTCTTTTGCAATGGACATTGGTAAATTCTGGCTCCTTTTCAGGCTCAGGTTGGCTATCCCTGCATTAGGGCATGGCTACACTTGCAGATGTAGAGCGCTGGGACTTAAACCTGCCTTCGGAGAGTGCAGCAGGGAAAACGCTGCCGAGTGTTTACACTGTCAGCTGGAAGCGCACTGGCGTGGCCACATTAGCAGCTCTTGCAACGCCACAAAGAGCAGTGCATTGTGGTAGCTATCCCAGCGTGCAAGTGGCTGCAACATGCTTTTCAAATGCGGGGGGGTGGGGAGTGTGACAGGGAGTGTGTTGGGTGTATGTGGGGGGATAGAGAGTGGGTTTTTGGGGTCCTGAGAGTGTGTCAGCATGCTTTCTTGTAAGTTCAGACCCCTCTCCCCCCTGCCTCTCTCTCACACACTCACAGCAAGCAGCATTCCACACTAATGGTTGCTTTGTCCCGGAGCAGGTAAGCATGCCGGTTGTCAGAAACGGAGCTTTGAAAGGGGATATCCGCATTCCTACAGCCAATTCCAAAACAATGACAAGAGTGGCCACTTGACTTAAGGGGATTATGGGATGTTTCCGGAGGCCGACCAAAGCGCAGTAATGCAACACCTCATCCACACTGACGCTGGGGCGTTTCAGCCGAGGCGCAACAAGCGTTATGCTTCTCATGGAGGTAGATTACCAGGAGCACTCCAGCTGCAGAGTCCAGGCGCTCTAAGTGCCTTGCCAGTGTGGACGGGTCGGGAGTTAGGGTGCCGGGGTGTCATAAACAGATAGTTAAGGGTTAAGGTCTCTTTTACCTGTAAAGGGTTAACATGCAGTACCTGATGACCACCTGACCAGAGGACCAATCAGAGACAAGATAATTTCAAATCTCTGTGGAGGGAAGCCTTTGTCTGTGTTCTTTGTTAGAGTGTTCTCTTTTTGGATCTAAGAGAGGCCAGTCATGTCTCCAAGTTCTCCTGGAGTAGTTCCTACTATTCAATAGTGAGTATTAATTAGAAAGGCGGATTAGTCTTATAATTTGATTTCTACATTTGCAATTGTGTGTTTGCTAAAGGAAATTTTTTATTCCTGTTTGCTGTTACTTTGCTTTTACTGAGAAAGAAAGGAGGGGGGATTCCCTCCAGAGATGGATAAGTTTAGACCCTGTATTTTTACATCCTGGTAATACAGAGACAGTTACTTTCTTTTATTCTTTAATAAATCTTTTCTTTAAAGGACTTGGATAATCTTTCTTTGGGTGGATTCTCAGAAAAAGGGGAGGGGGAGGCATCCCTCTGTAGTTAGATCCCGGTATCTCTCCTAGGAAAAGGGAGGGGGGAGGAAGCAGGGGGGAATGGTTTATTTCTCCTGGGTGTAAGAACTTCATGAATTTGGGGTTCTTGGGATCCCCAAGGATTTTGGGGAAGGACTGTGCCCCAATCCACGTACCTGATTGGGTGGTGGCAGCTTTTACCAGATCTAAACTAGAATTTTAGTTTAGAAGAAGGATTCATGCAGGTCCCCATATTGGAACCCAACAGCTCTAAGTGGGGGTGAGACCTATGACACGGGGGCTGCTTTAATGTGCTCTAACTTTCAAGTGTAGCCAAGCCCTGCATTAGAGTGTAAATTCAACAGGAGCCTCCAACTTGGCAGGGGTGTTTTCCTCGGTTGGGTACAGTGCACTGCTGGGCATGGCAGCAGGGCTATAATATAGTAAATAAACAACAGAAGGAAAAGAAGATCTACACAATGGAAGAGGAGAGGAATTGTTCATGGTGTGGTCCAAGAGGGTGCAAATTAGGAGCAAAGGAATTAGCTATGAAAAGGCCCTGAGGCTGTATGCTGGGGGAAAGACGTCCTGACAATGAGAGCTCATATTGTGGAATAGTCTTCCAAGTGAAGTAGCAGCAACCACATTTCAGATACTTAGAACTAGGTTGTCCTGAACACTGGAGAATACCCTGGAGTTGCTGGGCAGAATGGACTCAGTGTGTCCTAATGGAGCATTTCCATCAATACCTCTTGCAATCTGTTACTCCCATCACAGCAGCCACTTGTGCTGATTTCAAGGTCCCCCCTCAGCTTAGTTGGTAAGTGAGTTTAAGGAGGCCAAAATGAATTCGGGCATTCCTGGGGGGAGAAGGATGTGTCATGATACACCACAATAACAAAGGTGGTGACACAGTACCACAGGACAATGATGAAATGATTTGCTCCTATGGGACATGGAAAGAGAAGAACGGCCATTATATCACATTGAGCCAAGTACTAAGTGCTGCAAACACACTGCTGTGGCATCTTTAATGAGTGGCCAGGACCTCACTGTTATGTCTGAAAGATGTCATTTTCCAACAACGTTGGCCGTTGAGAGGCCTTCATGGCGTCCAGCAGTCCCCAAATGCAAAAAGCTCTTGTGCCCAGGACACAATTAGCCAGCGGCTTTAGCCTGTAGGTTCTCTGTCGTGAGACCCTCTGTTAAACTAGGGAATGATTCATTTACTATAGACAGGATGGAAAGCAGCATTCCCACTCTGTGACTTCATATCCTCTGCATGGAGCAAAGGTCACTCCACATCAGCTATTCTGCCATCCAGGTTGTTAGGTTCAGCTGTTAACATTTCCAACCTGTAGCTGTCTAGCTACTGCAATCCACGGTATTTCCAGTCATTCTCAAAGGGAAGTCTCTGTAGAGGGGAGCCAGATGTTCTTGAGTTAAAGGGCCAAATTTGGAGCTGAACCTCAGTAATTCTATAAAAAAATATGTGGTGATTTGCCTATCTCATAGAGCTGGAAGGGACCCTGAAAGGTCATTGAGTCCAGCCCCCTGCTTTCACTAGCAGGACCAAGTACTGATTTTGCCCCAGATCCCTAAATGGCCCCCTCAAGAATTGAACTCACAACCCTGGGTTTAGCAGGCCAATGAGCTATCCCCCCCCAATTCTAGTGGGAGCCTACAGTTATGTCTACACTACAGCATACGTCAGCATAGCTTATGTCACTCGGCGTGTGTGAATAAATCACCAGACGTGACACCGACATACGCACCGGTGTGGATAGTGGTTTTGCTGCTCACGGGCGCTGGAGTAATTAAACCGACGAGAGTGCTCTCTCCTGTCGGCTTAGAGCAGCTACATTAGAAAGCTCACAGCGGCGCAGCTGCATCCAGAGGTGAAAGTAAGCCAGTATGCAAGAGCCTGTGCGCCATACCGGGGCGGATTGGCTTCCCCTGACAGCAATTTAAAGGGTCCGGGGCTCCCAGCAGCGGCTGGAGCCCTGGGCCCTTTAAATTGCTGCCAGAGCCCTGCAGCCGATTTAAAGGGCCAGGAGCTTGGCCACTGCTACAGCCCTGGGCCCTTTAACTTGCCACCGGAGCACTGTCACCGCTACCCTAGGGCTCCAGCAGCACAGCTCCGGGGACGATTTAAAGGGCCCAGGGTGGTAGTGGCAGCCGGAGCCCCGGGCCCTTTAAATCACTGCCCGAGCCCCTGGCTGCCACTCCTACCCTGGGGCTCTGGCAGCGTGGCTCAGGTGGCGATTTAAAGGGCTCAGGGCTTCCACTGCTGCTACCCTCAGGGGCCTTTTAAATCGCCACCCGAGCCCTGCTGCTGGAGCCCTGGGGTAGCGGCAGTGGGGCTCTGGGGGTGATTTAAAGGGCCCAGGGGCTCCCAGCTGCCGCTACTGCAGCGGAGCCCCAGGCCCTTTAAAGCTCTGCCAGAGGCCGGGGCCCACTCCGATGGTGATTTAAAGTGCCCGGGGCTCCACTGCAGTAGTAGCAGCTGGAGTCCCGGGCCCTTTAAATCACCCCTGGGGCTCCCAGTTGCCTCTGCAGCTGGTAGCTCTGGGGGTGATTTAAAGGGTTGGTGGCTCCCAGTTGCTGCTACCACAGCCCCAGCCCTGACCCCTTTAAATCCTGATTTAAAGCACCTGGGGATTTAAAGGCCCCGCCTCTTCCGGTAGAGGCCTCGCCCCCTCCGAAGGACTCCAGAGTACCAGTAAGTCCTTTAAGTTACTTTCACCCCTTGCTACATCGGTGCATCTGCGCCGCTGGGAACTCTCTAGTGTAGCCGTGCCCTAAGTTGGTGTCACTTCCACCTCCGTCCTGGCCCCTCCCAGCATGCATGTCACACTAGGGCTTGCTCCACACATACACAGTGGCAGTGGTGTAGCCAAAGGGGTGATCTGGGAAAAAACAAGTCTAATTGGTGCAACTTTGTGTGGTGGTGTGTAATCAGTTTAAACTAAACCGAATTCAATCATTCGTTAATAGGTTTAAGAGTGTCCACACATGGGTGGTGGTGACAATTTATCTCCATCTGTTTTTAAAGTGATTTAATTAAATTGGTGCCCAAACTGTGTAGACGTGCTCAACATTCTCTCCCTTAGATACTGACATGCAAGTAGGAGGGATTCTAATGGAAACTCTAAATAACACATCACCTTTGGATTTGGCTCAAATTATGCAACAATTTGGTGCTGGTGAGTGGCTCAGCTTGGGAGCACGACGCTCTTTGTTTATTCACAGTCCAAGTACAACATGGGCAGCAGGAACATAAGCTTCTCTACGCGACCCCACCGACAGGCTCCACCTCTTCTTGCAGTTCGAAGGCTGAGAGATTCGTTTGGTCTCCAGACTAAGAGACTGCCAGTAAGGGTGTGACGAATGCCAACTGGACTGAGCTCCAACAGCACATTAGATACCCGTTATTGAACGGCCGTCAGGTGGGAACGACTCTGAATCATGATCAGCACAGGGCTTGATGAGATCTAGTGGCCTGGAGGGGAAAGGCTCTGCCTCCCAGTGCAAATCGCCTGAGCCATTCAGGCCACGATGGGTGCATACATGCAGCATAGATCTCAATTGTGTTTCCCAGATTTTCCTTTGTTTTTTTGGCATGGCCAGTAATGCTCACACATCCGCCAGTGATTACAGGGTAAAAAGACCTATGCATGAACATGCCTCACGCCGCCGAAGCGAGTTGCTTTCCCAGATCCTCAGTAAGCAGCAGCTGCCAGAATCTCCTGTTCTCATGCTTTTGAGCTCTCCAGAACTGTCACTGTGTTGGATCCTGATTTGCAAGGTCCCAGGTGAAGTGTTGGAACTTGGCCTTTTGCCTCCACCTCCAGCTCTCTTTGCTCTGCATGGGGAGTAGCCATTTCCTTCCCTTGTTCATAGTTGGCTCTTAAACTCACACTCATCAAGGGGGTTTATACTGAGGCCCTCGATATCCTCAGTAGCGCCTACGTGCAGTGCTCGGAAGGGCTGCCCGGCTCAGCACACACCTCAGTGATGGAGAGACTCGCTCTGCAGGCGTGCAATGGTAGCAAAATAACTACATCTGGTTCTCCGTGGAGACCCCAGCAGGAAAGGGAGGGAAGAGATGAAAGGTGCTATGGTGCATTAACCCATTTCCCTGACCTTTATTTTCCCCTTTGGTTCTCTCTCTCTTTCCCTTTCTGCTCTACGGTGACTCTCTTTTTTCTGGTCCCGCTTTTACAAGTCGGCAAATAAATTCAAAAGGCACAGGACTGACAGGGCTGGAGAGTGAACAGGGGACAGCCGCAGGGAAAATTTTGCCGGCTGTCCCATGTCACAGACCTGCTAGGACCACTTCTAGGTGGTCGGTCTTGAAAAAAGGGCCCCTTCCTGAGCTGGGTCTCTGGGCACTAACTGTGCTGATAGGTTTTGTGACGCAGTGATTGGCCCGAGACCCCTAACACGTGTCACAGAAACCATCCCCATTCACCCTCTCTCCTTTTCTAACCTACTCTATTTTCTGCATGGACACACCTATGATTGGAAGCAGGAAAACACCCCCTGACCTACAATTTCATTTTCTCCAAGGCGGGGTGGCACACCAGAGCACCGGAGGCCCACTGGTAAATGCCACTACTGGGAGGACTGGGCAACTAGAGAACTGAATTTATTTCTGCTATTTAGTGCTGCAAACCCAAGAGACCCTCCGCCACGCTCCTCTCTGCACCTGGCTCTGCTTGAGGGTGTCTTTACATAGGGAAGACACCGCTGCCATCAGTAAAACAGCCCTCTGGCTGCGGCAACAACTGAATCGACGATTTGTGCATTTCTAGGGGAGTGACAAAGGAGATTGAACTCGCTGGAAAGTAACCTGAAGCGGTGGGGATAAAAACCTGCCTTGTGGGGCGAGCTGTGAAATGGATTGAATCCCCTTTTCTTTCCTCCAGTCCCCACCCCGCACTCTCATGCTCTATCATGGGAGTGCATGGGGGAACACCAAGGAGTGCATAGAACTGCTTAGGGGGCAAGCAGGAGTTCCGACTAAGGTAAAGCTGCCTGGATGAAGCTGAGTAAAGGAGAACGTAGGGCTGGGTATCAGGAACATTCTGCTAGCCGTGAGGGTTGACTGTGTTGACAGGTGGGATTATATGATGGGGTAGCAGGGGACTGGACTTGATAACCTGGGAGATCCTCCAGTCCTATGTTCTTGTGCAGGCTGCCAAATGGTGTAGACCCCATTTCTAGATTGGAGATGGTGCTCTTGAATAGAGTGTAGGAACCCATCCTGCCGGGGCAGAGGAGGGGCTGGATGTGACCTTGTAGGTTCTTTCCGTCACTAAACCCTGTGCACAATTGAAGCAAAGCGAAGCAGGAATCAGAGAGGTGCAAAATGGCGAACCGTACGTGCCTGTCCCACTAAAAAGCCCACACTGACACCGAGCTCACACACTGGCGGGAGGGGTCCTGTCAGCACTGGAATCTAGAGCTGCTATTACCGCTGTGGGGTAAAGCGTGGGGGAGCGGGCGAATCCTTTCCTGGACAGTTTTGTTTTTTTTAATGCTTGCAGCTATTTGATTTCCAGGTGCACAGACAAGACAGTGACGGAAGCACTGTCCAAGACCAGTGGGACACCAGATATCAGGATCAGAATCGCGTTATTCTAACCAGCAACTTGCGCTGAAAAATGAATGCCAATGCAATTCCCGATCGTGATGTGAAGGGATGCTGCATGCACACTGAAAACAAATGAGACCTGTGGGACAAGTTGCGGGAAGGACCATCCATGAGGTCATTTTACAGCCCCTCATGCGGGCAGAGGTGCTGTGAGAGTCCCTGAGCCCTGGAATCCCCATGAGAACATCAATTTCCCACAGGGAGAGAGCAGCAGGAGCTGCTGAATTCACTCTGGAGAATTTTAGTAAGTTTGGTACTGTTCGATTGTCTCTATAGGCAAGCTGACAGAAGGAAGTGTTGCCTAGTAGATAGGGCACTAGATTGGGACTCAGGAGACCAGGGTTCAATTCCTTGCTCTGGGCTTGTGGGTGATCTTGGGCAAGTCTCTTCACTGCCCTGTGCCTCAGTTTCCCTATATATGAAAGGAGGATAATGCTATTGATAATGTACAATTCTTTGAAATCTGAAGACGCAAAGAGACTTTAGAAGAGCTAGGTATTATTATTTGTTCTGATTTCAGCCTTGAACGAAGAGCAGATAGAATGAGGGGCATATTTTGCATGGGGGAGGGGAAGCTGAGGTCCCTGCATGAGAGGAAAAGCAAAGGGATGAAAGGTGCAGGATTTCCATGACAAACATCAAAAGAATTTTACAAAACGATTCCCCCAATTTTTGTCATGGAAATGTTTCTTTTTTTTTAATGAACGAAAAACCAAAACCTGAAAACAACTGAACAACAAACTATTGTGGGAGAGCTTTTAGTTATTTTTGGAAACAGAAACATTTTCATTGTTTTTTTTTTTGGGGGGGGGGAATTTTCAAACTTTCCCATAAACTCTTGGATGGGATTTTAACCGTGTGTGTGTCTGGCTGTTTCTCTTTCCTTCTCCGCCCTCCCCCATGCCCTCTAGGGTGCAGACCATGGGCATCTAACAGCAGCTGCTTTCTATGGGCACTGAGGAGGACAGATGGCACAAAAGCTGTCAGGAGCACTCCCAGCGCAGGGCAATCAGTGGTGATGGTTGGCCAGGGGCGGTATCAATCTGGGCTTTGAACTACACCAGTCCCTGGGTGGAGAAGATGGCTCCAGACATCACCTCAAAGACTCAGAAAGTTGCCAATCACTGCAACTGAGCATCTTCACTTGGGCTCCCAGGGGAGAGAGTAGAAACAAGGCTGGGCTGCCATAGGTTAACGCAATGGTGCATCCGCCTCAAAGCCTGTGGACGGGTAGAATGACTGGGAAAGGATCGATTCACCTGGGTCTGGGGTGAAACACAGGGATCACCCACCACTGGTCCTGGATCCAGCACCAGGACTCCCTTTGACACCAGTCATCGCCTTCCATCGGACTCCTCAGATGGGATCTGTGTCTAATCACCTTCACACGGGTCCCACCGCGGACACCAGCCAACCTGCTGTACCCAGTGAGACTTGCTGTCTTGCCAGTCAGCCAGAGCACAACTTCATGCCAAGTGGTTGCAGAGCTTTTGAGCTGGCAGAGCTGAGGTAAGGAGACCCTGCTGGTGCCAGAGAATGAGGATCGCCCTGGTAGGAAATGAAGCCGATAAGGCCCGCAGACACCAGGGCCATCGGCAGGGCAAGGTGACTGCATCCAGCCTGGTGGAGGGGACTGTTTGGAGCGTAGGCATGAGGAAAATAAAAGGGAAGCAGGGGGGAAGGGATAGCTCAGTGGGTTGAGCATTGGCCTGCTAAACTCAGGGTTGTGAGATCAATCCTTGAGGGGGCCATTTGGGGATTGGTCCTGCTTTGAGCAGGGGGTTGGACTAGATGACCTCCTGAGGTCCCTTCCAACTCTGAGATTCTATGATCCTAAGGGAAGGACTCAAGCCGAGCACACCCTGCCCTGGAGTCCAGCTCTGAGTAAATCAGCCACAGCGCTTCCTTAGCCATCAGCTCACCCATCGGAGTGCTGGGCTAGGGGGAATCTCTCAGATACAGGCTCCCTGGAGCTGATGCCAAGCTCACCCCAGCCCTTTTACACTGTCCATCTGCATCTCACCAGCCTGGGCAATGGAGACATTAGAAACAGGAGAAAACCCAGAAAGGCTCTTTCCATGCGTATGTTTTGGGTGGGTGGGTGGGTGGGTGGGTGAGGGGGCAGGAGGGATGGTGTAGGCAGACATGTGATATACACTGTATGTTCCTAGGTTGAGCGGAGAAACACTAGACTACTACTTAGGCCATCCCAAACTTTTGGGGCCAAACACAGACCCAATGGAAATGGGTGCAACTCCACTGAAGTCTATGGTAGGGTTGCCAACTCTGACTGAAGCTATTCTGGGAGAAATTTTTTTTTCCCCCCAATTTGATGTAATGTCCAATCAGAAATGCCTTACATTAAGATGGAGCAGGGCTTGCACCATAACACAGAGGCATTTAATGCTAAGCTTTCCTCTTCCGGGATCTCCTCGTGTTTTCCCAGGTCTCCAGTGGGTTATAGGCCACCCAGCCAGCATCGCACACCTGGCTCTTTTCCTCTTTGATGCTCTTGGTAGAATAATATGAACATTACTTTTATACGAACAATAAATATTTGGCTCCATCCACCCATTGCTATGCAGCCACCTCTGGGGTGAAATGCAGCAGCTGTTGAATGGCAAACACAGCAATGCCTCTCAAGACTTATGATCGTGTATATTCTGCAGGAGCTGCGGGGGACATGTAGGGAAGCAGAATGCAATTTCCTGATTTAGATTTGTCCAGGAAATCAGGCTTAAAAACCCAGCTCTTAAAAACTGCCAGGACGCCTTTAAACACGTGATGCTAGAATATCTGGTTTTCCCAAAAGACAGCAGCTCCAGCAGCACAATGCCCCCTACCATCATGCTGGGAAACTAGTTCATGACTTAGATGGACGACTACCTTCTGCTGAAACATGATGTCACTTCCTGTAGCACCTGAGAGATGCTATGACATCTTCCTGACAGGTTTCCCACCCAAAATACACAACTCTTGCAATTTTATCACTAGTCTGGTGCTTTTCTTAAACCCCCAGCTCCTGGAGTCCTATGATTATGGGAGAATCTCAGCTTCCAATAAAAAACAAAAAGTAAGTTTCTCGGCCTAGTAGTTGCAGCTTGAAAATGCAAAACCCAAAAGGTTCAAAAACCAGAAGGCAAATAAACAGAGTTCAAAACACATTATGATGTTTTAAAATCCCAAGATTTTTAAGTCAATTTCATGATTTTTGAGTGGCTGGGGTGGGCCGTGCTGCAGCCAAAAACGGAGCCAACCCAACCGCACTTAGTGTGGGAGCTGAGCTGTTTCTGTCACATGATGACATGGAGGCAGGCCCAACCTACCACTGCATCTCTCTGACACTCCACATGCTTGACTCTGGCTCTCTCCTGCCCCTGCTGTTTACTGCAGATTTTGGGCTCCCGCAACTGTTAGCTGCTGCGGGATATCACAACCTAACTGCCTGGGTCATGGGAAAAGAGTCCAAATAAACAATCCCATCATTTGCCATATATCGATGCTAAGTAACCATGTATGTATATGGACACAATCGGTATTCAGTTATGGGATGACCACTGACGACGACTGGCGGGAAAAGAAGAATTCCATTTCGTCAAAAAAAAAGTCAAGGTTTCAAGAAGTGTCCCACCTCAGCATGAAAACTAGACCTTTCGACATGCGTCAAGAAAAAATAGGAGAGATTGAGAGACGGTCCCAACCTACAATAGCCAACAGCCCAGTGATTGGGGATATGGGGGTCCCTTCTCTGAATGAGCCCCAAAACTCTGGGCTAGAGAGTCAGTCTCTCCTGTTGGCGCTGTTCCACTTGGTATAAATAATTAAATATTCATTTGCCCAGAGAACAAGACGCTGACTCTGTAGGTTAGAGCACTCAGCGAGAGATGGGGGGAGACCCACATTCACGCCCCTGAACAGGGCCGGCTCCAGCTTTTTTGCCGCCCCAAGTGGCGAAGCCAATAAATAAAATAAATAAATAAAGGCGCGCTTGGCGGCACTTCGGCGGCAGCTCTACCGCGCCGCTTCATTCTTCGGCGGCAATTCAGCAGCGGGTCCTTCCCTCCGTGAGGGAATGAGGGACCCGCCACTGAATTCCCACCAAAGACCCGGACGTGCCGCCCCTTTCCATTGGGCGCCCCAAGCACCTGCTTCCTTCGCTGGTGCCTGGAGCCGGCCCTGCCCCTGAACTACTGTACCTGGATCAGAGACTTGACCGTGAGTCTGCTGCATCTCAGGCGATTGTCCTAACTACCAGGCTCCTGGCTACCATGGGGTAGACCTGTCTCTCTCAAAATTCCATCCTGGACCTGAGAAACCTTCCCAAAGAAATTTTTGTCCAAACCAATTTGATTCTGGAAAATATTTAGGTTGCGATGAAAAACATTTTGTCGAAAAATGACTGACTGGCTTTTCTACCAACTTAACCCTGTCACACATTTGACACTATTGTTGTATGGCTGGAGCCCATTGCTGCCTGTATTACACTCTTATTTGAACCTTCTGCCTATTGAGTTCTAACGCATTACAGTCTCCTAATTACACTCTTCGATTTTGGAGCAATAGATCATCAGATCCGCGCTCAGGATCTGGAAATGCTCTTCCACTGAAAGCTACTTGGCTGCCTAGAGGACTGTGCTTTGCTCTCAGGAGAACACTCAGCCACAGTGAACAAGGTTTTTGTCTCACTCTCTCAGGGTCTGAACACAACCAACACAACATGCCTGAGGCCGGTGCAGAGTGCTGACATGAACACATCCCACCTGCGCTCTGCCAGCTCCTCCGGTGCCTTAGACACTTTAGAACAGAATTCAGAGCCCTGGCCCTAATCTACAAGCCCTCAATGAACAGGGATTCGGTTATCTCCATCTGCTTCACCCTTTGTGACCTTCCAAGACCATCCCCCCTGCCCCCAGATGAGGCAGCTGGACTGACCCCAAGAGCTAGGAGCAGAGTGTTCTCAGCTGCAGGACATAGGCTATGGAACATAATGCCAGAAGAGATCAGATTGTGCCCAAACTTGAGTGTGTTCAGAATGAAGTGTGAGACACACCCCAGGAACAATGCCCATAAATAAATACATATGTAAATAAAATCATTGTACATATCACTTCACACCCCATAAGAACATAAGAAGGGCCATATGAGGTCAGACCAAAGGTCCATCTAGTTGGTGTCCTGTCTTCCGAGAGGGGCCAGTGCCAGATGCTTCAGCGGGAATGAACAGAACGGGTAATTATTGCATGACCCATCCCTTGTCATCCAGTCCCAGTTGCTGGCAGTCAGAGGTTTAGGGATACCCAGAGCATGTGGTTGTGCCCTGACCATCTTGGCTAATAGCCACTGATAGACCTATCCTCCATGAACGTATCTAGTTCTTTTAAAAATACATTTATACTTTCAGCCTTCACAACATTCCCTGACAACGAGTTGCACGGGCGGACTGTGCGTTGTACTCAGGGAAACAGAGTGAGAAAACACCATTCTCTCCCCGTTCTTTTGCTTTTTCGTGATTTTGTTAAGCACTTAGATTACCGAGGTGACAGGCACTTCTATAAATGACTATGATAGATAGATAGACAGACAACCCAGTTTCTCACAATACAGTTTTTGTATGTACACAGGGTTGACTCCAAGTCAGTGCTGATGTGCCTATAGGGAAAGGTGTTAAAATTTTACAGGATTTTGTGTGGGCGAGTGTGCCTGGGTGCGTTTTTGTGTGAGCAGAGTTGTGTACTTGCCTGTACCTCAGGATATCTGTGTGCGACTAGTATTTAATGTCTTTGCAGTGCTTTGCACATGAAAAGTGTTATATAAATGCTAAGTATTATTAGTATATCTCAAGATTAGGGTGTCTCTGTATTGGCATGGAGAGTGTTTGTGTCTAATTACTTAAGATTGTGCGTAAATGTGCTATGCATGAGTGTAAAAAGGAGACAGAGGCTGTGCACAACTGGATCTAAAGTCTGTCTACACTGTGTCTTTTCAGGAAACCTCCTACCATTGCACTAGCAAGGCATCCTCTGTGGGGGCAAAACTGAGACTGCTAGTACAGACAGAGCTCTGGGAGCAGCCAGCACGTTTATCACTGTCCCTCTAGACCTGATCTGAGCAACGTTAGGTGCCATGGAGGCAAATACGCTGCTGTCCTGTCTACACTAGTGCTTCCACCATCGCTACCGCTGGTGGAGGTGCCCAATGCTAGTATATTGGTGAGGGATTTCCGGAGAAATGTGTCCGGTGTGTTTGGGTGAGCAAGTGTGTGGCTTCATGATGGTGCTGATCTACCGTTTACGTCAATGGAAAACTCCCACTGACTTCGGTGGAGCAGGAGCAGAGTCTGGAAGGGTGTCTCTGTGAGTCTTCCTATTCAGAAACCATTACAATCAAAAAATAAAAATCAGCCCCTCCACACAAGCTGCAAGAATGCATTTCAGCTTATTGCTTAATGGTGACTCTGCGATTAAGAAACTGGCATCCCCCCATCCCTGCCCTTTGTGGTGAATAACAAGCGGACAATAGGAAGGGAGCATTCCTGGAAGGGAAGGAATTTTTGGTTGCTTTTGTCAGGCCCTGAATTCTGCCTGATTGGTCATGCCATGCCCGTGTTTACAGTGCCATTATCCAAGCAGGCGGAGTGCCTTGTAAAGAGATCCACTTCACATGCCAACCCGGCCACGTGGCTGGAGCTGACTTCCCTATGGCTGGAACCACGAAAACTGTGCAGCAAGAAGATGGCACTGTTGGGACATCAACAAGGCTGGGCTGGGGGAGATGTGCTGTGTGCAGGGGCAACATCTGTGCATCTTTATCTATGAGTAGTGTGGCCTATGGTGCATAACGTGGTGACACAACTGACACATGCAACTCCCAGCTGCTATTGCCAGCCCAGTCAGGTCTGTTCCTTGCATGTATGTACCCAAAACACATCCTGGAACAGCGGTGAAGGTGTTTGTTTACCATTTCCATGGTCTGTTGTTTAGTGTTTCCACCGTGAATACATTAAGGCAGATGGATGGATGAGTGGATAGATATTGCTCTTACGGAAAAATTCTACAGAATTTAATAAAGGGCAAAGCCACTAGAAATGTATGACAGTTCTATATAAAATACTCCAAAAAACTATCAAAGTGAACAGAGATTTATCTGCGTTCTTTGGGGTTTTTTTTTTAAATCATCTCTGACAACCATCTTGGATTTTATTCGATCGGCCATTCCCATCTGATACAGAAATGAATGATCGTTAACATGGAGGTACTGTGTCCGAATACTGGAGCGCTATCTCTAAACTCAGATCTGAGGCAGCCAGCAAGTGGTTTTGAAGGATTATGTCTTCCCTCAGGGACGGTAAACATTTTAAAGCAGGCTAACCAGCATTCCCCCAAAAGTTCTTCCAAGAACAGACCACGAATTGAAGGGTGGGGAAAACAAATCTGAGCTGAGAATCAACTTTTGTGTGTCAGGGGCGGGGCGGGGAGTGTTGGATTGGCATAAAGTTATGCACATCGAATAATTGCTGGGAAGTACGACGAGCGGGGAGGGTAGGCGGCAGCTACCTGGATAGGAAAGGCTTTCTTGCGAAAGGAAATGCTGGGAAAGGAGCAGCAGAGAAATAAGCTGCTGTGTTTGGCAGTGTAATGAGAAGAAGGTTAAAGCGCTGGTGTGAGGCTCCAAAAAGGGAGGTTCAATCCCCTGCTCTCCTGTGTGACCTAGGACAAGTCACTTGGGGCTTGTTTTTGCTGCAAAATTAACTCAAATTATAATTCGAGTTGTGCCTCTAGCTTGCGTCCCCTCCCCGGAAAAAGGCCCTTGAGTGTAGCGGTGCTTGTAAATGCAGCTGGCTGGCTCCTCATGTTTGCACTGCTCCCCAGCTGCCAACACCCCCATTCTGCAGTGAGGACACAGGTTAACTCCACTCCAAGGGCAGCTAGCCCTCCAGTGCCTTCCCACAATTCCCCCCACGTGCCCAGGAAGGACAAAAAAGTTCTCTACAATTCACAGAGGAAGAAACCTGGAGTAGCTCCACATACTGCAGTGCAAAGCACCGTGGGATGTTCCCCCTTGGCACCAGTGAGTGCAGCTCCAGTGCGGACGCAGCAGCTTGAGTGGTATTTTGCAGTGTGGCCGCTCTGCCTTGAACCAGGCTAACAAGTTCATTTGCAGTGAAGACGCAAACCTCTGCTCTCTGCGCCGCAGTTCCCCCTCTGCAAAGTGGAGATAATCCTTTTGATGTTGTGTCTCTAGCTTGTAAACCCTTTGGGTCAGGGACAGTCTCTGACTATGTGTAAGTGCAGCGCTTAGCATAAGGGGGCCCTGAACTTGGTCAGCGCCGTTAAGCACCACTGTAATACCGTAATGATAAACAGATGGTAAAAACGTGCATCTCTCTCATGTATCTTGCTGAGAATGAGGCTAGTACATCTCAGAGAGTGCTTCTCATGGGGTAATCTGATCCCTCCCCCGAAACTCTATTCTTAATAAAATCTTGGCCTGAAATTCAGCCATTTGAGTCCGCGACGGTTATGAGACAGAGTCACCTGGGTTCGCCCTCAGAGGGCAGACGATGTGCTGGGCTCTTGTAAGAGGCGGTTGGGAAGAGAAGGGCACCGATCCTGCAGAACCACTCCCCACAAGAAGGGCCACCTGGCTGTTGATCAGCAAGAAGCTGAGGGAAGGCAGCTGGACATGAAGTACGACAGGAAGAAGGGAGGCCTACGTTGATCCCATCCTATGGAAACCTATTGCATGGGATGTTGTTTCTGTTGGATTCTACAGGGTGATCCAAATAAAACAAAAAAACATTCTCCATTTCTGTGAAGGGCGGGGTTCCCACAAAGGCTGCAGTGTGCGTCCCACAATGCAAGAGACGCCAGAGATAAGGAAACCTCAGAATCCTGTAGTTCATAACCCCTCCCACCCAGCACTTGGATTCCTTCCAGACAATGGCTGTCGATCCCCAACGGTTAGCCAACGGGTCATGTGAGGGGATTTTCTGACTCCTGGCATGAGAGAAGGGAAGGGAAGGCTTTGGGTTCTTTCCACCAGGCTGGGGTTCTATGGGAATCCAAGGACAAAGCTATCAAGTGGAGAGAACAGGATACAAGTACTCTATAAACCTTCCTTCTTGGTCCCCTCCCTTGAATGCAACACATTTTAGCTCAGCTCCGGGGCACACTCACTGTGCTTGGGCTTGTTACAGCATATGGGAGTGCCGCCAACACACCGGCACGGCACCTCCTGCTGGTCAGTCTGGGAATTAGCTCATCCAGCTCAGGAGCACCTTCCTCTGGCCAGTTTCTCACCCTTGGTTACCTGCCCTGTTGTCTCCACCACCTCTGGCCCCATGTCCCTCTCAGACCACAGTGCCCCTTACCTTGGGGTGCTGCCCCACAGCAGAGCCCCCCACACTTTGGGTCTCCCCACCTCAGGGGAACCCCAACCCTCTATACCCACCTCGCCTCAGTGACTACTGCCAGTCATCATCTAGCCCCTTCTCTCAGGGGCAAACTGCAGTCTCTAATAGCCACCTATCACTTGCCCTGGCTGCCTCCCTGCAGCCCTAGGACCTCCTCAGGCCTTTGCTGCAAGACCTCAGCCTGGGAGGTCACCAGACCAGAGCTCCCCAGTTCATCCTGCCCCTTCTCAGTACTACTCTGTCCAAGATACCCCTGTCTCTACCAGGAAGCTAGGTCCTTCCTGCTCCAGCAGTGGAGCAAGACTGACTTCCTTTGCCCCAGGAGCCCTTCTTATACTGGCCCACCCGGGCCCTGATTGGCTGCCTCAAGCCCGCTCGTGATTGGCTCCCTGGGGCAGCCTTTTCTCAGGGCTGTTTTTAACCCCTTCCAAACCGGAGCTGGGTGACCGCCCCACTACACAGCACCTCATTGATCTCTTTAGGTTCCATATCCCTGTTGGCCAGGATCGAAAAAGGATGGAAGGGAGAGAAAGAAATCGGCTCATGCTGCTCCCTGAATCTGCCATCCCAGTGACGGTGGGGAGGCTGTGTCTGTACTTGGTGCTAGGGGTCTGACCGAGCTAACACGCTAAGAGGAGGAGTGCAGCCCAGGCAGCGTTGAGCAGCGGCATGGGCCAGTTGCCCTGAGTACGTCCCCACGGGTCCAGACGGGCGCGCGCTCAAGGTGGCTAGCCTGTGTTGCCACAGAGACACGTCAACGTTTAGCACATGAGCACAAGGAGAGCTACTCCCAGCATGTCCAGGCGTGCTGGGAATCACACCCACAGCCCCAAGTGTAGACGCCCCCTGGGAGACAGAGCTAATTCCCCTCTTCGTGCCCCTGATTCCGAGGAAAGAAATCAGCCGTCCTGCCCCCAGTTCCAAAGTCCCAGTGACCCAGGGCTGAGCTCTCTGGAAACCACCTCTCTAATCCCCTCTGGAACTGCTTTCCCCAGTGTGGCAATGTCCAGGTCCGAGCAGAAACCCCTAGGAACCCAGACCTTCCTGCTCCCTGGGTGCTGGAGGGTACCTGTGTCTGGGGGCTGTTCTCCCCCAAAGAACCCCCCCAATTAGCTCATCTTGCTGCTGGCAGTGCCTTGTCATGTTACCTTGGCAACACACCCAGAGTGCTCTAGGTGGTCTCATTGAAATCAATGGCAAAACTCCCACTGATTGCAATGGGGCCAGGATTTCATCCTAGGGGAGTCTTGGCTAAGCTGTCTTTCCTTTTTCTCTCCGTCTTGCAGATTTTCTCCTTTCTGACCCCTGGTCCTCAGGGCCACTGGCAAGAAGCAGATAATTTGTCCCTCATCCCTCACACTCGATAAGGTTTCCATTTCCTGAGTGTGTGCGTTACATTTTGAATATGTCCTTTCAGAAAAGCTTTGCACCACTGATTAAGAAAGAGCAGAGTGAGCCTCCCCAGAGGGGGACTGGCGTGTTACACAAAGCCCTCTGACGGAGAGCAAATATGGCTCAGAGAACAGCTCCTTGGCATGGCAACAGGAGACCTCGTCCAAAAGCAGCCCTGACATGAGATAACATTAATGCAGCTTATGCCGAGGGTCTAGGGCTTTTGGAGTTAAGCTTGCTCCCAGGAGCAGGAGTCTTGGTCTTTATCAATTGCAAGCAGCCCCGCATGTCACAAGGATGTTCCGAAGGGACGGGAATGGAGCTCTGGAGATAATGGGCACGGCTGGGAAAGCAGGGTCATAGTGGCGTTTGGGGATGCCCAAAGGGAAAGGCAGCCCCCCCTCTTGCGAAAGGGTTTACTTCCCTCTCGGAGGGCGGGGAGGGGCAGGAAGGGATACAGTCGTACGGAGAGGGTGATCACTTTGTGGTCTATGCTCTGTGTTAACTTCGCTGCCCTCCCTGTGCTGCTGGGGGCCTCCGAACAACACCGAAAAGCCAGGACTGGATGGGTGCTCGCGCAGAGGCAAGGGACCTGCATGCAGCTATGTACCTCTCCCCATGCCGGAAGGAGGAGGCCGCACCTCGTGCCGCCACTTCTCCTCCCTGCCCTGGAAGGAGGTGGACGTGTCTGGTGCCACCTCCCCTCCCGACCCTGGAAGGAGGGAGGCCATGCCAGGTGCCACATTCATACGCCTCAGCACAGCAGGCTCTTCTAGGACCCTTCTTCTTGCCCCGCACACACCGGACACAGCTGCAGTGTCCTTTGCCCCATCCCTTCAGAAAGGCTGCCCCAGAGCACAGAACGTAATGCCAGCGGTTGCACCGTAACAGCACACTGCACCTACGTGGTCAGGGCTGGGGCCAAGTGGCTACTCCTGAGATGAGAACTCAAGACTAAGCCACCCCATGGCAGAGAGAGAGTGCTGAATACAGAAGGTGGCGGCGCACAGCCAGAGGGAGCGGTCCCTCAGATGGTCTGCCAGCCCCAGCTGTGAACTGAGGACCCATAAAACCCCACAGAGGAAAGACAGGAGGAGCATTAAAGAGTAACCATGGAGGTACAGCGGGATGGTCCTTTGTCTCCCTCCTTACCTCTTGGCTGCTGTCTCCTCATTCCTTCCCCTGGCCGGGTCAATGGAAGTGAGGGTGGTCAGCAAACGCACCTGGCATTATACTGACCTCCCGCAGAGCAGACGGGGTTGGGCTGAGTAGCTGCTCTCTGCATTGCCCTGGTCCGGTCCGGTGAGGTCCTAGCAGCAGCTCAGAGGCAATTTGTTGTGCTTTTGGCAGAACACGGGGCCACCACTGGGTTACCACTGCCTGATCTCTCTGTCTCACAGATAATGGGGCACCGATCAGCACATTCAAGCACCGAAGCACCATTGCAACTCGGATTGAAACCCCAAATGAAGTACTTTGGCAGGAGTCAAATAGGGTCTTTGCCAGAGCACTGCCCTCTACCGTCAATGCCACCATGATGCTCCGGGGATCAGCTGCACCACTAGAATCTGGGCTCGGCTCTGCACGCTGCCCCCAACACAGTCACCATCTTGGCTTCAAGCTATTTGCAACGGCCTTGGCAGAAAAATAAACAATCCTAACTAGCCCCCAGCCTGATGGATATCCCCAAGCCTCCAGTCGCGGCGCCCTGAAGGTTACACGCTAACAGTTAAGCCATTAGTCAAAGGTTATAGCCTATGTGCTTTTCACAAGTCTAATGCCGGCATCCCTTCAAGCCACACGCGAACGGCATTAAAGTGCAAGACACTGCACTGCGCAGGTCTCCAGAGAGGTCACTTTTAGTGCCTTCCTCTATGCGGGGCGATGCATGGGGCAAAGCAAGGCTGCGAGTGGTTGTGTGTGTACAGAGCAGAGGCGGGTGTTCAGAGTGAAGAAGAGGGAAACCCGCCCCACCACAACCTCTCTCTCCTGGAGCACTCGGGAAAGAAGCGAGGCCAGAGAGACCTTTAAACCTTGCAGCTGGCTCCACGGCAGAAACGATCCCATATAACAACACTATCCATTTAACCTGTATACTCTTTGTGGAGACTGGGCTCTAGGGGGGTTGGCTGCCCTCGCTAAACTGGGAAACCTCTGCCCCTTCCAACCCGACAGTGGTACCCAACAAGAAACAGACACTCAACACGTTGCTGCCCTAGGAGATCAGCCTTCCTGTCTGCTTGGTAGGGCTTGTTCTCATCCTACAGGGTGATCGGTTTAAATCCTGGCAGTAGCCCAGATTGGGAATGACTAAAAAATATTGCCATCTGAAGGCTACAGAGTGGTTTATGTGCATGATCCAGTGGATAGGGCACTGGACTGGAACTCAGGAGACCCAGCTTCTATCCCCAGCTCTGCTGCTTGGCCTGCTGGGTGACCTTCGGTAAGTCACTACATCGCTCTGTGCCTCATTTCCCCCACCTGTAGAGTGGGGATAACGATACTGACCTCCTTTGTAATGCATTCGGAGAGCTGCAGATGAGAAGAGCTAGGTATTGTTAGTCAATGAGTTAAGGGGTCTCGGTGCCAACCAGGCCCTATATATACACCACACTATGGGCTCCTGCCTGGCAGTCTGAAGCACAGGGCGTGGGCTCTGCTTGTACCGCTCACGGGGGCACGAGCAAGGTGGTGTGAGGGAGGCTTGCACCGGTACTACTCACGCCCTTGACAAGCACTGATCAGGGGTCTTCAGTCCCCAGGTTTGTTACTCTGGCACCTTTGCCAGTGCTAAATTCACCCCTGACAATAAGGAAACACGTGCTTTGCATACGGCAACTTCTGGCAGGGCACGCTAGGGTGTGAATCTACAGCACTAGCTTGCTGCGCAGTAACATCCCGTATGGACACTGTGTAAGCTGCACTCCGGGACTTTGTTGGAGTGCCCATATGGGCTGTTACGGCCTGGAAAGCCGGAGCGCTATAGATTCACACACCCTGGCTTGCTGCACAGTAACTTCTCAAAGTCCCGTATAGGGAAAGTCTCAGTGTCCATGCCAGCCCATCCCGTGACAAGGGGGCTGAACACCCCGCCCCCCAGAGCTAGTATGCAACAGCTGCATAAGCTGGAAGGCCAAAACAATGTACAGCCGAACATCAGCCTTCGAACCAAACTCTGGATATTTCTACTGCAGAGCTCCCAGACTGCAACATGGATGGCGTAGAGATGGCAAGGGCAGAGGCTCACATCTGGATGGCACAGGGAGAGTTGGGGAGATGCCCACATCTGGATAGTCCAGAGGCAGCAGGGGAGAGGTCCACACCTGGATGGCACCAGACCAGATACGGAGTGGATGAGATACACATGTGGCTGGCACAAAGGCAGTGGGGAAGAGGACCACATCGGAATGGCACAGAGATGGGACATAAGAGGCCCATGTCTGGATGGAGAAGATGAAGGAGAACAAGGTTGGCCAGTGGGAGCTCTTTTGGGTGGTGGCTGAAGGAGTGAAGCAAGTACGGTATGTACCAGGCAGGCAAGAGAAATCCAGCCAGGCCTGCAGTCTCCTTTACCCACCAGCCTCTGCCCTCCAAGCCCTTCATCAGAGGAGGGAATGCACTGCAAGGTTAACAATTGGTGAGAAATTCTCACGAATCTGACAGGTGGGCAGGAGAGGGTGGGGAGTGAGAAACAAATAATAAAAACAAAATCCCAGTAAGCATGTTAGAATTCGTTTGAAGTCCAGCAGAGCTTTCAGGAAGGGTTATGTACAGCTCCCAGCCTGCCGTGAATTACACATTCCTTGCAAGCAAAGGAATCTTCTCAGATTTGAAGTAAAACAGATGTTTTTATTCTTCTTGCTCTTCTTTTTTTTTTTTTTTTAAATCCTTTCTTTATTGAAATGAGAAGTACCCAAGGAGCATCACTGAGAGCCCTACCACACCGAACGGGGCTGCAAGGGTTCCATCCAGATGTTGCCACCCTTCTTCACAAAGCATAGTGTCTCACTAGTCACCACCAGTGCAATCCAGGGGCTAGGGTGTGGCTTTAGACACAGCCCTGAGCAGGGAGCAATGCATATGCTGCATCACTCCAAGAGCAGCCCTAGGAGACACCTGCCCTCAAAGATGCCTCTGTGAGGCACCGTTCCTAGCCTTGCTTCCTCCTTGCTCCAGGCAGGGGAGTAGCGATTTGCTAATGCTCCATTCCCTGCCCCTCCTCAAACACTCTGTGCCCACCTGCTCTGTGGGGGATGCAGGGGCTACCTCCTTCTGCACATCCCGCTGCGAGGGAACCTGCACTGGGGTGTTTGTGCGTGGGGCTCTTCCCCCCACCTCAGCCTTATTTCTCCGTGTAGGTGAGCAGCCCAAATCACAATCTAGCTCAATAGGAGTATTCGTGGAGCACACCTAGGGATGGCAGAATCTGGCCTGTGGTGGGTCCAAGCAACGGGAATATCTCTCTTCTCCCATTGTAAATTAAATAGACTGAGAGGGAGCATGGTCTAGTGGACGGACATGGCATTCAGGACTCAGGAGTCTATTCCTGGCTCTTCCAGTGACCTGCGGTGTGACCGTGGGCAAGTCACTTTGCCTCTGGCTTCCCACCCAGTCTTCGTGTTGTCAGTTGAGACTGCAAGTGCTCTGGGGCAGGGACTGTGCAGCCGCCTAGCACAAGGGACTCCCAATCTTGAAAGACCTCCAGGTGCTAAGTGATACGAACACACAATAGTTAGTAACCAAGACATCCAGATTTGTTTGGGGATTTAAAAAAAAAATTCTTGCTCAGTTCTTCATTGGGGGCACAGTGGGAAGCTTTATACAATGCGTTGACGTCTCCTCGGGACCCGCTCCGACTCCCGGCGCTGTCTGGCACGTCACACAAGAGAAAGAAAGAAACGAGGATGAAGAAATTTCTGTCTGTCAGGAAGAACCCCCCCCGGAGAAGCAGCCCTGGAGCCAGCAGAGACATTTCATTCTCTTCCAGCCCCTCATTCATGACCTTCCTAATGGTTCTGTCAGTGGACACAATTCCATAGTGTAGCGAGGAAGTCAGAGCTTTATTTGTTGTTCTCCACTATTTGTTTGGGGGGGGGTGGTGTCTCTGGAGTCTGCTAACGCTCATGAATCCAGGAATAACAGTGTACTCTGCATCTTGACTGCTGTATTTTCTGCTACTGCAGAAGAATATTTCCTGATCCCCCCATATCTCTCCCACAAACCTCACCCCTTCACCTCTCCATGCATCTTTCATCATCCTTCTTCCCTCCCCTTGCCATACCCCTCTTCCCCCCTTGTCCTGAACAATGTTAAGGAGGCATTTTCTTTCCTATGGCCAGGCCTCCCCTTTGATTGCCTTGCAGTGAATTAAAGTGAGAGTACAAACCTACCTCTATCATCATAATCCTCACCCTCCTGAGTCTACGGGAAACTCCATTTAAGCCACAGGGAGCCACACCGCTGCCTGATCAGATAAGAGTCCCCAGTAAATAACCTTGATGCTGGAGGTCAGAAGAGTCAGGGATCCTGTATCAGAGCCCATCAATGATTTAGGCTTGTGCAAGAGCTGCAGATGACAGCTAGGGGGCCCAATCCCCCTCCACCCCCACAGTCCTCTCCTTGGATTGCTCACGGCTGTTCTGCCTTAAACTGGTTTTACACCAGAATAACTCCCCTGGAGTTACTCCTGATTTCAGGTGAAAGAAACTCAGGTGCCACTTGCCTCATCTCCACACTCTCCTTAGCCCACCCACTCACCATGCTCTGCGTTTCCAGGCCCGGAGCCGGGGCAAAGCCCCATAGACAGGTGTGAGATAAGTAATACAACACTCCACTGTAACCCAAACTCCCTTTCCCCTTCCCCTCCTTGCCCTGCCCGCCCCGGCACACACCTCAGTTTCATTCTCTCCCATCTGGAGCTGTCTATCGCATGCGTTTTTGCCAACATAAATATTTAATCCCGGCGCATTGCACAGAAAGGCCCTAGTGGAGTTAACACACCAACTCACGTTTCCACTTTGAAAACAACTCCGCTGGCGGCACCGCAGCAGGCATAAACAGGGGGTAGGGTCAGAATCGCCTGCAATGGACCTGGCGGGATTGGCTGGTCGAGGCCGACTGGGGTTGTCTGGAGTGCTGCACAAAGCTGGGGGGGGGCACGCATGAGGGTCCGCTGCAAAGGGGTGTTCTGCAGGAGTCGCTCATGGGCAGGGTCTGAGCCCATGTGCAAGAAAAACATCAGCCGCCAGCTACTCCCCTGGGGATGGCACGAAGTGCTGTAAATATGGGGTGGCCATGGGGTATGAGCTAGGGAAGGGGTCAGCAAGCTTTCAGAAATGCTGTGCCGAGTCTTCATTTATTCACTCCAATTTAAGGTTTTGTGTGCCGCTAATACATTTTAACATTTTTAGAAGGTCTCTTTTTATGTCTTTAATATATAACTAAACTATTGTTGTATGTAAAGTAAATAAGGTTTTTAAAATGTTTAAGAAGCTTCATTTAAAAATAAATTAAAATGCAGAGCCCCCCGGACCGGTGGCCAGGACCCGGGCAGTGTGAGTGCCGCTGAAAATCAGTTCGCGTGCCGCCTACCCCTGAGCTAGGGGAACCAAAGGTCCTACTCTTCGACGGCTTTCAATAGCATTCCGGCGACGTAGTCCCCTGCAGCGCCCTTGAAAAGGGATGAGAGCAAAGAGCTCCGAGAACCCCATCACAGCTCATGCTCCCGCACTATTCCCCATAGCGACTCCTGCTGGATGAGACTCGACCTAGAGCAGCTGGGAGCTCCCGCCTCAGGCATCGCTCCTACATCGTTGCTTTCCTTGCCGGGTGCAGGCTGGGTGCCTGGCACAAAGGTTCCTGACAAGACACAGGACAATCCTAAACCAACCGGCATAAAAGCGAATGCTGAACAGTGATACCCCAGCCCCGCCCCCCGGGACACTGGGTTTTAAATCTTGGCTTTCGATCCCAGCCCAAAGGGGCGCTCACGTTAGCCGAGGAACCGTCTCTCCTCTTAGCTCCTCTGCTTTTTCCTAGGCACTGCATGGGCTTTTTAAAAACAACAATAATAATAATAAACCTCAGGCCTCTCAGTCAGAGCACAGGGCTGTGGTATGAGGACCAAACACAACAAAATAATAGCAACCAAATGTGCTGGGGAAGCTGACCAGATCGACAAATGAAAGACAGCTGTGGTGTCAGCGCTGCGAACACACCAGCCCCTCTCCCACACACACACACACACCTTGCACACCCGTGCCAGCACCAGCTACGGCTGCCCTATTCGGGTATGGTACAGGGCAATAAAAACCGAGCAATACCAAGTCTCCGAGCCCGGGCCAGCTGGCTCGGGCTTGCAGGGCTTGGGTTGCAGGGCTAAAAACAGCAGTGTAGATGGTTGGGTGCGAGCTGGAACCCAGGAGCTGAGACCCTCTCCCCTTGCGAGGTCTCAGATCCCAGGTTCCAGCCCAAGCCCAAACGTCTGTACTGCAATTTTATAGCTCTGAGCCCAGAGAGCCCAAGTCAGCTGATCCGGGCTAGTCACATCCATGGTGTAGTGCAGACATACCCTTTGACATTGATATGTCCCCATGCTCACACACCTAATTCTGAGAGCTCCCATACTGCCCCTCCCACCCACAAACAGGCTCTCAGACGCGCTCACCTCTGCCCAAAGGGCCAACTGATTACACACAAATGTACTCCTCTATCCACCCCTACAACCATGCACAAATGCACACACCCAGCCCCTATTTATACACCCCAACATGTACACACACCCATATTCAGTGTATATGTGTACATACACATGGATGCATCGCCATAGATTAACATACCTATGTGCAAACCTGCGCACGCACACACACACAGAGCACGCACACTCCCACAGCACACCAGCACTCACAGTTACATACACAAACTCCATTGTCCAGTCACCTATTCCTATTCACACCCACACAATACAGACAGCTGTGCGCTAACCCCTATCTACACACCCACCACCCACCCGCTCTAACACTTGGATACACCCCCTCAAACACAGGCACAGCCACCTGCCCTCTCTCACAGGGCTGCAGGTGTCCATGCCAGCACAGGAGCAGCGCCCCAGGGGAACTGCATGCTCGTGCAAAAATAAACAAACCCCCAAACAAACCCCAGCTGAAAGCAGTAAGGACGAGAGAGGATGGCTGGGGTCACATTGATAGTGATTATGCGCCTCTGAGCCAGGCTGCGGCTCAGATAAACACATTACAGAGCGCAGGAGTGGACTTTATTAGATTACCCGGACTCTGTGTTCTCTGGTTTGTGAATGACTACAGAGAACAAAGATGTGCAAAAACAACACACAAGCCTCCCCTCTCCCCCCCCCCCCCACCGACCCCCTTCTGGGACTGGACTATGCTTCCAAATCACTGCTATCCCCAGCAAGTGTGTGAGGAGGGGAAAATGAGGAGCCAGAATCTCAGAGTGAGGGCGAGAGAGGGAGGATTGGGAAACTCACCCTGATGACTGCAGGGTGCCTGTATTCACCAGCCACACCGCACACTGGAGAGGACCCTGAAACGAAAAATCCCTCCTCTCATCCCTGGAACGTTGCCAGCTGATGCTACCTTCCCAAAGGCAAACCCGGCCGCAGCACCCCAAAGCTCTGCCTCTAGCCCCCCCCCACCCCGCCCCTTCGTCTGCCAGTGCTACAGGGTACGCGTGGCTGGCATTACAGCAAGGGCCTTATTCTGCATTGGCCCCAACTTGCATTTATTCTCCTGGTTCCATGTGGCCCCCTCGGGCTGCAAACCTTTCAGGGCAGGTGCGGGAATGTGGCCTGGGCAGAGGGTGGTGATAGAATAAAGACCAGGCACCTGCTTCCGACTGTAAATCTGAGGTATCGTCACTGATTTGACGCCGGTGGGGTTACTCCAGATTTACATCACTGCAGCTGAGATCAGCTGCAGGCCATAGGCAGTGGCTACCTTGCCCTGGGAGCAATGACTGGATTTTCCACTGTGATCCCATGTCCCCAGATAGTGTTTCTTCCCTCTCTGGCCATGGAGCGAGGGATACTCAGGGGGAGGAAGGCAGAGTAGTTAAAGGCTATGGGCAAAATCTGTGGCTTAGGAGACTATGTCCGATTGACTCTGTCCCACCTTAGCCACGCAAACCCCTAGCCGCCCCGCCAGCAGGCTTCGACAGGGATGTGGGACGGGGTAGAGGAGACCTCAGGCTCCGGAGCCCATTCTATCCTTGCCCTCTCTCGGCGAAGGCTACTAACCAGGAGGCTCCTTTCTTCGCAGTGCTGGCAAGTTTTCTGACCTGCGAGCCCAGCATCAGGGACAGCCAATCCCTCTCCGCCCTGCGTCTAACAATCCTCAAGGGAACTTCACAGTAGCAACAAAATAGGCTTGACCCTGTATTCTTCACCCTGGCAACTGCGCTGCAAAGCACAGAAGCAAGTGCACCCCCAGCTAAGCATGTCAGTTGTGGGGGCCCTTCCAAGCAGGGTCTCCAGCCCTCCTGAGGTTGGCCCATCACCAGCAGTGACCCTTGGTCTGGATGCCTCTCTTTGCATGGGTGGGGTAGCCCGGCTCTACCTCCAGAGTATGCAAACACCCTCAGTTACACAACAAAAACAACAGCCCATTGATGATCATGTCTCTTGTTTGAGGAATTCCTCCCCGCCCCCACCCCATCCTCCCTCCTCAATATGCCTCCTAGTTATACAAAGGAAATATTTGGAGGATTTTATTTTGCAACCTGCCGCCCAGACAGACTGAAAAGAGAAACCCACAGGAGATGCAATCCCAGCAAGAATGCATCCGGCCCGACTGTGTACACATCTCTTTGTGGCGGTGCCGCAAAACGGAGAGCTGAGCTGATTTCAAAACCGTGACAGTGACATGGTCGGAGGGGAGAAGAGAGTAACGTCAGATCTCATCTATGAGGAGGCAGCAACCTGAGTCATCCCTGGCCGTGCGATTGTCAGAGTGCTCCAGACATCTAGTGCTGGCAAGAGACACTGCACTGCCCAAGGGAAACCCACGGTGGTACCGTGCTGTAGGTTGCATTTCTCCCTGTGAGTCAGTACTAAACAGATTCTCCAGGATCGTGCTGGTGGAGGGGCTGATTTAAAGCCGAGGCAGTGAGAGCTTCTGTTCATGAAAGAGCCCATAATAACACCACCTATCTCTGCTCATCCACAGCTCTCAAAGTGCTTTACAAAGGGGGAAACTGAGGCACAGAAAGGTGAAGTGACTTGCACCAGGTCATTCCGCGGCAGAACTGGGAGTAGAACCCAGCCCTCTTGAATTTCAGGTCAATGCTCTAGCCGTTAACCCACACAGCAAGAACAGAGGCTTAACCACAGGGACCTGAGACAGAGCATGACATTCCCCAACCCAGAGCTCCCCCTGCAGGGTCATTTAGATGCAGAATTCTTTTGTGTGGTCCCACTGTGTATGTGCAGCCTTGCTGCAAGACCACAGTCAGCTGCTGAGGAGAGAGGGTTCGGGCAGGTTGAATGTCCTGTGATCGAGAGAGCAGAGCCCCCTCCTTCTCCCCCCAAAGGGGTCATGGTTCTAATCATGCTTGTTCTCCACTTGGTCTGAGCGAGCAAGATGTGCTGCCTCCTGCGCTGGGGAGAATCCCAAATGTCTGATGGCCCTGAGCTCAGCCAGTCAGGACCATTGGGAGCTGCCCAGTGGCCAGCGGTGACTACACTCCCTGCTGGGCTGCTCCTAGTCTCTCCTCACCCACCCCCGGTACATACATGGGTTGTGGGTCCCGGAGGGAGCAGGGGAGTTCCTCCAGCCCAGCAGAGTTAGAAGGAGCAGCGGTGGGTTCTGGAGGGCATGTCCCATGCCGTGATGCATGGAATGGGATGGAACAGAGAGGGGCAGATGGGGATCCACCGATAACAAGAGAGGTGCTTTGGATCTTCACTCACTGTGCAGTAAAGGCAGGGCCAGGAAAGCTGAACACAGAGAAATGGGCACTGGTTCCGGGAATGAGTTTGGGAATGGGCGGGGGGGAGGAATTCTGAGCCCAAGTCTAGTTCTCTGGGATTGTAAGACTGAATTTGCCACCTCCTGCTCTTGAGCAAAAGGGGGGGTGTCAGGCCAGGTGTGTGTGTGGGGGGCACCCGACCATGCTCTCAGGTGTGCAGAGGGGAGAGCGTCTGAGGATTGGCCACTTGCAGTTCCAATGCCTGAGGCAGCTGGGAACAGGGTTATGTTGACTCAGCAATGAATTTGAGCTTCCTTCCCCCCCCACTCTTGCTCATCCCAGTTTGGAGGGTCAGGTATCCACAGCTATAATAATTGGAGATATACCAATCTCCTAGAACTGGAAGGGACCTTGAAAGGTCATCAAGTCCAGCCCCCTGCCTTCACTAGCAGGACCAATTTTTGCCCCAGATCCCTAAGTGGCCCCCTCAAGGATTGAGCTCACAGCTGTGGGTTTAGAGCAGGCCAATGCTCAAACCACTGAGCTATCCCTCCCCCCACCACCTTGCCCTGGAGAGGGAAGCTAATACACTGGCTCACCCCAGGCTCCTTACAAGTGTGCTCAATTCCTGTGCTGAGCAAGAACCACCACTGCCCCCCTCCTTTTTTAAGAAGCATTTTAATTATGACATACATTTTGGCTCCGTGGGTTTCCGGCAAATGCCAGGGTATTTTCTTTCCTCCTTTTCATAACAGAAACCATATTGCTGCGTAATCAATTCATCTTGCTCCTGAAGGCTGGAGGGGAGTGTGCGGGGGGAGATCAGAGGCAGAGGAGGAAAAAACCCAAAGGTACCTCGTCTCCTTCCTCAAAAAGAAACAACTGAGGCGAGTGTTCCTGACTTGGCTGTGTAATGTGGCATCAGATCTCAGGCGTCTGGCAAGCTCAGAGACCATAGTCAGGAGCTTGCATGACTAGAGAGAACTGAAAACTGGCCCCTTGGTTATCCACTGGAGACAGCACCTGTTGGGCTAGGTGGGATGTCCATCAACATCTACATGGGTGAAGCTCATCACACATGCCTACTGGGGTGCGATACACTCGGTCCACAGGGCGGGGATTTGATCTTGCTCCAGCAGTGGTGAGGATGTGTCTAAGCAGAGAGGAGAAGCCAAAACATTCAGTGCTGGGCAAACCTTTTCTAAGCAAATGGATTAAAGGACCATCAGATTCCAGTAAACCCCACTACAGTGTGAGGAATTCAGGGTCTTGTCTCAGACACCATGGATGACAACTGCCCCCCCACACACTTCCAGCTTTAAGACCATATATTGTGCTCTCTAAACCAGATTTTCAAACATTCTGCACCCATTTAAGTGCCAAAAAAGTGGCCAGATTTTGCAAAGAGCTCAGCTCCCACCACGGCACTTTGGAGCAGCTTTTGCAGTAAACTCGTCATTCAACATGCGCTGGACATGCTGATCTGGAAGTTGAGCTGTTTGAAAAACTGGCCCCCAAGGTCAAATTTTGACCTTGGACGGTCATGCAAAGGATCCTCAGTTCCAACTGCCTTGCAAGGGCGATCCTGGCACATTGGATGGATGGTGGAATGGCTTGGATACAATCAGGACTAAACAAAAGCTGCGCCTGAGTCTTTAATGAAGTTCAGAAAACGTCCAGATAATGTTACCTCCCTTTATTTTTCATTTGGTGCAAATGTTCTTGTGCTTCCCCATGGTGAAAGGACTGAAATACTAAAGAAAGAAACACCATAAATCTTAGACAACAGCCTGTTCTTGTGAGATTTCTTGCTAAGAAACCAAACTTTTGGGTACTTATCAATAGCGATCATTGCTGAGGGTACTCAGGGCATAGTTTGAGGCGATCACTGATGGAGAAATGTTGAGGAAGCTGAGAGGGTAATGCACACGGAGACGGTGTTCCCATCTTGTCCAAGGAAAGGACAGGTGCACCAGTAAATCTACATCGTCATGTTGCCTTCCAGTCACTCGCTAATTAACCCTCACAACACTTGAATGTGAGGCAGGTAAGTTTTGTGATCTCCATTTTACAGATGGGCAAACTGAGGCACTGGGAGGTTTAAAGCAATATTTTCCAAAGTGTTCACTCCTGTGGGGTGCGCCCGGTTTTGGTTTGCCAAATTTGGGCACCTTGGGCTTGATTTTTTTTTCAGAGGCCTTGAGTATGCACAACTTCAGTGGAGGTCAATGGGAGCGGCGAGTGGTTGGCACCTCTGAAAATCAAATCCTAGGGAGGTCTCAAGTTAGGCACCCAGAAATGATTGGCTATTTTTGCCCATTTAGGCCCCACATTAGGCTGTTGAGTACCTACAACTACAACGGGAACTGTGGGAGCTCCAAACCCGTGAAAATCAGCCCTTCCACAGATGCCTAAAGTTGGACACTGCAAATGAGTGAACCCTTCTGATCATTCTGCCCTTCAATGACTTGCCTCAGCAGCCCTAGAGAATCTGTGGCATGGCTGAGTCTAGAGCAGGAGAGTTTCAAACCCAATCCACCTGAACGCACTTCCTCCAAAGCCTTGTCCCAAACCTCATGGAAGTCGGTGGAAAGACTTGCATTGACTCCAGGGGGCTCTGGATCAGACCAAGAAGGTCAAGCAAAGGATCCAGTGATGGAATGGCTCAGAAAGGTCCAGGATTGGGCTCTCAGTTCCGCTCTCAAACTTTCCAGCCAAGGATTAGAAAAGGAAAAACAGACAAACTACATGGAAAAAAAAATGACAGTGAAAGTTTTGTTAAGGTATATTGGAAAGCAGCTGAGTCCAGCAATCCCCTCCCAACTCAGCCCTCTGTGGAGGATTCCTGCATCCATCTCTCCCCTGCAGCCCCCAAGATAACCACATTGGCAGACTTGGAAACATTTTTTGTCTTGAAACCTTGAGTTGTAAGAATGGCTTGCACAGCTGGGATGGGTTGTTGGTGGAATCAAACCCTGATAAAAGGCAGCGGCAGGGCTTGGAAAGGGTGCCTACGACGTAATGCTTTGCGTAAATGAGAGATTAGGAGAGAAATTTTTTTTTTAAAAAAATAAATTAAAAGAAGAATATGAAGCGCCCTCCTGGAGATAAGGCTGGCAAGGACTTTGTGTGCCTTTGTTTTGGGTTTTTTTGTGGTAGTTACAAGAAAGCGGGATGAGGGGGAGTTGTTGCAGGTGTCAGCTGGAGAAAGAAAAAAAAATGTTTTACAGACGTACGGGCCAGTTTGACAGACACTACTAGTGTGATGAGCTTTCAGGTCTCAGGCAGGCACGTCTCTAGAAGTTCTCACGGGGCACCTGTCACTGTAATGTCTGAGCTATGCACCACAGCGTGCGGAGGGGACTTACTCAGTGGACAACTGCAGGAGGATTAACTCGTGGCTTAAATTGCTGCTTGAACCGGGAGCACTTCTGGGGACTTTAGGGGCCAGTCCAAAAGCCTGTTTCAGTCAATGGGAGTCCTTTCATTTATTTCACTAGGTTTTGGCTCAGGTGGTTAGGGTGGAATTTTAGAAGCCCAGCCTGGAGCTGTGCTCTTTCTTCAACTCTAGCCCTAATTGTAAGTGCTGAGCATTTGGAAATCTTAATTCATACAGATCCATCCTCCTCAGCAGCGCGTTTATGTACAGAGGCTGTTGCTGCAGAGACTAAGAGCCCTGGGTTTGAAGTTCCCCATGGGTGGAACAATCCTATTAAAAACTGGAGTCACTTTTTACACATCCTGATGAACTGTTGGAAGGTTCAGGGGTGAGGACCAGCCTAGCATTCCCTGGAGAGCAGTAGCTAGCAGTAAACAACAGGCTGAACTTTTTCTAGAAACTTCCATCTTAAACAGTCCAAGCATTTTACCAACAATGAATGACTCCACACTGCAGCCGGATCACCACCCATTTTACAGACAGGGAAATGAGGATATCAGGGGATGTAGTGAGTCAACAGCAGGCCTGGAAATAGAATCTGGGCCTCAGATGGCGACTCCCAGGCCCTCCGTTCCAACCATGAGCCCGTGCTACGTCTCTGTGTGAAACGCCTGATTTATCCCTTGCCAGCCTTTACCGAGCACCATTTAGGTCAGACACCCAAAGTGGCCTCAGGAAGAGTTTACAGCATCTATAATTCCAGCTGGAAGGAACTGGCCTTACAATACATTCCTTTCCCTATAGGAATAGGTGGGGCACCAGAGGCGTTGCTGACACAACTGGAGAGGGGCCCCGCTTACCTTTCCCTTCACCAAGGGACGGTCTCTGTGAGGAGGAAAGGAAAAAGGCTAACAGCAGGAGAGTGGTCCAGGCTGGAGGGTTTAGGGCATCGTAACCAGCCTGGATCTCCCCCACATAAGCCCCTTGGATACCCAGCTGTTATCCCTACTAAGGACATGGGGAAAAAAGAAGCTGGGGAGACGATCCGCTAAAGAAAGGTGTTGGCAAAATGTTGCTGGGATTCTGCATCCCATACAGCTCTCAGCCTCTCTCTCTCTTGCAGGGGTTCTGTCCGACACCCGATCTAGCAAAGTGCGTCATGGAAGTGCTTTACTGGAGTCGGGCGGCAGTGAGGAAAAATCATTGGTAGAAAAGGAGGAGTGTGGTTATGTTGCTATACCAGAGCACTGTAAGGCAGGACTCCTGGGTTCTATTTCTATTCCGAGCCCTGCTCTCAAATTGCTGGGTAACCTCGGGAAGTCGCTGCCTTTCTCTCTGCCTCAGTTTCCCCAACTGTGACACAGCGAATAAAAGTAACACTTCCCCTCCTTCTAGGGAGCCAGTTCTCCCCTGCAGTGTACTCCTGCTCAGATCAGTGAGAGTTACATGTGTCCGGCAGTGGCCAGGGGAAATCAAACCTCACGGCTGCCTGGAGAGTTAAATTAACATTTGTCTGGGCATTACAATCTCCAGGTGAAAGCAGCTGTGGAGTTCAGAGAATCAATATAAAAGCAACAGTGTAGGACTTAGCACAAAGAAGCTCTTGCTGGCTTAGAAACAGAGCAAAGCCAATAACATCTCTGTTTGTGTTTATTTCTGTAGTTCCCTGGGTCTCTTGCACTGTCTCTTCCATTACAATCAGAGAGATAAGATTAGGGGGGGAAATGTTTACTGGTATTAGGTTACTACACACTCAGACATGAAAATAATCTTCCAGCACACAGATGAAAAGGGTTAGTAAATCTGCAATAGGAAAGCGGTGGGACCAGTAAGGACCAATTCCCCACCAGCCTATCAACAGACCAGGCTGATGGGGTCTTTCCCCCCCTTCTCTGTTAACATTTCCTGGCAGAATCATCAATTTTTACATTCCTGTCTGCAATACCTTACACAATGATCTAAGAATTCCACCTCCTCCTTGCTCCCCCTACAACTTTCCTATCTCGCCTTCCTCCTCCAGCCGACCCCAATGGACCCATGCAAATAGGCTCAGAGACAGCTGGGGGTCTACAGATCAGATGCCAGGAGCTTTATAGCAAAAATGCAAAGAATGTTATTTCATTCCTGACATCCTGAGGAAAGGTTGGGAAGAGGCTGGGTGTGGGGGGAATCTATAATGCTTGCTCTATTTCTGTTTACAGTGTGGGGTGTAGCCATAAATGGAGGAGGCAGCGAGGGAGGGAAATTTTGCCTTTCTCAAAAAAAAGAGAAGAGAAAAGACCAGGTTTTCAGCTAGTGTAAGTTATCAGGACTCCATTGGAAGCACTGGAATTTCTCCCGTTTATACCACGTGAGAACCTAGCCCATGTGTCCAAGTCGAGGACAGTCAGGGACAACCTCTGCCCTGAGCCGCTTACAAGCTACAAAGAAAAGACAGACACAGGCTGGGGAAAGAGATAGGAAGCACTTGTCTTAAGGTCACACGGCCCACTTGGGGTCAGAACGCACGTCTCCTGAGCCAACACCGTAGCCACTACACTACGATGACTCTCCTGTAGCATGCTGGGCTTGGCACTCCATAGAGCTGCTGTGAAATTAAGCGCGGAAGCTGAATTTCATTCAAGTCCAGGTAATTTTGGAAAAGAGGTTTTGCTTTGGGCCCATCTCTCGTGGGTAAGAGAAGGCTGCCCAGGGAGGGACAGAAGAAGGCCCCCTGTCACAAAACAAGAACAAGGAGTAATGGTCTCAAGTTGCTGTGGGGGAGGTTTAGGTTGGATATTAGGAAAAACGTTTTCACTAGGAGGGTGGTGAAGCACTGGAATGGGTTACCTAGGGAGGTGGTGGAATCTCCTTCCTTAGAGGTTTTTAAGGTCAGGCTTGACAAAGCCCTGGCTGGGATGATTTAGTTGGGGATTGGTCCTGCTTTGAGCAGGGGGTTGGACTAGATGACCTCCTGAGGTCCCTTCCAACCCTGATGTTCTATGATTCTATGAAAACCCAGTTGCTGCTGGACAGGACAGTTCTGCCCACAAGAGGCAGGGTGATGAGTGGGGAGAGGAGACGGAAGTGGTCCATCCTGTTGGTTGCTTGGGTAGGGAGAGAAGCACCTTGCTTTCTTTGCCATGGTCTCCACTGGTGAATCCTTTCCCAGAAGTGTATGCATGATTTTAATGCTGGTGGAAGAAGCCAGGCTTGGAAACTGCCTCTGGGTATCACCATGATACAGACAATCCAGGAATTAGCAGCCCAACCTTCTCCCCAGCCTGGGGGTATCACCTGTACTAGTGAGAGGGGAGGCCAGGCCAGGCCCCATGGGCCAGTCAGTCCTGGGCCCGTCTGCAGTGACCGCCTTTCACAGGGGTCCATGAATGCCTGCTGCAGTAATGTTTTGGTAGGCAACGTGGACACCTGGGAACTGGACTTAGCCCCTACAAACTCACGTCAGCCAGGCCTATGTTTGGATAGCCTGATTTTGCTGCAAGTCTAAGATCTTGAAAGAAGGAGGGTCTTGCGGTTCAAGCCCAGGTCTGGGACATAGGAAACCTGGGCTCAATTCCTGGCTCTGCCACAGACTCCCTGATGAACTTGGGCAAGTCCCCTCATCGTTCAGTGCCTCAGTTCCCCATCTGTAAAATGGGGATGATAATACTTCCTTCTTGCTTTGTCCATTTCAACTGCAATCTCCTTGGGGCAGGGTCTGTCTCTTACTATGTGTTTGTAGAGCACCAAGCACAATGGGGCCCTGATCGCGGCTGGTGCCGCTGTAATACAAGTATTAAAACAGGAACTTGTGAGCATTTGGGGATGGGGGCTGTTTGTCCAGCCTCCAGCAAAAGGAGATTCTGATCCACGATTGTGGCTCCTAGGTCCTATGGTAATGTAATAAAATAAAAATAAAACCCAGGTATTAGCTAGCCAGGCTGTACAATCTATTGGAACTGCCCTGCTATGAGAGGACATTGCCAAGAATCCTGTGTTTGCTTCTATGGTAGAGTGAAAGTAGAACTAATGGGCATTTTTATTGTTCAATGGGAAAAAAAAATCACATGCACCCACACGAATACTCAGTCTCTGCTTAGCTCTCCATGCATCCGACGAAGTGGGTATTCACCCACGAAAGCTCATGCTCCAATACGTCTGTTAAGTCTATAAGGTGCCACAGGACTCTTTGCTGCTTTTACAGATCCAGACTAGCATGGCTACCCCTCTGATACTTAGCTCTCCATGACATCTGTCCCCCTTTTGTGTCGCACGTGCTGCCAGCCCTTGATGTCCTGATTAGCAAGCAAACACGGCAATGCATGGCATGACAGATGTCTGGTACCATGAAGAAAATGTGGGTTATGTTTACTTTTCCTTTATGAATATCGTAAGACCTCTATTACTATTGTGATGTCTGCTACATGGGTGCAAAGAGTTAACTTCATGCTGGGGTGGGCAGGGGAGTTACGGGCAGGAAGGCAGACAATGGCTGTAGATTAGCTCAATCAGGAGTACTTAATAGACAACACAGGTGTCTACAGCTGTGGAAGCACCACTGAGCCATTTCTGTCTTATCCAAGTCCAAGGGGCGACAACTGGCCAAAGACTATGGCCTTGCGAATGACTCTGGTCTGCTGTAACAAACCCAGGGAGATTGGAGAATGGGGGAGGGTAAGGGCAGGAAGAGACAAAGGTGTTAGAAACTGCTGTTAAGAGACTTCTCTAGCAAGGGAGAGCAGAGCAAAGCCAAAAGACAAGAGTGGGTGGGAGATGAGGGAGGGCAGAAGATTCCTGACCTCCACAGAGGACACTAAGACCCTATCAGCTCTCAGTGAGGGTGAAGAACCTGAGGCAGGGTTTTGTGGTGCAGGTGTTTATTATTTCTCCATGGATCTGTCTCTCTCCTGTGCTGTGTCTGCGGTTACGTCTGCACTTGGAGCTAGAGGTGTGATTCCCAGCTCAAATAGACGTACTCCTGCTAGTGCTCATCAAGCTAGCCCTCCAAAATGAGTACTGTCGCCATGGTCAGCATCAGCCTGGGCTAGCTAGCCCTGAGTATGAACCCACAGGGCTCGGGCAGGTCTGTATTCAGGGCAGCTAGCCTGGCCCACTGCTGCCCAGGCTACCAGAGCTACACTACGATTCGCAGTGAGCTCCCTTGATGTGACTTGTGTACGAGCCGGGAATCACACCCCTAGCTCGGCTCCAGCGGCCGATATAGCCTACGAGTAACGTGGCACTCTGGAGATGGCATGCATAAGCTACCAGGGAGACTTGGGAAGTCAGCACTGATCTTGGGGCATAGGACAGTGGACCAGAGGGTCCTACTATCCCGAGAAGGGTGCCAAACAGGGACCCTGTGCCCCAGGAGTATGTTTGAAAGGCCTGATATAGGAACAGCAGCTGGATGCTGCTCAGACCCAAAAGGCTTAAAAGCACATGGGAGCCAATGGAAGGGTCCAGTTCAGGAGCCTGGTGACTGTCCAGATGCAGGAGCTCAGCCAGGACTGAGTTTCAATCTGTTCTGCTCGTGTAGACGTACTTGGCGAGTATTAGTAGTAGCACAGGCAGTGGCGGCACAGCACAGCCATGCTGAGCACCAACTTGCCTGAACCTCATGAGTATGGACTTGGCACAGCTTGCCACTGCCGGCGCTATCCCGGCTACACCACTGTTTATACCCACACTAGCTCTTACCCAGTATGAAGCAAACCCCTCGCTCTAAGGGCAGATGTGGCTCACTCATGTGTCTTTCTGATATACGAACAATAACAATCCCTACCAGCTAAAGAGCAGCAGGCATTTGCCTGCATTAGCAGGCTCTTGTATGCATATAAATAGCCAGCCATGCAGTCAAAAAGCCATATACACTTTGCACAGGCTAAGCCTAGCTGCACTGGAGACAGCTGCTGTGCCAGCTAGCGGATTAAGCTGGCTAGGCAGTATTTGCTGGCTGTGGGCTGCACCCCATGTAGTAGAGTTTATTGCTGTTCTGAGGTCGGATTGTAGTCACATGGCTATAATTCACTTCCATGCAAGGGAACTGACCTTTCTCCCGCAGCTCCCCATCAAGAGCTAGGGACACAATGAGCCATTTCCTCCGGCTTCCAAGTTCCTGTCGCCTTGAGGTGATGATGCACGGCGACCTCTTTCCCCATGACCCCTCTGACACATTTGCATGCTCGGGATGGCGAGAGGCCTTGGGTCAGGTCAGCAACGCACCAAGGTAACCTAGCTGGCGTGGCGAGGGGGGACGCTGGAGGCTCCTTCTCGGCAGAAGGACCCGCTCCAAGGAAGAGGCTCTGGAGGGGTTCCTGATGACTTCCATATTGTTTCCAGTAAATTTTGTGCTGATTCTTGGCACAAACACCGGAAATGAATAGGCTAGGTCAGGAATGTAAATAAAGAGAAACATTGGGATTTAATCTAATCTATAATTATAGTATCTCTGGTGGAGGGAAAAGCGGCTGGTGCTGCTCCTGCTTTCGCAGAGCCGATCTATAGAAGAGCCAGAAGGGGTTTCATCTCCTTTTCCAAAATCTCCCTCTTTGGCCCCCAGCTGGTGGCTTCTCCCCAAGTGCTTTGAAATAAACACGCTGGGCTGGCAACCCCGCTCTCCAGCAGCCGATCAGGTACAGCACTTGGATGCGGACGGCTTTTACAGCTCAGTAAACTGGCGTCCTAAGTGCTCGGAGAGCAGCTAGGTAAGGAGATGAGACGGGGGAGGTTGGTTGCAGGGGTAGGGAGGTTGCGGTGGGCAAAAGGAGATAACCCAACAAGTCCCATTTAGGAGGAGAGGGGAATGAAGGAAGCTGGTGGAGCTCTGGGGTTGGGTGATGGACCCTTTCACCTTTAGGCTGATCTTTGCCTTTGGTCAGATGCAATGGACAGTCCTTCCCATTTAATGGCCGGGGTGCAATGAGCTACGGGTCTCAGCCACTCTCACAAAACCATCAGTACAACTGGCACTAATTACCCCCCTTGCTGGTTGTCTCAGGAGCAGACATGGAGGTGGCTCCGGACCAGGCATGGAGTTGCCTAAGTTCTGTCTTCTATGGGGAGAGGAATTCTTGCTCATGGCACATTTTACCAGCAGGATATTTAGTTCATCTCTCTCTCTATCTCTTTTTTTTTTTTAAGGGGCATACACCAAATACTGTATTCTCCAGAAACAGCCACAATCAATACCGTTGTGTATTCTGAAGTGGGCGTTCACATGTTTTCAGTAGGGATTTGTGTGTACATGCATGTATCTGTCTGTGGCACACTTGCATGTGTCCATGTGTTTACAGGCAGGCACGTGTGTATTGTATCTACTCTTCCCTGATACGCTCTCAGGCTGTAGGATTGGTGTAACAATCCTAATGTTTTACAGGCAGAACAGCCCAGGCTGGAAGGCAACTTGTTCTCATCAAACTGAAAATGAAGCAAGACGTAATAATTAGTTCTGCTTTTGTTAGTTTATTTGTTCAAATTACAGAAACCTCAAAAACAGAAAAATCAATTAGCTTGTTTGTTTGAAGATTTTTGTTTTTCTTAAAAAAACTGAATCCTGGCTTTGATCTAAGGACGGAAATGCGCTGAGCGATTGGTCAATAGTGTTGCCTAATTGCTTTAGGTGATTTGAAAGGAAAAGCCAAATGCACAGGAAGTCAGATCCACATTTACGGATTTGATCAGCCTTGCGTGATCATCTCTTTTTAGATGATGCCCTCCAACTGTCCAGAGGGCAAAAGGGTTTGCCTTTTAAAAGCACAGTGCGTGTGTATTCACCGGACAGGCTGAAATAAATCTCAGCTCCCGACTGAATTGCTGCAAACTGGATTTTGCCCATTTTAGAGTCTTCCAAGAAAGAGAATTTTCCCCAAAAACCAAAACAAGCGAAACAAGGAGAAGAAACTCAATTTAAAACCCAGCCTTGTGCCCACGGTTTTGTTTTAGTTTTGTCTGCTTGGGTTCAGAATGGAGCCTTTGCCTCACAGGTCACTGCCCTGACTTTCTGCGTTTTGTGTCACAGCTGTAAGGATGTTTGCAAGAATAGTCCTTAGGATTACAGAGTGTGTGTGTGTGTGTGTGTGTGTGTGTGTGTGAACATGTATGTTTACGGCCAGGTGTGTGTGCGTACTGATGTATGGATGTACCAGTGTGTGAATGTGTATGTTCAGATGTATACATGTATCAGCCGCCATATACGTGTGTATGGACCAGTGTGTGTGCATAGATGCTAGCATCTGTGTGTATGTGCTGGTGGACACGTAGCACTCTGGGATCCCCTGGGGAATGGATGCCAAGCCCCACAGATCCTTAGCCAGATGCATGGGGCTGGCCATTCTCTATAGTGCCTCCCACTCCCAGAACATCTGCTAGCTCTCCCAGTTCAGCTGCCTTCCAACCTGCCTTTGACAGGCATGAAGAGAGGAGACAGAGGGCTGGATCCAAAGCCCATGTTGTCAGTGGAAAGACTCCCAGTGACTGCAACGGGAGGTGGCTCAGGCTGTTAGTACAGAAGGCTGCTGCATCACTGTATACAACAGGCTGTCACGTAGGATTGGCCTACTTCCCCTGGAGGCAGACTGCACAGAGCAGCAGCTCCCCAAATGCACCCAGCCACACACTCCCTAATGCCCACTAGTTCTACTTGAGAGTAGTTAGCAGGGACGCTGGAGGCTGCTTGCTAATTGAGGACCACCTCTCCCCACCTCCATTGCTATGGGACACAGTGCTGTGCAGCCGAGAGGGGCCTTTGGCCCAAGGAGAGGATAACACTTTGCCTACATGCCTTTGGACATATGGTAAAGCTCTGCACCTTCGACCTGAGAATCCCCAAGCCCTTTACAAACACTGGTGAATTAAGCCATGCAGCCCTCTGGAAGGCAGGCAAGGATCATTTTGCAAATGGGGAAACTGAGTCACAGAGGTGCCTTGGCAGGTCGTACAGGGAGTCTGTGACAGAGCTGGCCCCAGTACCCACTTCTCCTGACTCCCAGCCCAATGTTTAACCTCAAGACTCGCCTCCCCAGAGACTGGAAGGCCAATAGCATTGCTCATCCCTTCTGACAACCAAGGACCAAGTTGCCAATAGCTCGCAAGTGACGGGATTTTACTGGAGGCAACTCATTAGCCAGCTCCGTTCCAGAGTCCTCCTGGCATCTGCTCAGAGCAGCCCGATTCCCAGCGATAATAATAATTACATCACATACCTATATATATTTTAACAAGGAAACAGTCACAGTTATTCAGTGGCAAGCACCATTTGGAGCCTGCTCCCAGATGTGGCCCAGCACCAGAGTTGTGCAGTAAAAGCGCTTCCCTCTACGGAGGTTGTCAACATACTTAATGGGGTGGGGGAGAGAGGGCGGAGGGGGAGGTGAAGGGAAAGTATTAATCAAGATCTTAAAAAGTTCTCGCTGACAGTCCATTTGCCAGCTCTGAATTTAACTGCCTTTGTGGTCCCATAAAAAGTTTCATTACTCACTACAAAATGTGTTTTAATTATTACAGCCGCTCTGACGTTAAGGCCCGGGTGTGTTTTTCTCTTTCTCTCAACTCTTTTTCTGTCTCTCTCTCTCTTTTTTTACCTTTGCTCTCCTACCTCTCCCTGTCCCTTGTCCACCGACTGAGCCACGCGGGGGATGCAGCGCATGGGAAGCACAGACGCGAGGAAGGGTGGTCTTGCAGGTAAAGCACAGGCATGGGAATTGGGCCTTTGTGACCTTGGACAGGTCACTGCATCCTTCAGAGCCTCATTCCCCCCTCTGTAAATATGTGGACAATGACACTTCCTTTGTCTACTTGGATCGGAAACTCTTCAAGGCAGAGTGTGTCCCTCACGGCATGTTTGCACACTGCCTAACATACTGAGGACTCTACGCTATGCTGTAACGTTCAGAATACCGCCTCTGGTTGCTCTGCCTGCTAAGTGGGGAAATGGAGAGGGGAGAATCTGGCAAGGACTCAAACCCACCTGCTGCCTCTGAGGAACTCCCATTAGGGTCAGATTCCAATCTCCCTGATGCTGGCTCAGTTCATCAGAGTGAGGCAGATCATATCCCGTCATGCACATGATATCGGAGAGCTGCGAGTACCCATTGATGGAACTGAACCAAACCCCAGATCCAAACAGCCCCAGTCTCTCCAGTGCTGGACAACTGGATCTCAGTTTCATGATCTGGGCCTGTCTCGGCTCCTAACGCACAGTCCAAGACACATGCACCAAACAAACCCCTTTGCACAGCACCAACCACAACGGTGCAGTGTCTCGGTACAGCCCTCTAGGCACTACTGCAATAAAAACATTAAACAATAACTGCATTACATGCTATCTCTCCACCCTCCTCCCCACCCCATCCTACATCCATCACTTTCTTACTTGTACAGGCCATCTGGTTCCAGGCATTTGAAAATGACCGAATAAAGGCTGGTTTCTGGGACCTCTCCATGGCTCCTGCCAGCTGCCACGCAGGAAGTTCCGAGTCCGGAGAGCAAATCATCAGCAAAGCTCAAGGATTCTCCTGAAGACCAAAGAGAAGAAGGGCAAGATTAATAAAGCTAAGCAACTCTATGCTCAATCTCCAACCCTGGCATTCATTGTGCCCTGAGCCTTCCCCTTTCCATATACAGCACAGGCCTGCAGGCAATCAGACAGGAAGGAGCTGCACCATGGGCTCCTATAGGGTATATTGCCCATACACAGCGCAGGGCCATCAGCGCATACAAGCCCACTGCAGGGCTCATACACAGCGAGGCAAATCCAGACCGAGTTGACTCACAGGTTGGACTGGGCAATATGAGCATAGAGCATATAGGCAACACGCAGATTCACGCCAGGGATGACCCTGCAAATGTTGAACCCTGAATCTACATCCTCTAATGGGGCAATACCTTCTTCTTTGGAAGAAAACGGACTCAGTGCTTTGGTCGGTCTTTTCCACCTCAAAAATCTCTGACTTCCGATTCGGTTTTTAAAGTGACATTACCACTTTTTTTAAAAAAAAGCACCTGTCACAGTCAAGCAGGTTTCTTCACCTTGGCTACTACTAACACCTTAGCTGACCAGCGTTGAAGGAAATTTTAGAAATGCAATTTCCTTGCCATGGTTATGCTCTTTGTTGCCTTTTTCTCTCAGGCTGTGTGGACAACAAAAAGCAATGACTTCCCATTCACAGACCGTCTCCCCGTCCGGTTCCAAATGCTGCAGCTCTTGCAATTCAAACACCGCAGGGAGATGACTGTTTCTTTTAAAGCGATCGATTTAATGATCATTTAAAATAATAACAAATAATAATAATGCAGGGACATTTTTGTAAGTCTTAGGTTTTATACAAGCTTATTTTTACTACTACACCACTCAGCTTTTACAACATGACCCAATTTAAGTTGACAGTGTCCCTTGAATTACACTTCTAGGGCCTGACTCCCCACTGCTTTCCCCTACGTATACCAGCGCAACGTGAGTTACTAGTTGGATTTTGCTGCATTTTGTATACATTTTCCACTGGTGTAACTGACAGCTCACAGGCCAAGCAGTGGAAAATCAGACCCAACTGGCCTGATGCTCTTGGTGTCCACCGGGAGTAATTCCATTGAAATTAGCTGAGTTACAGTGGTGCGAAGGATCAGACCCTTCATTCCCGCTTGTGCCAGGGAACCTTGTATGAAGGTGCCAAGGTTTTATGGCATATCTCAGTGGAGAATTCTGTTCTTACCATATTTCTGTCTTTGCGTTTTTTAACTGAAAGTAAATCTGATTGAGGACCACAGAAATGGAACATAAATTTCAAACTCTTGGTATTTAATGTGAAAAGCAACACATTGGTGTAATCAGCCCGGAATGTATAATTCCCGCAGGCTGATTACCCAGATAGCACACACAAAAAATTGTGTCTTGTCACAAATTACACAGTTCAATAACAAATGTCCCCCTTGACGGGAGAGAAGAGCAGCAATAAATCCCTTCCTTTCCTAAAGGAATCCAACTCTTAATTATTCATCTTAATGCACCACTCAGGCCCAGGCTCTCGGTATGATTTGTTCTTTCCAAACCATTTTTCAGGCAGAGCCATTAATGCTCTCCATATTTTAACATTGCTACTAGAGATGGGCCTGAACCAAATTTTGAGGAAGTTTGATTGAGAAGAAAGTTTTGGATAGAGCACAGGACTGGGACTCAGAAGATCTGTGTTCAATTGCTGGCTCTGCCATGGACTTCCTGTGTGACCTTGGGCAAGTCACTTAAACTCTCTGGGTTTATGGGCAGATTTAAAAACAAAAAACAAACTCAGCTTTGACTTGATTGGCCCTTGGTTCCAACCTTAACTTCCGGCCCTTTTCACACAATACATAACCAGACGGTAGAATTCATTGCAATAGGATGGTATTAAGGCCAAGAATTTACCAAGGTTCAAAAAGAGGTCAGTCATTTATATGGATAAGAAAATCTACAGAAAGAATAGTTAATTCTTATGCAATTTTGGGAGGGATATTAAACCGCATCCTTCAGGGCTTAAATCAATCTTTAACTATTAGAGATCAGGAAGAGACTTAACGTGGGGGGCAGATTAGCCCACATCTGTCTTCTGTGGGGTTCTTTTGACTTCCTCTAAAGCATCTGGCATGAGGTGATGCCAAAGGCAGGATACAGAAGTAGAAGGACCACACGTCTGGTTCCGTCTGGCCATTCCTATGTTACTGCTCATGATCTTTTGCCCACCTCACTCAATTGTGTTTCCATGACTGCTTAACTTAGACCTTGTTCTTTGAGACCGGACGCCTTGTACCTTTGAACAGACACAATGCACCCAAGCGTACGGGCATGGTTACCACTATAGTTCAGATACAAACTGACCTTCCACCATTACTGCTTTGCTGTCTGGAATTGCTGCTGCTGTCTTGAAGGTTTCCATTCTGAATACAGGGTCGCAGGTCACTTGAGGATAACCAGATGGTGTTTGCGGTTGAGGTGACACGTTATAGTGAGTCTAGTGCAAATGCCTTTTATACCAGACTACAAAATGTTTGGGCACAAGAGAGATTATCACTGCTTGCTGCACAGCCAACGCTCTCCTGACTTAAAACAATAGTCGCTCGTTATCTGGCTAGATGTTCTTTTGCAGTTGCAGTTGCAGAGTTTTAGGCAAATACAGCTATGTCTAGCCAGCGATTTGTGGAAGCACCTGCACTCAAAATGAGAGTTAACAAATGCAAGTGATGGGCAGAGCGTACACGTGCTTTAGTGCTCCAAAGGCTGGTGGGCTCTTTCACCAGCAAGGGAAGGGAAGCAAACTCCATGCCCGAGTCCTTTTTAAGGGCCTTTGAACAATGGGCACAAACCTAACAAAACAGAACATGTCAATTGAAAATGCTGGTTACAATCCCCCCCCAACGGCTTCTTCCCTACTTCAAGCCACAAGAGAGAAAGAGAACACACCCTTCCTCCTTCAACCAAGCTGCCTCTTCCTTATATACCCCACCCATCCATGTGATAGGCAGGGATCTCTTACCCCTTTCCAGGCCGCTGCGTTCACTTTATTACAGGCCCTCTGCAGGGGATTCCGAAGTCCTGGCACTTCCACTGCCAGCCCTAAGAGGTGGCCCGGGCAAGCCAGTGGATGGCCTGGGTTCTGATGCAGTTAGAGCCAGGAGTCTAACACAGCTCCAACAGGCACTGTGGGGAGGATTTGAGACCAGCACAGCACCACCACAGTCACCAAAATACACACCTGGGTATTTCTAAAGAGCCCAGAACATCAGGCGCTGAGCACTTTTGAAAATCTGACCCATCTGTCTAGTTACTCCTCTGGACCCCACCACTGCAATATGTGAGTTCCTTGAAAACATTAATGAATTTACCACCACAACACCCCTGTGGGGCAGGGGAGCATTAATGTGCCCCAGATATACTGGGGGAACTGAGGCACGGAGAGATGTATTTGTAGCAAACCCACATATTGAATCAAGGTCTCCTGAGACCCAATCTAGTGCAGGAACATGAAAACCTGCCTCAAGTTGGCAGATAAACTGTTACATAAGAACTGTGTTGATCAGAAGCCAGGATGCTCTGGGAAAAGCTACCCTAGACAAAAGTCTTGTGTATTCCATAGCCACAGAATTTGCCATGGAATATCCCTTTGCTGGAGAATTGAGTTTCGGAATCTCTGCTTTCATTTAAAACAAAACATTTCTCTAATGTAACCTGCTGGCGAGCGTGTGCAGACCCCATCTCTGGCAATCCACCAAAGAGGAATAATTAGCAGTACTACTTACAGAGTTTTAGCTCAAGCTATAGCAACTTACAGCTGTAGCGCTGGAGAACCCTGGCTCAATCGTTGCTATAGCCTCTATCACACTCGTGCTTAAGGTTACAGAAATAACCTTGACCAAATATAAATCGATGGCGTGATGTCTGCAGAAAGCCTAGAACAATAACTCTGAGAGGTGTGGCCTGATGTGACCTGCCCTGTGGACCCAATTAGGCCACAGCTGGCCCTATAAAAGGCTGTGGGCCAGGAACTCAGGTAGTCTCTCTCTAGATGTGGAGAGAGAGACGGGCCTGGCTGCTTGGGAGCTCAGCAGGGTACTTAGAGGGAAAGGTCAAGGGAACTGGGGAGCTCCAGGCTGGAAAACCCCCGGGCTGCAGGCCAGGAAGGGTACTGGGGTTGCAGAGGTGCAGCCCAGGGTAGGCAAAGGCAGCAGGTCCAAACTCCCCTTGCTGATGATGATTGGTATAGACTGCAGTCTGCCCCAGTGAGTAGGGGCTAGATGGTGACTGGCAGTAGCTCAGAGGTGAGGTGGGGATAGAGGGTTGGGGGTTCCCTAGGGTGGGGAGACCCAGAGAGTGGAGGTACTGCCAGGGGGCAGCACCCAAGATAAAGGGGCACCAGAGTCTGGGAGGGACATGGGGGCCTGAGGCACGCGGGATACTGGCCAGTAGAGGGCGCTCCAAGGCTGAAAAAGCTAATTCCCTGAACGACCAGCAGGAGGTGCCGTGGCAGTGAGTCGTCGCCATGCTACAATAGCGTATGGCTTTTTTTCAAGATGCTGCAGAATTTAGCCTTTATCTGGTAGAAGTCACCATTTTGCTAGAACCAGACATCTGACATTTTGTTTTCTGTCTGCTGGGACTCATTCACTGCATCCCATTCTCTCCAGCTTTTTCCACCATGGCTAGTTATCTAGATCCCAGTGAATTCATCCTGCACTGTTCCACAAAGGTTGGGCAAGGAGGGGGGTGAGCCAGAAGCATAATCTGTCTAGAGAAATGATAAGCAAGGTCAAGAGAGCTGGCACGTGAGCTGCTCAGGCAGGCTGCAAGCTCCCCTGCTTCCATGGGACACACGCAGAGGCCCAACCTGCAGGGACAACATTGTGGGACCAAGACCCAGCCCACGGAGCAAGGCCACCAGGAAAGCAAAAACCCCGTCCTCAGAAATAACCATTCTGAAAATAACCATTGACAAAGTTTATCGCACTGACCCATAGCTGTGTGTTTGCATAGGGATGGGGGTGGAGTTGGAATGAAAGCTGTTTAATGGTAGTATAATAGGCAGGGCTGGTAGGCCCTCCTATTACTAAGGTCGCTCGACTCTTCCCATTCTAAGATCCTGTTTTCAGTTTGCTTATAACTTTGCCAGATTTTAACCATTTGGGCTGGGGCAAAGGAAGGGAAGAGAGGGAAACAGACCCGATAAGGAGCCAATGTGCAGGGGGAAGAACTGGGTCTGGCTGGGCAAAGACACTAGGAGAAAGAGCTGGGCCAGGCTGAACTGGAGGTGGGTGCCGGATGAGGAGCCCAATCTGTGCACTGACTGAGGCAGGGGTGCTGTGGAAAAAGTTAGCATATAACTTAAAGTCTGCATCCTACTGCATGAGCTCAAGGGGGCTGAATTAAAGTGGCCCAGGCAACCTTACTTTTGGCATCTCCTAACTTTTGAGTGCTTGGACTATGCAGGCTTAATAATGTTCTTTTACCATATTTTTGGTGTCTAATAACAATGAATGTTGCCATGAAATTTAGGGGTTGTTGCCACAGAATTTGGTCCCATTTTGCCCTGGAGTGCACAAGGCCAGCCTATATTTGTGAGTTGTCTGCTAGTCCCCCTGCACGGGAGGAAATGCAGCTAGAGACTTTTGCCAAGGTGGTGTCAATTTAGGTTAAGCCCAAACCCTTGCAATAGACCCCCTAAAGTGAGAAGGTGCTTTGTGGTCAAACCTGAGCTTCTGGTGAACTTTTCTCCCTCCTTGCTCTGCCCCGAACATTGCTACAATGTAACAGAAGCAAAAAGGTTGTGATTGAAATATCTAGGTAGATGCTAGTGGAGGAGCTACAATCTCAGGTCAGGAGCCTTTAAGTATAGGTAGTAGCCAGGAAGCCAATGCCTATGGTTCCCGAGTGGAGCAGGTGTGGAGCAAGTATGGCCCCAGGGCAATACAGCTCGAGGGAAAATTGGCTACCCCATAGGCTACCTAAAGGTCAACCTATCTAGCAATTTTCAGCTTAAAGTCACAGCTGTATAAATATCCAGTTCCCTGGGGTGACTTTTGCACGATGGCTCATGCACGAGCACGTCTCTGCCTTGGAGTACATTTCAAAGCTCCTTTACAGGATCCTTTATTATTGTACCCACTGCTAGTCAGAGCTACGTGAAACTTGGCCATTCAAGGATTTGACAAACCTATTTAGGTTCTGTTCATAGACCGCCCTTCGTGACCCCCAGGGGTCAGTTTGCACTAACTCATAAAACTCAAAGCAAAATAGATGGCGTATGTAGGGGTGGGAGTGGGCCGTGGGGTATTCAGCTCAGGTTTGTGAGCCTCCACAAGCCTCTCTTATTCCCTGGTCCAAGATCTGTGGTGGTAACAAAAGGTTCCCCAGTGGCTTTGCTCCTAGCAGTGCCTAGGACAGGGCTCCTCATTAGAACCTCCTCTCCCAAGAATGGCTTGTGAACACAGCATCAAAGCACCAGGTCAGCAATAACTTACTCGCCCCCCCACCCTGAGATTACAGGGTCTGTTTAGTGCAAGAGGGAAGGCTGCGTAGGCCACCAGAGTTATCTTTCTGAAAGTGCCCCAGACTCTCTAACGCCCACCTGGCCAGTCCTTAGAGGGGAACTCTGTTTAATGCTTCATCTGCAGGCCATTACCCCACCCTGTACCAGACTCAGCATCCTGTTTGGAGACTCGAACCCATGGTCTCTTAGCCTAGCAGCAAGCAGGCTACGAGTCACACGTCCTGGTATGAACTATAACCAGCATTGATGGCCTAATTCTCCGCTCCCTGACAGCTGTGTAAATCACAAGGAGATTCACTGACGTCAACAGGACTTCCTTGGCTGGGCAGAGCCAAATGAAGAGAGCGGAGAATCAAGCCATGAGACTCCTTAGGGAGAAGAATGTGGAAGCCTTTTTGCCACAGGGAACTCCTGACCGTTTAGCCAGATTCCCTTCTGGGCTCAGAACCACGTCACTGAGAGAACTGCAGCACGTAAAACATGGGGAGAGGATGACTCAGCCCGGCTCCTTTGCGGGTGCACAAAGGTTCAACCCTGGGCGCCGTGGTTCTTCTTTCTGGCGCAGACAGACCCAACGTGGCCTGGCGGCAAAGGAGGGAGATGAACAAGAGGGAGTGGAGCCACTATAAGAACCGTCTGCTGCAATTCCTAGAAAGGAGGAGGAGGAGGAGAACTCTCAGATGTCCATTTGTCACTCAGGCCTGACAGCTGGTTTACTGGCCTAGACTAAACCAACCCCTTCCCAGTCACTCTCCTCTGAGTGTGGTTTTCTTTTTCTCTTTCTTTCTGCCTTTTTCTTTCAACCTGTTTTTAATTTATTCTTGTGCCATCTCTGACTGAGACCTCAACTCAATCTGGTGCTTGGGGGTGAGGGGAGGGGGAAAGACAAGAAAAAAAAAGTCCTTAAAAATCATCTTTTATTTAGTTTGGTTAGGTTTGAAGCTTCAGCAGAAGGAAGATTAACCTTTTCTGCCTAACTTAATGAAAACAAGGGGAAAGTCTGTATGGATAAATAAATAACCGTGTGGGCAGGGCACAGAGGCTCTCACGTTACAGCCTCGGTGGAGCTGTAATGGGGAACAGGCACATGCCTGTGCAGCAGCTCCCAGTTCCCTCTCCGTTTTCCAGGAAAGGGAAACGGAACAGAATGTCAGAAGCCCAAACGGGCACCAATGACGGTGCCCAGAGATGGCAGGTGGGGCCCTGCTGGGACTTCCGTCCCCGACAGTGCCCTCCGGAGCGGCGCCAATGGGAGCAGAGGGGAAGGGAGGCCGCACTTGCATGGCTTCTGCCTGGTTTTGTTTTCTGATTGCAAGAAACACCTGATGCAGCGAGGCCTCTAAATGCCTCACGTTTTTCTGGGTTCTCCTTGCATCCTCTCCTCCCGCCAGGGTCCGTCCTCAAGGCGCTGGGGCAAAGAGAGGACAGCAAGTTTGGGAGCATGGGATTTGCCCTGGTCTGTTTGGAGCGATAGATGCTGAGGTCAGGCCCAGGGCTGTCCTTCGGGAGCCAGGCTGGACCTCAGTTCAATGGGCTTTCAGATCAGACCCCCCATGTGAGGGGAGGTATCTCTTGAAGAGGCTCGGCTAGATCCTCAGCGGGGTAAATCAATGTGCTGACACTTCAGTCAGTGAAGCTACTCTGATGTACAAGGTCCAACCAATTGATCATGCCAATCAAATGGGGTCCTCACTCATTGAGACTGGAGGTCAGAACCCTCCTTCCACCTCACCTCTCTTGCCATGGTGCACAAAGGGATTCACAAAAAAAAAAAAATAGATTAACTCTTCTTTATATTCCAGCAATGCCCACAATGGGCTAGTCCCCATTGCCAAACACAGGAAGACTGGGCCCCTGCCCCGAAGAGCCTGGAGTCTACGAAAAGCTCCTTATGTCCTGGAATATCTCCAAGTGCTTTGCACACTATACACACGGGAATCACCTAACCTACACCTGTGATGCAGCCACTTCTAGGGTGGAACGTGGAAGCTAATTAAGACCATGCCTTTGGACAAGTCATTTAATCTTTCTATGCCTCAGTTCCCCATTGGTTAAATGGGGAGAATAGCACTTCCTTTCTCCCATTCTTTGTCTTGTCTAGTTAGACCATAAGCTCTTTGGGGGAGGGACTGTCTCTTACTGTGTGTGTATCATTATATTAATTATTACTTCTGTAGCACCTAGGAGCTGCAGAAAGAGAGGAAGACCCCAATGCAAAGGTGCTGCACAAACACAGAACAACACAGAGCCTATGTGCCGCTGTTACGCCAATACATGAATAACAACAAAAGGCTCCATGTTTTTTCCAGCCGCTGGAGTCTTCCAGGCCCTCAAGTGACTGCACTTGGCAGTTGTGAATGGCTAAAATGACAAGAACATTTCCCAGTGTGTCTAGAGTAGTAAAAAACCCTAGGATGGCTCTGTCAGAGCCTTCCAAGTCTAAGAGACAGTGGCTACAGACCCCACACCACATTGCAGGGTGGAGTGCTGACTGGAATCAATAGCAGCTTTCTCAGCTGAAGGGGCTGCAACGCCCAGCACACACTGCTCCTCATCAGGAACACAGGGTGCATGACTAATGAATCCCTTTGATTTAAATGGCACACTTCCAAAGGCTTGTGTGTGTCTTAGGATTCCCTCTATCTATGCCCTCCGGACACTGCTCGTCACAGCAGAACCTGATAGCTGTAGCAAAGGCCTTCTGGAAAACAGCCGTAAGCTGGACATTGGCATTTGTGACCCAGCCCACCCTGCCGCCAGCGTTACTATCCCTGTCCTCCAAGAAACCAGCATCCAGACAAAATGTGCACCCAGCCCGCTTGGCCTGTGTGTCACAGGGTCCACACAGGTTTCTGCCTTCTCACCCTGTGCCCAGGCTGGTAAAATAAGAGTCCTCCCGCCGTCTCCTGGTGTTTCACCCTTGTGCTTTATTTTACAGTGCCACCGTGCACTCCCCTTTATCCCCCAACTGTCATCCTCTTTCCAACCTGCTCCAGGGTCTCTTGGCCCGTGAGGCTCCTTCTTGTGGTGAGGAAACAGAGCTATAGCCTCCCGTCCCCTCCCAGACTAGCCTCCTGACTGAGTTTGGTTCAGGGCTTTTATAGCCCTCCCAGCCTTCAGCCCAGCTGTCGCTGCTTAGCTCAGTCTATTGCAGTGAGCCAGCCCTCGTTAGGGCCCGCAGCTGGGCTCCCTGCTGCTGCTTTGAGCCTCTGCCCTGGCCTCTCTGCCTGAAAGCAGGGCTTAGCCAGCATATTAGCAGGGCAGTCAAGGGGTTTTACCCCTGCCCTGCCACACAGTGCAAACTGCAAAAGACACCATCTACAACGTGGCGTGGCGTGGCGTGGCGTGGCGTGGGGTGAGATGGGAGATAATGCACTTAGCCCTGTCACCCCAGCCTGGGAATGTCTCTCCAGGCTCACCCGCAGCATGCAGAGGCTGTCAGAGCTGGTTCTTCTGATCACTTGGCTCAGATCCTCAAAAAGGTATTTAGGCACCTAATTCCCATTGATTTCAACAGGAGTTGGGCATCTCAATACTTTTGAGGATCTGGGCCCTAGCTTTCATTAGGGGTTGGTTGGGGTTTCCAAATAGGTTGTTCTTTAAGGCTCATTCACAGAATCAGAGAAGATTAGAATTGGAAGAGACCTCAGGAGGTGTCTAGTCCAATCCCCCGCTCAAAGCAGGACCAATCCCCAACTAAATCATCCCAGCCAGGGCTTTGTCAAGCCGGACCTTAAAAACCTCTAAGGAAGGAGATTCCACCACCTCCCTAGATAACCCATTCCAATGCTTCACCATCCTCCTAGTGAAATAGTGTTTCCTAATATCCTGCCTAGACCTCCCCCACTGCAACTTGAGACCATTGCTCCTTGTTCTGTCATCTGCCACCACTGAAAACAGCCGAGCTCCAACCTCTTTGGAACCCCTCTTCAGGTAGTTGAAAGCAGCTATCAAATCCCCCCTCATTCTTCTCTTCTGCAGACTAAATAAGCCCAATTCCCTCAGCCTCTCCTTATATGTCATGTGCCCCAGCCTCCTAATCATTTTTGTTGCCCTCCGCGGGACTCTCTCCAATTTGTCCACATCCTGTCTGAAGTGAGGGACCCAAACTGGACACAATACTTCAGATGTGGCCTCACCCGTGCCAAATAGAGGGGAATAATCACTTCCCTTGATCTGCTGGCAATGCTCCTACTAATGCAGCCCAATATGCTGTTGGCCTTCTTGGCAACAAGGGCACACTGCCAACTCATATCCAGCTTCTCATCCACTGTAATCCCCAGGTCCTTTTCTGCAGAACTGCCGCTTAGCTAGTCAGTCCCCAGCCTGTAGCAGTGCAGGGGATTCTTCCATCCTAAGTGCAGGACTCTGCACTTGTCCTTGTTGAACCCATCAGACTTCTTTTGGCCCAGTCCTCCAATTTGTCTAGGTCTCTCTGGACCTTCTCCCTACCCTCCAGCATAACTATCTCTCCCCCCATTTTAGTGTCATCTGCAAACTTCCCTCCTTCTCCTTCTTTAATGAAACGATCCCTAGTGAGCCTCGTGAAGCCAGTTGCTATGTGGGTAGTACAAGATGTCCTCTTGCTCCCGGACTTGAAGAGTTCAGGCCTTGACAGTCTGCTACTAAGAGAAGCATCCACCTCATTATTATTTTTCGTGAAGTGACACCTAGAGACCACTGCCCCATGCAGTAAGGCTCTGTACAAACCTATAACAAAGAGATAGTCCCTACCTCCAGGAGCTTAAAGTCTTGTGAGACGTTCATGATAAAATTGCTCACAAAGGGTCACAAATCTGTTCAGGTGGGTTTGTCCCCATGCGTGGTTCAGACCCTTGCTCTCATGGACCCAAGCATAGCCCCATACAACTTAGCTCTGTCTATCCAGGGTGTTGGGCGGTTCCGGTTGGTTGGTGGGTGTCCAAATGCAGAGCGGACCAGCTTTCACCCAGGGGAACCAGGGATCCTTCTTGAACTAGGAGGAAGCCTAGTGGATGGAAGCCAGCCCTGGTTGAATTCCACCACTGGGTCTAACACACCATCTGTACTGCAGAATGAAAGTGGGGCTTTTGATTCAACGAGGGAGCAAGAGAGAGCCTGCCAAACGTTGCGCTGCCAGTCCCTCATTTTCAACTCTAATGATCGCACCCTCTTACGCCCAGCTCTTAAATGCCAAATTCTCATCGACTTACCACCCTGTGGGAACTCACTGATTGGGTGCAAGTCAATGCAGCATCGAATCCTTAGCTTTTAAAAAAATCCTCCCCTCTAGACATGCACCCTGGCCTCAAATCCCAAGATAGAAGGGGGGTGGGGGTGGAGGGAAGCATTTCCTAGAATGAAACGCAGAGTGTATAATTAATCTCTAAAAACACGATTGCCCTGGGTAATTTGTCAAATCAAATCACTGTAAACTGATGCCAAAAAAGCAATCCCCTGCTCTCTGCTTCATTTCTCTTTGCACTTTTTGGGTAAATGGACCTTTTGTAGCTCTGCAAGATCAGAAAATTAGTTCTATAGCATCAGAGTTGCCTTCCCCTCCTCCTGGCCCCTTCCTACACTTCATGGCTCAGTGCCAGAGAGTGGCTTGGACTAATCATGCATCCAGGTTCACTACTGTCAGTAGTGACCAACTGAAAGCAGCAACTCTTTGTCCAGCACAATTTTATTCTGAATACAGCCAGGTGATATTGTCAGACGCTGATTTCTGCAGTGTGCTAGTGATAATGTCATAGACCAGAATTTTCCGCACAACTAGGGCTGGATTATCAGCACTTTTGAAAATCTGGCCCTTATTCAGTTACCTCAATGGGAACAGAGCTCTTTGGAACATCTGGCCTCCTACTGGGGTCTTGAACACCTGAAAATCTGGGCGGAAGATCTGCAGCTGGTATGAACTGTTCTTGCTCTACTGAAGCCAATGGAGCTATATCAATTTACAACCTCTGATGATCTGCACCCTGGCTGTGAGTGATTTGGAATAAGGGTGCCATACTGGTTATTACAGACCGATGAGTGATTTGGAAAAAAAAGGAATTTAAAGAACATTGTCATAAATAAAAGTGAGGAGTTGCTTCACTATTATTCCTGGGGAATTATTGATCCTGATCTTGCAAACCTTTACACATGTTTAATTTACTTATGTGAGCCATTCTATTAAACTCAATGGAAGTACTCACATGCATACAGTTACTCAGGTGAGTATGTGTTTGCAGAACCAAGGCAACAGTTAGTGAGTATCCTGACAACTGGAGAATTTGAGAAAATATTGTTGAATCCTGAACATTTTATCACAGATGTTTTTCATCTGAAAATTCATACCAGGAAGTATATCATTTGTTATTCTCCTGTTTACAAATTTTCAGTCATCCAATCAGGGAGAAGAAGCCATGCCATGTGACTTAGGAGACCAACTACCTATGCCATGACAACACATATTGCATAGCAGAAGCAGAGAGATCACAAAGAACTCACAGGCTGGAAATCACCCATTCAAGCCCTTTGTGAATACAACTGCAAGGATGGAGATCAGTTCTTGAATGACGGCTATGTTTGCAATTAGGGTCAGTTCATAACCAAGATTTCAAATCAGCTCTAATGGTGATCAAAGCGATTCGTTCTTTTATAATTTTGATTAATTTTAATGAATTACTGGGTCGAATGAAGGCTGGAGCTGGAACTCTGTATGAGGATGAGTTTATTTCAAACCTAGTGTAATGGCCAACTGCCCCACTTCCATTTCTGGTGTGATGAGTGTAGTTCTCCATTCCAGCAATGTCTGTCCTGCATCCCATACCAAAACTGGCAGGTTCCTTTAGACCATTCCAAGTACACATGCCATATGCATCTCTTCCATGAAACCCAGCTGTAATGTACGGGGGTTGAGTAATATCCTTTTAAATAGTTGGTGAGCCCTCTAGCGGCCCTCACTGTCTTCTATGTTTCACAAGCCACCAGAAGGCTGCCAGAACTGCAATGTTGTATGCATATGCAGCTAGGCCTTCCATGTTGTATGTAGTTCATAAACACGGCTATCTGAACCCCAACATGCTCATGTGGTTCCTTCGTACTATATATGTTGTATAAAGAGCAGAAGACAACATCAGAAGAATAAGCACCTCTGATGACCGGCACCATAGAGAATTATAAATTGGCTCTTCTGAGACAGCTGTGTCTGCCATTTTACTAGCAGAAAGGTTCGTCTAACGTCTTCATGGCAACAGCCTCAAGCAAATTAACTCATTGATCTGGTCAAGATTTTCCCAGCAAAACATTTTTTTTTGTCTGCTCTGGATTGGACAGAAAAGGAATGTGAACCTGGGTCTTCCACATTGCAGGTGAGTGCCATAGCCAACGGGCTATTATGGGATGGGGCTCCACTCTCTATTTTTCAGGAACATTTTTGAAAGGTCTCAGTTTCGGGGTGACGCGGAACGAACCCAAACGCCAGAACCACAGCGTTTTTTGCAAAAAGGAATTCTTGATGTCCAGCCAGCCCTATTTGCCAAGACTCTGGGCTCTCTGAGGCTTTCAGAGTTTTGCATTAAACAATGTGTTAACCAGGGCATTGTTTCCCCTTTGTTTCTCCTAAGCAAGGTGGCTAGAAAAAACTTTTTTATAATAGGGACTGATTCTGCAAGGTGTTGCATACTCTGGCTCTGATCCACCAATGCACTTAAGCACGTGCTCAACTTTAACTCAAGCAATGAGTTTCACAGGCTAATTGTGCAGTGTTTGGAAAAGGATTTCCCCATATCAGGTCTCAATTTGTTGCCTTACAATTTCATTGACAGTCTCCTAGTTCTTGTGCCATGACAAAGGATTAATTGAAGAGTCTGATCTATCTTCTCTAGATCATTCATTTTGTCCATCTCTTTCATCTCCTCTCTCATTTGGCTCCTTTCTATGGAGAACAAGTTCAACATTTTCAATCTCTCTTCAGATTGAAGTTCTTCCATGTCTTATCCTCTCCTTGCCATTGACTGTATCAGGACGTTCTCTGTTCCATTACTATTTCCACTGGAATAGACCTGCCATGTTGAATCTTGAGCACTTACTCACTTAGAGATAATACTTGGCATTGATATGGCATTTGTCATCCAAAGATTTCAAAGCACTTCACAAAGATTGTTATTATTTATATTGTGACAGCGTGTAGAGGCCCCAGGCAAGACCTGAGTCCCGTTGTGCTATATACACATGGTTGTTGGGTTTAGTGTGTGGGCGTTGGGTGATGTTGGGTGGCTTGTGATATGCAGGAGGTCAGACTAGATGACCTGGTGATCTCTTCTGGCCTTAAACTCTATGTCTATGAGTGTAAGAGGCAGCCCCAGTTCTTAGAGCCTTTAATCTAAATAGAGAAGACAGACAAAAGGTGAGAGGGGAACAGAAAAATGACTTGTCCAACACTACATAGCAGGTCAGCTATACAGCTGGGATTAGAGCCCATATCTCCTGGTTCCAAGTCCAGTCTATGTTATCTGCCATCATGCCCTGCTCATAAGTAGCATTAACCCCATTTTACAGATGTGGGGATTGAAGCAAGCAACATTATCACATGGCAGAACATTGGCAGAGGTGGGAATGTCCCCGGCTCTGAATCTCAGATCACGCAGCTTTGGCCACCAAGGCAAATCAATGGCATCCTGAGTGACTGCAGCAGGAGAGTCTATTTTCAGAGGGGACAGCTCTGAGGATGGCGGTCCCTCTATGTAATACTTCCTGGGAGTCTGTTTCACCTGAGCGAGGAAGGTACTGATGACATTCACGTGATGATATGTCTGAGTTGTTTGACTCCTAGATTTCTCATAGAATCATAGACTTCAAGGCCAGAAGGGACCATAATGATCACCTAGTCTAGTGTTTTTCAACCTTTTTTCATTTGTGGACCGCTAAAAATTTTCAAATGTAGGTGTAGGACCCTTTGAAAAGTTTAGACATAGTCTGCGGACCCCATAGGTTGAAAACCATCGTTCTATGGTAATGACAACCTTTCAAGGACCCCTTAGACATAGTCTGAGGAACCCTAGGGGTTTGCAGACCACCGTTTGAAAATCACTGATCTTGTCTGATCGCCTGCACATCGCAGGCCACAGAATCTCGCCCAGGCACTCCTGTAATAGACCCCTAACCTCTGGCTGAGTCACTGAAGTCCTCCGTGAGTGCTCAGAATCTAGTAACACCAGCCACACTCTCAGACGGCTGCACTGTCATATGGAGATGGGTCGTAGCCAGCAGTCAAGTAATATCTCACCACTTAGAGAAGGGAGGGGAGGGGAGAGAGATTCCCAGAGCAAGCAGAGCGGGGGTTAAGCCAACTGGGGAATGGATTCCACAGCTGCTCCGAGACCAATGATGATGAGGGAGCATGTGCCTGGCGGTGAAAGCCTCTGAGCTGGCACAGGATGTCATCACTTCCTTCCCTTCTATGGAATCCAACCACTGCTTGATGGCTGGGGCTTTGTCAAAAGCATAGGGAGAGTCTCCCCCAGCCCAAATCCCTTGGCTCCCAGCAAAGCCTGAAATAAAACCCCTGGCAGTCCTGTAAACCTCCCCCAACCCCAGACACCAAGCGTAGGATGCTGACATTTAGCAGGAGGGAAAACTACCCAAATGAGCCCACTCTCTCTCTCCCCCAGTCCTATCTCCTGGAAAAAGTTCGTAAAGCAGAGCGAAAAAATTAAAAAGGCAAGAAAGAAAAAACCCTCCGAGGTCTGTGGAAATAACGTGTGGAGGGGAAGGGTGAGTCAGGCTTAGTAATAGCGCGAGGATCACCATTCCACAGAGCGGGAGTGATTCACGGACAAGGGAGAAGGAGGTGAAAGGTGGCAGAGCCCCAGAGAGCAGGAAAGAAAGTTGTGTTCAAGCAGAGGAGAAAATGAGAGCTGGGAAGGGTCCAGGTTACATGCACCTTGCTCCTTGTCAGGGAGTCACGCAACACTGCATGGGAACTGACCATCTTGTCCATCCCCCGTGCCAGTTCCAGTTATTCCCCAGTGCTTTGGCTGTAAACGAACGTAGGCTATAATACCACAACTACATCCATGTCCTTCGCTCCCCACCACCCCCAGCCCTTCCACGGGACGCTCAGCATGGCCGCGTCTTCCCTCGCTCTTGTCATTCCACTCCCCCACCTCTCCCCTTGAGCTGCCACGGATCTACATGATTCTGTTTTCCCCATAAAAGATGCCTTCAAGGAGATGAGAAAAGCAGGCCCTGTTTAGGAGCTTTGTGCACTGCAGGGAGAAGGCCCTTTTGGAAGCCATCGGTGGGGAGAGGGGACCGTTGGGGGTTTAGACTGTGTGAGCTAATTTCGCTACCCATGAGTCTCTTTCTTCATCCATCTGTTATCTCCCCCGCGCCCATCCCCACCCTCTTCTTTTTATCTGAAATAAATAAATAAATAAATAAATTCCTCTCTCCCCAGTCCACAATGAAAGCTGTAAAACTTTTCAGTTTGGAAAATTCTCCCGCTCAGTTTTTCCTACTGCTTAATCCCCGCTTTGAGTTACAGAATGAGTAAACACGTTTTATAAGGTTCTAATTCATACCTAACCCATACAGTTTATAGCTTTACATAGTAAAAAAGAACAGAAAAGGAGAAAAAGAAAATAGCCATGACTCCACAGCAGCACTTCTGATCGCTCTGACATGTGCTCTGCTACCAAAGGCAGCCTGGCTCAGTGAGGTGTGAGCTAGCCAGGCTGGGGAATTGTTTCCTTTCCAGATTCCTGCAATCTCCTTTGTAATAAATAGACAGTCTCATTAAGGGAGTTGGAATTTCCCCTGCCTACTCTTTGGAGAGAGGAGGAATGCCACTGTATGGCATCAGCAGAGCTGCTTTGTCCACTTGCTGCCCAGCAAGCTGGCCAGAGCAAGGGTCTGTCCTTGGGACACAGATGGGGGCAGACCCATAGAGGTGCGATGGAAGTGGGGATGGGCTTAGCTACACTTAGCTGACACCTGTCAGGGATGGGCTAGACAAAACTTAGTCCTGCCATGAGTGCAGGGGACTGGACTAGATGACCTCTCGAGATCCCTTCCAGTCCTATGAGTCTATTGTGTACCAGAGGAAGGAATCCAGGCATACATGCCACATGCCTGCCAGGCATTTAGCTGTTATTGGTCATTACAGAGAATCAAAGGGCAGGCATGTTAGTGTGAGGGCAAGGTATCCAAACTGGTTCTGAAGTCCTCTGCATAACCACAGAACAGGATCAGCATGGGCAGAGACACTGCATGCTTCTTGACACACACCCAGCCTATGCACTGGCTTGGAGGCACCATCGATATGGGTCACAGAGCGTATTTCTTCTTTGGTCTTTCTGCCAATGGATTTTGTCATGTGGACACTATCAAGGTTACAGGGCTAGCAGCAGCTCTGGCCATTCTCTGGTCTCTCTGAGTGCACCCCTGGAGGTGTTAGGCTATAAACTGCATGGCTTAGACATGACCTCTTCAGGGTAGAAGCAGTGATTTCTCCCACTCTTAGATGGACCCTGGGCATCCACCGTGTTTACGCAGCAGGCCCAGCTGTCCAGTACCTGCAGTTCATTCCTTCCGAAGTCGGTGACTAGAGTAACCCCAACAACCTTCTAAACGTCTGAACAGTAGACATAAAACAAGGCGTAAGGGAAACAGGATTTCAAAACGAGAAGCAGCCTATATGCATGTCTCTCTTATCGAGAGGCTTACCATTAGGGCAGAAAATAAGAATTCTCCTTCACAAAAGATGTTGATGTTTCAACATTTGGTTTTGTTCTACGTTGGAATAAAAACGAGAGCTTTCAAATTTTTTGAGGAAAAAAAAGTAGGGAGAGAACATCGTCCCAGAATAGCCACTAGTCAGCTGGATTCAGAGCAGGTCCCCCGCACTGCAGGGGAGGGCCCAACCACCAGGCTGCCAAATCCTTCTCTTGCTCTCCAGCCCAGTGACTATTTTAATATTTATACAAAGCGGAACGACTCCAAAAGCAGCAATTGCTCAGTCAACTCAATAGGCTGGTGGCTCAGGCACTCACGTGGCATGTGCATGGTCCGCGTGCTCTGAATAAGGGATAGCGGCTTTCCTGGGGCCTCCCTCTGTTTGACCACAAATTCCATCCTGGACCCAAGAAACCTTCCATGAGAAGAGTGTCACTGGAACCGAGGCGTTTCCGTGAAAAGGTTCAGTTCTGAAGAGCTGGCATTTGCCAACCAACGTTTTGAAGAAAAATTCCTGACCAGCTCTCCTGACTCCCCCCTGAAGGAAGCCTAAGCTTTTCAGATATCCCCATGGCTGCCTCAGCTCCTCAGCCACAAGTGCCCTGACTTCTGGACAGAGAGTGTCTTTTTTAGCTCTTTATAGTCCTTCTGGGCGGATGGCCCCCAGCACTGGCCAGACAAGTTTTGTAAGCTGGCTGGAGCCTGGGAGGTCAGATCTTCACAGTGAATGGGGTCAGACATTGTCTCTTAATGGCCATGAAGTGGTTTACTGGGAGCTGGCTTATCTCGAACTATTGTTTCCCTTCCTGCTTGTCTGTCCAACAGCCTGCTATTAAACCGAACCAATTTATTCATACAGCAAACAACCCCATAAGCATGTACAGTACTCAGACTATTACACAGCAGGCCCACTTCCACCACAGACACCTCGCACTCTGAGGCCAACAGCTCATTTCACACAGCCCACTTGAGATCAGAGGACTGGAAGGGATCTCGAGAGGTCATCTAGTCCAGTCCCCTGCACTCATGGCAGGACTCATGCTGGGGGCCAGAGTCCCAGCTTATGCAAATCACTACAGAGCCATTGGCCTGAATGCAACTCCCGTGATTTTCACGCCAGCTGAGCGTCTGGCTCTGGGTTTGGGTTCCCGGAGTAGCTTTCCAAGGGAGCTCTGTAAGAAAATGGGGAACATGCCTAGCTTCTGAATTGTGTCACTCTCCAGGAAACCCCTCCAGCGGCAGATGTTTGAATGATACTCGTGAGGAAGAGCTCCTGCTTGTCAACTTTCCTACCAGCCAGCCATCCCCCAGAGCCCTCCAGATTTCAGTGATGTGTTTTCACCTCCCGGAGGGGTTGAGATTTATCAGCACAGAGACAGGCCAGTGGCAGTTAGCCTGCAGCCGGTGTTATTTAACCAGTCCAACAGCTCTGGGCTCCTGACTCCTCCTCAGTCCCTGACACCATCTCAGTGTCCTGGTTCTCCTCCCCCCTCCGATCCCACAATCACTTCCCTTCTGCTCACATACAAAGGATAAATCAGCAACAACCATCACCAAACGCCATCAAGTGGCGTACAATGAAATCTAACACAATTGCATGGGCATATTTTCTCCTTTGTCATCTCTCTGTCTGACCCATCCTTCATTTGTTATTGCTATTGGGCCAGATTTTGTATATCAGTGTAGGTCCCTTGACTTCAGTAGAATTATGCTGATTTACAAGAAGCTGAGGATCTGGTCTATTATTTCCAAGTTAAGGCCCTGATCCTGAAAACACACCTGCTTCACTCTCCTACCACCAGTGGTCCCATTGCAATCACTGGGAGTAGACCTGGTTGCAGGATTGAAGTCTTAGATGGTAACGCAGCTGGTGGAAACTTGTTGTTTGAAACTGTTTCATTATTTTTTAAAATGGCCTTTTTTCCCCAATAGCAACATTTGTGGTGAGATGTGTCCATGTTTGCTTTTTTTTTTTATTAAAAAAATATGAAATTGAAAAATTGAAAACGTTTCAGTTCTCGAAAACAAAAACTTTTTGTTTAGTTATGCTCCCCTTTCTCGGCTTTCCTTTTTATTTGTTTGTTTTTTGTTGTTGTTTTGGTTGAAACTTGTGAAAATTTAAAATAAAAGGCAATGAAAATTTTTTAAAAGACACAACACATTTTTGTGAAACATACCATTTCCTGACAGCTCTTTGAGGGACCAGGTCACTCCTACGTACTCTGGAAGATGCTCAGAAACTACAGCAATGAGCAGTGTATAAATGGGTAGACTCCAAATAAGCAGACAAATCAAAGTATTTACATCAGTGACTTGGCAGCTCCAGTCGTCCAATATGGGAACATTCAGAGACACGCAGACTTGTGTCTGTTAGAAGAGGTTTTATATGATTACAGAGGGAAGGTCGGAGTGCAACAGATGGCAAATGTGGCTTGCAGATATCGACATTAAAGGACTGGGGGTCATCTTTATCAATAACACAGAAGACAGTGAATGAAGCTCTATGCAAAGATGCAATTTGCTTTGGGCATCCGGGCTAGTAGATACCGGAAGCTGAGAAGGATACCTGGCCACTCATGTCAACACAGACCGGAGCCTACTAGTATCTGTCAGCCCTGAGGAAGACATCCCCTAGTAATGAGGATGAGCACAATCTGCTCCATTACACACAAACCAGGTGCCAGCCTTTGGCATCTGGCAAGTCACTGCCCCGACCCAATCCATCAAACACCCTACGGCAAAATTCACCTTCCTTGCCTGATACTGCGGCCATGTTCAACTCACCCCTCACCTCCACATGCCCCCCATTCTCTCCTGCATCGAAGGTAAGAACAAGTAGCTTGAATTCAAGGCCCTTGACGATTTAATTCCTTTCCACCTCTCTACCCATCTCCATCTTTGCTCAGCTGCCTGGATCCAGCCTTTATGTTCCTGTCCCATGCCCACCTCCATGCCTCCTTTCAACTCATCCCCGGCGCATGGAACTCCTTTCCTAGCCCCAGTCAGCACATCGCACCTCTCTCCTCCTTTTACGCCATCCTCAAAAGCTGGTTATAACCGATGGCTGAGACACCATGCCATTCCTTCAGGAGGTGCAGCCTGGGAAGGCCTGCTCTGGTGCCAGAAAAACTCCCAACATAAAGTAGAGGCACCAGGAGCTGCTCTATTTAATGGTGTCCCCTACTCCCCTAGGCTTCCAATGAGCTGGTCTGCAAGACCACAGCTGCTGAGAATCCCCAAAGCTGGCCATGCTACAGGGATTCCCCCTCAACCCCGGGCTCTGCCCCCCACAGCTTGCCTGCGCTCAGGCTTCCAAGGCGGGCTCACAGAGGGCAGCCTATGACTGTCCTCTGCAGCACCTGAACACCCCCAGGAAATTTTCTCATTGAGGCATTGTAGAGGGGCTGGCTGGGGTGGGTATGTGAAGAATGCCTCCCTACGGGTCTAATAATATTAACCCCACCCCCTTAGGAAACATTGTAAGCAGCACAGACACATGAGTAGCCCCCCAAGGGACCGCACAGCCTTATTGTCCTTGACTTCGCCCTTCTCGCCTTCTGTTGTTCTTGTCTTAATTTAGGCTCACATCCTTCACGTGCCTCTACGTGTGTGCAGAATTGGGGGGGGGGGGGGGCTTCGTCTGTAAGCTCCTCTGAGTACAGCACTCGACGGTACTGGTTCTATCAAGCATCGTGAGCCCCTGTGGTGTTATACTGCTAATGAATATAAAGATGGCAGTCGTATGGGCCTCATTTGGGCACATCTGCCCTGGCCTATCACACAGACATTCAGAACCAGAGCTAGCCTGAAAGCAAATGGCCTGAGGCTGCCTCAGCAGCTAGGCTGCCAATCACCACAAAATCTGAGGGTTTCAGGCCCCGGCATGTTATTTTCATTCTCCTTCTCCTCCAAGAAACGAAAATGAATGTTTATTTCCTGCAAGCCCCGGTGTGAGAGAGGGCAAAACTTTCCTCTGAGGGCCAGGCGGCTGGAAAGTGTGCGCAGAGGCCAATATTTGCAGAATTTGTCACTGAACTCTTATTCGATATTTCTTATTTATTCAGCCGTCGTATTAGGGGGAACTTGCTAGGGCCAGAGCAATGGGGGAGATTCCACTGTTGTTCTACTCCTCGGGCCGGCCGTTACAGAAGAAAAGAGAGAGCGAATCAGAGCTTAGAAACAAACAGAGACCGACACAGGCATAAACACTCAGTGAAAGAGAGCGATCGTCATGTTGGGGTGAAAAGGTTCAAGAATTGGGAGTGTTCTGCTTGAAGCCAATGCAGAGAGACAGCTCGGCAGGAAGCAGTGTGGGCCAGTGAATAAAGCACTTAGCTGGGATTCAGGAGAGCGGGGCTCTCTTTTGAGGTATACCGCTGATCTGTCTGTCTCTGCTAGCCCTCCCATCTTTCTATTTAGAGTGTTTGCTCTTACAGAGCTGGTTTCTTCCTCTGTGCTAATACCTAATACAATGGAACCCTGATCTCATTTGGGGCCTTCAGGAGTTACTGTCATCCAGATAATAATTTACAGACAGAATTTCAGTCTGGATAAAAGCCGGATTCTGGACTGAATTGTGCATTTCATTGCTGCAGTGGAGCCAAGACCCCTTTGCAAGCTCTATTACTCACTTCTGCCTGCTGTCTAGTGTTGGTATTGCCTTGTTACATTGAAAGTCTCTAGCCCTGCTTGGCAGGAGAGTAGGCTGGATGATCTGATGGGCCTTTGCCAACTATATCTACTCTGGTTCTTTGAGTGCTGCTGCTGAAACCTTTTCTGGTTGTTCTTATGTGGCCTCCGGCCCAGCCCTGTGGCTGGAACTCAAAGTGGCAAGGCCAAACACAAAGTGGTGTTGTGTGCAGCTGTTGTCAGCTACAGGGATGACAGCAGCCCTGCAAGAACCACGGAAAACAGGATCTTGGAGGCTATCACAGCAGCATCACCTTCTTAAATACACATGCAAACACAACAGCTGAAATCACTTTCCCAGACACTGAGAAAACCCAGCTAATCATTTTGCCTAAGAAAGAAAGAAAGAAAGAACAAGAAAGCTTTCCCATACACTGTGGTTAAGGGCCCTGATTAATGCATACAGCAAACAGGAGATCAATAGAGAGTGCACAGGATAATTTAGACAGAAAGGAGGATGTGTGGAAGCTCTATTTAGACTATATTAACCACAATTAATTTAGAGCTCATTTTCTGATATACTAATTGCAGTAGCACTTTGAAAGTTTTACATTTTCTACACGCTTTGCAAGGAAGTTGTGGGGAGGGGGCAGGTTGTGCTGAGGGCAACGGCACTCAGCTTCCACTCTGGCGCTTCTGGACAGGTTTTCAGATGAGACCTGCACCCCAAGAGGCTGAACTCATCTGAAAATCTGCCCTGTATCTTGGTGCCTAAATGGGAGCTGAGATTCTGGTCTAAAAGCCCACACTACTCTTTGCCCTTCACGGGTGCAGAAGGACAAAGCAAAGGCACATGACACTGTGCCAATCCTCTGCCCTGGGAGCAGCCACCGTCCCAGCCCTTGTACTCCCTGAGTTTAAAAGACCAGGAGAACTGTATGAGGCAAACGAAAAGATGCAGAGCCCCTCAGCACAACCAGCACTGTGGGGTTCTAAAGTGCTTTCCTGTGTACTCTGCTGGCTGAATGCTCCCACTGGAGCAGACACATTTTGCAGCATCATTACGCTTTGCAGAGGCACAACAAAGTCCTGAATAATTAATCCACCCAGCGTCCCATGAGGGTTATATGAATCCCATTTTACAGATAGGGAAACTGAGGCACGGAGGAAGACAGACTTGCACACAGCTTCAAAAGGCATCAGAACCTCAGGACTTCCTGTCTCCCATTTCTGTACTCAGACCACATCTCTCTCAGGATAGTTAGGCTTGGAAGAATTTTATTTTTATTGTGATTTCGATGGCTAACATCAGTGTTTGTTTCAAGCAATGTTTTCTATTTTTAAAAATTAAATTTTCACAGTTGTGCAAAATTATGTATTTTACACATTTTTTCTATGTTTATCCATTTAAATGTCCACAGTTGTGGGACATTGTGGATATGTGAGTGTTAGATAATCATTTAATGACAGTTGATTATGAGACGAAAAAAGTTACAGCGTTATAACCGTTAAAACACAAGTTGTCAACATCTCGTGTCAAAATACACAAAGGAAATCAAAGAAGTTCTCAAGCAGCATTTTGCTTTACTTTGCCTATCTGTAAATTTTGATTATTATCGATGGATTTTTTCCCCCACTCATATGGGTGTATACGGGTGAAATCGACCAAAATCTAATCTTTCCAAGCCTTGGTAGACTGTGCATGTGTACCACTGCCCTCTACTGGATGGAATCAGAATTGCTCACTGCTATGTCGTGTCCTGGACTGCAAACAGTGAGTGCAAATTCTCCTTTAGCTCAAGTAGTAGCAGTCTGTGCTTTGGTAGTGAAAACATCTGAGTTCTAGCACGGCTGTTACATGGTGTGCGACACAGCGCAGCCATGGAGTTTTGGGGGGCACAGATTTGCTCAAGCTACAGTCACATGAACCATCTTAAATAAAAGTTATGAGGAAATCAATGTATTACTTAACAGCTGGCTTTTTAACTAATTACACTGTACAATGTATATGCGTTTTACTTTCCTTTACTATTTTGTGCCTTGAAAGAGAATTCAAACAAAAAGCAAAGATAAGCAAAAAGCCAAGCAATGACTTATTACACTTACTGCCACATATTTTTCTTAACACATAAAAAAAAGCGTATGACAGGAAAATATGATTATTGTATTAATTATTATTATTATACAGTTATTAACCTGAACCTGATCTAAACTGGCTACTTTTCATTAAACTGGGCTTCCCTTTATACATGGTCTTTAAAAAACGAAAAAGGAATCATTTGCTAAACTGAGCAGTCCAGGGCCTGATTTAGCAAATTATTACTTTACCATTTTCAAAAGCCACTTTTAATGAAAACCGGCCCTCAAAATTTCAACTGGAATGTAAAGCACCGTCCCAAAGGAAACAAACCATGCTGATGTCACACCGTGTGTGGAACAGATTTTATAGTGTGAGCTGTTTTCTTCCACACTCTTCCTTTTTTTTTTTTTTAGATAGACAGACAGACAGACAGAATTGGATTTATTCTTAAAGAAAACGAAAGCTTGAGCTGATGCGGTGTTGGTGCATTACCTAAGGTTGGCAAGTAGGATCATCCCCAGGTGACTGATGCGTGAAGAGGCAAAGGGACTGTACATGGCACTGACGATGGAGAGGGGATATGGGGAGGGCGGAGGGGCAAGCTCGCCAAGCCCCAGCGGGAGATTGGTTTGGCACACGGTGCCTGGTGATGGTTTTTCTCTTGGAGAGCAGCAGGAAAGCAAATGGCAGAGACAATATTGTGACCCTTCTCCTGTACTGCTACACATGGTAAGACAGCAACGATTACCCAACTCATACCACCCTGATCAGACAAAGAATAAACCCGAACGGGCTCTTACGTTATTAGTGTCTTTCCCAAAAGGTTACAGGCTTCTTAAAAACAAAAAAAATTCCTAGGCTTGCAAACTCCCTTCCCAACCCAACAATAACACTGGAATAACAGGAGTCCTGGGGCTCGCAGAGATGGATTTTTACAAGTTTTGTTGAATTGGTTTTCTGAAGAGCAGGGCTTTTTGGCACAGACCAGAGAAGGCTCCTCTGCAGCTCAGGAACAAGGCTAAAGACAGGGCGCACTGAAGGCCAGTTAAAGGGCCAGGATGCTGGGACTCTCCTTTCTGTCTCCTCTCGCACTGTGCGTTTCTGTGGACATCATCTGTCGGGAGGGGCGGTAGCATCACTTTGCAGGTTCAATCTGCTAGTACCACTGTGAGGTACAATGAACATAACATCCTTGGCCCCCTGAAAGCCTCTAGCCATCCCCTACATCAACCTCCGAGCATAACTGATCATGCTTGTACCGCTAGCAGGGGGGTATAAACCCTGGACCTTCAGTGCTAAAAATCACGAGTCTATACCACTGAAGCTAAAGGAATAACCCTGCTAGCCAGCAGCTGTGGTAGACTCAGGTTCTCCTATGTTGAGTAGCCACTAGAAGGGGACGAAGTCCTACATTCTCATAATACAAGTTATACGAGCTTCCCTCTGACTATTGCCAGCTAACGTGCTAAGCACCCCAGCAACAGAGCAAGTGTAATCCAGCCTCCATGACTGTTCGGTCTGTAATCCCTCTGCTACGGCTCCCAGAAAGAAAGCCAGTTAGCATCAAAGACAATTGTGTTGCTGCTGGGTATGGCGTATAGAAATTTCTGTTCCTTATTCCATCTGTCAACGAGGGCTTTTTGGCACAGAGCACATCACTGTTCCCTACATCTCTTTACAGCCAGCCCTTTCAAGCTCCTCTGTCCCAGCGCTTCACTGTCTGAGACGGGGACTCCAGCAACAATACACATTATAGTGATGCCACCTAAAGTTAAGCTGAAGAGGCTCCTACTGCTGCTAGTTCTCACTGCCCTCTGTGCACCACAGGACAGACAGGAGGAAAGAGGGAGCTCTAGCAGAAAGAAGGGATCCCTTGGGTGAGACCACACAGAGGTCGGGAAGGAGAGAAGAAAGAGGGATGGAGGAGCAAAGAGAAGGGGAGGGGAGTCGAGCAGAGGAATAAAAAGGTAGGTTGAGAGGAAGGATATAGAGAAGGGGAACCTTGGAAGGGGAAGAGAGGAGGTGGATGTCAAGAGGAAAGGAGCTTAACAGGGGTGGGGAGAGGGATGAGAAACACCCAAAAAATGTGAAAGGGGAGGAGTCTGTGGCAGGCAGCTCCCAAGATACCTGTGCTGGGGATCAAGCCAGCTGTCTGCCATGGAGATGGCACAGGGGGAGAGGCGGGAAGGGGGGAATAGCAACATGCTGAGTCCTCCCCCACGGCGAGAGATGGGGGCTAGTGAGCCAGTTGCTGCTTTAGCGGGGATCACAACAACAGCCTGTGAACAACGGCAGCTCAGAGGCCTGGCCAATGGAAATGAACAGAAAATACACCCCAGACGTCAGCACAACGCACGCATGTCCCTATGGCAGCCAGGAACACGGGACCCTCTGGCCCCTGGGCTCGTTCAGAAGTCTGTCTTCGGAGAGTAATTTTCAAATGTTAGCGACTACGTAGCGGGGATGAGTTACTTAGGCCCTGATCCGGCAGTTGGAGGCGGGGGGGCGGACCCTTTCTCCGCACAGATCTGAAGCCATGACTGAGGCCTGAGGTTCCAGTCTCTCCTCTTGACCTTCCTGCCTCCTCAGGAACGGGCCAGTTTTGAGGTTCGCAGATTGGGCTCCTCTAGGAGTTGAGCTGGTTGCTTTAGCTCTCCTAGGGAGCCCCCGAGACACTGCCAGCTGAGGCCTGATCAGGAACTAAGCCATTCACAGCACACACAGGGCTTAACCCACCTCCCAGTGAAATCAATGCCCAAAGTCCCATTGACTTCAGTGGGGCTGGACTGAACCTGAAATATAAAGAGATTCTTCTTCTTTTAGGGGGGTGGGAAATATTTTAAGAAAAAAGCCAGGGAAACAAAGGGAAACACTTGAAAAAAGAGTCGCTGCTTTCTACAATTGTGGCCAAAAAAATGGCTCGTTTGAGTAAACCAACAAACAAAACCAAGTGGCTTGTTTGTTTCAAGACCTCAGGGTTTCCTCCAAGTAATTAATCACGATTTGGATTGAGACACTATTTTATGTTAACCACAAACATGCACCTCTACAGGTTTGGGGGGCCCACTCCAATCTAGGTGGCGTTAGGGGAGAAAGTGGTGCAGGGGTCAGAGTGTTACACTGGGACTTTGGAAACCAGGCTCCAATTCCCTGCCCCACCAGGGGACCTTGGGCGAGTTACTCAGGGTATGTGCACATTGCGGCCAGGGGTGGGATTTGCAGCTGGTGTTGATGTACCCACACCAGCTGCTCTCTAGCTAGCTTGCTACAGATAGCAACGAGAATGTTGCAGGGTGGGCTCCAGTGGCAGCTGCACAAGCAAGTATCCACCCAGGGGAGCCAAGCCAGGGCCACCTCACATCTATTTTTAGCTAGCTAGCGTACAGATCGCTTCTGTACATCTGCAGGAGCTGCCGCTCACACTTCTGGCTGCAGTACAGACACACTGTCAGTCTCTCTGTGCCTCAGTTCCCCATCCTGTACAATGAGGATAACAGCCCTGCTCTACCGCACAGCCGTGCTGTGAGGGTAACTGCATTAAAGACGTGTGAAGTGCTCAGACACCACGGTGTGGGGGTCACAGAAGTACTTCAGAGAGAACAGGGCTTGCCTACAAAGCCACGCCCCTCAACTACGACGCCAGCTGCCCACTTTCCTCCGCCTACACTGGTAAAATCCTACGTCGGCTTAGTGGGGATGAAGGTGTAGCCACAAGTAGGAGAGAGGTACTTAGTGGAGCCAGTGCAGGGAAACCTGGATTGCCGGCTGTACCTGCTCTAAGATTAAATAAATGACTTCAGTCTTCAAGGCTATTCATCTTGTATCTTTCACCCACACTTAAAAAAAAAATTGAAAAAATAAATAAGATTAAAAGAAACCAACCCGTTACTCTATTAATAACGTCCGTGAGGAGACAACTCCTGCACAAAGGGTGCACCTGGTTACTTCTCTCGAGAGCTGGGGAGGAGAGGTGGACTCTGGCAGAGTGGGTACGTTGTTGAAAGCAAACTAGAGAACACTGACCCAGCCACTGAGAGATTCCACACATACTTCCCAGATACGCCGAGGCGGTTACATCTCGGCCTTGCGCTCGGCATGGCAGCAGTTATTAAGAAAACCAAACCCTTCAAAGGCGACAATGATGCCTGGGCATTAACGAGATGCCCCCGGCTTTGCTGCTTTGGAATGCTGGCTCTGCTTTGCGGTCAGCAACAAGGCTCTGGGAACCCTTTGGTCATGTTAAGCTATGTTACATGACAATCCAGCGGCACTTGCAGATGCAGGGAAAGGGAAACAAAGCAAACCAGATGACTGTGGATGGAAAGGGATTGTCTGCAGAAAGGGGGAGAGAGAAGAGCATTCCTTCGGATACTTTTTTTTGGCCGGCTGCGGACTGTGAGTTTTACTAATATTTCCATAATAAATAAAATAGAAGAGTGTGAAAGGCCATGTCGAGTGGTGGCAGCTCGACAATGGAATCTGCAAGTGTAGGGTGGATTCTGAGCACTGAGGAGGTGCAATTTATTTATAGGGCATGAGAGAGCACAAAAGAAATGCCTGGCCCCTTTAAGGCCCCTTAATCCAAACCACCAATGCAAAAAAAAAAAAAAAAAAAAAAAGGCTTCTCTCCACCAGAGTCTGAATGTGAAGCATGAAGGAAGTTAGAGCAACAATCTGGCATTGACACAGCACCATACATCCAGAGAGATCTGCACCTGATTCTTCTCTCATACCGCTTTTCCGCCAGTGTAATTCCACTGACTTCAATGGAATGACTCCTGATTGACATGATCCCAGGGGAGAATCCAGGCATTTGTATGTGGCTGTCTCGAGGGTGGGACGTGGCAGCTGCTTGGAGCATGACACAGCAGCTGAGCATGGGGACTATTGGAAAATCCGGCATTCAGATAAAACTGAAGCGAAAATTTTAGAGACGGAGAATGGTATTACTTACAGTGGAAATTCACCGGGTCAAAATAGGCCTTCTTCAGCCAAAATCCAGTGTCTTTCTTTCCACTATCATCTTAGGCACCTAAGATACACCCCATTTGCTGTTCTCAGTCTCCTTTGACAAGTGCCTACCTGAGCAGGGATGTTTCTTCTAGGGATCTGTCTTCACTGCAGAGTTAACTTAGGGGCTTAACACCTGGGTTTGCCTCGCTGGGGCGAGCTGCCATACTGAGTTACCCCTCTGGGTGTCACCAGAACATCTGGGGGCACATTGTTTGGTTCTCTGTGCTGCAGGAAGACAAGTCGCTCGGTGGTTCTTTCCCAGTGAATTGTGGGAGAACTTGTCTGTGTGTCTCGGCACACAAAGGGAATTATGGGAAGGCCTGGAGGACTATCAGCACTTGTTGAATTTAACCTGCCTACACTGCAAAATGGGCAGATTGCCAGCCCAAGTGAAAGCATCACTTTGGCTTTAGCCCAGGGGTAGGCAACCTATGGCACGCGTGCCGAAGGCGACACGTGAGCTGATTTTCAGCGGCACTCGCACTGCCTGGGTCCTGGCCACCAGTCCGGGGGGCTCTGCATTTTAATTTAATTTTAAATGAAGCTGCTTAAACATTTTTAAAACCTTGTTTACTTTACATACAACAATAGTTTAGTTACATATTATAGACTTATAGAGAGAGACCTTCTAAAAACGTTAAAATGTATGACTGGCCCACGAAATCTTAAATTAGAGTGAATAAATGAAGACTCGGCACAGCACTTCTGAAAGGTTGCTGACCCCTGCTTTAGCCTATGTCCCAGAGGAGCCAGCTAGCTTGGGTTAAAAGCAGCACCACACTCAGTTGAGAGGGTTTTGCGTGTGGATGGGAGGAAATTGGGGCAACACGCAAGTAAGAAACTTGGTTAACTCTGCAGTGAGGACAGCCCCTTAGATGGAGGTGAAGTCTCTTCAACATCCCCCACATATCTCCTGCTTATCCCATTAACCCTCATTAGTAGATTGCAAGTGCTTTCATACTCCACACAGGTCCAGCACTCTCAGGTCCTGTATGGGATTTTACTCCTATAGCCCCATGACAACAAGGTTTATCTTGCTAGGGTTAAAGTTCAAAAGAACTATCCAGAAAAAAAAATCTGCACAAATAATAAATAAATAAATAAATAAATACAAGTCAAACTTCCTCGCTGCTCTTCTGGATTGGCACTGCAACCCGGTGTCACCATCCCACTCCGGGGGTAGAAGTCTGGGGGTTGGAATTCCATGCAGGTTAGTTGCAGTGAAAAGTCACTCCCCTAACAGCCGTTCAGTGGCCTAGGTTCAGGGGCGGCTCTAGACATTTTGCCGCCCTAAGCACGGCGGCATGCCGCAGGGGGCGCTCTGCCAGTCGCCTGCGGGAGGTCCACCGGAGCTGCCAGCTGCCCTCCCGGGGACCGGCAGAGCGCCCCCCGCGGCATGCCACCCCAAGCACGCGCTTGGCGTGCTGGGGCCTGGAGCCGCCCCTGCCTAGGTTGGTGGGGTCTCAACCTGGTTGGTGGGGTCCACATCATCATTAGGGTTATGGGCAAATATCTCTGGAAGCGGTGTCTACTACAGAGCATCCTGAGAACCTTGTCTCCAGCAATGGAGTGTTTCTTTGGTCCCTCATGGACTGGTGTTGACATCACATATATAGCTTGATTCCCCTCTCAGTTACACCAGTGTTACACTAGTGTATCTCTATCAAAAATACAATGGCGCTTATTTCTGATTTATATCCAGGCGAGGGTAAGGAGAAGCCAACCCATAATCAATACCCCTATCGCACATTAATTAATGTGATTATCTCAGGGCCCTTTACAAACATATACTACTACTGACGTCTGTAACACCTTTAATCTCTTGACAAAACAGCTCTGAAAGGCAGATATAAGATCAATTTGATAGATAGATAGGGTTTTTTTTTAAGTCTAGGTACGTATATGGCTTGCAACCTTGTAGTATCTACATTAGAGCCCATCTACATAACAAGGCCCATTGAGTGCTAACAAGTACTGCAGGAACGCTGTGGGTTTGATTCCAGCAGGGAGAGTAGTTGAGTTTGGGTCAGGCTAAGCTCCTACCTAGCCCACGACATGACTAAAATTAAACTAAATGCTTTCCCCTGCATTTAAACTAAGAAAAGATTGAGTGTAGCTTGGGCTTAGCTAGCATGCATTAACTAATCCCGACTCAAATGCGACCACTTTTCTGACTCAAGGCAAACTCTGGGCTAACATGGTTCTATGTCACGGATAGGGGAAGTCATGTTGTAACTTGTTTGTTTCTTCAGATGGGAAATCCCCAGTGCTACATCTGTTCTCTCCCAACTGCACTAATGATAAAAAGATTGTGTTATAATGTGGAAGCCCCCAGCTGTTAGTTAGCCGTACTGGCTCGCAGTTCTTCTTGTAATGTAGATGTGCCTTTACAAATGCCTAAGACATCTAAAGTGTGGGGAAACTGAGGCACGGAGTGGTGAAATGACCTACCCAAGGTCACAAGAGGGGGCATATCCCCAGCTGGTGTCAATCTGCATAGCTTCTTTGACCTTAATGGCCCAGGGAGTCTGTAGCAGCACTGAGAATAGAAACAAGGTGAGGACTGATTCTCTTCTCACATCCTCCCATGTGACTCCGTTGACTTGACTTATGCTGGCACAGCAGGAGACTCGCACCTCAGTTCTCTTCCTGTCCTGGGCTTTAGCCATGAGAACATCCTGGAAGGAGAAACTCCCAGCACCCCCCCGTCCGTGACAATCAGGACCTTTGCTGGTAGCCTCAGAAGAAAGGTGAAGGAAGGAATGAGACACAGAGACCACACTCTCCTTTCATCCCTAAAGGGGATCTCTTCCAAACAGGCCTGAGTCACGCTGGAGGGCAGCTCATCTTGCCCATCCATGGCCTGTTCTAGAGGTGAAGCGAAGGAGAACTTTACCATTCAAGCACCTTTCACTAGCACCACCTTCTTTCCCTTTGTTTCCATCCCAGGAAAGCAGCTTAAAGGATCAGGCTGAAAAGCGCAGGCAGCACAGGATGTTTTTTTGGCTTCTAACACAAGAATGCAAAGCATGGTCTCTTTGGGAGAAGAGTTATGTATGGGCAAGTGTCTTAGCAAGCAGGTCACTGATGAGTATGGAAGAAGGGAGTGGAGGGGGAGGGAGAGCCGGGGGTCAGATGGCTGGTTTGGTCTTTTATACATCTTGGACAGAGGAGAGGCACACAGATGGCTTTGTGTTTTAACATGATTCTCATCAGTCAAGTCCATAATTGTGATCAAAACGCCCCCGTCTCGCTCGTCCCCCTCTCCCTTGCATCACAGCTGAGCAAGAGCTGGAGTGTACGTCTGGAGGCAGAAAGGCCAGGGCTCCACGTGAAGACAGACGGGGACTGTACGGAAAGAGAGTGGGTGAGTAGAGGGGTTTTCAAGGATGTGTATGAGTGTGTGAGAGGGTGGGTGAGTGAAAGTGTAAGGGGAAGGGTGTGAGTAGGAGTGTGCGCACGCACATATGGATGAGTGTGAGTACGACAGGGTGTGTGTCAGTGCAAGTGGGAGTGTATGGGTCTGAGTACGAGGAGGGAGTTCACCGTGCTCAGTTGTTTTCAGCGGTTCACATGGGAATTTTTCTACTGTTTAAGGTTGCCCACCAACCTACCTTGGAGTGGTGGGATGGGGGAGTGGGAAGGTTCCCCCTTTCCCTGACTGGGGCTGCAGAGGAATGTTGAATCCCCAATCCGTTTGGTCTCCGCCACGTGGAATATGCAGCCTTCCCTCTGGCAGCAGGAGCCCAGGCCCTGGACTGCGTGGGGGACAGAGCCTCTTCCCATCTGGGTTTTCCATCGGGAGCACCACACGGCGTGAAGTCCCGTCAGTTTCCTTGCCAAACGGAGCCAGGTGGAGAGGAGAGAGCAACAAGAACCAGAAGGAGAGGGGCGGGCTGGAGATGGTCAAACGCGGCTGGGGAGGATGGAATTAATCAGCTCTCTGGGTGGAATACTAAGAGTTCCTCAGCCCGTCATCTTCATTCTTCCCCCTCCTTCCCAAAGCCAGACACGATGAGAGACCAAGGAATGTTTCCTACTGTTAGAGGGAATTCGTCCACAAGGCCCGGCCCCATGTGGAAGTCATTACAGCATGGGAGTGGTAGGTGTTTTACACACACAGAGCTCGACGGGACAGGGAGAGGGGAAGGGGATCGATGCAGGAGACTGGCGAGAACGTGTCCGTAGCTGTGTGATTGATCTCGACATTTCTTGGGCACCCGGCACTGTGGTGTCTAGGCCCCAAGTGCAAGGAGGAAGGATTGCAATGATCTGGAGCAGAGAGCACATTGCTCCTTGCTGCGCCTTGGACTGAGCCTTGGACGTAGCAACTGCATCCTGCTAGGGCAAGTCAATGCCAGTGATGGGTGGCTCGGTATTCGGCAGAATGGGCACTGGTATAAGTGCTGCCACTGAGTGAGGATTTGGGGGCTTTTTTCATGACTTTTGCTGGTGCAACACGATCTTACCCCCTGCACCCTGCCAAATGGTTCCTTCCAGCCACCGGTACATCAGCCTCCAGATGAAGAGCTGAACAATGCCACCCGGGATTCCTGTCACGTCAGGAGACGCTCAGCTTTATGGCCTGCTGGTGGAGAACCGGGCCTGTCCATGTGTGGGAGCCCAGGACTGAAGGATCAGGGACAGTCAATGGCCCAGGAGAAGGTGGTTCCCTCGAGACGTGTGCTATCATCCAGCCATGGCCACTTTGTGCCAAGGCATGTTTAAATCATCAGCTCCAGGAATCTCTCTCTCTCCTGCCACTAAACAGTAGGTGCTGGCCACAATTAAGTGAAACAGCTGCTGCCCTATGTAGGCTGCAGTTTGACATATGTAACAGCTGCCTGTCTCAGGCCTCCCAAATACAGCCAACATTCTTCCACCCTTTCAGGAGTAGATAGGGAAGAAGAAAAGCAGCCACAGAAGGAGAAAAAAGAAACATGGCAGGCCACATCAGGATGGAAACAAAGCACTGCATTTCAAAGAGAATGCAGCCTGCTGGAGGGTGGGGGAGAAAGTGCATCAGAGAAACAGCTTTTAATAGGATCCCCGGCTCGCCCTAGCGAGATGGAGCCTTTATGGCAGGGGTGTCCGAAGGGCAGACTGCAGACCAAAGGAGTGCTAAATGCAACTCACGGCAGCTGTCGCCTTTCATAGGGAGGAGCAGCTCATGGCGACGACAGGCCCTGGGACATGATCTGAGCCAGCATTGAGCTTGGTGTTAAAGGATGAGAGAGCTGCAGACTGCTCTCAATCCCGCTACCGAGGGGCAGGGTCTGAGTTCCTAGAAATATTGCAGAGTAGCTGGCAGGCGGGTGACATTTGGAGTGGAAGCGCGGTTCCACTGAATATTTACTTTTTCTGAAGAAGGGTCTCCAGGACCGAGTGGCACACTGATCCATACCTGTGTACGACTGCCAGGGGAAAGGGATCACTACAGAAGGTGAATGCACAGAAGCAGCAACCTCCGCAGTCCACATCATCGTTAGGGTTATGGGCAATATGTCTGGAAGTGCCCGGTTAGTGGTGTCTACTACAGAGCATCCTGAGAACCTTGTTTGCCGCAACAGAGTGTTTCTTTGAATGCAGAGACTGTGCACATCCAGTCCATTCAGAACAGCCACCTCTCCTCTCCTCCCTCCCCCTCCCCACGCAGAGTTCTCCTTGTCTTGCCCTCTCTCTCCTACCACAGCTGGTTAAAATTATGCTGGAATTTTGAGTTTCTGTCAAGTGGATTTGGACCTGGTAAATCCCTCCCAGCCATCGCAGTGGCCTCCCAATGAACACTGAGGCTGCATGTAATATACATGATTTAAGAAAGGTGCTGCTGGCATTATTTCCAAGCGTGCTCCTGCGACGGGACAGAGAGCAGCTGAGGGGGGCTCCCTAGCTGACAGCATCTTTCAGATACGGGGAGGGGGGGAGAATCCTGAAGTCATTACCCGTGATGGTCCAGGGCGCTCTGAGGGCCACGGTCCTGTCACCTGGAGCGGCTCACCTTGCAAGGATAATGGGGGCAGGGGGTGGAACTAACACCAGCTCAGACTTGGAGAGATTCCAGTTCTTTGCCTTGAGAGACCACAGGAGCAAACAGGAAAACCCTGCCCGGCGCCAAGCCAGTGGGAAACCATGGCACAGAAGGAGAAAGACACTTTCTTGGCTGACACAAGGAAGCTAAGTCCTTTTAAAAAGTAAATAAATAAGTACATGAAATAATGCCCGTAAAGGCTGAAGCTAAAGGATTCCCTCCTTCCCCACCGACGCTTTGTTCTGGAATCCAAAGCTCTCCGTCGTCACCTCGTTAGGGGCCTTGTGTGTTTTCTTTCCCCTCCTCTGGGCTGTGTCCAACCAACCTTCTGTTACCATCACCCTCCCTCCCGCACGCTCACTGCACGTACTGCTGCTGATGGGAACACAGACAATCACTGCTTCCCTCCAGTCTCATTTCTCAAGTGTCCACTTGCTGATGTCCTGGTGATGGGCCCTAAACTGCTAGCTCTGATGCCCTCCTCCTGCCCCAGCCACTGGATAAAGCTATAGAGTGTGACAGCTTGTCACAATGAGCTGAGCCCGCTAGTCTGCCTGGCTTCTATCACCAGCTGCGTTTCCACCTGCAGCGTGGACAGCTGCTGGATGAGGACCACACCTTAGAAGGCTGCAGAGAGGTGGAGAGATTACACAAGGGACTGAGATTCCTGTGATGGGTGGCTGTGTCCTGAAACCATAAGTGGGTTTCTCATCACAGCCTGAACAAAGCCAGGCAGGTCTCACCTGGACATAAACCAAGGTGCAGCATGAGGAGAGCTACAAGGTCCGGTGCTTTCTGCAAGCCCCTCTGCACAGAGGCGATGCAAGGAAGGGTGGTTGGAACCCTTTGCAGGATGTAACAGACTCTGAGTCCCTCTTTGCAGGCAACCATAACACTCAGCTGTCCTCAGCGTACATCTTAGTAAGCACCCTGCAGGGCCTCGCAAAGACTCTAAGGATCCCAGTCACCAACTGGCTATACTGCAAGGCAGCTGCAGAGAGCATAAGAACATAAGAACGGCCAAACTGAGTCAGACCAAAGGTCCATTTAGCCCAGTGTCCTGTCTTCTGACAGAAAGGTAATCATCAAGTGATCCATCCCATGTCACCTATTACCAGCTTCTGCCAAACAGAGGCTAGGGCACCATCCCTGCCCATCCTGGCTAATAGCCACTGATGGACCTATCCTCCATGAATTTATCTAGTTCTTGTTTTAACCCTGTTAAAGTCTTGGCCCTCACAACATCCTCTGGGAATGAGTTCCATAAGTTGACTGTGCATTGTGTGAAGAAATACGTCCTTTTGTTTGTTTTAAACCTGTTGCCTGTTCATTTCATTTGGTGACCCCTAGTTCTTGTGTTATGAGAAGGAGTAACACTTCCTTATTTACTTTCTCCACACCCGTCATGATTTTATAGACCTCTGTCATATCCCCCTGAAGTCATCTCTTCTCCAAGCTGAAAAGTCCCAGTCTTATTAACCTCTCTTCATATGGAAGCTGTTCCATGCCCTAATCATTCCCTTATTCTTTGAGAAGAGGCATGACTGGATCAAGAAGATTCTTGCCCCTGCAGTGATATCCGCATCGGAATGCTAAGCCTCTGCAGGATTTCCTGCTGAGAAGGACCAGTTGCTTGGTCGTCCCATAAACCCTGCTGGTATCACCTTGCCAGTTGGTAAGGACCAGAGTGAAGGCACTGGACAGGCTGCTGAGGGAGGCAGTTAACGCTTTGCTTTGGGAGTGAAGGGTCACCCCGGGCTAACAAGTACTATAAACCTGTAACAGAAAAAGTGAAACAGGTTCTTCTGAATGCTGACTTCTCGAGAGCTGTCAACAGAGTCCCCTTATGTCTTCATTACAGATATGACATTATTGTTGAGGGACTCCAACCGCGATTAGGGAGAGAGCTAGTGAGGCCCTTCGCTTCACAACGGGGTTTTGACGACAAATGCAGTTTTCATTCAAATAAAAAGAACATTTTCAAAACTGTATACATTTCAACAAAAGTTCATGTTTGGGGAAGGCAAATGAAGCATCTCAACCATGCTGATATGTCCTGTTTCAGCTTTTTCAGAATGGAATGTTGCACGTTTTCATTTCAAAATGACTTTTCACAACAAAATTCACTGTTTTTTACACATATAGTTTAAAAAGGTCAAGCGAACTAAATGTTTCAGATTTATCAAAATTAAATGTTTTAGTCAACCCAAATTAATCCCACTTTTGCAGGAAATTTCCATTGGTTGTTTTTCCATTTTGGAACAGAAAAAAAAATTTGAAATCACAGAATTTCCCATGAAAGGGAAAATTCGGTCCTCACCCTGCTCAAATTAGGACCCATTTGTGCTATGCATTGTACAGAAACTTCGTAAGAGACAGTCCCTGCCCTGAACAGCTTACAATCTAAATAGAGAAGACAGATAAATGACAGGAGGGAAAACAGAGGGGAAGAGACATGGCCAAGGTCAACCTGAAGATCAGTAGCAGAGAAGGAAATAGAGCCCCACTCTCCTGACTTTAAGGCTGGTACCTTATCCCCTGAGCCATACTTTTTGTCCAGAAAGATCACTGGGAAGGTGGTAAATGAGCAGTCCCAGGGCCAATCAAGATCCTGGGTTTGGATGCGAGTGCAGCACAGAGAAAAGTGTGTGGACGTGTGTGTGTGTCCACATGCATACATGTCTGCATCCCAGACAGGTTAGCAACCAGCAGTGGATTTCCTGACTGGCAGTAAAAAAAAGACATCAAAGATCTAGTCTCAGTAAAAGTCAGTATTTTTTTTTTTGGTAACATAGCTATAAAAACGGTAAATTAACTTTGAGACATTTCCCCCCCTTACTCCAGTGTAAACTTCTGAGTATACAAGAAGTTTTAATATATAATCTAGATTTATGGCCTTTTGCCTTTTCTTTTGGCAGATGAAAAGGTGGGTTCTGAAAAAAAGGAAAAAGAAAAGAAAAAAAAGCACACACACATGGCCATAAATAGAAGTTATACAAATACAAAGTTGTTTGGAAATCCTAATTTTCCAGGCTATTGTATGACTGTGTGTGTGCATATATGATAAATATGTATATGATATAAGTTACATTATATATATATGATAATTTATTGACCTTTCTTACTGTCTGGAAATTTGCCAGTAAAAAAAAAAGCTGGAATGTCAGTACACATATTGGATGTTGTCAGCAATTTTTCTTTTTTCAGGTTGGCTTCCCTAGAGTCCGAGGGTCAGATTCAGATCCAATGTAAATTATTATTATTTATCTGTATTACAGCTGCACATCAACATGCCTACCGAGAACAGAGCCCCACCATGGGAGGTGCTGTTCAGATGCAGAGCTCCGACCCCAAGAAGCTTACAATCTAAACAGATAAGACCTATGAAGAGTGGGAGAAAGAAATGATCATCATCTCTATTTTACAGATGGCACAGAGAAATTAAATGACTTGTCCAGGGTCACATAGGAAATATGTGGCAGAGCTGGAGGAATGAAGCCAAGTATCTTGAACTCAAACTTGCCCCTTACTCGGGGTACGTCTTCACTACCGGACGTATCGGCAGGTAGCAATCGATTTCTCGGGGATCGATATATCGCGTCTCATCTAGACGCGATATATCGATCCCCGAACGCGCTCCTGTCGACTCTGGAACTCCACCAATGCGAACTGCGGTAGCGGAGTCGACAGGGGGAGCTGCGGACGTCGATCTCGCGCCGTGAGGACGGTAGGTAACACGATCTAAGATACTTCAACTTCAGCTATGCTATTCACATAGCTGAAGTTGCGTATTTTAGATCAATTCCCCCCCCTAGTGTAGACCAGCCCTCTTCTCAGGAGACACTACTGAAATCAGACCCAACATAAAGGGAGTGCAATGCCACTGGAGACAAGTTTACCAGCTGTGAATTTGGATCAGAAGGTGGAAAAGTGGAAAGGTGTGTACATGAGACTGGGCTGGGGCCATGCATGTCTACGGCTTCTGCAGGGCTTCAAGCACACGTGGGGGTGCTCTAAAATAATCAAGTGAGTGGACACACAGGCGTGCACAAACTGGAAGGCGTGACGGTGGGCTTGTCTGGGTGTCCGTGGCCACGCACTGGCATTTTGGCATGGATGCACGCTCCCTTGCCCATGCAGAGGGAAGGGGAAGATTTTACCTGCTACGGGTTTGCTCAGCTTTGGTTTGACGCACGACTGAAAGAGCTCCAGTCTCTCTCCTTTTCTTCCCCTCTCCCACACGTGACAGTACAACGCCACCAAAACGAGCCCATCCTCAGCCGTCGCTGGATGTACCCCTGGCATGTCAATAACGACAGACCATTTCCACCACTCTCCAGGCAACGCCGCTGCTCGGTTGGACTTTACTGCAGATCAGAACAGCAAACCTGTGTCCTCAGATGACCCCCCAGCCCCCTTCCCCCCCGAAGCGGCCAAAGAAAACCGACATGCTATATTTGTTTTTCAAGCCAGGGCCAGGAACGATTCCCGTAAGGCTTGGCCTGGCTTAATGGAGCTGTGTCTGTGCCGTGCCTCTAAGCCTGCATTTGGCAAAGGGGTCGGTGTTGCTTTCTCGCCTGGCTCGGATGGGATGCGGTGGTGTTTGCTTAAGGTAATTCAGAAGTGAGGAGAAGCAGCAGCAGAAGGAAAAAAGAAAAAAGACGGAGGGATGGAGGGGAGAGTGAGAAAAGAGGAGGGGGGGAGGAACGACTATGATTTACAGCATCTCACTGCCGTTCTGAAACAAACTTGGCTGCACACGGCGTTTCAAGAGAAGTCTGCGAAGAGGCTCACCGACGGAACAGCTGGGGCTGCAGCAAGGCTCCGAGCACTGCACCAGGCTTCTCTGGGACCCTCCCCGCCTCATCTGCGTCACACAGGCTCCTTCTCCTCTTCCAGCCTCTTGCTCAATCGAGGCAGCAGGCTGGATGTTTTTCTTGGAAGAGGCCTCCACTCCAGTTGTTCAGGGGCAAGCTCTGCTGTCTGTTGTCCAACAACCTGGCCAGTGGCTGGCGATAGCAATGCCAGGCGAAGCCATTCATCACGGGCTGGAGACGGAGCAGTTTGGGATGACTTTGTCCCGTACGGGCAGAGAAACAGAGGTTAAGCTTAGAGACCCTTCTGGTCCTTTTTGACCCACTCAGGTGATGAGATCACAAGGAATCTCCAAACTCAGAGCTGCTTTCCTAGGAGAAGTAGCAAAGGCATTAACCTCTCCTCACTATGAAACTTCATCACCTTCAGCTGGGGACATTCCACTGGCTGCCCAGTTTTGCTCAGATGTTGTGGCCTGGGGCAGCTGTCCATAAAACAGTTTCATTTGTATTCATCGCACAAGCCATGGGAGCAGGGCATGCACATCCTTAATAGCCATGAACCCCAGAGAGGCACTGGAAAGGCTTGGGAATTAGAGACAGGAGCAGCTCTGAGAGCAAGAGGCATCCAGACAATGGGCAAGAAGGTAGCCAGAGATCTGGAGACATTTAAAAGGTTATGGTTATTTTTCTAAGATGTTCAGAAAAGGTTGGTCTCAGTTTAACACCCACCAGCAGCAGAACAAAGTGGAATGGGGATGGGTGGCACCATCTTATGTGGCAGGGACAAGAGTGTCATGAAAACGCGACGCCATCCTATGACCTGCCTCGCTAGACCAAACTATCTGTCTCGCCAATCTCCTCTCTCTTGAGTCTTGACAATGGCCAGAACCAGCCATTTCAGAGGAAGGTGAGAGAAAATCCTGCTCTAATACATATATATGGCACCTCCTGGCCACTGAGCGCCTGATTCTCCGTTGATTCTTCTTTGAGTCTTGTAAAGTCTGTTTTTTCCTCATCTTGACACTGCCGCGTGGCAAGCATTTCTGAAGTTGCAGCTCTATCTAATCCATTCCTAGGGAGCCCATTTATATGGCATCTGAGCGTCACGGTATGGAGGTTTCTTTACAAAGACGAATACATAAATAACTCCTCCCTTATTCTGGTTTTCATGACATAGCTGCCTGCGCCCTGGGGATGAGCAAAGTGCAGCATGTTTGCAGGAGCAATCACCCACTTCCGGTTTGTTCTTGCTACAGGTTATTTAAGAACGAGGCAGTGAGCAGAGTCAGCAACCACAGGACACAATGGTGCTATGTGTGCTGATTTGCATTACAGTACAACCCCCTAAAGCAACCAGGGTCAGGGCTCCACTGCACACGGGAAAACGGCCCCTGCCCTCAAGAGCCTAGAGTGTTTTGCATCAGACGGGGACTATGTAGGGCCAGGTGAGCAGAATGTGGGCAGGTGTATCAGGTTGCAGGAAAGCTGAAATCTCTGGGAGAACTGCAGCCCTGAATCTCAGTAAGGTGCAGCCCAAAGCATCACTAGATCTTTGACTCAGCTAAAGAGTCACAACATTCACAGAACTAAGGAAGAAAAGGAAGTACAGCTAGGCCTAATTTGCAACGTTTGGATCAGGATCCAGATCTGAATCCAGCTTTGCCCAAATGTTGGATGCTTTGGGACTCAGGGTTGGTTTGCTGTAAAATTTTGACCCAGAACTAAACCTCCTCACGATGGGTCACGGGGTTTGGGTGTGCCCACACTCCCTGAATAAAATACATGTCTTGTAGCCTTTGAGGAGGGTGAATTTGGCCAGAGCAGGACATATAATGTTATTAGGTTCAATTCCACCCTCTTTTGCCTGTCCACCTCAACCCAGATTTACATTATCCCCTGCTGTTCCAGTACTAGCCTCTGGCTAGCAGACACTGGCATCTGACCCGATTCACAGCGTCACCACCTTAGTTTAAAATCCAAAATGCTGATGCTTGGAGAGAGCAGGGAGAGATACAGACTCCCAACTGTTTTGCTTGTTAACTCGGGAATGTATGCCAATTTCATTCCCCGGCTATCAGTATGGCTGTGCGGTGGACCTGCTGAGCCTGGTAGGACTCAGACATAAGGGAGGGCAGGGATGCTCTTTTGCTACACACCCACAAGAGAACACACAAGTGGCATAAAACCACGTCCAACAGACTCATGAGCATCTGTGTTTCCTTGTCTCCCTTCTTGCCAGTCTCACTCTGGAAAGCAAGACTGCATCCCATAGGAATACCGCCAGCTGCACAAAACCGTGCTCACAGCTTCATAGATTTTAAGGCCCGTTAAGATCCGCTAGGCTGACCTCTTGCCATAGAATTTCATCCATGCTGTAGTTTTACCGTGATAAACAATGACTTTTAGGAATTAGGATGAGACCTCACCAAATGCAAGTCACTTGGCATATAAGCAGACCTCCTCAACTGCTGTATTTCAGCATGTCAGGGCTTGTCTAAACGGTACAGCTTTCGGAGTATAGCTATGCTGGCAGAATCCCATAGTGGAGACAGTGTAAGCAAACAGAGTAAGTTCTTCTACCAGCATAGTTCACAGCACCTCCATGAACATTAGCAGGAGCACTCTTCTGTCTGCATAGCTGCATCTATACAGAGGGTTTTGCTGACGGAGCATGACAGCTAGGACAGCGAGGGGGGGGTGATTTTTTTCACACTCCTAGCTGACATGGCTACGTCATCAAAACTTCAGAGTGGAGACTAAGCCGCAGAAGTGGCAGTTCCAGGTAAGGGAAAAAAGTTGCTATTTGTAGCCTTTGATTAAGGAGTAATTGCCTAATTACTGAAGAACTTCGAAGCAGGCTTTTTCCCAATCTGTCTACAACAATGTCCATACAGCAAAGAGTCAAACACTCCCCTTTTCCTGGGATTTGGGTATTGTTTACAAAATCTTTGATAATAAGATAACAAAGTTCAGCTCAAGCTTACTCCCAGAGCATGGCTGCTCCTATGGTTCCTCCCTCAGGCCTGCTCAGCCCACACTCTAGATCCTCACTTCTCAGAGAATGCTTCTTTCCTCCCTTATATCCAGATTAGGTAACAAGCCCCCAGGCCTCAGGGAGTAAGCAGAACCCATGTCACCCTCTCCCTGCAGGAACAACATGTGCTAACAGGATGGCATGTTTCAGGCAAAATCTGCCATTCTTTTACATTCAGATTTCTCCAGAATCAGCATCCTATCTGTATCAGGGGTTTGAGAGGTTCTCTGTCACTCTTCCCTCCTGTACACAGCCAAAGTTGGGCAGGGGGGTTCTGAAGAAGGCCTCTAGTGCCACATGGCGCGTGAAAGTCCTGTGTGCAGAATCCTTAATAATCTTGGGAGAGGATCCCAAAAATGTAAATGTCATTTAAATATAGCTTTTAAAACTGTGACTCAGGAGGCACTGGGTGATTGAGAGCACTGGAACACGGAGCCTTCCACCTCTACAGAACCGGTTCCAAGCCAGCCCAGGTTAGCAGTGATCACAGGTTACCATCCGATGGCTGTCTGTGGAGTCATCAGTGGAATTAGCTGGTCTCGCTCCAATTCTTAACCGTCATCACAACGGGCACTAACTGCCCCTTGGTTGGCATAGGGACCAAGGACTGAAAGGGCTATGGAGTCATAGACACCACACCTAAGAAATGCCATCGATAGATCTCATTCTGTTCCCAATAGTGGTAGAAGCAGAGGCACGAGAGTAGGCGAACAGCTTACCCTGCTATATGTGCTGCGGACGGAGGGCACCACTGTTTAGAGGTGACATTCCAGCCCCCTTTTCTCCATCACAACGTTCCGCAAACAAACTTACTTCCACGCCACCCAAATCTTGACGCTGACTGTAGCTGCCAAGGGCCAGAGGGAGGCGTTTGCAAAGGGGAGAACTGAGCGAATCCCTTAGAAATACAAAAGCTCTGCAAGTGAAGAGCGCGATTGTGCCTTTGGGAGCAGCCCTGAGCAGGGGACAGCTCAGAAGCTGCACCGCTCTGGGAGTAGCCCTGGGAGACACTGTGCCTCAGAGACACACGTCTATGACACAAATCCATCCCTCCTTTCCCCTTGTAGCCAGGTGGCTGGGGGAGTAATGTACATCTCGCCTATGCCCACCGCAACTCACAGCACCTCTCACACTGGCTCAGAAACATCAACCAGCCGGCGAGAGGAGTGAAGCTAAGACTCCCCCCATTCCTTGCCCATTTCCTGCCCACCTGCTCCAGGGAGGTGAGGAGCCTCATTTGTTGTGTGTGTGTGTGTGTGTAGGGAGTGGGGCTCTGATTCCGTAGCGTGGGCACAGAATCCAAGTCACAAGCCAGCTGTTAAGAAAGGAAACACACGCAGACTGGAAAGGCCGGGACCGCCTGAGTTTGGAGAGACCCAGACAGGGCCCCCTTGCCTTCTCAGCCAAGAAAGGATGGAGCAACCCAGCTGTTCAGGCTTGGCCTATTCCTGCATGGCAGCTGGAAGAGAGAACCAAGCAGAGAGGGGGAGGGGGTTATAAACTTTACCCTCCCCTGCTTTAAATCCCCCCCCCCCAAAGGGTGAAATCAGGACATAACAGAAACAGAGAGTCATTTCAAAGGGATTTTTTTTAAGGTTTCACCAAGGCTTTTGCTTTACCCTAGGGTGTCCTTTGCAAATCAGGCCTCACTGCAAGGGCTATTGGAGACGACTCTGACATCATCAGGGAAAAGGTCCCCAAACTCTCGTTAGAAAGGGGAAAGAGGGGGGGAAAAAAGATTGATTCCTCCCCTCCCCCAACTACTTTAACCTTTGCAGAACAGTAAGGAGAGGCTGGCTACAGAACAAAAAGCCAGCAATCGAAAAGGCCCCAAGATCTGCTTCCCGGTGACAGACAGAGAGAGAAAGTGAGAGTGTGTGTGTGCGCGCGCATGCAAATACAAAGGGCCTCAGCAAGCTTTAATGTCGCAGACAAATCCCCAGGAGCTGCACCTACGCTCGGATCTGGCTGTGCCATATCAGCAACAGCCAGGGGAGACGCAGCACCCAAGACACACTGAGGTCAGAACAGCGCCCCTCACTAGCCACTGGAGACTTGTATTTTTCCCGGGCGTACATATACATCCTCATGCTTGCTCTGGGTTATAATTAACCCCTTGTTAGCTTTGAAATGGAAATCAGTCTTCTAGCCAGGCCAGCTGGTTACTGCACAGGAAGGAAAAACTGCCAGGTTTGGAAGGGTGGGTGGGGTTGGGAGGCCGTAGGCAGGTATTGGAGGATGCTTGTTCTTTTAAGAGGGGATGGCAGTCAGTCACATGATCTAGAGGTTAGAGCAAGGTACTGTACTGGGAGGTGTGAGTTCTCTTCCTGGCTCTGCTGACGACTCATTGTGTGACTTCGCCTCTCTGTGCCTCAGTTTCTCCACTGCTAAACTGAGGGGAGCTGATGTACACTTCTATTGCACTCTTCATCTGATTATCTCAGGAGGTGCGTATCACAGTCCTCATTTTACAGAAGAGAAACAAAGGCACAGAGTGGGTAAGTGACTTGGCCAGGGCCACTTGCAGTGGCTCTAACCCTGGCTGCCAATACTTCCCTACCACTCAGGAGGGTTGTGAGGCTAGTCATTCATGTATGTAAAGTCCGGTCTGATCCCCAGAGAGAGAAGATACTGAAGAAGGTCCGAGCATGGTTATCTGCAGCAGGCTGTCCAAGCAGGATCCTGCTTTGAGGAATACGTTGCTATTCCAGTGATGAGCGAATGTGTGTGGAGGAGAGACAGAGGGGGTGGATTCAAACATCCAGCAGCCAGTGGGCATTGCCAGAAAAATCAGCAGGGACTGAACATCTCTAAGAGAAGCCCAGCCAAACCCACTTTCTTTTACCTGATAGAAACCATGCACCGCCCAGGACCTGAAACCATGAACTGGGCCAGGGTCACTCAAAAATGGTCCCTGCTTTGGGAACCCTGTTTCTGACGAATGAGGAGTTTTGTCTGCAGTGACATAGGTAAGGGAAGGAGGGCTCCACACCTGCTGAAAATGGAAAGAAGGATAGTTCAGTGGTTAGCCTGCTCACCTGAGAGTCAGGCAACCTGACCTCTGCCACAGACTTACTGCATGACCTTGGGCAAGTCACATAGGGTATGTCTACACTGCTGCCTGAAATATGATTGCAATCAGGTAGGCACACCTGTGCTAGCACGGGTAAAAACAGCAGGGTAGGTGTGGGGGCATGAGCTATACAAGCACCCAGGGGCTCTGGGGGCTCACTCCACATATACACTGCTATTTGTAACCATGCTAGAACATAACATAAGAACGGCCCTACTGGATCAGACCAAAGGTCCATCTAGCCCAGCATCCTGTCTTCTGACAATGGCCCACACCAGGTGCTTCAGAGGGGATGAACACAACAGAAGCAATGTAAGGAAGGGTGGTTGGAATCCTTTGCAGGATGTAACAGACTCTGAGTCCCTCTTTGCAGGCAACCATAACACTCAGCTGTCCTCAGCATACATCTGAGTAAGCACCCTGCAGGGCCTTGCAAAGACTCTGATGATCACAGTCACCAACTGGCTATACTGCAAGGCAGCTGCAGTGAGCATAAGAACATAAGAACGGCCAAACTGAGTCAGACCAAGGGTCCATCCAGCCCAGTGTCCTGTCTTCAGACAGTGGCCAATGCCAGGTGCCCCAGAGGGAATGAACAGAACAGGGAATCATCAAGTGATCCATCCCCTATCACCTATTACAAACTTCTGGCAAACAGAAGCTAGGGACACTATCTCTGCCCATCCTGGCTAATAGCCATTGATGGACCCATTCTCCATGAATTTATCCAGTTCTTTTTTGACCCCTGTTATAGTCCTGGCCTTCACAACATCCTCTGGTAAGGAGTTCCACAAGTTGACTCTGCATTGTGTGAAAAAAATACTTCCTTTTGTTTGTTTTAAACCTGCTGCCTATTAATTTCATTGGGTGATCCCTAGTTCTTGTGTTATGAGGAGGAGTAAATAACACTTCCTCATTCACTTTTTTACTGCTAGCATGGATAGGTCTACCTAAGTTTCAATGGCACCTTGGGTTGCAGTGCAGACAGACCCTTAGTTTCTCTGTCTCTCACTTCCCCACCTGTAAAATTGAGATAACAGCACTGCCTACCTCAGGAGTGTTATGACTCAGATACCACAGTAATGAGGGCCATATATGTACCTTAGATAAAATGGGCCTGCTTTGTCAAAGACCTGTGAGCTAGTCTTGCTTCACATGGGTCAGAGCTGCCCTGACAGAGCCCGGTCTGTGATATTCAGAATGGACGTGACTCCAAAGGGAACATCTGTTCAACACATGGTATTTTGGGCCTGGTTTTCCCAGCCTCAGACAGGCAGGTCCTTGCAGGCCTATCTAGTAAGGGGAGCGTGAGAAGCAGGCAGCTGCCTTTTGAGTGTTATCATTCTCCAAAGCACAGCCCAGACAAATTAGGCTGAGATGGGAAAAGATGCAAAGAATGGCAGATTGGGCCAACTGACTGAAGAGAGAAAAATAGGGTTGGTCTGCTGCTCCAGCCTCCCATCTCTCATATCATGCACCCCATACTCCAGCCACCTCTGCCGTGTCTCTCTTTTGGGAATCTCTGCACTGGCCTTCCCTCTTCTTCCACATGCACTGCAAACTTCCCCTCTCCTGCCTGGATGCGGACCCTCACTTCCTCCCACGTCCCCTTCCATTCTGACCAGCCTTTTCTTCTCAGGTCTGTGTCACCTCTCATGCTGCCTCCCCATAGAGGGACAGCATCCAAATGAATGCACATCAGGCCTGTCCAACCCAGTCACTTCTGGCACCCACCTCCTCTGACAGTCGACCATCCTGCTCTAAGGGTTTGTCTACACAGCAATTAGACACCCGCGGCCGGCCCGGGCCAGCTATTTTGGGCTCGCAGGGCTCAGGCTAAGGGGCTGTTTAAGTGCAATGCAGACATTTGGGTTCAGGCTGCAGCCCAAGCTCTGGGACCCTCCCACTTCACAGTATCCCAGAGCCTGGGCACCGACCTGAGCCTGAACGTCTACACTGCAATGAAACAGCCCCTGAGCCTGAGTCAGCTGGCACGGACCAGCTGTAGGATTTTAACTGCAGTGTAGACACACCCTTAGCCTGTTCTCTGCTGCATCTGCTCATGCAGGGACTCACTTACATGGCCCTTCCCACACCAAATAACAAATGGTCTCTCCCCGCTGCCTCTACCAGCAGCAAACGATGCCAAAATCTGCACCAGCTCAGCTGTACTGGCCAGCAAGTAGGGGAGGTTTGGCCAAGACTCCATCCATTTCCCGTTCCCCCTGTGCCCCAGACAGGCTGTTTACTCCTGCGCGTCTGGCCTCCAAGTCTGGGTGGCCCATGTAGGGTTGTGTGTGGGTGAGTCTCTTCTCTCTCTCTCTCATTCTTCTGTGCAGACGCATTGTCCAAGCCAGTACAGCCTACACAAATAACAATGCGCCTTGGCCCCATCAGCCACAGCAATATCTCTGAGTTACAGTTGACATTTATTTCCCATTCTTCCGGTGACATTAATACTGTGACATTTGCACGGCCGTCTATCTGACGCCCAGCGTCAATCTAGGGCTGTGTGTCCAAGCAGTCCTGTTGAGAAAGAGGTACCCTTCCTCTGGGACAGAGGTGCCTCTTTAAGGACTTGATCCTGCAAGGTGCCAGGTGCTCATTTCAACGGGAGCGGAGAGTGTGCAGCCAGTCCTCAGTCAGTACACAAGGTGCTGGGTCAATATGGACAGCTAGCAGTGGCTCAGGAAGTCAGTGGCTTCTCCTGAGTATTGATTCGGAAGCATTCTCCCCCGAGTCCCAGGTAACAGCGGCTAATTTCCTCTGATGCTGCTTGTATATAGCCTCATTCCTTCTGTATCACCACTGGATGAGGGTGTCTCTAAGCTAACAGGGTTCACCTGTTGAGTCCTTGGGACACCTCATCAAAGGAGACAGAGATAGCTGAGGCTCTCCTGGAAATTTGTTGGGATGGTCCTTTCCCTGCCACGGTGCTTGTAGCACCCTTCCCCATCCCCACCCCAAGATGGCACCTTTGAAAACATTTGCTTCCTGTAAGTTTTCACCAATCCCTGGCTTTGTAGAGTCTGGAGCCAGTACTGGCAGGTCAGGGCCAGAGAGGACACTGCCTTGATTTTACCCAGGACGTCTATGTGCCAGCTCCAGAGGGGGCTTTGTGCGGCACAGGCTAATCCCACGGGGGCGATAAAGATCTCCTCATCCCCATGGAAATCGAGCCGTGTTCCTCACATACCACTGTTAATTCGATTTTGCACAGTGCAAAGAGACCTGCCAAACCTTTATTGTTCTTACGACTTGAGAAGTGAGCTATGGAAGGGCCAGGCTGCTGGGGGGGGGAGGCTGCTGGGGGGAGAAGAGGCGTGGAGAGGGGGAAGCAGCTATACAGCTCCCAGGAGCCAGAGAGCTCTGTGCATTGTGTGTGTGCCTGCTTTAGTCATTCCGATTGCTCTCAATTCTTCCTTCTTCCTTACCCTCTCCCACCCCAGCGAGATCCCTATGATAAATGGTCATGCTCAGCGCTCTTTAAGCATGTCTTAGTTGCTCTCCTTGCAAAACAGGGGAGGAGGAGAAGGTCTGGGCGGGTATTTTATTTCGTGTACATTTTTAAGTGGGTATGATATCTTTTGGCTTCCAGCAAATAGAGTGCAGACAGATGTTGTGCGAGCTTCCTTCGCAGCTCTGCCAATGCACCCTGGACCCACCCTGCTAGTCCAATCCTGGGCCCCATTACAGCTCTGACAGTGGACATCAGTCCTGACCTGCAGCTCCCCTCTGATCGCATCCTGGCCCACACGCAGCTCTGCCAATCCACCTTAGTCCAGACCTGCAGTCCTGAGCTGACACACAACACTCTCTGGAGACCTCAGCTCTGACCTGCGGTGCTTGTTCCTCCATTCTGGAGCCTTGCCAGAGCTCTTCCAATGTAGCACATCAGCCCCTGTTATTTCAGTCCATCCCAAGAGTTTTGCCAAAAAACCCTCAATTCCAGCCTACGGCACCTGGGAATTTCCAGACCTTTGCGCTCACCCCAGTCACATCTGAATGTCTGGTGATTTTGGGATAGAAATATCCAGCCAGTTAGGAATAAGATATGGACGTATAAATCATTCCACTTGTCATCTCAGCAGAGGATGTAAACCTGGGGCTCCAGATGGGAGCGGCTTATTTTTCCTCCAACTTTTTCTTGAGTTTAAAGTTTCCCCTCTTCGGTTCCCTCGATGCCCTTAATTCTGTACCATTTCGCTTGATCTCTCATGACTAGTTCTGGAGGGTGGAGGATGTTGGGGCAGCAATGGAGCCTGGGGACAGAACCCTTCTGAAGTCTGAAAGTCGATAGGGCTGTAATAACATCCTCTATCGACAGCAATGACCATTCGGAGCAATACTCAAATAAAGGGAACACTGCATCATCAAAAAGGTAGACCACCTTTGAACAGCAAACTGCTGTTCACTAGCCTCCAGATACCACAGACAAGGGAGCCGCCTGCAGGGAATCTGTCAGTCCAGGTCCACTCAAATCCTGGCACATGTACAAGCGTTACAGCATGTGTTACTATGCAATTAAGGCTTGATCCAGTGCTAGTGAAGTTAATGGAAAGACTTCCATTGGCTCCTATGGGCATTGGATCAGGCTGGTGGAGAGCAAAGGCATGATCCAGTGGACTGATTACCAAATTCTTATCCCAGGTCTCTCTCTGTACTCCTAGATGAGCCAGTTAAGACTCCACTTCAGTTTCCCCAGCTATACAATGGGGGAAATACAGGGCAGTAGCCACTATCCCATAGTTAAGGTTGGGAACTTAGGGCTGGTCTACACTGGGGCGGGGGGTGGATATTGATCTAAGATACGCAACTTCAGCTACGCTATTCACGTAGCTGAAGTCGAAGTATCTTAGTTCGACTTACCTGGCCGTCCTCCTGGTGGCGAGTCGACTGCCGCGGCTCCCCCGTCGACGCTGCTTACTCCTCCTGCCGAGGTGGAGTACGGGCGTCGATTCACAGATCGATTTATCGCGTCCAGACGAGATGCAATGAATCGATCCCCGATAGATCGATTCCTACCCGCCGATCCGGCGTGTAGTATAGACATACCCTCAGTTTCCAATAGGAGCCCAATTTTGTCCCATCTCTTAAAAATCCACCAAAAAATGAAATATTAGCCTCAAAATTGTTATGTGCCATCTGTAGCCAAGGGTTGAATTTTTAAAATAATTTAGACAAGAGGTTCATTCATTACGAGAAATTTAAATACAGCCATTCATGAGAGCCCAAAGAGTCTTCTAGAGGGTTTTTTGTTGTCCCACTACGTAAACTAAATGAATTTACCTGTAGAAACTCACATGCATGTCAAGGAAAGTTTAAGGCATACCACAAATATTTTCAATTATGCAAACCCTGAGTAGATTATTAGCAGAGAGGTATCAAAAGCAACTGCATTAATGGCATATAATTTTGCTGTTCATTTAGCTCTCAGTTAGCTACTGAGATCTGCTGCAATGTCAGATGGTGTGGTGAGTGTAACCCTTGGACATATTTTGCAAAAATTAATTACGGGGGTATTGAGTTATTGTCACTTTAATAATAACAACAAAATAATAACATCTAGCTCTTCGACTGTATTTTACATAAGTAGGTCTCAAAGCGCTTTACGCATGAGGTGACAATATCACTCTCTGTTTTACAAATGGGGAAACTGAGGCACCAGGAGGGGAAGTTACTTGCCGAAGGTCACCCAGCAGACCTGGGAATAGAAGTCAGATCTCTAGAGTCTCAGTGCAGTGCTCTACCCATTAGATGACACTGCCTCCCTTTAAGAGGAGTGACTTGACAGGCGGGATCTTGTAAGGAGGCATTTCAAGAGAAAGTGAAACTGGAGTATCTATTGAGAGCCTCCAGGCCTGACAGCAAAGAGGAAGAAACTGATGACTGATGCTCTAAGGAAAGAGTTTGAGTATCATTAGCAGCTGGTTACTCACCTGTCCTCCTGCTTTCACTGCCTGAGTAGGCATCAGAACGCACAGCTGAGCTTACTGCTGCTAGGAAGGCTTGAAAGGAGATTGATGTATAGAGCTGCAGGTGAGGTTATTCTTGGCTGGATGGTTGCTACTGCAGTGTAGTAAGCAGTCTCTTCCTGGCCAGGACTAAAGGAGATGCAGTGTGCTGACAGTAGGCAGCATAGGTGGCCTTACTCAGTCTTGGAGCCAGAAAGAGCCAAAAGGTCTGTCTGTATCCAGCACCATCAATAAAGAATCCATTTTACAGTCATTAGGTCAATCAGAAAGGCTAAGGCACAAAATGAGTTATGCCTAACAAGGGATATAGAAGACAGTAAGAAGAGGTTCTATAAATACATCAGGAACAAGAGAGAGATGAAGGGAAGTGTAGGTCCACTACTTAGCAGGAAAGGAGAGCTAATAACAATGACATCAAGAAGACAGAGGTGTTCGATGCCTATTTTGTTTCAGTCTTCTCTAAAAAGGTTAATTGTGATCAGATGCTTAACACAATTAATATGATCAATAAGGGGGAAGGAACACAAGCTAGAATGTGGAAAGAACAGATTAAAGAATATTTAGATAGGTTAGATGCATTCAAGTCAGCAGGATCTGACAAATTCATCCTAACTTAAGGAACTACCTAAAGCAATCTTGGAACCATTAGTGATTATCTTTGAGAACCTATGGAGGACAGATGAGGTCCTAGAGGACTGGAGAAGAGCAAAGGCATTACTTATCTTTTAAAAGAGAAATATAGTGGACCTGATACCTTTGATACCTGAAAAGATATTGTAACAGATTTTTAAACAATCAGTTTGTAAGCACCTAGAGGACAAGATAAGTAATAGCCAACATGGATTTGTCAGGAACAAACCATGCCAAACCAACCTAATTTCCTTCTTTGATAAAGTAACTGGGGCCTAGTGAATAGGGGGAAGCGGTAGACATGATATATCTTCATTTTAGAAAAAGCTTTTGACACACATGACATACTCATAAGTAAACCAAGGAAATGTGTCTAGATTAAAATTAGATGGGTGCAAAACTGGTTGAAAAACTATACTCAAAGAGTAGTTTTCAATGCTTTGCTGTCAAACTGGGAGGATGTATCTAGTGGGGTCCCACAGGGCTCTGTCCTGTGTCCGGTACTAGTCAATATTTTAATTAAAGACTTGTATAATGGACTGGAGAGTGTGCGTACAAAATCCTAGAATCATAGAATATCAGGGTTGGAAGGGGCCTCAGGAGGTCATCTAGTCCAACCCCCTGCTCAAAGCAGGACCAATCCCCAACTAAATCATCCCAGACAGGGCTTTGTCAAGCCTGACCCTAAAAACCTCTAAGGAAGGAGATTCCACCACCTCTCTAGGTAACCCATTCCAGTGCTTCACCACCCTCCTAGTGAAAACGTTTTTCCTAATATCCAACCTAAACCTCCCCCACTACAACTTGAGACCATTATTCCTTGTTCCATCATCTGCTACCACTGAGAACAGTCTAGAACCATCCTCTTTGGAATCCCCTTTCAGTTGAAAGCAGCTATCAAATCCGCCCTCATTTTTCTCTTCTGCAGACTAAATAATGCCAGTTCCCTCAGCCTCTCCTCATAAATCATGTGCTCCAGCCCCCTAATCATTTTTGTTGCCCTCCGCTGGACTCTTTCCAATTTTTCCACATCCTTCTTGTAGCGTGGGGCCCAAAACTGGACACAGTACTCCAGATGAGGCCTCACCAATGCCGAATAGAGGGGAATAATCATATCCCTTGATCTGCTGGCAATGCTCCTACTTATACAGTCCAAAATGCCATGAGCCTTCTTGGTAACAAGGGCACACTGCTGACTCATATCCAGCTTCTCATCCACTGTAACCCCTAGGTCCTTTTCTGCAGAACTGCTGCCTAGCTGCTCGGTCTCTGATCTGTAGCAGTGCATGGGATTCTTCCATCCTAAGTGCAGGACTCTGCACTTGTCCTTGTTGAACCTCATCAGATTTCTTTTGACCCAATCCTCTAATTTGTCTAGGTCCCTCTGTATCCTATCCCTACCCTCCAGCATATCTACCACTCCTCCCAGTTTAGTGTCATTTGCAAACTTATTGAGGGTGCAATCCGTGCCATCCTCCAGATCATTAATGAAGATATTGAACAAAATCTGTGATACCAAGGTGGGAGGGGTTGCAACCACTTTTGAGGGCAGGATTAGAATTCAAAATGACCTTGATAAACTGGAGAACTGGTCTGAAATCAACAAGATGAAATTCAATAATGACAAGTGCAAAATACAAATCAAACACACAACTACCAAATGGGGAATAACTGGCTAGGCAGTAGTACTTCTGAAAAGGATTTGGGGGTTATTGTGGATTACGTGAGCCAACAATGTGAAGAAGTTGCAAAAAGGGCAAATACTGTGGGATGTATTAAGAGGAGTGTTGTATGTAAGACCCAGGAGGTAATTGTCCCACTCTACTTAGCACTGGTGAGGCCTCAGCTGGAGTTCGGTGTTCAGTTTTGGGCACCACACTTTAGGAAAGATGTGGACATACTGGAGAGAGTCCAGAGGACAGTAACAATGATAAAAGGTTTAGACAACTGGAGCTGGAGCAAGCATAAATAGCAGTGTAGCCGTAGTTACACGGGTAGCAGCAGCCCAGGATGAGCTGTGCCGGGTACAAGCCCACCTGTAACCTGAAGGTGCTAAAGGAATATTAACAATAACAACCAGGGAGAAAGTAATTTGCTGGGCAGAGACTCAAATGCATTCCCAACATACCCTCAGAGGAGACAGGGGACATGACTACAGTTCAGACTCTTCTGAACTTTGCTATTCTTTTCTTGCAAAATTATTAGGAGACCATCTGGGGACCAAGGAACTCTTAAGATAGTGTTGATCAGGACTGAACAAGTACCTTAAGTGGAAGTGCATTTTGTTGCCTTAACAACTACGCATTGGAGATTTATACTGAATTGTGCCAACAGTCAGGGGTGTGTGTGCGCGCAGGGTAGGGAATTCTGAAACAAAATTAAAATATAAAAGAGCTGCAATCAAAACAAATGCCCAAGTGCAGAACAACGCTCTCCCTTCTTGTAGTCAATAGGAGGTTCACAGAGGCAGGGCTCCTCTCTGGATGCGGAGCAGCTTGCAGAAGGTTGAAGGAACAGCACATCGAGGAGGAGGAAGGAGTGTGTTCCTCCACTTCAAAACACTTACAAAGGTGCAAAATCACTGTTCCTCTCCCGAGACGCTCCTAGAGCCCGGAGTAGCATGGCTTTCCTCCAGCGTACCATAGAACCAGTTTAACAAATAATTAAATACATTAAAAAAAAAAACTAAGGAGCAATCTGGGGGGGAACTTTGCGAAAGCTGGAGTTAAGTTTGAAAAGTCAGTAGCAGCGACCTGAGTGCTGAAAGCCATGTTGGAATTATTACAAATAAATAAAAACAGAAATTTAAGAACGTCTGTTTAGTTTGCAAGAAGGTTTAAGAAGCTTGCCATTTTGTTTAAAAAAAGAAAACTAAGAAGACAAGAGTATAAATTAAGTTTAACATATTGACAAAACTTGAAGGCAATTTTTAATGAAATTATGTTATAGATAAGATGTACTGGTGAAGTATGTTTTATACCTCAAAGCAGCACATCCTAGGTTTTTTATAAACATGTTTTAGCAAGTGTTTACTCTCTTGCCAACTTGACATGTACGTTACCAGTGTTTGTGTTTTCAAGTTACTTAAGTTTAAACCTTAGGTCTCCATTTCCTTGGTTGGTTGTTTTAAATAACTACCACTTCATTACAGGGCTGTTGGTTATAACTGTTTACCCTTAAATTACTGACATGTGCTCTCTGCCTTAGCTCCATATTAAAGTTCTTTGCTTGGGATTAATATTCTCACTCACATAGCTCGGAGGGGTGCTGAGAGGATTACTTGGAGTTGGCAAAGGGCTTTGAAGATGGAGAGCACTATATAAATGCTAAGCATTATTAAATCAGATGAGCTATTTACTGATCCAGATTGGTAATAAACAGGCATTCCAATTTGGCATCGGGAAGTGAAAGAGCAGAATTCTTTTTTGGAAAGACAGATCGTGTGAGGTGCCAAGGAAAAGTTCCACACATAAAGTGATCCTGAAACATCATTTAAGGTCAAAAAGGGGAAGAGCTGTATTCCAGCGAGGAGCTCACACAGAGAAAGTTCCAGCACTCAGCTGTACAGGGACGGCTGTGGGGAAATTACACCTTGGGACAGCTCCCAGAATGCACCTATCCATCCCTCCCCTTCATTAATTATGCAACCTGAACGGCTGTATCAAAGTTTGTCTGGCAGCATGACACAGTCTGGCTCCCGAACACAGACACAGACCAATATCTTCTTGTTTGGAAAGATCAGCCTCACGTAGCATGACATTTTGAGGTACAGCTGTACATTATCATTCCATATTCTGGTAGTTCCTAGAGGCTACAGCTGAGGTCAGAGCCCCAGGGTACTTGACACTGTACAAACAGATAGCAAAACGCCCCAAAGAGCAAGCCAACTAATTAGATAAGGATGAAAACAGAGGGGAAGTGACTTACTCAAAGTTACAGGCTGGTCAGGAATAGATCTTCAGGTCTCCTAACTCCCAGTTGACTGGACCATACTGATAGGGGATGTTCACTTTCTGTCCTAAACTGTTCTGTGGCAGTGGCAGCACGGCTGTGATGGGTTAAGCAACTCCTGCATGTATACATTCTACAGGGCTTTAAAGGCATTTAGGATGAAAGGTGCTATCTCAGCATGTGTTATCTATAGTGATGCAGGAAATGATGGCAGAATAAGGGCTAGCTGAGGTGGAGCTTGCATCTTTCTCAGTCTTAGGATCTCTTCACCAATCACCTTCAGGATTTACTGTAGTTTGTCAGTTTAAGGGGGGAAGATAGAAGACCATCAAGGCTGGAGATTGGGCTTCTTGGTTTTTGCAGAGTTGCTGAATAGGCACATATTCCGCAGAACCCAGAGAAGATGAGGCCTCTTCCAACCAACCAGAAATTGCCCACAGCGAGCAAGAGCCTGGGGGGCTAGATTTCCAAAAGGGCGTGCGGCCGTTGCCTTGCATGCAGAGACCCCAGCTGTGCACAAGCAATGCAGGGCACCACAAGGACACTAGCACACATGGTATGTTCAGCAAGTGGCTTCTGGTCCAGGACAGTGCCTGCTTGCTATTCTACTGTGGTACCCAGGAGGGTCTGGGCAATCTGCAGGCATGTCAGAGGATATATTTCAGTCAAGGCAGCCCAGTTACTATTGTTTACGCAGTGCTGTAAATGAACACACGGATGCAGACAACAGCACTGACCTCCTCTGTAGGTGAACAGTGCTATTTAAGAGCTAGATATTATTATAATCACAGCTCAGAGGCTTGTAGGCATAATTAATACAGAAAGCACAGAGCTCCTCAGACAGTATCATGATTGCTACCCCATCAGCATCTCCCTCTCCATTATTAATCCTAAAACATTTACAGATGGTAGCTGGGTACACCCACACCATGTTTTACACACTAGAGATGAGACCCGTTCCCTGTCCCAAGACATCTGATCCAGGTGAACCACTGTTATCTCCCTGACCCAGCATAGCCTGGGGCTGCTGCTTACTCCCAAGTACGTCTCTTTCCTTCCACTGCCCTGCCCAGTTCTGGGAACCCCCGAGACACTCACGGAACTGAGCTCCTCCAGAGGGTGATGACTACATGTACCAACGTCAGTTCTGTTTGCTCTTGTGGCCCATGGTACTGCCAAGACCCCCTCACTAAGGTGCCTCCAAGCCCCACCAGTTTGGTTCTCACACAAGATAGGGCCCAATCCTCAACCCACTGCCGCAGCTTTATCCATGCTAGCAGGCCAGCACAAACGAAAACAAGGGGTAGTCGAGAGGAAGGGCGGGGGAGGCAGTGTGTAAAAGCAGCTTTTTCAGATACTCATCACTGAATATACTGTAGGTAATTAAGAGGCTGAGCAAATGCCAAGCATTTTACCCTCTACTGCAGCATGGTACAGATAACTCCGATTCCAAAACGCCCCATCGCTGACCTAATATACCCAAATTGATCCAGCTAGACAGAAACAGAGCATCTCCCAAGCAAAACCGCAGCATTAACAGTGACTGTGCAGAAGGACCTTGCAACTGATGGATGGTTTGCAGTATGGGTTTGCACAGATGCCCTGTCCTGCCCCCTACCCCCCACCCCGCGGTGCTAATACAAAGAAAGGCTTGGGAGAATTTACCTTGGAAAGCTGCAATGATTTAGGAAAGGGGGGCACAGGATGGGAACTAACAGAGTTGCATCCTGGGACAAGGAATTTGTTAGTAGACAGTGTCTGACCCTCCTTGTGTGATGAACATGGCTGACACTCAGAGAGAGTGTGGCCTTTTCAAGATGAGAGGGTGTGTGAGTATGTGTGTGTGTGACTGTAGATGCATGGGGACGTCACAGGGTACATGTATATTTGAGAGTGACAGTGAGTGCAGAGGCACTGGTGGTCGATATGTAACTTCCCCCTCTCACAGAATTGCTTAGTCCACTTAACAAACTGTTATAAAAATTGCAATGTAACATGCATTAGCTGGGAGCTGAGTTGCAGCAGCAACCTTATATCACGGGGTGGAAGTGGCCAAAGTGCAGCCTTGGCACAGGATTTGACACTGCGGGAGAAATAGTCACAAACTGGATGGACCATCGGCACGGCAGCTAGTCTGCAGTGCAGCCACCTGCCTCCCACTTGCTTCTGTCACCTGTAGGGAGAGGGCTGGATGATGGGTGCTGCAGTGCACCCTGTGGAAACCATGCAGCCATTTGCCTTGAGAGAGAAAGAGGAGATATGACAGAGTAGCAACAACAAGCAAAGGGGAGGAGAAGGGAGGGACACTGATGTCAGTAAGAGGGGCCGGAGAGCGGGATAAACCTCTTGCTTTAACACAACAGTACCATTTTTTTCCCCATCTGATTCTTCTAGTCACAGCTGGCATCAGTGGCCACCACTTAGGGCTTGATGGGATAAGGGATCACGGGTTACCAGCCACTTTAGAAATGCCAGGTGAGTGAGTCCATCTTCCCCTATCCCCTCCATTTCAGGTCTGCGTGTCCATGAACACAGGGTCTGCATTTCCATATGCACAGAAAGCCAGGCCTTCTGCAGGTAAGTGCTTAGAGTCTACGGATGACCAGTGCTTAGATACTTCAGTGATAGATGCTGTATAAAAAACACTTGATAGATAAGACACCAAGATCGAATGTAAAAGCCAGTGAAGGAAATAGCCCATTAGATCCTATCTAGTCCATCCTCCTGACAGTGTAAAGCTGTCCCTTATTGTACATTTTCTACTGCTTTGTCTAGTCTTGTTTTAAATGTCCCAAATGACGGGGCTTCCACCCCTTCCCGTGGGAGAATATTTGTCAGGAATGGCATGTAGAGGATGAGGGCTCAAACTCTGGCCTTACACTTGGAGCATAAATATACTGAGATCTAAATATATGGAAAGTTCTACCCGTTGGCCACGGGGATAGATCCTAGCCAGGCTGTGGAAACAGACCTAATGACTAGAGCTGTTTGGGAAATTTGTGATGAAACAATTTCTCCTCAAAAAATACCAGTCTGTGAAAACCCACCCTTATCACAGGAGTGGGCCAGTTTTGGGAGAAGAAAAAACAAAAACAAATTTCTCAGGTGCAGGGGGGATTTTCTATGTAGAGAGAACCACTGCAGAATAGCCAACTGGTGGTCAGGGCATTCTTGGGGATGTGGGATACCAGGTGAAAGTACCCCCATTTGAATCAGGAGGAGTATGGACTTGAACCTGGGTCTTTCACAGCCCAGGCAAGTCCCCAGACCAGCCAGGTATGGACTATTCTGGAGTTGGGTTGTCTGTATTGTTTTATCCTGATGTGGAATGGGGAATTTTTCACAGGCTGAGAAAATTATTTCCTATCCAGCTCTAATAATATTCCCTAACACAGGTCATCTGCGGGGTTTGAACCTAGGATCTTCAGAGCCAAAGAACTGCTTGAGCTAAAGGAGAAACTCTCTTAGTTGGCAATGGTAAAAGGCTGTTATCCTCTATGCGGATGTACCACTGAATGGAGATACAGCACGCCTATTACAAGGATGCTACATAGACACCACAGTGGGGACAAAGACCAGCAGAGAAGACAACCTGCCTGTTAATGAAATGCAACCCTGTTGCAAACCTACAACAAAGCACGCAGCAGTCCATCACCCTCCATCGTCCTCTTCTACAAGGAGTGCTCACTGTCTGCTCCTCTCTGGAAGCATCCACATTTGGCAGCATGGCATGGAATCACAGTGAACATTGTTACAAGAGGCAAAGGCTTCTGCAGTGTGGAATATGCCCAGCCAAACAAGGGAGGGAAGTCTAATAGGGAAGGCACGCCAAGAGCACACACAAAAATGGAGGTGCTGCTTGCTGCAGGGAAACGGGGCAGGGACCGAGTGATATGGAAGATGCTTAGGCAACGAGGGTGGAATAAGACAACAGCTGCTGAAGTCACAAGGGGGTTGGGGAAGCAGCATGTGGGCAGTGAGAGGGAGGAGTTACATAGTCTGTGCAGATAGGCAGGCAGTGATGAGAAAACAAAGTGGGAGCTGTCCAGGCTTTGGTCACTGGGGTTATACAGTACCACCATCAGCATTACTGGAGATGACGCCTAGATCTATAGTGATGGGCGCTACAAAGATCGTACGAATGCAAGGAGGGGAAAGGGAGGCTTGTGAGGGTAGTAGCTGAGGTGGCAGATTGGAGCGTGTGGGCAGTGAAGGAATCACAGTGGGAGTCAGAGGACAGCCAACCAGCCTGGAAACAAGAGGGGGATTGAATTCCCTGTTAGGGCCCTGCCAGCTCCATCCAGTCCTGGAGATGGAGGAATCCAGGTTGAGCCCATCAGTATAAACAGTGGCGTCTTTGAGAACAGCCTTGTCCTGGAACAGTCGTTCCTTCTTCTGGAAGTGCCAAACTGGGTTACCCTGGGAGGGTGGTTTGCATATAAGTTCCCCTGGGGCACTCGTGAGCTCCAATAGTGCAGCTCATCCTCTGGATGCTGTCAGCCAGAGCTAAACATTTGCTCGCCGCTTCTAGCCGACCTTAGACATCATCCCTCTGTGCTCCTTTCCCATCCCACCCTTTTTTCCAACTTCTGTCTTTAGACTGTAAACTCTTTGGGGCAGGGCCTATCGCTGTCTATAGACAGCACCTCGCACAATGGTGCCCTGATCTTGGTCGGGGTCGCTACGTTTGACTGTAATACAAGTATTACTAATAATTAACAGCTCCTAGGAACTTGAGGGGGGAAATTCGTGGAAAATGCTCTCTTGAACTTTATACATTTGCCGTCACAAAGCTTCCTTACTCCAGCGCTAGCTGGGAAAAGATATCCCTGAATATTATTGGACACCGTCATAGACCAGCTGATTGAAACAGTGATCTTTCTTCAGAGAGATGGGGAGGAAGGAAATGGATTGTTTTTTTCCTTGCTAGTTTCCAGAGCAATAAGAAATGGGCTGTTATTATGCGGTGGGAGAATTTGGGGGTCATGGGTTTTGTTTTTGATTTGAAAATTGGTGGTTAAACATCATTTAAAAATAAAATAATGATAAAAACAAGCAGCTTCATTCTGTAGGTTCTCCCCTTCAAGGTACTAAATACAAGAATATTAACCTGCCTTTCTAGACATTCTTTCATCCCAGGGTCTTAAAACAGTTTATAAACACTCAGTACTTAAGCCTCATCACTGTTCTGGTCGGTATTATTGTGCTCATTTTACAGATAGGCTAACTAAGGAATGGAGACGTGAAGCGACCTGCCCAAGGTCACACTAAAAGCTGTTTATTGGCAGAGCCAGGCAGAACCCAGGAGTCCTGATTCCCGGTGCAACAGACGAACTCACGGGTTACAGACCAACAAGCTTCATGAAAACATTTAAGGAAACGGTTCTTTTCACAAAACCCACTGGCTAATTTACTCTCCATTTTGGTGCTTGTGAGGGACTGTATGTTGATTTTAGCTGGTAACTGAGCAACTGCCCCGGGCTCAGAACAAATGTAATTAAAATAAAATAAGATAAAATAAATAAACCCAACAACAGTGAAAGGCCCCACTTTAAACATCATTTTGAGGAGAAGCAGAAGATTTTCGCAACTCTTAATTAAGCAAATTCCACCAAAGCTGGCTACAGGCATCAATGTATAATTGCTTCCCATAAGGGGTATTGTAGGCAGTGATTTGTGCTCTCCGCAGCCAAGCTCCAACAGGGATCTATACTCGGGAGCGTGCTTGGCCAGCACATCGGTCTGTTTAGCTTTACTCGGCTTGGAGGGGAAGAACAGGTGCTGCCTATACCCTGGAGGCTGCTCCCTGGGTTTCAATGTGTTGCTCTGGTGGCAGGGCCAGGGATGGAAACGACTGCAAGGAAAAGAGGGGGAACAAAAGAAAGCAGCCCCCCAAGGGCAAGGAGAAAAGCGCACCCTTATTTGCTTCTCCTCTCCTGTCTCTGCTGAGAAACGGTTAATAGGTTGCAAGGTTTCCACCCGTCCTGGACTGAGCCTTTTTTCCTCCCCTTTCGAGTGCCCCCTGCCTTCCTCCTCCAGTGACTGGGAAGCTGCGACTGCTCTACACTGCCGACACCTCGGCTGCTCTGGAAACCCATGAACTGTTTGAGAAAGGTCAGCTGGCAGCCTCGGCAGCCCTTCTCGGTTTTGCTTTCCTTCCTGCACGGCCTTGGACGGTGCAGGAGCCCCCTCTGTCGGGGAAGCACTGGAGTTACCAGTCTCCCCCGGTTCCCTGTCAAGCCTCTTCCACTCACCCTTCCCTCCCCAGCCCGGAGGCCCCTTGTCATGGAACCGAGCCTGCACGGGCTGCCACACGTGAACTAAAGAGCCATGGCTGTAGTGCTCCGAGCGGGCTTCGCTCCAGAATCAGGCTCCAGGGTCTCCCCCTCTGCCACGTTCCTCCATGCCAAAACCAGGCTTTCCCCGGTGCTGAGAACCCACCAAGCTGGCTGAGGACCCCACTTGGTGAACTGTTGCAAATTCTCCTCCGGGCGGTGACTGGGGCCAGCAATACTTTGTGTGCCACAGGAATGGCCAAATGTCACGCAGGGAGAACCAGAGGCAGAATTACCCCCGAGATGGAAGCAATTTCAACTCTACCCAAAGAGGAGAGGTTTTCTGCAGGGAGTAAAGGGGTTAAGTCGAGGACGGGAAGCAGGTTCTGGCAACAGATATCCAGAATTATTCCTATTTCTAGCCAAATGTTTGACCCCCAAATCTGAAATACATTTGAGTACTAGCCACTGTTCACTGCGCTACGCCATTCCCTACAGAGACTCCTGCTGGGACCAGAGTAGTTGTGAGCTACCCGCAGCTCCAGCCACTAGGCAAGCGGTTCTCAGACTTCTCTACAGCGGGACTACTTTCCAGACTGGACCCCTGGAAGAAAATCCTTCTTATGCATCCAGTGTCTAGCCACAGTGCCTCTCCCACGTCACAACGTGGCAAGGGCAGGGTGGTCACAGCCCTCTGTGGCACCTGTGGGGTCCCAACTACCGGGTTGAGAACTCCTGTACCCGGCTGTTCCCTAGCTGGGTGATACTGGCCCATATCCATCCTGGGCACCCACTGTACAAAGCCATCGGGACTCCCCATCCCACACAGGGGCGCATGCCCCATGACAAACAAGAGTGGAAATCAGGAACGAAAAAGCAGAGGGTCTAAAGGCAATTTGTATGCACCCTGGAATAACTCTACTTTCTCCAGAGTCCCGGAAGCACTTTCATCTGACACACAACATTATTCATTTTCACGGAGAAGTTTCAGCGTGCAACAAAAATATCTCAAGCTCAGTAATGAGGCAGGAAATCATGCTTACGTAGCTGAGCCAATCCAAGTCAGTAACATCACTCAACTTCCCTGTCCGTACAGCACAAGAACCATGATTGGAGAATAAATTAATCCTAATAAATGTAGGATTCCGATCGTGCCTGTGTAACTGGTGGTGCGGCAATGTCTGAGTGACTCATGAAGTCATTGTTTCAAAGGTGCCTTGATAGAATTAGTCTCTTGCAAAACATGCAGCACAGGAGAAAATCTTGCTTCCTTTGTTATGGAGCATGAAAATACTCCACACATCAGAGTGATTTATGGGTTACAGTGCAGCAAAATTAGAGTGAGCAGCAATTAGGGTTGTTCTCTTGATAACTAAGGGATGAAAAGCAGAGAGGAGATGAGCGAGGGAACGGATGGGATGCAGAATGGCCAGACGAAGGCAAAACGCCAATGCTGCATAACTGAGCTGTTGGTTTTTTAACAAGGGTTAATTCCCCTTTTCATAAATTGTTATGGAGAGTGGGGGGCTGTCCTAAAAACGGATGCCGTTTAAGATGAATCGAGTCATTCGTCACATCTACGGACATCTGTAATTAGAGCCCTCAGGAGTCACAGAACAAGAGTCAAGGGCTCTAACAGGATTATAGAAAAGGCTGGATCATCTTATGGCTAATATTATTAGATAAGGAGAATCTGACCACATGCTCTAGGCTGTCAGGGGGAGGGGAAGGGGGAGAAGGAATTTCCCCACCCCTTGTACAATATTACACAGTTGGCCTTAAATGCATTAGTCTCCTCTGCACCACCAAACACTGGCCATTGCTATCTATCTATCTATCTGACATACGGTTACCAATTTTGGCTGGATGTATTTGTGGAGATTTCATCACAACACAATCTTTAATTATCCTGGAGGGGTTGCAAGCCTAATATGCCCCTAGAAGGCTGATCCAGTATATTCCTTACTGGCTGCTGCAGCGGAACATGGATCCGTAGCCAGGCAGGCATAGTTCCCTTTTCCCCCACTGTGTAAGTCAGCCAATGGGCTGATAGCCAGATGGAGCCGACCGACCCTGCACATGCTGATGCCTGGTCAATCTCCATCCAGTGCTGTGTTTTACTGCTGAATGCACCAGCTGAGTGAGTGTGTGCAGCACAGAGGCAGATGAAACGCAGCACCGTTGCTGTGCACTGCTGGTGTGAGCTGAGAGCGCTTGCACTACCTGGTGCTCAGGCAGTCTGGTTTTCATACTCTTGCCCAAACTAACCCTGCTGTTTTCCTGCTTTCCCCCTCCACACGCACCCTCTCCAGCACACACTGTTAAATCAGCCAGCCTCTCTGGCCAGGCTGTTCCCGACAAGCCCAGACATGCCTGCTGCCTGCAGACACTTGCGTTCGCCAGACTCCTCCGGCTAATAAAGAATGACAGCACTGTGCAAGCTGCAGGGACCGAGGAGGCAGAGTGAACTACTGTGCTCCAAGGAGTCCTCCCCAGCTCCCTCCATCCCTCAGTGGGAGAAAGCTGCCTCAGTGCCTGCCCTTCCCAGATATCCCTCCATCTCCCACTGGCAAGGGGGCTTTTCTCATGGCATATTTCTAACTCCTAGAGGTCTCTGTATCCAACACTAAGAAGCTGTTGCTATTCCTCTAAACTCCCTCAGATCAGGTCTGAGAGTTCAATGTATGACATAAGGACACAATTGTCTCTTTTCTGCTCTTGCCTCTAGGAAGCAAGGTGTCCCGCGGGGTCAGAGAACGTGTTCAAGTTTTACCCCGTGTTAACCCAGCTGATCAAATCTGATACTTGCGATGCATAATAATAATAATGATAAGTTGAGTCAAGGGAAGCCAGCCCACCCCTCTTCGCAGGCCTATACAGGACTTCAGAACTCACCCTTTGCTTCTCACATATCTATATGAATTTTAATAGACAGGGATGCCTAGGGTGACCAGATAGCAACTGTGAAAAAACGGGATGGGGCTGGGGGATAATAGGAGCCTATATAAGAAAAAGTCCCAAAAAATGGGACTGTCCCTATTAAAATGGGACATCTGGTCACCCTAGGGATGCCACTTGTTAGGCTCTGAACCAGACAGTCCCCTTTTTGGGTGGTTCATCCCCCACCCAGTACTGAGAGAAAACCTGGCCTGAATTTATCCAGTATCAGACAGGGGCGGCATACCCTTCAAATTGGCACTCCCCCGTGTGGCAGAACCTCACATGCACTGTGTGCATGAGTTCACGGCGGTGGGGGCAGGCCCACCCGGTTCCCGGAAGTACCAGAATGTCCACTAGTGCAGTGACGCATGAGTGGGCACCCGAATAGTGCATCCTACCATGGTTTTAATGTCATGTCAAGGATACCAATGCGGATGCACTGACACAAAAATAACAACTTCGGGAGGGCATGCACCCTTCCCGAGGCTACCCTAGCTAGCCAAGAAATGTCATATTTGTTCCATTTCTCCAAGTCTTTTATTATGTTTCTCCACAATATTTATCCTGCACTATTTTAAAGTTTCCTTTACTCATTTAAATGTGTGTAGCTGACAATAATTTGTTTTGACCTTTTCCGGGATGTTAATTCCTAAAATTTCAGCCAGCCAACCAGAATCTCTAGCCAAGTTCTTTGAATTTTGCCCTGATCCTGAATAAGTAATAAGTAACGTATAATGTAGCATGTTAACATTTTATTGTAACTTTGCCGTAATAAAAAGTTTGAAAAAAAAAGAAAAAAAAAAGAAAAAAAGTCAACTGTTAAGAGAAGAAATAGCCCTTGGGATGTGGGGGAGTCGCGAGATGCAAGGGGAGGCTTTAACAAATGCCTGGAGACATAAAGAGTGCAGGAATGGAGGGGAAGAAAGGGGAGAGAGAGAGAGATTTTGACTCCCTTTTGACCCTCTTTCCTCCTAATACCGGCTCACCAGGTGAAACTTTGGACCTGTACTGCAGCGGCTGCTGCTTCTCAGGGATGAAGTGCTGTAGCCGAGCTGTGAAGAGGAGCAGGTGCTCCGGGCAGCATGGGCAGAGCTGGGTGTGGCAAGCCCAGGACTAGAATAGCAGGGGGGGAATGAGGGTCAGGAATGAGGTGCATTGGCAGAGCTGGGTCTCAGGACTGGAATAGGAGGGGGCTGCATGTCAGGAGTACAGTGCGCTTTTATCAGCACAAAACCCCATAGCAATGTCCTAATATCACCTTGCCTCCCCCACTCAAGAGAGATCTGGAGAAGGCAAGTGCAGGCTATTGGGTGCAATGGCAGTGGAATACCAAGAATGGCCATTCTTCAGCCAGGCGCCTGAGATTGCAATCGGAACAAGCTGGGGGAGAGGTGAGCATGCTGCATTACTTAACAGCGAGTGCCAGCTCCTCATTGTCTCTCTCCTCCCAGACAGGGGCTCTGCTCCTGGGCGGTCGGAACATAGATTCTGCTTCATGCACTTTTAAGTCAACAGCTTTTAATGGGAGCCAACTCCCACAGAAAAGCACCTAAATCAACCTGCTCGCTCCCTATACAATGGTTCCTAAATCAACCTGTTTCCTCGCTCCCTATACGATGCCCCTCTGATCGCCCCTTTTTCCTTTTCTTTATTATTAATTATTATTATTTTATTTTAATTCTCCCTTCTCACCCAAAATCTCACGTCCAAATCTCTTGGGGGACGGGATTTTGTGTGTGTGTTGGGGAAGGTTCCGCATGCATTTTCCATCCCTGGTTTATCTCCCATCATAAAATGCATTAAAACAACAGACAAGGGGATGAAAAGTAGTGTTCTGGCCTGGGCAAGAGACCTCGGTTACAACTCAAAATTCAGGGTCTCCCGCTACGTCTATGCCAGAGTTTAGGTCAGGCTTAGCTAGCAGATGTTGTTCAGGGCATGTCTGCACTACAGCTGGAGTAATAATTTCCAGCTCGGGCAAACAAAGCACATTAGCTCGATCAGCGCTAGCAGGGGTAACAACAGAAGTGTGGCTGCATCTGCCCCAGCCACAGGAGGGGCTAGCCACCCCCAGTCTGATCCTGTCTGAAACCCAATGTACGTACTCGGGGCAGCTAGTCTGTCCCATTACTTGTGCTGCCGCGGCTGTACTGCTATTTTTAGAACACTAGCTTGATCAAAACTAGTGTGGGTAGTGGTCCCAAGCTGGAGATGACATCTCCAGTTCCAGTGTAGACGTACCTTAGACTGCAAGCTCTCTGAGGCAGGGACTGTCTTTCTATTCCATGATTGCACAACACCTAGCACAGTGGGGTCCTGATCCATGACTGGGGTTCCTAGGTGCTACCACAATAATGGTAATTATCGTCATCCTCTTCCAGCTAGCCCAAGAAACTACTGTCATCCTCTCTGCTAAGTTTGCTGTGCCATTGGAGTTCTTTTTCCCTTGGTCCCTAGGCACAAGTAAGGAGGGCTCTAGAACAATTCAACAGCAACTGACTTTAAAAGGAACATGATAGAACATACGGTCCTTAATTGATCTGCGGAACTCATTGCTGCAGGTTATTACAGTAGCAACTCGCTTTTTTAATTAACATAATTTGCAGCTGCAGTAGCTAAAGTAAAAATGACAAGGGCTATCAAGCTTCATGCTTCAGGGCATGACCTTAACACCAGCTGGGGCCAGGAAGGAATTTCCCTTGGTTCTAGCATTGCATAGTTGGTCTGATACCATTTAAGAGTTTTTAATGCCTTTCCCTGAGTCATCCTTCATTAGCTATTGCAGGAAAGAGGATACCAGTCTAGATAAACCATTCATCTAGTCCAGTATGCCAACACCTATATTACTATCCAGAACTGGGATGGAATTTTCAATCCAAAGATAGCTGGGAAGGAAGTGCCTTCTGTGGACAAACCTAACCAACAACAAGAACTGTTGTTTAAGACCTCAGGACCCACTATTCTGGGATGGGGAGGGGATAATTCAGTATTGATGGCATCCTGGGGCAGATTTTCAATGACAAAATAAGAGTTAGGTGCTCTCTAAGTAACTCCCTTTGACTTTCAAGGGGAGTTAGGCATGAAAATGTCAGTTGTACCTTTGAAAATATCCCTCCTCTTCCTGCATCTGTCCCAGAGTTCCACTTTCCAAGATAAGGCAGCTATTGCAGCCAGCTCCTGTGTAGGTTTCTAGGAAGTGTCAGGAAGGTCCTGGAAGGTGACCTCACATAGGAGAAATATGGTTTACAACAAACAGAAAGGGAATATCTCAAAGGAATGTGCTGAGGATGGGACCTCCATGTCTCTCACTGAGCTTTCATGCCAGGGTGAGAGCCCTCCCGTACCAGTCCCTTGCTGGAGTTTGGATTCTGATCATCAAAGAATAGCACTCCTGCTGCTCTTCTACCATAAGGTCTCTTTCTTCTGGATTTGGCTACACTCCTCCCCTCTCCGTCTAATGCTGTGGCTATCTTACAGCACAAAGACAACAGGAGGTGTTTTCCAATGTTAGGGCAGGGGCCTGGGAGTCAGGACTTGAAGCTGTTTGAAGCCACATCTGAAGCTGTTGAGCGTGATGCAGGAACTGCAGGGTGAATCTCTAGCTTGTGTTGTGCGGGAGGGCTGACTACTTGATCGCAATGAAAACCTAGAAATCTATGAACATGCGTGCGTGCCTTTACCTCTCGACGCCTCACTTCCCCAAGCTACAAAATGTGGTTAGCAAAAGTTACCAACTTTGTAAAGTATTTCGCAGTCATATGTAAATGCAAAGCACGATTAATGATTGCCATGCAAACTCTCCTCCAGCATGAGGGCTGCACAGCTAGTTTGTCATTCCTTGCTGGCATCCATCCCCCACAGTTTGGGGGGGAAGGGGAGAGAGTTGGCAAGGGGGATATGGAGGGGGGCGGGAACACTGGTACCTCTGCTTTATTTGAAACACTGTACAGGTCCACTGTACTTTCTTGAGAGGGGGATGCGAGCAGGTGGCAGAGTCAGATCCAACTCGGGTAAAGTCAGTGGAAAGAGAGCCACTGATTCCGGTGAGCTTTGCATCAGGCTGACGGGTAACTCACAAGTGAGGGTTAAAATGCTGATCACTAAAGAGGGGTGGAAAAAGCCCTTTTTTCACTTTACCCGGACTCCAAACCCACTCCCAGGTTATGCTAAGAACATCCCAGCTGAGGAGGCTAGAAAATATCCTGCATGCATCCCCCCTTCTTGCAAGGCGATGTGAAAGGAGCCGCTGGCAGGCACAAAATTCGAACAAGGTATTTCCCAGGCCCATAACACCTTATTTCATCGGAGAGTTGCACAGTCACCATTAACTGCCAATCCAGCCACTGGGCCTTTGCCACCACTTAACATTATTGATTAGAAACTTCCTAAGTGCATGCCCATCCCACAACGAACATCCTGTCATCAACAAAACAAAAGAAGGGCTGGCATGTGTGCTGCAGGCTGGCACCTGGGGCAGCTCTACAAAATCACCCGCCTGAATGAGCCAATGAGAGTTAAACGGCATGATTCCACGCTCCCGGGCACTCCAGGGCGGGTCCTCCTTAGCATCAGCGGGGCTGTATTGCTGTCTATCTCCACTTCCCTGGGGCCTCCATTCAGGAAAGCATCCCTAAGCCAGATAGCACAGAAGCACCTCCTTTGCTTTAGGCACATGCTTAAGGTCCACTGACTTTATTTGGATTTAAAGCACTACCCGACACCTCGCTGCTGTTTCCCTGGCCTGATTCCTAGGTTGCCTCTCTCAGGCATCGCGGAGAGACTTAAGTATGAGGTTAAATGCTGTCCTGAATTAGGGCCTGGAAGCACCTGTGGGCTGGCGAGCCAGGGATTTGTGGGCAGAGAGACGCTTGTTCCCCGTGAAAAAGAGAAATATACTCCTTCCTTTTCTCCCTGGGCTTGCCACCCCTCTAGAGCACACAAACCTGCCTGAGCTGGGGGGAACCGTGCAAGGCAGGGGCTTGCTCGCAAGGGGCAATTTTCATAGCGTTCGCTCTCTGAGCAATGCTGCCCCAGTGTAGGAGGCCCCTGGGTATTCTCTGTCGAAGTGGGGCTGCTGATATGGTGCCCATTTGAAATAGAAAGCCAGGCAACTCCTCTCTCTGCACCAAGGGGAGAGGAGTGTGTCAGTCCCAAGGAAGAGATCATAGTTAGACGCTCTGGAAGGGCACGGTTACATGAGCTGAACGGGACCAGGGAGAGGTTCTCCCAGCAAAGGTCAAAGCCAATTTGATTTTGCGGAAAGACCCCTCCCTGACCCCACAGTGCAGGCCCCCTGACTGGGAAAGGCATCAGGGGAATGCTACAGAATATCCATTCATCCCCCATAACCCAAACTCGCCCCAGCAGTATTTCCTATTATGTCTCCATAACCTAATCTGACCGCCCCCCAGGGCCCCCAGATTAATATCTGGGAAAGCACATGGACTCAATCACCCAATTACAAGGAGGAAAGGTTTAGCCTGTCTAAACAGCATGAAGTGTGACGTAGCCTGCTTGCAAGAACCAGATCTTCCTCCACAGCAAGCTGAACAAACTGGGGAGGGGCCACAGGGGAGCGGGGGGATCTCTCCTACTCCCGTATCATGTGAAATGTGACAGAGGAACAGCTATTTTAATTGGCAAGTGCCTCTAACTCTCCATACTCGATACCCCGTTCCCCAAAACAAAACGTGATGTAAAGGGCAGGTGCAGGGCACTGCCTGGAGCCATGGTTCACCGAGGGGGTAGCACACGGTCTTGGTATATGGAAGGGAGAGAGAGATTTTGTGTGCTGCTTTTGGGCAGATGCAGCACACAGGCACAGCTCAAGAGGAGCAGAGGCAAAGGGGACTTTCAACCAGCTTTGCACCAACCAGATCCTGTCTGTCCAGGGGCCAGAGCAGCCCTTGGTGTACATTAGAGCAGCCCCAAGGGCTGCACTGCTTTACTACACCGGTCTCGCTACAGAAGCCAACAGACAGCTCCAGAGCCCAGGAGAGCTGTAGCACTATGGCTACTCTCCTTCTTGTCTCTGGCTTTGCCCCCAGCATGTCTCCCACGCTGGAGGCTCAGAGGTCAGTCAGCGTACGCCAGCTCTATGCAATTTTTGTGCCAAGGGAATTCTTCACCAGGCTGGGGCAGGCCCTTTATAACCTCTGTACGCAGCCAGAGCAGTGGCCGGGGCCAGGTACTTTCCTTTTTGATTCATTCTTTTCCCATCGCTGGAAATAATCCAAGACACAGGCATGCCCAGCAGCCTTGCAGCAGACTCTAAAGCAAGGATACGAGGATGACCTTAGTACCAAAGCTCCACCGACTTCAGCATCATTCCCCCAGCAGTGGCTAAGAGCAGATGCTTCCAAGGAACATGTACAAGCCTCACCATGGCCTCAGTCCAGCAAAGCAGTTTAGCACGTGCATACCGTCAAGCAAATGAGTAGCACGGTTGACTCCAAAGGGACTACTCATGTGTTTAAAGTTATTCATACGCTTGAGTTCTTTGCTGCATCGGGGCCATATGCACCTCACTGTGCTTTAAGGGCTGGATTTTCTGAAGAGCTCAAGGCGCATTTCCACGGGCTCAGTGGGGTCAGATTTTTACAGGAGCCAAGATCCCAACATGCACTCAATGAACTTAGCACTTTCGAAACCGTGGGCACATGTCTGGGTGCCTACATGGGAGATGAGCTAATTTGAAAATCTGGGCCCCCTGGTGGTCTCTAACCATATCATGTTACTGTCATAAAGACTGGTCCATAAAGGGTTTTATATAGATGACTACTGACCTGCATTCAATCACTCAGTCCAACTTCCAGGAGCAGCCTTCACTCTAGACGACTCTGGGCCCTGACTACTCCAGACCTTTATTCTAGGGGATGGTTTTATAACCCTGGACAAAATACCATGTGTGGCCTCATTAACCTCCACTGTAGTAAGTTCAGAGTTGTTTTGGCTAGGAGGGAACATCCCACAGCTGCCGTTTTACCCACGATCCTTGTCTTCAGTAAGAGCCAGTGTGGTCTGAACACACAATACAAAGCCTTCAATTAACATTATCCCTTAAAGTGGATGACATACCCCTGTCTCTGTCCCATTCAGCACACTTTTCCGTTCCCTATTTCAGAAGCTTATTGATGGATTTTCCTACTTCTCAAACTACAGAACCATTTGGGAGGACTGGAGGCAATGCCCTAAATCCCAATTCTGTCCCAACAGCCTTCCTACAAGATAATGAACTGGAACTGCCCCACGGAAACATGATTCAATGAAATACTGAGGCACATGGTTCAACCCTGGCCAAGAATCTCTTCTTCCTTCTTGCTTTCCAGGATTCAAAAATGACATTGGTAGGTGGAAACAACTACAGCTATCCCCGTAGGAGAAAATCAGTGCTCTCCGAATGAATGCAACGCCCAGAATTAACTACTTGCTAGGTATTATTTCATAACACCTCCCAGTAAGCTTCTTCCAAAAAATTGACCTTTTCTTCAAAGACTTCCCTTTCTTTGTTTTTTTGTTGGTTTTTTTCCCACAAGCCAACAGCTAAGTGGGTTAGTGCTCCAGAAAGGGGCCTGGGGAACTGAAGTCTTCTATTTCTCCATGCAATGGATACAACAGAGGCAGCAGCTGTGCTAACTTACATGCACTAACCTGAGCCTGGACGGACTCGCTTTGTATTGGAGATGGGTAGTCCAGGTTCCATTCAGTTCTTGGCCTCTCTGCTCACACTATCTACAAGGGTGCCAGTCAGTGCTCACTGGGATGGTGTTTTATGTCATGTGCAACCTGCCAACTTTGAAGCAGCCGGAGGCCTAGTTCATGTAAGCCACGAGAAGCTAGCAGATGGTAACATAACATTTGCTCAGTACTGACCTGAGGTAGAAGGCTCGATATTCCAGCATCAATTCCCCAGAGTCACCCAGTCTTCCTCTACCCCCATGATGTTCAAAGACTTCCTAAGAGAGGTCATGACACCCAGACTCTCCATGAAACAGTTACATATAACTCCCGGACTAAGTCTAAACCTCCTAGACATCAGATTTGATCACCTACGGTAGTCTGCTCTAAGACAAGCCCTCCAATAGCACCATGATAAGGAAGACAAGCAGAACCTTGGTGCACCATACAAACAACCTCCTTAAAACCAATAAAGCCCAAGAGTATTTTCTTCCATTCCTAACCAGAAAAAAACAGACCCCCCAGTCTATTGGCCAAAAACAGCCAGGAGACCGAGCTTCACATAGCTGTGATTACAGGCCAAGACTGTAAAAAAGACAGTACCTAAATTAATAATCGTTAGCTCTTTGAGAGACAGAGAGAGATAAAGCCATAGATCTCAAAGCACTTTACAAAGGAGGTTGGCATCATTACCCTCATGCCACATATGGGGAAACTGAGGCACAGAGGAACGCTGGTTGCTCAGCACTTTCAGAAATCAGGACTCTGCCTGAAGTTAGGTTCCTAGCACCAAACTAGATCAATCTGGGCAATAGGGACAACCTCTAGCGCCTTTGTGACCTTCACTGCGTCCCCTCTGGCTATATCTTTATTCCTTTACATCCATAAACAGATGTTCATATAATACCAGTTGCACAACATTCACGCAGAAGATGTTTTGCTGGAAAACGAGGGTCACCATATTTATATTTACATAGCCAAGCAGTGACGATGTTTTAAAATGATTCACAATGAGCACAATAAAACTGTGGTAAATGTAATTAAAATAAGATTCTCTCAAATTCGCAACTGAAAAGGTACCTTGGGACCCGACCAAAAAGGAAGATTTCCATGTCCAGCATGAAGGCAAACACCTTTCTTTACCAGAACCGGTGTTTTTCAATGGACACCCCCTTGTAGGACATGGCATTCTACAGGAGAGATGGAATTTTAAGACTTCAATACTGTACTTTCTGCCAAAAGTTGGTGACACAGCTGGGACCTCACGCTCCTCAAATAATCCTGACTTGTCCTGGTCTACTGCCCAACATGCCGCCTTCAATCTACAAGCCAAGTTCTTTAAACTAGGAATTGGGGGGAGATGGTTGGGAGATATCCAGGTAATCTCACGCCGGATTTTAACATTGAGAGGGAAGAAATCGTGGGTAGGAGAATGGACATACGGAGGGAGGGTACTGTAGATACAATTCTAATAGGTGATACTGGTGGTAGAACGTCTGGGCCTAATCGGGTAAAGAATGTGAGTGAAGCCAAACAGCAAGAATTAAGATGTTTGTACACCAATGTGAGGAGCCTAGGTAACAAAATGGAGGAACCAGAGTTACTGGTGCAGGAAGTGAAACTGGATATTATAGGGATAACAGAAACATAGTGGAACAGTAGCCATGACTGGAGCACAGCTATTGAAGGGTATGTGTTGTTTAGGAAAGACAGAAATAAAGGCAAAGGTGGTGGAGTAGCATTGTATATCCATGATGAGGTAGACTGTAAAGAAATAAGAAGGGATGGAATGGATAAAACCAGGGCCGGCTCCAGGCCCCAGCCCAGCAAGCAGGTGCTTGGGGCAGCCGATGGAGAGGGGCAGCAATTCAGTGGAGGGTCCCTCACTCCCTCTCGGAGCGAAGGACCAGCCGCCAAATTGCCGCCGAAGACTGAAGCGGCGGCGGTAGTGCTGCAGATCGCGATCGTGCCTCTTTTTTTTTTTGCTGCTTGGGGCGGCAAAAACCCTGGAGCCGGCCCTGGATAAGACAGAGTCTGTCTGGGCAAAAATCACATTGGGGAAGAAAGCTACTACAGCCTCCCCTGAGATAGTGCTTGGGGTGTGCTACAGACCGCCGGGATCTGATTTGGATATGGATAGAGACCTCTTTAATGTTTTTAATGAAATAAACGCTAATGGGAATTGTGTGATCATGGGAGACTTTAACTTCCCACATATAGACTGGAGGACAAGTGCTAGTAATAAGAATAAGGCTCAGATTTTTCTGGATGCGATAGCTGATGAATTCCTTCACCAAGTAGTTACTGAACCAACAAGAGGGGATGCCATTTTAGATTTGGTTTTGGTGAGTAGTGAGGACCTCATAGAAGAAATGGTTGTAGGGGACAACCTTGGTTCAAGCGATCATGAGCTAATTCAGTTCAAACTAAATGGAAGGATAAACAAAAATAGATCTGGGACTAGGGTTTTTGATTTCAAAAGGGCTAACTTTAAAGAATTAAGGAAATTAGTTAGGGAAGTGGATTGGACTGAAGAACTTGTGGATCTAAAGGCGGAGGAGGCCTGGAATTACTTCAAGTCAAAGTTGCAGAAACTATCAGAAGCCTGCATCCCAAGAAAGGGGAAAAAAATCATAGGCACGAGTTGTAGACCAAGCTGGATGAGCAAGCATCTCAGAGAGGTGATTAAGAAAAAGCAGAAAGCCTACTAGGAGTGGAAGATGGGAGGGATTAGCAAGGAAAGCTACCTTATTGAGATCAGAACATGTAGGGATAAAGTGAGAAAGGCCAAAAGCCATGTAGAGTTGGACCTTGCAAAGGGAATTAAAACCAATAGTAAAAGGTTCTATAGCCATATAAATAAGAAAAAACAAAGAAAGAAGAAGTGGGACTGCTAAATACTGAGGATGGAGTGGAGGTTAAGGATAATCTAGGCATGGCCCAATATCTAAACAAATACTTTGCCTCAGTCTGTAATGAGGCTAATGAGGAGCTTAGGGATAATGGTAGGATGACAAATGGGAATGAGGATATGGAGATAGATATTACCACATCTGAGGTAGAAGCCAAACTCGAACTGCTTAATGGGACGAAATCAAGGGGCCCAGATAATCTTCATCCAAGAATATTAAAGGAACTGGCACATGAAATTGCAAGCCCATTAGCAAGAATTTTTAATGAATCGGTAAACTCAGGGGTTGTACTGTATGACTGGAGAATTGCTAACATAGTTCTTATCTTTAAGAAAGGGAAAAAAAGTGAGCCGGGCAACTACAGGCCTGTCAGTTTGACATCTGTAATATGTAAGGTCTTGGGAAAAAAAATTGAAGGAAAAAGTAGTCAAGAACATTGAGGTCAATGGTAGTTGGGACAAAATACAACATGGTTTTACAAAAGGTAGATCGTGCCAAACCAACCTGATCTCCTTCTTTGAGAAGGTAACAGATTTTTTAAACAAAGGAAATGCAGTGGATCTAATTTACCTCGATTTCAGTAAAGCATTTGATACGGTTCCACATGGGGAATTATTAGCTAAATTGGAAAAGATGGGGATCAATATGAAAATTGAAAGGTGGATAAGGAACTGGTTAAAGGGGAGACTACAACGGGTCGTATTGAAAGGTGAATTGTCAGGCTGGAGGGAGGTTACTAGTGGAGTTCCTCAGGGATCGGTTTTGGGACCAACCTTATTTAATCTTTTTATTACTGACCTTCACACAAAAAGTGGGAATGTGCTAATAAAGTTTGCGGATGACACAAAGCTGGGAGGTATTGACAATACACAGAAGGACCGGGATATCATACAGTAAACTCGAGTAATAGTAATAGGATGAAATTTAATAGTGAAAAGTGCAAGGTCATGCATTTAGGGATTAATAACAAGAGCTACTGTTATAAGCTGGGGAGGCATCAGTTGGAAGTAACAGAGGAGGAGAAGGACCTCGGAGTATTGGTTGATCACAGGTTGACTATGAGCCGCCAATGTGATATGACTGCGAAAAAAGCTAATGTGGTCTTGGGATGCATCAGACGAGGTATTTCCAGTAAAGATAAGGAGGTGTTAGTACCATTATACAAGGCACTGGTGAGACCTCATCTGGAATATTGTGTGCAGTTTTGGTCTCCCATGTTTAAGAAAGATGAATTCAAACTGGAATAGGTACAGAGAAGGGCTACTAGGATGATCCGAGGAATGGAAAACCTGTCTTATGAAGGAGACTGAAAGAGCTTGGCTTGTTTAGCCTAACCAAAAGAAGGTTGAGGGGGGATATGATTGCTCTCTATAAATATATCAGAGGAATAAATACCAGGGAGGGAGAGGAATTATTTAAACTCAGTACCAATGCGGACAGAAGAACAAATGGATATAAACTGGCTATCAGGAAGTTTAGACTTGAAATTAGACGAAGGTTTCTAACCATTAGAGGAATGAAGTTCTGGAACAGCCTTCCAAGGGGAGTAGTGGGGGGCAAAAGACATATCTGGCTTCAAGACTAAGCTTGATAAGTTTATGGAGGGGATGGTATGATGGGATAGCCTAATTTTGGCAATTAATTTATCTTTGACTACTAGTGGTAAATATGCCCAGTGGTCTGTGATGGGATGTTAGATGGGGTGGGATTTGAGTTACTACAGAGAATTCTTTCCTGGGTGCCTGGCTGGTGAGTCTTGCCCACATGCTCAGGGTTTAGCTGATCGCCAGATTTGGGGTCGGGAAGGAATTTTCCTCCAGGGCAGATGGGCAGATTGGCAGAAGCCCTGGGGTTTTTTCGCCTTCCTCTGCAGCGTGGGGCATGGGTCACTTGCTGGAAGGTTCTCTGCACCTTGAAGTCTTTAAACCACGATTTGAGGACTTCAATGGCTCAGACACAGGTTTGATACAGGAGTAGGTGGGTGAGATTCTGTGGCCTGCGTTGCGCAGGAGGTCAGACTAGATGATCATAATGGTCCCTTCTGACCTTAAAGTTTATGATTCTATGATTCTTCTCCTACTCCTGCGGGCACAACCTGGCTGCTGTCAGCTGGGCTGTGTCAGCACAAAAGAAGGCTGGATTGACCCTGAGCAAACTGTTACGATCAGGACCCCCCTGCTCCTGGCCTGAGGGTTCTATTCCGAGCTCTGTCACTAACTTGCTGCGTGACCTTAAACAAGTCCTGTCCCTCTGCCCTCCCCTCTTTACTCTGTTTTGTCTATTTGGGCTGCAAGTTCTTCAGGGCAGAGGCTGTCTCTTACTATGCTGAGTGCAATGCCTAGCACAACAGAGCCCCAGTCTTAACTGGGACCTCTAAGTGTTACCTTAATAAAAATAATAACAGGGAGCTCTGATGTCGAATGCCTATCTCCTAAGCAGAAGAGGGCACTTTGCAATGTGCACAGCAGGACTGCCACAGTAAGGCAAAACCAGGTGTGAACTTCACCTGATGCTCTGGAATTCCTCCCAGCTACCCAGGCAGGCTTGTCATACACACACACACATGCACAAAAAGATCCAATGCAAAGGGAAGAGGCAAAAATTGAAGACCTTCCAATGGAGGGCAACACCGAGGCACTCCATACTCTGAAGGATTGATTGCAGGGCTGCTCCGAGCCCTAAGGAGTGCAGTATCAGAGGGGTAGCCGTGTTAGTCTGGTTCTGTAGAAGCAGCAAAGAATCCTGTGGCACCTTATAGACTAACAGACGTTTTGCAGCATGAGCTATGAGCAGTGCAGTGTCCCAACCCGTAAGAGAACAAAAACTGCCATAGTTCAGGCAGTGCTCCCTGATTCTCTGCTTTTTCTTCAGAGGCTCAGACCTTTCACCAGAGGCAACTTCCACAATTTGAGGACTTCAATAACTCAGACGTAGGTTAGGGATTTGTTATTGAAGTGGGTGGGTGAGATTCTGTGGCCTGCGTTGTGCAGGAGGTCAGACTAGATGATCATAATGGTCCCTTCTGACCTTAAAGTCTATGAGTCTATGAGACTTGGAGTCTTCATTGCACATGCTAAGGAATATCCCCTTCGCAGCAATCCTGGTGTCAGCACGACCGTGCCCTGGGGAGTGCACCCATCCACTGAGAATCCCAGCCTGCAGCTTGACGACTCAAGAGCTCTCACACTCACCTAACCGGGCTAAGGCAAAGGAATCCTACGGCAGCTACAAGCCTGTCCTCTAACAGGAGAACAAAGGGTCACCTGAGGACAGTAGCAGCAGGTACATTTAGAACAAATCCGATCGATCGCTCCATTGAGAGCCTGCAGCCAGCCTGGTTTTAGTACAAAATCGCTACATAAAGCCCACGTTAAACTGGGGAGGGGTATAAAAAACTGGTGCCCAAGGAGCCTCCTCCATTTACCTGCACCTGGGGACCAGCTCAGTGCAGCTGGAGATAACACACACTGTGCACAGCTGGCTCTACCACTGGAGCCAGAGAAGCTGGGAGGGGCAGGGTGAGGGTGGCATGAGCCAGCAGAGCTGGCAAGGCACCGATGGCAGTGCATGCAGCACTCTCTCTTGCGGTAGTGGAGCTGCTTCTCAGCCTTCCTCCCCAGGAGGAATTTAGTTTGATCCAGCCTGCACTGCCCTTGGGACTCCTGCTCACCGCCCTCCAGCATCGGATGTGGCTTTAAACCACAATCCAGCTGCTTTGTTTCAAAATACTTTAAATGTCTCCTGAATGCTGGGGATTGCACCTGATGTGTCACAAGTCCCCAGGGGAAGGACCCCAGATGCTCCTCCCCCCTGTTAGCTCCTCCTCACATCATCACTGCTTGGGCTTTGCTAGTTATAGGGCCAGTTAAGGGCCTCGGCCAGGGTTTGAGTTGGTGCAGATCAGGGGTGAACTGAGCCCTCTACGTGGGCACCAGCTTTTTATGCCAAATAAAAAAACAAACAAACATGACTATTGCTGAGGACCTGTGTGATGCTGGCAGACCAGGTGCCTGCTCATGCCAAGGTCCCTATGCCTCACCTGAACGCTGACAAATGCATATCGGGAAACCGGTCGGCTCACTTGTGTATTAGAATTGTTAAAACAGGTATTAGGGTTATGAGTTGCTTGCCTGCACTAATCTCACTTATAAAATCCCTATCCCATGCCATAAAGTAATATTTAAGTTTGCTCTGTAAATGTAAAAGTGATTGCTCTGAAACTGTAAACCCCCACGGTCCAGGAGAAGCATTCCTAAGTGTGAAATGCTAGTTTACCACAGGAGGTGTTATCTTCTGCCCAACAAAAGGCAGCCCATAGACACCAGGCAAGCCATTGTGGAACATCAGAGGACAACAGTGTGTGTTAATTTCTTGGACTTTAAGAGAGCAAGATTAAAGCAGATAAATATACACACACAAATGAATTACAGCCTCAGGTTCCAAAAGGTTATAGAGGCTGCTGTAATATGCAAGTGCTATATGTCCTGTAGGACTAACCCATGCTAAGCAGCTGGGGATCCCTTGCTTATGCTTAGAAAACCTGGCCCTCCTAAAGCCCAAGCAGCACAGAGATAGTTTCTTCTTGTCAAGGATTTTTATTCCCTTCTCCCAGAGTTCAGGCTGATGGGACGAGCCCACATGCATGTCTTCTCTTCATGACTGTGGGGGCGGGGGGAGGGGAGAAGAAATCAATTGACAAGTCCCCATCTGTAAAATAGGGATAATTACCTCCCAGGTGCTGAGGATTGATTTATGAAAGTCTGTAAAGTGCTTTGAGATCTTCCTATGGCACATAAAAGCATAAGAACGGCCACACTGGGTCAGACCAACGGTCCATCTAGCCCAGTATCCTCTGTCTAACAGTGGCCAATGCCAGGTGTTTCAGAGGGAATGAACAGAACAGGGCAATTTTGAGTGATTCATCTCTGTCACCAGGCCCAGCTTCTGGGAGTTGGAGGTTTGGGAACAACCAGAGGATTGTGCCCTGCCCATTTTGGCTAACAGTCATTGATGGAGCTATCTTCCATGAACTTATTGAATTCTTTTCTGAACCTCGTTATGCTTTTGGTCTTCACAACGTCCTCTGGCAATGAGTTCTACGAGTTGACTGTGCATTGTATGAAGAAGTACATCCTTATGATTGTTTTAAACCTGCTGCCTGTTAATTTCACTGGGTGACCCCTAGTTCTTGTGTTACGCAAAGGGATAAATAACACTTCTCTAGTCACGTTCTCCACAAAATTCATGATTCTAGAGACCTCTTTCATCTCCCCCATTGGCTGTCTCTTTTCTAAGCTGAACTGTCCCCATCTTTTTAACCTCTCCTCCTATGAAGCTATAGAAGCGCAAGGCATCATTACCCATCTTAGATGAGTGCATGTGCATCAGACCCCTCTCATCACCCCTTCGCTGATGTCCGGGGACTCCACCCGTGACGACTGCAGGAGGGCTATTAAGCTTCACTGGGGGATGATCATTGTGCAGAAGGGAAGCTCTTTTCTGGAGAGGCCCCATTTATTCTGCCTTCTCTTGACAGAGCGTCCTCTGGATCCACATGAGCCTGACAGGAGGTTTGTGCCATTCAGCGTTGGCACACGGCCCACAATTCAATCTGCTCCTGCTGCCGCTCCTGTTCCTTATACTGACACTGACAAACCCTCTCTCCTGCCTCCAGGGATGAGATCATCTATAATTTAAAGGGAGGGGGAACAGCGAGAGAGAAATAAGACAGTGTAAGCGCCTCCAGCCTCTGTTTATCGAGTGTCTCAAGGACAAGCTTTATCTGACTTACGGGAACCTGGGTGATTTGTAACGAGTAGATTAGATCACAACACGCAAATTTCTGAGCTGGACTGAGGCACGGGAGGGTGTGTGTGTCATAGGTCAAACTTAACCCAATCACAGAGTCTGGAGCTGGAGGAGACAGTGGATTCAGACTGGGATCTCCGCCCAGCTTCCAGAAAGAGGACTGTCCCTAGCGTTAGATTGCCCAGAGGTGATGATCCAGAAGTAGGAGCTTCCTGCTTATGTTCTACGGGGCTTGTGGTCCAGGACATGGAGGATATGTCTACACTGTATTAAAACACCCACAGCTAGCTCATATCCGCTGTTCTCGAACTCACTGCAGTTTTAGAGCCCTGCAGCCCGAGTCCCGCGGACCCAGGTTGGCTGAGATGGGCCAGGCAAGGGTGTTTTATTGCAGTGTAGACATACATGTAGTCATAGCAGAAAACTGCTGTGAGGAGGCCAAGGGAGGCCTGGCAAATGCTGAAAGGGAGAGGCTGTTGCCAGCAGGAGGTCTCTGCTCTTTGTTAGCTGGGAGCTACTCCCAGCAAGGAAAGCTCCCAGAGCTGGTTTCCTGTTTGTCATTGGCACGACACTGCTGTGAGGAAGCTCAAACAGCTGGAGACTATCTGGCAAGCGTAGGGGACGTTGCTGTGAGGAAGCTCCTGCTGGGGGAATGTTCATTATCCTTGGCAGGACACTATTTGATGGATGTTCACATGGTGGCAGTCCCAGATGGCAAATGCTGGGCACTGCTGTGAGGATGCACCAAATGTTGTTGGTATATTTGTGGTCACTGGCAGCCAGGGGTGTGAGGATGCTCAGAGGTGATGGCCAAAACCAAACTGCCCAGGAAGGTAGGATGTGAAAGAAGGCCCACCAGCCCCCAGTAACGCAACCACAACCCCCATCCCGCCAACGCACAGCAACACAACACCATGCCTGCCAGGACAGTAACACAACCCTCACACCCACCAAAGCACAGCAACACAACCACCCCCACGCCTGCCAACGCACAGTAACACAACCCCCACACCTGCCAGAACATAGTAACATAACACCCACGCCCACCAGCACAGGCACACAACTCTCACACCCACCAAAGCACAGCAAAACAACCACCTCCACACCGGCCAACACACAACAACACAACCCCGACACCTGCCAGAACACAGTAACACAACAACCTCGCCCGCCAATGCACAGCAACACAACATCCATGCCCGTCAGCACAGCAACACAACAACCCCAAAGCCTCCCAATGCACAGCAACCCAACCCCCACACCCACCAGCACAGTAACACAACTCTCATGCCTGCTCACAGCAACACAACACACACGCACACCAGCACACAGTAATGCAACAACAACCCCTACGCCCACCTATGTACAGCAACACAATGCCCACGTCCACCAAAGCACAGGAACACAACAACACCCATGCCGGCCAATGCACTGCAACACGACAGTGACTCTCCACAATCCAACACAACAGCCACAGAATGGCAACCCCCATTATCTGGCCTGCAGTGTGAGTGTTATAAACAGAGGCAGGCTGCCCTGCAGTGCCCAAGGGGGTGAGTACCAGCCTCAGGGCAGACTACTCAAAACCAGGGCACAAACCCCAACTTGGCTGTGAGTTCTGCATTTAGATTTCACAACCAAATATCAAGTATAAACTCCTCAAGTGCTATAACAGCCTAATATGGAGTTACAGACAGTCCCCTTGTGTACACCAATCTGTCTTGCCACCCACGTGAGCCTACCTTTGGGACAGATGGTCCCTTACACCAAGTATCACGGCAATATTCAGATTACTCCCGGTCCCAAAGAACCAGTCACTTCTTCACGTCAATTGCACCAGAGATTCTATACTAAAAACAATGCTTGTGGCCAATCCAATACATAAAGGAATAGACGCTTCTATGATAAGCAAGCTCTAGATATCCTTTAGGGCTAACCCAGGCTAAACACCAGGGATCTTTTGCTTACGCCTAGTAATCTTTGCCCCCCAGTGTCCAAGTAGCATGAAAATACAGTTTCTCCTCCCATCCACCAGCACTAGGGTCATTTATAAATCCAAGCCACCCCACTGGTGTCCTGTCCTTACATCTGGTGTGCTGTCCTTACATCTCTGAACTGTGGTTGAGGGAGTGAGGAGAACCTTCTTCATGGTGAAGCTGACCGCTGTGGAGAAGGCCTGCAAAAGGTCTAAGCACCCACGTCTGCCCTAGATTGAGGGCTTAGGTGGGACTTAACTGGTACATGGACCTGCACTGACCCCTGTGCACGAGGGCAACTGCACCATTCACCCCTTCTTAGATTGTAAACTTGGGCGGGGGAAGGGGGGAAGGAGAAGAAATGTTGTTCCCATGTGCTTGGCCACTGTCTAGTATAAACAGGGCCTTGATTCAGACTGAGGTGTCCAGGGACTATCACGATGCACATCGAATCATAGAACTGGAAAGGACCTCAAGAGGTCATCTAGTCTAGTCCCCTGCACTCGTGGCAGGACTAAGTATTATCTAGACCATCCCTGACAGGCGTTTGTCTACCCTGCTCTCAAAAATCCCCAATGATGGAGATTCCACAACCTCTCTAGGCAATTTATTCCAGTGCTTAACCACCCTGACAGGAAGTTTTTCCTTACATCCAACCTAAACCTCCCTTGCTGCAATTTAAGTCCATTGCTCCTTGTCCTATCCTCAGAGGTTAAAGAGAACAATTTTCCTCATTCCTCCTTGTAACAACCTTTTATGTACTTGAAAACTGTTATCATGTCCCCTCTCAGTCATCTCTTCTCCAGATTAAGCAAACCCAGTTTTTTCAATCTCCCCTCATGGGTCATGTTTTCTAGACCTTTAATCAATTTTGTTGCTCTTCTCTGGATTTTCCTGAAATGTGGCACTCAGAACTGGACACAATAGTCCAATTGAGGCCCAATTCATAGTATACAGGGATTAGGAGGAAGGATGGTCTTGTATTGGTTAGGGTTTTTTATTCCATTCTCCCCTTCTGCTTCGAGTTACAAACTCAGCCGACGGCGGGAATTCCCTTGCAAGTCTCATCTTCAAGGGGCGTGAGGGGTAAACAAAATCTTTGGTCCCTTTTAATGTTCCACTTTAGACTGCCTGATGTTGACGGGCCTTCCTTGTCGGGCTGGACACCACACCTTGTGTCGGAGACCAGCATTTCACACTAGATAATGCTTCTCTTCTGTCTGGTGTTGTACGCGGTTACAGAGGCTTACAATGCAAAAATGCTCAAATATTACCTTAAAATATGGGATACAGAGGTTAGGAGTGAGATGAACGCCTGCGGGAAATCACAAGCATTCCATGCAGTCTAAACACTAAACACATTCTTATCACTCTAATGCCTGCTTTAACAATACTAACACACAGGTGAGCCAGACTGGTTCCAGCTACGCTTTTGTCAATGTCGAGTGGAGACCTGGGGATCCCAGCATGAGCTGGCTCCTGGCCTGCCAGCCTCACAAGTACATTTTGTTATTTTATTTTTAAACCCTTAACTAATGTGGCTATTTTTATGTGAAGCCCTAAAGATCCACCCAAATGTCCTCCCCCAATGAGGTAAACGGGAGATGGGATTAGTGACATTACATGTAATCATCCTTTATTCCTGAACAGGGGCTGGTTAACAAGGAGGCTTTTCTTCTCCCTGATCCATGTGTCACGCAGGGAGCATGCAGCCAAAGGTTTGTTCCTTTCTCCTCCTCAGAGGGGATCACAATGCTGAACTCTCCTTCAAGGGGCTGGAGTTACTTGGCACGGAGGTGTGTAATGCACTGATGCGGACTGTCACAGAGCTCTGAAATCCTCAGCACTGAACAGCCTGTTTGCAAAGGAGACAAGTCACCAGGACTAACAGTTTGATGCTGGGGACAGCAGCTACGGGGACAGAAGCCCACAGTCACAGACAGGCTGACATGGGCAGCAGTTTCATGGAGCAGGAGGGGCTGATTTCGAGGGGAGGTGCATGAACTATCAAGCACGTGCAAAGTCCTGTAGTGGGACACCAATTTAAAAAGAATCCAAAAGTTTCCAACTCTCACTATCTTTTTGTTCTGTGTTTTGTACAGCACCTGGCACAATGGGCCCTGGTCCACAACCGGAGTTCCTAGGTGCGACTGTGATACAAATAACAATATGAAGGTAGGAAACTGCTCTAACTGTGCAGGAGACGTCAGGGTTCCCCCCGCACAAGAGGGGCCTTATTTGTGGTTCTTCGGATTGGGATGGGATACCATGTGGGCATTCAAAGCCAGGCAGGCTGCCACAGGGCGCAAGCCTGATCTGGAAGATGGACACAGGATCTGACGAGTCCATTCACCCAGATTAAAAACAAGCGCCTGAGAAAAGGAGTCGGGAGGTAGATCTGCAACCGCAAAAACGGGCAATGGCAGCGACCCTCAGAGTCCGGGCCAACTGACTCAGGTTCATGGGGCTCATGCTGCAAGACTAAAAATAGCAGCATAGATGTTCGGGCTCGGGCTGGGGTCCAGGCTGCAAGATCCTCCCCCTTCACAGGCTGGGGGGCCTTGAATGTCTGCTCTATTCTTAGCCCCACACCATGAACCCAAGTCACTTGACCTGGGCTCCGAGACTAGCTGCTGCAGGTTTTTGGTTTTGTTTTTTTTTGATGTGTGGACGTACCCTGGATGGCTCAGGGTTGTCAGTGGGCTCTGGAGCCTTTCACTGAGATTGCTGGATTGAACAATCCAGCTCACGGCCACAGTGACTGTCAGGTACTCCTTGTATCCTGGAGAGAGATACGAGAGATGTGGGACTGAAGACTGTTACCATCTTCTGGCTGCTTGTGTCCTACATGAGATGGGAAAGGAGGCCCTTGGTTAGCACTGACTCGGTCTGGACTGAATGTCCCTCATCCGTAGCAGGAGTTGCCCTGTTTGGGATAAGTGGCAGGGATACCTCACCGCTGCCCGTGCCGCATCTATTGTGCAGAGAATCAGAGGGCTCACCTCACTCTCCAGGGCTGCCAGCCTGACCCTGTCCACCAGCACTAGGGCCAGTCACAAAGCCAAGCCACCCCACTGGTCTCCTGTCCCTACATCGCTGAACTGTGGCTTGAGGAGTGAGGAGAACGTTCTTCATGCTGAAATTCAGCCCTGTGGAGAGGACCTGCAAAAGGCCTAAGCACCCACATCTGCCCTAGATTGAGGGCGTAGGTGGCCCTGCACTGGCCCTTGTGCACGGGGGAAATTGCACCATTCACCCCTTCTCAGACTGTAAACTTGGTGGGGGGAATGCTGTTCTCATGTGCTTGCCCAATGTCTAGTGTAAATAGGGTGCTGATCCTGACCGAGGCCTCGAGGCACTATCATGATGTACATCGTATACAGGGATTGGGAAGAAGGATGGTCTTGTCCTGGACTGAAACTCTGGAGCGCCTGGTTCTGCCACAGGCTGCGCTGGGACCCGAGGTACGTCACTATGCATGGGATCTTTAAAAGCAGCTCAGGGAGACCACATCTAACGGCACAGGAACTGATGGGGGTACACCTGGCCTTGAATATATTGAGGCTGGAGATCAGAAGGGGAGGATCTAACCATCAGAGAAGTGAGGCTCTGGAACAGCCTTCCGTCAGGAGTAGGAGGGGGGCAAAGACCCCATCTACTTTAGAATGGAGCTTGATCCACTTCTGAACAGGTTTACATGACAGGATTGCCTGCAATTACAGGAGATATGTTCCATTGACTTTCCATGAGAGCTGGGCATGGCAATCCCAGCTGTAATCTCTCAGAACCTCAGTTCTCCATCTCTAAAAGGGAGACAACAGTCCTTCCTTTCCACCCATCCATTGTCTGCCTTGCCTAGTTAGACTGCAAGGCATTTGGGGCAGGGACTATCCCTCATTATGGACAGCACCTGGCACAATGAGCCCCCATCTCAGTTAGGGCCTCTATGAACTATTGTAACAACAATGAACAATAATAATCTGGAGTCCTAGTCTGAAACAGATGGGGATTCGGACTGAAGTGGAACCAGAATAAAGAAATGAAAAGTACGTAGCATTGGGGTTCTTGCTGCTCCATTCTTCTTCCCCCTTCGGAGGTTCTTAACTTTACACTCCTTCCTCCAGAGGAGTTTTGAAGTCACAGAAAACATTTTCCAAACCTAATATTAGTTCCAGATGTTCACAGACATTTTGGTTTGTACCTCACTCTGTAAAACACATTTTCTCTCTCTTTTTTCTTAAGTGCAGAGCCTGCTTTGTCTATGACATAATCTGCTAGCAGCCCCGCCAGTGCGCGCGCTCACACGCGCGCTCCCTCCTTTCGAGCCGCTCATGTTCGAACAAAGAGCATCACTCATCTACCAAGCTGTCACGCACATGGAGTTGTGAGTAATTTCCACAAACTTTAATGAACAGTTCAGGATGCGATTGCTCCATCTTCTTTTCTGGCTGCTGAGTGGAGAGCCGCTCTCTCCCCGCTGCACGGTGTTGAAAGTATGGTTTGCTTCGCACACAAATTCACCTTGGGAACAGTCCTGGTAACATCAGAGGTTTTGAGGGCTGTGTTTTTCTAAGCACCAGTAATAAGCCTTTAAAAATGTATGTAGCTAGGGAGTTGGGTAGGCAGGTATTCCCCGAGAGGCCTTCATTTCTCTCATCCCCGCCCCCCAGCACCTCTGTCCTGCACACCAAGACAAGGAGAGAGCGGGGCTGGCTCCTGACCCTGCTCCTGGATGAAGAAGAGGATAAAATTATTTTTGGCTCAGGGAAAGGGCTTCTTCCACTTGCCAGCAGAATAGGAGGCCAAGGGTTTTGTCGAGATTAAAGGCTGGAGCCTTTGGGGGACAGGCAGAGGGCCAGATGCCATACAGGAGCAAATCCTGCCATGCAGCCAGAGGGTGGGTTGGCACAGAGCTAGCAGAGGGCATTGCCAGGAATCACAATATTAGGAGGTTATAACTCTAATTTTTCTTTAAAAAATACAGATTATCTTCCCACTCTTAAAGCCTAGAGATCTCAGGAATAAACTCCTGCAGCATCAAAAGCATAGCTGTTTTCAGATGGTATGGCTGTGCTGCTAAAACAACCCTGCTGTCTCTCTGGGGGAAGGGGGCATGGTCAGCTGCCCTACTGCCAGCAGAAGAAGTGTGGAAAACCTCAACTTGCCCAAAAACAGAGGCATAGATTTTCCAGGGGGCTCCTGGTTTTAGGTTTTTGCTATTGATTTTATACAAAAGTCACTCAGAGACTGGTGATGGGCAGCAGTATGAGAAAGCAAGAGAAAGAGAGAGATACTCAACTGGAGACATCCAGGGGCTCATTCTCCGAGTAGCTGAGCACCCACACGTCCAAATGAAGACAACGGGAGCTGCGGATGCTCAGCACCTTGGAAAAATCAGGCCCCTTGGCGTCTCCAGTTGGACATCCAAAAATCAAGGCATCTAAAATTAGTAGCTCCACAGGCGTGGATAGAGGTTGAGGAAGAAGGAGGGAACATTTGGATACAAACAATTGAGAGAAGAGAGAACTTTGGGGTTTGGTTTGGTGTTTTAAATGACTGTTCGCTGTTTTGGTTTTTGTGTGTTCAGAATTAGCACAATGCCCAGGAGCAGAGCGAGGGGCATGCGGCTCTTGGGAGTGATTTTCGTCACATGAAGAAAAGAAGAAGAAGAATCTGTATTTCCTGCTGCAGCTGTCACACGGAGCTCCAGCCACATCAAAGAAGAAACCCCGTGCTTCCCTCGTCTGGCCTCACCTGACAAGTGTGTGAGCAATCTGGAATCCCCATCCAAAAGGCAGCGCTTCCTTTAGCAGGTTGCTTTCCTTTTCCATTACTGGAGGGTGCCCCTCCAAGGCAAAGAACAAACCTGTCATGCTTGGAAACTGGAACCGTAGCACAGGCACTGCAGTGGCACTGGGTAGCTTTGGAAATGGAAGTCAGTGACAGGGAGGGAGGGAAACTTAACTTTGAGACAGGGCCTGAGGTGTAAACAAATGAGGGGCACCAATTCTGACTGCCCGCAGTGGAGGCCCCTTCAAGTGATCAGTGGCCTCGGTAGGATGTGCTGATCTTTCCTTTGACAATGACACCCTAGCTTCTGTAGCACAGAGGCTTAGTAATGGGGGCCGTATAAATATCTGAGGTCTGGTCTACACCACGGGGTGGGGGGGTGTCAAACTAAGGTACGCGACTTGAGCTACGCGAATAGCGTAGCTGAAGTCGAACTACCTTAGTTCGACTGACTTACCCGTCCAGACACAGCGGGGTCGAACTCCGCGGCTCCAAGGTCGACTCCGCCACCGCCGTTCGCGGTGGTGGAGTTCCGGAGTCGACCGGAGCGCGTGGGGAGTTCAAACTATCGCGTCTTGATTAGACGCGATAGTTCGAACTCTGAGAAGTCGAACTCACCGCGTCGACCCGCGCGGTAAGTATGGACCTACCCTGAGAGAGAAATCTGACAGGAAGAACAGATGGGACCAAAATTCCCTGCTGGTATAATTTGGTGCAGCTTCCTTGGTTGCACCAGTTTACACCAGAAGAGAATTTGGCCCATAGGTGCTCAGAAAGTTACAGAATGAATAAACCCACAAAAATCCACCCACTGCTAGTAGCCAAATTCTGTTCTCTCCTGCATTTCCCTGGAAGTGAATCTGGCTTGCCCCTGTTGAGCCGAGAAGGAATTGGTTCTGAATGATCACGGTGAGATAGCATCTCTGACAGAATCATCACACATTCAGAATCCCAGGTCCCGTGACCAGGGCCGGCTCCAGGGTTTTTGCCACCCCAAGTGGCGAAAGAAAAAAAAAAAGCCGTGATCGCAATCGCGATCGGTGGCAGCTCCATCATGCCGCTTTCTTCTTCGGCGGCAGTTCAGCAGCAGGTCCTTCCCTCCGAGAGGGACTGAGGGACCCGCCGCCAAATTGCCGCCGAAGAGCCCGACGTGCCGCCCCTTCCCCTTGGCCCCCCTGCTTGCTGAGCTGGTGCCTGGAGCCAGCCCTGCCCGTGACTCATCCTCCATCAGTCATGATCAGGAGTCTTCTGCCCAATGCCCATCAGAGGCACTTTAACCACCCCCACCCCTGTGGCGTGCGTGCCAGCACCCTGCCCTACACTGAAAAGCCGCTTGGCCAGCTCCTGCTGAGTCTGCAACAACAGGAAAGGAAAGGCTTTCTGAAGAGGCGCCTCTGCTAGTCACGAGTCTGCGGCTTGGCACACACACACCTCTGTCCTACCCATTTGGATACAAAGGTGTGTCAAAGCGACTGTGACTGGAGCAAGGTGTTACATGGTCACAAGAGTATCCGGAGGGCACTGAGCCTGTGCCAAAGAGAAGGCAGTAGTGAGGGAACTGTCTGAGAACCAGCTGGCCTCTAGCAGTCTACGCTCACCAGCACACATGCTGTGGGAGCATCTATGCAGGCCTCATGGAGAGGCTCAACCTGTCTGGTAGCACCTCAGAGTGGTGCCCACCAGTCAGGCCCGTTCCTCGCACTTCTGCAGAGCGTGATCTAGCAATACATACAGTGGTGGGCCTAGCCCCTGCTAGCGCTGACATGCGTGGCCTCTAGGAGATGCTCGGACAGCACGGCAATGAGCATGGGATGGGTAGGCAGACAGCACCAGGAAAAACAACTGTAAACAACCCCACCCACATGTAACCTCCCCGGCCCGCGAGATTTGCAACACAATGTTCCAAAGAAAGAACCTGCAACGCAGAGAAAAACTCACATGCACCGTGACTTTTAGCTTTCACGATTAAATGAACCCCAAATCCTCCATTAACTGCAATATAAGGAACTGCGTTTTGCCTGGTTTTCTCCCTGAGCAGAGCCAGAGCAGCAGCTTTCAACACCTTTGGTGATACGTTTTAGAACACATCACTTTTAATTACTCATCCAGACCCATCAACAAGTTTCATATCCTTCCACCTTGACCTGCAGGCCCCTGAATCATGCTCTGAGTCTCAGCCAAAATATTCATGAGCCTCAGGGGACTGGGTCCAAGTTCTGTGTTTACAGATAAACTCCAAAACCAGGTGAGTTTCAGGTGCTGTTAGAGAAGCTTTGCACAGCTCTAACTGACGTCTCTCCGTTTTCTACATTGCCCAGTTGCTACAATGGTGGGTACTTTCAAAATGCAAATAATTTCTTTGTAGTTACCCAACACTCTTCTCTAATTTTTTCCAAGTAACAGAATCTACAGAGACCTTCAGAAGCCACTCCCAGTGCAGGAGGTTTGACACTCCACTCGAGACGGTGTCTGCGCTTCGTACCCTTCCGTACAAAGCCAACAAAATCCCGAGGACGGAGCTCGGACCCACCTGCAGTCAGGGATCTCAGGCACAGAATCAGTTAACATTGCTGTGGAACTGCTGGAGCTGCTGCCCCTTGTCCTCACCTACCTGTGTAGAGGTCAGTGTCCGTGTACTCATCGACCTTCTTGTGCTGAAGGATGTAATCGGAGACCTTTGTCCCGATCGCAGGCTGGACATCCAGCCACTCCAGAGAGACCACGGTGCTGGAGGGCTCTACGCTGGGGGATAAGCGCAACCTGGGCAGAGCACAAACAAGGCAGAACTCCTGGAGATCAGCTTGCACTCTGAGGAAAGCCAGCCTATTAAAGCAGCTTCTGAACATATGCCTATGGGCTCCCTCGCACATTCAGACACACGCACATGCACACAAGAAACAAGGGGACAGTCGGAAGGGGAGGGAGGAAAAGACCAAAAAAGGAAACTTTCAGCCAGGTGGAGTCAGATCTTGCTGTATGCTGTTCCCTCCTCCACCTGTTCCCTGAAGAGTCTTGGCCTTGGGACTTCTTCTGAATCAGCATCTCTGGGCTACGCACGATTGAGGGTGGCCACCCGAAGGGCTCTCCCTGTTCTCAGTTAACACCCTCATAACTACATCCCTGTCATTTCAGATCAGCTCAGTGACCCTATGGAGAACAGATGTCCAGCAGCATGGGAGAGTGAAAGAGGAGCGCGAGAAGGTCAAACTTCCCCTCCGTGTATCTCTGTGTAACCCCGCTGAGGTCAATGGATGGGGTATAAGTGAAGAGAGAATCTAGCCCAGGCTGTGCCTGAATGGAAGTGAAGGACTGAAAGAGTGTGCACGCCCAAGAGTGTGTGTTTGTGAGTGAGTCTGAGCATGTGTGAGAGCAAAAGAACGAGAGGGATGAATAGGTACAAAGTGTGAGTTAGAGAGCGTGTGTGTGTGTGAGAGAGAACGGGAGTGAATGTGTGAGGTGAGAGGAGGGGTCTAATTCTTCATGCTGTGTGCCTTGTATCATAGAATCACAGAATCGTAGGACTGGAAGGGACCTTGCGAAGTCATCTAGTTCAGTCCCTTGCACTCATGGCAGGACTAAGTATTACACCATCATCATCACTGACACCAGTGCAAAGGAGAGCGTGAAATACCCGATCAGAATCACGCGGACTTTGCACCCCCTTAGGACTGCAGTCAGTGACAACACAAGGGGCAGGGCTATTAACAACTGGGCTCTGAGAGTACAAGTGTGTTTGCTGAGCTCAAGATGGGAAATCAATGCCGTCTGAGGATATTGGCTTACTAAACCGATGTTCTCTTCCTAGTGGAAAGCTGGAGACAGTCTCTCTTCCTGCTGTCTCAGCTAATTCCCCATCAGTTTGCTCCTGATTTGTTCTCGCTCTGACACGCCACAATGAATTGCACTGTAATTCCATTTCTTTCACCGTTTTAAATCCCATTCTACAAGCCGCATTAATAAGGTGATGAAAAACAACAAAGAATTCTACCAGGGCAACAGCCAGCCTCAGGGTATCTGAAAGGCCTCAGTCACACAGCAAAATGCACTGGACTGGGGACCTGGGTTTGAATGCAGGAGCCAGGAGGCACCTGGGGGCAAAGCTTTCACCCCACACAGCGAACCAGAAGGGGACTGAGTATGTGCTGATCACCCCACAACACAGAAGCCATTGACCAAGAGATACGTACACAGGCTGTGGGAGAGGACTGCAGTTTGGGAGTCCATGCTCGTCGAAGGCATTGAGGTCACATCTGCACCAATCCTCGATAACGTCGCCTTTCCCTGAGCACCAGTATGAGCTCATCAGGGCTCCCCTGAAGGCCTGAAAAGTTTTATTAAAAAGAAACAAACATGTAAACGCTTAAAGCTCAGGGAAATCAGCTAGTCCTTACCCTGCCCCTATTACCAATGTCAATGTCACTAGATCTGGAAAGGATGAAGGAGGGGCTCCTGGATGCGACGGGACTCAGAAGGCCTGGGTTTAATTCCCAGTTCTGCCACTGACTTCCTGTGTGTCCTTGGAAAAGTCATTTCATCTCTCTGTGCTTCAGTTCCCCCATCTGTACAAGGGGGATAATGATTTTGTCTTGATTGTTTAGACTGTCCGCTTCTTCCAGCAGGGCCTGTCTCTCTTTATGTGTCTGTACAGCGCCAGCCACAAATAGAATCTTTTGAGATGTAAGAGGGCCCCTGTGGTCCCCTGGGACTTTATTGCGAAGGACAGGGATAAACCCAATTCCAACAAATCTGAGCTCCCTTAACTCTGCCTGACATTGCAGCAGGATGTACTACTGTTCTTTACTTCCAACTTTTAATTTCCCTTATGCTCCACCCCAGAACTGACTGCATTTCAAAGGTGAGTTGAGTAACTCTTGACTAAAAAGCACCCAGGGGCCATCGTGCATGCTGTACTCACACACTCCTGACTCATATGAGCAGCCCAGCTGAAGTGAGTGGCGCTACTTGCTTGAGTAAGGATTACTCACGAGTAAGAATTGCAGGACTAGGTACCCTAGTCGGTACAAACAGAAGAGTTTGTAAAAGCACTTTCAGGAGTGCATCTGATGGAAACTATTAGCACCTTTGCACTGTCATTAGCATGACAAGAACGCCTCCCTGCAGCTCCTACTGCCTCAGAGGAGTGATACTATGATATGAGCCCCAGGAGCAATGATGAGCCTCATGGATCAGACTGCAGGATCGGTGGTAGATCAGTAAAGGTGAAATCATTAATTAAAAATCTAAATTCCTTTGAATCTATTCCTGATGATTGTTTACTTTTTGCTGTTCACTCAGTTTAGGACAGAGAGACAAAGCGGGTCCGTTTCACGGTCTGTTCTCATACACTAGCCCCATGCGGTTGGAGCTGAGTTGCTAATACCGCAGGGGAATGCTTGAAACAAAACCAGTGCCCTGGTCTAGTGGTTCAGACCTGTAACTGGGTCTCAGGAAACCTGGGTTGGAAAGCCAAGAGTGCTTCCCACCTGCTGTGTGACCTTACGTTGCTCCACCTCTGTTGCCCCTCCCGTCCTTTCTCGGTCTTGTCTACTTAGACCGTCAGCTCTTTGGGGCAGGGGCTGTCTCCCACTGTGCGAACGTACAGCACCTAGCACCCTGGCGCGCCAACCTCAGTTGAGGTCTCTAAGAGATACTACAATAATGAAACCCTGACTTCACTGTAATTATTTTTTTAAATCTACTTTTATTAGCTTTTGCAACTCCTTTCCCAAGGTGTTAGAAGCCCTACGTTTTGGACCCCAAACTACTGAGGAGGGTCCTCTATATACCTAACAGCCCTGCTGGCTTTCCCACCCCAGCCAGTTCTTATTTGACAAAACCCAAGTACTTAAAGCAGCACTATTTCACCCCCTTCAAACCTCCGCGAGTGCCAGACCGCAGCTGCCTGGCCCACACGATACGACTAATTTTAAGGGTTACACCTTAAAGACTGAAATCACCCCTTGGGGAGGACAGGGATGGCTTCAGCAGATTTGGTATTTAACACAACACTGTAGTAAAAACGCCTTCCTCGAACCATTTATAAAAAGAACGGTTATAAATAGAGCCATACGTCACATTCTATTGTTTGGGATTTAGTCAATTTCCCCAAACACGCAACCACCTTTATAACGAGGCGCCTTGAGTCACCCGAGTCTGCAATATTTCTGCTTCCAGACATTTATTAAATGTTCCCATTCAAAAAAAAAAGGGGGGGATGAGAAAGAGCAAAAGAGAGAGAAAATACATCGTTATTCTTTAGATCCTAAGTGAAAGCCTAAAAGCGGAAAGGGTATTTTTAGGCAATTAGAGAATGTCTAGAACAAACAGACAGATCAGATGCATGAGAATGAATTGTCCCATGTTGCAACCATATGATAATCTCTCAACCTCTGCATTACCCAGAGGGTCTGCTATAACTAATGTGACAAGGAATTCATGGAAAGGAAAAATACATAGGCAAAAAATACATCAGACCCACTCCATAACGGGGGTGTGGAGGGCCGTACTGCTGACTTAGGTACAATGCCATCGGTGGCTGCCCGGGATGATTCTTTCTAAATGGGGCCACAGCTCGGATGGGATTTCCTGATGGTTTCGAAAGAAGAGGAGAAACTGACACGTGGATTTTAGAAAAGCATGAGGGAACCTGAGAGAGAGAGCAGGTTGGATTGCCAAGAGGATTCAAAGGGCATGGAGCTGAGAGTGCTCTCCAGCCAGGCCAGGAAGGGGGAAGGAAAGACGGTAGGTCATCCTTGGCCTTTTAACTGCTCCTCCTGCTCCATGTTATGTGTCCTGCTGTTTACAGCTCCCTCTGGCCCACATGGGTGCTGGCTCCCATCACATCTCCAGCCAACGGGAGAGACTCAGTGAGCTTGCTGGAGTGAGCGGGGCCATGTGCAGAGCATCAGGGAGCGGAGCACCAGGTGGAGCCGGAGAGAGAAAACACCTGAGCCACTCGACAGGAAATAGCTTCGAGCGCTCTCCGAGCTCCACATCCGCCAGCGCCCACAGGCTGCCCAGGAAAGTCACCTGGGCCCAAAGCAAGGTCTGCCAAGCAATGTATCTCCTCTCATACTGTCACTGGGTGGCTACACTGCCCTCCTGCCACCCCCACACCGCTAGGGTGGCCAGGTGTCCGGTTTTACACCGGAATAGCCGGTCGAAAAGTGTCCTGGTGGCTCTGGCCAGCACTGTTAAAAGTCCGGTCGGCAGCACAGCAGGGCTAAGGCAGACTTCGTACCTGGCTCTGCGCAGCTCCTGGAAGCGGCCGGCAGGTCCCTCCGGCCCTAGGCGGACGGGCAATCAGAGAAGCTCCGTGTGCTGCCCCCGCCCCTCAGCTCAGCCCCTGCAGCTCCCTTTGGCTGGAAGCCGCGAGCAATGGGAGCTGCGACGGTCGCAGCTGCAGGCATGGGCAGGACGCAGAGTCCCCTGGACCCTCCGCCAGGAGCCCCACAGAGCTAGAGCTGGCAGGCAGGGAGCCTGCCTTAGCCCCACTGCGCCACTGACCGGGAGCCACCTGCCTCGAGCATGCAGCCTGCACCCCCTCCCATACCCCAGCCTCCTGCCCCAACCCTGAGCCCCCACTTGCACCCCAAACTGCTCATCCCTGGCCCCACCCAAGAGCCCACACCCGCTCCCACACCCCCTGTCCCAGCCCAGTGAAAGTGAGTGAGGGTGGGGGAGAGCGAGTGACGGAGGGAGGGGGGATAGAGTGAGTGGGGGCAGGGCCTCAGGGAAGGGGCGGGGCAGGGGTGTTTGGTTTTGTGCGATTAGAAAGTTGGCAACCCTACGCACTGTGTCTTCCTGCTACCCCCACACCCCACACTGCCCTCCTGCCACCCCCGCAGCCCACACTGCCCCTACACCCCACAGCCCACACTGCCCTCCTGCCACCCCACCCCCACACCACCCCAATCACCCCCACTACCCTCCTGCCACCCCCACACCTCACACTGCCCTCCTGCCACCCCCACACCTCACACTGCCCTCCTGCCACCCCCACACACCACCCCAATCACCCCACTACCCTCCTGCCACCCCCACACCTCACACTGCCCCTTCCATCCCTGCACCCCACCCCGCTCTCCGGCCACAACCACTGAACTGCCACCATATTACCTGTCCTGTTGTCATACTGTTGCTCTTCACATCTACGGCCCTTGCTCTGTCTCTGTCAACCTATACGAACACACGCCCAGGCTGCTGTCACGCTGTCAACCGAAAGCCTCACAACCCCAACTGCTGCCGCCCCCTTGCACTCTTCCCATACACACTACCCGTGCGGCGCACGCCTGCCATGCCAGACACCCTGGCACCATCACAACGGGCCCGTACATCCTCCATCTGCGTCTGCCATGGCATGTCACCGTGCCCCCGCGCTGCCCCCGAGGACGGTGCAGCAGGGGGAGCACGGTCAGTGGTATTTCACTAGCACGCATGTGCTAGGCTTCCACTGAGTCAGAGGTCAGTGCTTTCGCAGCTCTCTTTTCCCCACCTAGGCTATCACTGCTGGATACCCTGGCTACCTAGTGAAGAAATCTCACCCACCATGGCCGTGCCCTTCAGCCCCATCCAAGAGTTAATTTCTTTTGTTGTTTACGGGAAGTACGTGCTTCTCTCGCCCACCCCCCCAACCCGATACACTTTAATTCGATCCTGCAGGTACAGAACCCTGATCTGCCTTGTGTCAACCTTTACACAAACGAAGTTAGCCCATCGATGCGTCCTTCAATTCCACTCATTAGGCCAAGCGCACCTACGCGCAGTAACAGAGTTACACCGAGAAACAATGGGCCCCCGGCCCTGACAGCAGCCTCTATTCAATTTCGCTGACATTTGTTTATGGAGGAGCAGCCGGCTGACGTCAAACCGAGCCAGGAGAGGCCAGGCGTCGGGCTCAGCTGGCAGCCAGTGGGCAGGCTTCAGCGGAGCTGTGCTTTGCTTGTTTTTAATCAGGGTTTCTAATAAGTGTGTGCGCTGGGGAGTGTGCGCGCGGAGGAGGGAGGGGGGATCAGAGGCAGGGAAGAGGTCAGGTGCTTTGGAAAAACAGGATGGGCACAACAAAGGTCAAAGCAGTTCCTGAAGCAGGGCTCCAGCAGGATCCTGCAGCCTCCAGGAAGTTGCATTACCCTTCCAGGGCATGACAGTACAATCCAGGGGCTCCAGATTCCCTTTGGGGCCACAACCTTGCCCCTCAGGGGCTCCATGTCTACCTTAGAGTCCCCACTGTAACCTTCAGGGGTTCCCTGATTGCTTCAAGGGACATTGCCACAACATTCAGGGCTCTGCACTGTCCTGGGGCACCCCTGCTGTAAAGTGGGATGCCCGGCTGATTCTGCTGTAGCCTGTAGGAGTCCAATATTCCCTTCGGTGGGACCCCCTGTAACCTTCAGGAATTCTCCGCTGCTCTGTATGGACGTAGTACTTGATGAATGGCACCCGCCTGGCTCATTGGGGACGAGTGTGTCTTTTGGGGGTGCTATCTGGTTCTTGGAGGGGCTTGGTCTCAGAGAGCGGTAATGCTCATGGGCTCTATGCTACCCTTCAAGCTGGGCTGTCACCGTAACCCGGCTGCCTGCTTGCTTGCTCGCTCGCTCTCCTGAGTATAGGAAAGAAGGAAGGGATGCTGCACAGGGCCCGCTTACACAGACAAAGGTGAAACTGCGACAGTGACCCTCAGGGAAAAAAGGAGACTGCTTGCAGACAGCACTGGTGGGGCACATCTGAAGGGGGAGAGATCTGCCACATATCAGTCTTTGATTATCGAGTGTATCGTCAAACATAGCTGTGCTCAGGCCCAAAACACCCCGACCCTGGGTGACTGAAGACTCTCTGCTTCCTGTCTTGGCATTGGGGTATCTGACTGGGAGTTAATCCCCCAGGAGTCTGCCCTTTCTGGTCCTTGACACAGCTACCTCATTGCTTTGGTGTCTGTGCCTGAGAGGTAACCCCCCCCACCCCCAAAGTTAACCCTTCGCTCTCCTTGACACCATCGTCTTAGGACATTGGCAAGGGAGGCCCATGGCACCATAAAGTTAACCCTGGATGTGCTGATTTAGGGCCCAATCCTGGCAAAGGGCAGAGCAATGGCAAGTCAATGGGAATCGAGGGTGCTCAGCGCCTCACAGGGTTGGGCCCTCCATGTTGGCAGAGTAACTCCCTTCCCACAATGCACTGAACAGGCTGCTCGTCCTGTGGGAGCTAACCACTCCCCAGCACCTGACCCTGCTCTGAGTCCTCAGGCAAATTTCGCCTTCATTTTAAAGTATCCAAATTGTATTGCTTCCCTGTGAGTCAGGCCACTTGGTTTATATCCTTCAGTGCCAGAGGGAGATTTATGAGAGGAGAACCTGGCTCAGAAGTTTTATTTTCTAGATGAGGAGTCATGCCATTAGATATATAGCATTATGAATCACTGCAACAGCATCAGATTTGCTCTTTAAGGCATAACAAGACTGACACCCCACACCCACACATACCCATATAATGGATTGATGGTTCCCTTCACAGGACGGCTACTTTGTTTGTTTTGACGTGAACAAGACATAAAGGTCCATAAAGCCCCATCATGCCATACGTTGAGTCTATGCTTAACAAATATTAGGAAAATGAATGACCCATGTACCCCATCTATTCTTGATGTGAGTGCAGATGGGTCTTTCTTCTCTTATTGTTTGTGCCATGGGGAACACAGGGCTTGCTTAGTTTTCATAGCTCAGCAATTGAATACAGAAATATTTTAACTGTCTGCCGACAGTTCAAATCCGGGTGAGAAAGGGAGTGATGGAAAATCATTCCTGTCAGACAGCTTTTTGGTGGCCGCTGGGAAATGACCTGTGGGCCCCAGTCCAGCTCCCAGGATCTTGAACACAAAGGAAGTTCCATCACCAGGACTGACTGAGGTACAGCTGCTGGATAATGGGGACGGAGAATCTACTTCAAGTGCCCGAGCTTTCAGGCCAGCCTTTTCATAAGGACTCAGCACTCACCGTGGGGCTTAGGATTTCCAAAGAGCTCAGAGAGTTGGGTGCACTTTGGGTGCTGAGCATGTCTGAAAATGTGGCCTCAACTGGAGTTGCTGAGGACTTGGAAATCTGGCCTTACTTATTCTTTGGATCAAAGAACTTTTGTGGTTAGTGCATGCCTCATTTTCAGGAAGAATTACAAAGGGGAAAATATGTATAAGGGAAAAAATGCAGGCAGGTTGAATGTGGAAGTGGATGTCTTTGAGGGAATCTGGCTATAGATTTTGGATGGATCATTACGATAGAAATTGGCTATTCCGGTACATTTTGTGTCTTGCATTGGTTTCCCAGGTAAGCCTCTCAAACCTTAATTTCTGTATTCCCCCAGTGACTGACTTCTTGGCTAGACCAACCTCAGCAATAACGAATGAGAGTTCCGCCTTTTTCTTGTAACTCCATGGTAGAGAAAAGGGATAAAGGGAATTTGAACACACATATCTTAGTTTCTAGGAATAGAGCAAGAGTCAGGCTAACACTAGCTCTAATAACGCAAGATTTCAAGGCAGGGCCTGGGCAAGTGGAAAGCGAGTGGGGAAAAAACTGTAAGAGATGCTGGTTTTCGACCTTGTGTTAGATAAGAATGGAACACAGACTGTAGCAGGAATTGCTGAGAAAAGTAAGCTATCAGAAGGAATATGTATAAACAAGATGTGGTTGTTGATCATTATTGTCTGTAACAAAAGGTATAAATGCTTGCCCTAATTGTTATCTAACGGAGACCTGCCTGGGACGGGGGGAGGGGGTACTCTTCCCCTTGCAAGTTTAAGGAAAATAAACTGTCTCTGACACGTTGCAACCAACCTAAGAGTGAAGACTGTGTTTTCTTCCACATCTCCTTCAAATGGTACTGGGAACAGCCCCTTTGCCAGGAGGAATGGGTATAGGACTCGAAATCAGTGTCTCTCTCAAAACCAAGAGGAGCTTCTAACTGAACGATGTATGCAATCATGGAGTCTTTTCTGCATCTGAGAGCAGGGTGCTAGACTCCTGGGTTCTATTCTCAATTCTGCAGCTCGTGCCTTGGGATACCATGGCCAACTTACTTCACCTCCCCGTGCCTCAGTTTTCCCACCTGTAAAATTGGGATAATAATCCTCCTTTATCACATCGGAGTGCCTGTGACACTAAAAGGAAGTCACGGGGTTCCTCTCTTTATGTCCATCTATCCATTTTGCCTAAATATAAATGGAGTGCATGCTCTCGTGATGGTGAAACTGAACAAGATGCTGAGAAGAATTATCCTCTTGCAGCTCATTGCAAAGGGCATTGAGAAAGGAGCACCCATCTATTAGGCCATTGTGGATCATCCCAAAAGAGGTAGTGTAGTGGGGCAGCTGCCCGACTCCTGGAGAACAGGGGTTAAAACAGCCAAGCTAGGCTGATTGGAGTAGCAACCACAGCTGTGGCCAGCTCAATTAGGGCCCAGCTGGCCCTGATAAGAGGGCTGTGGGACAGAAGCTGGAGGACTCTCTCTCCAGCCCTGGAGGGAGAGGGCTTAGCTGCCGGGGAACATACGGGACCTGAAACTGGAGCTGTGCTTCGAGAATAGGGCAAGGGAGCTGGCGAGCTCCAGCCTGGTAAACCCCAGGCTGAGGTCTTGGTGAAGGCCTACAAAGGTCCTGGGGCTACAGAGGTTCGGCCTGGGAATAGACAGAGGCAGCTGGTCCAACCCCCTTCCCAGTGATAAGTGGCCATGACAGACTGCAGTCTGCCCCAGGGAGCGGGGGCTAGATGGTGACTGGCAGTAGCCACTGAGGCAAGGTGGGTATAGAGGGTTCGGGGTTCCCCTGGGAGGGGAGACCCAGACTGTGGGTTACTGCTGGGGGCAGAACCCAGAGGAAAAGGGGCACCAGGGTCCGGGAGGGACACGGGGGGCCCTAAGGCAGGCAAGACACTGGCCTGCAGAGGGAGCTCCGGGCTGGACAAGAGCTAATTCCCAGGATAACCAGCAGGAGGCGCCACGCCGGTGAGTGCCACTTCCCTACAGGTAGATACAGGTCTGATCTTTCTTATGCCTCCATCATCCTATATGAGATAGCAGACTTTCCAGTGTGACCCTCCATTCAATGGGCTGGCATTCAAAGCTGCTTTCCCTCTTGTGCATCATGCATGCGTCATGTGTACTGCGTAGTCTGACTGTCTCTAGGCCCCACCTGTTACCCTCTGGTCTCCGAGGTGCACCCTGTGACTTGGCTACATTGTCTCCATGCATTTCCAAGGCACCAATAACAGGTATATCTAGGCAACGCTGCATGAGTTCCAAAGGAACATCACATCCCTCTGGAAGGAAGAACCATGGGATCGGCTCGATCTCTGGTGGCAGTTAGCCACACAGCCAAGACTAACATCCTGCCTTTTGGTACCATTACTTTGACATTGGGGTCCATGAACCACATGATCCTCCTTGTCAAACGCAGCTACGGCCGTGAGGAGTGTAGCAAGAAGTGTCCTTGAGATACAGCAGCCAGTTCATACCTTTATCATGATCACAGGGCAAATCCCATGCAGATAAATGCCACAGGTTTTTACAGCACCTAACACAATGGGGTGCTGATCCATGACGAGGGTTCCTAGGCACTAGAGCAATATAAATAATTCCCCACTCATCAGCGAGCTAAGATTCTGCACCGAGCTAGACAGAACTGTAATCCCAGGTCAGACCTCGGTTGCAGGGCGTTTCAAACCCAGCAGCCTGGTTCAATGGGCTTCAATGCTACTCCATATACATTACATCTAAGAGAGGTGATAAAAATAAAGGCCTTCTCAGACCAGGGACTCTGTCCAGGATTACGGAGTTTGCGTCTGCAAGTCTGTTCCAGGTTCAGAGCAAAGGAAGGTGAAATTCCCCTACTGTTATTGGCAGGCGACCACATCTTCTAGTGCTCACACCCTCCTCTTCTCCGGCTGCTTCTCCCTGGGGAGCAGTATCTCCTGCAGTTCATCCTGTGGAGGGACATCAACATTTGGCCAGAAAGCTCGGGGTGCTGGAAAGGATCCAAGATGGGCAATGCGCTGGCTTCTATTATTGATGGGAACCGAGGGAGCAGCAGAGGAAACTGGAAAACCTGGCAGCATCAGACAACATTCATACTGTAGCGACAGTCCCGTCCAGGCGAGTCGGCTTTGCTTTCACACCTAGAATACAAAGCTCCCTATTATAGCACAATAGGGCAGATCAGAACGGGGCTATTCTCTCGTCTCACTAATGCATGTCGGATGTGGACGAGATCCATATCAGGAAGAGGCCCACGTGGCTAAACTTTGCACAGCGTATTAATGAAAGAATGATGAATGCCAATTAACAGATATAACCTCCCCCCCCACTCAATAACAACGTTGTCCCCTGTCGCTCTGGCTCCCTTGCAACTTTGTCCAAGGAAAAATAAATTACTGGCCCCGACCTTCCATGTCTTCAGACTCTGCTTTGGGGGAGTTATCTACGTGCACAGCATGTTTTCTTTTCTTTCTGAAGCCTGCCTGGCTTTCCACTTCTGCGCAGTCTGGGGGGACAAGGACCTTTGGAGAAGCTGGCAAGAGAGAGCTGCAGTGTTGGAACCAAGGCCCTGTGAATGCCAGGTTCCTGGGCATTGCTGCCGATCACATGTACAGATTTTTCTTCCCCTCCCCTAAAACAAACAGCTCTGGGATACCACAGAGAAACAGCCCTGAAAAATGTCATCAGTGGGAAGGGGCACAAATGTCTGTTCCCTTGAACAGACTTCAAGGGATAAGAGCAAAATATCACAACCTTGTATGCAGTGCCTCCTGGCCAGCTGTAGGTCAGAACGTGCTCTGAGTAAATCCACATCTGACATGCTCTCGCTCCACTTTGATTGTTTTCCTCCCTGCATTCGCTGAGGCTCTCAGCGCTACTGCATCCCGATTCATGTTCTCAGTCCATGGCTCTGGCTTCCCCAGGTCCAGGTTTGCTCTGCTTCCGGGTCAAACGGAGATGTCATCAGAGAGAGTGATTAACTCACGGAAATTAGAGATGGAAAGGGATGGGCTGGCCAAGCTGGCCATACCTACACTGGCTTGTGAGCCTCACAGAGACCTTCCCAAGCTGATCTGCAGGTGCTTCGATAGTTGACTGTCAACAAACCCTCCTATCGTCTCCCACCTGCCATCACTTCCTGCTTCTCCTCTTCCCCAGAGCATCCCAAGATGTGTGCTTGTGGATCTGGGGAGATGCTACGCTACCAGTGTTCCCAGGGTTTTTCCCAGCAAACAGGGATGTGCACTTCACTCGAATTCAGCCTGCGGAGCGCACTTTCTTAGGGGTGCTTGCCTTGCAAATTGCTACGCCCGAACATCATGTTACAGAGCAAATCCCTGCCGGAAACGTGTGCTGCCTCCCTGTGATGACAAAGCACCTTGGCTCATGTTATCCAACTGGGCCTCTGGATCACACTGTTATGGGGTTTCTTACAGCTCCTTTCAATCTCCCATTTGCCCCGGCAGGAGCTCTGGCACAGCGGCTGTTTGGAGCGCGCCAAGACTTGCTGTCCTGACGCACCCCCTCACAGTGAGACCCAGCGCTGCAGCACGTCCACCTCAGTTTCCCCACAATAATCTTAAACCTACTCCCGGCATAGAGCTGACCTGACCTTCCAGCAAATCCACCTTTACATGGTAACAGCATCCTTTAGACAAACTTCCAACTCCCCCGCTCCAGCCCCTCCCCAAAAAACCAAAACCGGAATCTTCGACCTAGCTACGCTCAATATCCAGCCCCCTTCCTTACTGGTAGGTCCCAGCTGCAATGGCAGCCTTCACATCCACCAACAGGTACCTGGGCTCTGGTCACCCCAGCAATCCCACCTCCTCCTACCATGGGCCCTGGCCAGCCAAAGTCCTCAAACAGCTCCTGGCCCTCACCCAGGCTTCACGCCCTCCTCCCCCCACCCTCAGCAGGAGCAATCTGTCTGCTCTCCTCCCAGCCAACCTCTGCAATCAGCTCCTCTTCTTTCCTCCCCAGCCAGTTACCCCTACTGCCGGGCCTTCCTCCTCATAGGTCCCACATCCAGAGCGGGTGGCAGCAGGGTGAGGCTCAGTGAACTGGGCTGACTGCCCCCCAGATTCCTGGTCCTTAAAGGGGCAGGCCACCCTGTCACAGGGGGTTCAACCATCAGGGATGGAAAGTAAATTCTTTGCCCAGGTGCTCAACTAGCATGCAGGCGAGCGCAGCGTGAAAACCCAAACAGAATCAAATAGCATGGATTCCCCACTCCGCCCTGAGCATCTGCCTTGGGAATAGTTGGGCATGGATGTGTGACAGTGATATCAGCTTAAAGGCAGGTATCAGAGCCAAAGCCCTGTTGGAATCCCATTCTCAAATGCCTATTAATTATTATTAGCTGTCCTACAGTAGCACTTAGGGTATGTCCATACTAGATTGCAAACCCAGGTCTGTAGGACCTGGGCTTGTGGTCTCATGTGTTTCCAAGCCAGCGCTTGAGCAGCCACATGGCATTGTAAACCTGGGTTTACAATTGCTGGACTCGGGTCTCCCACATGTACTAACATATCCCTACTGCACCACGCAGACTTTCTGACTCCGGTCTGCCACTGGAGCTGCGCCCACACTGCAAAACGACAGGGCTTGGGAGTGGCAGGTTAGACAGGCTGCCGTTGCTTTAGCCGCTGTGTCGTCTGGACCTACTCAGAGCAGGTTTACATGACATGGCGGTAACAACACTGGCTCTTTGTCTGCACTAGCGCCCCCCATGTTGCAGCAGCTCAGGGAACTTCTAAGAGAAAACTTAGCGCAAACACAGCCACAGAGTTGAGACGTCTTGTGGGGGGTGCGTTACTTTTACTTACAGCCCCCCTCCCAGCCCAGCACCCGAAAGAGGTTTGAAAGGATGGGGGAGTGGAGCATGTGAAGAAGGGGTCTCCCTCCCGCTCTCCTTTCATGGCCTCATTTTCATCAACGGGCTACAACCTTTCAGGCAGTGCAGCCAATCGAACAAAGACAACCCTGTGGTCTCTGAGGGGGGTTTCTTAGTTGGGGATAACTCCAGGCTGCTTCTGTGGCTCAGGGCTCAATGCAAACACCGCACGCTTCCTCAGTCCTGAAGCAGTGCCTCCCTCAGCCGAGACCATGGGCCTGCTCTCATGTGCTGACTGGAGCTCCTTCTCTTCCGGCACGGAGGGCCCATGGCCGAGCCTGGCTGGCTGCGATGCTCAGGCTGGGGTACCATCGGAGTGGCACATGCTAACAGGAAGAGCCAATGAGAGCCTTCCCAGTTGGATTTTTCTGCTTGGTTCTTGGCCATTTACTTGGCCACTTTTCAGAAGGACAGATGGCCAATACGTGTCTGAATCTCCTTCTGCTTATCCCATCTGCTCTGTGCTGCAACGGAGAGTGAGAGAGAGAAGAGGGGGAAAGGGAGGTGGGCAGCAAGCTTCCGGCAGAGTTGGTTTCATCGGTGGGGCTGTTTGCAGTTCCCTTTGCGACCCATCACCTCCAGCCACAGCATTCCAAGGACTCCGCGAGCTGGAGCGTTTCCCAGGCAGGCGGCACTGATGGGCAGCCTCCTGCAGCCGCCGAGGATGGGTGGGTGAAGCACTGATGAAGAAGAAGGACCAGCCCTCAGGGGACAAACCTCAGTGCACATTTACTGATCAGGTTCCCAGCGCAGCCCTGTTTGTGCAGAGAAGCAGGTGGGTGTTGTCCCCTCCTTAAAATAGATATTGACCATACCGATAGTTTCCAGCCTGTGTAAGGGGAGAGAAGGTAATAAGTGCAGATAAAGGCCTCTCTAGCTCTATCAGGAGAGCACCTTTGGTCGGGGGCCGGGGGGCCACAAACCAGGCCATCATTTAAGGCCTCTGGCATACTGGGAAGTGCCAAGTGTTGGCTCAGCTGAGCCTTTTCAGAGGAGGCCAGATCCATGCAGAGACACGGGGAGGGGAGCTGGATGCACACTGGCAACAAGAGAATGCAAAGTGCAGCCAGTGGCATCAGACCACAGGTAGTAATGAAGAATTGTGCTACCATCTAAAGAAACCTCCCCCACCACACACACACACTCACAGTGGTACGGTGCATGCGGGAGGATCTGCCACAGGATTCTCACATGCACACAGGCTGTGGAGTGAGAGGTCTCCACTTGGGGCGGGGGAGGTAAAGAAACGTCCCCATAGAGTTCAGTGGACCTTGGGCAGGTCCTTCAGCTGAGGAAGAACAAGGGTGCAATGGGAGCCTGGCCTCTCCTCTTACCAAGGCCATGTGGGAGGTGACAGTACTTAGACTGCCGCGGGTGTTTTTGACCATGCACCCTGGCAGCTCTAGTCACGCGGCAAGCCCTGCCTGCAGGTTCTGGGCTGAGCTCTTTGCTGCGAGGGCGACACGGCTAGAGATTGACGCTGAAATTACTCACATTTAAAATTAAATAAAGGTCCCAGAGGTCTCCTAAAATTCTAACTAGAAGTTCATTTGTCTCCTTACATACAAACAGAGCTTTGAATCCATCTCCCGCAGGAGACGAGATTAATCTCCCCTTGCTCCCCTTCCCCCGCAACCCTCTAAGCGTTTCTGCAGCTGGCTGAGCTGCTCCGGGAGAGGCTTGTTTGTTTTTTGGGTTTTTTTGGTTGGTTGATGGGGGAAAGTGCAATGCAAATGAAAATAATATCTTGAAAGAGGAAGATCCCAGCCAGTCACGTTTGCCCCCTCAAACCAGCATCCCTTGGCTGGCTATCGGTGCAGAAGGTGGATTCCTGCAGGTAACCAGCATTCTATGCATGCACCAAATCTTCTAGGTCTCAATCCTGTGATGTTCCGAGTGTGGGGGGGAAGCATAAGCTCCATTCTCTTCCCGCTGCCTCTCTGGGTTAGCGGGCTGGCTCGTTTTCCAACGGCCTCTTCCAGGGGACTTGGAGGTTTACAGAGTACGCAAACCTGATGTCTCTCTCTTTCTCAGCCTGTGCCTCTGGGTGATTATCAGGAGCGGGGCTGCTAGTCAATCACACAGCTGCAGAGAGCTGAGAAGTCAAAGAAGCAGAAAGGTGAGAATGATAATATTACAGGCTTTGCTGCGCTCAGAGCTGGAGGAATTCCCCTGCCCGGTCATTGCAGGAGATGGACGTTCCCCCAGCTCAAAGCTGGAGAGCAGTGCCAGGGAAACTCCAGGTGCAATGAGAATCACCTTGCCCGACCCAAGAGGTGGATGCGAGGCCAATGCAGGGTAGGAATACATTGGTGGAATAGCAGGGGCTAAGCTCAGCAGACCAAATGACCATGGCAGACATCTAAACCGCACCCTCCCAAAGGCAGGGTGGAGTGATTCCTTTCCTTGGCATTGGAGCCTGTCTGAGAAAATGCTGTTGTTACATGTCTCTTCCTGTGGGGCTGTTCAACGGCTGCTGTGTTCACTTGATTGCATTCTGTGCCAAGGGTCACGGGGAGAGGGAGCTTTTCCATAAGACAGAACAAAGATGAACGATGGACAGAATCCTTCGTGTTTCAGTGCAATAGCTGAACTGAGCAACAAATGATGGAGGAGAGGGAGAAACCTCAGGTTACTCAGTGAACTGACAGTAAAGAGTATGTTGCACCTCCCTCTGAAACGCTGACTGACCGTTGTCAGAGACAGGATCCTGGCACGGATGGACCATTGTTCAAACCCACTATTACAGTGCCTGTGGTGTTACGGTGCAGGAGCAGACTGAAGCAGTACAAAGACAGCAGACTAGCCTACACCCTGACATAGTCCCCAGAGACCTCTAGTGAGAAGATGCCCCCCAATGCATGCCTCAGTCATAGCCTCTGCCTATTCGCATCAGGCTCGACTTAGGCAGGAAGCAGAGGACTGGAGCTCACTTGAAACCAAGCTGGGTAGTAATTATAAACTGAAGAGGCAACAAAGTCACCCGCTCCACTCAAGATAGTTGAGTCGCATCAATTTGACTGGTAGAGCTGGAGTTCTCAGTGGAGAACGGGCAGTCTTTTCACTGCAGAAGCCTTCATTAATAGCCCATGTGTCGCAGCACAGATAGCCAGAGAAGGTCATGAATAAATGTTTGAATTTTGAAATGAATTTCCTTGGGCCGGGCTCACCCCACCTGTCACTGAGTCCCACGGACACTGGAGCAGTTGAGTAGCTGGGAAAACGTTTGCAGAAAGAGAATTTTGAAGATCCATGTGTGCAAGTATTTGCAGAAAGCAAAGTTTGAATCCTCAGACTCAAGCCCTGGCACATGAAGGTGCTTGTGCATCCAATCTGCAAACAGAAATACCGTCCTGCATGTGACTTTTTGGACCAGTTGCAGCCTGGCAACACAGAGGAAAATTCAAATATTCACTATCAAAGAATCGACCCACAGGTTATTTACTAAATAAATGTGAAGAACTCATTATCTGCTCGCAGATACACCACTGGAGAGCATTCGCTCCATCAATTGAGTATTATCCACAGGAGACAGCAAACGGGAGTTTTTGGAGGAATAACTGTGGCTCCTGTGCTTGGAGGAAAACACTAGGCTAGTTCGTGTGTGATTCATGTTGCATGGCTGTTGCAGTGGAGTCTCTCTTTCTGGTCTGAGTATTCACACCAGGCCGGACATCTTGGGGTTTGAGTGGTAGTCCTACACGCAACATTTGTTGTTTGTGCTAAAGGTCAATCAATATCTCCATCTCCGCAACTGCCCGAGACCAGCCCCAGTCCTCAAGCTTGATGCTGGAGGAGGATGCTTTGCCGGCCAATGTTTTACTACCTTTCCCTTCTGCTCTCTTACAGAGTTGTTGTTCCTTCCAGCAAATCATCACCTAGAGCCAGAGTGTCATTTTACAGCCTATCCCACATCAGGGGCAGCACATAGCTACCCTGCCCTGGGAGCAGGCCGGGAACCGCAGTGGGACTTTGAGAATCACCTGGTTCCTCCTGGTCTCCTCATACTCTGGGGTGGGGGAAGTTATCTGTGCCAGCTCTATGCTTGATACAGATCACTCCCCCATCAGTACTGGTGCGCAGTGAGGGAGGGAGGAGTCAAGGCTCTTCCCACTGCAGACCCTGTTTGTCCGTTTATGCAGGATGGGGAAGTAACGCTGAATTAAAAGCTGCTGTCCCTTTCACGCACTGACCCATGACATGGGGTAGCATGTGCAGGGGGAAGCTAGTGACCTCTTACATCCTTGCTTTGATGCATAAAGTAGCTCACAATTGTGCTCTCAACAGGAAAGACACTTTCAAAGAACCAAAACAGGGCAAAGACCCAATGCGGGGGAGGGGCAGGCAGGAGAATGGTGCACGTCTGTATGCACACATAACTCAGCTTTGGCTGGGGAGGGCACTGCTCCCAGTGACTCCAATGGAGAGGAAGAATGGCCTGGTAGCTAGAACTCAGGAGAACCTGCGTTCACTTCCTGGCTCTGCCACTAACTCTCTGTGTGACCTCGGGCAAGTCACTAAATCTGCCGTGCACCTTCGCGGTGTAGGGTAAAACCCATTAATAGCTGTAAGCTGCTCAGATACTACGGTGAACTCCTCTAGTGAGATAGGGACTTGGTAGCCAGAGCTCAGTCTGGCCCTTTCTCTCCTAGTAAAACGCCTGACCCCAGCTCACCACTCCGGTGCATGGGGAGGACTGGGAGAACACTGTGCTCCCAGAGGAGTAGGAATTCTGTGTGTGAGGAGCAGCAGGGCTGGAACCTAGGTCTGCTGGACACTGAGCAGGATCCATGTCACCACTCCACAGTTCTGGCCCAGCACTGATTGACAGGCTGTGAGCCTGGAGAAGCCAAGTACCACCGAATGTGCTCCCCACAGAGGGCCAGTCTGGCAGTGCTCATGGGGGCCCTGACTGCTCCCGGCTTGCTGCTTAAGCCTGGGGTCGGGGGGACACCACAAAGTGGTCTGTGCAACCAGGTGGATCCCCATCTGGGTCTATGACAGACCCTGCTCCTTCGCCTTGCTTTGGTTCTTGGCTTCTGACCTCGGCGTTGGTTCTTGGGTTCTGACTCCAGCCCTACCCACTAGGCCTGACCACCCATGCCCTGGCCGTGACAATTCAGTAGGATTAATTTCAATAGGCAGTGAATTTAGCCCAGGGGCATCGTGAAAGTTTCCACTGCATATTCTCCTACCGGCAATCCTAACCCTGTAGGATGCCAACTTCTTTACAACAGAGAGCCTGCATCATTTCAACCCCAATTCTTTCTAGCAATGGGGACGCTGCGCTCTCCCCAGTAGAAATCATGTCTGGGACATCCAGGCTGCCATGCAGTGTACATCTGGCTCTCTCCCCACACTGGGACAGAGAGACCTGACTCAGTTTCCCACAGTAGCGATGGTGAGTTCTTACTGGGGGCTCATGGCTGGCAGCTGTGAATTACGGCTGATTGGCTCTGAATCCGTAGGGAGCTGTCTCAACCAGCAGAGGATGCAGAGCTAACGGGGAGGAATAACCTGGTGAAAGCGACTGAGGCACGAGGGGAGGGAGCAGAGGGAAGGAATGGGGAGAAAGGGGCAGGCAGACCAGATGATGAAAAGGTTTAAAAATAAATGTACAAGGAGGAGGGAGAGAAAGGGGAAGAGAATGGAACAGAAGAAAATAGGAAGTGATATGAAATAATTGAGAGAGAGAGGGATGGACGGCAAAAGACAGCGAGCAAGCTGTGGTGGGGGTGGATATGGAAGACAAAAGGAGTTAATTACCTGTGTCCTACCACAGACAAAACCAGGGCCCCTAGCAGGACCGTGGGTGGGTAAGTGGGGCCTGTAACAAAGGCAAGCAGCAGAGATGCCAGCCGGACAAAGGAGGCCTAGGTCTGGGCTGCAATGCAATGGTACCACATGACCATCATCTGGCACATAACATGTACTCAGCGGACCACCATCCGCCAACGCCGCACGCATCTACTTCTTCCCTGACCTTCCGTGCCGTCTTCTCCTGCACCCCTCCGCCTCTGAGACGCCTTCTCCTGAAGTTCTCAGAGCAGCCTTCCCCCTCTCTTTGGCACGGGATGCACAGGCGCAAGAGAATGTGCAGCTCAGATCCAAGCTCCGCCATTGGCAGGAACAGCTGCTGATGCAGAAAGTGTTGGGGGAAGGGAGGGAAGGCTCCTTCTCCCTCGAATTTGCACGCACATGCATGGAACCCCCGCCTGCAGAGACAGGCTCCCTTGGGGGGCATGCTTCTCTGTGTGCAAATGTAGCAGGTGCAGGGAGGAGAACGCGCGCATTAATCAAAGTCTCCGTAAAAGGGTGGTTGGTTTTTCCAGGGCCTCAGCAGAAAATACAATTCGGGGCTCGGTTCCAGCTGCGGCCGGTGGGACAGTCTCTCTTCCGCGGGACAGAGGGAGGGAGTGACGCTGCTGCTGGAGAAACGCAGCCCATGTCCAACTCACCAAGCCAAACCGGAGGCCCTTCCAGGGCAGGGCACATGGGAACTTTGTTCCTGCTCGGAGCCTGGGAAGAGTGAGATCTGAACTCTGGGCACCCGGAGGGAGGAGGCGGTTGGGAGGGGACGGCCGCATCATGGTAGCGAAGGAGGGAGGGGTGATGGGGCGCGTTCCAGGAGGAGAGTGAGATGAGGAGACTGGAAGGCCGCACTGCCTCCTAGCACAGGCCAGCGTATGGGAAAGGGAGGGGTGGAGAAGCTGTCCTACTTCCTGGCGGATGAGCAGTAGCAGCAGGAGCTCTTTAGACTGGCTTGGTCTCTCTCTCTCTCTTTTTTTCCTGCCATTAACCTCTTGCCGGCTGGTGAACCCATTCCCCTTCCCCAAAACAAACTGACGTCTTGCAGAGCATCCCGAGGGAACAACCCTGCCCCTACTCTCCATCCCAGTAACATCCCAACCTACCGAACCGCATCACGGTGGCTCAGTGCCCGCTCCAGGCTATTCGCCCCCGACACACACACACTGCCTGCTGATTCCCAAATCCCTCTTGGCTCCACCTCGGCCTTCGGCAGCATTCACTCTCTGTCCCTGCCCCACACCCTGCCTGTGGAGCAGGCAGCCCCCTCTGCTGCTAGGCGTAAGGGAGGGCGCTCCAGAGACCCAGCAGCCATTGTCTGGTTGGGTTATTCTGGGAGCTGTCTGCCTGCGTGAAGCTGCGAATAGCTCCCTCCTGCCTTGCCGCCCGAGAAGAAGCCAGTGTGTGTATCAGCCGCCGCCGTGCATCAATCCCAGCTCTCAAAGGAAATCCCGCCCTGTTTGTTCCTGGTCTGGCTTGGGGAAGAGGGGTTGTTGGTGTCCAAGCAGAAGTTCTCACATGGAAGGAGAGGGCAGGCTGATGGGATGGTGCTGGTGGTGGATGCACAGAGGCTGCTTAGACACCAAGAGCCAGCAATGTCCATCTTCTAGGCTCCCTCACTGCAAAGGGGGGAGGGGAAGCAGCAGCTGCTGCCGGCGCAGCCCAGGCTTGCAGCACGGCTGCATTAGGGCCATGAAGTCTGCCAGTCTGAGGTCTCCAGGTCCAGGTGGGGCAGCTGGGGCTACACCTGCTTCCTGACACTGCAACCCTCCTGCACTTCACCCGCCACACGCGGGAGAAGCTCCCGAGCCTCGTTGGACGGGCAGCTGTAAAAGCCATGATCAGGGGCCGGCTGGGCCAATCCAGGGCACAGAGAGGAACGGGGAGCCTTTGCCATGGACGTGCAGAAGCGGAGGTTGGAGAAAGATGGAGGGATTGTGAAAGGCAGCGGTAGTTGCAAAGAGGCACAGACTGATGGAGGCGGGGGCAGATAAAGACGGATGGAAGAGAAACAAGGGAGACGGAGAAATGGCTACACGGAGAGAGACAGGCAGACTGGGGTGGAGAAGGAGAGGGAAGGAGAGCGAGGGGCAGAGAGAAGGACGGACAGGACCAGGGGGAGGGAAGGAGGCAGAGGGAGAGAGGTGCTCTGCCCTCTGAGGGTGTGGGAGAGCGCGGGGGAACCACACTAGGTGGTCACACCTCTGCTCGGGGCTGGGATTGTTTCCAGACCTGCAGCTCCCCTTGTCCCACCCACAGCTGCCGCGCGCTGGCTCGCTCTGAGCCCCTTAATCAAGTGCAGGCTCGGTGCTAATAAGTGACTTTAAACAGGTCTGTCATTTTTGGATTGGGGGCCGGGGGTGAGGGGGGGGAGCAGGGACCGGGGAAACCAGCAAATAAATCTACATCTGATTAACATTTACGTTCCTGTAGGATTTGCAGAGAGCAAGAGACGGGAGAGAAACCAGTGCCAGAGGGGAGGCTGATCCTAGCATCGCTTGCACCTGTTAGAGTAACAGTGACCTCCAGTGGCTGGTTGGGTGAATCCCAGGGGCCTGTTCCCAGGCCCCGTTCCCTATGCACAGGATGGGCTGAGATGTGGGCTGTGATTTGCAAAGTCCTAGGGCACTGAGAATCTCCGCCAGACTCCCCAGGCACATCCAAGGGGTGCCCCCCCCAGGTCCTGATCCTCCATACAAGGCAGCCATTTTCCTGGGTTGTTGAATCCGAGGGGCGTCCGTGGGAAAGATCCAGAGCTGTGTTTTCAGCTGTGGATGATCGTTAGGAACGAACACACACACACACACACACACACACACACACTCTCTCTCTCTCTCTCTCTCTCTCTCTCTCTCTCGCTGCCGGTACTGTTCTGCTTTGCATCCAAGGGGAGAATGATTTGGATATTGAAAGGGGAGCAGGAGAGAGAGAGAGGGATTCATGCGAAACAGTGAGAAAAGGAGTGATGGGGGGCGAGGGGAGGGAGGGATGCTCCCAGGCTGCTTGAGACACATGGACACAATGGCATGTTTTGGCCTTTCCGTGGTGGTGAGGATAATTTGGTTAGGCTCTCAGATACTGTGATGACTAGTGTAGGATCAATGGATATGACAGAGAGGTATTATTTGTTTTGCGGTAGTGGCTAGAAGCCCCAGTCACGGACCAGAGCCCCATGGTGCTAGGGGCTGTACAAAAACAGAACAAAAATACAAAGAATTTCCCCAAAGAGCTTCCAAACTGGATAGAGAGATCGACGGGAAGAAGAGACGAGGTGAGGAAAGGAGGGAGCGAGAGGAGTTTCCAGAGCAGGTTTCATCCCCACCTCACTCACCTCCTTCGTGTCATTGTCCGGTATCAGCGTGTACAGGGGCACCACCCGGTTAATTTCCAGCAGCACCGGGGATGGGCTGAGTTGCTCCTTGCCTGGGCGCCGACACAAGTGGCAGGTGGAGGGGCAGCGGCCCTTTTCTTCGCAGTGGATCTCCACGCCTGAGATCAGCTGGTCGTCCGAGAGCATCTGCGCTGTCAGCAGGCCCGAGAGGTAGGTGATGAATGGCATGGACTTGAGCTCCTTCTTTGTACCGAGTTCAGTGGTTTCTGTTTAGGGAATGGGGAGAAGGGAGGGTGGGGAGAAAGACCAGCGCAAAATAAATTTCAGCCCAGTCAAACATTTTCTGTCGCCAAACCAAACACCATAGCAGTCAGGACAAACGCAGCTGTTTACAGCGCAGGTCTTGTGGGACCAGGCTGGGACGGAGGCACAAGAGAAGGGAAGGTAGATAAAAAGAAACATGAGATTTTCACATTGCTGTTTGGTGTGGCTGGTTGAAAAATGAGACGTATTTTCAGTGAAATGTTTCTAAAGAAATGGACATCTTTGTGTTTTAACTTGCAGATTTGTTTTTTGATTTTTCAATAAAATGAAAACCAACAATTTTTGGTTTTTGAAAAAAAAAATGGTTTCCAGTTGCCCTTTCCCCTTTGTCTCCCTTATTTTCTCCCCTCCCTGCCCCTTTTTTCCAGTGAAACAAAAGGGAAAATACCCATCAGAAAAGAATTTTTTCATAGAATCGTAGGACTGGAAGGGACCTCGAGAGGTGATCTAGTCCAATCCCCTGCTCTCATGGCAGGACTAAGTATTATCTAAACCATCCCTGACAGGCGTTTATCTAACCTGATCTTAAATATCTCAACTGATGGAGATTCCACAACCTCACTGTGCAATTTATTCCAGTGCTTAACCACCCTGACACTTAGGAAGTTTTTCCTAATGTCCAACCTAAACCTCCCTGGCTGCAATTTAAGCCCATTGCTTCTTGTTCTAGCCTCAGAGGTTAAGAAGAACAATTTTTCTCCCTCCTCCTTGTAACAACCTTTTATGTACTTGAAAACTGTTCTCATGTCCCCTCTCAGTCTTCTCATCTCCAGACTATATAAACCCATTTTTTCCAATCTTCCCTTACAAGTCATGTTTTCTAGACTTTTAGTAATTTTTGATGCTCTTCTCTGAACTTTCTCCAGTTTGTCCACGTCTTTCCTGAAATGTGGCACCCAGAACTGGACACAGTACTCCAGGAAATGCATCCCAGAATGATCTTTGCTTTTTTTACAACAGTGTTACACTGTTGACTCATATTTAGCTTGTAATCCACTATGACCCCCAGCTCCCTTTCCGCAGTGCTCCTTCCTAGGCAGTCATTTCCCATTTTGTATGTGTGCAACTGATTGTTCCTTCCTAAGTAGAGTACTTTGTATGATGCTTATTGCATTTCATCCTATTGACTTCAGACCATTTCTCCTGTTTGTCCAGATCATTTTGAATTTTAATCCTCCAAAGCACTTGCAACCTCTCCCAGCTTGGTATCATGCACAGACTTTATAAGTGTACTCTCTAGGCCATTATCTAAATTATTTTCATTTAGGAAAACACAAAATAAACACACACACACACACAATTTTTCATTGGAAAGAAAAAAAGTCAACAAAATCAAAGCTGGCCGGCTCTTCTGCTTAGGAATGGTGCTGTCCAATACACCAGCAATACTAATGAAAGCTCACCCAGATACAGCACCTTAATTCCAGACCAGGTTTGCTGGAAGGCTCATGACCCTTTCAAACAACTTTGCACCCACTTTGCAGGGAGACAGTGGCTGTTGTGGGATTCCAGGTCTCGGACATGCAAAACCACGTGAAGCACTTTCAATGGGGTTTTGCTGTGGGTTTCTGGGTGCATCAAACCATGGGAGGTGTGAGCTCTGTGAGGATCAAAGACAGGAAGCTTCAGGCAGCTGAGTTCAGGAAGGAATGATGCCCCTGCAACCTTCCATTCTTCCCCAATGCACACAAATGCACCACTTGGGGATGGCAAGCATCACAATTTACTCTTAATGATCAAATACTGGGCAAGAGTCTAGGTTACACGAACCAGCTGATAGCCCCATTGTCTGGTGTGAGACAAGCACTGTGATCATTATAATTGAGAATTAATTATTATTAATTATTATTATTATTAAAATTAGGGTGGTACCTAGATACCAATCACCTTAGGGCTCTCTGGTGCTGGGTGCTATACAAATAGATAGTATGTGACAGTCCCTGTCCCAAAAAATGTTCCACCTCCAAAGTGGCCATGTCAAAGTTGGTGGAACTCTGGTTCAAATCCTGTCCCCACCCCCTTCCTGCTCTCTCGCTATCTGTTGTGGAGGATACAGTAAGGAGTAGGGCTCTGAAACTGAATAGAAAGGGGGTGGGAAATACGTTGAATGTTAGAAATATGCTTCTCTGTAGTGAGGGTGACTGGGACCTGGCATGACCTTCTTGTTGCTCATGGAGCCGGCTGCAGCATGGAGCTTTACATTTGCCACCTCTGAAGTTCTCTCCTCCAGAACCAAGCTGACACATCTCGATACCCCCTCACCTCACCATACAGCATTGCCGTGTTGTCACGTGAGGTCACGATGCTGGGTCAGTCCCAAATATAGATCAATGAAACAGCTTGCTGGGTAGGGAACAAACCAAGCCCAAAGTGAAACAGCAGGTTACCCAACACAAGGCAAAGAATCTTTTGAAGGTAAGTTGGAGGAAAAGGTTTCCTCTACGAAGAAAATCCTGCTCCTGTCATGAGGATCATAACATTCTCCACCCCAAGCGGGGGGGGTCCGACGCTCAATCCTCATTGCAAAATGTTTTGAGATACGATGATGAAAGGAGCCATGGAGGCACAACGTGTTATTAATGAATATTACAACATTAGCACATGGCTTTTTTTTTTTTTCTGAAACAGATTCAAGTGTTTGCAACCACTGTGCAACTTCCTGGCTGTCCTAATTCCAAGGAGATAAATCCTGAGGTCCTGCTCCAGCCAAACTCTTGCCAAGATCAATGAGAGCTTTGCATGAATAAGATCTGAGTGAAAAATTGAGAACAGGCTTCAGGCTTTTGCTCTCCCAGTGAGCGGCCTCTTCTCTGACAGCAGAAGTGGTCTCTCACTAAAAAACCTGAAACACAATTTAAGATCACAGCTTTAGGGCTGCAAGAGGCTCCCAGGTGGGATGATCCAGGGGAGAGAGCCTGGAGCTGCAGAGTCTGTCTGCTTTCGGGAAGCTGATACAGCTGAAACACATCTCTGTTCCGTAGCCAAATAAAGAGCATGTGTAACAGCAAATATATAGTGAGCGCAGCAACCCCCAGGAAAGGTACCATGAGGGGAGGCTACTGCCCTTGGCAGCAGCCCCATGGCACTGAGGACGAGGCTAAGGAAGAAAGAGGGTTGCCTAAGTGTCCTCAGTTTACAGTGACACGCAGCTGATCTGGCAAGGCACTTGCCAATTAGAAATACAAATAACCGCAGCATTCATTCATTATCCTCTAAGCTCTTCGAGCCAGAGATGGAGCCTCATGTCCTTTGACTGTCAGAGAACGCTGCTGTACGCGGGATCAAGGACATCGCAAGAAGAGCAAACACATTCCCACTAACCAACCTTTCGGCGGGAATAAAGTGGGGTCGTTACTGAGATAAACAAAACAAGGCTGTGAAGGAGGCATCTCTATATCTGGGGAGACAGCAGTATCTACAGACATATAGAATGAAAGCGGGAAGCCATTCCCGGAGGGATTCTGCTCTTCAAAGGTGGCTCCAGGCTACTTCCAACGTTGTCAGAGAAAGCCATGGAGCTTAGTGGAGTGGCTGAGGGAGCTGTGAGCGGATGCACCCTTCTGCAGGCCTCCTCTTGCTCCTGGACATGGTTAAAGGTTTTTTTGTTTGTTTACTCTACGTACTGAGTGGATTTATTTAAAAAAAAAACACACAACCCCCCCCCCCCTCAATCTGTGAAACTTCCATTCCAGCTTTCAGACTGCGCGGGGGAGACAGGGCATGTGAGGAGGCTGGGAGGTGCATGGAAGCGGAAGGGAAGGGAAACCAGTTGACACAGGGGATTTACAGTGGGATATGGAGCCTTCCCTCCTGGCATCTCTGGTTTGATGGGTATTGGCCAAAAGCCTCAACGTCTAAAGGCTGTGGGTGGCCTGAGTTAAGGCCTGGTCAGAGACGCAGTCAATGGAAGTTGCAGGTGCTCATTCGGGAGATCAGGCCCACAGTGGTCTCAGGGCACTGTCTAGGAGTAGACCGATGTCCAAATCTCTCAAACACACAAATTCCTGCCACCATCCTGAGTGCTTCTTGGCCTCCTGGTGGCCAGTCTCAGCAGAGGCCAAGGGCGGGTTGCCAACCCTCCCGCTTTCACCGGGAGTCTCCTGGAAGCAGGCTCTATCTCCCGGTGGCTACTTCAGCCAAACTGAGAGATTTTGGATGCTAACAGTCCAGAGCGGCAGTGGAGCTAAGGCAGGCTACCTTACCTGACATGGCTCCACACTGCTCCCGGAAGAGGCCAGCACCAACCCTGCAGCCCCTGGGGGGCCGGGTGTCTCCGCACGCTGCCCCCACCCCGAGCGCTGATTATGCAGCTCCCATTGACCGGGAACTGCGGCCAGTGGAGATGTGGGGGCGACGCCTGCGGACAGCGGTGCACTGAGACCCCCTGCCCTCCCATGCCTAGAAGCCACAGCCAGAGGGATGTGCTAGCCACTTTCGGGAGCCACCCGAGGTAAGCGCCGTCCCCTGGCCATCTCCTGCACCCAACCTCCCTGCCCCAGCCCAGAGCCCACACCCAAACTCCCTCCCAGAGCCTGACCCCTCACCCCCTCCTGCACAGCAACTGCATTCTACAATGCACCCCTCAGGAAGTATGCTTGAAAATAGCCTAGCATTGAGAGGCAACGTGGTCCAGTGGATAGAGCACTGGACTGGGGATCAGAAATCTTGTGTTCGTTTCCTGATTCTGCCAGTGACTTGGGTAAGCCATTTCCCCTCTCTGTGCCTCTGTTTCCTTTCCTACCTTTTGTCTATTTAAATTGTAAGTTCTTTGGGTCAGGGACTGCCTCTTGATAGGTGTTTGTACAGGGCCGAGCACAATGGTGGATGGGCTCTTAGGTGCTACTACAATACAGAAAATAATGACTAGACTGAACAAACATTAATCTCTCTTTGCAAGAAAATCAGTCCAAAGAACACAACCCGTGCAATGAATCCATCATGCTGACCTTCATCACCCCAGCCAATGGCAAGTGCCAGTGGGGGACAGAGGGAGCTCGGAAGCAGGGGGAGAGAGCCCATCCACCAGGTGGTGTGGTACAAAGGAGACTCTGGGGATGAGAGGTATGTAGACACGTCCTTTCCAGCGTGGGACCCTTCTGGGATTATCCCTCCCCATCTCAGAGGAGAGAATGTGAAGAGGTAGAAGAAAGCCCTGTCCGTGTTTTGTATGCAGACCAAGACAATCCCTGAAGAAGCCAAGGAGCAAATGGGCCATGAACTCCCCCTTTGCCCTCGAAGGGGGTCCCAGCTTGTGCAGGATTAGAGCACATCGTTGGGGCAGCATAGAGAGGGGTTCCATCAGTTTTGACGATAGACAAAGGAGCTCAGGACTTTGACTTGCACCTCGAGAGGTTGACCTTGGCTCCTTTTGGAAAATGGGTTACACCAATCTCCTAGAACTGGAAGGGACCCCGAAAGGTCATCAAGTCCAGCCCCCTGCCTTCGCTAGCAGGACCAAGTAATGATTTTGCCCCAGATCCCTAAGTGGCCCCCTCAAGGACTGAACTCACAACCCTGGGTTTAGCAGACCAATGCTCAAACCACTGAGCTATTCCTCCCTGTTTCTTGTTTAACAGCCAAATAATTCAAACGCAAGTGCAGTCCATTTCCCCTCATCTGTGACCAATGGAAACTACCCTCTTCTTCCCCAAATTTTCTGAATGATTTGTCACCATGGGCCTTGGTCAGAACGACTTCTCTTAGGCTACGTCTACACTACCCGCCGTATCGGCGGGTAGCGATCGATTTTTCAGGGATCGATATATCGCGTCTCATCTAGACGCGATATATCGATCCCCGAACGCGCTTCTATCGATTCCGGAACTCCACCGCGGCGTCGACATGGAGAGCCCCGGACATCGATCCCGCGCCGTGAGGACGGGTAAGTTATCGATATAAGATACTTCGACTTCAGCTATGTTATTCACGTAGCTGAAGTTGCGTATCTTATATCGATTTTTCCCCTTAGTGTAGACCAGCCCTTAGAGAGCAAGGCATTCCTGCTGGAGGTACTAGGATCTCACCTATCAATGTAAAAAAGCAAAATCAAGGTGCTAGGTCAACTGCTCCTTGAAAGGACAAGGGGACTCTGATACTTGTGCAGACCAGGGAGGTCCCTCACTGGTCAGAGAGCTTTGATTATGCAGCAAGCTCACCCTGGGCTCTCAGTAATGGGAGATTCTTCAGGGACTCAGGTGAGTCCTGCGAGAATTGTTAACAAAGGATTCTCTGGGGCGAGGTGGGAACTGGGCTATTTATGCCCTTTCTTTATTACAACTGAATCCCTAAACACTTTGGAGGGTGGGATCGTTTCTCAGACTGGGCTCCCTTTGGTCTCAGGGGTGGTTGTTTCTTAGGTCAATGGTGCAATGTGATTCAATCAATAGTTGGTGTTCCCCTGCTTTGCACAGACACAGGGCACAACTGCAAGCAACAGGGCTTGGAAGACTAGACAGCCTGGCAGATTAAGAAAGGGCTACAGAACGGTTTGGTGCTAAATTTCCAGTTCCCATCCAGCCCAGGGCGGCAGTGCCCCAAAGACAACAGCTGTGGATGGCAGTTCTGAGGAGCCTTTGTGAAACGAGCTGGTGAGATCTCAGGTAAGTTCCTAGAAGCCACATCATAAAAAAAATCATCCGACCAATTTCCCCCTTTCTTAGCAGTCAAACAAGAATACTGAACCAGCCATGGAGATTAAAGGACATAGACCTCCCTAGAGCTGGTCACTCCGTACCGTCCCTCTAAAACGGCTGGGCCTCACAGCTGAACCTTGTCATTCACTTTGTCCAAACAGGAACTAAGAAGAGGGAAGTGAGCTTATTGAGCCTCTCTCGCTGATGACAAGTATCAGAGGGGGGAGCCGTGTTAGTCTGGTTCTGTAGAAGCAGCAAAGAATCCTGTGGCACCTTATAGACTAACAGACGTTTTGCAGCATGAGCTTTCGTGGGTGAATCCCCACTTCGTCCGATGGAAGATGTGGGGATTCACCCACGAAAGCTCATGCTGCAAAACGTCTGTTAGTCTATAAGGTGCCACAGGATTCTTTTTGCTGCTTCTCGCTGAGGAGTTTCCGTTGCCTGAGAAGGTCAGGGTGCAATGCCTAGGGGCTGCAGGGTTTCTGAGCGGACCGGTCACCTTCTTGCCTTATTTAGAGTGGGAATGTATTTAAAACTGGGTGACTCGGGTCAAGCGAATTACTAGAAATATGTTATGAAGACCTACCATTAGAACTTGATATTAATTTAGGAGCTATTACAATGGAAAAATGTTACTCTGTTTGCCTGGAAAAAAGGCATATGCAAAATCCTCCAGGTACAAGCTGTTTCTTCGACTTAGAGAGGAACAAGCAGGTTTTAGACCATTAAGCTCATGTGCACACCATACTGTTGTTCTCAGATATATTACAGAACAAAGTGTGGAGTGGAAAGAAGCCACTGTGATAAGTTTTATAGATTTCCAAAAGTCTTTTGACACTATACACAGAGACAGACTTTGGAACATTAGGGCATGCTACAGAATACGAGAAAAAAAAATAATTAAAACAATCAAGGATCTGTGTGTTTTTTGCTGAGGACATTGTCCTACTTAGTTCAACACATCACTTCATGGAAGGAAAGACCTAGCTTTTGGCAGATACAGCAAAACAAGTTGATTTGTTCCTTAACAAGGAGAAGACAAAATATATGGCTACCAATGTTCCAAAAGCAACCATTAGACTGGAAAAAGAAACACTAGAAGAAATAAGTCATTTTACAGATCTAGGGAGTGAGATGTCCAGTCATGGTGACACCATGTTAGATGTTAAGCAACGAACATAAAGAGTAGCAAACAACTTCCATAAACTTGAAAAGATTTGGAAAAGTAGCATAATTGGCTCTGACACAGAAATATGAATTTTTCATACTGGCATCATGTCTGTCCTCCTTTATGGAGCAGAGTCATGGAAATCTACAACAGAAATTTATAAGAAGATGAACTCATTCCAAGTAAATGTCTGCAGGAGATCTTCAGAGTTCATTGGAAAGAGAGGCTTGCAACATCAGAAATTCTAAGTAGAGCAAACTAATCTAAAACATCAACTATGGTAGGGAGACAACGATGGACATACTTAGGACACCCTCAAAGGATACCAACAACATAACTTTCACAGCAAGTGATACTATGGACAAGAGGGAAAAAAAAGAGGACGGCCTAGAGAAACATTATGCAGAACAACAGAGAGAGAAGCCAAATCCATCCACATGATATTCAGAAGCCTGAACAGACCAGCACAAGACTGAAATAAACGGTGCAAACTGGCGCATGCCCTATGCCCCTGAGGGTGGAGGAGGCTAAAGAGAGAAAGAAGACCCAGGTCTTGACTTCCAATATTTTCTTCCCTTGGAGCCTTTCTATACGAGGGAAATGACCCATTGCTGACACTACTTGTCAACAGGCCCACCTTGTTCCTCTTCCCACTGGTGCTGAAATCTGTTGGTGTTGAGGGGATGAACCATTTTCAATCCTGATGCAGAAATCTCAAGACTCCTTAACCCACCCAACCTCTGTTGGTCTTTTTGCAACAGGGCTAGAAAACAGACTTGTCCCATGTACATGAAGCACAGGTGGCATGAGAAGTTTGCCTCTGGGAGTTACTCTCGTGGGTCAATGGGGCTACTCACTCCTTATCTGTGTGAGTAGAGGGCTCACAGCCTGGCCCTATCTCTGCAGGGTGAACTTGACTCTGATTTGGAGAAGAATGACTTAGTGCTGGGGGCTCAGTCTGATTTTGGTCACCAGTCTCGGCGTGATATTCCTAAATGCCATTAGTGCAAGGGCCCAGGTAACCGGGTGCTTCTTGAATTGAAACACTTATGGCCCAACCCTGTAGCTGGTGAAATAAATGAGTTTTCCCAATGGCTTAGACAGGATCAAAACCAGATTCAGTATATCATCTCCCAAGGTACTCGCACACACACAATGTTACTCTCTCAAAGCACCCTGGGGCCAGTGGGACGATGTCTTTGAGGGTGGCCACGTTTCAGATGATCCAAAGCCTTGTTAAAGAACTGTCCTTTAAGGGCTGTGTGGGGCACATGCAGGGCATGACAATGGTGGCTGAGTACAGTGTATCCAATGTGATGGATGAGTGATTCCTCATCTGCCTTTTCGTCAGTGTGGACTTTTGCTAGTGCTGCAGCGACTCAGTGAAACCAAGCAACATCTGTTCAGAAGCCCCACACAATAGATATATCATGGCAACTTGTGGGAGTTATTAGGGTATTTCTCTGAAGGAAGCAAGGCACAGCACCCAGGAGTCTGAAGAGGTAACCCAGTGGCCATTCTGGGACAGAACTTTTTGCATACATGGTCTTAAAGCCATTTATGCAGTCCCTCACTGAAAGGCAAATGAGAACAGCATTCTGGAGTTGCTGGCTGTCATGTGATGTGATAGTTAAAATTGCAGGATTTCTGTTCTATGGACAGCGCTTCATAGTGCTGGAATGCCAGAGGGAGATTAATATTGCTACTACTAAAATAATAATAATAGCTAGTTCCTAAACAGTGCTCTTCATCCGGAGATCTCCGAGTGGACAATGACCTTGATGATGGCCCTGAGATTTCACATCATGCCTTTTGCTTTAAAGCATCCAAAATCCTTCTAAAACCAGGAATCACTCCACTCACCACAAAAATGCAGCAACCTCAGGGGTGGAACATGGCAGAGTTTAGAACAGAAAGGGAAGAAAAATATGGTATCCAACTGAAACTGCATTTAGGGAGGCAGACGTGAAGTTATCCAGGCTGGAATCTCCCCTGGTAATTGGGGGAATACATCTAACCCTTGCGAAAAGCCACTCGATCTTTGAGGATTCAGGACCTCAGTTTTACATCTCCTCCGAAAGTTCAGGCAAGTCTACCTCCCACTGATTGTAGGACAGCTGGCAGCACAGCGGAAGGGCATGTCTACACTACAGGCACAGTGGTGGCACAGCTACAACGCTGCAGCTGGAGTGCTGGAGTGTAGACGCTTCCTACATCAGCCGTGTAGATAATCCACCTCCCAGAGCAGTCATAGCTAGAGCAACAGAAAAATTCTACACTGCGGCTTCAGTCATCTTAACTACAGCTTAATGGGAATTTTTCATACCCCTGAGCGACATAGCTAGGCTGATCTAAATTTTAAATGTAGTCCAGGGTTTAGACACTCTGTTACTGTGAGACAGGGGAGTGGGGATGTATGGATGATGTGTATTCACTGCACCAGCTGTAGTTTCTTGGGGTTGCCAGTTTATTACTTAGTGCAATAATATCCCATTTGTTTGCCAGTTCTTCCAAAGGCAGTTAGAAAGAAAATCAATCATAGTATTTGCCTGGGAGTTTCTCCTGTACCAAGACATTGTTAGAGCAGTAAACAACAGAGCTATGAAGTAGTCTGACAGCTTTAACTATGCCTGCTATTAGTTATGGGCAAACATTACTCAGGTCTGCCATGAAAGCCTGATTGCAATATCCACAAAGACCTCAGCAGGGCACCTTCAGTGACATGTATCCACCTGTACAGTAACTGCCCAATGCCAAGCACACTGTTGGATCTCAGTAAATAATAACAAGAACTCACAGTATTTATACCGGCTGGAATGCATTGCCAGGCTGCACTGTACTGAACGGAGCATGCATACACACAGCCAGTGTGAGCCGGGCACGGCAGAATCCCCCATGGGATGGGGCCGTTGGGCTAGACAGCAACTAAACTGGTCCACGGCAGTATCTGTCCCAGCTGTGTGTGCGAGCGTGTGTGTGTATGTGTGTGCGTGTGTGTAAGAGTGTGAGCATGTATTTCGGAAATGTGTGTGCAACAGCCTAAGCACGAGGCCAGGAGTGTGTGTGTGAGAGAGAATGGGGTGTGTACGCTCATGTGCGGGACAGTGTGCGTGCAAAACCAGCCTCATCTCAAGTGTATCAGGTGGGGCACATGGCTAAAGAATCTGTTTTCTGCGAGTGACTGCTACCCTCTAGTGGTGTTCCAGAGCAATGGCTCTTGGGGGGGAAAAACCCCACAGCTAGATTGTGTGCAGTGTTGTTGTAACCATGCTGTTCCCAGGATATTAGAGAGACAAGGTGAGGTACTAACTTTCGTTGGACCAACTTCTGTTGGCAACAGAGACAGGTTATCAAGCTTACACAGAGCTCTTCTTCAGGTCTGGCAAAGGTACACAGAGCATCACAGCTAAATACAAGGTGGAACAGATTGTTTAGCATAAGTAATTGACACATTTAAAGGGACCATTCAAGATGAAATTGCCCATTAACATCTGTCCAGTCATTGCGGGCGGGGGGGGGGGGAGCAGGGTTACATATTGTTGTAATGACCCATAAATCCAGGGTCTCTATTCAGTCCATGATTTTTAGTATCTAGGAAAGTGATGAATTTAAGCTCCTAGGCTTGTCTTTTGAAGGTGTTGTGCAGGTTTCCTTTGAGGATCATGTGGGGGTGGAAATTTCCAGTGGTACTGCAGCTGTCCTAGGGTTAGAGGGTGCCACTCCTGCACTGCATTCACAGTAAAAAAAACCAAGGGAATCCGGAACCCCTTCCCCAAGAGTGAACTAGGGTGGAGCCTCTGATCACAGAGCGTGGGACTTTCTGGAGAAAACTCCCCATACTAAATGCTGATGGGCCAGCTGAGAAGACGCTGCTTTCCCAGACCGAACTGGTGGTGAGAAACGTTGCAAAGGTGTATTACTGGCTCCCTGCCCCCCAATACATAGAGCCCTTTGCAATGAACCTAGACTCTCTGTCTGCTGATCATGAGGAAGAGACTAATGGGTTGGAGCCTTTTCTGCCCGTCTCAGAGATTCCTATGCAGACAAGGGACCATGTGCAGACACAGAGGCTGTTCCAGCTCTGGCAGGTGCCTGTGGCCTTCCTGCTCAGGAGAAGAGGGCTGCAGCTGACTGGAGCCAGAAGGAAAGTGGGATACAAGGTAGGCTGGGATAACAAGGCGGGCATGAGGCTGCCCAGCATTATGAACCCCAGAAGGTACATGTGGGGAGCTGCATTTAGTTGCACGGAGCGCTGGGGGCCTGATTGCGACAGCTCAGCTCCTGCTAGTCTTGGACGGTATCTCTCAAATTACTCCCTGCCAAGGAAATTCCCGCCTAGCCCCCTTTTCTGCTACAAACCCAGGCCCGGATGCTCCAAGGTGCTGCGCCCCCTCGACTCTGACTGACCTCAATGGGACTTGACAATGCCTTGCAGAGAACACTCGGCACCATCTATGATTGGGGCTGTGGCTTCTTGCTCAGGCATGTAACTGCTGTGGGTGTTGAGCTAACTCTGCCGGGCCAGGTGGAAAAGACCCTCTGTTGCTCGCCTTCACTTGGGTTCCAGCCCTGGAGCGTGGGACGGCTCAGGGGCAGCTTGATTTGAGGAGCTGACGAGCAGGAACTGGTCCCAAGCTGGAAAAGCTATGGGAGATCCTGGAGGAACTTGGGATGTAGGCTGCTCTCCCCACGGTTCTTTCTGGCAGAAATGCCTCCTGAAATGGTCCCTCCACCAGAGAGGAGTATCTGGGCTATCCTGGGGGTTATACAGTCCCTTGGCATGGTCTAGGCTTAAGGCAGATCTTGAATTTGCATCAGATTCTTCACATTCCCCTTTCCTGAGCCGGGCATGAGGAAAGAGGCAGTGGTGGAATCTCTCTACTCCCTCTAGTCCTCCACAGCCTTCTCTGAACACTTCCTAGCAAAGGACTCTACCAGAGAAACCCCGCTTCCCTGGAGTCTCCCTCTAGCACGCCCATCGCTGGGAGCATGGTAGGACTGCGTGGTAGATGCTCCCACAGAAAACCCACACTTCTCAAGGGGCAGGCTGCAGGCTGCCACAATGGCTTGTGGGAAATGTTGTGCTTGCTCCTCAGACCACTGACCTGGCTGTGTGGTAAACAGGCTTGGCACTAAGCATTTGCTGGGACTGGGGCCAGGGAGACCCCGATACTGAGATGGGTTGGGCAGAATCACGCCTCGAGGTTTTCAGAGTTTAGTGGCTTATGCAGGGACCCTGTTTCAATGTTCCTTGGGCTAGTGCAGAAGGTACCACAAGGAAAACATCTGGGAGGCAGAGTCATTCCACAGCCCTCGGGTTGTCCAGGCCTGTTCTGAGTTAACATCAGGCTCAGACACGAGGACTACATTTAGCAAGAAAATCTCACAAAACCATAACAACAGCTCAACAGCATATCCAGGCTGGGAAAAAAGCTGGGGGAGGCTTTTAAATCACACTAATAAACCCTATAAAAGGGGAAAGTGCAGGCATCATTGCTGAGCTGACTTTTACAAGGTGTTAGCTCTGTGGAGATCTGGGCGGCACGCACTGTGACCTTACAGTCTGCGCATGCTATTGCGCCTGGCTGCTTAAGGGAAGGATTGCAGACCTCCCCTGCACGCACTCCTGCAAGATTGGGCTTCTCTCATTGCCCTCCCCTCCTCAAGCAGTTACAGGTCCTCAGAGGCCGCTCTGTAGCTCAGCAAACCACTTGACATTGCTGGAGTTTATCTCATGGGGTGCAGGTCAAGAACCACCCTTTCCACACCGGGAGTCCAATGTCTCACCCACTCCTCTCTCTCCCCACGGCTAATTTCCCCTAGGATGCCAGTGGTTTACTGAGCCACCTCACCAAGTCCTGCCTGGTTGTCTGAATCACCGCTAGTGTGAAAAGGCAGCTTCCCAGACATGAGTCACCGTGACCTTGGACCTGGGCTGCCAGTTCTCTCCGTCTCCCTGTTCCTAACAGCGTGAGGTCCCTACAGCCTCAAGGTCCTATGAACCAATCACTGTTATGTGCAGTGTTGTTGTAGCCATGTTGGTCCTGGGATATTAGAGAGACAAGGGGGGATAAGGTAATATCTTGTATTGCATCAACTTCTGTTGGTGAAGGAGACAAGCTTTGAATCGTACACTGAGCTTTTCTTCAGGTCTGGGAAACTAACTCGGAGTGTCACTATTAAATATAGTGTGTTCCACCTTGTACTGAGTAATGTCACGACAGCAGCAGATTCCAAGGTGGCAATTCTTCCTTCCCTGTCAGCGTTCCCTCTAATTTTTCCCACCCATGTGCGGAATGAATTTTGTGATGTGCAGCAATATGGAGGTATGCGTGACACATCACCTTCATATTGGGGCACATAAAAACCATGTGGTGGGGGTGGGGCCGAGGGGTTTGGAGGGGGATCAGGGCTGGGGCAGACGGTTGGGTGCACAGGGTGAGGGTTCCAGCTGGGGGTGCGGGCTCCGGGGGCCCGGGATGAGGGGCTTGGGGTGTAGGAGGGTGCTCTGGGGCTATGGCGGGGCGAGAGGACTCCCCCCAGTTCTCTCTCCCCGCAGCAGCACCTGGACTGGGAGGGAGAGGCACCTCTCCCCACCTCAGCAGCTCTGGGGCCGTAGGATAGGCACCCCTCCCCCGGCAGGCCCGGGCCAGGACTGGGTTTGGGCCAGGGTAGGGGCGCCACGGCTGGGTCTGAACCGGGGGGCCCCGGCAGGTTGGGGGCCGAGCTAGGTTGGGGCCAGGGGAGGAGCGACCCTCCCCTGGCCGCGGCAGGTCCCCTGAGTGCCTGTGTGGTGCTAAAAAGGCTGCACAGCTTACAGGGAACTTAGGTCCTAAGGGCACCGCCAATATCCAGACAAAACACAGCTTGTGTTTCTAACTGGGACTCCTGGACTGCCAGCAGCAAAACGTGACAGGAAATGGTGAAACAGCAGAGTGTAGGTCAGGAAGGGAGGGGCCTGTTGTTTAAAAAGGTTTTTATTATAAAATCATAGACATGGAGGGCTGGAAGGAACCTCAGGACGTTGTCAAGTCCAACCTCCTAACCCTAACCCAAGTTCATGTTTTTTGAAACCTCCCATGAAGGGGATTACACGCTCTCCCTTGGATGCCTATTCCAGAACTAACTACCCTTATAGTTAGAAAGTTTTTCCTACGAGCTAACCTAAATCTCCCTTGCTGCATATGGAGCAGTGGTCATGGAGGAGTATTAATCACTGTCTTCTTTATAACAGCCTTTAACATATTGGAAGATTATAAGGTCCCCCTTCACTCTTCTTTTCTCAAGATTAACCACGCCCAGTGGCTTTAACTTTTCCTCATAGGTCAAGTTTTTCAAACCCTTTATCATTTTTGTTGTTCTCCTCTGGACTCTTTCCGTTTTGTCTACATCTTCCCTAAAGGGTGCTGCCCAGAACTGGACACAGTATTCCGACCTGAGGCCTCAACAGAGCCCAGGAGACCAGAACAATGACCTCCCATTTCTTACATACGACTCCTGTTACCAACACCCCAGAATGATATTATCCTTTTTTTCAGCTACACATTGCCTAGATCCTTTTCAGCAGTACTACCAACTCGTCTCTCTCACCAACAGAAGTTGGTGACTGCCAACTAGACAGTTATTCCCCATTTTGTGGTTGTGCATTTGATTTTTCCTTCCCACATGAAGTATTTTGCACTTGTCTTTCCTGAATTTCATCTTGTTGATTTCAGGCCAATTCTCCAATTGCTCAAGATCATTTTGAATTCTAATCTTGTCTTCCATAGTGTTTGCAATCCTTCCCAGCTTTTACAGGCACATTCTCCACTCCATGACCCAAGTCATTAATGAAAATATTGAATAATACTGGGCACAGGCCTGATTTCTGTGGGACCCCATGAGATCTGTCTGCCCAGTTTGACAGTGAATCATTGACAATTACTCTTTGAGTATGTCTTTCAACTAATTGTGCACCCGTCTTACAGTAATTTCATCTTTTCTAGGCCACATTTCCCTAGTTTGCTTATGTGATGTGGGACTGTCAAATGCCTTAACAGCAAGATATAGAAAGTTAGGAGGGCTGTTTTTAAAAGCCTTTAAGAGTCTTTTTAAAGAACCTTGTAATAAGCAGCCTCTACCCCAGTGGTGGACAACCGGTGAACCACGGCCTCTGGGAGCTGTGGGCAGCCATGCCTGCGGACGGTCAATGTAAATACTGTCTCGCGGCCCACCAGTGGATTCCCTGATGGGCTGCAGGTTGTCCACCGCTGCTCAACCCTGTCTTTACTGCGCTGTCTTGTGTCAGACCTGAAGCTGGGATGCAGCTGGACTTTATAAAGGGCCTTATATAATGCTCCTAAAGGCAGCCACACGCCTGTCCTGCTCACACAGCACAATTCCACCTATCTGTAGGCTGTCATAGACATCAGAAATGGAAAACGCCTATTCAATCATTCAGACCACCTTGCGTAGGCCAGGCCAGGATTGTGACCTAGTGTGTTCCCCAGGGCTTTGTCCTGTCTAAAGGCTTGTCCATACCTAACATGCTACAGTGGCACAGATGAGCACTTCATTATAGACACTACATACACAGGTTATCCACCTCCCCGAGAGGCAGTAGGTCAACAGAAGAATTCATTCGTCAACCTAGCGCTGTCTACACGGGGACTTAGATGAACTTAACTATGCCACTTAAGGGTGTGGATTTTTCACATCCCTGACCAACATAGTTAAACCAATCTACTTGTCTAATGTAGCTCTGTCCTAATACAGTGGTTCTCAAACAGCGACCAGTGAAGCACTGGTGGTCTGTGGAGCATTTGCTAATGGGACACAGATAGCTGCCTGGTTACGTGGTTCTGGCTCCTCTCTTATTAGGGTATGTCTACATTGCAAACAAAAGTTTATTCTTAACTCCAGTTAGCTAACTCCGGTGTACATATAGCGGTGAAGACAAGACAACCTGGCTTTTAACTCAGGTTAACAACTTGAGTACAGTCCCAGGCTTTAACTCAAGTTAAAAGCAGAGTTATGTCTTCCCTATTTTAACCCATGTTAAGAACACACCTGTTTTTGCATTGTAGACATACCCTTAGAACCCATGTGCCGCTGAATTGTGGTAGAAGAAACTTAACTCCCATTGAACCCTTTCCAAAAACAAGCAGTTGCTGTAGTCACCACGGGGATGTTAGGAGGGCAAAGAGGAAGTGAAGCCACTTGCATGAGGGGAAAGAGAAGTAAGGTGCCCATGAGATAGTGTGAACTACTTCTTAGAAGAGAGGCTATGGAAAAGCTTGAGAACCCCAAGTCTGATGCATCCACCATGCATATGTTTTTCTAGCTAGTCTACCTGCATTATTTTTTCTTAGGCTCTGTCTATCCTTGGGAACAGACCCAACTCAGAGATGGGTGTCCTGCAATTAGAGTAGGGGCCTCACAAACTGGGGGGAGGGGACAACAGAGAATCCTCCCCAAGTGCAACCAGAGGGAAACAATGGGGAATGCCCCCAAAATGCAAATGGGGGAGGGGGGAGGGGGACAGGGCTTCCCCCTAAACAAAACCTGGAAAGGGGCAGGGGGAAGCTACCAAAGTACAAAACTGGGGGTCCTGGGAGCAAGCCCCCCCAAAATGCAACCCTGGAAATGCAAACCGGGGGGGGGGGGCTGTGAGGACACCTCAAAATACAGCCTTGGAAATGCAAACCGGGGGGGGGGGGGCTGTGAGGACACCTCAAAATGCAGCCTTGGAAATGCAAACCTGGGGAGGGGCTGTGAGGACACCTCAAAATGCACGAACCTGGGGGAGTGGGGATGCAACACAAATAGGGGCTGTGAGGACACCTCAAAATGCAGCCCTGGAAATGCAAACCTGGGGGGAGTGGGGGCACTCGGGGGAGCCCCGCAAACACGAACCTGGGGGGGAGTGGGGACCCTCGGGGGAGCCCCGCAAACACAAATATGGGGGGAGTGGGGACCCTCGGGGGAGCCCCGCAAACACGAACCTGGGGGGGGGGATCCCGAGCCCGCTGCCCCGCGGGAGCGCTCTAGCGCTGGCTCCAGCCCCGCGGCGGGACTGGCCGCGGCAGGATCCGGGCAGAACTACAGCTCCCAGCCTGCTCCGGGCCGGCGCTGACGGGGCGGGGCAGGCGCCGGGCGCGCGGGGCAGGCTGGGAGGGGCGGCGGCGGCCAGAGGAACAGGCCGGGCCGGGCAGGGAGGAATGGGCCGCGCCCCCCGCGCCGGGCGGTTCGTCGGGGCTCGCGGCAGGGAACCAGGGATCGCCGTGGGGGCGGGGCGCGAGAGGCGGGGGAGGCAGCTCCCTTTGTTGTGGGAGGAACGGGCCCCAGGGGCAGGCACGGGGTGTAACGGGGCAGGCATGAGGCGTGGGGGGGTAACGGGCCCCAGGGGCAGGCACGGGGGGGTGTAACGGGGCAGGCATGAGGCGTGGGGGGCGTAACGGGCCCCCAGGGGCAGGCATGGGGGGGTGTAACGGGGCAGGCATGAGGCGTGGGGGGGTGTAATGGGCCCCCAGGGGCAGGCATGGGGGGTGTAATGGGGCAGGCATGAGGGGTGTGTGGGGGGGTAATGGCCCCCCAGGGGCAGGCATGGGGGTAGGTTGGTTGGGATTCAGGCCCCCAGGGGCAGGCACAGGGTGGATGAGGGGTAAGGGGACCCCCTACCGAAAGGGGGACAGTATGGGCTGGGGGAGAAGAGGGAGAAATCTGAGTTTGGGATGGAGATGTAGAGGGAGAGGGAAGAACTCCCAGGGCAGAGCCAGGCTTGGGGTGGGCACCTCGGGGTGTCTCACTGGTCTCTTTCCCTCAAGCCAGAATAGCCAGGTTCCAAGCCATTGAAAGACTCCCCCCATTTTAATACAATAAATAAAAGCTGAGTGTCCCTTTCAAAGGCTCTGAACCAGACTGGCTTTTTGCTGTGTGAGGTCAGTATGGTTTCTCTCTGGAACGTGCCAACCCCAGGGTAATAATAATTGGAGATATACCAATCTCCTAGAACTGGAAGGGACCTTGAAAGGTCATCTAGTCCAGCCCCCTGCCTTCACTAGCAGGACCAATTTTTGCCCCAGATCCCTAAGTGGCCCCCTCAGGGATTGAACTCACAACCCTGGGTTTAGCAGGCCAATGCTCAAACCACTGAGCTATCCCTCCCCCCCTTGGAGGGCAGCAATGGCAGGATGGGCTCTGGGATGATGAGTAGGGGAGCAGAAGCAGAGAGAAAGAAAGACCAAGGGGAAAAATGAGGGGATAGCAAAGCAATGTCCACACCACTGCTCCCTGGATTATGACAACTAGGCCCTAGTCCACACCTGAAACTTACTTAGGTCAGTTAAGGATCGGGGGTAGCCGTGTTAGTTTGTATCCACAAAAACAACAAGGAAAATGGTGGCACCTTAAAGGCTACCTTGCTCAGAGCAAGTTAAGCCCATTGACCTACCTACTGCCTCGCAAGGAGGTGGATTTACTACAGCTATGGAAAAATCCCTTCTTCACTGTTGCAAGCAACTGCACTACAACTTTGTCACTCTAATATGTGTAGTGTGGACATATACTAGCATACTTGACTAACAATGGGTATTAAGCTCTATTGACCACGTCCACAGTCCACACCTATGGGACAAACATTTTCAATCCAAGTTGAGGGAGGACAGTATGTCTGCTTAACTCCTTTTGCCAATCAGGGTTCATTATTCTAGGACTGGTCTATGCTTAAAAGTTAGTCAACGTAGCTTCATCGGGCAGGGTATAAAATCCACATTCCTGACCGACGTAGCTATGCCGACCTGACCCCAAGTGTAGACACAACTGTGTGGATCAAAGAATGCTTCCATCAAGGTAGCTTCCATTGTTCAAGGAGGTGGGGTTCCTATGGTAACGGGTCAAAACAAAATAACCCTTTCCATCTGTGTAGGCCGCATCTACATTATGTGTTATGCTGGGCACAGCTACCGTGATGTAGCTATTCCTGTATAGTCTCAGTAGTGTAGACATACCCTCATGTAGATAAAGTCTGAGGCAACTAGATCTCTGTAAGATTTCCAGGATCAGCATTTCCTGCCTGCCATATTACACAGAGAACAGCATTCCTTCTACTGGGAGAGGCCGGAAGCTTTTAGGGTACATCCATACTACCTGCCGGATTGGCGGGTAGCGAGCGATCTGTCAGGGATCGATTTATTGCTTCTTGTCTAGACGCGATAAATCGATCCCCGCCGCGCTCCCCGTCAACTCTGGAACTCCACCAGGGCGAGAGGTGGAAGCAGAGTCGATGGGGGAGCCGTGGCTGTCACCCCCCGTCCTCATGGCGCAGGATCAAGTCGAAATAAGATACGTCAACTTCAGCTATGCTATTCTCCCCCCTCCCTCCCCCGCAGTGTAGACCAGCCCTTAGAAGAGAATGTGGAAATCCCTATAATTTTTGTGAGCATGAATGCAGAGTAGTTACAGGTTGGGTTTTAGATAGGACCTGTTTCTTAATAAATTGTTGGTTTCTGGCAGCTAGTGTGTGGATGATGGCTTTGTTTTGAAGTCCCTTCAAAGTCCCTTCCCACCACTCCAGACCCGCAAAAAAAGTTCTGCCAGCCACAGCTGTCTTTCTTTTAATGCCATGGTCTTGTTAGCAGGCAGCTTTACTGTGTTTACATATGGTTTTAATTGTATCAGCAGTTAATTCCATTTGTGGTTATTCCCATGTTAACAGAGCCCCTTGTTTAATGAACTTATCTCCTGCTGAAGCAGACACGTCTTTGCTAAGGAGACTGTTGTACCCATGTTCCAAATCAAACTTCAATAACGTGTACATGGCTGTGCAAGAGTCTCAGGGCATCACTGAACTGAATCACTTGAGCTAGTTTCCACTGTGTGTTCATCAGCCCATGCTTGACATGCTTGTGCTCGCAAAGCATATACTTAACAATCCCAAGGGCACCTCCATTTGACTCAGGACTAACATTTGCTTAATAAAAATGTTAATCGGTGGAAAGAAAACATATTTAGAGGCATGCTGGGACTTTGCTTCTTGGGAGATAAACATTATTATTTTCTTTTTATAGGAAAACATTCTTATGATCACATTGTATGTTTCCATTCCCACAGTGCTGATTTGAAAAATCCTGCAATGTTTCTAGTAGCCTGTATATTAACTCTAAACACACATACAGATAAGGGTTAGTGCAAATAAAAGCAAAGGCAGGACAATGCTGAGTTACAGGGATGCATTATTATTATTTAATTATTTATTATTATTCATTCCAGTGAAATATTTTCTTAAACAGCTTCCCTGCAGTGTTTGTAGCCTAAATTTTGAAGCTCTGTCCTAGTGCCAGAATCTGATGGTAAAGTTGACTATAAGACAAAAGTGAAACTAACTAGTTTAGTCTCTCAGTGCATGCTAAGAGAAACAAAACAAAAACAAACAGTGCAAAGTTATACAGTGGAAAGAATCTAAATGTAATTTAAAAAAATCACACACATATATATTTCTAACTTGACCTTCACCTAAGGCTTTCTCTAATTTTAACCCCTTGTGCTTAATGAATTGCCTGAACTATGAGGCACAAGAGCACGCTACGTGTTGCCCTCATGCGAGTTAAGGATGCAATTACAGCGATCGCTGCATTGTTTTACTTCAGTGAGACCCACAGTATCATTCTCATAAACAGGTGTTTTGTGGTTTATATTTTTTTTATTAAAATGACATTGTTTAGTTCAGCTTGCTAAATATCTGGGTCCTGAGCCATAAGTAGGGCTCCTAGGTGCAGCAGTAATACAAATAATAAGTTGTAGTAATAAAATAGCTGGTATCCATCATTCCAGGTATAAGAGATACCGACTTGTTGCTCTGGCAAACAGTAATTTGGGGATTTGTATAAAAAATGTAGGTCGAGATTTTAAAACATTGGTGCCTCAATTTAGGTTTTTAACTTCATAAGCAGCCTGACTTTCAGAAGTACTGAGCAACCAGCAGCTCCAAAGAGTTCAGTTTTTAGGCACCTGTGTTTGAAAATAGTTATTTTACTATCTAGCTTGTCTTGCATATAGAGGACTTACATGGGGGGAGGGATTTCTCAGTGGTTTGAGCATTGGCCTGCTAAACCCAGGGTTGTGAGTTCAATCCTTGAGGGGGCCATTTAGGGATCTGGGGCAAAAATCAGTCTGGGGGTTGGTCCTGTTTTGAGCAGGGGGTTGGACTAGATGACTTCCTGAGGTCTCTTCCAACCCTGATATTCTATGATTCTATCTGACCCACTTCAAAATTAATAGCAGTTGGTTCCTACTTGGTTCTTCTATTTTGTTTTTTAAAAGGTGGTCAGCAACCTTTTATCTAACTTGGGATTCCTCCCCACTCCAATCACCTGGCGTCTTCCCCTAGCCTTATTCCTCCAAAGCAAAGCCTTCCGGTATATTCCTAAAGAGAATACATATAGATAATAGGTCTTACACTGTGGATTTATCGTTCTTAAATATTGCTTTTCACTACTTGGCAATGTCCTGGCTATTGAGCAATGCTTTCTGTGCCCACAGCTTCTACATATGCTAAAGATAAAGACAAATCTTCTATTTCAGTGCTAGCAATAGGAGCTGCTGGATAACACAGCTTAGTCTCTGGGGACTGAAATGCTTTAGTCTAACCCAAGTTATTGGGCTATAGGGTAAGTAGGAAGTGTAATGGCTTGTAATACACAGGTCAGACTAGATGACCTAGTGGTCCCTTCTGGCCTTCAACACTATGAAGCCGTAATTCCCCAAGAGCTCTGAGTATTACATCCGCAACACTGCCAATCCTGGGAGTAAAGGATCAGGTCCTCACTTGGTAAATAACTGTAATTCCTCTACACCACTGAATCAATCCCTGAAAACGAGGGCTCCAAAGAGTAACAAACAGGGCACTGGTTGAAACCTACTAATAAACTAATGCACACTTTCTCTCCGTATGAGCACAAAGCACTTTCCTCCACAGCAGTTGTCTGCTCCCTTCCTTTGAGCAAATGGTCTACTGAAGTATACAAAATCCTTCTGTCTCAAATGCTCCCAGGGATGAAGCAGGCAAGCTCAGCAGGGAAGCAAGAGAGTGCTATGTGCAGGCAGCCGTGATTCAGAGCACAGCGGGTATGTTACTTTTCTGTACAGGTCTCTCAGCTTGCTCTCTCTTCATGTTAGGGATAAAAAAAAATGCGGAGTTTTTGCTCCCCTTTCTTGTAATGGCCAGGCCTTGCAATAGTAAAGGTATGGAAACCAAGTCCACTGAATAATGATTTAATGATGTGAACGCTATTGTGTTCCTTTTGAGTGGATGCCTGCTTTAGTGAGAGAACTGCTGTGATTCTTTAATTCACTATGGAGGAATAATGTGAGGATGCTGAAGGATAAGGAAGGTTGGCAATAATGGTATTATTAGATTGAACCAAAATGTAAGAGCAAGATGGATGCTGCAAGATTATTAAATCTATGAAGTGAAACATTTTAAAGCCAAACTCCAGAACTAATAATGAGCAATTGAACTTAAATAGTTTTTACAAATGAATGGAAATGTCTAATTATTAACCTCTTCCGTGCCAGTGCCCACTGGAATTTTGGTACATCAAAGGTGTATGTTGTTTCGGGGGCGGGGGGAGAGAGAGAGGAGGGATGCAACACTGAAGAGGTTAATACAGTATACTGGATTAAATCTTAGCTGTGAATGATTGCATGTTTAAAAAATGCACAAAAAAAACAGCAGAAGCCGACAGATTTCTTTCATTCTAATTTATCTGTCTGACAAACGGATGGGATGTCGGAAATTTATCATTTTGGTTGATTAACATCCAGGAAGGTAGATCAGAACGACCACATTCATTTCACTCATGTCTGAGGTCACATCTGAATCCCGGTCTCCAGAGGTAATATACTAATGTCCTAAGGCACTGCACCATCTGGTCCCCCTTTTGATCTGCAATATTTGAATGCTTGATTTACTATCCCTGTGTATCCATAAATTGTGTAAACTCAGAAGCATGGCAGTGGTAGTTGGGTATCATGAGCAGATGATTTAGTCATCAATATCTATTGGGTTTCCTTATTGCTGCCATTAGACTTCTTCCAGTTTTACTTATAAATCATGTAAGTGAATCACTCAGTGTACCAGAAACTGCAAGTTAGTGTTAGAACTTGCCCACTGTGAGATTAGCTGAAATTAATCTGCCCCTTCAGAATGTGGAAGAGCCAAGTGGATTGCTTATTCGCCAGAGATGGTTGATAAATCAAAAATAAATTGCATGTGTATATATAGCCGGAGGTGGTAAGGAAATCAATCACTTTTCTCTTTTCTTTCTGAACAGGATCAAAGCACCTTGGAATAAATGCGAGTACAAGTTTTACACTAATTGAATCTACCTTGGAAAGCCATGGCCGCTGCCTCTCACCTGAACTCAGATGCACTTCGGGAAGTTCTGGAGTGTCCCATTTGCATGGAGTCCTTTACTGAGGACCAGCTGAGGCCCAAACTCTTACACTGTGGGCACACCATCTGCAAGCAGTGCTTGGAGAAACTCCTAGCAAACAGCATCAATGGGATACGCTGCCCCTTCTGCAGCAAGATCACTCGGATCACAAACTTGGCTCAACTGACCGACAATCTCACGGTGCTGAAGATCATAGACACCACAGGACTGAGTGAAGCTGTGGGCCTTTTCATGTGCAAAGCTTGTGGGAGAAGGTTACCCAGGCACTTCTGCAAGAGCTGTAATTTGGTTTTGTGTGACCCATGCAAGGAGATGGAACATCAGCAGCAAGGACATGTTGTTGTTGCCATTAAAGAGGCTGCGGATGAACGGAGGAAGGAATTTGGGGTAAAGCTCGGCAGACTTCGGGAGCTCATGGGGGATCTGCAGAAAAGAAAGGCATCTCTGGAAGGGGTCTCCAAAGACGTGCAATCCAGATACAAAGCAGTTCTTCAGGATTATAGCAAGGAAGAGCGCAAGATCCAGGAAGAACTGGCAAGGTCACGGAAGTTCTTCACAAATTCTTTGTCTGAAGTGGAGAAGATAAATAACCAGGTAATGGAGGAACAGGCTTATCTGCTGAACATAGCAGAGGTGCAGATCGTATCCCGATGTGACTATTTCCTTGCCAAGATTAAGCAGGGAGATATAGCTCTCTTGGAGGAGGCAGCGGACGAGGAAGAGCCAGAACTGACAAACAACCTACCAAGAGAGCTGACTCTCCAAGAGGTGGAACTCCTCAAGGTGGGCCATGTGGGGCCACTGCAGATTGGGCAGGTGGCGAAGAAACCTCGGACAGTCAACATGGAGGAATCTCTGATGGAAACTGCTGCATCCACATCGGCTACATTTAGGGAGACTGACGTGGTGCAAGAAGAGACTAGTTTGACACCAAATTCCTCACCTGCCAAACCAAGGATGCCTGAAACAGCCACTAGCATCCAGCAATGTCACTTCCTTAAGAAGATGGGCTCCAAAGGCAGCATGCCAGGGATGTTCAATCTTCCTGTCAGCGTACATGTCACCGTACAGGGAGAGGTGCTTGTGGCAGATCGTGGCAATTTCCGAATCCAGGTATTTACCCGCAAAGGTTTTCTGAAGGAGATCCGGCGGAGCCCTAGTGGCATTGATAGCTTTGTGCTGAGTTTCCTTGGAGCAGATCTACCCAATTTGACTCCGCTATCTGTCACCATGAACTGCCATGGCCTGATAGGAGTGACTGACAGCTATGATAACTCACTAAAGGTGTATACCATGGATGGACACTGTGTTGCATGTCACAGGAGCCAGCTTAGTAAGCCCTGGGGCATCACAGCTCTGCCTTCAGGGCAGTTTGTAGTGACCGATGTGGAAGGAGGAAAGCTCTGGTGTTTCACAGTGGACCGTGGTGTTGGGGTAGTTAAGTACAGTTGCTTATGTAGTGCTGTGCGCCCAAAGTTTGTCACTTGTGATTCTGAAGGGACCGTATACTTCACTCAGGGGCTGGGGCTCAACCTGGAGAACCGCCAGCATGAGCATCACCTCGAGGGGGGCTTTTCAATTGGCTCCGTAGGTCCAGATGGGCACTTAGGCCGCCAGATCAGCCACTTCTTCTCCGAGAATGAGGATTTCAGGTGCATCGCTGGGATGTGCGTGGATGCTAGGGGAGACCTGATTGTTGCCGACAGCAGCCGTAAAGAAATCCTGCATTTTCCCAAAGGAGGTGGCTACAATATCTTAATCAGGGAAGGCCTCACCTGCCCTGTGGGCATAGCCATTACACCTAAAGGGCAGCTGCTAGTGCTGGACTGTTGGGATCATTGCATTAAGATCTACAGTTACCATCTGAGGAGGTATTCCACACCTTAAGGGTGTTTCACTGGCTAAAGCTGCTCTTCTCGTTATAGATTCTCCCCGCCTTACCATAATTTGACAGAAGTTAGTGCTGCACTTTCAGGTAGATTATGTCCTAATCTGAGCTGTGTCACTGTTTTGTGTTTAGAAACAAAATAGCCTTTTTATTTGTATAATTTAAAAAAACAAACAAACCCCACCTCCTCCATGGAGCAAAGGATACTTATGGATTACTGGTTGTGGGGTAAGTGACCGATCTCTCCCTACATCTTACTGCCTTGTGCCGTAGCTCATACTCCCAGCGTCAACCACTGCATGCTGGTTTGTGCCATAAGTAGTAACTGACTGTTCTATATGACCTTTCTTTAGAGGACCCGTGAGGCGGTCTTCTTCCCACCACAGTTCTCACAAGGATCTCAGTAGCAGTTCTTCACAGACAACCACAGAAAGCTATTTCTGATTGCAGCGCTGTAGCTGCATATGACAACGCAACCGCCCTAAACTGCACCAAGGTGCAGCTTGCATCAAAGTAAAGGGCAGGGCTGTGGCCCAAACTGATTGTAGTAATTAGGAGATTATCTTCATGGTGCCACCAGTGAACCCCACTTGGTCCACCAGTCTCCTCAATGTGAAGTGGGAACAGTGCAATCATGGAAGACTGATGGAGCCAGAGAACTGCCCTCTGATGGCAAAGAGAATTTCATTACGGTTTGATTAGCACGAGAAAAGTAGAGCGAGAGGGGGAATTCACAGGAGAGCCTATTTAACAGAATTAATTTCAGCCTGTCAATATTCACAGTTGTTTTACTATTAAATCTGGCTTGGAACCTGTCTTTGAAGGGTATGTTTGGTATTTAAAGCTTTGCCAGAGGAGAGAGAAATTGAAGTAAACAAGATCAAATGTGACAAATGGTATGTTCATCTGCACACTTCAATATTCTGCATTCCAGACCATTGCATTTACTGATAGGTTTCCACTAGTCTGCACTTTGTATGTGAAAGCTACTTGTTCATGAGAGAGGGGAAAAAGGGGGGGGGGGAATCTTATTTTATTACTTGGAAGCTCTTGCTCTGGTGGTTTGCGTCTTTCTCCATGCACAGCAAAAAGCTACATTCCTAGAGACATTGTTTGGCCTTTTTTATGGCTCCAGCGGGCACTAGGATGCATGTTCGTCTCAGCTTTGGGTCAGATGAAGCACAAAACTGCAGCTGTGTGAGTTAACACCCCCACAGTGTGCCTATCCTGGCTGATAAACACATATCTCAGTGTGGTGTTGCTCCTCTAAAATGGTTTATTGAAGAAAAGAAACATTTAAATAGGACACAGTTGTGGAATGTTAATCTGCCAAAGATCATGGGTACACTGCAGTGTAATTACTATTTGTTACCATGAAGAAGGTAGTTGCAAATTTGGGGGCACAAGAGACCATGTAAAAAAACTGGCTTTATAGTTGCTGTCCTGTCCAGCATTTTCAAACTGTATTTGCTGTAGTATCAAAGCTGTGCTACAATGTGGCTGTAAAACCAGGTGAGTTTTTAAATTCCCACAAGCTGTCTGTCCCTTCTTAGCTGAGCAGCAGTAAAAAAAAAGGGGGGGGGGGAAGCGGGGGACTTCCCGAGAGCAGCTGCTGCTGTTGGTGCCCCTCTAGCCAGCTGTGTGGCTGTAACAGGGCTTCCAGATCAGATGGTGAGAGCAGAACCATCTTGATTTGTGGATTCCCTGATATGGCCAAAGAACTGAGCAGGGCCAGACCATTAGCCTCAACTACTCCAGACCCATCTTTGCAGTTGTTTGTGCAGTGCCTGGCACAGGGAGTACAATGCTGATCAGGGCAATTGGATGTTACTGTATTACGAAGTGATGACCTAGGAGAACTGTGGGGAGAAGGGAGCAGGTACAGAGGGAAGCAGTGGACCTGTAGAGGGGAAGACACTGTGGCTTCTGAAGGGAATTTAAAAATTCAGCCCTTACCATATGAGCTGTGGTGTGTCGCTTTGCTGTAGATACAAACTCCCAAACATGGGTTTACACACACACCTGTCTTCTGGGAAAGTTTGCCTATGGTGTGTAGCAGCAATCTGGAGAGTAACTTGCACTCTGGTGTGCATGTTGTTTGGATAGATCTTCTTGTCTTTGGACTTCGTTTGGATCATTACTGAGCTGCAACCCAAGCTGTTTTATAAACATTACAGTGATGGCAGTTCCTATTATACTGATCGTTCATGTTTCAAAATCTCACCTGTTCCTAAGAGCTATTTTCTGCAGGCAGCTTCCATAGAACTGAATAAATGAAGCAATATTATCTTTCCTAATGAGCATCTACGTCAAACTCGGGAGAGAATATTTCCTAGAGGCCAAATGGATACATTAAGTGGACTTTAAACCTGGCCCATTCTGCTGACCGAGCAGTTGGTTGCCTAGGTTTTTCCTGGTAGCCACAGTTTAAATTAAGTTCTCCGTCATCTCTTCCATCCTGTATTACAGATTCCAAGAAAAGGAGACACTATTCTGTGATGCACTTGTAGAGTAAGGTAGAGGGGGGGATTGGTGCCCATGCGTGTGTTTAGCCTGTAGCTGCTATACTGGTTTTGTGGGTTTTTTCAGGCAGACGGGGGAAGAGAAGAGGAATGGCTGTCCCCAGCTCCAGTACATGCTTCAGCTGGCAAAGCAGAATTGGCTGTAAACTAGTTTCTCAGAGCTGCATCGTTTGCAGTGGTGTTTTGCTTTTTGCCACTGTTGTGATCAGCTCCAAAGGAGATGAACGGGAGTAATTAAAGATTATGATGAAATTGTTTAGCTTCTGCTTTTCACCTGGAGATGGAACATGTCTGATAATGAGTGTGTTTGATTTTTAAAGATTGTGTAATAAAGGGGAAATTGATCCAATTAAAAGTGCATTACAAATGGCTCATCTCGTTATTAAAAACATTTTTCCTTGTGTTCTCTTTGGGGGCAGACTGGTTTCCATGGCCATCTGGAATTATATTTGCTAATATAATAACTGCAAGATACCTCTTCTCATGCTGTCAGGATGTGAAGAATAAATCCACTCTCTGGCAGGTCTACAATAAGTATCTCTCACTTCTTTCCCCACTTTACAAACATAAATACTAGGATTTCTCATACACGCTCAGATCAATAGGCCCTCAAGGCCCCTATCTTCGTGATATGTGTTGTACCTGATGCTTCAAAGGCAAACAACCTCCACACCTCCATAGTGCAACAAATAAAAATAGTTGAAAGTGCGTCAAGTGGTTAGAGCCAGGAATCCTGGATTATAATCCTAGATTTGCTACTGATTCACTTAGCCACTGCCTGCTTCAATTTATCCATCTGCAAAATTGGGATAGTATTGCTTATATTACTCCGTCCGGAGTGGCGTGAGGTTCAACTAGTTGTTGTGGATTGAATTGGGATAATTTGATAGGTGCTGTGAGTATTCTTTTTAAGAAAATCTCATTTGGGGGAGGCCATAAGAGAGCTAAGCAATTTGCCATTTTGGTTTAGAGGACAATATCTCATCAGTGGACACACATCCTCTGATTTCCTTGTTACCAGCTCAGTTTATGTTACCCAGACTCTTTTCCTATGATGTAGGACAGCGCTGTAAGCAGTTGCTGCTTTATAAAATATAAAGAACTTTGAAGAATGATAGTCGTATTGACCCTGCTAGACTTAGCACTGAGCAACTGTTTCATGAAAAGAGGTGATTTCTCACGGCAGTTATAATTTCACTGTAAGCATTCGTTCTGGATTAAAAACTGGCATGTGATGTTTGAGGCTGGGAGGTTATTTTTAAAAATAAAGTTTTATGTTTTAACCAAAGTGGGCAGGGTTATAAGAGTAAAAATAAACACAGGCACTTTTAGGTTCTCTGCACTGTATAGTTTAAGTGATTTTTTCTGGGTCATTAGCCAATGTGAGGCTTTAAAGTTATTTCATCTTGCACAACTAATTACTGTACTTGCCTGGCAAGTGTGGATTACAATGAGCAGGGCATAAGGTCATTTAGCAGACTGATTCACAGCATATGCAGTTTAGTCTAAACAAAATTTCACAGCAACTGGCTGGATTTTTTTAAGCCTGAACAATATGTTAAATCAGTGCCTTTAAAACATGTATCAGGACAGAAACTGCATGCTGTAAAAGTTGTACATTTAATTTGGTGCTTGTTGGTAGAAATAGATTTCAAAGTGCTATAAAATTCTGTAGGCTCAGATTGTGACCAGACAATAAAAGCAGGTATAGGGAAAAGTTTTCTATCCCAATTGCCTAAATACTAAAATGAGTGAACTAGAGGGCATGACATCACATTAGGATATTGATATACTAGGCATCACAGAAACTTTGTGGAATGAGGATAATCAATGCGACACAGTACATAGGAATGACAGAGTAGGTTGTGCTGGCGAGGGAGTGGGACTGTATGTACAAGAGAGCAGAGAGTCAAAAGTAAAAATCTTAAATGAATCCAATTGTACCATAGAATCTCTATGGATAGAAATTCTATGCTTGAGCAATAAGCATATAGCAGTAGGAATATGCTACCAACCACCTGACCAGGATGGTGACTGCGGTTGTGAAATGCTCTGGGAGATTAGAGAGGCTATAAAGGTAGAAAACACAATAATGGGGGATTTCAACAATCCTCATATTGACTAGCTATATGTCATCTCGCGAAAGAATGCAGGGATAAAGTTTCTAGACACCATAAAAGATGGCTTCTTGGAGCAGCTTGTCCTGGAACCCACAAGGGGAGAGGCAATTCTTGATTTAATCCTCAATGGAGCCAAGAGGTGAATATAGCTGGACTGCGACCATAATATAATTACATTTAACATCCTTGTACAGGGAAAAATGCCAAAGACACACACCACAGTCAGGGTGACTGGGCAACAAAATGGCAGATGAAATTCAATGTTGATAAATGCGAAGTAATGCATATTGGAAAACATCCCAACTATAAGTACAAAATGATGTGGTCTAAATTAGCCATTACCATTCAAGAAAGAGATCTTGGAGTCATTGTGGATAGTTCTCTAAAAACATCTGCCCAATCTGCAGCCGCAGTCAAAAAAGCAAACAGAATGTTAGGAACCATTAGGAAAGGGATAGATAAGACAGAAAATGTCATAATGCTGCTATATGAATCCATGGTACGCCCACACCTTGAATACTGCATGCAGATCTGATCACCCCTTCTCAAAAAAAGATATATTAGAATTGGAAACGGTTTGGAGAAAGGCAACAGAAATTATTAAGGGTAAGGAACGGCTTCCATATGAGGAGAGATGAAAAAGACTGGGATTTTTCAGCATGGAAAAGAGATGAGTAAGAGGGAATATTATAGAGATCTATAAAATCATGCCCGGTGCGGAGAAGGTGAATAAGGAAGTGTTAGTTACTCCTTCGCATAACACAAGAACCAGGGGTCACCCAATGAAATGAATAGGCAGCAGGTTTAAAACAAACAAAAGGAAGCATTTCACACAGTGCATAGTCAACCTGTGCAACTTGTTGCCAGTGGATGTTGTGAGGGCCAAAATTATAACGGGGATCAAAAAAGAGTTGATGGGGAATGGGTCCATCAATGGCTATTAGCCAAGGTGGTCAGGGGCGCACGCCCATGTTGCTGGTAGTGTCTATACCCTTTGATTGCCGGAAGCTGGGAGTGGATAACGGGATGGATCACTTGATGATTGCCTGTTCTGTTCATTCCCTCAGGATACTGGGCTAATGGACCACTGGTCTGAGCCGGTATGGCCGTTCTTCTCCTTTATTAGCTCAGGGCGTGTTGTTTCCAGGTGCTGAAGCTGTTTGCAATGTTTGGTTTGCTGTGCACATAACTGGGCCATGTTGGCTCAGGCAGGGAACTCCATGTGTGTGCCACTTGGGGAGCAGGGGTGTAAAAAGAGCAAAATAAAATGAACCCAATGTTGTCTGATAAGGACATAACCTCTGCTTCTCCAGACGCGTCCCTCACATCCGTACCACTCTAGACCCCTCAGCAGCAGCTGCTTCTCTGGCTGTAACGATCTTTTAATTCCCATCTCCATTGTGAGGGAGAAGAGTGATCTGAGTATTAGGACTGGGTACATCTGAGGTTTCATCTAACACTGACTGCGTGGCCTTGGGCAAGTCACTTAACCCCGGTGCCTCAAGTCTCTCCAGCTGTAGAGCAGAGGTAATCCTGCCTTATGGGAAAGTTGGAAGGTTTAATTGTGGTCTGCTCAGTGCTGTTAGGAAGAGTGCTACTAAAGTGCTTAATGCTATTAGAGCCTCTGCAGTATTGCTGATAACCTCTCTGTTTCCATCTGGGCCAATGACCTTTTCAAATCCACATTTATTGTCTGTGGTCTGTTTATCTCACTGGAAGTGAGGAAGATACAAAGCTCAGTTGTTTGAAGTTCCTCCTGGGATGTCCAAGTTGGCTCGCTGAACAACCGTTCCCTTTTCCTCTTACAGCTGCCCTTCTCCCTCCACTCAGACTGAAGGGAGGCGTAGAGCAAATATCTATTACAATTATTTTGCAGAGAATGGAATGGCCAGTAGCAGGTGCATTTGCTGTACTGGGAGAGCCCTTCTTGGAAGGATTCCTCTATTTCCTCCTACATGTTTTGTAACAGTGCCTTAAAAGCAACAGGAGGTGGCATGGAGTCTGCAGGTGGGCACAAGCTGCCAAATAAAGATGTCCACAGAACTGGTGTGAACTTAATGACGTGCTGTCAGCGTTAAATACTGGCTCTAATGGTGGAGAAAAGGCTCCAGTGAAACGGATCAACAGCTGGGTCAATTTCAAAGCCTCGGATCAGTGCCCACATCCCCTCTTTGATGAGTGAAAGTGTTGCTAGGTAACATGGAACCATAGCCAAAGAGCCCCTGAAATAGGGCCTTTAATCATTTTAAATGAAATAAAATGGGAGGAGGGGTTGTTTTGTTTGCCCACAGTCTAACTCGTTCTCCAGAGGGGAGATTGGAAGAAGGCAAACTTCCAATATTTGCCTTAGATCTAAAAGAAAAGCAACTCCTAATTTGTAATCTTTACTCAAAAATTCCCCTCGCTCTTTCTCTCTCTATAGCAAAATATTTTATGTGACTGAAAATCCTTATCACAGGAAGGCTCCTGGGTGGCGTCAGTTAAATTTCCAGGGATGACGTGTCTATACCCCCAGAACTATCATAACTGATTCTCTTGCTTGCAGTCTCAGTGGCGGGGGTTAAGGAGGCCGTATGCTTCTCTTGCCTTTTGAGGAGGACCATTCAGAGCAAGGTGAAGGTGGTGTAAGGTGATGCTGCTCATGCTATATAGGGGCAGAATAGGGAAAACTGGCCCTCATCGGCCCCTGTTTTGTCTCCAGGCCTGTCCATCCAGTACCTGTCACCAGCATGATGTTCATCTTGAATGTACCGAGTTTGTTATTAATGAGGGAAGATTAACTCTGTAGTTCCCCCTTTTGTTAATGGGCATAGAATCCAAGCTGTCCATCGGCCTCAGAGCACACCTCATCTCCACTGTCACTAGCACAAATGAGAGAAGATGCAGCAGAGTGGAATCTCTTTTTCTCGGCTTTCGTATCATGCTCGTCACCAGGGGCGGCTCCAGGCACCAGCACACCAAGCGCGTGCCTGGGGCGGCAAGCCATGGGGGGGCGCTCTGCCGGTCGCCGCGAGGGCGGCAGGCAGATTGCCTTCAGTGGCATGCCTGCGGAGGGTCTGCTAGTCCCACGGCTTCTGCAGACCTCCCGCAAGTGGACCGCCGAATCCGCGGGACCAGGGACCTCCCACAGGCAAGCCACCAAAAACAGCCTGCCTGCCATGCTTGGGGCGGCAAAATACCTAGAGCCGCCCCTGCTCGTCACCAGGGTGTCTGAGCACTGGGAGCAAGAGGGGCAAGCTTTCTGTTGGCTCTCCAAAAAAACAAATCAGTGTGTCTTGCATTTGGCTGGAGAAATCCATATGCAAACATCTACGCACTTCCAGGGCTCCGGTGACTCTGCCTTTCTGCTGCCTGCTAGCGTGGTTATTCAGACAGTTCCAACGTTGGCAACTAGCCCGTGTCTGGCCCAGCAATTTACAAGAAATCGGACTGCCTGCGGTACAGTTTTATGTTCGAGACAATGTTTTCAATTAGGGAGCAAACACACAGATTGTGTACTTTGTAGGCGGGCACCTCTTCCTGGGGCCTCCAGATTTATTTATGAAGTTGATTAAAATATTAAGATACTTTGGTTAGGAAGCTGCAAATGTGCTACAAACTTCCATTTTATTATTTTTGGGACCATTCCAGTCAGCATGAGATTTTTCCCCCCGCTTTTGTCCATTTCACCTGCTACCAAATTACAGTAAAAGGCGCCTTTTGTGTAGTTCAGTGACGTGCTGCGTGTGTGTTCCCGGGGCAGTTAGGAAGTGGGTTGGCTAGCAGGAAGGTAATGATAGGCCAGAGATGGTTCTGACTGAGAAGGTATCCAGTCAAACTGTCTGGGTTGGGGCCTTCTAGCTACGTCATCCTCATTGTTTAAAAACAATGCTAATTTACAAGTTAGAGCGTCTTTCCTTGACGCAACGCCGTAGGCCAGTTTCAGGTCCATTTTTCAGCTCAATAATGTGCCAGACGCAGTGCTCCAGAATATAAGCAGCCTATGTGGCTTGTCTTCCAGTGTGGGAAAATAATCAGCGAAGGGCTAGGAGCAACCCGGTCTCTCAGCTTGGCCCGGTTGGAATGAAGACACTCCTGGAGAGAGGAGGCTCTCCGCCTCCTGGTGGAGGAGACAATAATGGCCTCACTTGAGCACCTAGGCTGCTGAACAGCAGTTGAAGCCTTGTAGGTGATGACGTACCGTTCCACCAGGAAGGTGAATGCCACTGCCAGGGCTACCAAGAGTGGGGTGGAGGCGACAAGGGGGCTGTATAGGAAAGGAATCAGAACAGTGCAAGGGAGTGTCTCAGCACCATGCAGTTAGATGTTCACTCTCTCCCCACTGCTTCTGGGCAGTGAATCCCAGTGCTATGTGCTACAGCTGGAGGCGAGGGAGAGCCCACGCACAGAAGCCTTGGTAACGGCACTGCATGGAATAGAAAACAGAGCGCCCTGCCTGTGAGGCCACAGTCAGGGGGAATTAACTCCATGGGATGTTGCCCTCCAGAAGGCAGCGGCTCTATGGAACTAGGGATCCTCTGCAGCCCCATGTGAAAGAGCCGAAGGTTCAGATCTCCTAGCCATTCACCCAGTGAGGGCCAACGTTGTCCCCTTAATGCACCTGTTTGCTGGGGGAGGCAGTGCACCGCAGGAGCTAAAGCAGTGGGCTAGATGTCAGGAGACCCGGACTCTGTCACTGGCCTGCTCTGTGATCTTGAGCAACTCCACAGATACCTTTGTACCTCACCTCCCTCATCTGTAAAATGAGGATAATGTTACTCACCCACCTTTCTAAAGTGTGTGGAGAGCTATGGATTAAAAGCACTACATGACAGCACTCTTGCTATTATTTACTTTCGTCATCAAACCCAGAGTCTACTCTAAATTATGCCCTTGTAAATCTGGAGTAACTCCACTGTCTCTCTGGAGTGGAGTCTCCCTGGATTTGAGTCAGCATAACTGGGAGCAGAATCTGGCCCTCTGAGTATTTCACACTAACACATTTTCCAAGGGATTCCAGGAAGCTGCACAATCCGAATGATTAATAGCATCACAAATATGTAAACAACATATCGCCAGATTTTCCTCCCCATTCGACAGGGCATTGCTATGGCAAACGTCCATTTATCAATATTTAAAAATAAAACAAACAAGAACGGCGTGTTATAAATAACCCAGAAGAACAACTACGGCTGGGATGCAGGAGAAAAATAGCTAAAGGTTCACACCGCCCCACAATGTGTGTTAGTCTCCTGTCAGTCATAGCATGTCAGGCCACACTCTATGTAGAGAGGATAGAATGAAAGTGCCTTTGCAATCTCTGCTATTGTGAATCCTATAATTTGTCCCATGTGTTCATACAAATGCTGTGGTCCATTTGAGTGGGAAAAGACCAAGTCAAAGGACTATCCCGGGTTCTCTGGAGGAGGGAAATGAACTGGTACCCGGAAGGCTACAGCAATAAAGGAGTTTTTTATAAACATAACCTAATTGCATTACTTCAAAGGCCTGAAGTTTATTGCCCTGCTTAATGATGTGTCTTGTTATTTATAGTGCAGCACAATGAGTCTGCTATTGATTTAATACACTTCCTTAAAGACTGTCATTGTCACAAGCGATAAAACGAAGCCATTCCGAGACAGCTCAATTATGTCACATTTATATAAAACAACCCAAATCACCCAGGGCGTTCCAGGGGCTACCACAACAGGGTAGGGAAGCAGATGACAAGGATCGTGGCAAGTTCTTCGCAAAACGGCCTGCAGGCGACAGCCCAGTGGGCAGATGAGGGAGGGTGCGCGTCTGAGGAAAGGCAATGGCAGGAACGGGTAGATCGCCGATCCAGGGCCTAGCTGGAATTTTGGACTGACTCTGGGACACAGGCAGGCTTGTGTCGCTAGCCACTGGGTCAACCCAGGCCTTCAGTCTGCTTCTAATTACAGGCATGGCCCGAAGCGCCTGCAGGGTGGTGGTGAGAGGACTGGGGTTAGGGTGACCAGATGTCCCGATTTTATAGGGACAGTCCCGATTTTTGGATCTTTTTCTTATATAGGCTCCTATTATCCCCTCCCCCAGTCCCGATTTTTCACATTTGCTGTCTGGTCACCCTTGCTGGGGTGGTTTTGCAGCAGTGGCTGTGCCCGACGCAGCAGCTCCTCCCTGGGTTCCCCTTACCTTTCTGGTACTGCAGCCAAAGCTGCTGTTGGACCTTCTTGCTGGGGAAGTGGATGGTGCAGCTGAACTCTGACCCATACAGCGCCTCTTCGATGTAGTGAGAGCCGAACTGCTGAACGAACGACAGCAGCTCCTCCCGGCTGCTCTCCTTGCTTAGGATCTTCAGCACATTTGCAAATCCTGAAAGAGTGAGCATCTCATCAGTAAATAGCCCAGGCAGGGCAGCCAGAAATTGGTCTGGGAGGTGTGGGCAGTGGGCACTCTCTGATCCCTGAACACTCATGTGCCAGCTGCATTTCCTCCTCCTCTACCCATCTCTGTGGCTTACATTATCATTTGCTAAACACATGCTGTTCACCTGGGTCTGCAGCTTTCGCACCTTTCTGTGGCTTCCCCTCCCTCAGGGATTTCACAAAGAAGTCACTGGGGACCGTGCTGCAGTGCACACACATGCATGCCTTCCAGCACTGAAGCGCCGTTCCTTTTTGCAGGATGCCCCCGGGGGGTATGTCTCAGCTTCGTTTCGCAATTATCACAGCCGGAGATGTTGCCCTAGCGTAGGGATTAATTTATTCCAGATCATACCATGGAGCATCCCCGGAGTTAATATTCTGGGCATGTTTGTTTATTTAAAAAGCTGAAAGTGCCCTGGATAGCTGGGATGGCAAGAAGGTTAACTGGACACAGCTGGACTGCCAGCAGCTCCAGATGAAAGTGAGTAGCCCTAAGGCACGTGTCCCAGCTCTCGGGATTGTCACAGGACACTTCCGTTGGAACAAGGCAAGGAGTCTCCGGATGGCCACTGTCCTGCTTTGAGCACACCGGCCCAGATTCACAAAGGAATGTAGGTGCCTGACTCCCGCTGATTTCAACAGGAGTTAGAAGCCTTCTCCTTTGTGAATCTGGGCCAGTGTGTCACAAAGAGTGCACAGAGGTACAAGGGGTTAACCTCTTAACTCAGTCGTCCCACTCCTTTGCACGGGTGGGGTGCTCAGGAGTCCTCATTGGCTGCTTGGCAGACAGAAGTGGGGAGGTGCATTGGGGTCACAGGACAGGGCTGGACTTGAGGCTGGGGAAGTGTTCTGGCTGCAAACTTTCTCCTGGGAAGAAAAGCCCTTGCAGATGTCGTCTGTGTTTTGTTTCTTCATAGCTGGTGCATCGGGTTTGCAGGGACATTGCCCCGTGACGGGATCTCGGTGAACCATGACAAGGCCGAAGTGTTTTGATGCAGACAAGACATTTGGATGCAAATGAGTTTGTCCTCTGGGGCAAATTTTTACACCAGATGATCGAATATAAACCAGATTGCAACGGGGCCAGTCTCTCCAGGTTCTCACAAAGCTCCCAGCCCCGGAGTATCTGAGCAGTTACAGAAAGGCTGTTGAAAAAGGCTCTTGAGACAGGGCTCTCGAGGATTTGTGTAACAGTGATGTTTAGGCAGATTGCTCAAGAACAGTTGTGCAATTGGAAGCCTAGCAAATCTAGGTCATTAACCTCCTTGGTTAATCCCAAACTCCCACCATTCCGAGAGGTGCATGAGTCTGTATGTGTACAGGAGGCGGGGGTTAGTTTAGAGAGGCGGAGCCATGTGGCATGAGTAGTGGGTAGGGAGCCAGGAACTTCTGAAAAGGAAAGATGACCCAGGGAGCTGGGAGCCAGGAGACCTGCTCTCTACTGTTCCTCTGCCACTGCTGTCTCTTCCTGGTCAAATAATTTAGCACAAAACAATTAAACGTGGTTGCTTAAATCTAGCTACCGAAAGCCAACAGGAACTGCAGGTGCTCACCATCTCTGAAAAATCAAGTCACTTAGTTAAGTGCCTAAGTAGGGATTTAGGTGCTTAACTTTAGGCACCAAAAATGGACAATTTTGACCTCAGCATCTCCCTGTGTTGATTTTCCCCCATGTTTAATAGGAACAATGGTTTTTATCCCCCATTATAAAGAGCTGTGGATTCCTCGGATGCAGAGCTCTGTGTACAGTAAGGGCTGGATGTTATTATTGTATTACCCTCATTCTGGCTCTGTCTCCATCTGTGACCTTGACCAAATCATGTGAACTATTTGACTCAGTTTCTCTTGTCAGTCTTTTAATAGGCAGCAGGTTTAAAACAGGCAAAAAGTATTTCTTCACACAGCGCACAGGCAACCTGTGGAACTCCTTGCCATAGGATGTTGTGAAGGTCAAGAGTATAACAGGGTTCAAAAAAGAACTAGATAAGTTCACGGAGAATAGGTCCATCAATGGCTATTCCCCAGGATGGGCAGGGATGGTGCCAAAAGCTGGGAATGGGCAACAGGGGGACGGTTCATTCCCTTTGGGGCACCTGGCATTGGCCACTGTCGGAAGACAGTGTACTGGGCTAGATGGACCTTTGGTCTGACCCAGTGTGGCCGCTCTTATGTAATATTCTTATGTAGAAAGCAGATAAATCTCTCTGCCGACCTTCCTCGGGGAGGGGATTGTGAGCATTGGTGTCTGTACAGAGCCTGAGATGCAAAGTGCTGGAGAAGTGCTCAGTCTTGAGGCGTGGGTAGTGCTGGGAGAGCCAGTGCCAGCAAGCAAGATCTGCTGCCCACGCCCACGCTCTCCTCTTGGCTAGAACTGTATTCATAACGAAGGCAGCTCTCACCTGCAGAGTGGGTGATGGTGCTGAGCTTCACTTTGTACAGGTTGCTTCTGACCCTCCAGTGCTGCACCATGGGGTAGCCCATTGCCTCGTCGTACCTGATGTCTCCTGTAAAGAGGAAACCAGGGCTTAGAGAGTGGAGAGGAGACGGCGCAGGATGCACCCTGGGAAGTGTTACTTTCACTCTGACTGTATTTTTTGCTACATGCTTTGTGGCTACAGACACAATGATAACAGAGACCGTTACCCCAGGCAGATCACGCTGCCGGAGCGCTGGCGGTACGGCCAGGGCTGAGATGAGGCGGCTGAGCTGTCATGAGCTCACACTGCTGGAGAAACTCGACTTGACACAGACAGGGCACTGCTGGGAGGAAGCTCACGGGGATGGGATGCAGGTTGGCATAACAACTGTGACCGTGGGCTGGCCAGTGTATTATTTCCAACAGACAGTAGCCAGCTGGACATGGGGAAGGTCCTTGAGACTGAGGAGGAGAGCAGGGCCACTGGGGAACGTGGGGAGATGCGGGGGGGGGGCTTAAACATGGGGGTCAGAGACAGGGAGACAGAGACACCTCTCTAGGGTGGTGGTCTCCGACAGGCGGCTGGAAAAGCCCAGCCCTGCTCGGGGGAGGGGAGCATACCAGCGCCAGGAAGGCTGCCGGGGCCGAGGCTGCTTACCAGTGAGCAGCTGGAGGTCAGGCAGGGGCTCAGAGAGGACGCCGCGGCACTGCTCCTCCACGGGCAGCGGAATCACGATCAGCGCGTCGGCCAGCTGGGGGAAGTCCTTGATGAAGTTATTCTCCCTGAAGAGAGAAAAAAGAAAATTCCAAAGCAACGATGCAGGTGACCTCCCGGCGGCAGGGCTCTGTGGGAGACAGGCACACGCCCAGGGATGGGTGGGGTGTGGGCACCTTGTGGCTGTTGCTTCCACTGAAGTTCCACAGGGCAACGTGCACGGATCCATGGACGGGACTGGATCCCCGAGATCCAACCTACAGCGTGATGGGGTTTTCATTCCTCACCACGCCCTGTGCCCCTGGGCAGCCACTCTCCTCTGGGGTCCACGGCCACCCCACCCCGACCAGGGACCGCAACACTCAGCCGACAGCCCACACGTCGGCTGCCCATGGCACGTTCCTCAGAGGGCGCCGCTGATGCCTGTTCTTGCTCCAGAGGCAGTGCCGCTACGACGCGTCGCCATGGGACAATTAACAGGGACCTAAGGGGGCTTGCGGGTGAGTCCCGGTTAAATCGTGAGGCACCTTAGGAGGAACTAGCCATGCTTTCTGGGTGGGAGTGTGCATGAGTCTAACGTAGCAGCGGGGTCAAGCCAGCACCTGTCAGCAGCACAAAGTTTGCATGAGGCTTTTGGTCACAATACGGTGGTTTTAGGCCCCTGTACCTGCCCCGTCCCCTCTGTGCCAAGCAGAACACAGCAGCTCCGGATGGTTTACTGAGGAGCCGATACAAGTGTCCACCTCTCCCATGAATGCGTCCCCACTTCCACCCTCCGAAGCCCCACGCTGCAGGGGGCTGGCGCTCAGAAGCCTGCATTGATGAAAGAGAGCGGGATGCGTTGCTGTAAAAAATCCCACCGATGCCACTCAGAGCATTGGCCAGAAGTGGTCACTAGGGAGTGCTACAAACCAGGTTCCATCTCTCCCTCTTAGTGGACGTAGTGTGGCCTAGGGGGATGGGGCACTTGTATAGGACTCAAGAGAGTTGGGGGTCTAATCCCACCTCTGTCACCGGCCTGCTGGGTGACGATAGGCAAGTCATTTCCCTCTCTGTGCCTCAGTTTCCCCCTCTGTAAAATGAGGACCATGATACTGACTTCCTTGGTAAAGCCCTTTGAGCTCTACAGATGAAAATCTTCCAGAACAACTAGGCATTACTATTCTGCAGGGATCTCAGCGCTCGAGGCCCCTGGCCCCAGGTCACCACGGTTAGCATTGCGTTTGCACCTCTCAGCTGTAAGAAGCAGATCTGGTGCTTGCAGGCGGCAGAGGAGCGTTCAGAGAGCCTCTGCTTGGAGCTACAGTTGCTGTCAGCCATGTCCTGGAACGCCCGCAGATGGATCCCAGCGGATGGAGACAGCTTTGAGATCCGATTCTCGCATGTACTGCCATTCAGTTTCAATCCCACATTTCCCTCCAAGGAAGGTGAGTCACTAATTAGTTCCCCTGGGGGCTGCTTCATTGTTATCCCTCTTAGCTTCCTGGCAGTGGAGATGCTAGAAGAACCTGCCTGTCAGGCCCAGGAAGCATTCGCTGCTTCTGATCTGGCTGTTTAGCTGTGCCGCAGCGGTGTAAGGTGTCAGACGGGGACACAGGCAGTGGCGCAACTCCCCAGGGTTGGCCACCTTCCATCATCCACCTCTCCTGGATGGTCACAGAGAGCCAAATTCATCCCTGGTGCAACACCATTGCCCTGATGCTGTTCCCCAGGGATTCTCATGCGTGAGAGACGGAGCCCTTGTTGGAGCAATCGAGGGGATAAGGAAGTGGAACGGATGCAGCCCTCGGAGCCTCAGGGCAGATCACTTAGCAGCACCTTCGACTCTTGTCCCTCACTCTTCTCTTTATTTTCCATAGCACCCCATCCAGCTGTACGGTCACCCACCTCCCCAGAGCTGCCATCACCTCCCTGTCTCCACGGCCTGTCCACAGCTCTCCCCACTCCCGCTGGGGTTCAGTGGGCCACCGTGGCAAAGGCACACCCGTTTTCCTGGCCAGCGGCACACGAGGGGGTGATGTGGCCAGGACCACGTCCGACCGCATCGGCGGTGACGTTCCAGGGGAAGAGCTAGTGAGACCGACAACCCGGAGAGCTGTAATCAAGATCCTGAACAACCCAGCCACCACAGCGCCCCCTGCTGGTGCTGATCCAACATGCCACAAGGCCCCAGTCTATTCGCATCCCCAGGTCCCCCCACTTCACCAAAAAGCCCCACTTGACCCTGGTCCGATCAGGGGTGCCCATCAAAACCAGCCAATTTGCTTTTAATTCTCTCTTGGATTTGGTCCAGTCTGCAACATGAGCCTTCTTCACCTGCTCCCCTCCCTGCTAACTTCCCACCAAGCTGCTCTCCCTCCCCGCCCGTTCCTCTGCTGAAGGAATCAGCCCTCCTGCCTCCCCCTCCAGCAGCTCCCCAGTCCGTTCCCAATCTCAGCTGCAGAACTGTGGGTCCCTCCCCAGTCTCCATGTCCGGGCCTCTTCTCCCCTTCTGCTGCTCTTCCTTACTGAGCTCTGCAAGGAGCTTCGGGAGAGACAGCTGATATGAAAGACGCTCCACCAAATAAGCTCGCATTGACCAGTGTAGGGCAGGAACGGAGAGCCAGCCGCAAACCCCTGGAGTGCTGGGAGGAGGCGGGCACAAGCCTACCAGTGCGAGGCGAGGGAGGGAGCCCAGCCCGCTCTCTGCACCCAGGGCACATGCTCCACCTCCATTATCCCCCACTCGCCTCCGAGGGCCTCAAGTATCTCACAGCGGAGTGGAGCTGCCCGGGAGCACCCGCTACCCAAATCGATCCCTGAACCCTGAGGTCTGTGCTTCCTGCAGACAGAGAGAACCAGTCTTCATGGCGAAGGGCAGGAGAAGCCGGCAGCAAGGGGGCTGGGAAACTCTTGATCCTTGTTGGGGATTTCTAAGGGATGGTGCCGATAGCAAGCCTGGCTACCGCTGACTGCCCTTGCTGGCTTGCTCGGCCCTCTGGAAAACCACGGCTGTGACGAGTGACGTTTCTATTCCTGGCTGATGGATGTTACTGGAAAGCACACGCTGCCTGCTGGGCACAGACAAAGCACGCTGCTGTTGTGACAAACACCACAGGGCCTTGTGGGAAACCCAGGTTCTTTGGAAGCCATAACCGGGACCAGATTTGCAATGGAGCTCAGCTCCCAGCGTGCACGCCCTGGAAAACCGAAAAACTTGTCTTGGGTGCCGAGATGGACCCCATGGGGCGTGCTGAGCCCCTCAAAAATGTGGCCTTGGACAACCCCTCACAGGAAGCTCCGTGGCCAGCTTCGCCCTGTGCTGCCCGGCGTGCCAACCTGCTGCCCCGCACTGCAGGCTGCTGTCACTCGACAGGCCCAGGCTGAGCCTGCAGCAGCGGCTGTTCACTGGCTCTGCCCCCACGCACGATGGAAGTGCAGGGCAAGAGACAGGAACTGCACTCCAACGACAGGAACTGGGGTCTGGCTGTGGATTTAACAGCGGCTTGTGTTCTCTGCCGCCTTGCATCCTGTTCAACAAAGGAGCCAGCACCTTACTGCATCTCAGAGGTTTCGCTTCAAGCAACGTTTGATTGGTTGGGGGTTGGTGGGGAGGGGGGATCTCTCTTTCCCTGTCACTCACACACAGATCTAATATTGACCACACTACACTCCTGATCCCGGGTGGCTACGGTGTGATTTGCTGTTCTAAGCCTTTCCCCACCTTAGCAGTGCAAATGGGTTAGCAATTACCACATCAGCCTCAAGTCTGGGTGGGTGGGTAGAGACAGGGGAGGGAGAGAGGTTAGGGGCATAGGGAGAGACATGATCAATTTATTCAGCTTTCTTCCCAGCATGCGTGTACAGCCTCAGCATAGAGGGAAACCAGGCCACACGGAAGCCAATTTCCAAGACAGCTGAAAACACACACCACCACGAAATAACAGCGTTGGGCCAGACCCTATTCTAGTGCAGCTCCACTGATGCTCATTTGCAGCATCTTAGGATCTGGCTTGTTTGTACCCATGACGAGCCATCACGCTACTGGGGCTGAGGATTATGGGTGACGATGGGGCAGCTCAGCCCTCATGACCACCTCAGCAAGAGAACCAAACTCCCGGGCAAGAGAAACACTTGTCAAAAGCTGAGCCGTGGACCAGCATCTAAATGGATTTGGTCATTGCTCATCGAAAGGTTCATTCTCCATGGTCTCTGGTTTAATGCCGGCTGCCTCTCCCACTCCCTTCGCTGACAGCGAGCTCAGCATGGGAGACAGAGTTCTCTGCCCTCTTGGCTAGCAGAGGAAAGTCTGTGGCATGAGCTGCTCAACGTGTGCAGAAAATCAGCTCTGTACTGGCAGCAGCTCTATGTGCAAACCATGCACATGCTGCAGAGTGTACCGATGTCTGGGTAATGTGCTAGCCGCGTCTAGGTGCATCAAATACCATAGTGGCACAGGCTTTGCCCTACCAGATTTGAGCCCTGGTCCACATAAATCTGGTGTCCTGCCTCCAGCACCAGAGCAAACACAAAGGAAAATGACTCCCCCCACAGCCTTCCCTACAAAATGCACCTAGTTAATTGTGCAAAGCTGTATAAGGGAGGAGGATAATCCATTATTCATGAGCCAGACATGTATGGGAACTGGGCAAACCCTATTATCACTGTGCATACATGTCGCATGTCCAATAGGGTGACCAGATCACCACCCTAAAATATTGGGACACACTGGCCCCGCCCACAGTCCGCCCCCGCTCCTCCACTCTGCCCCAGGTCCCGTCCCGCCCCCGTGCCTTTCCTCATCCCCCAGCCTGCTGCTGGCTTTCTGTATCCCTCCTCAGTCCCCCACCCACCGCTTGCCTCCCCGCCGGCCACTCACCCCTACGGCGCTGACTTCCCCTCTCCCGGGTGGGTGCTCGCCCACCCCCCGCCTCTTTCTGCCCCTGCACCGCCCTCGCTCTGCCCCCATTCCACCCCCTTCCCCCAAGTCTCCGCCTCTGCCCTGCCTCTTCTCCGCCTCCTCCCCTGAGCGCGCAGCGTACCCGCTCCTCCCCACTCCCTCCTGGAAACAGCTGTTTGGCGGCAGGAAGCGCTAGAGCCAGGGAGGAGCAGGGACGTGGTGCACTGGGGGAAGAGGGGGAGAAGGAGGCGAGGATGGAGGAGCTTGGATGCAATTTTTCCCCGTGGATGCTCCAGCCCCAGAACACCCACAGGGTCAGCGCCTCCCTCCCACTCGCCTCCTTACCGGAATATCGGGACAAATGGCGTCCCGATCGTACATTGATCGGGACATGGGACAAAGGGTTAAATATCAGGATGTCTGGTCACCCTAACTTCCAATGACACCTATTTGTGCACATACTACACACACCATGTGCATCATACAGAGTACACGTGGAGGGTTACAAAGATGCAGCCATAAGAATCTGGGCACAACCCCAATTTGTTTGGGGTAAGAGCAGGATTTTAGTAAAACAACCGCTGGGTTGGGGGCGGGGGGACACAAGCTGTGTGCTAGGGCAGCAGCTGGGGAGAGAGAAGGAGAAAGCAGAGGCAACTGGGAGAAATCCCGAAGGTAATCTGAACGCAATGGTTTCTAGCTGAGGCAGGGGAGCTATAAAAAGATTTTCACTGAAGAGCTGTGGGCTGTAGTGCAGGCTTTGTTCTGTAAGCAAGGAGCTAAAGAAAAGCAGGTCCAGCTGCATTGGTGCATGGTGTTGCAAGGGAAGGTGTGTGTGTCTGTGGTGTGTGGACTCCGCACCATGTTGTTGTGCCCGTGCGGAGTTGTGCGAATGGCCACAATGCATTGGCTACATCTGGCTGCAGTGTGTCTGAGTGAGCAGTTCTGATGCTACTCTAACTCCCCCCTCCTCTCTGCCCCCAGCTCTGTCTTCAGCACCAACCTTGCCTGTGCCACTGTTGTGTGCCCGGTCCTCAAACTCAAGTGCATACCAGACACAGCAACTTAGAAGAAGAGCAACAGGGCAAGGCGAAACAACCACGAGGCAGCCCGGGCCTCCATCACAGAACTGTAGGGCTGGCAGTAGCCTCAGGAAGTCATCAGATCCAGCCCCCCATGCTGAGGCAGGACCAAGTAAACCTGGACCATCCCTGACAGGTGTTTTCTAAGTTATTCTTTAAAACCTCCAAGGTTTCCCACAACGTACCTAGGAAGCCTATTGCAGAGCTTATCGTTAGAAGGTTTTTCCAAATACCTAAACTAAGTCTCCATTGCAAACAGATTAAGCATGCAGATTAAGAACTTCTCGTCCTTCCTTCAGTGGACATGCAGAACTATTGATCACCATCCTCTTAATAACAGCTCTTAACATAGTGACGATTTATCAAGTCCCCCTCAGTCTTCTTTTCTCAAGACTAAAAACACACCCAGCTTTTTTAACCTTTCCTCATAGGTCAGGTTTTCTAATCCTTTTATCACTGTTGTTGCTCTCCTCTGGACTCTCTCCAATTTCTCCACAACTTTCTTAAAGTGTGGCACCCGGAACTGCAGACGGGACTCCAGCTGAGGACTTACCAATGCTAGTAGAATGGGACAATTGCCTCTTATGTCTTACATATGACATACCTGTTGATGTACCTCACAATGTGAGCCTTTTTCACAACCGCAGCACATTGTTGACTCATAGTCAACTTGTGATTCACTATAAGCCCCAGATCCTTTTCAGCCATTCTACCACCTAGCCAATAATTCCCCATTTTGTAGTCGTGCCTTTGATTTTTCCTTCCTAAGTGAAATACTTTGCACTTGTCTTTATTAAATTTCATGTTGTTGCTTCCACACCAATTCTATCATTTACCAGTGTTGTTCTGAATTCCAGTAATGTCCTCCAAAGTGCTTGCAACCCCTCCCAGCTGGTGCCATCTTCAAATTTTATAAGCATACTCTCTACTCCATCATCCAAGTCATTACTGAAAATATTGAATAGTCCAGCCCCCAGGACTGACCCCTGCAGGATCCCACTAGATACAGTCTCCCAGTTTGTCAATGAACCATTGATAACGACCCTGAAAATGGTCCTTCCACCACTTGTGAACCCACCTTCTAGTAATTTCATCTAGCCCACATTTCCCAGGTGTATGAGCATGCCATGTGACACTGTGTCAAAAGCCTTACTAAAATCAAGATAGATAATGTCTACCGCTTCCCCCCTTCCACTAGGTCAGTAAACCTGTCAAAGAAAGAAATAAGGTTGGTTTAGCAAGATTTGTTCTTGACAAATCCCTGCCGGCTATTACTTCTTACCCTATAATCATGTAGGTGCTTGCAAACTGATTGGTATTGAAGTTAGCCTGCCTGGCCTATAGTTCCCCAGGTCTTCTTTGTTCCCCTTTTCAAAGATATTTTCTCCATGGAGAATTAGATGGTGTTTTCTTGTGAGTGGGCACAGGACCGAGCTGATATCTGCTCTTGCAGGCAAGAGGAGAGAGAGTTGGGGAGCGAAGGAGCATAACCATCGACATCTCTTCTCTTTTCTCCTCCCCTTCACATCCCCTGGGATTTGGTTCGGAGTGGCCAGAGCTGCACCTTAAGGTCTCAGCCAGCAGAGGGCCGTCGCTCCTTTTCATCTGTCCGTTATGATAAACTTACGGCTTCTGCTCAAGTAAATGCATAAGAAAGAGTTTCCGCCCGGCGTTTGTGCTCTTAAGAAGCACTGATCAAAGCCCGCACATGCAGCCCTGCTGAACTCGGTGCAAGGAACAGAAACGTCAGAGAGGGGAGGAAAAGGTTCAGGAGGGATTCAAAGATGCAGCGGCGCAGGCAGGATGTCTAGGTGAGGGACAGAGTCTGTGTGCTGCTGGCATATGTGCAACGGCGGGTATGGGTGTGTACATGTGTTTACACATGCATGTGTTTTCACAGGCACCTGCATGCAGGCATGAGAGTATGTGAATCAGCATGGGATAGTGCGCTGTGTGTGTGTGTGTGTGTAAGCGAGCAGCTCCATGGTTTCTATCAACCGTGGAACAAACTTTGCTCCAATCAGATCCATGTAGTGTCCAAAATATCTGCCGTCTATGAACCCCCTACAACAACATTAGCACCCCCCACCCCATTACTTCGATCCCTAATGCTTCTGTTTTCCAGAGCAGTAATAACACTATCTCCTGAAAGGCCTGTACTTTGAATGAACTCACAACCAGGCCCGGATTAACCAACGTGCCTGCAATGCGCTTGCATGGGGCCCTAGGCCAGCTGAGGGGTGCTGTGACCCCACGCACCAGGTCGCGATGCTGCTCACTCAAATTTGGCCCAGGGCGGCTAAGGGGAGCAAGTGGAGCTGCTGGGCAGCGGGTATTGGGCAGAGCCAGCCGTGCCCAGGACGGGAGTGGAGCACTGAGCAGTGGGTGAGGGGCTTGGGTGAGTTGTTGGTTGGCTTTGGGGTGAATGGGGAGCGTAGGTGCCATCTCCTTGGGTGCTCAGGGGCTCATGCACCCATGGGTTAAAATAGAGGGTGCTCAGCACACACTGGGCTGGCCGGGGCTGCTGCTCTGGCGGCCCTGGGGCTGGCCGCAAATCAGCTGTTTAGCCATTGGCCCTGCGCCCCGCTCAGCTGTTGAGCGGTTCTGCCCCACTCAACTTGCTCCTCTCTGCCCCCTGCCCTCCTCGCTGCCCTTAAGGAGATGGCGTAAAGCCCCAGGTGTGCGCTTTTGGAGCAGATACGATGACACAAGGTTGTGAGAGGTAGTCATAGGCGGTGCTACATCCATCATGCATCGTCCCAAGGTGCAATTCTGTGAAAGCATTAGATATCCTGTGCAGATATCTGAACAACAAGCCCAACGTACGATGGCCCAGGCTGGATATAACTGAGGGTGGATTTACATTTAAAGACAGCCAATGCCTCACGATAATATCGTTTTCCGCTGGGAAAATATTCTGCTGAGAAACCGTTTGTTGGGGTCTGATGGGCACCGTCACTTCTTCCCTCATTCTTGGGAACTGGGGCTTTCTCCTGCCATCCCCATTATGAACCCACCGGCTTCTCACAGGATTTCCAGACCATCAGGCCAGCATGTGGGTATCCTGCCTCCAGCAGTGGTAGACAGGGGATGCTTCAGACGACAGCAGCCATCATTCCCCTCCACCCCGCTCCATTGCATCTGTGCACAGTGCATTAGCTGATGCCCTGAAGGATGAGATTTAATTACCCTTATCTTAGCTGGCACAGCTACTAATGGGAATCAAATTATCAGCCAGAGTGCTCATGTCCAGGAAACGACGTGAAAATGGCACCTTTTCACGCCACAGAGCTGCTGTACCAGTCTGACATGCTGAGTGTAATGACAAGAATAGGGTGATGCTCTGATTCCTCTTCGCTTGGGGAGAGTGAGCCACATGCTAGCCTGGCCTGGGCATCATTCACATTTTGAACTAACTTTCAGTCGCAGGATCTTTACCACTGTGCAAGCTCAGAAGAGCCCACTTGTCTTTCAATCCCAGCTCGAGGCTGTAGGGCTGGAAATCTCTTTTTACTTGTACCATGGATCTAGAGGCACTGGGAGACAGTAAACAAGGAGTCCTATTTTCACAGTCACTTTGGAGAGGGTAAATCTAACCCCAGAATTGGATTTGGTGTCCGCCTGCGCCAGTGACTTGCACAGGCTGATTATGTGTGGCGTGAAGTAGCATTACTTATTCTGAATTGACTGGCCATTCATTTTGTGTGAGTCCCTGCTCCTGTATAATGAGACAGGGTAAAACGAAGAGACTAATCAGTTTTCACTGTGCTCAACAGCCTGAGTATCTGCAGTGTCTCGTCGTCTGGCAGAGCCCAGGGCACCGACGAGAGGAGTAACCCGGAAGGCTCATTAACCCCGGCGAAAGGTGAAGGAAGCCAGCTTCACGCCTCATGTTCCAAGGAGAGTTGTGATCTGCTAGAGTTACACTGGAGATGGATTTGGCCCAAGGTTTCGGTGTCCCTTAGTGCAGAAAGGTCCGTGCCTCTCACACTGGGGCTGGGTCTAGTTGGAGAGAGCCCAGCAGAACGTGACACACCACTGGAGTGAGTGGGCTGGACAGAGCCAGTGTGGGACAAGGGGATGGGTGGACTGAGGTGAGTTACAAGGGCAAGGGGCCAGAAGGCTCTGGGGAGCAGAGGTCTGGAGAGAGATCAGTGCCCCATGTGGGACAGAGAGGACCCTGTGGGTTAGCAGAACGGAGAGCCTGCTCCCCGGGGAGAGAGTGAGGACTCCAGCCGGTTGCTGTACAGCGGCAGCCCATTGTCCGGGTGCAGCAGAGAGGAGCCTGCTGGCAGGCTGCCTTGAAGGACAGTGAGCTATGAGCCCCAAGCTTTCTAATCCCTCAGCTGCAGGCTGGAGATGCCCTTGCTCCAAGGCGTGAGCTGGTTTTCACTGCAAGCCAGCTCCCGCCCGGCTCCTGTGGGAGGTAGCGGAGCACGCAGATGCTGCATTGCATTAGATCAAGGGGCCAACATGACAGCCTCTGGTGGCAAGATGGTACCATTTGGTTTGTACAGGAAAGGAAAGAAACCTCTCCTTCTCTTGACGAGAGCAGAACTCTCAGGGTTCAGTGGAAATCCAGAGAGAGGGGGCAGGGGAGAGATCAGATCTGACTCTGCTTCTCGGAAATGCACCTCATTTCAGGGGCCATCAGCATACGGGGCAGAGGCAGGTTTTATTCCTGAGCCGATGCGCCAAGCCAAGGAAAGGGCCTTTCCAGGAGCCCAAAGGAGATTATCATGGGGACTCTGCATCACGCGTGCCCCCAAACAGCACGGCTACGAGGCAGACAGACTGAGGCCCAGGCTTCCCTGCACGGGGGCAGAGCGGCTGGGAAGCAGGTTGAAATTGAACGAAGGAAACAGGAACAGCTGTTCCCATTCTAGTCTGGGGCTCCAGCGCTAAACACTTGGGGAGAGGGGGGCAGAAGTGACAGGAGATTCAATCAGTCAGTCACTCACCCCTAATGCTGTCAGCATAGAGAAAAACTCTGCCTGCGCTCCATTCCCTACCCCTCCCTGCCACATTAAGAATATGTGCCAGTGTTTTAGCTCCATTAATAAACAGCCCAACAGTCTTCAATAGCTGCTTTACCCCCCTCCGTTCTGGGGAAATTAGCATTTAAATTGAGGTATTTCAGGGAGGTAAATCATGAGCGTGCCAGAACGGGAGTGGAGCCTCGCCCGCCAGTGCTGCTTCCAAGCTCATGCGGCGCTGCGTGGGTATGTGTACACACACAATCCTTATTGCCTGCTTGTGGGTCCATCACCTGCTACAAAAGGAGGACCGCTGCCAGGGAGGCGCTCAGGGCTGCATATTCGAGATGGCCTCAGCCTGGCCCCTGAAAGGGGGTGCACGGGCTGGACAGATAGATCTGCATTTGTGCATGCCGCAGGGTGGCAGGTGCCAAGGGCCAATGGCTCTGCAGTTGCAAAGGTTGCAAACACTGGTTTGGAAGGGCCAGCCCAAGGGGTGCTTTGCAGCCAGGGGTGGCTCTAGCTTTTTTGCCGCCCCAAGCACGGCAGTCAGGCTGCAGGAGGTCCCTGGTCCTGCGGATTCGGCGGCTTGCCTGCGGGAGGTCTGCCGGTCCCACAGCTTTGGTATACCCGCCACCGAATTGCCGCTGAATCCGCAGGACCGGCGGACCTCCCGCAGGAACGCCGCTGAAGGATGCCTGACTGCCGCCCTCGCAGGCACCGGCAGGGTAGTCCCTGCGGCTTGCCGCCCCAGGCACATGCTTGGAGCGCTGGTGCCTGGAGCCGCCGCTGTTTGCACCGAGACAGGCGCTATCCTGACCGTGTGGATCAAAGGAAGCAGAAAGCTGCCTGGGGCCTTCCTGCTTCTGTCACCACACCAGGTCCTTCGGGGTGGGCGCTGTAGTCCCGTCCCACAAGCTCTTTGCCTCCTCCTCTCCCCGGGGGTTATCAGCGCATTGCTGTAAAGTTATCTGCACTGTAGCCGTGAGTGCTGAAAACGATTCAGTCAATCGGAGCTGGCGAAGTGCCTTGGGCTCTGTCTTGACAGCTCTTTGATCCAAGCAGTGGAATACTAATCGCGCTGCCACTTTCCCACTGCCCATGTCGCTCGGCACTGCAGCCCAGGGAGGCTCCAGACAGCGTCACCTGGGCTCCTCTTCCTTAATAGCATCTGATTTGAGAACACGAAGGCATGGCAGGGATGACATATGCCCACAGGAATGGAGAAATAAACAGGCAGCTGTCCGCAGAGAAAACACAACTCCAGAGCCCGGACAGAAACGACAGGAGCGCCTACACGGAGCAGGACTGGGTAAGCGAGGGGGTTGGCTTGTGAAGAAGAAACAGCATCGACTGTCTTCCCCAGTCTTCTCAATGCCAGATTGCAACAGCAGCACACATGGCAACAATGGCTGAGCTTGGAAACAGCATGGTCTTCGCTGACACCTAGAGATGGGGGCTCTGCTCTGAGAGCTGGGGCCGTTCTGAGCTGACAACACTCTGAGACTGCTGTCTTTCAGTGGAGTCTAAGGACCACCAAACTCCATCAGTGCCAGGGGAGGCCAGGCGGGCTCCAGGACGGCGCTGGGGCGAGGGGAGGCCAGGCGGGCTCCAGGACGGCGCTGGGGCGAGGGGAGGCCCGTCGGGCTCCAGGACAGCACCAGGGCGAGGGAAGGCCCAGCCGGCTCCAGGACGGCACAGGGGCGAGGGGAGGCCCGGCAAGCTCCAGGACGGCACCGGGGGCGAGGGGAGGCCCGGCAAGCTCCAGGACAGCACCAGGGCGAGGAGGCCTGTCGGGCTCCAGGACGGCACAGGGGCGAGGGGTGGCCCGGCAAGCTCCAGGACGGCACCGGGGGCGAGGGGAGGCCCGGCAAGCTCCAGGACGGCACCGGGGGCGAGGGGAGGCCTGTCGGGCTCCAGGACGGCGCTGGGGCGAGGGAAGGCCCGGCAAGCTCCAGGATGGCACCGGGGGCGAGGGGAGGCCCGGCAAGCTCCAGGACGGCACCGGGGGCGAGGGGAGGCCCGGCAAGCTCCAGGACGGCACCGGGGGCGAGGGGAGGCCCGACAAGCTCCAGGACGGCACCAGGGGCGAGGGGAGGCCCGTCGGGCTCCAGGACGGTGCCGGGGCGAGGGAAGGCCCGGCCAGCTCCAGGACAGTGCTGGTGGGAGGGAAAGGGAGACCTGTACCTCTGTGACAGACCAGGTTGTCTACGAGTGGCACCTTGTGGTAATTTCAGGGTGCAGATTACAACAGGAGACTTGGGGAAGTGAAAGTGACAAGTCAAAGGAGTACACGCTCCCCCACACACGTGTGGAAAGCTGCTAAGTATGAGGTACCATTGACCCCCTGCTAGTTCTTCACCAGAGATCTCTGTCTCCGCAGTGCTCTCCATCCTCGATGGCATGAGCACTCCCACTCCAAAACTGTTGGTGCGGAGGAGGAAATCCCAAACTCTCTTTCGGGGGTTGGGGTCCCATTGTAAGTCCTAGACCCTCCACAATCCCTTCAGCATGGAGGGAATTTAAAGGCCACATTTCTAATCTCAGCTCTGATGCCAACTTCCTCCAGGGCTTTGGGCAAGTCACTTTTCCTCCCTGCATCTCTGCATCTCCATCCGTCAAGCCAGGTTGGTTGCCAGACATGGGTGCGAGCCTAGGGTGACCAGATGTCCTGATTTTATAGGGACAGTCCTGATTTTTGGGTCTTTTTCTTATACTGGCTCCTTTTACCCCCCACCCCCGTTCTGATTTTTCACACTTGTTGTCTGGTCACCCTATGCGAGCGAAAGCCCCAAGGCCCAGCCGCCCCCGACTGTGTGGTGTTTGAAATCTCAGTGTGGATCCACATGCTGAGGCCGGGACCCATCTCTCAATAATACCCCTGCCCATCTTAGCAATGGGGTTGGGAGGCTCAGTTGGGGCCAACCAGTGCGTTGAAGATGAAGGCAGAGATTGTCAGAGCTGCCTAGCGGGCTGGATGGCGCGGCCACGTCGGTCAGCATCACTCTCTAGAAATGTTGCTTTATTCGAACTTGACTCCTAGCAGCGATCTTCACCATCCCTCCATGTGCTGAAGACTCTGTCCTATGCACATGCACAGGTTCCTAGCGCACTGAGCCAGTTAGTTCAGCCTCTGCAATCCCCATCCCTTTCTCCAAACGCCACAACCTTGTTACCCTGGGTTCCACCTGCTGTCGCCATCCTCTGTGACAGCGGGAGCTGGGTCAGCAAACAAGGCTGGGCAGAGACAGCTCCCTGGCAGAAGTGCCGGGCATGCAGATGAAAAGCAGCGAGGCCTGGACACCCTACATGCAGCTGAATAAAAGACGACGAGTGCTGAAAGAAACCCAGCTGACAGCTCCTACCACATGCATATGAAAGGCTCTGAGGGGAAAAGTGCAGTCAGGTTCACATCCGTTCCTGAGGAGACCACCCCAACATCTTCGTTCACGACTGTGAATAAGCAATCCTCTTGAGACGAGGCCAGACTCCCTTCTCCCCTGGCTAGGGCAGCCCCTGGGGGCTTCACCCGAGTCCCCACTAGACAAGAACACAAACAAGCCCAGCTGGCACCCTCAACCTCTGTAGAGAAGCCAAAGGACTGAATGGGCCATGCAGTCTCAAACCATGTCTATACTTCAGGCTTCTGTGTGAAAAGGTCCGATCCTTGACTGAGAGATGCGCTGACAGATGCCTCTTGTGTAAATGCAGTATACCAGCAACACTGCTTTTGCCTGGATAACTTGTTTTGCTCGGGGGCGGGAGGGGGGCTTTACTACACTCGTACAAAGCACAGCTTTGCCAGTATAACTGTGTCCACACTGGGTGATGCTTTGCCAGTGGAGTATATGTAGTATTCCTAATACCGCTAAAAGCACTGCTGGTGTCGACCCCAGTGGTTCTGTGCTCTCCTACAGTACACAAGGTCAGTCTCCAGAATCGTCACTCCTCCATCTCTCACCAGCACTGCACCAAAACCATTAAATCATGAACACCCCGAGCCATCCAGTCATCCCAGCGCGTGCAAGGGAGGACTGATCTCGGCAGTGCAGGCAGACTGGCTTTCCAACAAGGCAGCCAGACCCCCACTTCCTTTTTATTATATTCTGCTTCCCCACCCCACTCCACCCCACCCCAATTATGCAGCTATTTATTTATTCTACTAAACTCTCTTTCCTATGGGCAAAATCTTGCAGTAGGTTATGGATCTTTCTTCCTCCGGAGCGTCTGCTGGGAATGCATTGAAACAAAGTGCGGTGTAAAAACAGATTTGAAAAGCTATGGTTCCCACAGCAACGCCTTGTGCATATGTAGCGTGTGATGTTAATGTATACGGCGCTAGATTTATACCTTAATTATGGAGTCATGATTGCTGGAGGAATTCCACGCTAACCTCTATGTTTTCAACCCTCTGTACAACTTTTGCAAAGAAATAGACCCTACTCTTTGGAGCTAACATTTCCCCATGCTTTGCTTTGGCTCCAAGGCAATTTCTCATTGAATGTTTCAAGGAAATCAGGCAAAATGTTTTTGAGTAATAGGACTGACATGGAAAATGGACAGCTTTCTGTTTAGCCAAAAAAAAAAAGAGTTGCAACCTTTATTTTACTCACCAGTAACTCAGGCATAACTTGCTTTTCAAAGTTCACGCCTGTCAGACACTCAATCCTCCATTAGGGCAAGTGTGTGTGACAGGGAGAGAGAGGCTTGGTGCAGAAATAAGGGTGATTATTAATGGTCAGACTGGTTAACCTTTTCTAGCTGCGTCGGAGCTCAGAGCGGAGGATACGATAACGTGCACCAAGGTAGCTCTCTCTCAGTGAGTCAGACCACGACTCCCTTACCTACACGGATTGAGTCCTATCGGTTTTGGTGAACTATCTGCTCACCGTTACATGTCTATCTGCACTGCAAAGGAAGATGTGCTTGTAGCAGGGGTAGCCAGACTGCTTTAATCCAGGTAGCCCAGGGTAACAACGGTACTGTACACCTGGCAAGCTGCCCAAGTACCAATCCACTGGGGGCCCTGGGTACGTACTCAGGTTGCTAGCCCATGCTGAAGCTTGTGCCGCCACGTCTACATTATCGGCATTAGCTAGATTAAAGCTAGCCTGGGTATGGCACCATGCTACAATCACCTCTCCACCTGCAGTGCAGACACCATAACAGTGCTGTGATCTGACCCAATAATAGGAACTGAGAGTGCCACTCACTCCTCCCAGCATAGGCACCAAATCAGAATCTATGAGTGCTACTGTGGAAAGGCTCCCACACCTGCCACCAGGCATGCCGAGCCTCTAGCAACCTTCTCTCCGAGCGAGAGCAGCCCATCTTTCAGAACGAGATGGGTCTCCTCCAGCAACGTTGATGTGCCATCCACAGAGCATGGACTTTGTCACCTGGAGCGAGCCCGGCTCAACTCTTGGCTTACATGGCAGCCATAAAAAGGGGTCCTGAGGAGCTTCAACGGTGGGCCAGTTAGAGCGATCACTCAGGGCTGTGCTCTGCCCTTATTTTACTTGGCCATGCAGGGCAGTATGAGGGAACAAGGCTCACCCACCCGCTCCCCTGCTCAGCCAAGTAAGACCTCTCTGGATCTTGCGTCCAACTCTGGTGCGGCACAGTCTTGGCTCGGGAGTTTGGTTTCAGGTCTGGAGCCTCTGCACTTCTGCTATTCCCACCCCTGCACTTAGGGGCAAGGTGCCCACCCCTCCATTCCCCAGGCAGAGGAACTGGGAAGGAAATAAGCCACAAAGCTTTCAGGTCTGCAGTCAATTACTCCCTTTGCCACCAGGAGCAAACAGGGCAGTAATTGCTTTGTGGCTGGGTCCGGGGATGAGACACCTCTCGGTCTGACCCATCGTGCTTGCCAAACACAATTGATCTATGCTGCATAGTGTCCCTGGGAAAGAGGCGACAGCTCCGTTCTACAGGAGGGGAGACCGAGTCTCGGTGTACACTGCCTTTCCTTAGCAGAGCAGGTTAGCGCCAGCACTGGGATTCAACTCGAGCGTCCTGATTCCCAGCCCCATGCTCTGGCTGTCGTATCCAAGGGGCAGACTGTGGATGCTTCAAAGCAGCTGATGTGGCTAGTTGGGCTTGTTTTCAAAGGTCTGAAGTTGTTTAGTACTTGAGGGGGTATCTGGTATTCAACGTCTCCTGCCTCATTACATTAACAACAGCAAAGGGGAGTGAGACCTTGTCGGCTCTCATAAGCTTAGCAGGTTTCAACCTAGTGAATATTTGGAAGGGAGACAGCCATGAACAGAAGCAAAGTCTGTGGACTAGCACGCATGCCTTTTGCCCGCTAGACTGTAGCTGCTTTGAAAGGGACCGGGGTATGTTTATTTCAATGCTTAATGTGAGATTCAAGTGGATTAAACCAATTAGATTCCTCCTCCAAGCTTTTATTTTGGTGATCAAAGGGTTTGGTCTCCAGGATGTGTGGGCACTATTTGCAATTGTTCAAAACAATTTTTCTCCAGCAACTTTATTATTGGTTGCTAATTATTATGATTTGTATTGCAGCAGCACCTAGCAACTCCCTGCAATTTCAGTGGAACCAGGATTTCACCCGGATTCTGGCTGACATTTTCAGAGGAGCCTATGGGAGTTTGGTGCCCAGCTCGCACTGAATTCTGATGAGGCTTGGGCACCTTTCAAAATGTCAGCCTCTGTATTTTTAACCCTGTGTCAGTGTGGGAACAGCAAGAGCTATCATGCTGGACACCTGTCACCTGACATCTTCCTGCACGGTTCTCCCCATCGACTGAGGGTCAGCAGCTATTTGAGGGAAATGGGGAACCCTGGACCCCGATGAGGTTCAACAAGGATAAATGCAGAGTCCTGCACTTAGGACGGAAGAATCCCATGCACTGCTACAGACTAGTGACCAAGTGGCTAGGAAGCAGTTCTGCAGAGAAGGACCTAGGGGTTACAGTGGACGAGAAGCTGGATATGAGTTAACAGTGTGCCCTTGTTGCCAAGAAGGCTAACGGCATTTTGGGCTGTATAAGTAGGAGCATTGCCAGCAGATCGAGGGACGTGATCATTTGCCTCTATTTGGCATTGGTGAGGCCTCATCTGGAGTACTGTGTCCAGTTTTGGGCCCCACACTACAAGAAGGATGTGAAAAAATTGGAAAGAGTCCAGCGGAGGGCAACAAAAATGATTAGGGGGCTGGAGCACATGACTTATGAGGAGAGGCTGAGGGAACTGGGCTTATTTAGTCTGCAGAAGAGAAGAATGAGGGGGGATTTGATAGCTGCTTTCAACTACCTGAAAGGGGGTTCCAAAGAGGATGGATCTAGACTGTTCTCAGTTCTAGCAGATGACAGAACAAGGAGTAATGGTCTAAAGTTGCAGTGGCGGAGGTTTAGGTTGGATATTAGGAAAAACGTTTTCACTAGGAGGATGGTAAAGCACTGGAATGGGTTAACCTAGGGAGATGGTGGAATCTCCTTCCTTAGAGGTTTTTAAGGCCCGGCTTGACAAAGCCCTGGCTGGGATGATTTAGTTGGGAATTGGTCCTGCTTTGAGCAGGGGGTTGGACTAGATACCTCCTGAGGTCCCTTCCAACCCTGATATTCTATGATTCTATGACTGTGACACCGGGCAGGTGAGGGTGCTCGTTTTTAAATATGTGTCTTTAAAATATAAATGCGCTGGCAGTTCTCCACTCCGTGCGCACGTAGATTCCCTTAACAACTTGGGATCTTAAGCATTTTTTCCCCTAAGCTTTGTCGTTTACCTTTAAGGCTCAAATGAAGCATACGAGTTTGGACGGCATTAAGAAGGGGCTCTGGAAGCCAGCCAATATGAGTGCTAATGTTGGGCTACACATCACAGCTCTCTTGCTCTCTTCTCCACTCTCTGCTCTCCTCCCGCCCAGGGCAACTCGGGCTGCTCTTGACTGCCACCATGGTATTACAAACGCTAATGAGGTTTGGAAAATGAAAAACCCACTGCAGTGTGGGAGAAACTAATAGAAAAGGTTTTGTCTTATCGCTCTTAGTCATTAGAAGGAGAGGAAAAACAGCCACAGGCAGTGGCAGATCTGTAATATCACCACACATTTCATATGCTGGCATGCTGACAAAGTCATTTCAACACAGCTAATGGGCCGACTTTTCCTCAGACCAGTGTCCTCCTTATGCCAGCTAGGGCTGCTGCAGTGTGAGCTTCATGGCAGCAGTGCCTGTTAGGGCATCTTATGCCAGCGGGGCGTACAGCAGCGCAAGCTTCCTCACGGCAGTGCCATGTCCTGTCTGTTTAGCTGTCAGCCTGTCTCCTAATCATCAGAATCAATGCAAACCACTTGCCCCCTGCAGTGCTCACTTCTACTTCTAGTTTGGGACCCAATGCCCGTTGCTGTGGGGTGTTTCCATTGGAAGGCCAAGCCCCTACATGTATCTGAAGGCAGAAGGAGCCAAGAATGGAGAATCTCTCTGAGTGCCTCCTGCATCTTGGTGTCAGCACAGAAAGCAGCACCTGCGAACTAGTGCTTGGAAAACCAGTGGTTAGGCAGCACGTCTACCCAGCTCTGTCAGGCAGCCAGACCATATGGTTAATTAGCTAAAATTTGTGACTGCTTCTGCGATGTTGCATTGCTGCGTGTGAAGTTAATTATCGAAGCCATGAAATGCTGCACTCGCTGAGCCGATGTGGAGAGGCCGCACCTGCAGCACTGAGTGAAGTTAACAACTCTGCTCTCCAGCTAAGCGAGAGCTAAAGACCCCGGTTTTAGTTTCATGTGGGTGGATACACATCGCCTCTGCCTTGGCTTTCACTGAGGGCAGCTCCTCTCTGCGCTGCTTGCCATCTGCAAGGGATCTGTCCATTTGCATCAGTGGGCCAGGCTTCTTAATGACAAGCGACAATGCCAGTTCTGCCTCCAGGTGTTCACTTGTTGCCTTCAGGTAATCAGGCATCTGGTATCCTGTGCAACCCCCCTGAAAGCAGAGGTGGGGGCAGGGAGACACCGTGGCCTGCTACTCTGTGCCATGCACCTCATCAAACAAGCTGCACTCCCAGCCGTCAGCATGGGAAATGAAGTGACGAATATGCACTGAGCTTTCCTTCTCCAGGGATGCTGTTAAAGAGCCTGCAGGCTGATGGGAGACTCCGGCCCCTGCTCCAGCCCTCAGACAGTCTAGAATTGTTGCTGGGCAAAGATGGCAGTCAGAACAGAATGTGGATATGAAATCAACAAGAAGAGAGGGGAACCGTGGATCAGTGCCAGGAGTCCAGACCTGTATTTCTGAGCACTGGGCTGTGTCACATTAGGCATTAACCTTCTAGTGCAGAGACGGGAGGTGTCTGAGGCACATCAAGGTTATACAATTTGCGGATGACGTCAAGCTGGGAGGGGTTGCTAGCACTTTGGAGGGCAGGATTAGAATTCACAACCGTCTTAACAAGTTAGAGAATTGGTCTGAAATCAATAAGATGAAATTCAGTAAAGACAAGGGGAGGGATAGCTCAGTGGTTTGAGCATTGGCCTGCTAAACCCAGAGTTGTGAGTACAATCCTTGAGGAGGCCATTTAGGGATCTAGGGCAAAATCAGTACTTGGTCCTGCTAGTGAAGGCAGGGGGCTGGACTCAATGACCTTTCAAGGTCCTTCCAGTTCTAGGAGATTGGTATATCTCCAATTATTATTATATTATAAGTGCAAAGTACTACAGTTAGGAGGAAAAAAAGCAAATGTACAACTACAAAATGGGGAATGACTGGCTAGGCAGCAGTACTGCTGAAAAGAAGCTGGGCGTTACAGTGGATCACAAATTCAGTACGAGTCAACAATGTGATGCAGTTGCGACAAAGGCTAATCTCATCCTGGGGAGTATTAAGGGGAGTGACACGTGTAACACACAGGAAGTCATTGTCCCCCTCTACTCAGCACCGGTGAGGCCTGAGCTGGGGTCCTGTGTCCAGTTCTGGGCACCACACTTTACGGAGGATGTGGATAAACTGGAGTGACTCCAGGCGAGAGCAATAAAAGTGATAAACAGTTTAGAAAACCTGACCTATGAGGAAAGGTTAAAAAACCTGGACATGATTAGTTTTGAGAAATGAAAACTGGGGGGGGGGACTGAAAAGAGTCTTCTATATGTTAAGGACTGTTATAAAGAGGACAGTTATCAGTCGTTCTCCATGTCCGCTGAAGGTAGGACAAGAAGTAATCAGCTTAATCTGAAGCCAGGGAGATTTAGGGTAGATATTAGGGGAAAAAAGCTTCTAACTATAAGGAGAAATAAGCACTGGAATGCACTACAAAGGGAGGCTGTGGAATCCCCATCCTTGGAGGTTTTTAAGAACGGGTTAGACAAACACCTGTCAGGGATGGTCTAGGTTTAATTGGTTCTGCCTCAGAGCAAGGGGCTGGACTAGATGACCTCTCCCTTCCAGCCCTGTATTTCTACAGTTCTACATACACCCCCCCCCCGCCCCCTCGGGGCTTGGATGTGACAATAAGAAAGGGAGGACAATCAGCATGTTCTCTGTGACTGCTGCATGTTAGCCCTTGGTGGAGGGCCAGTCCAATGAACTCATGAAGAATGCCACAGCGCTTGGCTTGACATCTCCACTGTACAAGGGTTATTCTTTGGCCTCTGAAATGATAGTTTGGGATGGGGAAGGGCTTTCTATTCATCCATTCAATCTATTCAACCAAGACCCACACAGTCTGGAAGCAGGTGCCGTTTGACACCTGGCAGGGTCCAGTGACAACGTCGTAGGGCTCAGAAACCTCTGCTCCAGTATTGACCTGCAGTCACACTGCCTGAAGCAATGATTCTCCGAAGCCACGCAATGCCACACTAGGTTAAGCCCTTGGATGGCGGCTCTCTGAGGACCGGCTTGGTGCTCGTAAGAAGTAGCATTAATGATCTAGTGGGTGCGTGTCTTCTCTCAGAGTTATTATTGAACCAATGTTCGTGGTGCTGGCAGGGGCACCGTTCTGTAGGAAATGGTGTCTTTTGTTTGACAAACAAAACTGACGGCTTGTGGTCACTGATGGGTACACATGTTTTGCAGGGATACAGGGTGTTAACACCAGTACCCTGACCCAGTTCCATTTTTGGTGATCAAATCTTGCCTCCCCCGTCCCCCAATATTTTCAGTTGAATATGGGATTCTTCTTCACTTCTTGTCCTAAAGTGCTGGGTAACATCACTGTGCCCTGTTGAACAATCTGCTGCACCCAACCCCAGAGGCAGCTGAATTCCAGCACGTGGGTGAAGCAATCCCTCTGGATAAGTCTGGGTATCACTTTAAGGCTATAAAGCACGTGGGGATCCCTTGGGACAAAAAGTGCTATATAAATCGATGCCATTATTATTATAGCACCGATTTCTGCCACATCTCTTAATAACATAAATGAACAATGCAATAATCCCAGGTATAAAAATTCGAGATGGGAAAGACCTAACAGGTCAGCTAGTCTATCTCCAGCCAGAATCTGGAATTGTCCTGCCCGGATAATGAAAGGGGGTGGTGGTAAAAGAGGAGCCCACACTAGACAGCAGCGCTGTGCACACAGCAGAGCTGTGCTGCGGGGAAAGGACAAGGGAAATCGCCAAGTGTCTGAGAACGCAGCAAGGTGAACAAAAGCAAAATCCACAAGCCACTGGCCTGCAACCCCCTATTCATCTAGGAGTCTGCTTCAGCATTTATACCGGTTCCCTACTGCCTCAGGGTGTGAATCCTGCCCCTACAGTGGTAAAACATGAACTTCCATTGCTTCGGCTAAAGGAGTAACTCCATTAGGTGGGAGCTGGAGTCAGCTCGTATCTTCTGACGTGGGCTGACGACTAGAGGGAGACAGAGACCGGTGTGGTGCTGGGTGGATTATACACTCATCAGCCCAGTGCCTAGACCCAAGGCCCTTCTCTGGTTTCACTTGCTCATCTCTATCTGCTTCATTCCCGCTCATCTCCTGACAGCACATGGACACTACTAGGCTACTCAAGACTCTGGGCAGGGGATAAATTGTGTCCTCATCACTGCCAGTTAGGATACAGAAGCCCTCTTGTTTCAAGCAGCGCATCATCCCGCACCGCTCTAGGAACGCTGACTGGCTGGGGAGAGGGACTGTCTCACAGAGACGTGCTGGCCTCTCCCACAAAGTCAGGTGCAAAAATCCAAGAACAAGCGTGCAGAGAGACAGTTCTGCTGGGAAAGTAACACAACGCTACTCAGGGGAGCAGCCCCATGTGCAATCGGAATCACGTCATTCAAGGGGTGGCCGTCCCCTGACCAGCTCAGCGTTGTAAGAATCCCCCCATCCCATACAACCTGGGCCTCCTGTCTCACGAGCACTCCCTGAACTCATGCGCTGAGTGTGGAGGCATACGCCCACCTTTGCGTTGCACTGACTCTAGAGAAGACTGAGAATTCAGCTCCACCAGATGGACCATGACCTCAGCTGTGCCCTCTCCACCCCAGCTGCTCAGTTTCCACAGAGGAGGCAATTCCAGTCGAGGCTCCTATTCTGACCACACTCCATCCCCTTCCCTGTTCTCAGCCCACACGCAGATGAGATCATTCATCCTCCACACCTGCTCTGGGCCCGGCTTCCAAGTGCCTCACCACTCGGAGGGGATAATTCTGCTCCCCCTCGCCCCGCTATCGGATCAGTTTTCAGGCTGCAGAGAGCGGGTAATTCCACTCTGGGCCCTTGCTGTATCCTCCCCATGTCTTTACACACACACACACACACACACACACACACACACACACACACACACACACACACACACACACACACACACACACACACACACTCGCTCCCCTCCCCCCACAGAATGGACAATCTGCTCCTGTTCTGAATCTCACCCATCCCGGACACTCAGTCCCCGCAAATGGAGCAAGTCCATCTCATGTATCCGCTCCGACTCCCGCCCCCTTTCCCCAGCAAAGAGGGAGGAGTCCATCCAGTCCAACTCCCCGATGCTCAGCCCATAAACCCAGTCAGGGTAATTCCATCCTGAGGTCCCCCCCCCCGCCTTGATGCTCGGCCTGCGTTGAGTGAGGACTGTTCCCTGCCTCCCCTCCTGGCCACCCATTGCATGGAGTGAGGAAGGATGCCGCTCTCCCCTCCTTTCTGTGGGGGTTCCTCCTTCCTTGGCGGATTGGTGTTCTGCCCAATTAGTGCCGCCGGGTGACAGGCTCTGTTTGTGCTGGGTGATTATCTGTGGAAATGCAAATCCGAGCTTCCTTCGCCGCAGCAGCTAACGAGATAATGAATATTTTCATCAGCTGCAGAGAATACAAACATCTGCACAGACATGCTATCAGGGGTGGGGACGGAGGAGTGGCAGAGGGGAAGTCGCTTCTCAGTGGCTTTGGGGGGAAAAGCATGTGCTTCTCTGCTTTATGGAAGGGAAATTCTCCTAAGCACAAGCCTGATCCAAAGTCCACTGAAGTCAATGCATGTCTTTCCATTGGCCACAAAGGACTGGGAATCAGCACGTCTGAGCAGCAGTCCGATTGCACCTCTCTATTGCTCTGAGAAGGGTACCCCATGACTGAGGGCAGAAGTGCTCCTCAGGACAGGAAATCCCAGGACTGGCTCCAGATTTCGCTGTCTGGTGGTGAGTGTCACTGAGTCACCAGTCAGGAAAAGCTCAAAGTTCACTTTCTTCCCTGTGCATGTGGCAGCTGGGGCCAGGGCTAGGGTCACAACTAACCTGGTATTTCTGTCTATCCGGCTGCTTATTATGGCCCCCGTCACCTGAGTATCTGAGCTCCTGGTTTCAGCATCACGGACCCAACACACACGGACTGGAACGTTCATGGATCTTGGAATCCCATTGCAACACAGGCGATATTTGCTGAGGTCGCGCTGTTCTGTGAGCAGCATGGAATGTCGTAATCCTTGCCTCTGGTCCCTGGGTGCTCTGACAGTACAGAGGGGCGCTGCACCAGGGTGACGTTTTGACACAGCACCGTCACATCATGATGCAATGGCCCAGCATGGTGACATAAATGTGACAGGATCACATCAGACAAGTTTGTCCAGTGGTTCCCTCTGGGTCAGGATAAAACCATTTGTCACTGAAGGCAGCTCTGTGTTTCTTATTCTCCTTGTCCATGGGACCTGGGCTTGGCACGGAGGAGGACAATTCAAGATGCAAAGCGCGAGCGGGGCTGGGAAGTCAGCAGGGTCCTGAGCTGGATGTGGAACCATATCCTCAGATTTCTCCATTGCTCTTGTATTGCATTGTATTCACGGTTCTCAAGCTGCTGACGGGGTTCTCTACACAAGACACTCCTTGAGTGTCTTAAAGGCCTTGTCACAGTTTGTCATCCACCGTATTGACTTGGGGTGGCACTCTTTTATGAGGCCTGTTCAGGGTGCTGCAATGGTGGAGAATCCCAGGACAAAATGTTGATAGTACCCGGCTAATCACAGGCATCGTCACACTTGTTTTTGTTCAGTGAAGGGACAGGGCAGCTCATGAAAGTGTGGACTTTGTCCACCAAGAGTCACAGATGGCCATCTCCTATTGGGTTCCCTAGGTACGTAACTCCGTGGGTCCTAATCTTGCATTTTGCCAGATTGGTTGCCAAGCCCGCATCCGTGAGGGATTGAAGTACTGCCGTTACCTGTTTCAGGTGGTCCCTGCAATTCTGGCTCTAGGTGACAATGGTGTCCAGATAGGCAGCATCATATTGTCCGTGGAGTTACAAGATTTCATCCATCAATCTCTGGAAGGTGGCAGCTGCACTGCAGAGTCCAAATGCCGCGGTATGGAACTGGTACAATCCATAGGGGGTGTAGAAAGCTGACTTGTCCCTGGATTCGGGTGTAAGGGGGGACCTATCAGTACTCTTTGGTAAGGTCAATTGTAAATATATAATTGGTTGCTCCTAATCATTCTAGTGACCCATCTACTCTTAGCATGGGGCAGACCTCAAATTTGGATATTGCATTGACTTTGCAGAAGTCTATATGGCAGCGTAGTGGCCTATCTGACGTAGGGACCCAGGTGAGGGAGCTTCTCCATTCATTGTAGGACAACTCTACCACTTCTACATCTAACATTGCTTGAAGCACCTGATGGGTTACAACCCCACATTTTCCAGGGGAGGGCTTTCCTTCACTTTTTGTCCTGCTGCTGTTTCAATACAATGAGAGATTAAGTGGTTTGTCTTCCATACAAGAGCTCAAAAGGTGAAAAGGTCATGGATGACTGAGGGACATCCTGGATGGTCAATAACAGGGGTGGGTGTAGTTGGTCCCAATATTTGGGATCTGCGATCACAAACTTCCTCAACATTTAACGTTTTATGAAAACAGTTTAGTAGGCCAGCTGTTTGCTGATGGTAGACTGATGGTCGCAGTATCTTTACTTTCAGTAAGTTGCACAGTTCCTTCATCAACCAGGATGTGAAATTTGAGCCTTGGTCTTTCAGGATTCCTTTAGGAAGTCCCATCCAAGAAAACGGTTTCCCTAGCTCAGTTGCTATGGTGGCTGCATTAGTCAATCAGAGTGGAACGGCTTTGGAGTATCTCATGCCATAGTCCAGGATGATAAAGATGTGCCAGAAGTCGGCAACACTCTAATCCAGGGGTCCCATCAAGTCTATTCCTATCATTTCATATGGTACATCCACAAGAGGAAGTGGAAGGAGAGGTGCCTTGGGGATGCCCTGTGGCCTGCCAACTGACATTCTGGGCAGGATCCATAATAGTCACTGACCCCCCTGGGTCTCAGTTCGTGGCCTAACGTCCAAACTGCTATTTTTAGTGTGCTAGTTCAAGCAGAGCTAGTGCGCGTCTCTCTACCTGGGCTGGGAGGCTCACTTCCAGCTGCAGTGTAGACGTACCTGAGACAGATTACCTAGGTCTCTTCGTTGCTCCTTGTGGGAACTGGCACATTTCATGGAATCTGCATCAATATTCACTCCCTGCTGTCAAGTCATTTTCCAGAATCTAAGCTTCCATTTGAAAAATTTAGTTGCCAATCTGCATGGTTGCAAAGAAAGCTTTAAAAACATGACCAGAGGGTAACCCAGCATGGGCCGTCCTCGCCTCAGAATAAAGGCGGTTTGATTTTTCCTGTGTTTGCCAATAGATTTCAATTAACACTTTTTAAAACACCCAATTAGCACCACCATGGGGGGGAGGGGGAACATGACAGGCCCGCCAAGTTTAACCAGGACTAGCTAACTGTTGTTTTTTTTTAAGGTGTTAAACCCTGACTACACTAGGTGCTAAGTGGTGTTTAAAAACATGTTAATTAAAATGTCAGACATGATTTTTTTAAGCACTTCTTTTTTCTAGAGCCACTGGTGGTGTCTTCTGGATTACAGGAGACTAGATTTAAAAAAAAAAAAGTCTAGTGTAGACATATCTTTGTGTCTGGAGACAGCCTGAAATAATAGCTCTGAGAGGTGTGATCTGTTCCCATTCTTCTCCACTGGGTGTTAATTTTGAAAAACTGAGAGGCAGCACATGATAAAACGAGTGTAATATTAAATTGAACAATAGGGGGTGCTGTGCTGACTGCATTTTTCATTTTCCTATTTAATGCCACAAAGCCTCCAATACTTCACCTGCTCAAAGCAGACGTGTAAGTTCAGCTCGCTGCAAGCTCCATATTGCCTCGTCTCTGGCCCGCTGCGGCAACTGACTCTGCAAAAGGCTTGAGGGAGGCCTGGAGGATCACGTCCCCTTGAAACTGCAGTGATGCCCCTGATGCTTGAGGGTTTGTATGGAGGAGGAAGGTGAAGAGGCTCTGGAGCGCAGTTCCCTGCCCTTCCCACTGAAGGTTGAGGAGGGGAGGGAATCTGGCAGTGCCGGGGGACATGGAGGGAAGGGACCTTGTTCAGCTCTGGACGATGCTTAGCATAGATTGGAATATGAAGGGGAGTGGGTGAGAGGAGGGCCTTCTTGGCTATAGTGGTGTAACAAGGTGGCCCTAATTAAAAGCCAGCCTAAAAGTGAAGCATCCCAGACAGCAGAGCAAAGGCAAGCAGAGTTTGTCGGAGTGAGGCCTAAAGTGCATCCTGGCTCTTTCCTTCTGTCAGAACTAGCCCTCTCCCCGCTCAACACCTGAGCGCCGAGGACTGAACAGCAGCCTCCAGGGCTCATCCGCTTTGCTCCCCCCATACTGAACGTAGCAGTCCCTGCAAGGCACCCAGGGCCACGGTCTGGCCTCACAAACCGGAGACTCCACTGAAGCCAGTGGGGTGTGTAAATTTAAGAGACCTCCTCCTGGTGAAACTCCATTGGCTTCAGCAGCATTACTCCTCCTTTACGATGGTGCAACACAGCAGAACCAGGGCTTACCTCCCCCAGCTGGATCTACAAACGGCTGGGTAACGTCATGACCATTAGTGAGCGGTAGGTTAATAAGAGCAAACAAAGTGCCTGCACACCAGACTCTCCTGGGGCAGGTCGGGAAGGAACTCCCCCTCTTACTCTTTCCCACGTGTATAACATTGCATAATTAATAATAACAACAATAATAATAATACCACCCAGCACTTACACAGCACTTTTCAAAGGCACGTAGTACCATTATTCCCATTTTACAGATAGGGAAACTGAGGCACCAGGCGGTGATATGACTTGTCCTAGGTTACCAAGCAGGATACTAATTGTCTAGATGCTTTATGGAGGAATCGCAGTCCTGGCCAACCACTGTACAATCAGATACTAGCCCCTGCTGGGATGCTAGGTTAGATGGACCAAAGATCTGACCGCTGACAAATGTCCTGGCTGATCAGAGATGGGGTTTCCTGTGACATTTTGTTCCCCTGTATTACGCCTGGATTTGTGGCAGGGGGACTTAGACCTTGGGAGCTCAGCTGCAGACGACATTGGCATGCAGGCCAGATTATCACCTCTCCTCTAGGCATCAGGACAGGGCACATACAAATGGAGATCCTAATGGGGGATCGCAGGAGGGTTCTGTTTAAAAAATAGACTGAGGGTTTGGCAGCACAAGGCAGCATAGAGCATGGGATTCACCAGTGCTGGCTTCTCTGAGGACAGCACAATTGCGCTAAATTGCTAAAGACTCATTTCCCGCCTCAGCCAGCCCAGCACACTTTGCTCCCGGTCTTGGATGCTGTGCCTGTGGCATCAGGCTGGGCTGGGAAACTGTCACCAATACGTCTGCGGTTTCAGAGTCGTGAACAGTAATAGAATCACAGCAACAAATAATAAAGGGAATGAAATGGAAGCCAGCCACCGGAAAGGAGCTCTATCCATTATCCAAACCTGAAGGGTAATAGGTAAACAAGCCATCTGAGGTACAGGGAGGTGCAGACCTTTCCGGCACTGGAATAATAAACAGCCCAATTATAACCGCCGCACTCAGGTGTTTCAAAGAGAAGATGGGGGAAAGGATCAATGGAATTAATTTAATATAGTTACAGACTCCATTTATTATGCTACGGGGGCTGAGGAAGTGCTCACTGAGGAGCTGCCATGTGAACCAGGCCCGAGCATCGCAGTTCAGTCACTGCGAGGCACCTGGGAATGGGGTGGTATGGCCATGCCAGCCACGTTGCTGTGGGTGTGCAACTGCCCTGCATTCATAAACAGCGCCCCCTGTAGGACCCTGGGGCTCGGCACCTATGTGGCACCTTACCTTTGTTCCACCCCCCATACTCAGTTAAACAGGAGCTACAGGCAACCTGACCCACAGATTTACCCGCGTCAGACATCCACACACAACAAGATCCAGTGGAAAGGCACCTGAGCTGGGCTCGGGAGATCTGGGTTCTACCCCTGACTCTGCTACTGACCTGCTGTGTCCCCTTGGGCAACTCACCTCCCACCAATTTCCCCTTCCACTGCCTATCAAGCTAGGCTGTGGGCAGTTTGGAGCAGAGACTGTCTCTGACAATGGGTATGTGGAACACTGAGCACAATGGGGCTGTGATCTTGGCTGGGCCAGCAGGTGTAATAACAGTGATGGGTTCTGCCGGTGCACCAGGAAATAGAGATGCCAGTTTGGTGGGCTAGGAGGGCTCCCAGCATGCTCTCACCCACAGCAACCAGCTCACTTGAAAATCACACCTGCGTGTGCGATGGCCACCAACTCAGCCAACACACTCGGGACATTGCTGGGGACAGGCAGAGTTAGGAGGAGCATGAGCTGCTAAAGCTCCCGAGCTGGAGGCTGTAACAAACTGCTGTCCTCCGTGGATTGGCACAGAGGGGGACCTGTAACACACACTCACCAGTGGGCTAGTGTACATCCCCTGGCAGAGTCCCAAAGGCCTGTAGCAATGCACATCTACCTATCCAGGGGCAGGAGGGAGCTTTGCAGCCCGCTTGGAGTGGGAGCCTGGAAGTTGGGTAGGAGAGATTGTTGGCATGCAGCTGTCGGCTGAGGCTGGGAGGTGCAGGGGGTATTTCCAAGGAGTCACCAAGCAGAACTTTGCAATGACTGACAGTGAGACAAAGAAGCCACCCCAGGCCCTACGCCGGATCCAGTGCAAACTGGGAGAAGACTTTCAGTGGGTTCTCTGCAGCTCTCTATCTCAGCCAGACTTATTCAGAGGACCTGCCGACTCATTCCCTTTGCAGGGAGTCTCAGCCTGTTAATTAATAAGACCTTGGACATGACAGAAATCTTCAAGGTGTTTCCACATCCAGCCCGTCTGAATAGATCCCAGAGAGAGCAAATAGTTTGTGGAGCTTTGGGCAACCCTGGGAATGGGGACTGGACCTTCGGTGAGCCGAGCTCCCTTATTGCCAGGAGCTCCTTTGGCAGCTATCCCAGACTTCAAGAAATAAAGGTTCCCGACTTCCAGCATTTCCCTTCATTGAAATCCCCCCCGCCCCCCCATCCATACTGCAGCAGTCACAGCAAGACAAGGGGTTTTGGGGGGGGAACTGCTGTCTGAGCACCCTGACATTTGGTGCCTCAGCGCTCTGTCTGGGGTTTGCGCGGTGTGTGCTGCTGGGGGATGAGGCGGGAGGGAAGCGGTGATGGGGGAGCGCAGGCAGGCAGGCATTTCAGGCAGGCTCCAGCAGAGCTGTCAGCGAAGCCCCGCAATCATGGCGGAGTTTTATTACAGAACGAGAGGCGGCGAGGGGAAGGAGTGACAGATTTAAAATTAACTTGCCAAGCTCCCCATCAATATTATGACAATTCCCCACATCGGTTCAGTGACCCGGCGCGCTGCCTGACAATATTAACATAACTTTGTTGAAACAAAACCCTTCGCGGGGCCCTCTGCTTTGGCGGCGGCAATTCTTCACTGAACATGGAAGCCCCTCACTCTCGCTGCGCTCTTTGATCACCATTCCCCGCCCAGGGTCCCCCCCGCGAGGCTGCGCCCGCAGGCAGAAACGCTGTCCTGGTGAGACCATGTCAGCACAGGAGGAGCCAGCCTCCGCTTCCCTGCTCCTGGGGGACTCGGCTGCCTGGTGCCCAAGGTGAGGCAGAACCGTTCCCACTTCTCCCTGAGCAAGCACTCCAAGATTTTTGCCCCCATCCCCGACTCTTAGTGGCCCAGCCCTGTTTCTCTTCCTGTTCGCTGTGGTGTCCAAGCACCTCCCAATCACTAGTGGATTTTATCCTCAACGGCCCATGATGCAGGGAGCTACAATCCCCACCTGACAGCTGGGGAACCGAGGCGAGATTAAGTGACTGTCCCAGTCAGCCCGCTGCAGAGCAGGGAACAGAACCCAGGACTCCAAGTCTCCATCCAGTTCTTTAGGGCTGTCTACACTTAACACGTGCGTGTGTGCAGACGACACTGTTTCCCCATCGGGAGATCCAATCCACCTCGCGGGCGGGCGGCAGTGAAAAATTCTTCCATTGACCTAGCGCTGCCCACAAGGACCTGGGGGCAAGGGCTTTGGCTGCTCTGTGGCTTTTCAGTGTGGATTTTTCACACCCCACCTGACGTGACGAATTTTCCCCATGTTCAATTTAGCCCAGGCCTGCCCCACTAGCCTGTGTGTAGTACTCAGGGCAGGGAGAGCCAGCAGCAGAGTGGCAAATCTAGCCATGCCCTGTCACTGAACATCTAAGCATGATGGGCCTGGTTCCCCACTGCCTTGCACTAGTGGAGTGACCGGCACCAGTGCAAAGGGAGGGGCAAAGGGTGCTATTCTGATCTGGCGGCGTGTGTGACTGACTCCCAGAGGCACAAGGGCAGCATGGCCTCTGCGAGCATGAGCTTTATAAAGAAGAACCCGGAGACACACACAGCTCTCCAGCGAGGAAACCCGGTGTTACTGGCAGGTGACTGGGAAGCAGAGGCTGAGACGGTGTCTTAACAAGAAATGAGAGGGACTGGGTACAGGAGTTCTGAAGGGCACGACTGGCATCCACCAGGGGATACAGCAAAAGTCCTATCCCCCCCTGCTGTGGGAGGAGTGCAGTGACCAAGCACCACGTTCCTATGTGTGTGCCCAGACACACACACTCACATATATACACTGTGATACAGCACGGCCAGAGGGCAGCAGGAGAGTGATCGATGGGAGATACGTAAGCCCCAGGATGATGAGAGCCTTATTCCCTGTAGAGGGAAAGGAGTCTGCTACAGATTAATTAGAGCACCTGAAACCAATTAAGCCAATTAGAGCACCTGAAGCCAGTCACCTGATTAAAAAAAAAACCCTACTTCAATCACACAGTTGGAGGAGTTGAAGCAGAGTGATGTAGCGTTGGAGCGGAGAGCAGTTTGGAGGGGAGCAGTTGGAGGAGTTGAAGCAGAGTGATGTGGCGTTGGAGCGGAGAGCAGTTTGGAGGGGAGCAGTTGGAGGAGTTGAAGCAGAGTGATGTGGCGTTGGAGCGGAGAGCAGTTTGGAGGGGAGCAGTTGGAGGAGTTGAAGCAGAGTGGTTTGGCATTGGAGCAGAGAGCAGTTTGGAGGGGGGCAGTTGGAGGAGTTGAAGCAGAGTGGTTTGGCATTGGAGCAGAGAGCAGTTTGGAGGGGGGCAGTTGGAGGAGCTGAAGCAGAGTGGTTTGGCGTTGGGGCAGAGAGCAGTTTGGAGGGGGGCAGTTGAAGCAGAGTGATGTGGCGTTGGAGCGGAGAGCAGTTTGGAGGGGAGCAGTTGGAGGAGCTGAAGCAGAGTGATGTGGCGTTGGAGCGGAGAGCAGTTTGGAGGGGAGCAGTTGGAGGAGCTGAAGCAGAGTGATGTGGCGTTGGAGCGGAGAGCAGTTTGGAGGGGAGCAGTTGGAAGAGTTGAAGCAGAGTGGTTTGGCATTGGAGCAGAGAGCAGTTTGGAGAAGTGCTGTGGCCAGAAGACCGGGACCCTAGGTAAAGGGAAACCTGGCTTGTGCAGAGCAGAGGGACTCTGCACACACAAGGGGTTGGGAGAAACTTGGCCCAAGCAGAGAGAGGGCAGGAAGCCCCACAAGCTGAAGGGCCGAAGAGGGAAGTAGCCCGGGGGAAGGAATTGCAAGTTCAAGTGGTTCGCTGCTCTCCCTAGGGACCCTGGGCTGGGACCTGGAGTAGAGGACGGGCCCAGGTCCCTCCCTCTCTACCCCCCTTTTCTGGGACACTAGTGGGACAGTTGATACCCCAATTCAGGGGTGAGAAATGGCACCCTGAACCCCCACAAGAGGAGAAAGCGCGAGACCCATCATAATAGTGCCGGCAATTTGCCACAACACACACAGGCACTTACACACACCACATATGCCTTGGTGCCATTATGTCATAAGCACAGCCATGTGCTAACTCACACGTATCACCCAGTGCACTGCCCCGGCGGTATTCTGATCACTACCCTATCTTGCCAAGGACTCATCGCAACAACCTGAACTGCTTCAACCAGATTGATTTTGGGGTTTTTTTTTGCACTCACATCCATCAAATGGCCACGGAAACGTTTCCTTCTCCCCACCCCCACAATATGTCACTTCCTCCCCTAAACTGCATTGGCTACATCTCCCATCCCCACCACCCAAAGAACTGGCAACTGCCTAAGTTCACTGCCACCAAAGACAGGAGCTCAAGCGAGCTAGGGGCCCACCCCAGCCTGGAGCTGAGGGAGGAGGAAAAAAGAGACACATCAGAAGATAAGGGAAAGGGAAAGATCACATTTAGGGTCAACCAACTTGGGCAGGGTCTTTCCAATCCACTCCCCAGGCAGCCCTTTTCCTGTGTGACAGTTACATGTTGGGCTGACATCCCATTCTCCACCTATCAACAATATAGCAAGCGAAGCTCCCTCCATGAGCAGTAATTTGGGATTTCTGTTTACCTATTGCATAAAAGCAACAATTTGAAATGCCAAACAACCCGTAAACAAAAATCTTTGTTCCCTTGGAGCAAGGAGATGGCGTAAAACACAGACGGGACTGGCAAACAAGCCATTTGGAAGATAATCCCCCTGCAATTTGAAGACTACAATAGCTCTCGGTTGTGCCCCATTGTGATACAAGAGAAGGAAACACTGTTAATCTCGCCTTCCGTGAGCTGGATTTGTGGCTGAGCCGCCCACCCAAACCGAGAGGTGTGTGTGGAATATTGATATATTTTTCTTGAATTAGGCTTATTTGTGAATATTCCACACATTTAACATTTTGGGGAGGGTGGGGGAGAGAACCGTGGTTTTGAATGTGTTGCTCACAATGTCTTGGGGGAACTTCAAAGAGGGGAGCAAAGCGGATGGTTGGAGCGTGATTAAAGAGCCTTCATCTGCCGTCCCGGCGTTCAGCCAAAGGGAAAGAAAGGAGGAAGGGAAACGCATTGTACGAGGGTGACTTTAGGGCACTTCCCTGGCTCTTTCACACTCTCACAGCCAGGCACGTGGAAGGCTCGGCATGCCTCCCTGCACTCCGTGTTCGTTACTTTAAATGAAGGGCACAAAGCTGGAAATCAGGAGCCCGCAGGTGTCAGGAGAGAAGTGAGAGGCAACAGGCAGGTGGAGCAATTCTGTAACAGCACAGCCAGTGGACAGGACTCCCTGCCCTTCCCACCCCTGAGCTCTAGAGCTCTTTGGAAAATTATTTTTTTCCCTCCCATATTAAAAAAAAACAGTATTTGGGGTTTTGGATTTGGGGCTTTCACTTGAAAATGTCCAGGTTTTGTCAAAACCTGGAATATTTTCATCCAAAATATAGTAAAAAGGTGTTATTCAGCCCTGGACCAACAGGAAAGCTCCAGAGACCGGCATTTCTGATCTTCACTGAAAGTCCAGTTTACAGTCTGGTTGGAGAGGGGCCGGCAGGCTCCCTACCTGGCTCTGCGTGACTCCCCACAAGCGGCAACATGTCCCTGCTGCTCCTAGATGGAGGCATGGCTGGCAACTCAGCACGCTGCCCCCGCCCCACCCGCCCCAAGCATGGCTTCACAGCTCACTTTGGCCAGGAACTGTGGCCAATAGGAGCTGCGGGGGCAGCGCCTGCAGGCGGAGGCAGGGTGCAGATCCGCCTGGCCGCGCCTCTGCCTAGGAGTAGCAGAACATTTTGCCGCTTACAGGGAGCTGCCCGAGGTGAGCACCTCCTGGATCCAGCTCCCTGAAACTCCTCCCGTGCCCCAACCCCAAGCCCCCTCCCGCACCCAAAGTCCCTCCCTCTTAGTTAACCGGAATTTGGCTTACCGGCACCTCCCATTCTCCCAACATGCCGGATAACAAAGCTTTTACTGTATTTTTTCCACACAAAAGATGTCACTGTTGACAAAACACAGTCATCAAGTTTTCAATCCCCAAACCTCAACCAGCTCTGCTCATAAGCTCTTTGGGGCAGGAACCTCATCTTCTATCTTGTCTGTTGAGTGCTGTGCACACCCACGGGGCCATGCAATAACACAGTAATAATTAATGAATGATAGCCCAGCTATGCAATGGAATGAGCTATGTGCTGTTTTCTCCACTGTCCATGAACTAGAAGGTGGCATTCAAGGATGTTGAGACAGGGACAGACGCTCATCCCCATGGCACACGCAGTGAGGGTGCTGTAATAATTCCTGCGGGGTAAGATATGTCTGCTGCTCCTCCGAGTTGAATGACGTGAGCTGCTCAGCCTATGCACACGCATTAGCTGATGTAATAAGGTAATAACTGGAGATATACAAATCTCTACCTGCCCCAGATCCCTAAGTGGCCTCCTCAAGGATTGAACTCACAACCCTGGGTTTAGCAGGCCAATGCTCAAACCACTGAGCTATCCCTCCCCCCTTATATGTATATGAACAGGAAGCATCCTCAGTGGCTAGGTGAACAGGGAAGCAGAAGCGCAGGCAAGAGAACTTGTAACACGGTGATACCAAGGGACAGGGCTAAGATCTCAGGAATAATCTGATTCACCTGCTCCAGCCGGGGGTGTAATCCTACCAAATCCTTAACTCGATCTCGTTCTAAAGGTGGCCACAGCACGTCCCAGTCCACATGAGGAGCCTGCCCATACTCCAGCACAGCCCCTCATCTCATGCTGTGCGTTGGACGGAAAGGCGTATCCAGCAACCTGCTGCCGAGTACTGGGTGGCAGTGGGACACTCCAGCACTGAAGGGTGGCACATCTAGCTGCCTGGCTCTTACCACCAGGGACTGATGGGACATCCAGCCTAAGACGTGAGGGACAAAGCTTCTAGCTGCATAACGCCTTCCCCCAGCACCGGGCTTCCATGCTAAGTGGATGGAGACTATACTCTTTATTAAGGACACTGCAGCTATGACAACATGGGAAGTGGGCAGCATTTAAAGGACTGTCACCTCTGCATAACTACGGGATCCCAGCTGCGATAAATGCCTTTAAAATACTCAGCCCTTTGTCCTGATAGCAGGTTCTTGCTCCTACTTTGCCGAAACAGGCTTTTAATCCCTGGTATTAGGGAGTTTCCTGCTATGTTTCAAATGCACCAAATTAAGGGCTTCTTGAACAGCTGGCGTCTTAATGCTCAGAGAGGTTCTTGAATATATATGAAAATCACAGGCAAATTACATCTTTTAGTTAATAATTTCTTCTCCATTAACCTCCTTTCCGGCCCTTGTTAGAGGATGATGTAATGGTGTTTCTACACCATAACCCTCCACAGAGAGCAGACAGAGGGACTCCAGGGGAGGGGGCTGAACACATTTGTGTGCAGGCGGGTGGAGTGTCTCATTTTTTGCCAATATTCTCAGAACAAACAGTCTAATTTTAAATAGGCAGCAAAGCCAGCACCAGCCTCCCCACCCCGGGGAACAATCTCTAAATCCCAAGACATTGGTATCCTGGGCACTGAAAAGGCTGCATATTATACTGAGTCACGTATATTAGATAATAGTATAGACGTGCGCAGGAAAGAATATAGCAGGACTCCTGCCAGCCTTTCCCCAGGCATTCATCCCTTGTGGGTACTACCTCCCTTCCATTCTCAGTGGATACTGCAATCCCTCCTCTTCTACTCAGCCACCACGGCTGCCGGCTCTTCCACCCCTCCGGTGTTGCTTTCACCCCAGAACTGTTCTGTCCCTGTCCTATACAGCAGCTGGGCTCAGGGCCAGATCCTCCGCCGGTAACTGTCATAGCTCTGCTGGTTTCAATGAAGCCGTGCTGATTTCCACCAGCTGAGGATCTGGCTCCTTGCCTGCAAAGCACATGGGCAATTTTTGTCCGGATTTGGATATAGTGTAATTCCCCGTGTTATGTCCCAGGTAGATTGTGGTAGGAGCTATCCCGGTGACGGCAGTGGTGCTGGAAACCCACAACTCAGGTGCCCAGGAGGCAGACAGAGATTAAGGCCACCTAGTCTGACTTCCTGTCTATAACCCAATAGCTCGGGTCAGACTGACGCATTTTGCTGCTCAGGAGACTGAACCGGTGTGTGCCACAGGCAGAGAACAGGAGAGAGCCAGATGTCCTCAGGGCCCTGGGCCTCTGCAACGGAAGGGAAATTAGTTCAAAGAGACATCAATTTGTGTGAGGTCTCATGGAGCTCAGGTGCTAAAACTAGAAGGGAGCTGTGGCAGCGGGAGAGGTGGCTGTTCCGAGTGCGTATGTGTCGGAGACGCTATGTCTATACACAGGGTGTCTAGCCCTTCCTGCCGCTCACATTGCCACAGCTACCATCTGGTTTTAGCACCTGAGCTCCATGAGACCTAGCACAAGTTATGTCTCCGTGAGCTGGGAATTACAACCCCCGGCTGCAACGGCAGACATACCCTAAGGAAGAAGCTTCCCTGTGCCACCTCAGAGCACTGGCCCTCCCTGTCCGTGATCCTGTCTCCAGCTGTGGCCAAGCCTGATGCTTCAAAAGGCTACGCCCTCCCTCTCAGAATACACCTTCCCTGACTCCTGCAAGCAACTCTCTGAAGGCCTGACGCATGAGATTTGATCGCAGTCATTGTCTCAATGCAGAGCTGCGAGTGTTACAAAGGGGAGCGTGCCGAGTTTTGAGCAGGTTTCACATCAGATGGGGAAAGTGTGTTTATGGTCTCACCTCTCACTGGCATCCTTCCTTCGCCTGGGAACCTCCAGCTGAATCTTGGCCTGGTGGCTAGAGCTCCCGGAACCAGCTGAGGTATTTCAGACTCTCCACCGGTCGGTGGCTTTTTGGACTCTTACACCTGGACTGTTTGGGAGGCAGGTGTGATACACTGGGGGGAGGGGACAGGTGGAAAAGGGTATTTCTCAGATGACTGGGAGAACTTCAGCTGCATCACACAAATCCTGGGATGTCTCAGCAGGTGCACGCAAACAAACCACACTCCTTGGAGTCCAGTGAAGGCGGCACAGTTCTGGGTTGAGGTGGAAGACATCTGCTGATGAAGACTGAGTGGAGAAGGGAGGATTTCCCCCAGTGGCGTCCCTCACCATGCAACGGTACGAAGGGAAAAATCCCCAATGGTGTCGGCGCTAAACGGGGTGCTTACGAGAGCACGGTGGGAAAATCCAGCCATAAATGGAAAATATTACATAGGCAAAACTGTCGTGGCAGGGGTGGGGCTTCCCCCTTGCCATCCCAGAGGGCCTGACACACCCAGAACAGCATCGGGCACCCTCTTTGGCTGAGAGCTCAGCTCACAGTTCAGCAGGCACGGCCTTATGATTTGATTTGGGCGGGACTACCAGCCTGCGAGAGAAGAGAACCGAATCGGGTCTCCCTGTCCAGCCTTCCAGCTGGGGGACAGACTGGGTTGGTCCTGACACTGAATCAGCACTGGGCCAGGAAGCCCCGAGGCTGGGTGGTGTCTTGCACTGCTTGAGCCCAAAGCCAGCCAGCCACCGAACCCAGGAATGAAGCGAAGTGTCTCCCAACTAAAATGGAGTTATAAAATCTTGCTGGCTTTATGGCTGGTATTTAGCCTGGAAGATGGTTTCTCGCCTGCTTTTTAATCCCCGCACCAAGTGGCAGCACCTGGCAGGGTCAGATAAAGGAGGCCCCGGGGCTGTGTAGGCCCAGTATAGACCGAGTGGCTCAAACAGAACGGGAGCCAAGCTGGACTGGGCGGGAGGGAGGCAGGCAGTGCACTCCTTAAGGATTCATGTTTGTTGTTGTTTTTTTTTTTAAAGCATCTTTCCCCTCAGAGCCAGAATCTATCCTGGCTGCGGTAGCGGCGAAGGAAAAACCCGCCTGCCTGGGAGTCCCTGAGCCCTGCATTTCCTTTCAAGCAGCAATAAACAGTCCCCTCCATCAGGCTGCTGTCTGGGCAAGGGGAAGGCTGCCTTTAAACAAATCCCCCAGCCCTAGCGCAGTGCAAGGAAAGGCCACTCTATTACAGGAGCAGGAGAGGAAATTAAAGCCCCAGCAAGAGGACAGCAGCACAGGCGGGAGCTGGTTATGACGCAGGGAGGGCTTATGGGAGATTGCAGCCATCACACAACGGGCTCTTTAGGCTGGCAGGTTTCATGAAACGCCCAGTCCTGCTCGGCCATCAGGAAACAAAGCGCACGGCAAAGATTTCCAATCTGCGTTCCTGTCTCCGTTCAAAAGACCCCACGAAGGATCGCCACAAGGGGAGGGGAACTGAAGGAGAACGTGCTAGGAAAACTGCCTTCACGCACTGTCAGATCTCACTTCCGGCAATGGCTGCTGCTCTGCAGACGCCAAAGCGCACGCTGCCGAGAACCCCCGAGTGCTCGGTTTGCCAGTGCTTTCTGAGTGCAGAAAGGAGCAGAGCAGCTCCCTGTAGGTCATACTGGTTCTACAGTCCCCATTGTCATAGCAAAAGGCCAGAATTCAGCACGGATACATCACTGGGGAGATTTTACACTCGACTGGAGAAAGCCGCGTGGCTGGACCGTAAGAGATGTAGAGCACACGCAACTCTGACTGAAGTCCGTGGGAGCCGTGAGGCCTCAGCACTTTTGAGACCACTGGAGAACATTTTGTGGGGAAGAACCCTGCATCGGACCCTGGAGTGGCTGGGTGGATGTGGAGTAGCTCCCACTGGACCAGCCCCTTGGTTGATGTACATCAGCATAGATCCTTTGACATCAATGGGGCTAAGCTGGTTTACACCAGCTGAAGTTCTGGCCCCGCTATGTGACACATCTCAGACAGAAACCACCTCTCAGCTCTTTCCCCACCTCTATTTTCTTTGAGTTGCCCCCAGCTCTTGTATGCCAACGTTGCAAGATAGAGCTAAGCTTCCCACCACCCTCACCTCTGACACCCCCCTTTCCGACCTTCAATATCATCAGGGTACGTCTTGCAAATCCACCATGTTACCTGACCCAGCGAGGGGATGGGGCAGTACCTGAAGGTCATCTGGAACACCTGGCCTTGGTTGACATGCTGGGTCCTGTTGTTGTAACCATGCAGCATCTCACCAAAGAGGGTGTCGTTGAATTTGGTGTCCGGCTTCAAGCACTTGGGGCCCTCGCAGATGTCAGACAACATGAGACAGGATTTGCCATCTGGAGCGAGTTTGTATTCCTCGACACAGCTGGGAAACAACACAAACTAGGTCAGAGAGAGAGACAGAGCCACACGCACGCAATGCCCAACCCCCGAACAGGTTGAACCCTGCTGCAGAAAGACTCTTCTCAGGACAGGAGAGTCAGGGTGATAAGCACAATCGAAGTACAGCAAGCCAGCTGACTGTAAGGAACTCCATGAGGATCTGGGGAACCAGGGTGCAGCAAACTATTCCGGGGAGTCACACAACTTAAAACCTGCACCGGGCAGGTGCACCGGGCCTGGAGAGCCAACAGAATATTAGCTCCAGGCTTGGCACTCAAAACCTAGGCTGGGGAGAGCTCCTGGAGACTAACAGCTGAGGCCTGGAAGTTACCAATCCTTGTTATTCTTGCAGCATCAATAGCAGCTTTCTTCAGCACCAAGGACAGCTGCAGCAGAGCCTGACACCCACATTGGATGCCAGCTGCAACTGATGCCAGCACTGCGTACTCTGGGCCTCCCTGTGGGTAGGCCTGGCAGCACTGGAACACCAGTACTAGGGTCACAAGGCAATATGTTCTAGCTGCCTCGGTCAGGTGGCAGGGGGAAGAGAATTCAGCTCAAACATCCTGCCCTTCCCAAGGGAGCAAGTCCCCACCTACCAGGGCAGATGCTCACAAATCAATGGGAATGACGCCCTGTGCCTGACGGCAGAATTGGGCACCAATGTACATTGTCTATTTAGCGGCTTTATTTCACACACTCCCTCCCAATACTTGTACGAACACCCATGCCAACGTCCCCCCAGCCAACAGCACAAGTAAACCAGCGACACCGCCCCTGTTTTTATTAGTTGTTCTGTCTCCAGAGATGTGAATCCAAGGTTTTCTGTTCCTCTCTCCCACTGTTAATTCCCAGTGCTTCTACAACACTTTGCAGCTCTAGTTTGCAAAACACTTCGCAAAGGAGGCAAGTATTGTCACCCCTCTTTTATAGATGGGGAAACCGAGGCACGGGAAGGGTGAGGTGACTTGCCCTCAGGTTACACAGGGATTCCTGTGGTGCAGCCAGAAATTTAAAAAAAAAAACCAAAAAACCTGCTCTCCAGACTTTTGCTCCCACAAGACATGCAGGATGATTTTGTGGAGGAGGCACTGAACTGGGGCTAGGAGATCTGTGTTCAATCCCCAGCTCTGCCATAGACTCCACGTCACCTTGAGCAAGTCACTCAATCTCTCTGAGCCTCGGTTTCCCAACTGTGAAATGGGGATAATCCTTTTTTTGGCCTTTCTCGTTTATGCTACAAGCATCTCAGGCTAGGGCCTATGGGTCACTGTTTGTACAGTGCCTAGCACTACGTGGCCCTGGAGGTGTAGTTATAATACGACTAATGCTTTACCCTGTACTCATCACACGGTATTTGCTTGGCCCAGCTGAACGAGTTTTCTTGCCTTCCCTGCGCGTGTAACACACTCTGTTGGAATGCAGAGCCTTGCTGTGTATCCACTTCCCTGCCGAAACTGCCCCGCTTCCCAAACCCCTGCCTAGCAGCTGCGGAGGGTGTGTGTTTTCTCTTTATAACACAGTCATTCCAAGCAGCAAAGCAATAAAGCAAGGGGAAAAATGAGAGGAAAGAAAGTGGCTGAGAAAGCTGGGTCCCCTGGGAGCTGTGAACGGCTGGGGCTCAGCGAGATCTCTGCCGTCTGAGCACCTGGATGTGTCTGGAGCTGACAGGTGTTCCTCGGAGTTAGGGATTTGCTTCTTCACTGCACAAACCATGACTCACGTTTCCCTGAAGGTCAAAGTGCTTTTCCGAGCAGTGGCGGCCACCAGGCAAGAGGCAGAATGTGTCTGGGAAGTTTTAGGGGAGTCTGTTCTAGGGCACCCATGCTCCCTTTTCTGCCTGCTGGAGCTGGCAGAGAACTCGGCTTTGGGACCCTAATGCACAGGGGATATTGGGAATATCCCCGTTTGATTGTGATCCACCGGGCTCCTGCAGCTGGCTGATAGGTCCCCCCAGTGCTTACAGGAAGGATGGTGGACATTGTGATGCCATTTTCCCCGGGGCACCGAGAGGAAAAGAGATCGGTGCTGTCTGAGCAGGGCCAGAGGAAAGTAGTGATAGATCAGGCTGGCACATACGCTCTGGGGCCTGTCCTGCCAGTCCCTCTCCAGCTGACTTGACTTCAGAGCAGTGATGCATGAAGGCTTTGTGTATAATGCAGCTCATGGCCTGAAAGCAGCATTCTCCAGAGGAGCAGCACTGCGGGAGAGGGGATTCTCCAGCTCCCTGGCTGTAGATTCTGGCTGGACCCCAGCAGCACACATGCTGGGAGAAATTGGAACCCCCTCCCCTCCCCCACACACACACCTCAGGCTCCCTCCCTCCATCCAAGCAAACCCAAACTGGAACAATGGCTCTTATGAACACACAGAGGGGCAGTCACTCTGCCTTTACCAAGCACAACACTTCTCCCCCGGCAAGACGGGCAGCAATGTCTGCAAAGGCGAACAGGGCAGGAGCCCATCAATGCTCCCTGCAGGTTTTTGTAGTTAGGGGAATGGCTTTCCAGGTCTTCAGTGCCCTCTGACTCTCCACCACCCACCAGTTTTAGCCAGACGCTGCACGTCTCCCTCTACTCTCTGCCTCTGCATCTGCTGATGGGGTATCCCGCTACTTTCCCACTTGCCTGGGAGCCACTTGCCTCCATTTCAGTGCATGCTGCTGTAAATCCTTCTCCCGCTGCACTTTTTTGCTACCCTCCAGGGGACGACTGGGTGCAGATGTTTCCTCCAGTAAATGGCTTCTTGCTACCTTCCCATTCCCACCTCTTCCCCTGTAGCTGGGAGGACTGAAGTAGGTTAATGCATGGGTGCAGCCAATAATCTTAGTTTACTGTTCAATTATTGGGTGATGTTATGATTTCTTTACAAAGAGATACAATCTGCCCAGCCTCTAAACCAGAGCAGTGCATAGGATGGCTTATGTGATGGATGGCTATTTTTGCAGCCATGCCGCGTAAAGCCAGATAATCACAGAGCTCCCTTTGGAACATTCTGTAGTCGGGGAGATTTTCCTTAGAGAAATGCTAAATCACATAGGATTCTAGGATCCTGGCCAAGCTCTGGGATGAAACTCTATTTAAAGAGATGCACAGCAAAAAAACAAACAAAGAAAAGAAAAAACAACAACCCGACAAAATAGTTTGGGGTTTATATAACAAGCCATGGACTGACTTGTACAGTCTCTCTCTCTCTCACACACACACACACACACACTCCTGTAGGAGTGAGAACTGTCCGTCTGCACACAGATCATTCCCACGTGCTTAGACTGCCAGCCAGCAGGAACGTACGTTCACCATCAAAAATTGCATGCACATTCGATCGATACTTGTTGCCCCCGTGTGAATAATCGTTCCCCCCATGGGGGCACACAGCACATGCAGTTACTGGTATATTTTCACAGATGCCTACTGGGTCATCAAGCTCTTGTATGGATGTGCAGCGAGAACAGAATTATGCTGCCACATGCGCGCGCACACACAGGCCAATTCCGCCATTGTTCTGAGCGGATCTATTCCTCTACTCCCTCCATGCCACACAGGTCTGACTATGCAGAGAGAGACATGGGAGTACAGACACAAACATGGCTCAGAGGAATGCAGGGGAAGGGAAGAGAGCAGAGCAGGAGCCAGCTGCTCAAGTCTTCCGGTCAAGCTGCAGAACCCCTTTGACGCAATGGTTCCAGGAGACTCACCCGCAGAACATGAAGATGGTGCTGGAGGAGGGGTCATAGGGCAGGGGAAGGGTCTGCTGGAGGCACAGCTGCTCACAGCCACCATTGAAGCCATCCGAACAGTCGATCCCCTTGGAATAGTCGTAGCAGCCAGTGCCGTCCTTCATCGGCCTCAGCTCCGGCGGGCACTGCAGAGAGAGGGGACATGTTAAGGCGAGTGGGATACCTCACCCTGCTGGTTCTGGGGGCATTTCCCCTGCCAGACGTGATGGTGGGACCAACAGGTAAGCCAGTGCCAGGGACCCAGCTCCCTGCTGTGAGTTAGCTCTCTGCGCTGGGGGGCCGTGTTCATTCCTAATGGAATCAGGCTCCACTCCAGCGAGGTGGACGGCGTTACACCAGTGGTTAACTCAGGTCTGTCGTCAGCATTAACGGAGGACACACGAAAAGCTGACCTCGGGTCTCCACAGGTGCAAGCCAGTGTGGACTGGGATGAGCACTAGATTGGGATGAAGGAGAGCTCTGCCCCATTTCCCTGCTCTGTGCCTCAGGCAAACGGTGCTAACCCACTTGGCAAAGGGCTTTGGGACCTTCTGTTGAAAAGAGCCATTACAATATCTTCATGGCACACTCCACTCCAGCCTCTCTCCCTGGACGGTATCTTCATGCTAGGAAATGGAAATGCTTGACACTGAATCATAGACTATCAGGGTTGGAAGGGACCTCAGGAGGACTAATCCCCAGACAGATTTTGCCCCAGATCCCTAAATGGCTCCTTCAAGGATTGAACTCACAACTCTGGGTTTAGCAGGCCAATACTCAAACCACTGAGCTATCCCTCCCCTTGCCCACAGAAGGCATCCCAATTAAATGGACTCCTGAGAGATTGATCCTGGCCCCACTGAAGGCAGTGAGGACTTTGGCTGGGTATTTGCTATTTGTTTAAGCCTGCGCGTGCATTTTATTAATGGTTGCGGATCTCAACCCACCCCGCCACCATTTAAAATCATTCTCAAAAAGCAGCCCAGTGCCTCTTTGGAGCAGGCAGACGGGGCTCTGAAGCAGTTCTCGCCAGGGGGAAGCCTTCGTGGCTGGCAGTGAAGACAGACAACTGCAGAAGGACAGATCCTCAGTCGGTGCTCAATCAGAGTAACCCCACTGAAGCCAACGGAGCCGGGCCGCTTTGCACAAGCTAGGGATCCGGTTCCGCTCCGGGTTTTAATTTCAATTCTCCGGCTGGCTTTCCCTGTCCCAAAAGATTAAAGCCAGCAGGCAGCTAATGCCATCAATCATCCGCCACCCTGATTAAAGTGCTTTCCGAGTCCACCTTTGCTATTTATTTATTTTCTTTTATCAAAAACCAGAACCAAAAAAAAAAAAAAAGAAAGAAACCTCACAAAAAACAACCCACAACACAACAAAAGGACCAGTCCTCGGAAAAAATAAATCTCGCCTAAGAACAGCTCACAATTAAAAATGCATTACTGAGTTCTTGAAGATGAGTTCGCTCAGAGCCTGCACATGCAGCGGTGAAGGCAGGTTATAAATGGCCTCTGTCAAGCAGAAGAAAGGTTATAAAACTGCTATATTTTGTGCTTAAAAAAGAAAATCAATTTTCTGTGCGAGCAAAATGCCGTACATATAATAAAAGTCCAGGAGATCCCTGCTCTCGAGCTGGCTACCCAGCCAGGTGCCTCTCCGGACGCAAGCTGCCAGGTCTGATTGATGCCTGGGCATCGGGACGTTAGCAGCACGATGACAGCTAAACTCTGGCAAAGCCACAAATGGCCAGGATAGTCCTGTCGCTTCTCAGCTGGGTAATGAAAAGCTCCTGCCACCTGCCTCAGTCCCTCCCTTCTACCGTGCTAGCTCCTTAAAATAAAACTTAATTCGAGTGACTGCTGCCATTCTCACAAGCCGTGCAGCCTTCCTGGAGGGCAAACGCAGATGCACCAGGCAGTGAGTTCCCAAAGGCCACTCCATCCTCTCCAGCTGCTTCCCCCTCTGCTGAGCTGCTGAACTAGGTGGAATGGACCATGAGAGACCGGGATCCTTGGTTCAGCCACTGGAGCAGGGGCAGTGCAGAGAAACAAGGAACAGCGGGAGAGGCAGAAGCCGTCTCTATCCAGAAGATGTGGGCAAGGAAATGACAGCAGCAGAGTGTGACACCTCCTCTTTTCACAGGACAGGCATAGTGAGGGCATGTCTAGTGGTGGGGAAAGGACCAGGACTGCCGGGACTGGAGACTGAAGCTTCTGCTCCCCATCAGTAAGGCTAAGATTTTGTCATGGTTATTTTTATAAAACTCACGGACAGGTCATGGGCAATAAACAAAAATTCACGGAAGCCATGACCTGTCTGTGACTTTTGCTGCTACGGCTCCCGGGTTTCCCCCACCACCGTGGGTGGCTGGGAGCTGTGGGGTTCCCCTTTCCCCCTACGGCGGTTGAGAGCTGCAGGGTGACTATATTTTCCGAAGCGATAACGGGACACCCCCCGCACCCGCTCACCGGAGGAGTCCCCCTCTCCCTGCGTGAGGCTGTTGCCCGTCGCTGGCACCCAGAGGAGGACCCCTCGGGAGTCTGTCACCTGTCGCTGGAACGTTGCAGGGAGGCCCCTGTCGCTTCTTGCTGCTGTCACCTGTTGCTGGAACCCTGCCAGGACCCCACTGGCTGTCAGCTCCAGAGTCCTGCAGGCCCTGGGGCTGAAGCAGAGAACGTCACCGAGGTCTCTGGAAATCAGGGACTCCATGACCTCCAAGTCTTACCCAGAAGGCATCAGAGGAGGTTGCAGCAACCTGCAGCAAGCTTTCTCGGTTCACACTCCCAGCATGGATATAAAGGGGGGACAGATGCCTCTCGCACATGTTACATTTTATTGCTAAACGCTCTGGACAAATAAGGCTCACAAAAATTGTGGCTGTACAGATACAAGCCCCATCTCTAGTCTGTGCGGACCAATGGACGAGTAACAGAAGCTGTGCAAACAGGCAGAAACAAAAGGAGGAAAGGTTCACTGACTGCAGTAGTGGCCAAAGTTTCTCCTTGCTGCCCTGGCTTCAGTCCCTCCATTGACCTTCCCCTTCGGCTTTTCTCTGGCCTAATTCTCTCCCTGTGCCAGGCAGGAAAGCCGCTGATGAGCAAGGACAGCGCCTTGTGTAGTTGAAATAGAGACGCCTCTCGTTCCAAGGGGTTGGACCATTTCAACAGGGCTCCCGTGAGGTGAATGAGGATCCTTCCGTTGACTTCCAGGGGAGCTGGAGAGGCTCCCACTTTAGGGTCACACCCATAGATTCTGTCGACTTTGGCCTGGCCTAAACTTAGAGTATAGGTCAATATAGCTCTGGCGCTTCGGGTGTGAAAATCCAGAGCACCGGAGCTACGCCAACCTAACCCCCAGTGTAGACACAGCTATGTTGATAGAAAAATGCTTCCATTGACCTAACTATGGTGGTTTGAGGAGCTGGCGTTCCTACAGGGATGGAAAAGCCCCTTCAGTCACTGTGGGTTGGATCTAGAGTACAGGGTTATGCTGATACAGATACAGTGCTGGAGCTAGGCCTGATTCAGGAGGCATCAGGGGTTGGCTTTAAGAAAGACTCATTGCCCTGAGAGATGGCAGCACCCTTTTCTGTCTCCGGAGGAAGTGGTTGGTGCTCTCCCTGGGGCTATGGTAGCTCAGGGTGGATTGGACTGATGGAGACTCACGCCGAAGCGTTCCCCATGGTTCTTAGCCGCGTGCCGGTTGAGGTTCGCTCCTTGGAATACTTCCCCAGCTTGATTTTTAATCATCAGGAAGCGTGATTTGTTTCTGTTTGTAATTATGCATTCCAATGTGTATTAATTACGGAACGCAAATTGCTCCGGCGTGAAATTTGCAAACGAGAGTCCCCCTCCCCCACCTCCCGGGAAGTAGCTCACAAGCCAGCTGTTGCACTGCAGCAGAAAGTTCCCCTGGGGAAGAAGATCTCCTTAACACTGCACAAATACTGGGGGTTCCCTGGCAGGGTCAGAGGCATGACACGTCCTCCTCGGAGTACACAGTAAGAGGGGCGACAGCCAAAGGGAGCCGGTTCGCTTTGCAATTAGCAACAGGCTGTTTAACAGACAGACACACAGACATGGAGGCAACAATAAATTCAAGCCTGAGGGCTCGGGGGATGGGAATCTTGGCTGTACTTTGTACGGTAATTTAAACCTTTCCCTACATAGCAAACTACAGCACTTTAGCCGTTGGGCACGTTCAGTCTTTGGGCTTGTCTACATTTGAAATGCTACAGCAGCACAGCTGCTGTGCAGACACTCCCCGCAGCAATGGGAAGGGTTCTCCCATAGGCACCGGTAATCCATGTCCTGAAGAGGTGGTAGCTAGGCCGACGGAAGAATTCTTCCACCAACCTAGGGAGAGGCTGCTGCAAGGAGCTCCCCTTCCCGGGGACTGGACCTGATCCCTCTGGATCTAAACACGAGCGACAGTTGCTTGAGCTAACGGACCAACTCCTCCACCTTGGAGGTGCTAGAAGAATCATAAATCTCTCCACTTACAGAGGGTCAAAAAGCCACAAAGGGTTAATGTGGGTTAACGCAAGAGGCTGGACACCATTAATCTCTGGGCTCAAGATTGCTCAAGGACCAGGAGGGTCAAATCTTCAGCAGGTATAAATCCACTGACTTCAAGGGAGACACACCAATTTATAGCAACTGAGGCTCTGGCCTCTTGAGTCTACCAAGCAGGGACCAGCAGGGAGGGGACCATGGACCTGGCCAGGATAATGCACCTGGGTTTCCAGAATGCCTCGTGGAGAACCCTACTCAGGGACTAAGTGCTGTAATTTCAGCTCGGCACGTTCTCTGGGCAGGCAGCGCTCAAGGAGCTTGGTCTCTTGATCTCCATCCAGCGAGATCACAAGGGTGGAGCTGGCCATCGATACAGGGAATGTGTCAGTATATTCTATTCAGAGAGAGGGTAGGCTTGTAGTGTAGCAACCTTCCCCATGTCAGACGGCTGCATATGCATGGATCTCTGTTGTTGTCTTTTTTTTTTTAAATTAGCTTTTTCTATTAACCTCCTGTTCTCTGCCTGTGGTATGCAATAGTTTAGTCTCCTGGGGGCTCATGCTTTGATCTATTACTAATTGTCTGGCTTGGTGTGGGGGTGGCTGGGTGGTGTTTAGTGGCCTGTGAAATACAGGAGGTCTACTTGGGTGAGCGGGGGGTCCCTTCTGGCCTTAAACTCAATGACCTCAAACACACTTAATCATTACATCACCGATTTCCAGGCAAAGCAGGTGGGTGTTTCTCTGCAGTCAACAGGGCACTCAGCACCTCCCAGGATCATGCCCTCATAATTGTACTTGTATCTTCCTTGATAGAAGAACGGAACTTTGTTGCTTGTCTGTCACCAATAAAACTCTGCAGCTGATCAAATTTGCCCTTACCCCAAAACTGTCCTTACCCAGCATGGGAAGAGCAGCTGTGGACCATAAATTATGTGTCCACAGGTTTTATTTAGACACCTCTGTGCACAGGATAAGCTGCTCTGGAGGGCTGGTCTCTGCACCCTTATGCACACAGTACTTGGTGTGCATTTTCTGCACTTTGATAAAGAACCATATCCATTATTGCTAACATTCATCTGTCTGGCTTGAGCAGTAGAGACCCAATAATTACTGTGAGTTCTAATCAATCCCACATCAATCCAGCTGCAGTTCAATTTGCGATCTGCCTCTGCAGTGACACAGGATGAGGGGGGGACAACAGCTGAAAATGATTAGAAAATCAATAGCCAACTCAGCCAATAATTCTGTCTGGGCGATCACTGGTGACACAACCCTCACCAATTCACCTGCTGTAACCATGCCGTGAAGGGTGGAGGTAGGCAGGGGATGGCATTCTGTATCCTGCCAGCCAGCTAACGCCATTAAACACCTGCAACAAATCAGTAATTAATCTATTTTCTCCATATAGACTAATAGCTTCTACAATCCACTAGCAGTCCAACAAAATCATCCTCATAAGGGCTAATGCCTTCTTAGCTCCTGTAATGCTTTTCATCCAAAGATCTTAAAGTAATTTACAAAGGAGGTCAGTATCATCATCACCATTTTACATACAGGGAAACTGAGGCACAGAGCGTGCAGTGACTTGCCCAAGGCCTCCCAGCAGGCCGGTGGCAGAGATGGGAACAGAACCCCTGAAATCACTAACACTAAGCGGAATACTTGAAACGTCTAGATCCTTGGATGAACAATGCTCTAAGATCATTTTAACAACATTTCTATAATTAAATCTCAACTCAGGAGGTCGTTCAACTATCTGACTCCTTCTACAGAGCAGGAAACTGAGGCAGGGAAAGGTTAGAGAGTGACTGCAAACCTCGCACCAAAGGGGATCATGTTTATTGTCACTCCAAACTGCTCAGGTTATAGAACAAACAAATGTGTTTTGTTCCCTCCCACCCCGATCTCCACTTGGGATCCAAGAGTCAAGTTAGATTCCTGACTTCTGGAGCAACATAACTAGTGAGAAAGATTCTGCTGGCTAAATAAGACCCCTGAGCTACTCCCACACAACCAGGGAGAGGAGGTTGGCCGATGGAGACTCCGGTGACTGTGGGGCTTGTTTCCGATCCTTAGTCCGTTCACGTATCCTAGCGGAGTTCCTCTGGGCGACGTCCACTGGATCCCTTGTCGCCTTCGAGGAGCAGTGGGTGCTGTCCGGGGTTCTCTGCTCGGTGCCTCCGTCAGGCTCCCTTCTTATGACCCTTTGACCGCACTCCTGTCCCTGTTCTTTTATTAGTTGTCCCCCAAAATCAGTGGGGTTCTGAGGCCCTGTAGATCCTCCCCTTAGGCTGGGGGGGGGGGATCCTTTAGCATTGGGCGGGTTTCTGCCCGCCCAGGTCCCAGAAACCCAATAGATACTCCCAGGCAACCCCCCAGCCATCGAGAGGTTTGCACAGGTGGCACTGATTGCAACTTGGTAAACAACCCCGCTGATGATGCACAGTGGAATAGATTCCAGCTCACTCGCTCTCAGATGTGTTAGCTCTGCAGGTAGAGCAGGAGGAGAAGCTCATCTATTTTTGTCACTCCGGTCAGCAGAAAGGACTCTGCGTGTGCACGGGGAGTGGAAATGCTGAATAAGAAGGTGCTATTTTTACTCAGGTACATTTTGGCGTCGAATTGCTGTTTTTAAATGACTTTGCCCAAGGCCACACAGTGAGACCATGGGGATCGAATTCAAGAGTCCTGCCTCCCCAGCCGCTGCTCTAACCCCTAGACCACACTAACCAACCTCACTGCCATTCCTCGTTGCTAGCGTGATACCAACAACAAAAAACACCTTTTGCAGATTAGCACCCAACCATCGATCAATTGAAGGTTAGAACAAAGTCCAGAACCAAGGTCCAGTCACCTGAGAAACATTAAGGTGACTCAGCACCGTGCAAGTTGCCTAATCCTTTCTCTGGGTCCCAGCTCAATCCACTGGCCAGCTAGGACTCTGGGACGAAAGAGAGACTGTCTAGACTCACCTTCATAATCAAATCCAAAGCAGAAGAGATGGAGCTCTTTGAAGACGAGCTTAAAGAAAATGACAACTAAAAGCCCCATAGGGACCGTTTCCCCAGGGAAATGAGCGAATGGACCGGTCCCTGTTTATTTCAATAAGCAAAGGCATGCTTTTCTTCCACACTCGCAAAGCTCGTTAGAAAGGAGACGGGTGCCGGGGTCACTGGAGACATCAGAAATGCCTCATTACTGACATGAATCCCAGTGACGAGAGGAAACTGACTCTCCAGCTAAATTGCCTGACGGGGTTTTTGCAGCTCAGCTTCCCTTTTTTATTATTAAGTTTAAAAAAAAAGAATATTTAATAAAGTGGTTCTGCAGAGAGTAAATTGCCCGTTTTTATTATCCTGCTGCATTTTCTAAATATTAGCTGCCTTTTTGTTGGAGATGTTTAAGAGATGAAGGCCCAGCTTCCCCCAGCAAAGCTTCCCTGCCGTGTAGAGGAGGGCTGGTGTCCAGGGATGGCCCGGCAGTGGTGGAAGCAAACAGCAGCACGGAGGTGAGCTGGGGACTCCGCTCTTTCCAAACCAGTTCTGGGGGAATTTGACATTGCTCTTAAGCCAGACGAGCCATATACCGAGCTTGTGGTGCATGGGATAGCAAAGAACTGGCTCCCTGATCCACCAAGTCACCAAAGCACATGTCTGACTGTAAGCATGTAAGTAACCCCTATTCTGGGTAACTGACATCAATGAGATTTAAACATCTGTTTAAAGGTAAGCCCATGCTTAAGTGCTGTCCTGAATAGGAAAGGACGTAGCCATGTGCTTACATTGCTTGCTGAACTGGGGCCTCAGTGCTTTGTTGGACTGAGGCTATCCAAAGGGTTGGTTCAACCCTGCCAGGTGCTGAGCACTCTGTCCCGATCCAGCACACGCTGAACTTTAGACATACAAGTCTAAGCACCGATGTCAGTGGCTCTAAAGTTAAGCATGTGCTTAAGCGCTTTGCTGGAAGGAGCCCTGGAGGAGGTTAAATGCAAAGACAAGAAAGTTTGAGCCAATGCAGTTTCAATTCTTTTACCAGCTGCTCTATGCACCTCGCCCACCCAACCCCACCATTCCTCCTTTACTAATCTTTGGTGTGCTGATTTGGGGCTGGTGAAACGTGCCGGATTCGCAGCCGGAAAGACTGAAATACTTCACAGAACAGGTACGACACAGACAGCAGCAGGGAAATCTTGCCCATGTGACTCAATCCTGACCTCTAGAGGAGAACACTCTATAGCAGAGGTGGGCAAACTACAGCCCGCGGGACCGTCCTGACCGGCCCCCGAGCTCCCAGCCAGGGAGACTAGCCCCGGTCCCTCCCCCACTGTCCCCACTCCCCTGCCGCCACGCTGCTGCACGGGCAGCGCTCTGGGCGGAGGGGCTGCATGCTCCTGCCAGGCAGCGCCGCTGCCAGATGTGCTGCTCTGAGCAGCATGGTAAGGGGGCCGGGGCCAGGGGATTGGATAAGGGGGGGAAGTCAGGGGACAGGGAGCAGGGGGCAGTTGGATGGGGGAGAGGTTCTGGGGGGCAGTCAGGGGACGGGGAAGATGTGTGTGTGGGAGTCTCATGGGGCGGGAGTGCAGATAGGGGTCAGGAGACAGGGAACAGAGGGTTGGATAGGCGTGGAGTCCCCGGGGGCCTGTCAGGGGGCAGGGGTGTGGATAGGGGTCTGGGCAGTCAGGGGACTGGGAGCAGGGGAGTTGGATAGGGGGTGGAGTCCCAACTGGGCACGTTTCACCAGCCCCAAATCAGCACACCAAAGATTAGTAAAGGAGGAATGGTGGGGTTGGGTGGGCGAGGTGCATAGAGCAGCTGGTAAAAGAATTGAAACTGCATTGGTTCAAACTTTCTTGCCTTTGCATTTAACCTCCTCCAGGGCTCCTTCCAGCAAAGCGCTTAAGCACATGCTTAACTTTAGAGCCACTGACATCGGTGCTTAGGCTTGTATGTCTAAAGTTCAACGTGTGCTGGGGTGGGGGGTTCCGGGAGGGGGCAGTCAGAGGACAAGGAGCAGGGGGGGTTGGATGGGTGGGATGTTCTGAGGGGGGCAGTCAGGGGGCGGGAAGTGGGAAGGGGTGGGGGCCAGGCTGTTTGGGGAGGCACAGCCTTCTCTACCCGGCCCTCCATACAGTTTTGCAACCCCAAAAAGTTTGCCCGCCCCTGATCCATAGAGGCAGCTCAGACTTTTACACTCTTTGCCAAGATTACCAATGGGGGTTGAGGGCTGGGAACTGGACCAAAGCCACCAAATTTCATTTCACACAAGCCACCCAAGAGCTACCAGATGGTAACAACTTTCTCTACCAACCTGAGTTGGACTGGATACAAGCTGCAGTGGTGGTGAGAAACGGCACAGACTATAATTAATCCCTGCAGGCATTCATCCCCTCACCCACAGCCCCAACACAAACAGCCCTTCTCGGTGCTCCTGCCATTCTGTCACACGACAACATTTTACTGAGATCTCAGCCATGCCCTGGCATGTATCTGATCTGCTCTGACAAGCAATGCAAATTCCTCAAGCGTACGTCTGTGTGTCTACGTATATTTAGATGCTTACGTCTAGGAGAGTTGCATTATTAGCCACACAAGGCTTGCGTTCCAGAGTGCACTTAACAAGGGAACAAATGGCTCTGGAGACTGGCCGTGGAAGATCCAGTTTCTAGATCACCAGTTTCAATGCAGCTCAGGTTGAGAGTGACCATCTGTTGCCTCCAAGGACTTTCCAGTGTCTTCAGAGCTTGATATTAAGGCCAGAAGGGACCATTGGATCATCTAGTCAGACCTCCTATATCACTGGCCATTCATTTCCACCCAACTACCCCACAGGCTTGGGACTAAAGCATAGCAGTCCTCAGGACAATAAACTGTGTGTCACGGGCAGAGAATGGGAGAGACCAAGGTGCATCAACGCCTGAGGCAGGGAACTGATTAGCTGAGATGGACTCAGCAGGTGACCCACACCCCGTGCTGCACAGAAAGGGGTGGGGGGAGGGAGTCCCAGCCAATCTAGCCTGAAAATTCCTTTCTGAGCCCAAATCTGGCAACCAGTATGACCCAGAGCACGTGAGCAAGACACACCAACCTGGCATCTAGAAAGAGGATTCTCTAGACCCCCTGAGCAGACTGGGTCACCCCATCCAGTGTCCCATATACAGCGGTGGCCAATTCCTGACACTTCAGAAGAAGCGGAAAAAAACAAATGAACAACAACAACAACAACAAAACAAACACCACCTTACATCTGGCCAATCGTGCATCAGGGAAGAAAAATCCTTTCTGACCTCTTATGGGAGGTGACATCCACATGCTATAAATCCATCACGACAGGTGGCCCTGCTGAGCCCCACTGCTGACAGTTCCTGGGCTGAACGAGTCATGGAAATGGAACTAACCTCTTTGTGCAAAATGGTGACCCCATTGGCTCAGGAAAGCCTGCCCTGATGGGGGTAGGGGGAGCGGGGGCAGGATGGAGGGGAGAGTGTCAGTCTCCAGGGCTGTCAATATAAGCACCTTTGGGCAGCAGTGAAGTCACTCAAGCAACCCAATGGCCAAGGTTTTCATAAGTGATTCCACATTTTGGGTGCCCAACGTGAGACACCTCAAAGGATGGGTGCTCAGAACTGGAGCTAAGCAAATAATGGAGGTTTTGATTCCAGGGCCAAACCAATTTAAAAAAAAAATCCAATTACATTTGAAGTGACACCATTTAAAAAAAATGTTCATCAAATTGGAAAACACAAAAAATGTTATAAATCAACCAAAATGTTCCAAATTGACCCCAAACTATTTTTTTTCTAATTCATTTTCAGTTAATGGAAAAGTTTCAGTTGACTGCAAACTATTCCCCTCCCCCCCTCCCCCAGGTATTTCATGTTGATTTTGGCCGTTTCAGGTATTTTTCAACTTTTTGAGCATGTTTGAAACTGGTCAGTTTTAAAATCAAAACACACATTTTGACTCTTTCAAAATATTCCCCCCCCCCAAGTAAAACTATTTGCTGAATTCAATCTGAATGTGGTAAAAAGATTCAGATCCCCCCAAAATATATGTGTGTGTGTGTGTGTGAGTGTGTGTGTGTGAGTGAGAGAGAGAGAGAGAGAGAACAATGTGCTGAAAAAAATTTACCCAGCTTTAAAATCAGGACCCTTTAAGGAATCTCAAGCGGGCAGCCCAGAACTGGAGCTAACCCAGGAGAACTAGTCTCTTTAGAAAATCTCACCCAACCATCACTTACATGACTAAAATGCACACCTTGGGAGGGGCACCACAACAGCCAGACAGCATCAGCCACTTCTGTGTACTGTGCTGCCCTGCTGCAGGAGCAATGCTGGCCTCAGACACTTGGCTGGCAATGGCTGCTGAGAGGCTGAATTTTTGCTTTCCAAGGTCCTTCCATTGTACTTGCCGAGCCCAGTCTCCTGAGTGCTCCTAGCAGCACGCGTCTCTGCTATTGATTTTCACAGGGTGACAGAGTTCTCAGTAGCACTTGCACCATGATTTCAAGATATTTTAGGGCCAAATTTTGAACAGCCTCTAAATTTGCATCTGCAATGAAACGTGAGCGCAGTTCGCAGTCGCTGCAAATCACAGCACTCAGGCATCTCGCTGGCTGATGGCGCCTGCAGATCAGGCAGTGGGAGAGCCATATGCCATCATCTGTGGCTGCAATCGATTGCAGCCACAGAATTAAAGGCCAGGTTAAGGCCCCTTTAAAACTGCAGGCCTATAATTCATGTATCCGTGAGAGCAAAGGGACAGTGTCCCAGCTAAGAATCACCAGAATTAATCAGACCTCATTTTATATTTAATATCCCTCTAACACTGAAATGTATCTTTCATTTGCCCGGAAAATACCTCATCTCCCAGCTCCGCAGCCAACTGACTACCAAACAACAAGCCAGCAGTACAGGTTCAATCCTCCAGTTACCACAAAGGCAGAACCCCCACGTGGGCTTGTGCCACGGGAGAAACATGTCCATCACCTCACAGTGAGAGCCCAGAGACCCACCTGTGCCCACTCTGAGCCTGCCCTTCCTGAGCTGATGAGAAGCCCACCAATGTCCTCCTAGACATTAAGGTCAGAAGGGACCATCATGATTATCTAGTCTGACCTCCTGCACAACACAGACCACAGAACTTCCCCCCCGTAACAGACCCATAACCTCTGGCTGAGTTACTGAAGTCCTGTTCCAGGCTTGTGAGCAGGAAAAAGCAGTTTTCTTGCAAACCTCAGTACCTAGCCAGCCCCCAAGAACACTGTGCAGGAGGTGCTGCTGCCATCACTCAGAAGCAGGGAGGCGAGCAAGCCTGCCTGTCTATCATAGCTACGTGTGTCTCCCACATTAGCATAGCATCTACCCCTGGTGTGTAACATATTTATCCCTCACAACCCACTTGGGAGGCAGGGCAGTGCTGTTATACCCATTATACAGATGAGGAACTGAGGCACGGAGAGGCTTACTGATGCTGAAAATCCATAGCATAGCAGGGACTCGAACCCAGGCCTTCCAAGTACTAGTCTAGCAACACGACACCATCCTTCCTCGCTTCTATGTCAGCGGGGTGGAGGGGTCTCTTAGTGTTCATGCAGGTGAATTTCAGATGCCTGTCAGCTTGGGCAGAATCCCCTCACTAGGAAAGGACCCACTTGTGTCCCAGCTCTGCCCTGACACTATTCACAAGTTAGGAAGTCACCCCAAACCTTCTCCCCGAATCCCGTCTCTTCTCAGCCATACATACATGAGCGTGCAAGACCTTTCCCCACAGAAGCTCCCACGTTCTAGGGCCAACGGCTGCGCCTCTCTCCTGTGACTGAACTGTATTCCCTTCATCCCCCAGCCACTCAGCTCTCATCTGTCTCCGGCGCTCTTGTTGCTAGAAAAGGAAGATACTCAACACCAAAGAAAATTAGAAACGGAGTGTGCCACATCTGTAAGGGGCACAAACAATCCCATTTCCTCTTTGCCAGCCCCCTGCTCTTCCCCTTCCACTCAGTGAAGATCATTGCCTCTCCCTCTCCACAGTAATGATGTCTGCAGAGCTTGTTATCACCTTGACTGGCTGTGGCAGTCCCGTTTGCAGCTTTTCCACTAATACTCAGGACCCTCCTGGAGGGTAACAACTCTTGCCAGAGGGAAATAGGTTGCAACTGTTTTCTGAAATAACAGCCACTATTTTCCTTACTCTTCTCCTCCCCCTCTTCCTTTTCAGGATGATCAATCATTATTTTAGCTTTAGATTATCAAATCCATCTGTCTCTCGAGCTTCTAATCACACGTTGCAATATCTTGCCTTTCCCAGAATACTCTCAAGGGACAACAAGCACAGGGAAATCAGTAATGGATTTGGAAATTAAACAGAATGACACATTCCCTCCTAGCTCACATTTATTTTTATATATATATATATATCTAATTTTAAAATGTTCATGCTGCAGTTTATGGACCCGTTAGAGCAGATGACTAGGAGCCGGGGCTCATAGGTACTGTGGATGGCTCTGTCACTGACTTAGGGCATGGTCCTAGGAGCGTGAACACTCACAGATCCATTGGACTGATCCTGCCCCCCTTGTTTCACTGAACGGCTCATGAGGGAAAGCTGCAGGATTGGGCCCCTAATGTTGGAGGACTATTGGGTAGCTAATGTATGCGTATGTTAAAGCTACCAGTGGGGGCTTGGGAAAGTCCATGACATCTCAGGATGGAATTCAGTGGGTGCTCAGCACGTCTAAGGATCAGACCTGGCCTGTGTGATCTTGGGCAAATCACTACACGGACCCCCATCCCCCTGCCCCGCTCCCCGTGTCTCAGTTTCCCCATCTTTGAACTGGAGATAAAAATACTTCCCTGTTTCAAACACGTTGTGAGGCTTAATTAATGGGTGTAAATCACTCTGAGTTCCTCCAGCAAAAGAAATTAGCTAAATGTGAATTCCTGCTCAGATTTCCTTCTGGGTACCAGAAAATGGTCCGTCTAGATGTTAGAGTGGCAGCTGAAATACACTGGGTTGTGTTTCCTTACAACCAGCACAGGAGAGGTTGGCTGGCTCTAAGAATCTGCCTGGGGACACAGTGTTTGTCTGCTAAGTCACCCTGAGAGCAGGTGTTTGAATCTTGCACAAAGATGCACCATAATTTCTGCTGAATCGTGCTAGCCAGTGGATCCAAAGAGCTGCAGCCTGCATGTGTGCGGGAGCAGAAGGAGGTGGTTCTGGGACAAAGTGACCCTGGCAAAGAAAACCCTTGGGAGAGCTGAGCAGAAAATGTCGGCTTTGCTGTTAAAGGGATCAACCAAGGCAGAGCCCAGAAAGGGGCCATGCTTGGATTCATACGGCATGTGTGCACTCTGGTCAGAGCAGGCTGGGAACTTCCCACCCTCCAGCTTTTACCAGTTATTTATTTTTACTTACTCTTTAATTTAACAAGCCCTTTCCAGACCTGGCAGTGAGGTCCAGGCCACACAATCCCTTTTCCCAGCACTTAAATGGCCAAGCAGCTTTGCCCCTTTGTTACACTTCTATGTGCATCAGGGACTGAGCCGGGCCCATTTGCGGCACCACGATGTGCCAACCTCTGCCCGGTCTTCAGCTGCTATTCGCCCCTGTGTTGACAATCCCTTGGTTCAACCCCCCTGGGAAACGGGCTGGCCACCCATCTCCCGTCAAACTGCTCCTTGTGAGCCACCTCAGTTTAGCAGTTGCTTCTTTCCATTCCGTTACTGTTCTGAAATATTTCCAGCGACATCTGGGAGCTCTGACACATGCTTGCTTTAGCTACTGTAAATTTAGGCTTGTTTTAGCTCATACTTGGCCACTTTTCTCATCATTACTAACACTGGTAGCTAATAAGGAAAATAAGAGGAATTGGGGATTGTAAGTTGTTTGGGGGCAGGGAGCATGTTTTTGTTCTGTTTGTACAGCACCTAGCACAGTGGGGTTCTGGTCTATGACTGGGGTTCCTCAGTGCTCCCACAATACAATTAAATAATCACATGTTTCAGGATGGTAGCTGAACATTATAGGGATCAGGAAGGAATCCTTCACTGCCCCCATGTGCATCTTTGTATAACTGGCTAGGTGCATAATAACTAGAACTAGTAGAAATTTTTCTGACTGAACTGTTTTCTGTCCGAAAATGCTGATTCAAAGAAATGGAAACATTTCTGTGGAAACGCCCCATTTCATCAAAAATTTGGACAGGAAATTATTGAAACATTGTTTCCACTTTATTGTTTCAACGTGTATGTTGCAATATAATGATACCACATAAAAGCCAAAAGGATAACGTCAGAATGAAAGGTTTTGACCTTCCCAAACTGAAATACCTCAAGGAGGTTACTTTGATGTTTCTGAAACAAAATATTTCAGAATTTTTGTTTCGTGATAAGTTTTGAAATGTTGATACTTTGTTCTGATTCAAGATGAAGGACAATTTTGAAATGCCAGAATTTCCAAGGAACTGAAAATCCAAGTTTCTTTCATTATAATTACAAACCCAACCCAACTTTCTCTGAAACATCATTGTTAGCTTGTGCTGGAGCAAGGAGAGCTGGTAAAATGTTTGCTGATGGAACACTTTTCCACTGGAAGATACTGAGTTGACAAAATCGAAAGTTTTCTCAGGAATGTATCAATTTCATCGAAATGTTGAAAGAAAATTATCAGAATGTTTTGTTTCCACTGTGTCATTTTGACTTTTATGGTATGACAACATAAAACATGAAATGATGGAGCCAAAACAAAATGTTTCAACCAGTTTTTTTCTCTGTTTTGGGAACAAAATTATTTCACAATTTCCATTTCAGGGTAACATTTGAAATGTCAACATTCGGTTTGGATTTGGGAAAGTATGAAATGCCAGGAATTCCCAGTGGAATGGAAATTCCATGTTTCAACCAGCTCGATTCATACCTACGGGCCCCACCGCCTTCCACTGGAACTGCATCTTTAGCTTGTGCTGGAAGGAAGAGACCGGATGTGATGGGCCACTGATCCTGGATTGCACAGCCGATATCTCTAATGCAACAGCTACATTCTTAAATTAAACCATTTTGCAACACTGCCTTCCAGCGCCTCAGGAATATTGATATGAAAATAGCAGGGGTAGCTCAAGACAGGCCGAGCTAAGGACTGTACGCCGACCAGGAGGCTAGGACCAATTCCCACTCTGTCTAAAACAGGGGTGGGCAAACTTTTTGGCCTGAGGGCAACATCTGGGTATGGAAATTATATGGTGGGCCCTGAATGCTCAAGAAATTGAGGGTGGGGTGCGGGAGGGGGTGAGGGCTCCAGCTGGGAGTGTGGGCTCTGGGGTGGGGCTGGGGATGAGGGGTTTGGGATGCAGAAGGGTGCTCCAGGAGATGAGGGGTTTGGAGGGCAGCAGGGGAGATCAGAGCTGGGGCAAGGGGTTGGGGCGCAAGGGGGATGGCTCAGGGGTGCAAACTCCTGGCGACGCTTACCTCAAGCAGCTCCCAGAAGCAGCGGCATGTCCCCCTGCCAGCTCCTACCCAGCAGTGCAGCCAGGCAGCTCTGCTGCATGCTGTCCCATCCATAGGTGCCGCCCCTGCAGCTCCCATTGGCTACAGTCCCCGGGCAATGGGAGCTGCAGGGGTGGCGCTTGGGGCGGGGGCAGTGTGCGGAGCAGAGCCTCCTGGCTGCCCCTACCCGTAGGAGCCAAAGAGGGGACACGCCACTTCTTCCAGGAGCTGTGTGGAGCAGCCCCCGATCCTGCTCCCTGGCTGGAGCGCCGGAGCAGGGCAAGACCCAGACCCTGCTCCCCAGCAGGAGCTCAAGGACTGGATTAAACCCAGCTCTCCTGAGTCCCAGCTCAGTGCCTGAACTGCAAGAACATCCGCTCCTCTTCCACAATCAACAGGAAGTTGTGAATGGTGACCCATCTGGCCCCCTCCCGACATGTCTGACTGACTGGCCTTCGCCGCCTCAGTAAATCTTTGTGCTCTCTGCTGCATAGGGGTTGGTGTGGCAGGAAGAGATCGTTTTGGGGGTTCGGATACATCACTTTCCTTTTATAACCTCTCACAGAGGGGAAAGCTCAGTGAAAGAGAACCAGAGAGGGGATTATTAGAGGCATCTCTGTCTGCTCAGCAGCAGGATTCTCACCAGCCTCCCCTTACCATGAAGGTGAAATTCTATGGGCTTTGTCAGCTGATCTCCAACTCTGTACTCCAGTCCTGAAATCTCTCCTAGTAAAATCCTTGGCAAGAGTACTGCAGCCCAAGCCCCTTCTCCAGGGAGAAATCTCACAGCTCTGCTTTTACCAGAATCCTCCGGGGGGGCACATTTCAGCCCCAGCGATGTCCTATCGCTGATCACAGCGCCAACCACCAGCCAATAGTCACAGGCGCTCTGTCTCTCAGCATTTCTGACGACAGAGCTTAGCTTTCCAGATCATTCATCAGCTGATACCAATTTGCCTGCTCATTGAGCCAGTTTTGCTTCTCCTCCGGACTCCCAAGTCAATCTCTCATTGATATTTAAACAGAGAAGACAGACAGACAATTTCCAAAAAGGTCGAGGGAGCGAGAATCAGCTCTGGAATGTCTCCCAAAGGGGGAACTCAAACAACTTGACTGAAATCACATCAGGGCTGTGACCAGCCCTGCATTTCCCGTGCAAATAGCTCAGCAGGGCTTCCACTGGGCTCCATGAGTGGAAATAGCGGTTCGGGGGGTGCTACAGCACCCCCTGGCTTGGAGCGGTTTCCATTATATACAGGGGATATAGTTTGCTTCAATGGCTCTCAGCACCCCCACTACACACGTTGTTCCAGCACCCCTGAGTGGAACAGCATGAGACAGTCCAGACCTAGAAAGTTCGCGCTTGCCCCAGAACCAGTCCCACCTCCCTTGCTAAGTAGGAAAGTTGTCTGGACAGAGGAGGATCGGTGCCAGCCCCGGCATAGCATGGAGTCCTTTGCAACCCACCATAGACTGGTTTTCTATTTCTCCAAGCAGGAGGGAGAGAGGAAGAGAAGCAGAGAGATGACAAGAGAGAGGAACGGAAGAGGGTGGGGAGATTAAAGCTTCGTGCCTCTAGCACCTTCCATGGCAACACAAGCTTTTCCTCATCGGCCTGGTGAGGGGAGCAGAAAGGACTCCACTTTCTGCCTGGAAGTGGCATGGATCCCGGTGACTCACCAGTCCAAGGCTAGCCCTGTTCGTCCCACACCAGGGCCGCACGCTGGAAGCAAAGAACAAAGGAAGCAAGCAGGAGTGTGTGTGGAGGGGTGGCGGGGAGCCTAAGAACAGCAAGCACCCCGGCCCTTCCAGCTCCCCACTCCCACCCAGCAGCATTTTACACCCACATGGAGGCTGCTCTGTCTCTCCCCAGCAGCTATCAGGGATTGCACTCCAAGGTGATTGCTCACGCTGATTCTCCATCCCTTCCCCGGCCCTCCCGTGTTTTGTTCCCATTAATTATAGCCTAAACATAGCCATTAGGAACAGGGTCAAGGAAGGGAAAGAAGCCCCATTTTCCCTGAGTGACATGGATTTTAATGGGCACTGCTTCATGGGTGCACGCAGGGAGAGCCAGGCCTGTAATTTATTGACAATTTCTATCTTAATACGTCTTGACTTTTAAAAGGCGGCATCTTGGCGGCGCTTCTCTGTGGCGCACGGCAATCAGAGCCAGGGTTGTTGCTGACAATATCTGGGAGGTGCGTTACTTTTCAGGGTGAAATGGCGAGAGAGAGAGAGAGACAGACCAAAAAAAAAAAAAAAACACGAAGCGAGGAAGGGAAACCAGCTGTGTAATGACCCACATTGTAAAGTGCTGCCTGTAACACACCAGTGCTATTAGGTGGCCACGCTAAATGTGCTGAACGAGCATTTGGGGGTGGGGGGGCCATGTTAAGAGCCACCCAGAGACGGCGCCACTCCAAGCTGACCTTTCCCGGCTCCCGTGTATAAACATCTTCAATAAAGAAAGAGACGCTTCACTCCTGCTTCCAGAGAGCCGAGGAGGGGGTCGGAGAAGGCTCCTGCAGGGAATAGGGCGGGTTTGGAGAGGGGGTGATGGAGGGGTTCGGAGAAGCATCTAAGGTTGTGCACATGTGTGTGAGAGAGAGACTGAGTGTGACTATGAGAAAGACATGCATGCATGAAAACCAGCATATGTGTGTGTGTGTGTGTGTGTGTGTGTGTGTGTGTAGGGAGATGACTCTGTGTGTGTGTATGTGTGTGTGTACACACGTGCTGAGGTGACAGAGAGAGTGTGTATACACACAGAGGAGTGTCATTATCACTGGCAATCTGGTGTGTGTGTGTGTGATGAGTTCCAGATTGGCCCTGTGTGCCAGTGACAGAGAGTGTCACTGTCAGTGAGTGTGTGTTTGTGTAAAGTGTGTAATGACGCAAGTGCTCTGCTGTGAGCGCTAGGAGAAGGATCCCACTTCAATCAGCTTGTTGTTTTCAGGCTCTTTTTACAGAAAGAAGACGACTGATTCTCCAAGGTTGCCAGGTGACTCTGTTGCACAAGAAAACCTCCCCATCCCCCGCAGTAGTGTTAAAAATCAACCTACAGCAACAAGATTCCCTTGGAGAGGATTGTGATGCTGGAAGGTGTTAACGGCTGCCATCAATCACAGACCTGGATAAAGTCAATAGGTGCACTAAGCACCCTTCTTTCAGGCTTAATGAAAAGAGCAATTACGCCTGTTCAAGTAATGAGAGCTGGAAAGAATGAGAAGCTATTGCCCAAGGCACTGGGCTGCCTGGCAAAACCTGAGCAGAGTTAAGCAGCCTGGGCCCTGGGATTTCCAGGGGATTGGTTGCAAATGCAGGGACTAGGGGGATTGTTTGGCAAGCTGTGACTGGGCGTGCATGAGAAGCAGAAAGCGAGAGATGCAGGGGTGAGTGTGGCCCTGGGAGGAGCTGAGAGATGGGGCTTCTTTTCGACGCAGAACTTGCTGGAGAGGCAGACTCAGATTTCTGAGCAAGGAAACTGCCTGTTGTTGTTTGTTCCTACTGTGTTTGGGGAAGCAGGACTTTGTGTGTGTTCTTGGTAAACAAACAGGATTGCACCAAAGAAACACCTCCCTCTAGCATCAGTTTCTCCTCCGAAGGGAAACCACCCTGAAGAGAGGCTACCCACTGGGGCCAAAGAGGTGGCAGGGCTTTGGGAGGGGCACAGGGGAGGAGGGAGGAGTTCCCAGAAAGCTGGGAAGCATGTGGGCGATGGAGGAGAGAGCAAAGTCCTTTTCCAGTCCATGACACTTTGGCAAGTACATGACAATTGACTCTGCATTGCTCCTTTAAGCTCCCGAGTCCTCCGCTGTATCTCTGGGGGCGCTGTTGGGCTGGAGAACAGATTGCTCATTCCTGAAGCAGAATTCGCACCTGTGGCATTCGGTGCAGCCAGCAGGGTGGGGATGGGGGCATTTCCCCAGTGGCCCCCACCCCTCCCCGCAGCTCAGACCATTCTACCAGACGTGTTGACTTTCCACAGGACCCTTGGGGCATCTGTCCAGCTAAGGCCAGAGCAGTCTGCTCCCACAGAGCAAGGCAAGAGAGAGACAGAGAAGACAAAGGTGGGACAAGGAGGAGAGAGAGAAAGGAGAAGGAGGAGAGAAAAGGAAAGAGAGACAGACAGACACACAGTTCCGCTGCCCAAAAAGGCAACAGAGATTCCCTTACCCGCATCCATGGACAAAGAACAAGCAACTCCCAGCCAGGGCACCCTCGACAACACACCATCTCTCTAGAGCACCCATCACCCCGTGGCATACATACCACACAGCCCGTGGAGTCCACTTTGCGGTCCGACACACACTTGAAGTTACGGGTGCAGCCACCGTTGTTGCGTGAGCAGTCTCGGACCGGCCCAAAGGAAGAGAGCAGGTCATTGATGGTTTCGAAGTAGGTGGACAACATCGCTTCTTCCCTTGGAGAGAAAAGGCACTGTTAGAACTGGAGACCGAGCAGACCCTACAGGTGGCCAAAGGGGGATAACGAGATGGAACGTTTTACATGAAATATTTATGTGAAATATGCTCTGTCATTGAAGCTACACTGTTTCATTGGCCTAGTTACGGCCCTCTGTACAGGGGTGAATTCCACCCAATGAACATAATTCCTACCCACCACACAGGGCTTCTGCTTCCAATGCTACAGTGACTGGTTGGGTTGTTTGCGGCGTCCAGTAACCCATTTTAGGGGGAAGACAAGAGGGTGGGATTTCAAACGTGCTGAAAGGCCAGATTTTCAGAGATATTTAGGCCTCTAAATATTCAGATAACCACCTAGCTGGATTTTCAGAAGTACCTAGATGCCTAAAATGCTTTTGAAAACCTCACTAGGCACTTGTCTGCATCTTTAGGTGCTTAAATACCTTTGAAAAACTGGTCCTAAGTGACTTAGGAACACAAGTCCCACTGACTTTCAATGGTCACTAAGGCACTTTTGAAACTCTCACCTCTTAGAGCAGGGGTGCGCAAACTTTTTTGGCCTGAGGGCCGCATCTGGTTTCGTAAGTTGTATGGAGGGCCAATTAGGGGAGGGGGTCGTGGCCCAGCCCCCACCTCCTATCTCCCCCCCCCCCCAGGACTCCTGCCCCATCCAACCCCTTCTGTTCCCTGACAGCCCCCCCCGGGACTCCTGCCCAATCCACACACCCTCGCTCCCTGTCCCCTGACTGCCCCCGGACCTCCGCCACCGCATCCAACACCTCATCTCATTCCTGACGCCCCTCCCAGGACCCCTGCCCCATCCAACCACCTCTTCTGCCCCTGACTGCCCCCTACCGCCCCATCCAACCCCCATCCTTCCTGACTGCCCTCCCGGGACCCCTGCCCTCATTCAACCCCCTGTTTCCCCCCAACCTCCCTGACCCCTATTCACACCCCCGCCCCTGGACCACCACCCCGAACTCCCCTGCCCTCTATCACACCCCCCTGCTCCCTTATCACACTGCCTGGAGCACCAGTGGCTGGCGGTGCTACAGCCGCGCCGCCCGGCTAGAGCCGGGCCATGCTTCCGCAACCACCACGCAGCCCAGAGACCGGGCCAGGCCGGGCTCTGCAGCTGCGCTGCCCCCGGAGCTCACAGCCCCACCGCCCAGAGCACAGCGCCGGCGGCACGGCGAGCTGAGGCTGCGGGCGAGGGGGAACAGCGGGGCAAGGGCCAGGGCGAGCCTCTGGGGCCAGGAGCTCAGGGGCCGGGCAGGACGGTCTCGCGGTCGCAGGCCAGATGTGGCCCATGGGCTGTAGTTTGCCCACCTCTGGCTTAGAGCCACATCAACAGTCCATTTTGCAGGAAGCAAAGATTTCAGGGCTGAATGTGTTCTTCCAATTCGATTCCTGTCAGAGGGGGTTGAGAGCACTAAGCACTTACAGGGTGTTTTTCTTCTTCAAAGTGTTCTCCAAATATTAACTCATCCCCGTAACACCCTAGGGGAAGTAGAGATAATCACGCTGCTTTTCTGACGGGACACTGAGGCACAGGGAGGTGAAGTGCCTTGCCCTAGGTCACAGAGTCACTGCCATTGTTATTTCCTGCCCATGTTTCATACATCTCTTGGGTCTCTTTGTATTAGGGCTGGTCGACACTGGGTCCTGAATCAGCAAAGCTATGTCCCTCAGGGTTATGAAAGTCACCCCCCTACGAGACAAGGCTATGCTGACCTTACCCCCAGAGTAGAGAGCACTGGGTCGATGGAAGATTTTTTCTCCTGACGTAGCTATTGCCTCTTGGGGAGAACCCCTCCTGCTGCGGCAGTGAGGCCAGGTCTACACTAGGAAATCAGGTCAGTATAACCAGATCACCAAGGGGTGTGAAAAATCTACACCTCTGAGCGACGCAGTTAAACCAACCTAACCCCTGGTGTGGACAGCACTTGGTCGACGGGAGAATCTAGCTACCACCTCACGGGGAGGTGGATTGTCTATATCAACGAGAGAAGCCCTCCCATCGGTGTAGGGACCATCTTCACTGAAGCCCTACAGCTGAATCATTTTAAGTTCAGACTAGCCCTGAGTGTCTACACTGTAGCGTTTTCAGTGTAGACATAGTGTTAATGCACCGTCATCACTAGGATTTACAATTCCTCACACGTGTGTGTCTGGGTGTAGGGAGAGAAAGAGGATGAGACGTCTCACAGCTCTAGTGCAGCTGGGATTCCAGGGTCAGATCCTCAGCTGGTGTAAACCACCATAGCCCCAATGACTGGAGGCGGAACAGGTGTGCAAAGCCAAGATGGCCCTTCTATCGCGTTGTGCTTGCACCAGAGCGATGAGGACGGAGGGCAAGCTGGGAGTTGGGGAGGGGGAATCAATTCTCTCTTTTAATTAAATCTAGAAACACCAAATGAAAGAGGCTTTTGTGACTCTTGTACGGCCGGTGATTTCTGCTGGCAGCGATTAGGGGAGGGGGGAGGGGAACCTCGCTCTCTGAAATTACGCCTGGTGTAATGGATCATCGCTGACAAAACAGGGGCAGCGGCTGATGAGCCTGAATGAGCCATTACATGTATTAAAATATTAACCTCCTCGGAAGCAGGGGCGGGAGGCAGAGAGATGGAGGGAAGCGTTTAAATGTCACCTCTGAGACGAGTGGGGTAACAGCACCTTCTCCAGACAGGCTGTTGGGCTCCGGACGGACTGATTCTTCATAAATGTTTGTTAAGTTGGCGGAACATTGCTACAACACGAAGGCCTGACAGGAGGACATGGCGCACCGAGGAAAGGACGGGCGGCGAGCTCAGAGGGAGCTGGGAGCAAATTCTGGTTTTGCTGCATCTGAGAGGGGCTGCTCAGCTCTCCGGAGACAAACTCTGCGCTCCACAGACATGGACACGCTCAGCTTTCCTTTTGTAATGTTGGGGTGGATTTCAGCGCCGCAATATTTAATTAAAACGCTCACACAACAAGACAGGGTCAGACGGTGTCGCAGGCAGTGGGTGATTTTCTACACAGAGAGCTCTGCCTCTGGCACATCAGTCCCGAGCTGCAGCCCCCTGCTATTCCAGTCCTAGGACTCCCACCCACCCTGCCAATGCCCCTCAGTCCTGAGCTGCAGCCCCCTGCTATTTCAGTCCTAGGATCCCCACCCACTCTGCCAATGCCCCTCAATCCCGACCTGCAGCCCCCCTGCTATTTCAGTCCTGGGACCCTCACCCACCCTGCCAATGCCCCTCAATCCCAACCTGCAGCCCCTGCTATTTCAGTCCTGGGACCCTCACCCAGCTCTGCCAATGCCCCTCAATTCCAACCTGCAGCCCCCTGATATTCCAGTCCTAGGACCCCCACCCACCCTGCCAATGCCCCTCAATCCCAACCTGCAGCCCCCTGATATTCCAGTCCTGGGACCCCCACCCACCCTGCCAACACCCCTCAATCCCGACCTGCAGCCCCCCTGCTATTCCAGTCCCCTCCCCACCCAGATCTTCCAATGTTTCCTTAGCCTCGCTCTACAGCGCCTCCTGCTGTTCCAGATCGGGGCTCCGCACAACCTTTGCCAATTCACCTTCTTTCTGCCCTAATGCCCCACCATCATCCCAGCCCTTGGTTGCTCCAGTAGTTCTGCAAACATACCCCATTGCTGACCCACAGCACCCCCTGCTGTTGTAAGGCCAGACGTTTTCACAGTTCTGTCAATGCACCTGCAGCCTTTGTCACCAAATGCCTAATCTGGCTGAGCTCCACTGCCCAGCCCTCCCCCCACAATCACGCACGTCCATGCGTCTCTGCACTGACCTGGGAGCCTGTTACTAGGCGTGTCCCGGACAGATACTGCACAGTGCACATTGGAAGATGGAAAAGCCCTTGACTGACACCGCCAACCCCATTTCTTCTGCGGGTCATTAGATGGGGCCCCAGGCTCAGAATCCTTAATCTTATTCCTGGCTCGAACCTGGACTCACTGAGTGACCTTGGGCAAGTCAATTAAACTCTCTGAGCCCCAGTCAATCACAGAGGGAAGGTGGTGGCTAACGGTGCTCAGCCACCGTGGAGAGCAGCAGGTACAAAGCCACTATCTAAATGCTAAGCATGCCGGGGAGGTGAGCTGCTCGTGCTCTGACATGCTGTACCACTCAACCTCTTCATCAAAATTTCACTCACCCCACCAGCTCTGCTGTTAGGTCTAGGAACAGTGCAAATGTTAAATGTCGGTGGTAATGCACCAAAGGGTATTAACCAAAAGACAAATCCAATCGGTTGCTTTATGGGCAATTCAACAAGACGTCTCCTGTCTGGCTGAGGTTTAGATCAAAGGCTTCTTTCTCCCGCTCCTGGCCTATGGCTGGTTTCTGGCGAACTGACACCTCGCCCAGAACTCATTTCACCCTGTCAGTCTGAGCCAGATGCTTGGATTTACACTGGAAATAAGCGCAGAGAACAGATTCTGACATGTCCCATTGCTAATACATGCCCTTTAAGGTCTGTGTCACTCAGGGAGAGATGCTAATGCTCAAGTCAAGATGGAGAGCAAGAGCTGTGCCTGATCTGGGATGTTTAGCAGCATGGGCAGAGAGGGGAGGGAACAGCCCCTCTCTGAGCATCTGGACAGGAAATGCAGCTTCTACATCAGGAAGGTTTCAGCAAGAACCTTTTCTCCTTCCCAAAGACAGGCACTGCAGCACCCCCTGAGCCAGAGGCATATTTATTTCTGCATAAACACCTGAAATCCAGGCTACCTGGTCACCTTTCATCCAGGAGAGCTCAAGCAGCCACTGCAAACTGAATCTCTGACTGCTGCGCTTCATGCCACCATGATGTCCGGATGCCCAAGTGTATGCACTGATCCTTGTGCCTGTCTGCTTCCAGCACTTAGGGTTCTATGCTCCCAAGGGAACAAAACACATCTGTTCCCATACAGCTCTGTTTGTGTCCCCTTGTTAACCACTGCACTGCCAGCCTCTCCCCCCGACTGCTGCGGTGGCTACATTCCACTGACGGCCAGGTGAAAATCTGGGGTTGCCACATCAGATCACTACACCAGGCCATCACGTCTCATCTCCTGCTTCTGATGAGCGACAACACCCATGGTTCAGAGGACAGTGGAAGGAAGATGGGAGGCAGGGAGAGTCTAGCCAACTGTGTATAGCTGTACATTAGGGGAAATAATCCCTCCTTACCTCAGATCAGATAAGCTGCAGCAGCAGCATGGGACTGGATTATCCTTGATGCTTGAGTCTGACTCCCTGCAGCAGTGAGTTGCACAGTTTACCTTGAAAAATTTTTCTCTTCTTTGTTCTACATTTGCTGTTAATTTCACTGAGTGACCCCGTGATCTCTCATAATAGGAAAGGATACTAAAGAGGGACTCCTCAGTCTGCACTCTGCTGTTCTGTATCTCAGAAACATCAAGTAAGTGCCCTCTGACTCCTCTCTGGCCCAGACGAAATAACCCTAGTTTATGCAATCTCTCATGTATGTCAATTTCTGCCTGGGCCTTAACCATCCACTGCAACGCCATGCCCGTACCATATCCCAGCTCCCAGAATGCTACACCTATGTCGAGAATTCTGCGTGCGATGTGGGTCAGAAATATCTGATACACGGAGCAAATTTTGGATCCCAATGCGAAGAACATTTCAGAGTTTGCGAGCAAATTTCTGCTTCCTGAGACCTCTCCCCACCACAAAAGTCCTACATTTAAATGAAATGCACTTGCCTCGCTGCCAGCCCTGCAATACAAGGCTCTCTGACTATTTATATGGCAATACATTCTTTGCATGATACCCAGAGACACTTGTTTTTGTCCACGCTTCACAATGGTTCCTGAGTCAGAGCGCAGCTTCCATTGTTCCCCTGGCAGCGTGCCATCTCCCACTGCCTGCACTTGCTTTGACTACTCATTTGTAAATACTCTTCTCTTCTCCTTCCCCACCGCGCCGCATCCTCCTCCCTCGCCCCGTCATTAATAAAACAGCATCAGTGACAAATACTGCTGGGGGTTACTTATTCATGAAATATCAGTGCCAAGCAATTCTAAAAGGCCCCAAAGCACTCAGCCCAGAACCAGCTCATCACGCCAGTCTCCTGAGCTTCACAACAAGCCTTTCTCCTGGGCTGACTCTGGGAGGGGATTGCTGGGGGTGAGCCCCCTCAGCTGCCCTCTCCTCTGTACCTGCTCTGTCCCTAAGCTAACCGCTGGTGAGACCCTGATACATCCCCGGCATCAGCTGCCCTCTGGTCTACCCACAGCAGTGGAGAGGTGCATCAAGCTACAGCTTTGCTGCTCACGAGTCCCAGAGGCAGCGAATGCTGAGTGGAGATGGGGTCGCTGCATGCTCTGTGAACTTCAGCATCCCCCCCTTTCTGTGTAGGGAACTGCACCCCCCGCCCCCATACGCTAGACAGCAAAGGAAAGGCCCAAGCAGAGAGGGCGACATCTTCAGCCCCAAACACAGAGCTGTCTTCTCTTTAGCCCACCAAGATCGGCTATCCCCACAGGGGGGGCTCCCCACCCCAGCCATACCTAGAAAGGGTGCTCCCCACCCTGACCAGACCCAGAGAGGATGCTCTCCACCGTCCATCCCCCCAACCCTTCACCAGCAGAGAGGGGGCCCTCTGCTGCCCAGCCCCATGCCGCTCCCACACCCACTGAGAGGAGTTGCCTTCCACTGTTCCCTTTTTGGATACAAGGCACCTCTTTGCTGACCCCCCACCCCAACAGGGAAAGGCCCATGGGACACGACCTTTATCCGCTGCTGTGGTTTGCCTTCTAAGGAGCTGCTTGGTAGAATCCCCAGCATGGAACTGGCAGATCCACGGGATGACAGGAAGCAGCCAGGCTGTCTGGTAGAGGTGGAAATTAACCAGGCTGACCCAGGGCAGCAGTTGAGTTGGCTGGAAAGGAGCAGCTGGGATGAACCACGCCCTGGGGTAATAACTTCCACACCAGCTTAATGCACCCAGCTGACATGGCGTTCTGGCCCTGCCCCCTGCCTCAGCCCTGTGCACAGTCCATGAATGCCGGCGGTGCCATTCCTACAACTGGGGCAGGGAGGTGGCAACCATTGTGGGCAGGAGGCAGAACTGCACAGGTGCCAGCAGTCTGTGAGCTGGGTATCCATTCAGAACTCCAAAGCCAATGCACACTGATGGCTATGGCAGGTATGCACAAAGATTAGGTGTAGCAGGTGACAATCCTGCAGTGATTACGGCCAAGCATCACGTGGTTTGATAGGCCTCCATTTCTGGGTGCCCATTTGAGATGACTTAAAGGGGCCTGATTTTCAGAACGCGCTGCGCATCTACCCTCCGAAAAGCAGACCTCTCGAAGGTATCGCAACACGAGTGCCTTACTTCAGCCACTCCGTCACTTTCCGCTTTCAAAAATAGAATGTGAACATGTAATTAAAGACTGTCTGACACCGCAGTCGCCTAATTACGCATACGCCAGTGGGCCTAATTACAGTGGCACAGGCAACCTTAACTGTGGAATTTCCTAACGTTTATATATCACCCCCTCTCCCATACAGATCCAATATTGTCAAAGCTGCCGAGGGGAGGCTGCCTCCCCAATTCCCATAGATTTTAGTAGGCATCCAAATATCTTAGGTGGTTTAAAAAATGTCAGCCACACAGGTCAGATCCTAAGTTGAGGAAAATCAGTGTACCCCATTGACTTTGGACAATTAACTTCAATGCAAGTTGGCAGGATTACCCCAGCTGGTTCATATGAATTTTCCTTAGTACTGTCATGTCTTATGATAGTAGGCCTTATAAGCCTCAATATGGCAAAATTAGATAGATAGATAGATCGACAGATAGATAGATAGATATAACCATGGTTCAAACTGTGACAGGTTCCCTACAAGTCTGTAGTAATATACTAGATATTCAATAAATCCAGCGCTGCATTGGCAGCATTTAGAAGCTTATCCTGGTAACCAGAAACTTAATTAAAATAGGAAAAAAAAGCCCAGAGTCTTTACGAGACATCAAATTGGGGATCCCAGGATCTAGGGGTGAAACTGATGTTTGTTTAGTTATCTGGGACTGATCCTTTGATACTCTGCATAAGGAATTCCCATCAGGCCAGTGGCCTCTTTCATGGTAAAGTACCAAATACACTGAAGAGGAGAGAGCTCAGTGACATCACATGCAAGGGGCAGGGCCAAATCAGTGATGTCCTATAAAGCTAAGCAAGCCAACCGTTATTTTTTTTTCTTTGCCTTAGCAAAGAATCATGATCCCCTCTTCAACGCTGAACAAGCGAAGTGCAAGTAAGATGTCCTAGCTATACACTGACACATGCCTGGTCTCCTAGGCAACCTTTGCTAGAGGAGATTTAGGAAGAGGCACATGAGCACTAATATAGATGATAAACCACATTCAATAAGAGTCTTGTGATTTGCATGTCTCAGTTCCCAGTTCACTGCAGCTATCATGGCGCATAATTATTCTCAGATTCAGTACATTCGATTTCATGGGTGGCAGCACCTTTTTTAAAAAAGTTTGTGCATTTCCAGAAACCAGTGGCTTGATAATAAAACATGGAACACTTGGTTCAGAGCACAGTAAATTCTGGCTTTTGTCGGGGCGATAAGCGAGGGTTAACCACATCAGAGGATGAAGGTCTAGAACATAGAGATGGGATTTCAGAGACCGGTCTCTATCCCTGCTCACATCCTAGAACACACTCATCCACAGAGATCATTGACACTTTCTCCAGACGGCTCCAGAGCACTGGCAAACTGGGAGTGAGGGTGGAGCAAACCTTGGTTTTCTTGGTACAAAATGGGTCGAGTTTAACCCAGATCCCAATGGATGGTTGGGACCACAAGGCACATATTTAGGGCTTGATTCTCATTTAAATTAATGCTTCTTTATACCACTCTGGAAATGTAAAGTGGCCATAAGTTACTCACATGCTGAGAACTCAATCCTACCACAATTAAATAGGTGCGTATCCTTGCTGCTCACCCATGTGTGTTTGAGGAACTTATTTGGTTTAGCACTTGCAGAATCAGAGGCTTAGAAAATCTACTCTTTAGGGTTGGAGACACATCTTCTTCTGTGTTTGGAAAGTGCCTACCATGTGTTGAGTGCTATCAAAATCTGATGAGATTCAACAAGGACAACTGCAGAGTCCTGCACTTAGGACAGAAGAATCCCATGCACTGCTACAGACTAGGGACCGAGAGGCTAGGAAGCAGTTCTGCAGAAAAGGACCTAGGGGTTCCGTGGACGAGAAGCTGGATATGAGTCAGCAGTGTGCCCTTATTGCCAAGAAGGCTAACGGCATTTTGGGTGGTTAAATAGGAGAATTGCCAGCAGATTGGGAGACATGATCATTCCTCTCTATTTGGCATTGGTGAGGCCTCATCTGGAGTACTGTGTCCAGTTTTGGGCCCCACACTACAAGAAGGATGTGAAAAAAATTGGAAAGAGTCCAGCGGAGGGCAACAAAAATGATTAGGGGGCTGGAGCACATGACTTATGAGGAGAGGCTGAGGGAACTGGGCTTATTTAGTGTGCAGAAGAGAAGAATAAGGGCGGATTTGATAGTTGCTTTCAACTATCTGAAAGGGGGTTCCAAAGAGGATGGATCTAGACTGTTTTCAGTGGTAGCAGATGACAGAACAAGGAGTAACGATCTCAAGTTGCAGTGGCGGAGGTTTAGATTGGATATTAGGGGGAAAAAATCACTGGGAGGGTGGTGAAGCACTGGAATGGGTTACCTAGGGAGGTGGTGGAATCTCCTTCCTTAGAGGTTTTTAAAGTCAAGTTTGACAAAGCCCTGGCTGGGATGATTTAGTTGGGGATTGGTCCTGCTTTGAGCAGGGGGTTGGACTAGATACCTCCTGAGGTCCCTTCCAACCCTGATAGTCTATGATTCTATGACAGGGGTGGGCAAACTTTTTGGCTTGAGGGCCACATCGGGTTTCCAAAATTGTATGGAGATCTGGTTAGGGGAGGCTGTGTTTCCCCAAACAGCCAGGCGTGGCCCGGTCCCCACCTCCTATCCGACCTCCCAGCTTCTCGCCCCCTGACGGCTCCCACGGGACTCCTGCCCCATCCAACCCCCCTGTTCCCTGTCCCCTGAGGGCCCCCCCAGGACTCCTGCCCCATCCACTACCCCCTACTCCCTGTCTCCTAACCACCCCCAGACACCCCAACCCTGACTGCCTCCTGCTGCCCCATCCAACCCCCCATCTCATTCCTGACTGCCCCCCCGGGACCCCTGCCGCATCCAACCATCCAACCCCCTGTTCCCCACACTCTGACTGCCCCGACCCCTATCCACACCACCACCCCCTGACCACCACCCCCAAACTCCCCTGCCCTCTATCCAACCCCCCTGCTCCCTGCCCCCCTCACCGCGCAGCACAGAGCACCGGTGGCTGGCGGCATTACAGCCGCACCACCCAGAGCACCGGGTCAGGCCACGGCTCTGCAACTGTGCTGCCCAGCCACCCAAAGCATTGTGGTGCAGAGTGCTGAGGCTGTGGGGGTGGGGGGACAGCAAGGGAGGGGTGGGGGGTGGCCTCCCCGGCAGGGAGCTCAGGGGCCGGGCAGGAGGGTCCCATGGGCTGGGTGTGGCCTGCAGGCCCTAGTTTGCCCACCTCTGTTCTATGATCACAATCTAAATGTTGATTAATGTTAATAAGAATTATTCCCTACCCACCCAGACAGAGCAGCTCAAAATCAAGTATTCCCGGCGCTCATAATTTTATCACATCTTGCATACTTGTTTTCCTTCAAGCTGCAGCTTCTGGAGTCATGTGATTATGTGAGAATCTCGGCTTTCATTTTTTTTTCCTCCCAGTATGTTTCCACTCCTCATGGTTGCAGAGAAAAACTGGAAAATGTGACCCTCTAAATGCTCAAAAACCAGAAAGCAAATAAAAAGACTTCCAAAATTATTATTGTTTTAAATCTTATGATTTTGGAGGTACCTGGCTTGTGATTTTTGAACACCTGGGGGTGGTGCACTGACTAGGCTACATATGCTGAGTAGTGAAAGGAACAGCTTGGAGCAGTGAGATACCTGTTCACCTAAACCACAATGATCACTTAGGAAAACTTGCAGGAAAGGTTATCTGTAGCTGCAAAATATTAATAATTTAAATCATTAATATGAGAAAAAAAAGATGTGTCCATTCAACAAATAACTGGCAGCAGTAATATTTAGTTACTGATGGTAATTGAACACTAATTAACTCATTTACTGAGTTACGTATTTACCCAATTTAAAAAAAGAAAAAGAAAAAAAAATCCTCTCCCTCTATAATGGCAGAGGTTTATATGCAATTTGAAGCAATGCATAATTTTAAAAAAATGTAAATGAAAATTACTAAGTGATTTCTCTTTGCTTATTAATATTTTTATTAGTATCAAATTTGCCAAGCAATTCCTCCCACCATCCGTCCTCTCAAAATGTTAATTTTAAGTTCAAACTAAATCTTAGTAAGTAGCATAATTGTTTTGCTTGGACTCAGTAATTAAAATGCACTGTGTAATTTTCTCTCCCCTGAAGCCTGTGAACCAGGCACTCCGATAACATGCCGATGAGTGGGTTATAAAAAAATATATCAAAATTAGTTGTCTGTGCTACTCTGTGACATAGGAGGACATGTTGAATCCAGGGTAAATGGGTGTGGTTCATGACAGTGGCAAGATTTCGATCCAAAACCCACCGACAACAGTCTTCCAACATATCAAAGGTTGTTATAGAGAGGACAGTGATCAATTGTTCTCCATGTCCGCCGAGGGGAGGACAAGAAGGAATCAGCTCAATTCACAGCTAGGGAGATTTAGGTTAGATATTAGGGAAAACTTTCTGTCAAAAGTAGTTAAGCACTGCTCCTAGGGAGGCTGTGGAATCTCCATCACTGGAGGTTTTTAAGACCAAGTTAGACGAAACACCTAGCAAGGATGGTCTAGGAGGTTTACTTCATCCTGCGTCAGTGAGGGGGACAGCACAGATGATCTCTCAAGGTCCTGGCCAACCCTCCATTTCTATGATTCTATGGCCTGGTCTACACTGAAAACTTACATTGGCATAGCTGTGTACATCTCCCAGGGGTGTGAAAAATCCACGCTCCCAAGGAAAGTAGCTATGAGAATCTAACCTGCAGCATAGACAGTGCTAGATTGATGGAAGAATTAGTCTGTTGACCTACCTACCACCTCTCAGGAGAACCCCTCCTGTGGCTGTAGTGTCCACACTGAAGCGCTGCAGCGTATTAAGTGTATGTCTCAAGCTATGTCTACACTACAATTAGACACCCATCCCTGGCCTGTGCCAGCTGACTCGGACTTGCTGGGCTTTGGTTTAGGTGGTGTAGATGGTCAGACTTGGGCTGGAAACTGGGCTCTAGGACCCTGATAGGTGGGAAGGTCCCAGAGAGCCTGAACCCAATTAAACAGTCCCTCCCTTAGCCTGAGCCCCACAAGCCCAAGGCAGCTGGCACGGGCCAGCTTTGGTATCTAGTTGCAGTGTAGACATACCCACAGATGGTGTAAAACCCCCTGTTAAACCTCAACGGGCTTTGGAAAAGGCTCCAAAGGAAGAAACCAACTCCCATCAATTAAAACAAAACTGCCGCACTGAACTGTGCTGGTGTCTCACCACAATGTACTTTCTTGTATCCTGAATGACGGGGGGAAAGGAGCTGAACTCTGGGTAAAATGGGCTTCCACCCCAAGTTGGGCTATTGAGGGCGAGGGGAAGCAGAGAGTGTTGCAATGATTCATAAGAAGCCCAGACTCTGGCCCAAGACTCTCACATAGTGACTGGTGAGAGGAACAGTCACGTATGGAGGCTGCTCTGTGCCTGGTGTGTGATCACTTCAGAGCCCCCACACAAGGAAAGCCAGGTGACTAGGCAGGGACAAACTTCCTGCAGGGAGAGGAGGAAAGAGAGGTGCCAGCTCCCTCCCGGTTGCTGTTCATCTCCCCTGTGGCCAGTCTCTACACGTCGATCTGGTTCTTTATCTACCCACATTGAAACCCGTCAAGAACCCAATTTACCAGAGACTCTCAGAACTGAAAGAAAACTCTACCCCTGCTCCCCTCCTCGCTCCTACTCAGGCAAGTCAGAAGCCCAAATCCGAGGTGGCTGGTGAATGTCGGACATCCAAAATCAATTCATAGTCAACTCAGATTCCCAGCCAGACCAACCCTGGGGTTCTCGGAAGTACGTAAGGAACACACCTGCAGCTCTACAAACCTAGGGATATATCGGGTAACATCTCACACTATGGGGATGAGGGTGATATAAGAACCTATACAGAATTACACACACAAAACTATGGTTAAAAGAACAGTATTAAAGCTGCAAAGCCCTAGCGCTCCAAAGTTAAGAAATGCCAGAATTGAACTGAGCCATGGCACGTTAATTCACCCCCTTGTGCGTCTGCATTATGATACAGTCTTTAATGACAAGAGCACCTACTTGTTCTCCCACAGGTATATTCAGTGCACACGATGGATGGTGCTCTGTTTGGACCAGATATTTAACGCTCCTACAGATGTACATAGGAGCCTAATGGGATTTTTAAAAAAGCACCTAAGTGCCTAACTCCGATTGAAAGGAACTGGGGTCTAAAATTGCTCCACATGACTCCCAGTCTCCTTGCCCAACCACTCCCAGTCATAACTTCTCTCCTCCCTCCAATTCCCTTCTGACCAAACTCCTTGCCCCAGTCCTTGCCTTTCCCTCCCACCCCAGGTCTGGCTCTTGTGCCCTCTGCATTCAAATCCGGCCCCTTCCATCTCCATGCTGCTTGGGTGCCCGCGGAGGGGGGTCATTGAGAGCACAGGAGAAACAGGGGCTTCCTTGATCTCGGATCTGATGCCAAGCCCCACTCCAGCCCAAAGCAGTCGGGAGCAGCCTTTACAGGGACACTCCGGCTTCATCCTGTACTGGAGCAGGCTCCATCATTCTGTGGGGATGGTGCGCACGCAGTCTGGTGAGCATGAGGCACGACGAGGGCATGGAGTATGCTCAGTGAGGATGGAATCGTTGGAGATTTTTGTCGCTAGAATAGAAGTCTCTATTGAGCATGTGCAAACTGCAATTTTTCAGAGGCTTATAACTTAGCCAAATGTAGGCTGGTTTTCATGGGCACAGCAAAAGACACATCCCTGTGCCAAATGTCAAGGCCCTGTTCTAAAGCACGGGGGGCACTAAAGCTGTTCCAAAAAGAGGCCACCGGAATTGTTCAACGTGGCCAATGCAACGTTTTCCTCTAGCCTTGTTCTTGCAAATGGCTGAACTGCTTTGGCTGAAATTTTCCTAAAAGGTTTAGCTTGAGGCAGACACCTGGCATGGAAAATTTCAGAACAGTCAAAGTTTGGCAGAGTTATAAGCAAGTAAAAATAGGATTTTATAATGGGAGGTATCAGGCAACCTTAATAGTAGATTGTGCTTCTAGCCCTGCCTACAATCAAACGGAAGAGAAGAGAACAGAACCAATTATTCAGGGGACTGATTCTATTTCTATTGTAGTTCAAAATGGCAAAAGCTCACATCAGCTTCACCGGTATAGGATAAGATCCTCAGGCAACACGCATCTCACATGTATCCATTCTGAACAAGGCCATAATTAAACAGGTGGGACATGGAAGGGAGTTGATCATCCAATCACCCTTTTCTTTTCTGGCCTCTCAAAATAATTAGCATCCAGCAAACCCAACATGTAAGGTCACTGTTCATTCATCACCCCCCAAAAAAACAGCTGGTGATTCATTTGTCACAAGCTAATGACCTGCATTCCCCCCTGCAGAAGGCTCTCTGGACTTTCTGTCTGCCTTCCCTCCAGCCCCAATTTACTATTCAGTGAAGGTTGGCAGGAATAAGAATTAAATATTCTCCTGCTACTTTGCATATGACCCTGCTGTGGATTAATGTGTAGTTTGCGCACACAGAGGTATGGTCCACATTGCTGCCATGGTAACCACATCAGCTAGCGATTTGGCCAAAATACATGAGGCACCCACTGCGGAGCTCTGGGCTTCAGCCTGATTACAGTGATAGACGGTCTTCCCCTCCTCACCCACAAGGACACGCTCAGCTAAAATAGGCCTGGTCAGCACATTGCCAGGTGTTGGAGCTAAGAACTAAATAATTGTGTCTTATTCAGAGTTGCAGATTGAACAAAGAATCCCTGTTCCTATTGTGTTCGTCTCTTCTGTAGGGAGACGTTCTCCCCACAGATCCAACCTTGAGTTTATGAAAAGTTGGCATGTCAGCCTTCCACCTCCCTTCCCAGGGACCAATGCCTGCCTTAAGACATGAAGGAGACAATCTGTATTGTCATATACTTTCACTGTTTCTTTGCTTTAACCCCTAGGAATGTACCTGTTGGACAATCAAAGGAGTTGCTCCATTCCTATGGACCCCAAATCAGAATTCAACATATATATTTTATACTAATAACATTTTATCAAAGTATTAATTAAATGTTAACTTGCTAACTTGAGACCATGGGTGGAGACATTATGTAACCTTTTAATCACTGGCTAATGTGCTTATCTTGTCTTGCTGCAAAACCTATCCCGGGGTGTGGAACTGCCTACCCCGTCACTTTCCCTCACCCATGGAAAATCTAAATATTCTTTTGTAATCAATTGATTGGCAGTGTCTCTGAGCCTAATAAGGTGACACTCTGCCAGTGCTGTGTGTAATAAACTCCTATGCTTGACCTCGACACGGTGTGGATTTATGTCCTTCACACTGGGATGGGGGTGGCAGGGGAGGGGGGCACATGGCGATTGGGGAATTGTTTGTCGATAAGAGGCAGAAAGGAGAGGAGTCAGGGATGGAGCCCTGAATATTACTTTCTAGAGCACACTTCAAAACCTAGTCCATGCACCGCGTCTTACAAAATGCTGTTCAACAGGGCTGGTTATTAGGGAGGCTTCTATGCAAATAGATGTTAAAATCCTTTGTTCTTCTAAAACGACTTCCATCAGATGCTCTCAAAGCACTTCTTAAAAGTAGATAAATATCCCCATTCCACCGATGGGGAAACGGAAGCAGAGATGTTACTGAAGGCTACATTTTCAAAAGTGGGCCCAACTTTACACATTTAAGGTATGTCTTGGGTTTTACCCCAAACCCCACTGCTGTCCCCACACAAAAACTTCTGGGCTAGCCAGCCCAGCTGGGATAGTGGGTGAGAGCCTGGGCTCCATTTTAACTTGGGCTGCAACGTACTCACTTTGTAGTGAGGACACAGGCTAAAAGCTAAATCACTTGAGCATTGACAGACCTCCAATGCCTCCCCTTGGAGGACACACAATTGCCTGGGAAAGAATCTAACAGCATCAGATCACAAAGAACTCTGGGTTATACGCTCAGTGAAGATATAGTAATGCAATTTGGGCTTTCCAGTGGGTAACGGTCAAACCCAGGCTAGGCTAATCCAGGTGCCAATGGCCCAAGTTACCTCTGCAGTGAAGACACACCCTTACGGACAGATTTTCAAAAGGACTAAAGTCCAGAGCCACAAAGGTATTTAGGCTCTTGACTTCCACTGAAATTGGGTGCTGAGCCCTTCTGAAAGCTCCATTCCTCAGGGTCTGATTTCCAGAGGTGAGGAGCACCCAGAACTTCCTTGGGCTTCAGCAGTCACGCCCTCGCCTCTCTACTGGTTGAGGACATGTGCAGTGGAGAGGAAATACTCTCAGCAGGGTGAGGGCAGGAAGGGTGAGAGGCAGCGTTTGCTGTGCTGAGGGAGGATGGTGCAGAAGTCATGGTAAGAGGCGGTTGTCAGTAGCAAACCTAGGAGGAGGCACGAAAATGTGGAATGAATATTCAAGTAATCTGGGTTTGTAAGGCAGGCTTAGGGAGTTAGGGGAGGGGCAGCTGGGGAGAGTGTATAGGGCAAAAGACGCCTCAGGAAAGAATAGTGCCACGGTTCAGGTGTTAGCCTGAGACTCGGAAAATGTGGGTTCAGTTTCCAGCTTCGTCACAGACTTCCTGTGTGACCTTGAGCAAGTCACTTAGATTTGTTGTGCCTCAGATCTCCATTCATTAAAAGACGGTGAGGTGCTCAGACACTATGGTAAATGGGACCTACAGATCCTAGATATATAGGAAAGAAGAAACAAACAAAAACCCCACAGCAAGCAATTATAAAGATGTGGGCTGCGATCTCTTTGACCACTTGGACTGCATGGGCAGACTTCTGTGCCCGTGCTGGACCCTACTGACGGCTGTGGGGCTGCTTGCAGGGCGTTCAGGGAAGGACAGGGCCTGAAATTATAAGATCTTTGGGGCAGGTGCTGTGCCTTCCCTGGTGGGTGGAAAGCCGTCAGTGCAATCTAGACCAGTGGTTCTCAACCCGGCGTACATGTACCCCTGGGAGTACACTGAGGTCTTCCAGTGGGTACATCAATTCATCTAGATATTTGCCTACTTTTAAAACAGGCACTGACAAAGTCAGTACAAACTAAAATGTCATGCAGACAATGTTTTATACTGTTCTCTATATGATACACTGAAATGAAGTACAATATTTATATTCAAATTATTTTATAATTATACAGCAAAAATGAGAAAGTCAGCAATTTTTCAGTAACAATGAGTCTGTGACACTTTTGTATTTTTATGTCTGATTTTGTAAGCCAGTAGTTTTTAAGTGAGGTGAAACGTGGGGGTTCGCGAGACAAATCAGTCTCTTGCAAGGGGGACAGCAGCCTGGAAAGGTTGAGAGCCACTGATCTAGACAACATCTTTGAAGTATCAATTCCAGACCCTCCTGGAAGAATGGTAGCTTCTAGTGTAAGCCCCATAGTGGAGAGCTCCACAAACAACCCACAGCCACAGTCAGCACAGGAACAGCATCAGCTCTAGGAATTCCTTCCCTGTAATGAGCTGGCTCTCAAGCTTGCTCCCAGCTGTTCAATTCCAGAGGCAGCTGCTATGCATTTTTAGCCTTGCCTGAAGCCATACTGTGCAGGAAATGCTACCTAGTCACACCTGGGGCCAGGAGTATTCTAGAAAGGTAATCAGCATGAAAAAGAAGAAGAAAAAAAAGAATCTGGATCTCAGTTCTGTTGCATCTGTTATTGTTCCTACAACCACACTGGTTGCCACCAAGCCTGATGGCAGATGAAGAAAACATTGACATTCTGCTTGGGTAAATAAAGACAAATTAAGTGGAGAACTGAACATGGTAAAGCGATCATGATTTACTGGGGGTGGGGAGGGGAAGATGGTTAAAGGCAGAGAGCAGCAGACGGCAAGTGCCTGGGCTGTATTATAACCCAAGGTTCAGCTCCCCATTTTCACTCAGTTTTTGGGGCTAGGAGAGTTCCAGCCCAGACGAGACACACACTTTGTGTGGGGCCTGTTTTGTGTGGATTTGTTTTGGTTTTGGGGGGGGGTTTGTTTTTTAACCAGGACAAACACTAATATTAAGCTGGTACAGCCTAAGAGACCGAAATTAGAGATTAATGTACAAGAATTTGTGTTAGCATAACTGCCACCTTCTAGTGCCAATTGCACGTTTGTTACACAGGGCACAGGCACCTGAGTGTGTAAACTACAAACATTAGACACTCAGAGGCCCAGACCTCCAAAGTTACCTAGGTGCCTAACTCCCATGGGAATTACCAAGCTTCCCAGGGTGGACCATTGCTGCAATGGAGTGCTAAATGGTATTACACTGTCCAGTCACTAGGTGGCACTGCATGTAAAATACTTTATTGAAACAAACCTCAGCCTTACCTAAATGACATGGTGTCATGAGTAAACTAACACCAGAATCAGAAGGAAAACAGCAGCAAATGTTGCAGATAGAACGAAAAATGCAACAAAGATTGCAAAAGCTCATCAACATGTCACTTTTCAATGCCCCAGAGAACTTCAGCTTTGACAAACCTTCACAATGGACAGATTGGAAGCAAATTGCAAACAAACTCCACTGGAAATCTACAGGTATCTTCCTTAATTTATGCTATGGGGAAGCAAGCCGAGCATATCTTTAAATCCTTTGACTTTACTGCAGTCAATCACAAAGATGACTATGAAAGGGTTCTAGCTATGTTTGATACATACTTTATACCTCAGAGAAATGTGGTTTATGAAAGAGCACGTTTTCACTAGAGAATTCAAGAACCAGGGGGAAATGCTGAATGTTTTATAAGAGTTCTGCATACATTAGCTGAAAACTGTGATTTTGGGAATGCGAAACATGAAACTATCAGAGAGAGACTGGTTATTGGGTTAACAGATAAAAACCTGTCACAGCAGCTACAAATGAACAGAGATTTAAGCCAATACAGATAGCAAAGCAGTCAGAATTAACAACAGAACAAAAGGCAGGAGCACCTTGAAAAAACCTGAAACTAGCTTAGAAGCTATAGACAGACACTTGAGTGTTAGAAAGTCATTATCATAAAACCCCTGAGGCAAGGAGAGAGAATTCCCAGGCTAAGAGGGACAAATTCCAGCCTACATGCACAAGGGATGGGAAAAAGCCATATCTCAAGAGAGGATGCACTTCCAGCCAGAGGCGCTTGGTGTAATACGTGCATGAACTATGGATATTTTGCAACTGTTTGTCACATCAAAGCAGTCAGGGAGTTGGACTCATATTACAGACAATCAAGAGCCATTGTTTTTTGATCTATCATTTGTGATGACAGAGCCTACCAAGAGAGTGAAACTGGCTATTGATGGCAAGACTATTGACTTTAAAATTGACTCAGGAGCTGATGTCACAGAAGGGACTTACAATTACCTTCAAGTCCTCCCAGAGCTGAAGTCACCTGACACATCCTCAACTAGCCCTGGAAGTATTCAGAACTGCATGCGCCAGGTTCATCACAGAAACAACTGATAAAGACAAACGCTGTGCATTCAGAGTGCATGTGATCAAAGGCTCAAAGATCAGCAATCTTATCAATCATAGCGTGGCAGACATGACTGACCGAGTATGGAAGGTGGAAGAACTGGATGGAGGATTTGAGGATATCAGTGTTTTGAAAGGAGATCCAGTACAAATGAACTTAAGAGACAATGCGGGGTCATGCAGTGTACAAACACCTCAACCAGAGAGACCTTGGAAGAGTCTAGCTGCAGATTTATGTAGATTCAGAGGACATCATTACTTGCTCATTATGGACTATTTTTCCAGGTATATAGAAATAATGTACTTGAAAGACATAACACGTCACAGAGTTATTGAGAAACCGAAGTGCACTTTTGTTCTCTTTGGTATTCCAAAACAACTAGTGACTTGACAATAGACCACAATTCACTGCAGCAGAATTTAAGTCATTCCAAACAAAATATGATCTTGATCATATTACTAGCAGCCCACATTACCCAAAAGCAAATGGAAAGGCTGAGAGAGCTGTACAGAAAATCCTACAGCAAAAGACCCATTCCTTGGTCTTCTGAGTTACAGATCAACACCAGTAGCAGCTACTGGATATAGAGACAACTCGGAACTACTGCTCCAACTTTGGAGAAGAACCTGTTCCCAAAGTGACCAGACATGAAGACAGTAGCCAAATCAGATAAAATGGCTAAAACAGATTATGAACACTTTTACAACAGATGTCAGAGAACTGCTGGGTCTAGCACCTGATGACCGTGTTCCCGTCAAACTGGGTGGAGAAAAAGGATGTACAACTCCATCTGTGATAAAGAAAAAGAATTCAGCGCCCAGGTCATATGTGATTGAGTCCGACAGTGGGGAGCTCAACACAAACCATCGACATCTACAGTTTGTTCCTGAGAAACAACCATCAACAGAGCAAACTCTACAGACGCCAGACGCAAAACAAGATGACGATGACTCAAGGATTTCAAACCAGCCACAGCCAGTCATTGCAAATAATGGACAGCCAGATGACCAAGTTATTATGTGTTTGGGTTGTGTAATTAGAAAACCAGTACGATTCAGAGACACTAAACAGACTGTTCCATACTGAACTGCAAAGGCAGAATGATAGTGTAAATGGTAGGAATGGAGAACTTAATAAGGAAATGTAACAGAATGGTAAATTGTATTATACTGGTCAGCCACTAGGTGGTGGTGTGTCTAAAATACCTTGTGTAAGCCAACCACTGCCATACCCGGCAGAGCATTACACGATCTTATGAGGAACACATCTGGTGTGTACAAGCAAGCTCTGTAGCCAGTCCTTATCTGATAGAGAAAAACACAATTGTCTTCCTAATAGTTTATGAAGTGTGATGCACAGCTCTCTTGCTACATGAGAGAAATATAGCCAAGCCAACCCTACTATAAAGTGGGTGCACAACTGGTTGGAAAACAGTAATCAGCAACTAACTATCAATGATTCACAATCAAGGATCTGGCCTGGGTCGGTTCTATTCAATATCTTCATGAATGATTTGGATAATGACACAGGGAGTGCACTTATAAAATTTGTGGACACTACGCTGGGAGGGGTTGCAAGTGCTCTGAAGGACAGGATTAGAGTTCAAAATGATCTTGACAAATTGGAGAAATGGTCTTAATTATAGGATGCAATTCAATCAGCACAAATGCAAAGTACTCCACTTAGGAAGGAATAATCAATTGCACAAATACAAAATGGGAAATGAGTGCCTAGGAACGAGTACTGCAGAAAAGGATCCGGGGGTTATAGTGGATCACAAACTAAATGAGAGTCAACAATGTAATACAGTTGCAAAAAAATCAAAGATCATTCTGGGATGTATTAGCAGGAGTTTTGTAAGCAAGACATGAGAAGTAATTCTTCCAGTCTACTCAGCACTGATAAGGCCTCAGCTGGAGTATTGTGTCAAGTTCTGGGCAGCACATTTCAGGACAGATGTGGACAAATTTGAAAAAAATCCAAAGGAGAGCAACAAAAATGATTAAAAGTCCAGAAAACATTACCTATGCAGAAAGACTGAAAAAACTGAGTTTGTTTAGTCTGGAGAAGAGAAGACAGGAGGATCGGGAGGGGCGGGGGAAGAATAGGGTGACCAGATGTCCTGATTTTATAGGGCCAGTCCTGACTTTCTATTATTCTATGATTAGGGAAACAAAAAAACAAAACAAAAATCAGTATAAAAATAATTTATGCATCGGGTAAGGGCCAAGACAGACCCCTTCCCTTCTGGCAGACCCCTCCCTAGGGTCAGTTTTTGCACCCAGAAGAGTTGCACCCCAGAAATGGCTACAAAAGATTTCTCAGCTGGCCTGAGCACTCAGGGGTTAATGATGCCTGCTGAAGGCAGGTGTGCATTGGGAGGGATGTCTCCCCACCCCTTGTGTCCACAGCTGTGCAGTCATCAGGTTTGTTTCCGTTGACAATATAATTGTGAAGGATATTCAGTTTGAACTGCAATCCACAAGGGGAGACACTGGTGTGTGGGACTTGGGCATCACTATTCCTGCCTGATTAGATCTGTCAAAACAGATCAGACAGAGCTGTGCCTTGGAATCTGCTCTCCAGCTTCACATTTAGCGTCAGGCGCCTGATGAGAGGAGAAAAGAAAATCTTGCCCTGCCATTTCAGGGTTTCTTTCTTTCTCCCACCATCATTTCCCCCCGGCCTCCCCTCTTTAAATACCTATTCCAATTCAAGGAGTTATGGCCTCACTGCTAATGCAGGCTCTGAGTCTGTCAGAGTCAAGGGGACGGGAGAGGACTGTGCAGAATACAATGGGAATCCTTTGAAAGGTACTAGAGAAATAAATATGAAATCCATTGTCAGCGTTTAGAAGGCAGCAGCAGGAACCGGCCCAATGCTAAAAGGGCATTTGCAGCAGCGGAAAACACTTAACCATTTTACTAAGATATGGAGGGAATACAAAGGAGAAAAGAAGCGTTCCTGAGGAATAAAACTAAAGGCACTCTGCAATGAATAGAGACGAACAACTGAAAGCTGCATCGCCTGTGCAAAAGGACAGTTCTTCTTGATATGGCCAGTAACTCTCATGAAACCGAGTATGGGCTGCAAATTCTGAGAAACCCCTTAGCAAGCCAAGGGGGATCAGCAGAGCTTGGAGGGTAAAATCATTATAAAGGGAAACTTCCTGCCTTTCCCAGACACTCATTATACTATTACCCTGGAATCCTAAAATCATAGGAAGGTACGGCTGGAAGGGACATTGAGAGGTCATCACGGCCAGCCCCCTGCGCTGAGGCAGCACCAAGTAAACTTAGAGCATTCCTGAGAGGTGTTTGTCCAAACTGTTCTTAAAAAAAATGCACTAAAGGGGATTCCACAACCTCCCCTGGAAGCCTATTCCTGAGCAAACTATTCTTACAGTTAGAAAGTTTTTCCCTAATGTCTAAGGGAGATTAAGCCGATCATTCTTGTCCTATGTTCAGTGGAGCTGGAGAACAACTGATCACTGTCCTCTTCACAAAAGTCCTTAACATATTTGAAGGCTCTTCCCTGGTCCCTCCTTCAGTCTTCTTTTCTCAAGACTAAGCAATGCCCAGGTTTTTAACCTTTCCTCATAGCTCAGGGTTTTCAAACCTTTTTGATCATTTTTCTTGCTCTCCTCTGGAATCTCTCCAATTTGTCCACACCTTTCCTAAAGTGTGGTGCCCCAAACTGGACACACGGCTCCTGCTGAGGCTTCATTAGTGCTGAGTAGAGCGGAACAGTTACCACCTATGTCTTACATATGTCACTCTTGGTAATACACTCCAGAATGATATTAGCCTTTTTTCACAACTGCATCACCTTGTTGGCTCAGGTTCAATTTGTGATCCTCTCTAACCCCCTGTCCGTTCCCCTTTTGAAGTTCTACCGCCTACCCACTTATTCCCCAATTTGTAATTGTGCGTTTGGTTTTTCATCTAAGTGCAGTATTTTGCACTGTCTTTACTGAACTCCATATTGTTGATTTGTGACCAAATCTCCAACTTATAAAGATCATTTTTGCATCCTAATCCTGTCCTCCAAAGTTCTAGCAACCCATTCCAGCTTGGTGTCATCTGCAAATGTTATAAGCGTGCTTTCCACTCCACCATCCAAGTCATTGATAAAAACATTGACGATTACTGGACCCAGAAGTGACCCCTCCAGCACCTCACTAAATACGTCCTCACAGTTTGACAGCAAACCATTGATAAATTACATTTCTGAGTACATCTTTCAACCTTACAGTAGGTTCATCTACACCATATTTCCCTAGTTTATGATACTGTCATGTGGGATCGTGTCAAAAGCTTTACTAATATCAACATACACATATACTACTTCCCCTTTACCCACTAGGTCAGTAATCCTGTCAAAGAAGGAAATTAGATTGGTTGGCAATATTCATTCGTGACAAAGCCATGCTGGCTATTACTTCTCACCACAATATCCTGTAGGTACTTACAAATTGTTTAATAATTTCTTCCATTATTTTTCTGGGTATCAAACTTAGGCTGACTGGTCTATAATTCCCCAGGTCCTTCTTGGTTCCCTTTTTAAAGACGGCTACAATGTTTGACCTTCTCCAGTCCTCTGGGACCTTCTCAAAGATCATTGCTAATGGTTCTGAGATTGCTTCAGCTTGTTCTTTAAGTGCCCTGTGGTGAATTTCATCCTGCCCTGCTGACATGATTACATCTAATTTATCTAAATATTCTTTAACCTGTTCTTTCCCAAGTCCAAGTTGTGTTCCTTCCCTCTTCTTATTAATAGAAAATGTGTCAAGCATCTGATCACAATTAACCTTTGCAACGAAGCAGCAGCAAAATGGGCATTAAACACGTCATAGTTTTTGATCCAGTCAGAGACCTAGTTAAAGCCAATGGGGGTGGCAAGCACCCTTTCAGATTCAATGGGAGAGCAATGAAGTCCCTTTATGTGGAAGAGGCAGCTGCAAGCAATGGAGGGAACACCCAAAGCACAGGGCAGGTCACAGCAGGGACAGAGGGGTTCCTTGACTAGAAGCCCTGAGGCTACGATATTGGTTTGACAGCCTGTGTGTGTTAGAGGGAGAAAAGGGCTGGAGGAGTAGTCGTTTGCAGGACCCAGGGAGTCATAAGGCCAGAAAGGACAAACCGACCATCTAGTCTGACATCCTGTGTATCACAAGCCAGCGACGCCAATGAGCACCAGCACACGGAACCCAACAGCTGAAATTAGACCAAAAAAAGAGGTAGCTCGGGGTGGTCAGCCTGTGGCTCTGGAGCCACATGCGGCTCTTCAGAAGTTAATATGCGGCTCCTTGTACAGGCACCGACTCTGGGGCTGGAGCTACAGGCACCAACTTTCCAATATGCTGGGGGGTGCTCACTGCTCAACCCCTGGCTCTGCCACAGGCCCTGCCCCCACCCCACCCCTTCCCGCCCCCTCTCCTGAGCCTGCCGTGCCCTCGTTCCTCCCCCTCCCCTCTCCAGAGCCTCCTGCACCTCATGGAACAGCTGATTGGGAGGTGCGGGGAGGGAGGGGGAAGCGCTGATAGGCGGGGCAGCAGGTGGGTGAGAGGCGCTGGGAGCGGAGGTGGGGAGCTGGTGGGTGGGAGGCGCTGGGAGCGAGAAGGGGAGTTGATGGGGGGCTGCTGACGTATTACTGCGGCTCTTTGGCAATGGACATTGGTAAATTCTGGCTCCTTCTCAGGCTCAGGTTGGCCACTCCTGAGGTAGGAGGTCAGAGTTACTTGGACACAGAGCTCACTGGGGTGGCAGACTAGGAGGTTTCTGAGCAAGGGGAACTCCCTGCTATTTTATTTCTACTGTATTCAGGGGCTGGGTGTACACTTTGTTGTGAATAAACAAGACTACTCCAAAAAATGTACCTGGCTGATATCGCCGATTTCTCATCCTAATGGGACCAACCCTGCAAGACCCCAAATAACAGCTCTGGCCAAAGGGGCAGCAGTATGTACTGGAGCCATGCACCTTAGGGGAGTCCCCCTCAATCTCAAATTCACTGTCACTGCAGGAGCAACACACACCTCTATCCAGGGATAGGTGCACTCTAAGCAACGACCATGACCTTCAAGCTGCAGGAAGTTCTCCACCTTGGGGGGGGAGTGGGGGAGAAGGGTGCTGGCAGGGGTGTGTGTCTGGGTGCAGGGGTGAGGTTCGGTGGGGAGGGGGGTTGAGTATGGGAGGTCCAGATGCACAGGGGTTGGGTGGACGGGGGGAGCAGCTCCCCATACAGGCTTGTGACTGTGGTTGTGGTGTTTTCCCAAATTAATGCCCGGCTCCTTTTACCTTCTAATAAAAGTTTTCTTTTGTTATACACAGACTCAGTGCTTGCGAATGGAGAAGTATTAGAGGCACCCAGGGGTGGTGGTAATTTTTCCCAGATTACTGGTTGGGGCTTGAGCCAGTTCTGTTTGTATAGTTAAGACGAACCCCTCGATACTGAATCCGGCCCTAGTACGTTATGAATGAGGCCTCCACTTGTTCCCTTAAGGGTGAACCTCAGCAGTGTTGTCCTAGACTCACTGTGAATTGTTTCCAGTGGCTTTATCAGTACTGTTATTCACAGGATTCTGACAGTGCATTACAATGCAAAAGCCTTGAAACTCTTAAGAACACGCACAAACAAAACAGAACACTCAAGGACAAACAAAACAAAACACAAAAACCAAACAACTCCACGTTCTCCAGGAGATTCTTTGCTGAGCACCTGGAGCAAACCCTATAGGAACAGGGCAGAAGGTGCACAAGGCTGGAGATTGAAAAACACACTGAGGCATCTCCGGGCCTCCCCAGGTGGTGCTTTCAGATTAATGTTTTTTATCACGCCCTCTCCCATCACATTGCAAGGTACCACTTAACGAATAACAATCTCCTGCTTCCAGAGCTGATAAATATCATCCCCCTTTGACAGAGAAACCAGGGCACAAGGCAGCAAAGTGACTTGCCTGAGGCACTGGAGAAAAAGGCACTTAGATCACTTGGCCTGTCAACTCCTTGGAGCAGTGATGGTCTGTATGGGGCAGCTAGTACAACACGGTCCTGGTCCGCGACTGGGGCTCTCCTAGGCACTGCCGCAATGCAAATAAGAAATAATAATCATACAAATGAGGCCTTGAACCCAGGAGTCCTGACGCTCTAACCCCAAAACAACACTGCCTGTTGCACAGCGCAAACCATTCTTTGCCAGCAATGCGTATAAACATCAGGCTACCCAAGCACTTCTGGGGTCCACTCACCCTACCAAAGAAAGCATGTCGGGAGATCAGGTGATAAGCACCAGGCTACCAGGTTGTATTGCTGCTCTGACACGATTCTTGGCTATGCAGACAGGACCTACCCATGGTATAATCACAATCCCCCAATGAGGTAGTGTTAAAGGCCCTGAAATGGCCAATGACAAGACACTTTAGCAGACAACTGACAGCAGCCTATATTCAAGAGGAAGGATGGTTCTGAGGTTAATGCACTAGACTGGGACTCAGGAGACCTAGATTCAATTCCTGGCTGGGCCACCTGCTCCCTTCGACCATGTGAAAATCTCTCTTATGCCTTGGTTCCCTAGCTGTAAAACTGGGATAACAATCCTCCTTTGCTCTGACTCCATATCTCTTTAGATTGTGAACTCTCCAAAGCAACGACTGGCTCTCATCTGTACGTACAGCACCTAACACAAGGGGACCTTGATCTCGGCCAAGGCCTCTAGGTGATACCCACTGCAGATTTTGAACCAGAGACAGTGTTTCTGTTCTCCCTTCCTACCACCTGCGCACACGCCCACCTGCAGCGCCGGGACGTGGTGCGGGACACAGGTGCACTGATCGGTACTGGGCAGCTTTATTTCAGGGGCTATCGTTTAGTTGATCTGTTTTTAAATCATTCATCCCTTCCATCTTAATTTTGGTAGTGGCTGAAAATCCCTAATAAAAGATTTAAGGGCTCTCCCTCTAGCTGCAGGGGGGTGATTCCCTTGACGGAATCCAGGACTTTGATGTCTCATCTTGATTCCCTCCCCCTAAAGAAGCTTCGCTCCTGTTTATCGCCGCCTCACAGGTAAGACATTCTTGTCGAGTTTTGTAGCATTTAGATGCTCGGTCAGCGTTAATAATTCAACTAGCCTGCACAGCTTGGGGCAATCACGTGGCATGCAGGCCTGTTCCTTTTATCAACACAGCTGCCTCTGATGCAGCAGAACTTGGCTGGGGCAGGGAAAGCTGCATCAGGCCCAGCCAGCATTTCCGGCCTGACATGTGCCTGAAGGCGGAGGAAAATATCACAGGTGCCAACTGCATTGTTCAAAGAATATCCACGCTTTTACAGCCCTTATCTTTCATTCTTTACTGCCAGAATGGAGAAACATGCTGGGTTTTTGTATCCATAATTGGGGAAGAACAGATGGCGGTGGCACCGTTGGAAGTAACACGTCCATTAAAATAATCTATACTGCTCGTAATTCTCCTGCTTGGGAGAAGGCGAGTGGAGCCTGCCTTCGTCAGAGCCCCTGGTCCTGACCCTGCCGCTTGCCATGCTGCAATGTGGAGAGTGTGCAGTTTTCTGCAGCTCTCGAGGCAACGAGGGGGTTGGCTGATTCTCTTTCGAAATAGGCCTTTGCGCTGCACGTGACAGAAAAGGACTGAGGTAGGATGTGATCTGCTCTCCTGCAGGGCTGTCCCTTTCGGCTAGCTAACTATATTAGGTATCAAGTATCAGAGGGGTAGCCGTGTTAGTCTGGATCTGTAAAAGCAACAAAGAATCCTGTGGCACCTTATAGACTAACAGACGTTTTGCAGCATGAGCTTTCGTGGGTGAATACCCACTTCTTCGGATGCAAGACTACTACCCACTACTTGCATCCGAAGAAGTGGGTATTCACCCACGAAAGCTCATGCTGCAAAACGTCTGTTAGTCTATAAGGTGCCACAGGATTCTTTGTTGCTATATTAGGTACTTATCTGGCTTCAACTTCCATAGGATCTATGTGACTCACAATCTTTAATGCACTTATCCTCACAAAACATCCTTGTGAGGTAAGTGCTATTATCTTCCATTGCAGATGGGGAACTGAGGCATGGGGAATCTGAGAGCCAAATTTTTAAAGGCTCCAAAAAATGCTGATCAGCACCTAGTGAGATTTTCAAATGGAGTTAGGCACCTATCATCATCTTCATCATGGCAAATTCCCACGGGAGGTGGCTTCCTGGCAGATCGAGTGCCACCTGGCTCGATCTCTGGCTAGATCCTGAAGGCGGTCTGGCTGGATCAGTGCTGGAGTCATGCTGGAACGCTCCAGAACCCCGTTCTGGAACTTTTTTAGGAGCATTCTGTTACTTCTGATCATTGTAAAGTAAACCGCTCCACGAGTCGTTCCGTGCATCCTGTCCGTCGGAGTGTGCACGCTGGCATCTTTTTCTGGGACTCTAACACTGGGCTGGATATTAATTTTGTCTCCATCACTGGCAATTTGGTGCTCACCGAACCTTTGGGTGCCCACGAGACCACAGGCCACGTAGCTGCATTCCTTGGTAAACATGCTTCAGAATTCATTTGTCTTCCATTCTAATGACATGCTCACACCAAGAAAGTCGCTGAACCCCGCTTGGTGTCTATCTCCATCTTCAGATGCTTAAATACCTTTAAAAAACTGGCCCACGGTTACGCAGGATATCTGCAGTAGAGCAGGGAAGTGAGCTCACATCTGGTGCCTCACCACTCGCCCATCCTTCCTCTCTTAAGAAGAAAGGAAGCCAATCTGCCAAGAAGCCAAGTGTTATTGGCCGCAAAGACCAGAGGAAACAATTTGCAAACATTTTCTGTACAAAGGGTGTTGGGTGGTATTTTAGAAGAACCTAAATGACTTAGAAGCACAAGTCCCACTGAAAGTAAATATCGGGGGGGGGGGGCACCTAAGCCACTTTGGCTCTTCTAAAAATCCCATCCCCACCATTTTCCATTTCTTGTTGAAATTTCCCAACCAGCTCTGGTGAACACACGTTAGGGAAGGAATGTCCCTTTGAAGTTTGACTTTTCATAGAATCATATCAGGGTTGGAAAGGACCTCAGGAGGTCATCTAGTCCAAAACCCTGCTCAAACAGGACCTAATCCCCAACTAAATCATCCCAGCCAGGGCTTTGTCAAGCCAGGCCTTAAAAACTTCTAAGGAAGGAGATTCTACCACCTCCCTAGGTAACCCATTCCAGTGCTTCACCACCCTCCTAGTGAAAAAGTTTTTCCTAATATCCACCCTAAACCTCCCCCACTGCAACTTGAGACCATTACTCCTTGTTCTGTCATCTTCTACCACTGAGACCATTACTCCTTGTTCTGTCATCTGGTACCACTGAGAACAGTCTAGATCCATCCTCTTTGGAACCCCCTTTCAGGTAGTTGAAAGCAGCTATCAAATCCCCCCACCATTCTTCTCTTCTGCAGACTAAACAATTCTAGTTCCCTCAGCCTCTTACAGAAATCCCTTGCTGACGTGGATACAAGGGAAGCCCTCAATTCTATGAAGAACATGCCCAGCACAGGTGGGGATTGTAAGGAAATTATCCAGTAGCTCCCCCGAAGATGAACACACTCCAATAGCATTTGCCACTTCTTCAGATGCAAAAGGACACATCTTAAGGGCAGTGAAGCACCGGGAATGGTGAGAGACCCAATGAATGCTTGTGTGACACCCCCCATGGCTGACAAACAGGGATTGAACAGGGGCCAGCTATAGCAGCTGGGGGCCATAACAACTCGTATCTTCTGTGCGTCGGCACAGAGGTGGACTTGTCAGGCGCACTCACCAGTGTGAAACGCTTGCAGTTGTACACAGCTTTGGGACTGCAATCATGCCAGATTTCAAGCTACGCAGGGTCAGTGGGTCCGTGCTTGCATGGCAGGCCACCACCAAAAATCCAAAGGGTGGCTGGTGAATGGCTCTTGCCCCTGTGAGTCACGGGTGTTGGATCAAACACCAAAGTATGATGTTTGGGGGTGCTGTGCTGCTGGAGGTACCATATTTCACATGAGATGTAAAACTAAAGGAGTGGCAGGTTTGCAATCATTAAATGCCATATGGTGCTCCTTGCAAAAATAAGGATGTTCAGCCCATGTCCTGGCCAAACCCCAATTATCTGGACAGTTCTGTTCTACCCTCTTAAATCCTCTCTGCAGTATTAATTGGATGCAAGATTCTTCTTCGCTTCCTGCTGTAAGCTTACATATTGTTGCTGAGCACTATTAAACAGTGGCTACTTTCCACCCCAGAGGTGGCTGCATTACTGCAATGGGTGTAGTGATGCCTAGATAGGTAAAGTGCTCTGGAAACCCATTCAAAACAAAAGGGAATATGTGAACGTGACATCATATCATCACTGGGACACTATCCTGGCATAGAACCTTGTCCAAGAAGCCCGTTGCCTCCCCCATGGTGGAAATAATCCACGAGGGTCTGCAAATAGGAGAGAGGGAATCCTATGGCAAATAGTAACTCTGTTATTCCACTTCCCTGGAAGAAGAGGAGGATTGAAGGCCACTATGATCCACTGCTGAGGAGGACTGTGATGTTAGGAGCGACTTGCTCTACGGGGCAATCTTCAGGAACAGGCACTAGCTGCAAAGGTGAGCAGAGGGACCTCGGTGGGGAGTGGGCTGTTTAGCACAGAGCTCGACAGAACAGAAGAAGGTTGGGGGGAAGGACAGCTGGAGCAGAAATCAAGGATTATTTTGCTATAAGGGGAGTGGCAACAACCCCTGTGTTAAGGTTGCCTGAGCCTTTCCGTTCACAGCACTGAACAGCCTCTCATCAGATAATGGGACATTTACTATCATCCCACAAGCCAGACATTATCATCCCTGTTTTACAGATGGGGAAACAGAAGCCCAGCAAATCAGGGGCAGCACTGGGAATAGAATCCAAGAGTCCTGACTCCCCGTCCCCTGCTCTACCCACTAGACCACACTGCTTTCATGAACACCATCCCCTGGACTGCAGTGAACTTGTCGGTCTGAAACCTCCCTGTTCAGCTCAAAATCTTTGCCCTGATCATATGAGCAAGCTCCTCCCCAAAGCTGCACCCACTTTCCTCCCCCTCCCCTCTGCCCCGAACATACTGGAGCCAGCAGGACATTACCTTGACAGCTGGCTTTGCTTTATGGAGCTCTAAATACTTTTTTAATAGAATGGAAGCATGAGAGATGTGTTCCAGATTCCGCAGCATCCAAAATTAACTGAGATTAATTTAAAAAAAAAGGGGCGGGGGAGAGCGAGGCTGAAGCCAACAGAATATAAAGGACTAAAGTAACTATTGCAAAGCCAGAACACAGCCGCCTTCTGGCTCCTGGATGAGAGCCTGAGAGCTCAGGCAAAGCCAGCGTCACAGAGAGTGGTGCTGGGATTGGATCCCTATGACTGATATCGCCTGCCCTGTGCCGCGTTATCCTGGGCTGGGTTCATCTGGCACATCAGATAGCAGGCGGGAGAATTAGCAATAGGGGAACATTTACACTGAAACCCAATAAACGTTGTCAGTTTGCTGGGGGCAGGTGGTGTGATGGTTCTGCTATACCTGGGACAGAGGGTCTGCTGGCATCTCGGTGGAGCTGACACTGAAAAGCAGGGCAGGTATTGATGTACTTTTTGGATCAATCAGAAACATCAGCTCCAAATCTGTGTACCTCAAGCAGAGCTGGGCAAACAACTGATTTCTGTTTTTCAGTTCAGTGGCTGGATTGAAAATTATATATATTAGTTTTGGATCAACCCAAAATGGACAGTTTTCTCTTTTTTTTTCCTCAATGAAAAACAAACACCAAAAAAACAAAGTTGCAGGTCAAATACAACATTTTGTTTGACCTGAAACATTTTTGTTGTTTTCTTTTTATATTCACATTTAAAAAAAAACCCTTTAAACAAATTAAAAAATCTAGCTACATTTCACAATGAAAAGTTGAAGTATTTCATTCCAAAGCCTTGACATTAAATGTTTCGACTTTTCGGGGAAAAAAAAAATCTTCATTTTTTTCCAGCTGGAACTATTGATCGAATTTGACCTGAATTCACAAATAGTTTCTGTTGCCCCAAAAGTGCATTTCTTGTCAAACAAACTACTTGTCCAATAAATTTCACACAGCTCAAATGGTAAGGACTTGACTCCAACTCCCATGGCATCTGAGTGCCTTACAATCTTCAATATATTTATCTTCACAACGCCCCTGGCAGGAAGGGGCATGCCATTCTCGAGACATAGGGAGGCTAGGTGACTGGCTCCAGGTTATACAGAAATTGGGAGCAGAGTGTGGACATGAGCCCACATCTTTCCAAGGTGTAGGCTAATACCCCCTAATCACTGGACTATCCACTCTGTAAGCACTCACGTGTGCTTCACCTCAGCACTCAAACACAGAGCAGCCTGTTCACAATTACCCACGCTCCCCCATCAGTCCACACAGGCCCTCCATTTCCCTCCCTACAACCAACAAAACTCCACCTTCTCCCCACCTGCCCCATTCCCCATCCTCCCTCACACCTATACCCTCCCCACGCCTCTCTTACAGTGGGTGAAGTAGGTCTGTTCCCAGAGCCAAGGAGAATGGAGAGGGGTTTTCATATGCCAGGGCTGCTTTCAAGGGCCCATTTCCAGTGCTAGATGAGCTAAGATGGATGGGTGGGTGCTGGTGTGGGGTGACTCTCCAAAGTAAAAAGGAAATATAATGCTCTACAGATAGGCTTGGCAGAATTCAATTCTAGTTTTTTAAAATACTTTTAGTACATAATATGAATGTTTAGATTTTTATATTTGTAGCCATTTGAATTTTCACAGCTGTGGGAAATTGTGGGATTGTTGGATAATGGGGAGGAGGGTGTCAGACAATAATTATTTAATGACAATAGAAGCGGAGATTCCAAAAGTTAAAGCTTTATAACTGTAAAAACTCAAATTGCCAACATCACGGCAAAATATACGCAGTTAATATCCTTAAATTGAACTATAATAAGTTCTCAATTTTTCTTAATTTGCCTCTCGTAAATACTGAGTATCATCGCGGGAAATATTTCCTCAGTTTGGGGATACGCAGTGAAATCAGTATTTGCCGACGTTTACTGATAAAAATCCTTCCAAGACTATCTGTAGTAGTTCCTCTATGTTTCAGGTGGTTCTGTAACAGCACCCAACCAATTCTCTAACCACCCAGGTTCCTATCATGGTTCTCAAGCAGAGGAGCAGCCTAGAGAAGAGCAATCTTGAACCAAGTTAATCCCTGGAGCACCTGCTTTGATAGCATTGAGTCAGGTGGAGGGATAGCTCAGTGGTTTGAGCATTGGCCTGCTAAACCCAGGGTTGTGAGTTCAATCCTTGAGGGGGCCACTTAGGGATCTGGGGCAAAAAATTGGTCCTGCTAGTGAAGGCAGGGGGTTGGACTCAATGACCTTTCAAGGTCCCTTCCAGCTCTAGGAGATTGGTATATCTCCTATTATTATTGCAACAGTGTTACACCAAGGGTGGGTTTGGCCCACTGTGTTTTTCTTGATATATAATGGGCGAGGTTGGCAGCCCCACCTATATTAAGGTTGCCTGACCTTTCCCATTTTAAGAGCATGATTTTGGTTGCTTATATTATAACTTTGTCAGACCTTAACAGTTTGGGCTGAAATTTCCCATGCTAAGTGTCTGCCTTAAACTGATACTGGTTTTGAAAATCTCAGCCAAAATGGTTCAACTCTTTACAAGAATGAGGCTAGAGAAAAAATATGTGGTTTCACCCGTGTTAAAATTCTGGGGACTCATAGGGGCACTAGGGCGTCACGACTTTAGAGCAGGGACTTGACATTTGTAGCCTTGTGATAATCTGATGATCCTGGGCGACCTAAATGCAGTTCCAGGCTTCCTGAGAACTGGGTTTGAACAGGTCATTGGTCATTATGGTTTAGGCACACCCAATGATAACTCTCGCTGCTTGCTTACATTCTGTGCCTCCCAGAATCTTTCCATTCTTGGGTCATGGTTCAAGCGGCGACGCATACACTAGATGTCATGGATCTCTCATGATGGCATCACTCAGGAGTTACACACGACAGGTATCTCTTTGCCTCTTGTAGAGTACATTGTGGTGCAGAATGCGTGGCGAACACAGATCATCTAGTGGTTGATACTCCAATGAGCAGGTAAGCCCTGTGGGATGATGAAGAAGTTTGACATCGACACACTGTGTGCGCCAGTTTATCCAACAGGTTTTGCATTGGGGTCAGCAACAGATTCTCAGCTCTAGCTCATCTGCCAGACGACATGGAGTTTGCCTGGTCCCTGTTCACTTCTACCCTCAACCAATCTGCGGAGCAGACGACTAGGCATGCTATGGGCATCCAGCACATTGACCATGGCTATCGGAGGAGGCCTTCCAGATAATTAAACTGAAGGCTGCAGCCCGCCAGCGTGGTGATAAGCGCACTCGTAATCAGCTAAAGCAAAAATTTAACACCGCGACACTCCATGATCGCTTAGCATATTATAACCAAGTGGCAGATGATGTTGAATTTGGCTTAGCCAGGGGCGACTTGAAGCCAGCATTCTGCGCCATTTGCAACCTCAGCGGTCAAGAGGTAGTCACTACAAACAGCATCCTGAACAACAGCCCAGGCCATCCATGTAAATCAGATGATGACATTCTCTCACGCTGGGTAGAATATTATCACAGTGTCCTGAACCATCCTCCAGCTGCCGCTTGTTCAGAGCTGGATGATCTGGCAGTCACCGCAGTTCTGGATCCAGACATTTGTACTGATGCATCAACATTGGATGAAGTGAAGTGTGCCATCTCTACACTGAAAAACGGATGTGCAGCCGGTGCCAATGGCATCCCCTCAGAGCTGCTAAAATGCACCACTGATCCTGTAGCAGATTCACTTCTGGACATCTTTTGTCTGGTGTGGAGACCTGGAACCCTGCCAATTGCTTGGAAGGACGGTATTGTGATCTCACTCTGTAAGGGCAAGGGACCGCACAGTGAATGTCAGAGCTACAGGCCGATCACCTTGCTCTCCGTTCCAGGGAAGGTGTTTGCGCATGTTTTGCTGGCACGCCTGGAGCCTTTGCTACATCGGAAACGTCGTCCCCAACAGTCAGGCTTTATGAGGAACAAGTCCATATTAGATGCCATTTTGGCCCTTCGCTTCTTGTCAAAGATACAGCGCGAGTTCAGGAAGCTCCTGCACATAGCGTATGTTGATCTTAAGGCTGCATTTGATTTAGTAGACCGTATCGCATTATGAAAGGCCTTAAAGGCGTAGGTGTCCCTACCGCTCTGCTGGACTTGATCAGAGAGCTGAATAATGGAACCACTGGCCATGGTCATCCAGGGAACCAGATGTCAGCGCCTTTGAAATCAGTATCTGGTGTTAGGCAGGGTTGTGTTCTGGCCCCTGCACTCTTTTGTCGCGCAATGGATTTCATAACGCAGCATTCCGTCAGGTCCACAGGCATTGAGATTGGTGATCTCTCGCTCACAGACCTTCACTACACTGATGACGTTGTTCTCTTAGTATAGAGCCCTGACAGGTTTCATGAGGCACTCCAGCATATGGAGGAGGAGTCAGCTAAGATTGGTCTCCATGTTTCATGGCCAAAGACAAACCTGCAAAATCTAGGACCAGGTCTACCTGCGACTTCAATCTTTTTGAACAACAAAACCACTGAATCAGTTTCCAGCTTTTGCTTTCTGGCTTCTATACTTACCAGCTCCTCCAATTCTCACACGGAAGTTCTCCATTGGATTGGCCTCACAGCATCTGCCACGGGCCATTTACAACGGGTATGGAATCAACATCATCTTAGTATGACAACCACATTCAGGATTTATTTGAGCTGTATCCTTCCCATACCGTTGTACGGCTGTGAAACATGAACACTACGGCACTCAGACTGGATAAAGCTGGAGACTTTCCACACAAAATGTCACGGTCGTATACTGGGCATTAAGTGGAATGACTTAATCTGCAATGCAGATGTTTATGGTCACTCGGGTCTACAGACTACAGGGGCCATTGTCCACAGGCAGCGCCTTACTCTTTTCAGACATGTTGCAAGGATGCCACAAGACGTTCCAGTGAACACCGTTCTCCGGGTGGCTTGTAACATCCAGAATAAAATCCCACCAATGGAGGGATGGAGGCGGCTCCAGGGCTGCCCAGGAGTGTGTGTGTGTGTGTGGGGCAAGTGGGGCAATTTGCCTCAGGCCCCGGGCCCCACAGGGGTCCCCACGAGAATATAGTATTCTATAGTATTGCAACTTTTTTTATGGAAGGGCCCCTAAAATTGCTTTGCCTCAGGCCCCCTGACTCCTCTGGGCGGCCCTGGGTGGCTCAGAGGCAGACCCCCTATTACATGGGTTCATCAAGTCTGTTCCGATGTTGGACTCTGGCCGTCAAGCCTTTGCGGTTGCGCAGGAACGGACCAAATGGCAAACGATCGCTAAGTGTGGGAGAAGCAGCAGCCTTGTGTCAGAGACTGGTGCGCCTTTTGCTATATCCATGAAAATCCGTCCAGACCTGGTCCAGATCTGGTCTAGCTATAAACCTGCAGGCTCCTGGCCAACCGTCCACCCTTGAAAACCAGAGCCAGGGTTCTGCCCCATGCGTATGATATTAACGTACAAATAAATATACGTAGAAAATAAAAATAGTTTATCCTTCACTTACGGAGCCAAGGCCTCTCCCACTACCCCATCACCTAAAGCTGCATAAGGAATCCAACTCCACCTTCTCCTCTGCTATAATGATCTAAACATCTAGAGCACCTTCCATCTCAGGGTCTCAAAGCAATTTGCAAACCAAGGATCCAGGCTCAGAACACCCCTGTGAGGCAGGGAAGCAGTTAACGCCTGTGATTTCAGAGGGGGAAACCAAGGCACAGAGAAGGGAAGTGACTCATCTGCGGGCAGAGACGAGTACAGAACTCACATTGGTTGGCTTTCGGGCCTAGGTTTTTAGCTTGACTAAGAGGCAGAATGGTCCAGTGGATAGAGTGAGAATAGAATGGGAACCAGGAGGCTGGGATTCTATTCCTGGCTCTGTCACTGACTTCCTATGTGACCTTGGGCAAGTCGCTTCACCTCGGCGCTTTTGCTTCCCTCCCAGACTGTGTCTGGTTTGACTGCAAGCTCCCCAGGGCAGGGACGGTCTCATTGTGTGTTTGTATAGCATCTAGCAGGGCGGTGGGGTCTGATCTATTTGGGGAGCTCTACCTGCTAACCTGTCACAAATAATAATACGCCCATCCCGCCTCCTCTTTCCAGATGCCCCGAACATCTGCAGGAAGAGCACAAAGCCTGAACTCCAGTCTGGGGAGGGGTTTTAAAGTCTTTCAGGTCACCTTTAAAGTCAAGTGAGCTTCATATAATGTGTGGTGATGACAGAAGGGAAGGAGGGTCCCTCATTAAGCCTTGACCAGGCAGGCTTCAGGGGCACCTCATCCTCCTTCGGGCACCGGAACATTAAGTCTGACGTTACTGCCCCAGCGCCGCTCCCCACCACCTAATCTGAATAACCCTTTCGTGTCTAATTGAATTACCCCAGCCCACAAACTGACAGGCAGCTGTTAAAAATGGTTATTGCATTATTAATACGCTCCAGTAATTTCCCATTAAAACTGTACTGTTAATATTATTTTCCCCCTGTATTTCTTCCCTCTTAATTAGTCTATTTAAAACTTCGAAGGAATATTCTCCTCATGCTAAATGGGAGCGTCGAGAAAATTACATTTTTGATTGAATACTTCTGTGATAGGCCAGCAATAAGACCGTTGAGTTGTTAATTATTGTCAGCGTTCCACACGATGCCTGCTAATGAGGCAGTCAATCTTTTCTGCCATTCCCAGAATATTAATGGAGGCCTTTGGTATTGATTTTGTCGCTGGGAGAAGCTGGGAAATCCTCCGCCTCTTTGTGTGGCTTGGGGTACTGGAGGAAGGGTAAGAAGGGGACTTGCCCTAGCTAGCAGGGTGATCATTGGTCATAAACAGCAAGGAAGCATCTTCTGTTGAGGGCAGCAGTATGCACCTTGGCACAGGAAACACCTTCGTCCATCAGCCATCAGCGAAGTTGATGCTGAGTTCATTAACAGGAGGGTAAGGTAAACAGATACCACAACAATTCCAGGTGCCATCTGTACCCTCCTTGCTTAATGGCCAGGGGCTTACAAACCTGAAAGTGTTCATGAGGCCTGGTCTGCACGATAAAGTTAGGTCAACGTAAGCGCCCTGTTATGACGATGCAGTAAAATCACCTTCTGAAGCGAAGGTGACTGAGGGTTTGCTTTGGAATGGGGTTTTAACCAGGATGCCACAATGGAGAAAAGTTGGCAGAGCACAGGGTACGCTCGTGTTTTACAACTGCCAATGTACTTCAGCCTGTGTTTGCGTCGGTCATGCCAGCAGGCGCATGCACACTAGCGAGGTTTACCCTGATTTGCTAACACGTTAAAATGACAACTGCCTTAGCCATACTAGGCTTTCACCACGGGTTACGCAGCTGGTGTGCTACCATTACGGGTGAGTCTCTGCTACAGCTGCACAGCCACAATGCTGAACAATGCTGTCGCCTTGTGCTCCCCATCTGTCTTCTCTATCCTCTTAATTTAAATGTAGCTTGTAAACTCTTTGAGGGCAGGACTGTCTGGCTGTGTATGTACAGAGCCTTGCACAACAGAGTCCTGCTCCATGACTAGGGCTCCTAGGTGCTACCACAATACAAACAAATATCAATAGTGCTACCCAACACATGGCTGAGGGTAACAACAAAAAACATCGGGAAGGACCTAGAATCTCATATTTCAGGGTTTAAACCAATCTTTAACGATTAGGATTAGATATGTGTGGAGGCAGGTTAGCCCGCATCTTCCTCCTGTGGGGTTTCTTGCGCCTTTCTCGGAAGCACTGGAGAAAGAATTCTGAACTGTCCACAGGGTTGCGACCAGAGTACCTTTCCCAGACCTGAAGAAGAGCTCCGTGTAGCTCAAAAGCTGGTCTTCTCTCTCACCAACCGAAGCTGGTCCAATAAAAACTATTACCTTAGCCATCTTGTGAGTCGCATATCCTGGGACCAACACGTCTACAACAACACTGCAAACAATACATAAGAGCCACGCACTATTATTATACCGGTACACGTGCGTGGTGTATATAGGTTTAAAAAAATCTCACCCCTAATCAAAATAGTGATATCGGTAGAATTTTCAAGTCCAGACCAGGCGTAAGCAACAGGTTTGTGCAGAAGAGACATATTCATTAAGCAGGTGCAAACAAGAGATGCCTATAAAGGGACCCTACTGTCGATGGAACAACTTCAGAAGATGGGAGGGGGATTGTGGAAGAAAACTGAACAATTTTAACCCTATGATCCAATGAGGCTTTTATTTGGAGAGGATTTTTTTTTCCCCACACAATGCAGAGTCAACCTGTGGAACTCCTTGCCAGAGGATGTTGTGAAGGCCAAGACTATAACCGGGTTCAAAAAAGAACTAGAGAAGTTCATGGAGGATAGGTTCATCAATGATGATTAGCCAGCATGGGAAGGGATTGCGCTCCTAGCTTCTGTTGGCCAGAAGCTGAGAATGAGCGACAGGGGATGGATCACTTATGTCCTCTCCCCTGCATTAAACTGCCCCTCCAGCTTGCAAAGTCTGACGCTATTTGGAAGTGCAACCTGCTCCTGAAACAAACTGTTCCCTAACCTGGTGGAAGATCAACTTTTGTGAGAGGCATGTATGTCACATACATGCACAGAAATGCTGGCACACTGTACATATGCATGCACAGGCGTGTGAAGGCGGGCCCAGAGTAAGGATGATGGAGCTCGTCAGTGCTCAGTGGTTCAGTGGCAGTTTTAGCGGTGAACTGGGGAAAGGACATGGGGGGGCGGGGGGCAGGGATACATGACCACAGTGATGAAATGGGTGCTGGGTATCAGATACCACTTTGAAAAGTAAAGGATGTGAGAACACCTCAGGAGGGTAACACACTCATATCCCTAGGGGACAGTGTGAACACAGCAGCTGGCAGAGCACGGTGCATTCAGAGGAGAGCGTTTGAGGTGATGTCCTCAAACCACAATCGGGAGCAGGGTTTGGCTTGGACTTTCTAAATGGGTCACACTTTGTGTTTCACATTCGGTCCTATTTCTAGGGATTTGCTTTGAAAAACGCATGGCTAAGGCTCCAGACACTGAGCACTAAATGGCCTCGTGCAGCGATTCGCCATCGTCCCTGAAACCACCCTGCCCTGCTCCTCCAATCATCAACCATCCCTTCCCCCTGCTTCTATCCTCCCCATCCCAAGCCCCTCCCCCATCAGGAAAAGCCCAAAAAAATGAAGTGAGCCTGGCGGTTGCAGCTTGCCCTAGAGATCAGCAAATCCTGGCTTCAGCCATGTGCAATCGAATCATCACAGCTGCCAAGGAGCCCCATGTCCCAGGAGTGAATTTAGCGGGTTCACGCTGTGTGATCCCTCGCTGTCGCTCTGCTCCTTTCAAATCCAGGCTGGGCTGATGGCGGCTCTGATCCATCCTGGTCCCTTTAGAACCTGGCACTGGAGATGCCTTGCTGTTTAATTGCCCTAGTTAAGGATCCAGGGTAAACAGATGGGGAGTTGAACGGTCAAGGGGCCATTGACTTGGACAGCACGTCCTGGCATGGCAGGGAGGCATCGTATCTCTCTCTGCCAGGGCCAGGGCCAGGGCCAGACTCTTATGGAGCAGCAGACTGCAGGGAATCCTCGTGTTGCGATATTACATGCTGGCAATATCCCTGTTGAATAAATAAATGGAAGGAGAAGAGGAGATGAGGAGAGAGGACCCGCAGAGTCACTGTTATCCAGACTGCACAGGAAAGGGTTAAATTCTGACCTGTCTGTGTGGTGGGGAGGGAAGAGAAGGGAAGATCGGGGGCGTTGGGAACACGTCACAACCTAGCGTGCACAGGCACGGTCAGCCACCCCCACATGCTACTGAGCCCAGGAATGCACTGGCTGCATGTCGTGCCACCATGCCCTGCCGGGATGGCAACACTCCAGGCTCTGACACCCCCCCCGGAGGGAAGGGGGAGACAAGCCACATGAGAGAGACACACAGACATGCATAAGACAACAGTCCCAGGAGGTGCAACCCGGCCTGTCTCCCCAAGAAGGGAATGTCTTCTGGGCAGAGAGATGCTGCAGATTTAGCAGGCAGAATTACGGCCTGTCCCTTCCTCACCCTCATGTCATGCATGGGAGTGAGGTTTAAAACTTGTGTGTGGACAGAGCTCTCCAGTGTTGCCAGCTTGGAAGCCAAGGAGACAGATGTTTCTCAGCAAACCTTTTGGTTCTCCCTTAAATATCCGCCACGCCCAGGCTGATGAATCCCAGCAGCACAGCCCCCAGGTCGGCATTCAATTCCATACGTGTTTTGCCCTCTCCATGCTCGGTGAGGGGCTGGTAACAATCCCAATGCTCCCCTCTCCATCATGGGCCAAGGCTGCTGAGCCCTGGGAATGGAAAGCCGCACCTGCCTGCCCTTGCTCTGTCTGCAGGGATCACCCCCTCTGCTGCCCACCCTTGCTGGGGTTTCTAACTGCATTATCCTCTGTGCTCTGAAGTTTTCTTTGGCTCAGCCTGAGATCCACATTTGTTCTTTATCTGTTTTGATAGTAAAAAAAAAAAAAGGATGTTGTTTATGGTTAAAATGCCTGTAAACAAAACAGCTCCCATGGGGGGGGGGGGGGAGTGTATAACTCACCAACAGATTCAAACAGCCAGATTTTAAAAATTTCTGTTGCTGTTAAATTTCAGTGCCAGCCCTGTGAGCACTGATCCATTTCCATGCCCGCCCGCCGCTGCTCTACCCTGGAGAAATCACTTTTGCGGGGAGAACGGAATCCAGTCCCCATGGCCGAGTTAGTCCCAGCTTTGGGCTCCACCCGGCAATGGGGATTTGTGAAGTGGACGCTTGTCCACTGCCACCAAAATACACCCTCCCCCTTCCCATAGGCAGAGCAATATAAGAACCGATACAGAACAAATACCTAAGAGCCAAGAATAAAACAACTGGAGAAACAACCTGTTTATAATACGGTGTCATGGCTTTTGGAGGTGACCAATCGGAAGGGCTGAGGTACTTCTAGGTTAGACCGTTCTTGCAGTAACTAGCATCACTAGCCAAATGATTCAGCTTCATGAGTAAGGACCCTACCCTCATGATGGAGCTAGCAAGCAGAAAGCCACAGTCACAAGATACGCCTAATATGGGGTCTCACCCCAGCTGTGCACACTGTGCAATGCAGCTCAAGGAGGACCCTGGGGATGATTTACTTGCAAGCAATGACTGTGATGTTGCAGCTAGAGAAAGCACACTTGGATGGTGCAGTATTGTGAAGTGTCCCCCCAGTGCAGCCACCAGGAGCCCTGCTCGGCCTAGGTGACCATGGCAGGCCATATTTTCAAGGGAGAACCCACTGTGCCCTGGAATTTCCAGGGTACAAGCGGGGTAACAGCATATACAGATGCGTGTGTAGTGACCCAGCTTACATGTGCCAGTCACTTGCCAGGAGCGCATTTGTACAGCCCATGAGCAAAAATATCACTCTGCATGTGCAAATACCGAGGTGAGCAATGTCACCTTGGAAACCTGAGCCCCAGTTCTGCTGACTAAATCTGAATCCTCATGCTATCAAACGTCGCTCGGCACATAAACAAGGCCCCACGGTCCACGTCTAGCCTGCTCTTTGCAGTCCTCTGTTGCTAAGCCTCTGTTTGCCAGAAGCTATGAATGAACGACCGGGAATGGATCACTTGTTCTGTTCGTTCCCTCTGGGGCACCTGGCATTGGCCACTGTTGGAAGACAGGATACTGGGCTAGATGGATCTTTGGCCTGACCGAGTATGGCCCTTCTTAAGTCTTCAAGGTAAAGGTCCCACTTTAAATCAAGGGGACATTCTAGTTTATAAAAGGCTAATAAATGATTAAGAGATGTTAGAAGCACGTTACAGACACGAGTAATGCGCGTTATAGATGGCTATAAGCAGCCTATTGACCTGTTGGTCTCTATAACAATCAATTAACCCTTTATTAAAACATCTATCAACCAGTAATGAGCCCTTTATAAAATATTTACAAAGGAACACTCAATATAAAGTGTGATGGAATGGAGTTTGACCCAGAAAATTGTGGGATTTTACAACTCAGTTTTTGATGGGGCCCATTTCTACTTAATATATATTGAATACAAAGGAAGTGGATAAAGAATCTTTTATTGCAAAGGCTCAGTACATATTTACACAGTGTTGTTAGCACTCAGCTTCTTCATTCGTGCCGTTTTAAGCCTACCCCGTTATTGGAGAAGTATTAGCTTGTGCTTAATTCTGTGTCGCTGGGGTCAGAGCAGGTCCCAAAGAACAGTAACTTCAGCCATGTCTACACTAGGAAGCTTTCAGCTGTACTGATACAGCCGTGCCGCAATCAGATCTCTCCTGTAGCCGCGTTATGCTGATGGGAGAGAACGCTCCCGTCAACGTCATAAAACCAGCTCAACGAGTGGCAGTAGCTGTGTCGGCGGGGGAGCATCTGCCGCAGACTGCGCTGTGCACACGAGCGCTTATGCCAGCAAAACTTATGTTGCTCAGGGGGCAGTGTGATTTTCACATCCATGAGCGAGGAAAGTTTTGCTGACATAAATGCTAGTCATAGACATGGCCTTGGAGATCTACTCCATCCCACATCTGAGAAGAGACTGAAGGCTGGTCTACGCTATACCTATGTCTCTCAGGGGTGTGAAAAGTCCATACCCCTGTGCAGTGGAGCGGTCACCCCGCTCCGGCCCTGAAAGGGTTAAAAGCCAGCCCTGGGAGAGGGCTGGGGCTGAGAGCCAATAGGAAAGGCTGGGAGGCAGCCAATCAGGGCCAGGCTGGGCCCTATAAAAGAGCTGCAGGGCTAGAAGGCAGAGGCACTCTCACTCCAACCCTGGAGTGGGAAGGACCTAGTTGCCTGGGAGCACAGGGTACCTCAAGCAGAGCTGTGCTGGGGATGGGCAAGAGGAGCTGGGGAGCTCCTGCTTGGCAACTCCCCAGGCTGAGGCCTTGTTAGAGGCCCAAGGAGGTACGGGGGCAGCAGAGGTGCAGCCTGGGGTTAGGCAGAGGCAGCTGGTCCAACCCCCTTGCCAGTGATGAGTGGCCATTACAGACTGCAGTCTGCCCCAGGGAAAGGGGGCTAGATGATGACTGGCAGTAGCTACTGAGACAAGGTGGAGATAGAGGGTTGGGGATTCCCCTGGGAGGGGAGACCCAGAGTGTGGGGGTACTGCAGTGGGCAGCACCCCAGGGTAAGGGGGACCGGGGTTTGGGAAGGACATGGGGGCCTGAGGCAGGAGAGACACCGGCCAGCAGGAGGCGCCGTGGCAGTGACTGCTCGACTTGCTACACCCTGAGAGATCTAGCTATGCCGACCTAAACCCGGTGTAGACAGTGCTAGATCTAAGAACATTTCCTTCCACCTAGCTACTTCCTCCTGGGGAGGTGGATTTACCATAGTGACAGGAGAACCCCTCCCATCGCTGTACTGAGTGTTTACGCTGAAGCGCTACAGGGAAGCTGCTACAGTGTTCTAAGTATAGACATACCCTAAGGTAGCTTTCGCACCTTCCACAGATGCATGCCGAGGAACCAATGCAACTCCCCAGAAGGGAAGGGGCTATGCTGTGCAACCTTACCAGAAGAAAGAATTGGATGGACAGAAAAGAGCCTGCGTCAGAGCCGCAGTGTCATTTTACACGGGATAAATGCCACAAGGGGCAGCAGAACTATTCTGATTTGCATCACAGTAGCATCTATGGGCTCAAAATGATGATCTGGGCCCCCTTGTGCCAGGCGCTGCACATACACATACCAAGGGGCAGACCTTACCCCGTAGCGTCTGCACTCTAAAGAAACAAGACAGACCAAAAGTGGAAGACAGGAAATATTTTAGAGTTGTTGAACTGGAGCAGAGAGAGCTTAAGGACCTGATTCTCGTCCAGCTCTGGCAGTGTAAAGGGTACATGTAATTTACACGCACTAAGTCCCCTTCACACTGCCTGGGCAGCATAAATGAGAATCAGGCCCTAAGTCACTTGCCCGAAGTTATACAGGAAGTTCAGTGTCTTAAACACAAATGTTTTCTTCACATGAGAATGGTGCCACAAATATAGTAGCAACCGCTGTACAGGGAGACAGTTCTCAGACCCGATTCCAGAACAACAAGAGTGCTCTGCCCATCTACCACACCCTGTCTCTGAGGCTCTCCAGCCTTTCTTAAGCCTCGGAAACCTCCCACATGCCAAGAGCTATGTAACATCGGACCCATTTTACAGCTGGGAAAACTAAAGCACAGAAAGGTTACGAGCCTAATTTTCATCCTAGGGACGCCTAAAGTTAGGCACCAAATCCATCTTTAAGCACCTAAACGCTTATTTAGGCACTTAACTTTAGTCACTTGCATTTGAAAATGGGAATCCGAGGACCTGATTTTCAGAGGTGCCAAACACCCGCTGCTTCCACTGGCTTGAAATGGAATTGTACATGCTCAGCACCTCTCGGGAAAAAGGGGTGACTCGCCCTGGGTTTCACAGAGAATCAGTGTCACAGCAGGGAATAGAACCCACAACTTTAGATCAGCCGGAATTGCTGGGTGAAATTCTATCGCCTCTGTTCTGCAGGTCAGACTAGATGATCGTAATAGCCCCCTTCTAGCCTGAAAATCTAGGAATCTACAAATTCCTATTTCTGGTGGTAGCTCTAACTATCACTCCACATGCCTTCCGAAGCTGGCTTGAGACCTTGTTTCTCAAGGTCATTATTTTTAGCTATGACATGGACAGTACTAATTCTACAAGCGACCGAATCCTCCCCAAACAATCAAATCCCTCTTGCCTTTTGCTATTCTGTTTATTTCCACTGCAGTTGAAGCGTCTGCCTGACTTGACCTGCAGCTTGTGACGGGTTCTGGGGGCCAGAGCTGACGTCTTGTGTACATTTTGTGTTGCTGCACAGCAGTCGGTCCCTAACGACACCGATCCATATTACAATAAAAGCCATTTGATTTAAGCCAATAGTAATTCGTTCTATTAAAAACACCAGAGGAAACGTCTGGAGTAGAATTGATTAGTGCTCAGTAATTCATCAGGCAGAGAAATCAGGGCAATTCCCACAATGGGATTATTTTTGCTAGGTATTACTTAATTTTTCTTCATTTTCCCCCCCCACCACGACTCCTTCCCATGTCCCAAGCTTCTCTCATTTCACTTAGTTCCTCGAAATGCCATTCTGCTTGGAGCAGTTCTATGCAATGCCTAGAAACGTATTACCCACTACCCCACACGGTACCATCGGAGAGGTCTACCAAGCAGCTGCATTGCCCTGCAACTTCACAGGAGCCATACTGGGGGGACTGGTAAAACATCTATAATCAAAACAAGGGAGAATAAAGCGAAACCTGAACTGATGAAGACCAAACAGCACATGATTTAGGGCTGAAACAAACAGCTTTGGCTGTAATGTCACCTCTCGACCGCTGCAAGGCACAGCTGGGGCTAAGGTCCCAGCACAGGGCCTGTAAAGCTACAGGAGCAGATATTAAGCACTGGTGAGAGGTGTCAGACAGCTCTGGAGTCTAAGCCGCCCTGTGCAAGAGGAAGAACTCTACTGCACCTTCCTTCCCCCACCTCCATCTCAGAAATGGCCAGCAGAATATTTCCCCTGCATTAGGGGCTCTCCCTTGGTGGAGGGGATAGGGAGAGGCACATCAGGACTGGGATGGGGAGGGGAGATGACTCTGCTGTGTCCGATCTTTCATTGGCACCGAAGGATCTCACACCGGTGGCAAAAGCTACAATTGTTCCTCAGCAGCTGAGATTCCTCAAAGGGTTAGGCTGGATGCACAGGACCAAGTTGCTGCCATTGGCTCCCTGATGAGACTCTCGCCCAAGCCCTCCTGCTCAGGCTGGCCAATCAGGATGCTAGTCATGGTGAGAGTTTTATGTGATGTGAAGCCCAACCCTTTGGAAACTGGACTGAGAGCCACCAACTCCTTTCCCCCAGGACACCAGATATAGCCTGTGATGTGGCAATGATTAGATCCATCGTGCCCTAGGTTCCTACTGGACATACAAGGGTTGATCCCTGACCCGAGAATCTCACAGACAAAGGATGGACAGACACACACACAAGGAGCTGGAATCCACCGCCCACATCCATTTCTCCTCTCTTTCTTTCTCACCCCGTGGATTGTTTCCATCCTTCATACTAGCTCAGGTTACTCATCACACATCGTTATTAAACTCCCAGAAAGTTTTGTCTCTCATGAGTGTATTAGTTTTGCCTTCTGGCTGCAGAAATCCAATGATCATTCTTGGAGATTAAAAACATGCATGCAAGAGAGAGGGAGAAGGAGAGAGAGAGATTCAGGGCTTGTCCACACTGGAAACATTACAGCGGCACACAGCTAGTGCTGTGACTGCACCGCTATAGCATGTCAGTGTAGACACTGGCTGCTGTGACAGGAGGGGTTTTGCTGTCGCCATAGTTAATGCGCCTCCCCGAGAGGTGGTAGCTAGGTGGGCAGAAGAATTATTCTGTCGACCTAGCGCTGTCTCCGCTAGGGGTTCAGTCTCCTTAATTACATCGCTCAAGGGCATGGGTTTTTCATACCCCTGAGCGACGTAACTATGCCGATGTAAGTTCCTGGTGTGGACTGGCCCTTATTCAGACAAGCTTGCAGATGGAAACTGAGGTCCATACAGAGCTCGCTGGTCACATGGTGGTGGCTCTTCCTACTAAGTTTCAGAAAAAGAAGTTAAGAAAAATAAATTAAATCTGTTCTCTACCATTGCTGCCCCACAGAAGCGAAAGCTGTAGTTGCCCAAGGGACATTATGTGATTGAACTGGGGGAGAGCTGTCGTGGGAACATAGCACTGAAAGGGACCTTCTGGGTCACTGAGTCCAGGCCCCGCTCATCACAGGCAACCCAGTTATATAATCTCAATCACAAATTTATCAAGCCTCATCTTACAGCTAGTTCAGTTCTTTGCCCCCACTACTCCTGTTGGGAGGCAGTTCCCAAGCCTCCCTCCTCTGATGGTTAGAAACCTTCTGATCTCCAGCCTAAAGTTATTTACAGCCAGTTTATGCCTATTTGCTCTGGTGCCAGCATTGTCCTTGAGCTTAAATAGCTCTTCTCCGTCCCTGGTGTTTACCCCACAAGGCATTTGTAGAAAGCAATCAGATCCCAGAGCAATCAGAGCCCATTGCAGCCTTGTCTTTCTAGGTTACACAAGCCAAGCTCTTCTAGGGTGCATCTATACTAGAAATGCTGCAGCAGCACAGGTGCAGCTGGGCCACCATAGCCTTGTCACGTGGACACTTACTACAACAATGGAAGGAGTTTTTCCGCCGCTGGAATAAATCCGTGGCTCCGAGAGGAGGCGGCTGGGACAACAGAAGAATTCTTCTGTCAACCTAGCACTGTCTGTGCCGGGGCTTTTCTTCCCACAGCCCTGAGCAATGCACACTTCTACCCCGATATAACGTGGCCCGATATAACATGAATTTGGATATAACGCAGTAAAGCAGCGCTCCGGGGGGGCGGGGCTGCGCACGCCGACGGATCAAAGCAAGCTCGATATAATGCGGTTTCACCTATAACGCAGTAAGATTTTTTGGCTCCCGAAGACAGCGTTATATCGGGGTAGAGGTGTAGTTAAATTGACCTAAGGCTGTTGTGCAGACCAACCCTAAGGCCTTGTCCGCATTTAAAGAGTTAGGTCGACCCAGCTACGTTGCTATGGCGTGTGAAAAACCTGCACCCCTGCGCAACGGAGTTAATCTGACCTAACCCTCCATGAAGACAGCACTAGACCAATGGAAGAATTCTTCCATCAGCGTCAGGGAGGTGGATTAACTACAGCGATGGAAGAACCCCTCCCGTCGGCGTAGGTAGTGTCTACACTGACGTGCTGCTGTGCCACCGTAGTGTTTCAAGCGTAGACAAGCCCTAAGCCTCCTCTCAGAAGACAGGCTCTCCATCCTCCTGATCATCCTCGTAGCCCTTCTCTGCACCAGCTGCAGGCAGGCAGAGGTTTAGAGTTGTTCCAAGCATGAGGTTGAACCCTGACCATCTTGGCTAATAGCCATTGATAGACCTATCCTCCATGAACTTAGCTAGTTATTCTCTTATACTTTGGCCATCACAACATCCCTATCGCATGCCTGCCACCACTCTGGCAATGAGTTTCACAGATTAATTGCACGTTATGTGAAGAAATATTTTTTCTTGTTGGTACGAAACCTGTGGCCTATTAATTTCATCGGGTGACTCTTGATTTTCGTATTGGGAGAAAGGGTAAGTAACTTTCTCCAGGCCATTAAAGATTTTATAGCTGGCTATCTATCATACACGCCTTGGCCGTCTCTTTTTTAAGCTGAAGAGCCCTAATCATTTTAGTCTCTCTTCATATGGAAACCGTTGCGTGCCCTTGATCATCTTTGTTTCCCTTCTCTGAACATTTTCCAGTTCCTCTGTATCCTCTTTGAGATGGGGCCACCAGAACTGGACACCGTATTTAAGGTGTGGGTGCGCCATGGATTATGTAGTGCAGCGGTTCTCAGACTCTGGGTCGGGACCCCAAAGTGGGTTGTGACCGCATTCTAATGGGGTCACCAGGGCTGGTATTAGACTTGCTGGGGCTCAGGTTACAGGCCCCCTGCCTGGGGCTTCGGTGCCCCCGCCCAGGCGACGGGGATTGGGCGGGTTCTCCACCCTCCCCAGGGGTATAGTGACATTATGATATTTTCTGTCTTAATTTCCTATCCCTAAACACCACCACTAAAGGCAGTGTGGGAGGGGTGATGGGGGGAGAAGAAAAAGAAAAGCCCTTTCATGACAAAGTAGTTTTTGGATTGTGCTATCTGGCAGCTGCACTGAGTATTTGCATCATCACCTCAGTGCCCCTCCCTGCACCCCGTTGTATTCGTATATTTCTCACGATGCTGGTGGGATATCTGTTCAGTCCCCTTCCTGCAACGAAGAGGCTGCTTGAAGGAAAATGAAACCAGGACTTCCTAGGTGTTTGTACAGCTGAGCAGAGTGGGAAGCCTGATTCTGGCTGGGGCCTGTGGACGCTGGCATAATATGTGTCCATTATCATTAATAATAACAATGATAGAAGCAGTCATCCCTCATTTCTTTTGAAGATCTGGGGTAAAACACTGAGTGAGGGGGAGCTGCAGAGTCCAATAACAAGCCATGGTTTAAAAGCTTGTCATTAAAAGAGCCAGAGAAAACAAAAGAGCATTACAAATATGAGCCTTACAAATATGTTCACTTTTGAAGTGGTTTCTTATTTATTAAATTGGCTCAATAAATATATAAACAACATCTGTGTGGAGGGTTTTTCTTTTTTTCAGTTAGGTTTTTTTTCTTTCCCCTCCTTGACTCTGAGGCATCAGCGCCAATCCCTTAGCAGTCAAACTCAGGCAAACCCCAAACCGTTTCTTGAGACATTCCAGGGTTGGTCTCTATGGCACTGGGTTTTCTAAAGCTGGTTGCAAACTGGTTTTAAATGGCCCAAAATGCTGCTGTCACTTTTCTTGGGGTAGAGTTAACTCAATTACAAGAGGCTGAGAATTTTGTAGGTTTAAAAAAAATAAAAAGGACATTTATATGAATGACAAAAAGACTCAAGAGTTACAATAGTAAAAATTAAAAACAACAACAACAAAGAACAGAACAAACCCCAAGAGTTTTGGAAGGGATATAAACCCTCATGCTTCAGTGCATTGGCCAACTTCTAATGCTTGGGGTCAGGAAGAAAATTTCTCCTGCAGGGTTTCTTGTCTCTTCCTTGGAATCAACTGATGCTGGCCAAAACTTGGATGGTGTAGGGATGGTTCTCAAGGAGTTTTGTATTTCCAATTTGCTTTCATCCTGGTTCAGGATTTTGTTCTGATTCAATTTCATTCCCAGGCAGGGATCCAGGGGCTGGCAGGGCTCCCCAGCAAAGAGGGGGATCCTAACAGTCCCCAGAGACCTGGCTCCAGCTGGGGTTCTCAGGGACTGCCAGGCTCCCTGCTGCGGCGAGCGCTCGACCCTGGAACACCATCAGGTTTCCAATGAAAACTTGTCTGTGTTCCGGCAAACGTTTTGTCAAATCTGCCATAGAGCTGGCAAAACATTTTGCTTCAGCAAATCAGCATTTTCAGACAAAACCATTTCAGAGCAGCTCTACTCAGAGCCAGGATAGTGGGCTACATGGACCTAGGATCTGGCCCAGCTGGGCAATTCACAGGTGGCCTTCAGCATAAGTTTTCTTTTTAACTAACATCATCCAATCACCCTGAATGACACTACCGTGTACCGCCCTAAATAATTCCTATCCTGCCTTGGCGTTTACACCCTTCAACGTGCTTTCACAAGGGTAGGTCCCTACTTAGTCATCCCTTAGCCAAGCTAGAAATAGCTGGCTCTTTTCATCTGCTCTCATAAATCAAATTGGGAGGTGAGGAAGAATTCCAAGGAGCAGCCGGGACCCTGTCAAGGGAGATTACAAGCACAGAGCTGGAACGCGTTCTTGTTTGTCTTTCAGCAAAGGCCTCTCCTGTTCTGTGTTTTTTTTGGGAAATGGTGCCCAGAAACGGTCCCTATCCCGGCTTTAAAGACTTGGGGCTCCCCCACTCCCTGTGGAAACAAGGAGCCTGGCAGGGTGATGAGCGCCATCGGCCCGTGCAACAGGGCTGTTATCTCCGGCGATGACACAGCCACCGTGACATGCCAGGTAATGAATCACCCTCTTTTCAGAAATGAATAAGTTGTGGTCGGTGATGCAATGATCAATTTGCTTCATCACGCTAAGCCGTCCATTCATCACCGGCACCGGCTGTCAGGGACTCAGGGCCACTTTGATTGGTGCCAGCTGCTGCCATTATCGACAGAGCAATAGCCTTTGAAGGTAGCTCCCTGCGGCTCAAGGCTGCCATTGATGAAAGGGGCTGATAAAGGACTTGCTTTGCACTAGCCATTCTCTCTTCCAGCAGCGGCAGCAGCAAATGGTTTCTTACAGGAAAAGCATCTCCCTCAGCAACCTCTTCCACCGTGATGCATGGAATGTCCCGAGGCCAAACCTCTCCCACGGGGACCTATCAGACAGATCTTCTATATAGCGGGGTGCAGGGGACTCAATTTCCCCTCTGCACCCGTTGTGACTCCATGTGGCACAGAGCGATCATAAAATCACAGGATATTGCAGGTCCTCTAATCAGCCACATCCTTCCCATCCATCACTGGCGTGCACCATCCAATAACCCCAGCTGCCTGGCCAGCCTTGTTTCCTGAAGGTTCGGCAAACAAGCAGGTGATGCCGAGATGAATGGTTCACTCAGTCAGAACGGGGAAATGCAGAACAGCATGAGTGAACCTGGAGAGAGAGACTGACTGACTCTTCAGGTGGCGCTGGGAAGAAGCTCGAAACCCATTCTATGCTGTGCAAGAGGGTGCCAAGAAAAGCCAGCTCAAGTGTAGATCCTGGAATCAGTTCTGTGTGGGTCAATGGATAAGGCACTGAACTGGGACTCAGGAGACTATGCTCTATCCTTGGCTCTGCCACTGTCCGGCTGGGTGACCTTGGGCAAATCACTTCCCCTCTCTATGCCTCATTTCCCCTCTCACCTTCAGTCTGTCTTGTCTATTTAGGCTGTAAGCTCCTTGGGGCAGGGACTGTTTCTTACTATGCGTGCACAAGAGGGCCCGGATCACTGTCAGGACCTCTTGGAAGTACCATGATCCTAGTAAAAATGAAAACCCAAGGAATCTAACATGGCAACAGGAAGCATTTTTCCAGGCTCTGCTGGCAGTGGAACACCAGTCACGTATAATAATTGTCACCAATATAGCATTCGCTCTTTTGCACAGATCTCACAGCATTTTATCGAGGTGGGTATTACAATCCTCCTATTATAGATGGAGAAACTAAGGCAGAAAGAGGCGAAGGGTGTGTTTTCCCCCCCAAAAAAGTGCCCTAAGCCACTGAAAAGCCCTAATCCCGTTGACTTTCAATTTGAGCTAGTTTCCAAAGTGCCCAAGTCACTTTTGAAAATGGGTCTCAGGCACTGCAACGCTGAGTGCAGCGTCCCCTAAATAACTTTTAAGAATCTGACCCTTGGGTGCTTTGGAAAATGTTCCCCAAAAGGACTAGCTCAAAGGTCACCCAACAGGACAGCAGCAGAGCCTGACAGAGTTTGTGGTGTCAGCCAACACATGCTCCTGCAGCGCTCACCTTTTCGGCTGGGTACGTTCGGAGACGGTGGACAGAGCTCCCTCTCTGTCATGCCGTCAAATGGAAGAAGCATGTGCAGTAGTGAGAGAAGAGGGAAAAAAACCCTGTTGATTTGCCAAACAATTCAGAGAGCAAAGGGGCTCACTTGGGAGCAAAATGAAGATGAATCGACAGCGAGTTCAAGAAAATTCATTCTTCCGCTGAACACTTGCCTCTCCATCAGGGCACCTCAAAGGCTTGTCAAGCAAAAGCAGGGCTTTTATTTGTTTCTATGGTTGCCATAACGATAGAGATGTAAGTCATGTCAGCTGGCAGCTGAGGCTCTGCTTCTGTGATTTATAGCTGCTCAGGCTAAATTAGAAACTTTTCTTTGGAATCAGCGACAAAGCTGGAGTGCATGATGTTCTCCCCTCTCCCACTTTGGAGAGGGGAGAACATCAAATATATGTAAATAATGGAGCACAGACAATCGGCAGGTGTGAAAGGAAAAGGAGATCAAAAGCTTCAACACAGACCACATGGGCAGCAGAAGATGAAAGAATCCCTTACCTATTTACACACCCATGTGTCTAACCCCAGATCCCACAGGGACCATTTAAGGGGTGTTCAAGCTCTATGGCCCATTCAATCCAATGGTTTGATTATGGTTGGTTTGTGATGTGGATGATTGCTTGGTAAATTCTGGACTAGGACAACCTGCTCATTCCACACAAGCTGCCAAACAGCATTTGACGTACCGAACTTGAGGCACTAGAGCTGGACTGGATTTGAACTGATAACAGAGGTGAAAGGTTCTCCCTTTCTCAGTCTCCTTAGCCATGCAGTCTCTGCTCACCTATGCCAATGCTCACTGCAGCTGACCACTTTCTAGGTCGTAATTACTCCACTTTCCACTACTCCTATTGATCTGTCAGCACCATTTACATATGTCAAACTGCCAGGCATATTTAGTGGGGTCCTGCAGGGGTCTGTCTTGGGTCCAGTACTATGCAATATTTTTTTTATTAATAACTTGGATAACAGAGTGGAAACATGTGGATGACACCAAGCACTTGGGAGGATGGGATTAGAATTCAAAATGGCCTCCGCAAATTGGAGAATTGGTCTACAATCAACAAGGTGAATTTCAATAAAGCCAAATGCAAAGCACTACACTTAGAAAGGAAAAAGCAAACACACAACCACAAGATGGGGAATAATTGACTAGGCGGGAGCACTGGTGAAAAGGCTCTAGGGATTTGTGGGTCACAGACTGAATACGAGTCAACAATGGGATGCAGTTGCAAAACAGGCTAATATCAGTCTGGGGTATATAACAGGTGTGTTATATTGGAAGACAGCACTGGGGAGGCCACTGCTGGAGTACTGTGTCTAGTTCTGGCCATCACACTTTCGGAAAGATGCTGGAAAATTGGAGAGTTCAGAGGAAAACAACAAAAGTGATAAACAGCCGGACCCCAAAACCTGGCATGTTCAGTCTTGAGAAAAGGCTGAGGGGGGACCTGCTAACAATCTTCAAATATGCTGTGGGCTGTTATAAAGAGGACTGAGATCAGTAGTTCTCCATGTCCACTGAAGGTAGGAAAAGAAGCAATGGGCTTAATCTTTAGGAAGGGAGATTTAGGTTAGATATTGTGAGAATCTTTTTCCTAATAGCGATAGTTAAATAGTAGAATAGGCTTCCTAGGGAGGCTGTGAAATCCCCATCATTAGAGATCTGTAAGAACAGTTTAGACAAACATCTGTCAGGAATGGTCCTGCCTCAGTGCAGGGGCTGGGCTAGATGACCTCTCAAGGTCCCTTTCAGCCCTATGTTTCTATAATTCTATATACACCCTGCTGCCCCAGTACTGCACCTTTTTACCAACCATAGTCCTGATTAAACTACAGCTGGGAGATTCAGGGGAGAAATTACATTGGGTGTGCAAGGCTTGCCAGGTACATCATGAACTGATAACATTCATGGTGCTGTGCAATACACAAAGCTCTAGACAGTCCTGTCCCAATAGAGTTTGCTGGCAATGATCGAGACGGCAGTGCACTCTGGGAGACACGGACGGGGGCAATAAGGGTTTGGATATTATCAACTTGTGGGAAATGTGGGATCGGCACGAGGAGAGATGTGGGTTTGCAAGCCAGGGCTGGGAGGTCAGTTCATTCACAGGGAGTAACCTGAGGAAAAGCACACAGATGGGGGAGAGCAGGAAATGAACAGGTGTCCTAAGTAAGGGAGACAAATATTGAGGGATGGAGGAGAGGAAGCTGGGAGAGTCCATCAAGCCTAATACTCTGCTTCTAGCACAGCCAATGCCAGATGCCTCAGAGCTAGGTGAGCAGCCCCATAATGCACCGGCCAAATGCCCAATAACAGAGATTCCAATTTGTATATGGCCATGCAATGACATGAGACTGAGATCTACATCGCACAATGGATCACACTGTGTGGCTGAGGAGGGGACACTTAATGCAGTCCCTGATGAATTATATATGCAAGTATATTAATTATACATGCAAGTTTCATTAACCATAAAAGAAGGCATGTGCCTAATTTATGGTGCACAAAATTAAAACAATACACCATTGTAAGCGATGCATGCAAAGTTATATCCCAGCTCATCTCCAGGAGAAAATGTAACATGGGGAGCAATCCTGCATTGCCAAAGAGAGGGGACTAAACGAACTGATAGTTCCTTCCCTCTCTAACTTCTATGATAACAGCTTCTCTAAGTCACGACTTGAAACTCATTGAGCTCTCTAGGGTCTTTCACCCGACCTGTAGCTAACAGCTGGGATGTGCAGCTGACTCTCTTGTCGAGCTATTTAGCAGAGCGGCGAGCGAGTACAGCGTTCCCTCTGCACGCCAGCAGGAAGCTGGAGTCAGCACTTCACTGAAGAGCCACTGAAAGGCAGATCTCCATCTATTCTTTACACACTCTCCGGCGTCTTCATAAAAACACAAGGCCACACTCAGACCTTTACCCTCAGAGTTGTAAAGACTTCATGTGCTTTTTCATAACTAGCCCCCCTGCAATTTCCCTCCATTAAACTCTTAGAGACGCGTGACCCCCGAGCCAAAGGGGACAGACTAATGAAAGGTCTGAAGGAATGTGGCACACTTGTTACCAAGGACATAAAAGAAATACATGACTGCATTACCGCCACCATATTACAGTACAGCAAATGGGAACCTCTCCAAGCACCAAGACACAGCTGCATTACCGTTAATGCATTTCGGCACAGAACAGAAGCCCTGGCGCTGAAATGGGACCATGTATTCCAGCCCAATAAATGAGCTATTGCAATCCAGAGACACGCCTGCATTACTACCTCCATATTATAGCTCTGCAATGGGAAGCTCCAAGTGTAAAGACCCAGCCGCGGTACGGTTACTATATTACAATAAAATGCCCAGGAGTTTCCAATGCCAGGTTGTATATTCCAGGTCAGGATTGGGGATTTACAGCCCTGACAGACAAGTTCAGTAGCTCCCCTCCCGGACTATCTCTCTGAGGCTACGTCTAGACTTGGAGGCAGGGGGTTAATTCTCAACTTTGCGCAGACGTCCACACGCTAGTTCTCACTGAGCCAGCATGCTAAGAAGAGTACAGGCGAGTCTCATCTTACGCTGGGGTTACGTTCTGCTGTCAGCGCGTATAGCCAAAATCGCGTAGAGTCAAAATTACGTTGAGTGTAATGGCGGGTGGAATTGCCCGCACTACAGGTACAGTATTTAAATTGTTATTTTTCCTCTCTTTTTTCTCTCTCTCTTTTTTTGTTTTGTTTTTCCCGACCGCGCAAAGCTGAATTCGCGCATGTTAAATGCGCGTAAGAGGAGACTCGCCTGTAGCGTACCATGGTAGCACGGACTAGCTACCCCAACTACATACCAATGGGGTCTGCATGGGCTTTTCCTCAGGGCAGCTGGCCTGTACCGCCGCTCACCACTGCCTGTGCTACACTGCTATTTTTAGTAAAAAGAACAGGAGTACTTGAGGCACCTTAGAGACTAAAAAATGTATTTGAGCATAAGCTTTCGTGGGCTACAGTCCACTTCATCAGATGCATGCAGTGGAAAATACAGTAGGAAGCTATTATATATATATATATATACACACACACACACATAGAGAACATGAAACAATGGGTGTTAGCATACACACTCTGTAACACCCATTGTTTCATGTTTCTCTGTGTATTGTGACAAAGTTCCTCCTCTACCTTGGTGGGTCCTGCGCTTATTTGGCAGTTTTGCTCACCTCAGTGATCTTCCCCACAGTCCAGGTCAATTCCTCCTGTGTTTGATCAGGAGTTGGGAGGAACCCGGGCCCGCCCTCTACTCCGGGTTCCAGCCCAGGGCCCTGTGGATTGCAGCTGTCTATAGTGCCTCCTGTAACAGCTGCATGACAGCTACAACTCCCTGGGCTACTTCCCCATGGCCTCCTCCCAACACTTCTTTATCCTCACCACAGGACCTTCCTCCTGGTGTCTGATAACGCTTGTACTCCTCAGTCCTCCAGCAGCTACACCCTCTCACTCTCAGCTCCTCACACGCACTTCCTCTCCTCTGGCTGCTCCTCGCCTGACTGGAGTGAGCTCCTTTTTAAACCCAGGTGCCCTGATTAGCCTGCCTTGATTGGCTGCAGGGGATCTAATCAGCCTGGCTGCCTTAATTGGTTCTAGCAGGTTCCTAATTACTCTAGTGCAGCCCCTGCTTTGGTCACTCAGGGAACAGAAAACTCCTCATCCAGTGACCAGTATATTTGCCCTCGACCAGACTCCTGTATCCCACTGGCCTGGGTCTGTCACAGTATATATCTATATCTTCCTACTGTATTTTCCACTGCATGCATCCAATGAAATGGACTGTAGCTCAAGAAAGCTTATGCTCAAATAAATGTGTTAGTCTTTAAGGTGCCACAAGTCCTCCTGTTCTTTTTGCGGATACAGACTAACACGGCTGCTACTCTGAAACCTACTATTTTTAGTGTGCTAGCTCTGATTATGTCCCCCACTTCCCCCTGCCCCTTATATGCTGGCTTTCTCCTTACACTGTAAGCTGTTTCGCTTCCTGAGAATATTCTGCCCTGACTTCTTGCGTGGCCTAGGACAGCTATTGTACCTATTCCTCCCCTCCCGACCCCCAGTGCAAAACAATAGACTTGCTGTTTCTACCATGTCCTCTATCTGTGGAGCTCAAATTGCTTTTAGACACAAGTATTAGTCCACCCCAAAGCTTTCTTTGAGGTAGGTAGGCATTCACCCCACTTCACAGACTGGGCAATTCATCCGCCTGGAGGTTCATGTCATGCCCAAGGTCACACAAGAAGTCTGTGGCAGGGCCAGGGTGCCAGCCCAAGAACTCCTAACTCCCCATTTTATGCTTTAGTTGCTGGGCTCACTTTTCCTGCAAAATAACATACCCCTGCCTTGCAGGCCTGTTGTGAGTTGCTCACTTTGTATCAAGCACTTTGTGGTGCTGGGGTGAAAGGTGCTGGGGAAGATTTAACATGCTTGTGCATTTTTTAATATCTCCCAGCCCATCTAGCCAGGAGAATATTGTCTCTTGCCACCTCCAATTTTAGTCCAAACTATTTTAATAAAAACAGTCTATTAAGCTTGGTTTTCTCTTGGCTGCAGTAAATCTCTTCAAACACTGATCCCTATGGGAGATTCCTGGGATTACTTGCCACTGCTGAGGGGGTGAAAGAGCAACAGACGGGGGTGGGGGTGGAGGGAAGCTTCAGGTGCTGAGAATGTCACTTGCTCCCTGGTAAATGAAACTTGAATCTAGAATTGTGGATATAAATATTGGAGTGACCCAGGTAAAATAAAGGGAGAATAGTTCACTGAGCTTGGCTCTGACATGCAGGAGGTGCTAAATTATTAAAACTTTAATAAACGTAATAATAAATATTTGATGTTGAATTATGGAAGTTTTCACAGATACAGTGGAAACCGAAAAAAAAAAGATCTATTATCTCTGCATTAGAACTTAAACACTGCTCAAACAGGGATCAGGCTGTCAGCTCCGGGTATCCCATGATGGATGACAGCCAAGGTGATGCACACGTAGCTTGGTGTTACAGGTTCTCCAATGCAGTGACGGATGCAGTCCAATCCCGTTCCAGTGCTGGAGGTTTGCTGCAATGCTGAGAATAGGTGATGTAGTTAAATCTGCTGTTAAGAAGGTTTGATGCTGTCCTATCTCAGCACTGGAGGTTCTCAAGTGTTCTCTTGTAATAAGAAAGCTGCTTTGAAAGCTTAGCTGTTGGGGAAATAATCAAATCTATTTTCCCAGTTCCTTCACTTTGTCCTTGTGGACTGAGACACACTAGGGGCATGTCTACACTTGGAGCTAGGGGGGCGTGATTCCCAACTCGTGAAGACATACTTGTGCTAGTACCTTGACTTTACATTTTTACATGAATGAACAGCAGCTCTCCCTGACACACAGTTAGCAATGGCTACATCATGGGTAGATGCCTTGTAGGTGTCATTGTCAAAGTAGATCTTCAGGAGGGATCTGAAGGGGAGGCTGGTGTCTTCACTGTCAAGGTAAGGGAGGGTGTTCTATATGCAGACTCAGAGACTTTAAGGCTAGAAGGGACCATCACGATCATCTAGTCTGACCTCCTGCATATTGCAGGCCACAGAACCTCACCCACCCACTCCTGTAATAGATCCTTAACTTCTGGCTGAGTTACTGAAGTCCTCAACTCATGGTTTAAAGATGTCAAGTTACAGAGAATCCACCATTTACACTAGTTTAAACCAGCAAGTGACCCCGTGTCCCATGCTGCAGAGGAAGGCAAAAAAAAAATCCCAACCCCAGGATCTCTGCCAACCTGACCTGGTTATGGTGATCAGTTAGACCCGGAGCATGTGGGTGAGACCTACCAGCCAGATACCTGGGAAGCAAAGGAAAAGAAGGCGTGAAGAAGACTATTGGAGAAATGAGCTAGTTGGCAGAAAGGAAAGGGCAGGAGCATTGTGATAAAACCATGGAACCCAGGAGTACTGACTCCCAGTTGGTTGCTCAGCCCACTAGACAACACTGCTCTCCTAAGTAAGGCTGGGTTTGTGCCTAGCTTGTGGGTGAAGGAAGAGAGGACGCACATCTGATCATCACCCTTGTGGAGTGAGTGGATGGATGGATGGATGTTCGAAGACAGAGTTGCACGACCAAGGAGGATACGTGGGGTAAAGAAGTGAGGTCTCACGTTCATGAGGAAAGTCTTTCAAGAATAAAAGAGCCTGAGGTCTCAGTAGAACCAGACTAGCTGATTCTCAATCATGGATTGATTTGGGAGACTCATGGTGGTTGGGGGTAGGGGTATAAGAAGGGGAGCTCACACTTCCATATCTAGGAGGGCAGCATAGCTAAACTTTCATGTACGAGGTGAGGTGAGAAGTGCCCTGCACCCGGGTTAACCTCGTTCAGCTGACAGCCATCACAGCTCCATCAGGGGCAGTCTCTGAGGCCCTGTCCTATACTTGACTTTCCCTCTGACACACGGTGAATAAGTGACTTGCCCAAGATAACACTTATAACCACAGAACACCACTGCTTCCCAGCCCACACTCAGTACACTTCTCCTTCACCCAGCAGAGGTGCCCTTACATCCAGCTTCTGAACTAGACCAGTATCAACCAACCAAAGTCTGGGGAACAGAGTGAGCCATGCCAAGGAAGCCAAACAAAATCCACCAAGTTTACAAAGAAGCATAGGAGAAAAATGCATAAAAACAAGATCAGGCAAGGTGGGCTCTGTTCACTAGGGACCAGCTTTGACCCATCCTGGGCTCCACAGTCAAGTGTTGGAGGCTGCATGCATGCCTGAGTTTGAGTACATGTCTGCCCACCCTCCATCTCCGCCTGGAGCCAGTGCCTAATGCTTTAATACCCAGGAGAACTGCTGGTATTTCTCTAAGCATTTCTGAAAGATGAATAATCCATTTGCCAAGTCAAGCAAGCAATCTCTCCCCTCCACTCCCCACCTTGCAAAGACCATTGCCCACTTGTGCTTGTCACAGTCATATAACAGCATGTGATTCTCAGTAGCCACTTGAGCTCCTGACATCCCTGACCCCTTATTCTTATTTAGCTTGCAACTGGTGAATGCTTTGATGTAAGATACGCCAGCATCAGCCAGGTTTAAGAGAATCCATCCAGCATTTGCATCAGTCTAGCTGCATGGATTAAAAACACACCTTTAGTTCAAATCTGAACAATTGTGTGTGTAGGCCAGCCCTAAGAACTAAACAACCGTGTATAGCGTCCTTGTAGGCCTCTTCTCACTCTGCGTCTCACCTACAATGAAGGTGGCTCTCTACTGACTCAAGCATGTACAGAGATTTTTGGAGAAGACACGGGCATAGAAAACACATTTTCCCTCAAGAAACTGACTTGTGTGCAGGACTGCCAATTGCTGGGTGAACACCCAAGAGCAAAACAGGTTCATTATCAATCCCCACCCACGCACCATGCTGGGAAAAATCCTTTTTGAAGTATTCAAAGCCGCACTCAGCCCAAGAGACAGTCCCGTCTGGAGATGGGAAGATAACTCACCAGAGGGGTACTGCACCTTGGCTTCTTACCAGGAGCTTTGAGAGTCATCTCAGCAAGACAGTTTGGCCCCCTACCTGACGTCTGCCGGGTCTTCCGTCACCAGGACGTCTGTCTTGCAGCTGGCAAGAGGATTGATGGAAAGCTCCACAGGTGGCACCACAAAGCTCTTACTGACCGGTAGCCAGAGGCCCTGACCCAAACTATACGTGGACCTGAGAGAGAGGCAAGAATGTAGCATAAGCACATGAAATACAAGGTAAGCGCTAGGTCTCTCTTCAGTGTTTGAACATCTGGAGGCTGGTTCGATGGTATAGTGGGGTGGATTATGGAGCCTGTTTGGGATCTTGTTCCAGAAAGCCAACGCTGGGGAACGGCGCCAGAACAGGTGAGAGCAGGGAGAAGGGCAGCCTGAGCACAAGTGGGCGAACCGGCCCCTATGAATCTGGAGGACAGAGTGGATCACTGGGAAGCTCACACTTCCTCGGTTGCTTCCTGACCCAGGTGCATGCCAAAGGGGATGGTGACTGGAGGGTGAAACCCTTCCCTCTCCTTAAGGAGTTGAGCAGGTCTTCCAAACTCATTGACTACAAGTGGAGCCAGTGCAGCACAGGCAGAAGAACAAGATGGCAGCAGGAGCTAGTCACTGCAAAGCCTGTTGGAGCAGTCCCCAAACAGACCCAATGTGTCCTGGCAGCCAGGTGCTCTGCCTCCCAACAGACTGACTGTCTAGTCACTCAGCTCACCTGAGTATCTTCTCTGGCGCTTGCTCTCCTGTGACCAAGTCGTAGCCCCGTTCCAGCGTTGTGTAGGGCCAAGGCCTGAGAGACAGAGAGGAAAAGAGAGCACAGCATGTCAACCAGCAAGGAGAGGTAAACACCCAGGGACAAGCTCACCTAGTGATGCCAACGGGTGTGTCTACCGCCAACTAGACACATCAGGAATTGGTAGACAAGCAAGGGGATCTGGGAGAAAGGTAACGCTCTGTTCTCCCCATCCTGACATTAATGGCTCATAGCACCCGTCACAGGGTGCCTGACCCACTGACAGGGCCAGACTAGCTGTGACAGGCTCTGCTAAAGAGAACGAACCGAGCCAGATCCACCCATGAGTCGTTAATTGCATAGGTGGCCAGGCAGCAGTTAATTAGCTAAGGAACACCCGGGCTTAATAAAGAGTTAGGAGGGTTCAGTCAGAAGGTTCCAGAAGCTCTGGAGGAGAGGGACTTCTCAGGGGAACTCCCCAGGAAAGGGGACTGAGGAAAGGCACTCCTGGAGGGAATGTGTTTCAAAAGGCAGGTGCCAACAGTGACAAGTCCCTCTGGAGAGCTGGTCCCAGTGAAAGGACCTTACCAGACAGCAGTAGGCAATCCAGATCCAGAGAAGAGTTGCAGTGGCTGAAGTTCTGTGGGCCCTCTGAGCCCAGAGAAGGAACCCTTCCCCAGAAGAGGGCCTCGATTTGAGAGGGCCTCACGGGTAGGAGCCCAGACGTAGAAGGCAAATAGACTCAGTTCGGGCAGATATTTGTCGCTCCCCCAGCTAGGACGCTGGGCAGAAGGCTTGCTTGCCTGCCACATTCGGCCTTTAGTTCAATGAATTAGATTGTTCTAATTCACTACGTGAAAACCTCACTGAACTCACTAAAAGGCCATTGGGGAAACTGAGGAAGAGATGTCACCGTGGACCATCGGGTAGGGTGACATGCCAGCCTGGACCCATGGGAACACTCTGGGGATGAGTGCCCAGCTTACCAGCACCACTCACCCTTCACTGTGCCCCCAGTCACTGCGCACGCACAGATGCCGATGCACTGGGTCAGGGGCGTAGCCTTCATGACAGCTGCACTCACCTAAAAGGGAAAGGAGAGAGATTCAACCTCTGTCTGCAGAGAATGCATGAGGAGTCACTGTATGTGGCTCTCCCACACCACCATTCCTCTCCCTGTTCATCCACAGCTGTCAGTTCTAGCGTTCCTTGCCCCATCACTTCCATCCACGCCCCTCCCTGGATCCAAGAGCCCTTTGGTATCTACCTAGATGCTAGGGTGACGAGCATGGGAGAGAGAGACCCCCTGCAACATCTCTGGTCTCGGCTAGCTCCCCCAAAGAGTGTCCTCCTGTCAGTTCCTGCTTCACCTGGAGCTCCAGCACAATGCAGCTGAGCATATAACAAAAGAGAGGGGGGAGACAGAACAGCTGGTGATAGGGGTTGATCCTGATCATTCTGCAGAAGACACAGCTCATGCAATCAGCAGCACCCGAGGCCCAATCCTGCAAGGCACTGAGCATCCTCAGCTGACACTGAAGTCACTGGAAACTGAGGGTGCTCAGAACCTTGCAAGCTCATGTCTTGCATCTCCTCCTTGCTACCGGCATGTTTGGGACAGCAGGGGCTTGCTGGCTTTCACCACGGCAGCAGTCAGGCGCTCAGGGTGCGGCTCAAGCCCATGGAGCAAAGCGGAATGAAATACTCCTCCCGATGGGTCAAGTCCCAGTCCCTTAAACAGGCAACACCTCTTCCCCAGGGAAGTCCCATCCCCTGTGACATTCTTGGCCCTTTCAGCGGGTTGCAACTGGATGCCAATTAGGGTCACGAATCTGTGCGCAAGGGGCTGTTTGGTGACCAATTCAGTTCACAATAAAGAACAGCATCCCACCCTACAGGTGGAAATGGCCTCTAGTCCCCTCCTGATCTGGGCTGGATTTACACCAGGACAAGGTGCCTCTTATCTCATCACCAGCCCCTCCTGGCAAGCAGCAATCCTGAACCACCTCTCTCCATCTCCTGGACCATGGCATGTTTCTACTGTAAACTCTTTTGAAGTCCTTCTCTCACCGCAAGGCTTCAGGCCCGTCGTGGACGCACCAATGGAGCCAGCGGTCCTGGTTCTTGCCCCGTTTTCCACCTCTCACGAAGGGTATATGATGGTAGCAACACTCTTTTTTGATCCACTGCCCTATTCTGCCTCTCCCTTCTTCCAAGCCCTCTCTGCCTCCTTACCTCATACTGAAGGCCTCATTCTCTGATTCTCCCCTCCTGGCAGCATTAGTGGAGGCGTCATGATTTTTCCACACCAGAGACCTAACTATACTTGGCCCAGATTGATTCTTTGTTTGGTAGAAATACATATCCCGGAGCGAGAGATGGCAGAATAAAAGATTAATTGGATTTGCACATATAGTCGCTGTTAAAAGCTTTTGTTGATTTCTTTTTCCCCGACCCTGTCCCTTTCGTTTCCCCTTAAGCTCCTGTCTTCACTTGACAGAGCATCAGACTAAGTCTTAAACACAGGCAGAGTGGGGGGAGCAGGGTGGGAGGGAATTGTTCAAAGCAAACCCTTCCCTGGAGTTCTCTCTGCCCACACCCCGCTATGGCCAGAATGAAGGAAAGGTGTTGTGGCAGGGTAGGGTGTGGATGCCCCAGACAGAGTTAACACAGACTGACAAAATACCCAGGCTTTCTTTGGGCCCTATGAAAGACCTCAAAATCTCTCAAGGGGATTGAAGTAAGCGCTTTATTTGCAGAGGGAAGGAAACGGGGGTTCAGCTCGCAGATTGTGAAGAGAACACTCTGCAAAGGAGGGCGGGGAGGAAGCAGACAGCTAATGATGTGCTAAAATGCAACGGCACCTTCATGAAATATTCACCGCTTTAAACACGTCTAATATTAAAGATTAAACATCCTGGGATTTGTCCTGGTGACTCTAGAGTACTGATTTATGATCTGCCAGAAGCTGCTAAACTCATGATTCATAAGGAGCGGTGGAAGCACCACCTCTCCAAAGGGAAAGGGACTTGGGGCAGAGGGCTGGCTGTATCATCTCCTGCAGGAGTTGACACCAAGGCCGAGTGCGCCTGCCCTAGGATGCGGTGGATGGGGTTTTCTTCTCGTATACCATCGATCGAAAAGCAGTTATTTTTTCCAAGAGTGCTTAGCATGCAAGTTTTCTCAGTTGCTGTGTGGATCATTAATTCCTGACGCTTATTACATAACAAATATGTGTTCTGCAAATGAGAGGCATCTTGAAGTGCTTGCAAAGCAGAGCTGTGGGGACACAGGGATGTCGGCCCATTCTCCATCTTCAGCCCCTGCCCCTGGAATTACTAGAGCTGTAGGCCTGAGTGCACCCACTGCGGAGTCCTCTATGGATCCATAGGGCTGGAACAGACCTGTATTCTAAGGGTCGGCACCAAGGCAGCTGTGGGGGTGCCTTGGATTAAAGGGTTTATTAAAGGGTTTATTTTGTCTTTCAGTTTGATAACTATTTGCAACACCCTGCAGAAACACTGAGTTTATTGACTCCATTCCCACAATTCCAACAGCTGAAGGTTGTGCTTGAGGGTTTCCCGAAAGGTTTATTTCAGTAAAGTAAAACAGCAAGCGACACCACCAGCTTCCCTTCCCATCCAGATATTAAACTCATTTCAGAGCGCAGAGATGAGAGAGACTCAGGGATGGGAATCAGGCCTCCGCCGTCTATCCATCTGGCTTGCTGCCAGGCCTGAGAAGCCATGTGTGTTCAGATTTTCAAAAGAGACGAGCACGCTGGGTTTTAAACTCTCAGTGTCACAACAGTAGGAGCTGCCAGCACTGAATTCTTGGCAATCAGACCACTAACCTCTCCAGGGTGGAGTTCCAAAGGTAGTTAGGTGCCTGAAGATGTGGACAGGTACTTAGTGGGATTTGTAAACTGGCCCAAGCCAGTTAGTGCCTAACTCCCATTGACTCACTAGCTGCATCTTTAGACACCAAAATACCTTTGAAGAACAGTTTGTGACTCATCTCCTCCATCTGTAAAGCTGAGATAACTCCTCCCTTGCAGGTGTGTTGTGAGCAGAGCTGATCAAAGGAGACTGGCAAAAATTTGCTTTAGATTCATTCCCCATGGGGGCAGGGAGTGACCTGTACCTCAACTTTCCCTTCTGAGAGAAACTGTGTTCTTTGCTCTTCAGGTACAAACAAGCTGTTCAGAAAAACTCAGCTGGAGGTGCCAGATTTTGCATAATGAGAACTCAAGATCATCAATCAACTCAATAAAAAGAACAGGAGGACTTGTGGCACCTTAGAGACTAACAAATTTATCTGAGCATAAATTTTTGTGGGCTGTAGCCCACTTCATCAGATGCATAGAATGGAACATATAGTAAGGAGATACACCTCTACCTCGATATAACGCTGTCCTTGGGAGCCAAACAATCTTGCCACGTTATAGGTGAAACCGCGTTATATTGAACTTGCTTTGATCCACCGGAGCGTGCAGCCCTGCTCCCCCGGAGCGCTGCTTTACCACGTTATAGCTGAATTTGTGTTATATCGGGTCACGTTATATCGAGGTAGAGGTGTATATATACACATACAGAGAACATGAAAAGGTGGGAGTTGTCCTACCAACTCAAAGAGGCTAATTAATTAAGAGAAAAAACTTTTGTAGTGATAATCAAGATGGCCCATTACAGACAGTTTGACAAGAGGTGCGAGGATACTTAACATGGGGAAATAGATTCAATGTGTGTAATGGCTCAGCCATTCCCAGTCTCTATTCAAACCTAAATTGATGGTACCTAGTTTGCATATTAATTCAAGTTCAGCAGTTTCTCATTGGAGTCTGTTTTTGAAGCTTTTCTGTTGCAAAATTGCCACCTTTAAAACTGTTACTGAGTGGCCAGAGAGGTGGAAATGTTCTCCTACTGGTTTTTGAATGTTATGATTCCTGATGTCAGATTTGTATCCATTTATTCTTTGCATAGAGACTGTCCAGTTTGGCCAATGTACATGGCAGAGGGGCATTGCTGGCACATGATGGCATATATCACGTTGGTAGATGTGCAGGTGAACAAGCCCCTGATAGCATGGCTGATGTGATTAGGTCCTATGATGGTGTCGCTTGAATAGATGTGTGGACAGAGTTGGCATCGGGCTTTGTTGCAGGGATTGGTTCCTGGGTTAGTGTTTTTGTTCTGTGGTATGTGGTTGCTGGGGAGTATTTGCTTTAGGTTGGGGGGGCTGTCTGTAAGCGAGGACAGGAACCAGACGGTCTCTATGCAAAAGAATAAATGGACACAAATCATAACATCAGGAATGATATCGCACTCCTTTGTTTTCTCCTTCCCGCTACCCTGTGCTGATGCTCAGCCCCAGCTATTTCTGAACGGCCACTTGTGGGTTTATATTAGGCGGGAAGGATCAGCCTTGGGTTCTACATGTTCTCTCCTCGTTCCCAGTTGGCAATGCACACCACAGCGCAGGAAAATCAGCAGCTAAGAGGCCCAGGTCCGATCGGTTAAGTTCTCAGAGCCCCGAATCTCAGCCACGGGGGACTGACTGATGTCAGAGATTCCCTGGCCTGAGTAACGGGGATATAGAAAAAGAGGGCAGACCAAGAGATGTGAGCAAGCCCATGACCGGTTCACCAGTCCACCGGACTGGAGCAACGCCTGCCTGGGGCCAAGGCGGCAAAGCACTTTCCCAGCCTGATGAGCTTAAAATCTAAACCGCCAAGAGGAACAAAGGGTAGGAGGGGAAACAGTGGCACAGAGAGATGTGACTTATCTACGGTCACCTACCAGGTCAACGGCAAAGAGAGGAGTAGAACCCAGGTCTGATGTCCTCTCCCCTGGACCACACTGTCTCTCAAACTGGCTGGGCTGTCAACGGGGCCTAGATACGGCGATGGGCTCATTCAGAATCCTTGAAACCCTTTTTTCTGTGCTCAGGCTGCAGCGCCTGTGCCCATTCCCCAACTTCAGAAAACTCTACCCCAGACGGTCCCGCGTTGCGTGTCAGTGACCAATTCTAGGTCACGCTGAAGTCTCTCTGCTGACTTCAGCTTGAGGAGATGCCCACTTTGCCTCCGCCAGCATGCCTGGGAAGACTGGAGAGACACACCTGCGAGTGCTTTTAATTCCCATGGAAGGCTGGCTCGGGAGGATTGCGATGGCTCACGTGAAAGTGCATCTATGCAAAAAGGAGCCAGCACAGCAGGGTAATAATGAGCCACTCTCCCACGGGGACTGAGATCCAGTGCCTCGAGCCCCTGGACACCTCTGCAGGCGTGTGCTGCAGGGATGGAGCCTGCAGCTCTGGCCCACTTTGTGCAGCTGCAGCAATGACCTCTATTGGCTATTTAGGGAAGCTGGGGGCATGGCAGCTCTCCCTGAGGCTGGCAGCGCTGGAAAGGTGGAAGAGGACAGTGGCAAGGAGAAAAGTGACACCTTGTCAGGAACAGGCGAGTCCCTGGGAGTGGAGAGAAGCAGTAACAGGAGATGGTGACCTTCTCTTTTAGTGCAAAATAGTCTCTCTTTTCTTTACTGGCAGGAGAGATTTTAGAATTGACAAGGAAGAGCATGTCGGCTGCTGACCCGTCTCCCCAGCCCAGGGTGGGTTCCTGCCCCTGCCAGAGTCCGTTCAGGCCCTTGCTCTCAGGGCTTCAAGCTTTACCTCTTCCAAATAAAACCGGTAACACAAACTCCACATCAAGCCTGTTCCTTCCCCTGAGCCTCCCTCCTCCTGACAGCTCTTCCCAGGTCTCCCTGAGGCCATCTGTCTGGGGGCCCATCCCCTGGCTCCACAGCTGCAACAGAAACCAACCTGCTTGCTGCAACTCTGCCCTCAACCGAGCTCTTTCGGCTTTTATAGGACTCAGGTGCTCATCTGGCAATCACGCGACCACTCGCAAACTACCAGGTCCCAACTGGTTCTCAACACGGTCCTGGCCCCTAAAGAGGCCGAGCACCCTGTTACGATGCCCTAAAAGGAACTGCATCCATTACAAAGCACACGCTCAGGGCAAGGGACCATAACCCCCACATGTTGTGTTTATTCCTACACACATGCAGGAATAAAAATATCCCATGCCCCAGACTCTAGATCAATGAGACCTGGGATTTGGGGGGGAGGGGTCTCTTTTGTACATTTAAAGTTGCAAAATTATTTTACCCCATCCCTTAAAATCCAGCGACTCTTCTCTCACAAATTTACTATTAGGTTGCGTGCCCTGTTACAGGTCTTCCAGTTTGTCTCCTTTCCCAGAGTAGCCTTCCCAGGAGAGGCCGCCAAGCAGAGATCTGTCAACAATCCTCACTCCGAAAAGTCTTCCCCCTCCCGCCAGTGCAGCAGAATAATACTGTTAGGGTGAGCAGCTGATCTGATGTGATGTTGCTGTAGGGATTCCTTTAATCCCCAAACACACCCAAACACAAGGCTCCAAAATCTATCTTCTTTCCCAGTCATTTTTTTCTCTCGCCGTTCGTCATTTCAAAGCTGGGGACAAAGCAATGTCACTCGGTGTTTTCCACTTCTGGTATCTGAGCATCATAGCTGGGCCACTCTTTGCTGATAGCTCCTGTTCTTAGCCTTGGTCTACACTTAAAATTTAGATGGACTTATCTATGCCGCTATGGGGTATGAAAAATTCACACCCCAGCCGCCAAAGTTAAGCCAACCTCACCCCTGGTGCGGACACGGCTAGGTCGACGGAAGAATTCTTCTGCCGTCCTAGCTACCGCTGCTTGGGGAAGTGGATTAAGTACAGGGGAGGAAATGCCCTTTTATTGATGCAGGAAACACCTACATCGGGGTCTCAAACATGAAGCCCGTGGGCCACATGTGGCCCTCGGAGTTATTTGCTGCGGCCCGCCAAGCTCCCCTCCCGCACTGCCCCAGCGCTCCGCGTCCCCGCTCCTCTGCCCACCTCCAGGCACTTCCCGCCACCAAACAGCTGTTTGGCGGTGCTTAGCGGTTTCCAGGAGGGAGGGGGGAGGAGCGGGGAGCCACGTGCTCAGGGGAGGAGGAGGAGAAGAGGGGGGCCGGGGAAGGGGTTTGGGGAGGGGGTTGGAATAGGGGCAGGGAGGGGGCGGAGTTGGGGTGGGGACTTTGGGGAAGGGGTTGGAAGGGGGCGGGGCAGGGGCAGGGCCTCATGGAAGGGATGGAGTGGGGGCAGGGGCAGAGTAGGGTTTTTTTGTATCTTTATATTAAAAGGTGTCAGTGATGCGGCCCTCGGGCCAACGTACTAGTCCTCATGATGATTTGAGTTTGAGATCCCTGACCTGCACGATGGTGCTACAGCATCATAGCTGCAGCTGTGCCTGTTGTGTAGACAAGCCCTAAAGGAGAAACTGACCGCATTGTAATCACACAGATAGTCACACTGGAACACCTCTCCCCAGTGTAGACGTGCTGCACCAATCTCAGGTAGGGCCGGCACGGGGGTAACCTACCCTGCAGTAAGCCCCTTTTTCAGCAGGTGCGGTGTCTCTATACTAGGGGTTCTGTACTGGTGGAACTACAGTGACGTGGTGACATTAGTCAAAGTTTCTCTAGCAAAGACAGCACCTAAGTTTGCCCATGTGAGTTGGGATGCAGGGGAAGATTCGGATTCACATGTATCACCGAATGATAGCAATGTAAGGCTGGAAGGGCCCTCAAGAGGCCATCTAATCCATTCTGCCTTCTCTGAGGCAGGACAAAACATACCTAGACCATCCCTGGCAGGTGTTTTGTCTAACCTGTTAAAAATCTCCAATGATGGAGATTCTGCAGCCTTCCCAGGTAACCTGCTCCAGTGCTTAACTACCCTGACAGTGAGAAAGCTTTCCCTCATCTCTAACCTGAATCTCCCTCGCTGCAGTTTAAGCCCAGTACTTCCTGTCCTACCTTCAGTGGCCATGGAGAGCAATTGATCACTGACCTCGTTACAACAACCTTTTACATATCTGAAGACTTATCAGGCCCCCGTCAGCCTTCTCCTCTCCAGACTAAGCACACTCAGTTCTTTCAACCTTTCCTCAGAGGTCCGCTTTTCCAAATCTCTCATCATTTTTGTTGCTTTCCTCTGAGCTTTCTCCGGTTTATTCGCATCTTTTGGAAAGTGTGGTGCTCACACCTGGACACAGCACTCCAGCTGAGGCGTGCCACCTCACTTGCTGACCTGTGGCTCCTTTCCAAGATCTCGTCCCAATTTCCCTCTCTATGCCAAGAAACCGGAGTCCCTCCTTCCCTCCCCCCCCAGGCATGGCTTCATATTATATATTTGCATTCACACACTCTCTCTCTCTCTCTCCCCAGGGGTCTCCATTCCAGCCAATGACCTTGCGACAGCTTGAGGCAAAGCTTCCACCCCTTACTCCCGCAGCCTGTCCCTGGCTCTGTGGGTCAGCTCCAGGCTGGGCATGGGAGGACATCCAAAAAGAAATGGCTTTAACATGCACGGATGGACAGAAGGGGAGAAGGCATCTGCCCCGGCAAAGCACTTTCCACAGCCAATGAGCCAGCGGCAAAGCGTTCCTGGAAATAGCAGAGGCCATGTCCCCGCAGCTCTCAATTCCCATCTGATGCCAGCTCCGACCCAGCAGGTCCAGCTGCGTTTCCCCCGCCACGTGCAGGAGCAAGAAGAGACAAGACCCAATTCCTACGTGTCATCCACAGGCATCTCCATGGCAGGGGGGGAATCTTCAGCACAGCCGCCCCCTAACAGTGTCTCTTGCTTCCCCCTGGCTGCCTGCCTCTCCTGAAGAACGGACGGGGGGAAGAGTGCCCCGAGAGAGAAAGCCCCAGCTGTAATTGGTGGCCCAAGGTCAAGCATTATTTAGCACACAGAAGGACTCTTTCAGTGCCCCCACTTCCCAGACAGAGCATGGCTGACTGCCCCCAGTGTTCGTTCCATTGCCTGCACAAAGGAGGGCACAATGCCCTTCTTTTCTGGGTGAGCTGCCTTTAACAACAGCGATAGGACCCGGATGGAGAGCGGCAGCCGCTTTCCGTGCTCGCAGTGAACGGATCACTGCGGTTCCAATCACGCTCGGATAAGGCTCTTTGTTATGGCACGCGGAGGGGATCTCGGGCACACGCAGGGCCGGCTCACCTCTCCCCTTTGCTGGCTGTGTGCATGGTGCTGATGACGCCGAGGAACAGGGCCGACTTGGCTCTGGGAGCCTGTGGCCCCTTCTCCGGGACAGAGATTTCTGACTCACCCCACACCTACGGAAAGGGCCTTTCTCCAAGGCTAGAGCAAGAGGAAGCCGCCAGGACAGGCATCCCCTGGCACGATCATTCCTTGGGTGAGGCCAGAGCAGAGGTGGCACACTGCAATCCCCGTCTCCTTCCAGGGAAAGGGGATGGAGCAGGCTGGGCTTCCCTCCTCTCCATTTAGAAATGCCGCTTGCAGAGGGGACAGGCCCCAGCTGGACTCCAGCAGCCAGCTCCATGCTCTGCAAGAGAGCAGCTGGAAGGCCAAGTTAAGGCCATTCTAGGGGCAGCATTAGTGACAGCAGCAGGAGCGACTGCCAGTGAAGCATGGCCTGGACAGGGAGAACAGCACCAGGAATACCTCCCTCACACACCTGCAGCCCTAGCCCACGCTGCCACCCGCCCCAGGCACATGACAGATCCAGCTTCATCACCAAATGGGTCTGGATGTGCCCTGACCATCATTATAATCCAGCCCTTACATGGCACGTTTCACCAGTAGCTCTCAAAGCACTTTACAAAGGAGTTCAGGAGCATTTATCTCCATTTTACAGATGGGGAAACTGAGGCACGGAGAGGGGAAGTGACTTGCCTAAGGTCAGCCAGCAGGCCAGTGCCAGAGCCAGGACCAGAACCCACGTCCCGGTCCAGTGCTCAATAGCCATCAAACTCCATGGCAATTTCACCATCAGCCCCGAATGACAGCAGTGCGGCAGAAAGCCCCGAGAATCGGCAGTGAAGAGATCAATGAGGCTCGCTCTGCCCCTCTAACGGCAACTATCGCTTCCCTCCCACAATGAATCTGGCCAGGCCTCTGCTGAATCTTTCTTTAGTTGCCGGCGGACTGTCAGAGAAACAAGCTGTTAACTCAACATCCTGAGCAGTGTCAAATGGGTGGGTCAAAGCCCGTCGCTCCGTCCTGCCATTGGAAGCTCAGGATTCAGCCCTGCAGGCCCCTCTGTCGGTCCTCTTTGTTCTTCCCCCCATTTTATCATATCCAGGGAGCCTCGCTAACAGAAACGGGCTTGGGGGCTCAAGGTATGCAGGCACCAATCTCCCCTCTGCCCCACGCTCTCCAGACGCGGGACCTGCAGTCCAAGCTGAGCTTTATCGCCGGTCACACACGGGCTCATATCCAGCCCCCCTGTCCCGTGTGATTTCAGTTGGATACGGCATCCTTCAGTTTCTGTAACAGCGCCATCAGCCAGCGGCGCTGCTGCTCCCACCGCCGAGGTGGCTGCATTACTGTACACAGAAGAGCTCCTTCCACGTACCCAGCTTGTTGTGGCATGCAGTGCTTGAGGCCCATGAAAGATGCTCTGTAAAGAGAATTTCTGTAAGAGCTCTGCTGTGGCTTTTGGCTACAGGCCTCCATTACAGACGGTATTGGAGCTGTAATAACCTACTCGGACACCAGGGGGCACTTCGGGACCTACAGTGCACTCGCCCTCATTGCCCCCTGGCAGGCACGGGGAACATGCCCCTGCTACATCCGTTTGGAAGATTCACCACAGGGTCCCCTGTGTGGCTTGCAAACTCTTTTGGCTGGTCCTGAGGGAGACAGGGTCACGGGCCTGTCTCTTCCCCGTCTGCCAAGGGAGCTACACTCAGGGCTCAGGAGTTACCCACAAACTGGCATTGGAGAGCAGGGCTGCTGCCAGTGCTGTTACAAGCCACGAGACTGGGTGGAAATGCCGCCTTCACACACTAAAATTAACACAGAAACTAGACAAGGAGTAAACGCTTCTCCCATCACTGCAAGGCAGCCACCCCTGGGGTAGAATAAGGCAGCAGTTTAACAGCATACAGCAATGCTACAGAAGAGTTGAGGACGGAGAAGGAAGAACAATGTCCTATCCAACGGAAACCACAAGGGGGATTTAACTAGACCGATTTTAATTATCCAGACGAGGCACTGGGGTTAGCAGCCCTGGTCTGAGAAAAGGGCCATGGAATCTGTCCCCTGCCATATAGTCAGAATTTTGCTGTCTATAACACATTGGAAAGACAGCACCCTCCACCAGCACAGCACCCCCCCGACGCAATTTAAGGGCACTGGGAAAAGCATCACTGTTATAAACAGATAGTTAGGGGTTAATGCCTCTTTTACCAACCTCTGAGGGACAGCATATCAGCTAATCTCACAGACAATAGATTGAAAACACAGGAAGTTCCCCTGGGCAAAAATCTTAACACACACAAGAATACCCAATTTGATAATTCCCTTAATGACACCAAGACAAGTCACAAAAGAAAATAAACATAAACCTATTTATTCCTTTCTAAAACTTACTACTCTGATAAGAGGCTGGTTTCTTGATCTTTTTCACTCCGGCTGAAACTGAAACTGTCTAAACAAAGGAAACTTCCCTCCTTCCTTTTGAAACATCTTGTTCCCCCATTGGTTCCTCTGGTCAGGTGTCAGCTAGGCTAGGTGAACTTCTTAACCCTTTGCAGGTAAAAGAGGCATTAACTCCTAACTATCTGTTTATACAATCACCTACAATATCTCCAGCACCATTCTCTGCAGGGTCTCCCATCCAAGCTCCGCACTGACCCTACTAAGGGCTTGTCATCACTGCAGAGCTCGAGCTGGAATCTGAGTGTTGCCTCTAACCTGACTCCTGTCCACACACAAACTCTCTCTCGCTCAACTTAAGGGACGCTTTAAGCTTGAGCTAGCCAGACGGGGCTGATGGCGTTCGAGGCTCCAGCGCTGTCAACGCTGGAGCTAGTAATGCCGTGGGGATACATCAGCTGCTAACCCAATCACACTGCGTGGCTCCCAGGTTGTTTCACAACACGGTCACTGTCACTTGAACAAGGCTAGCTAGAGCGGTGTAACTCTCAGGGTGTGTCTGTGCTGCAGTATACCCATGTAGCTATACCCGAGCGAGCACTGAGCTAACTTGCTAACAGCAGCAGTGGAGCCGCAGCGGCATGGGCTAGCCACCTAAGCAGGGTCACCAACCATCCAGGGGGAGGGATGGCTCGGTGGTTTGAGCATTGGCCTGTTAAACTCAAAGTTGTGAGTTCAATCCTTGAGGGGGCCATTTAGGAATCTGGGGGAAGAGAAGAAGGAACAAACAAACAAAAATGGTCAGGGACAGTACTTGGTCCTGCTGTGAAGGCAGGGGACTAGACTCAACTCAATAACCTTTCAAGGTCCCTTCCAGCTCTATGAGATAGGTATATCTCCATATTTTTGTATATTGTCCCGGAGTCTCCAGGAATGAAAGATTATTTCAGGTGATGAAACCTCCAGGAATATTTTCAACCCAAACTGGCAACCTTACTTACCAAGATCACAGCACGAGGCTGTCTGACTAGTTCCTTTGGTGACCAACCCTGGAGGTGGTAAGGGGGACAGTTTCCCACCTTCCTCTGTTCCTTCTCTCTACAGTATGGACTCCCAGCCTAGGGGTCATGAGCCTCAGAAGAGGTCATGGGCAGAGGTATGAAACAACCTGCCCTTCCATATTGCTCAATGAGTGGGAAACCCCAGTGTGGGAGAGGATGGGAACCCCTGCTCTGTGACATTAGACCATCTAATGGCTTTCTCCACATTGGCCTTCTTTCCGTAACCCTCACAGGTCCATCTCTATAATGGCTGAAGCACCAGCATAGACAAGCTGCTGGAGGAGTTTCAATCACCGCATCCTCTAAGCCTGTTCAGAGCAGGTCTAGGTGACATAGTGGCTAGACTGCCAGACCCTGGCACCTCACATTCACCAACAGCCTCTCCAGATGAACAGCGCCGATGGAGGATGCTGTGCAATGCTATGAAGGCAAAGCCTGTTGGAGATGCGGCTGGAACATGCATGTCCACAAGCTTTCTTGCCAGGCTTGCCAGCTGCCAGAGAACTTATTAGCTGTGCTGATGAGCAGAGAATCAACCCCCACTGCCAAATAATTAACTAGGCCACCATGGGACAGCGTGGCAAGATGTCAGAGCTCCCCCTGCCAGGTGAGGAGATTCACAGAACATTAAATACAAAGGGGAAGAAAGAGATCCTAACAAATTATGAAAGGCTGACTTCAATGGAAAGCTGCTCCTGGCCAAGAGTGCCGTCTTCAGAGAGCTCCTGGCCAAGCCAGCACCAGCTAGAGACTGTGAACTGCAGTCACGAATAACTGCAGCGGCAGTGACAGCTGCAGAAAAGGTTGCTTCATCGTTTCCATTCCAGCTGCTGGTTATCGGTTGTTTCTAACTTTCTGGGTTGATGTTTTCCAGGCCTGGTCTCTGCCCAATAGTGATTTAATAAATAAACACACACACACACACACACACACACACACACACACATTAGCTATTTAAGAATGAAAAACACTTTCATCAACAAACTTTTTGGGGGGAACGGGGGCTACAATTCTTTAAACAGCTTGGGTAGGGGGTTGAAATTTGGCAGGGAAAGCACCCTCACTGAGCAGAAGCACCTTTGAGTGTTGTGAAATCTGGCATTGCTTTGCCAGTTACATCCCACTGGGCTCCACCTTCCATGGTCCTGATTCATCAAACCACTTAAGCACGTGCTTAACTTTAAGGAGGCGCTTAAGCCTTATTGCATCCAGCCTATATTCTGCTGTGAAGGCACACACCAAACGAGGTAGGGCTCTGCCAGAGTCCTGTCTCACACACTCTTTATCATCTAGGGTAAAAGCTGCACTGCTCTGAACGGTTCACAGTTGAGAGGTTACCTCCTGCAGACCTCATAATATTTATCAAGTAGTTTGGATTAGAGGGACCTGTGCAAAAATAGCTCCACATTATGTAATCCTTTCTTCTTTACACAAACTCAGAAATTCCATTATGAGAACATTAATGGCTGCATGGTCAAACCTGCAAATAGTAGAAAATGAGAAAGCAAAGGCAGCACAGATAACCTTAACTCTGCCCCTTTATGTGCATGCATTTTGATTATATCTCTTAAACCTGAAGCTAAATTAGCATGGGAGTTCATTGCCTCATGCTCTGAGCTGCACATAAAGCAAGCTGTGCTGATGGATGGATAAAAGAAATCAGATATTACACAGCTACTGACCAAGTTATTAAAATACAGACCTTAGAGAGAAGGGACCTCACCATACGCAAGTCTAAGTCAACAAAGACGCTGGACCATTTTGAAAATGAAAATCCCAAATGTATACAAGAATAAGCAAACTTTACTAGATACGGCAGAAAAGCTGCATGATATTAAATTGCATCAAAGGAAGGTTTTAATACACACAAAGGAAGGGGGCATTTTCCTGACTTCCATGCCCAACCAAGCAACCTCCAAGTTCTCTAAAGGGGTGTGTGTTTGTTTGTTAAACGGGATACGTTTAAAAATGTCTTTTTCTGAACCTCCTGCTGGCAAGTCCCCATTTTGCTGGAGATGGTAATAGAATCTGTGACTACAATGGCGAAGGAAACCATTTGGACGACACTGGGAACCAATTTCATTGCCAGTTTTTAAAAGAGGCCTCAACACCACCTCATTTTTTTTATCTTCAATCAAATCTGCTCGCAGTTGCGTTGAGGCAATCAGCTATCCAGATGATCAAATTTAGACGTCTGATTTGTGAGGGCAAAAAAAACCACGTGCCCCTATTAATCAAGGTTGTTTTCCATCTCATTTATCTCATTGCACTGATAAGTCTGCCAGCACGAACGCTGAACATTTCAACATGGGGCCCAATGGGATCACCCTAAGATGTGTCCCCAACATGTGGGGGTGAATTAGTTGTGTGCATACAAAGCAGGTAATTGTGTGCACTAACCAGTATTTGCACATGCCACAGAGAAGGGGAAAAAATAGCTGCCCTCATAAATGTAAGCGGTGCTGACAAGGGAGGCTAGTGAAAAGCAGCCCCCTCCCTGATTTTATGAGACGGCATCATAGTGTGCGGTACAAGCAGAGGCTTTGTCATGCGCACACAAAGCTTTGAGACCCGGAGATGGCAGACTCAGCTCCAACTCACAGCACAGCACAAACCCTCCTTATCCTCAGTTTCCAAAGGGCAGCAATCCAGTCCCAAGCACAGTGTGAACTGCCCCTTCTTGTTGGTAATCTTTGTAGCCAGCCATGCTAACAGAGCAGCAGCTCTCATTCGTGTCAATTTCATGGCAGGATGGAGGGCTCTGGCTTGCAGGAAAGGGGTGCCTGAATCAGCCTGGCCAAGCCCTATTGGTGTGTTACAGGCAGATCAAAAGCCAGCCAGCACTTCAAAAGGGAAACAGCCTGGGTCCCCACTGCAGCTGCACCACATGGCATTAGCCCTACAATGAGAAGGCAACCCCCTCACACCTCCTCCAAAAGTTAGCTTAATGGTAGCAATCACATCTCCCATAAAACCTAGGGCACCCTGATGCTTGGGAGTAGGAAACTAATTCAGATTATTTGTACTGTAGGAGTGGCCCAGGTCCCCATCGTGCCAGGTGCTGTACAAACACGGACAAGACAGTCCCTGCCCCGAAAAGCTACTAGGAACTTGAAAGGCAAAGGCTAGTATGTCGATGCACTGCTGCCCTTCACAGATGGACCCTGTTCACATGTGTGTCACAGGCCCCTCGTACTGCTACAGCTAAAGGAGATCCCCTTTAGTTCATATGGAAGAGGCCTGTGCTTCTGGAGCAGAAGGGCCAGAGTCCTATCCCTGCCTATGGCTGTGACACCCCAGGGGGACATGGATTGACTACAGGGCTCTACCCTTCTATCCCACACCCAGGCTTCATTGGATGGTTACAGCAGAAGTTCTGGATTCCCGTCCCAGCTTTATCAATGATTCACTCTAGCTCCTTGGCCCAAACCCACCTTCCCTCATTGCCTCAGTTTACCTACCTGTAAAACAGGGATAAAAATGCCAAGCTGCTTTGCAGGAAAGAGGCTTAACTAATGCCTGTGAAGCACTTTCAGACCTTCAGAGCAGAAATGCTACGCAAGGGCAATGGGCTGTCACTAGAAGTGGGGCTCCCTCATGCTATGTGGGTCATTCTCCCTCCCGATTCTAGCCGTCACTTGCCATAGGACCTCTCCTCCCCCCAATCCTCTATCCAGCCTGGGTTGGGAGGCCTCTAGCAAACCATCACTCGGGATCCAACGACTTTATAAAACCCCTCCCCTGAAATGGTTGAAATCGGACACAATTTCTATTATACAGCAGGACCCCAGGACATTCTCCCTCAAAATGATAAAATGCCACTTTAAAAAAAAAATGTGACTCATGAACAGTTTCTTTTCCCACCCACCCCTCCCGAAACACTTCCCTAGAACAGAACTTTCTTGCTGAGCAGCCATATTACAAACCTACTGACCACGATTGTCACCGGTGCCTAGAGATTTGGACTGTCTCAGTTTCGGGGGACTCACTCAACTCTCCAGGTTTTCAAAGGGTGAGCATTCAGAACTTCCTGAGAAACGGGTCACTTTACACAGTCTCAGAGTTAGGCTACCAAAATCACTAGTCCCGTTCTAAAATCGTGGCCAACGTCTTCCCAACAGCAACACTCTATCCCTGTTTATCAACTGGTCTGGAGGGAGGATGGGATCTGCTTTGCAATTTCTGCCCTCGATCTCTCCTTGCTGGGAAAAAACAGGAGAGAGGTGCGTAATTTTAAGCTTAAGGTTAAGAAGAATATCCTGGCTGAGATCAATGCTGCTCATTGCCTCACCTCCCCGGGCCTACGTGATGCAGTGCTTGCGACCAACACTTTCCAAGATCCCGGAGAGCGAGAACATATGTGCTGCAATAAGCAGGCATAGCCGGGTGAGTCGAGAGCAGCAGGACAGGCTTAAGAATAGAACACTTCATGGTGGGTCCCCATGCTCAGACACCTCGTGTGCCAGATCTGCTTTCTCGCCCTTCTGGTCTTGCTGTTCCCAGGCCTTCATGAGCTCCCTGTGGTTGGACTGGACATTACAGGCGAGGGCTGAGCTCATCCTCTTTCTGTTGCTCACGGCCAGTAAGCCCCTGTCAGGGGCTTTTAAGTGATTAATTCCTCAGCCAGATCAGCGACACAGCAGGGTCCAGGACGGCTGACACTTGGATCAGAAAGGGACCCTATCAGCCCATCTCTCCACTGATTTCTACTGCACTCAGTTAAGGAGAGGCTGCGCCTTTTGAGGGATGCGCCTGAGGAACGTTCTTGGCAAAAGGGCAGAGGCAGCCAGCAACGGCGGACTACAGCCCGTCAAAGGCGCAGAGCAAGCCTTGCTCCATTCCCTCTGACTGAGTTCTGTCATCCTCTGCTAAAGCATGGCAGGGGAGCCAGCTGCTCTCACGGGCAAGTGAAACATGGGCTGCAGCCGTTGTACAGATGTGGCCAGCAGCAGTCCGTCCCTCACCGCAGAGACGGCGAGAGAATTAAACCAGCTCTTTCAATGCCAAGGACAGCATGGGGCTTGCAAACGGAGCTGCAGGGCTTGTTCTGACTGGGTAATTGCAGTCTGCCTCCATACGTTCTCCCCGCAGCTTCAGCTGGATGAAGAATTCTTTACTTGCCTCTCTGAACTGTGGTGTAGTTACAGTGGGCTGCCTCCCCGCCCCAGAGGTGACTGCGCTTCTCTGACAGCTGAAATGATCTCTCTATATAGTCCACAAAGGGCTTTGAGATATTTGGAGGGAAAGCTTCTATGTACATATCAACCCTCCTTGCTGGGCTGGTTCTTCCCTTTTCCCTGGAAGTCTAGATGGTACTGAGGGTTTGTCTACACAGGGAAATTGACCGGCATAGCTATAATGGAAATACTATCCTGCTATCGCTCTGCTGGTTAATTTCCTTCTGTAGACAAACCTGAGAAAGAGAAACGCTTAGAAGGGAATAAAACACATCTCCTCCAAACGACTCATGGACACGGATATTTGACCCGCTCTTGAGAACACAGCCCAGCCTTAAATGACTCAAGTGCCTGATGTTTTATAACTGCAAGTCCCTCCCCCCTTGCTTTTGGGACTCCTTTCTCCCATTATCTGGGCCAGGGCAAAGCATCTCCCAGATCCCAGATGGTGTTTGTATCTCCACAGCCACAACGGCCCCTGACCTATGTGGGGTGGCAACTTCCTGAGACAGGAGCAAAGAAAATCAGAACAAGGTAATTTTAGCTTGAGCCCAACTCTAGGCCCTGCTCACAGCTTGGTCAGTTGACAGAGCTCCTCTTCCACATCCAGAGTTGGGCTGCTCCAGTGCCCCACAGTGAACAGTGTGACAGCCCCAGCAGCGCACTGAGAAGTGACCTTCATTAATGGGTAAGCAGCTAAGAAAAGGTCTGGTGCCCCCACCTAAAATTCAGCCCTCATGAAGCTGCCGAACAGATCAGCACTATCCTCAAGCAGTCACTCTCCAACTGGTGTATCTGGTGCCTCCCGTTGCGGTCATTGCAAAAAGACGGAAAGGACAGAAATTGAACCAACCTTGATGTCAGCCAGAAACAACCCTGCTCAGGCAGGGAGAGAGTCTTGTTTCTCGGGGTGGAGGGTGGGGGTAGCTCAGCTGGAACTCGGTGGTACCAGATGACAGAACAAGGAGTAATGGTCTCAAGTTGCAGTGGGGGAGGTTTAGGGTGGATATTAGGAAAAACTTTTTCACTAGGAGGGTGGTGAAGCACTGGAATGGGTTACCTAGGGAGGTGGTGGAATCTCCTTCCTTAGAGGTTTTTAAGGTCAGGCTTGACAAAGCCCTGGCTGGGGTGATTTAGTTGGTAATTGGTCCTGCTTTGAGCAGGGGGTTGGACTAGGTGACCTCCTGAGGTCTCTTCCAACCCTGATATTCTAGGATACTATGACATGGAGAAAGCTTTCACAGCTTTAAGTACTGAAAGAGTTGAAAATGCAGCCCCCCTTTCTTCCTCGCAGGCTGCTGTGGGGTAAGAGCTCATTCCAGGGCCTGATGGCCACAAACTGCCCCTCTTCAAATCCAGCCAGCAGAAACCTGAAAACAGAATCCCACCCTGCTGCTGGGGATTTGTGGTTCTCCCTGGCACCGTCTGCACAAGATGAGGGGTGGAAGGAGGGGCAGGTCTGATGCTTCTCCTTCGATGAGCCAAAGGTTATCCCATTTCTGTTCTGGGAGGCAAGGTTATTTGCATGCTTTTTAGATTCAGCTGCAGGCAGGCAGTTTTACCAGCGCCAAGGCCACTTCCCTCTAGCCAGCCAGGAAAGCATTCCAGCGAGAGGCACCGGGAAATGGTAACTCTCCCCGAACCCTGCAGAGGGCACCAAGGGCCCTCATCAGAAAACCAACCACAGCCACAGAGCCATCTTCACATGCAGAGCGTCCTGCTCCCTCATTATCAGCGCCGGCAGAAAAGGAGGTGTCAGTGGAAAGTGACCTGATAAGGAGCTTTCAGTTGGCCAGAGCCATGAGTTTATTTGCTGACAAGTTTTCTTTTTAATTCCTTTCCTTTATTTGCTGGTTGTACAGCTGGTTTCTTTTCAATTCGTCGCTAATTACAGGCTCTAGGGACAAGTTTCTCACAGCTGCGCTGAGAGGCACTAGGGCACAGAACACAATTGCATGGACTTGCAGTTTCCGCAGCATCTCCAACAAGACGGTGATCCTGATGCCGTGATGTGTCTAGACCCTGCAGGGGGAGGCTATTCAGATGACGGATAATTAAACAGCAGAGTAACTCCCCTCCCTCCCAGCGTCACACTGGCAAGCTGACAGACGTCTAGCACAATAGGATCCTGGCCCATGACAGAGGCTCAAGGAACTACCACAGTACAAATCATAATAAAAAGATAGACCATTTCTACGTTAGAAAAGACGGTGCCCCCCTTTCTAATTGTGTGCTGGAGAGCTGCATGAGAGATCATTGCTAAATTACATCCCTGTGGAAGGGACAGTCCCTAGCAGTCCAATGCTCAAGGGCTGGTAGATCAGTCGTGTGTCGGTTATGAAGAACTGCACTTCCACCAGCACAGACACTCTTAATGACCAGCAAACGTTCAGGCAGGCAGAGCCTGCTGCGGATTGTGTAGACAGCCACCTCCAACGCTTCCCCAAGTCGCTTGCCTGCCGCTTTCCACTTACCAGTCTCTGGATCACACAGCTGCTCACAGGAATCCGTAGTCCTCTGCCCACAGAGATCTCTCACCCAGGGGGAGGTGGCGTTAATCTGATAGTAAAGGGAGAGCTTGGCTGGATTTAACCAGTCAGAGATGTCCAGGTAGCTTCCCTCGCTCACAACAAAACTGCTTCCTGCAGGGGGAAAAACAGGGAAAGGGGCAGTTTGTTAGTCGGGTGTAATCAAGACTCCAAACACTTCAGCCTAGCTGGAGAGGGGAAGAGGAAAAGAGGACAGACACCTCAGACGAGATCCCTAATGGTTTGCACACAGCGTGGGTAGAGCAGCATCATGTGACCATGCAGTTGCTCTTCCCTCTTGGCCCGGCTGTGCTATTTGCAGACAGCAAACTCTTGCCAATCTCAGGTGTAGTGCATCAGATGCAACTGTGCTGAGCAGCCTCCTCTGTGACACTCCAGAGTCACCGTCCCCTGGCTTTCCAGAGCTATTCCTGCCAGGAACGGACGCCTGCTCCCTTGCTCCGCCTTCTTGACGCTCAACAACTCCCCAAATCACACCGAGCCCCAGTGCAGGATTATTCACACAAAGGGTCTTCTGGGGACTAAGGAATGGAAGGAGCATGAGCCGTAGATATCGCTCTCGTCTTTCATTGGTTATTCGGCCCTTTCCATCCCTGTTTTGGTCCCTTCCACCCCGCTGTCTGGAGGGAACTATCTTCCCCAGGGGATGGGGGAGCTCAGGGTGGAGGATTACTGCTCAGATCTACAAACAGGATGTTGGGGCTTCATTGCTTCGCATCAGCCCAACCCTATGTCCTCCCACAGCTCGGTGCACTACCAGAGCTGCTTTCCACCCCCAGAACCAGGCTGTTCCACTGCCCCGAAGCAGCAGCAGGAGCTCAGTGAACAGCCTGACAGTGCAGCAGAGCACTGAGGAGTACTGAGTGGGCCCACAAATGTGAACCTGCCATTCAGTTCACATCTGTATGAATTCACCCTGAAGAGGGGGCCAGCTTATACCACACTAGCCCAGGACTCAGAAAACCCAGATTCACCACCTGGCTCTGCCAGACTCCCTGCCCCTGGACAAGTGGCTTAATTTGTTCCCCAACTCCTGACCTGTAAAAGGGGGTGAACATTTCCCCATCTCCTAGGGTGGTGTTTCTGAGGCCCACGGATTCAAGGGAGATGAGTGCCATCATAGACGGCAGCAGCAGAACACACCACCAGATTGCTCTTGGCTCAAGAGGCAAGAACCTGCCCCATATGCCGCTTCCCCTGAAGAGGAGCTCGGTGGAGCTCGAAAACTCGTCTCTTTCACCAACGGAAGTTAGTCCAATAAAAGATGCTCCTTGTTTTTCTCATTTCCCCGTATGAGCAGCCTTCTCTCTCCTGAAACTCCCTTCCTCCAGAGGTCAGTGACTGAGAAGTAAATTCCTGCCAAAACCCTTTTCCTAAGAAATCTGATGTTTCTTTATTTGTGAAATGTATCTCCCCCCCTACCCGCCTGGTGGGAATACGCACCATCTAATTAGCCAAATAGATTTTCAGTTCAGCCCAATCATTTCCTTATCTAACATCTGAAGCCCAGCATCACTAGGGGGATTTCACAGACGCAGAGGTCCTCATTAACTCTGATCTTCAATTACATTGATTATAAGACTGCGTCTGTAATGGTGCTGCATAGATCAGAGGTGAGGCAGGGAACCCTGGCCATTAAAAGTAGCATTTTGTGAAGTAACAGGTGTAGAAGACCCTAAAAAGCAGGGGATGGAGGCCAGTGGGAGAAGACACCTTCAGAGAAGAATGGCAGAAACAGATGTACTTTGTGGACTATAAGAGAGGCCTGGAACTAATTTGTTTCTTTCCTTTAGAATTCCAGATCTCAATATAACCTCTAAAATAGAGGGCAAAGAATGCCCTAGATTTTTGAGGATTCAGAGCCTTCCATGTGACTCCCCAAAGTGGGAGTCTCTACAGCAACAGGGTTTCTCCCTTTGCAGCACAGAAGACTCACAAGACTTAATAAAGGAATCAGTCTTTAATTTCCAAAAACATTGCGTGAGGTTTTCGTCTCCTGTCTCCCATTAGCACCAATGGAAGCCAAGCGATTAATGAACCCCATCAGGATAAGAACCAGCACACATGAAAATTAAAAGTTAACTGCCATGTACATGAGGATTAGCAAGGCCTAGTGAGAAAGAAACCTCTCAATCTCCTTCCTCCTGCCACACCCATGAACGATTTATAAAGCTGGAGTCTCAGTGTAGGTGCTTAAATGAGTGGCCTGGGAAAACCCAATGAGAAATAAGTGCTGACTTCTCAGCAGCTCCAGCTGATTTCAGTGGGAGCTGCCAAGAGGTTAGCAGGTAAGAGAAGCTGGCCACTTATTTAGGTGCCTATATTTGCATATTGGACATTTATACAATGTACTGATATGTATGCATGTGTGTGTGTTTACACATACACACTTTATATATTTGTACATGTGATATGTATATTAAAAAAATCTTGGTCCTTATTTTCATTGTATTTAAACTGGTGGGCAGGCCGGCTTTGAGAATTACATGGGTATATTTCATGAGGGCACCTGTGGGGACAATTCCCCAGGCCCGAAAGGACTGAGCAACAACACGGACCAGCTCACTACACTTTCACCAAAGCTCAGCCAACCCCAAATGAATAGAAACAAAATTAATAGGCAGTAAACTAAGAGCAACAAAATAACCAAGAAGCAAAACAGAAATAAAAAGGCATAAAACTAAGTTTAAAAAACACCAAGACTATTCAAAGGTTTAGCAGCAGAGAGACATGTATAGGGGGTGGGGGAAGAGATAGGTTGAAAGCGGAGCTAGGTATCCAATACCCATAGAATTTCAAGCTCCTTTGAAAAACCCTGCTGGAAACCGTGTGTTTGCTGTGGAGAGGCAAGTAAAAAAGAGAAAAGAAGTTTATGCAAGCACTATACACAGCAACAGGCGAACATGGCACTAACGGGGGACTCCGATCGCCCTTTGGACTTGCAGAATTCAGGCCAATGTCCATATAAACTGGGGGATCTAGTCTCTCAAACACAAGACCTTTTCACAAACCCACACACTCATACGTGTATTATTTATGTGTCCACTCACAGACCAGCTCATGCACAAGATAGTGCAGGTGACTAGGAGTCCTGTCCACTGATGTGTGTCCCAGTTCCCCCAGCTCAGATTTTCAGGCAGGCTCACAGGTATCCTTATCACCTTCACACTTAGTCACCCTCATGAAAAAAGTGTGTGTGTGTTGCCCACTCCCCCAGATGTATTGGGCAAGGTGCTTTTGGTTTTTGTTGCAGGAGCTCTCAGCCCCACATCTGTCTTTTCCCTGTCCAGAAGCTAATTCTGCCCCCAACCCAACAGTTCAGACCCCGCTTCCCTCCTGCAGCTCCTGGGTCTCTTCACTCCCCGTCTCCCAGGCCTGGGGCTGGTGGCTGTAGCAGGGACCCCTCTCTCCCTTCTAGCAGGAAGTGAGGGGCGGCTCCAGGGGCTCTTTACCCCCCTGCCTATTCCCAGGCTGGGTATGGCAGGGAGGAAGAGCAGAGGAGACACCTTGTCCCATTGCTCGCAGGAGGGGACGGGACGGGAAGAGGAAAGAAAGGAGCCTCCCTGAATTGCTGGGCCCTTTCTGCTCCCTTCTCCTCCTGTGAGGCTGGCTTAAGGTTGTTGGGTGCAGGGGGACAGAGCTCTTCCTGAGGAGCTCTGGCTGGATGCTCTGCCTCAGGGGATGGGCAAGAGAGTTGGAGTTTCTCGTGTCATCACCAGTCTAGGCTCCGGCCCTGGCTGAAATCCCGTCACTTATGAAAAATCAGGAAAGCCGACAACACTGAACTCTAAAGAACGGTGAGATACCATAGTCAGGCCTCCCCATGGTCCGAGCTTTCAAGGGACTGTCCTGCTTTGACCTCCAAATCTACCTGTCCCAGTTAAAGCAGAACATTCCCCGCACTGAGGGCCACCCACAACGGGAAAGACGGGGCAGTTTACTCTGGATCCCCCAAACTGAGAGGGGTTGTGACTCGACACAGGGTCACAGCACAGCTCAGGTTCGGGTCGGCCACCCCTCCATCTACAGTGGGGTGGCTGGGCCAGATTTGAATAGTGCTGCAACCCTGTGCACCAGGTTGCAACGCCAATCAAATTTGGCCTGTCTGCCCCTATGTCTCCATCAACAAAGGGGCAGATGGGCCAAACTGAAGTAGTGCTGCGTCTCACGTTAGCCACATGAAATGTGCGGAGGGATTCGTGTTCTAGAGCTGAAACTTTGGGCCCACCGAAGTCCATTTCAGAACTTCCGTTCACGTCAATTGTGCCAGGATTTCACCTCAAGCATCTCCGTCATTGGCCCCAAAATGATCAAGGTATTTAGCTCAGTGGTTTGAGCATTGGCCTGCTAAACTCAGGGTTGTAAGTTCAATCCTTGAGGGGGGGATTTGGGGATTGGTCCTGCTTTGAGCAGGGGGTTGGACTAGATGACCTCCTGAGGTCCCTTCCAACCCTGATAGTTTATGCTCCTATTTCCCACTGCTAACCAGCTGCAGTCCTAGAGACGTAAAACATCACTAACATGCAGGAAGGAAGGGTCTTTTGTTCCGGAACAACTCAACATTATTCAAATTCCCCCGGCAGGTAGAATGTTAGGGCTCAGGATGCTGTGTTGTCCGATTGCATAAGGAAGGACAACACAAAAACGAAACAGTGTCTACACAGAGTCCCGATAAATCAAGTAGTGACTGACGCGGCCCGTCTCCAGCGGCTGTGAGAAATGGAACGAGGGAGAGGCAGAGGCAAAGAAAGAGCATGGCTGGCACAGAGCATTTCAGCACAAAGCTACATATGTCTTTTGGCCTCAAACATAGCTGTTTCCCAGAACTACAAGGTCCACAAAGGCTTTGGGCTATTGTTTTCTTTGGGTTTCCACCCCCCGTCTCAAATGCTGATCAAAGCCAAGCCAGCTTAGGCAGCTTCAAAAGTTCATGTGTCTCATCCTGAGGTCTCCTTCAAAGTTCAACGAGACTGTTTAAGCTTGACAAAAGCAGCTTGAAGTTTTGACATTTCAAAAATTATTTTTCCAGAACAAAATAGGATAAAACAGCTCAGGACACAGATATCTAACAAGGGAACAGACAAAGCACCTAAAAGGCAGCTAGAAAGGGTTGGCTTTTTGAACTCTCTCTCTTTTTTTTTTTTTAAAGAGACAGATCATTTCTGACTTTCACTTAAAATTCTATTTTCTCCCTTTTTGTCTCTTTTAGCCCATTGCTACTTCTTGGCCAGCCAAACTCCCTTTAATCTAAAATTAGCATTTCTTGCCTGACCACTGTGGCTGGTCATACTAAACCCCTTTCTTAATGCTTTTGCCTTTATGAGGAAGCCCCTATAGAATTATATCCCTGTTATGGAATTCTATAGGATGGTTAAAACAAACAAACAGAGGCAAAAATTATAGAAGAGATCGTATCCTTTGTTCAATTCTATAGTTATTAGTTTTATTATTGTAGTGCCTAGAAACCCGTCATGGACCAGGGCCCCAATGTGCAAGGTGCTGTACAAACACATGGGTACATTTCTATAGAAAACTAGTATTTCATTCCTATTAAACAGGAATGGGCTTCTCCCACTAGGATACCACCATCCACTCTTGACTGACCAGCCCTCTCCCATCCCCAGACATATAAAATTTAAAAACTACATTTTGCTTCTCAAAGTCATCACAGAGAAACAGCCAAGGGACTCCATCCGTGTGATCCAAAATACATTGACCTGGCAGAGAAAACTGAGGGACGGCAAATCTGATCTCCCCTATGGGAGAGTGGGACACTTCACTCTCTGGGATTGGGGAGGGGGTGTCTCCCTTTGTCCTTGAGAGTGTCCACCTGTTCTCTGGGGGAGAAAGAGGAATTCAATCCTCAGATTCACTCCAGCTCTGGGGGTTTGATGGTGTAGAACACATGGGCCCAAATGGAATCCCCCAGCTGAAAGGTGTGAGAAGCACCCCTGTGATTCCAAGGGACACACGCTTGTGGGGGGCAGGAGAGAACTGGACCCGCATTTGGGAGGGAGGGGTTTGGAACCCAGATCCAAATCACTGCCTGTAGTTTGCTCCTGTTTCCATAAAGGGCCAAGGCTCAGATCCAAACGTGCCCAAACTCATTGAAAATTCAGATCCCGGGACTCGTGCAGATCTGGACTCTGTGGCTCGAGGCCATTACTAATGATCACATTTTACACGCCAGCCAAAGCTGAAGCCACTGAAGAGTCTCTACAAGTTTTAAATTAGTGATTAAAAACCTGTGTATTTCTACAGCTGACACCAGAACCCTCTCTCCTGCGGGAGGAACTGAGTTTTATTTTTAATTGTTAAAGCTCTCTTTATGGACAATTATCTGTGCCATTAGCAGCGCGTCTCTGAATTCTGCTGGAGATTCATCTGTTCTTGACATTTTCTATGGAGTGCTTTGCAATGGCAGTTTCGAAAATGAACCCCCCTGGCCTGGTTATAACTACGCCCCCCATGCTGTCCTCCACTGTATGGTGTCCGTCTTGCCCAACGAGGGGCCATCTGTTTGGGGAAGAACACCACACGCCATCCGCCATGTTGCTCATGCTGCCAGCTTCTCCATTCAAACTCTGCACGGAAGCAGGCAGCCAAGAACACCCAGTTGGAGAGTCCGTCCCTAGGCTAACGCTCCACATCAGCTGCCCCAGGGAGACCTGCATGAATAAAGCTTCCAGAGCTGGGCTCAAAGTGGCATCATTCTGCTGAGTGTGGAGGAGACTGTCTCAGAGGCACGTTCCCCTCTGTATCTGAGGAAACTGAGGCAGCTGCAGCCATTTTGTCCCCGCTTCCCAGGACCCAGAGGGTTTGGCTAGTCCGGATCTCAGGCCCATCCAGAGTGGGCCAGGCTGCTGCCCATTGCGCACTCGTCAGCAGCCCCCTTGGGTTGAAGGACAACAGCAAATCCTCCAAAAGTCTGCATGTTTCCAGGTAAGGCTTTCACCCTTCCCAGCATTCACCTCAATCCAGATCGTAAAATTGGCCTGTATTCCCCGTGATGACATAAGAAAGCAATGCTATTATTATGATTAGCAGCAGCAGCATCTTAGGTTCCTAATTTGGCACCTCTGAACCCAGCGGAGGCTGAAAATGAAATCAGATTATCAAAGGAAAGCTTCCCTTTAATTCTCAGAGCCTCCCAACGGTCACGGCATAGCCTTGGGCCACTGCCCAGCCATACTCTCTGGAAGCTGGACAATCGTTCAGAGAAATCCAGCCTCACTCTAATTGTTCTGCAATGTTTATGAAGGCCAGGCGACGATAAAGGCGCAAACAAGATGCATCTGCATTCAGTGGAAGAGATTCTGCAGCCAGGCACGAAGAGCAAACACCCGCCGTGCTGTACAGCACCAGAAGCAACAGAGTGAGTGAAACATGCAAACTCAAGATGCTACGGGATGGGGAAAAGAAAACGTATGCTCCGCACTAATCAGGAGAGAATCAGATATCTGGAATATTTCTTGCTGAAGGAATTTTTTAAAAGGCCAAGTTTTCCACACGTCCCTGCAAAAACTGGGAAAGTTTTGTTCCGCATTTCGTAACCCTGCCCCAACCCCCGTTGATCAGCTGCAGAAATTAACCACAGGCCGGCTGCACTCATGTATTCCACAAGGGCCTCCCCCCGCCCCCATCACCCATTTGACATGTCGCGGTGCTACCTTTCTTCCTCTCTAGTTCAGGTTCCCAATAAGCTCCTCTTTGCCCCAAGATGGCAAAGCCCTTCTGTGCACCTTGCCTGCCCGTTCCGCCCCCACACCCCCCCCGAAATCGAAACTGACATAAGCGACGTTGAAGCTGCCGCCCTTAAAAAGTTCCCAGGTGACCAGATTTCCAGCCTGCAGCACTGGCACGTATATCCCACACCCCTGTGCCTTGAAGGGGATTCGATGACAGGTGTCACCTCGATTTCAAGCTCCTCCTTGCTCATAGTATAGAGCAAAGGAGAGAGGAGAGGCACTCACCTGCCCTCCCAAACTGAGCTAGCAACCTGGTCTTCCTGGCTGCAGGCAGCCCTGTCTCTTGCAAGCCGCTCTTTTGAGGAGGCGAGGGGGAGAGACAGGCAAGCTAAGAGAGAACATCTCGGGATCAGAAGCCTGTCAACGGAACGATAAAAACATGATGTACTTCAGTCTGCGGAATCTATTAGCTCTTCATACAAAAAGTGTTTGTGCTGGAATCCCTTTGATCTGGGCTGCTACAGCCCACAAACTGTTGTTAATATTTAGAATGAGCATCCAGTAAACGCGGCAGCTGTTTGCTTACAGTTTCTTACAAGCCGAGTGTACAGGAGCGAGGCTGTGCTTTATCGTAGAAACCACAACGACTTGATGACTGGGAGCCCGCACGTACCCCACAGGTTCACAGAAATGCAATGGCATTCAAGACAAGCTGCCCTCGAATACGGTCTCTTGAAGAGAAACATGTATTGCCGGGGTCAATCAGACTGAAGAGTGTCCCTAGACGGGGAAAACACTGCTTCCTGTGAAGTGTTTGTACAGGGCTTTACATGATTAAATGCATCAGCATGATTGCATATTCCGGTATTATCAAAGGTAAAGCCTGGTTCAAAGTCCACTGAGTCCGTCTATTGATTTCAATGGGATTTGAATAAGGTTCTAAGCAGGGTCCCCAGGTGACAAGCAAACAGGAATAAGATTCCCTCTAGCAGTTTGCAGCGGTGAGACAGCTACATGAAGGGTCAAATCTTGCTCTCTGTTTCGCTGGTGTAAATCTGGAGTTCCTCCGTGGGAGTCAGTGGGTTAACTCCAGATTTATCCCAGTGTCCCGAAAGCAGAACTTAGCCACAATGCCAGAGGAAATGCAGCCAGTTCCCCAGATTGGGAGTCTAACGTTTGATGTTAATTTCATATGCGAATGCATGTGCGGGGCATGCTGCGCACACAAGACTGAAACATCTGAGGAAACAGACTAATGCCTGGTCACCACGGAGGGCGGGAGAAGAGCGAGCGAAAGCAAACAATTGCAAGCAACAAATTTAATTAAAAACAAAATGAGAAGTAGTTGCAAGCCCAACGCTGCAGCCCGAGGAGCTCAGGCAGTCTTCAGGGGAAGTTAGCAAACGCCGCTAATCGCTGCCTGCCATTCCACAAGCGTAGAGGAGACGACCATGTGGGAAGAAGATAAATAATTTTCAGATGAAACAATTAGAGATCAGCTGCATGGCAATCATGGAATGGCATTTGTCGGGGGGAGGAGAGGAGTTGCATCTTATTTAAGATCCTGCTGCCCTCGTAAGGGGGCAATCGAGGGGTTGGCTTGGACCTGGAACACCTCATGGGGTTTTCAGCCTGTTTCCCCCTCGGCACGATTGGGACAGCTAGATTCAGCTGAGCACGCCAGCTAACAGCAACTGGATTTCAGGCACCAGCGTAGCTGCCCCAGTGCAGATGGGAAAAGCTGCCATCAGTGGAATCTGCCCCACTTGAAACTAGGGTAAAAGTCCATCACAGTGGAAATCGCTGCTTACAGCTGTTCAGTCCATCTGCTTCAGAGGTTGCACCAGTACCAGCTACACCGGGGGTTGAAATTGGGGTAAATCTCCAAGGGGCGGGGGGGCAGGGTCTAAATGGGTGGGTGGGAGGGAGCTCCACTAGAGGGGGAGGGGCTTGGCTCACTGCCCTGGCTGGCCCAACAAAGTCCAAGCCCACTGACTTGGAAGGGCTGGAGCAAGGACTATCTTTTCTCGAGGTTTGCTGGAGAATGGACGGGATGGAGAGGGGAAGGGGGGGGTGCTTGAAAAAAACGCTGCAATCCAGGTCTGTTTCCTTTCCACTATTGCGCATGTGCTTTGAATTCCACAACGGGGCATCTTTTATAAACCAAAGACCCCTCCAGACTGAACATCGCTCCCTCCTCATGCTCCAGAGTGTCTCACCAACCTCCCCCACTAGCACAGCCAGATGTCAATGCAGGCCCCTGCCGTATACAGGTTGTGAAAACAGGAGGGTTTAATGGATGTGCAGCAAGGACACACTCTAGGCTAAGTCCTCCAGGGGTCTCTTTCTCCAGCCACGGTTCCTCTACAGGCAGCTCTCGTCACATGTTATCTCTACATTTTAAACGATTCCTTACAAGAAAGAACCATTGTGAGTGCATAACTGAGGAGTGGCGAACATATTCTTAGGGGATTTTGACAATTCAACCAAGGGGCTCTTTCTTTTCTGTTTTGTTGTTGTTCCCTTCTTTCTTGCTGCTGATAAATGATGCTTTAAGTGACACTTAAAGGTTCAAATCCTCACAAAAGCTACTCTGTAGGAGTCTATAACTGTGATCCTGCTCTGAAATTAGAATGACACCTTCCACTCAGCATGCGGTGAGGTGGTGGCAGGATCTCGGAGTTTCTGACCATGTCAGCTGGAAATTTGGGAGCAAGTTGTCCCAGGCTGGGGGGAGGGAGATTAAGAGGGAGGAGGGAAACTCCCGGGAGTTCCCCTCATGGAACGGCACCCAAATATTTTGGGGAGGAGAGAATGAGGCTTGACCACTAGTGAAATGAAGGAGGGGATTCCCCACTGGTGCTCATGGATCCCCCTGAAAAAATAATGCAGAGCCCAGGAGATTCACAAGAGGACATGTCCTACGCAATGAATCTGGGACACCATCCCACTGTAACATGTCTCCATTGGAGAGGTCCTGCCAGAACATCTCCCATTGGCAGCTGCCCTTAGACCCCCACCCTGAAAGTGGGCTGCACAGCACCAGGGGGAGTCCCCACAGTCATAGCAGCTTAGCGCATGAGAGGTGAGTGGGGTTTTTGTTTTGTTTGTTTCGGTTTGTTTCCTGCAAGTTGTCTGCCTGGCTTAGGCTGGGGGTTGGGGTGGAGTCTGTGGTACCTTGCATCTGAATGCCCTGCTTCTAAGCCCAAGATCCCACTATGGCAGGCTACCCTGGGACGGTGAGGGATGTGCCGCAGAGGCAGCCGTGCAGCGCCGAAGGAAATAGACTCACACACAGGCCATCTCCCCTTGCTCCTTCCCACCACGACTATTTCAATGTAATTACCTGTGCTCTACCATTCCCCTGCATCCTGGCAAGTTGTAATGGAGACAATTCCCACCTCTGTAACCTGGGCCACGTCGGACGAAACCCCACAAAACATGGGGATTTACATTTAAAAAGGTCTATTAAGAATATTTTAAAAAGCAGAGAGGGAATCCAGAGAGCAGCAAGCCGCCTGCGCCAAGGACCCTCCAACCTCTCCGACACGAGCAAGCACTGGGAGGGGGGAAGCTCGCTTGCAACCGGCTTCTACTTATTTGGCTGCCCCATAAAATTGAGACAAAGCAGCGATACAAACCTGAGGCTAATTGTTCTGACAGGAGGAGAAAACAAGCAAACAAATTAAAGAAAGAAAATGAACAGAGAGAGAGAGAAAGAGAGAGAGAGAAAGAAGAGCAATAAAGATGGTTTGGTTATTGAAGCCACCTGGTGCAATAGACTCTCCTCCGCCCCCTTTTGCTTTCGTTTGACATCTGTTTCCATTCCTGCCTTCATCCGTCTCCGGACCTCTGCAGCTCCGATTTGCTCAGCTGCCTGATGCTGCAGCTTGCTCTGGGGGTGGCTTGAATCTGAGGCCCTGTGGCCCTCACTGCTTGCCTTTGATCCAAGCTGGCTTTGGAACGTGGCACGTCTGAGCAAGCTCCCATTTATCTGCTACAAAAGGACTGGGTTTGTTTGTTTTTCCAGCCTCTCTCTCTGACAGCGTTTCTCGTAGAGCTGAGGATGCTGGGATCAGCACACTCTTAGATTTGCCGCGGCTACTGCCTTCTATTAAAAGACTATGCCTCAAAGAGAATCTTTGAGGCCAGTCTAGCCGCACACCTGGGACTGTGTTGAACAAGTGCACCAGCCCTCCCCTTCCTCAGAGGCTGGCTCATCCCTCTACAAACACCAGAGCGTGCTGCTGCTGGAGCCTTGCGTATTTGCGTGCACGGCACCATCTGAAAGACGTTGAGCACATGGTTATGGCTCACGCGATACTCTGCTTTAACCCCGATCAAAGCTCCAAAGGCTTGTCTGACCCCGGGAAGTTTGAACGGGTGTCATTACACCCAGGTAGCTACGGTGGCACATCCCCAGTTGAAGATGCTGCACCAGTGCAAGACTGCGCTTCAACTGGTGCAGTAGAGCCCTGTGCAGGACTAGTGTAGAGCCCGGCAGTGGGACTGGGATTCTGTGGGTCCGGCAGGACCCACTGCTATAATAGCTGGAGCGGGACGGGAGCAGGATTACAACTAGTCCCGTGCAGGGCTCTGTGGTGCAGCTGATCCCAGTAAAAAGCCAGGGTCAAGTCACTTATATAAGCCACATCTTTTACCAGGGCAGGGCATCAGCATGACGATTTGCACCCACTTGTGCACAAACAACCCAGTATAGACAAGGTCTAACTCTGAGAAAGAGCCACATGCTCCATCTTCCTTCTGCTCCTCAAGCCGATTCCCTCCCGTTCCTCCCAATTCATCCTGTGCAGAGCAGCAGACAGGAAGTTTGCCTCTCCTCCCTCCTGCCCCCTCTCGTTTCCACACACATTAAGGGCTGCGGTCCAAACAGAAGAATTAGCCTCCAGTTTTGAACTCGGCTATTCCCTTTGCTGAAGAGTGAAATTAGCAACAATCTGTGCTGAGGAGAAGCCAAGCCAAGAACACATCCCTGGGTGTCATTAAAATTTCCTGCCCCAGCTCAATGCTGTGATCTCCTTAAATGTTTTATAATATTTTGCTGCCAGCCTGGCCCTACCTGGGGATTTGTTGTTATTTAAAGGAAGGCATGGCTCTAAGCACTTCTCCCTTCCAAGACAGGGCCTCAGAGTGCCGGTGCATCTAATGATGAGATTTCAGGAAAACAGATCTTTGCTGCAAATTGTCACTGTTGCTCCCAGTTCCATCTAGGAGCCCTTGACTCCATTTCTCATTACAAAAGGAAAAAAAAAAACGTTTTCACAGTTTATAATGATCTTTTACAGTTTCGTTGCAGATTACATTTCCCTTCTCCTGCAAACCTTTTCACCACTCCTCTCACCGCTTTCTCTTTAGAAAAGCCATTAAGGCGGGATGGGAGATCAGCCCGTTTCCCCCCAGTTTCAGAGCGATTAATCTGTTTTATTGGTATTTCAGTGTCATCTCTGCTTGAATGTTCTGGGTATTTGCATAATTTGCAGTACCACCCTCTTCCTGGAGACAGGAATGCTATGGAGTCACCTTATATTTCATCACATTTCTCGAGGGTGCAGTGTCATTGGATGGTTCGAACTATGGACTAGGAGTCTGGGCTCCTGGGAAATAGTCACACCACTGCCTTGCTCTGTAACCTTCAGCAAGTCACCGTAGCTCTCTGTGCTTCAATTTAGAAGACTGTGAGTTAGGAATAGCACTCATTGCCTTCCATGACTATTGGGGGTCTTGACTAGCATTCGGCTACTATGCATTCGTGCAGAGCCTAGCACCGCAGGGCCCAGAACCTGACTGGGGGTTCCAAGCGCTACCAGAACAAACAATTTGTGATACACCAAGTTCCTTGGATGCAAGTGGATAGAGAAGGAGCAGCAGCCTCTCTTATCAGGGCAAGGGTTGCTTGTTTTCTTTCCTAGTCACTGATTACTCATGAACTACAGTCTGTGGAAACACCACTAACACTCACTCTAGTCAAAAGTCTGGACCCTCCTTTTATTTATTTCTTGTTTTGAAGGCTGCGGAGAAGTAACTTGTTTCGTTTTGACATCCATTTCTCACACACACCCTCTCCCTCTTCTCAACCCTGAATTTTTCCAACTTCAACCTCCAGCTGCAGAATGGAAACACACACAGCATTGCTGGTAAGGGCCCAAAGGTTTGCTTTTTATAGGATACCCAGCACGTGCATCCTCAAGACTTACATCTTATGTTGCAAAACAGGTAACTGCCCACCCTCCGTCCCATACTGCACGGAGGTCTCCTCGGGCCTAATTTGAACGCCTGACCCGAACGCGACTAGCCCACAGCTGGCCTGACCCACGCCTGAGAGTGCCAAGACATTTTCAGACCCAACCCGAGCCTTGCGCTTGCCGCTGAAGCTGGGTCAGCACCCCCGCCACTGCCTCATGCTTGGGACATGGCCAGCGGGGGCTTCCTGCTCTCCGTGCCCATGATCTGTCTCCAGGCACCGCCTCGCCGCAGGGTCAGCGCAGCCACCATGGCTGTGTGTCCCGCTTCTGCTGGGCAACGCCACGTCGCCGCTGCTTGCGTGCTATAGACAAGAGGCGCTACGGCTCATCGGCGCATTCGCTATGCAGTGCAGCGAGGCGGTGGCAGCCGGCAGGAGTGGGGCACGCAGCTGCCACTCTGCCAAGCCTATGGGCAGGAGAAGGTGAGCAGAGACAACCCAGCCCAAGCGTGTTAGGTTATTTTCATACCCAAACTGAACCTAACGTGTGTAATCAGGTCCCAGTGCGTTTGGGTCTAGTTCTGCAGGCACATTAACCCAGCCAGTGCTTGTAGTGCTCATCTGCACGAGTATTGTTTTGGGGTGCACTAGATATCAATGCAAATTTTGCGGGCACCAACCTTGGAAAATGTCATCATAAACACAGGGGTTGGGATGTGTGGGCCATTTGTGATTCTGTGCAGCATTAAATCGCTATGAATTCATTTTGAGGCCAGAGGGGACCATTAGGAGAATCCAGTCTGAATGCTGCACAACACAGACCAGAGTGTTTCACCCAGTGAGATGGAGGTGCCTTAAATTCCATCTCACCACACTTGGTCCCGTCAAGGGTAACTTACTTTCCTGCTTCATAAGCATTTGTCCTCCCCACCAAAGCTAGCACCTCCGGCGAACAGGCCCCTGAATGGATCAGAACCAGACGCCCAGCACTGCAGTATGGGTGCAAGCTAAAAGTGACTGCAGCTGCCTACACAGCCCCGGACTGTGCACGGCACGTTTCTTTTGGACGAAAGCCCCCCCTCAGCCTGTCTCAGGCGGAAAGGAGACCACAGGAGCTGAAGAATTGGAACCGACTGAATAATGGGTCCCGTCTTCAGGAAGAAAATGAAATTTGCCCTCGTGTTACTGAAAAGTTGCACTTGACGCTCACTGCACATTATATGGAAAAGGTCAGTGAAACAACAAACACAAGAAGCCAAGCTGGCGAAAGCAATAAATAGTGACAGCCGCCTTTGTCTAATTCTTCAGAGCCTCTCGCTCTTCGCTCCAACACCGGCAATTTCACATTCTCCGGAGTGGCGAGGGCCAGAGACAAAAGGCTTCACTCTGACGGGAGGGCGAGCATCCATGCAGCTTCCCGGGGTCTGCCCGGGAAGCCCAGTGCTTCACTTCAGAGCAAGCAGGGATTTCAGTCGGACACAGAGTTATAAAACAGAGGTGGGGGGGATATTTCTGCCTCCCCCTCGTGCCAACAGCTATTGGGTTTTAGATCCATGGGGCTGGCATCTCTCTGTCTGAATTGGCTCTCTATGGAGAGCCGAGGCAGTTTCCCTGGAGGTACGAATATAATGCAGTCAGCAGCTCTGCTGTTGGGGAGAGGGAGGAATCTCAAACAAAAGCTGAGCAGCTCTGATGCCAAAAATACAAATGCAACATCAAAGAACGTCCCCCTCCCACACAACCAAACCCATAAATCACTCCATATTCGCCGCGTCTTCCTCACAGCCTCCCCGCACCTTTTCAAGTGTGAGCGAATGCGGTGCTGCTGAGGGCTTGCCAGATTGTTAAACCCCCGAGACTGAAGCCTTCTAGTTATGCAAAAAAAAATTAAAAAATACATGCAGACAGAGCCTGACGCAGCAGTGAGCCTCAGCCCCGTCCCAGAGAGTTTGCTCCCTGGGGGCAGAGAGGAGAAAAAACTCTCCATGGCATAGTCATATTTCTCTCCCTGCTGGGACTGTCAACGATTGTGTTAGGGTTAGTGTGGGTGGGGTGCTGGGGGGAGGGGGGAGCTAGTGTCCTATAACAGATTGTCCCCAGGTGTTTTTCTAGGCTGCCCCAGCACTAGGAATAAAGTGAAGAGTGGAAAGTCCCCTGAAGGGTGGTTTGAGAAAGGGGAGTTCTAGGAGGCACTTGGGAAAGTCACAAAGAGAAGGACTCTACTGACTGGATTGGATTTGGAAGCTCCAGAGGGAGGCCTCGCTCTCAGGGTCTTACCGTCCGCAATGAAGTGCTCGGGCACATGAAGCGTGACCTTCACTGTCAACGGGCAGGAGAGCTGGGTGCCACACACCATGGCCAGGATGCAGGAGCTGACTGCAATCAGCGTCAGGGCCGTCTTGTTCACCGGACTCTTCAGAGAGCCTGAAACGCAAACAGACACGCAGATATACCCAGAGGCCAATGTGAAGAAAGAGCATTTGGAGCTAAAGGGGAAAGACGTGGGTCCAATTTGCTTCTAAACCATCATGAGCAGCGTGAAAGAACAAGAGCAATTAGATCTAACTCTTTGGGGCCCTACCCCAGCTCTGTTTCTGGATATTCATCCGTACCAGTGTCTGAGCACCTCACACTCACTACGGGAGGTCGGGAAGTGCTGTCCCCATTTTACAGATGGGGAAACCAAGGCGCGGGGCAGATTAAGTGACTTACTCAGACTCATATGGGAAGTCTGTGGCTGAGCCAGGAATTAAACCCCAGTCCCGCTCCAATGCCCTGTCCACTCAACCACTCGCCTGCCTCAGTTTCCCCATCTCTCACTTGGGGATAACACCTACCTACCTGCCTGCCTCCCAGTGTCGTTGTGACACTAAATTCATCAGTAACCGTAAGAAGGCGATGGTAGGGGAAACTTACGTTTGACTAGAAAAATGCTTCAGTTAATTATGTCTCGTGCTGAAGGGCATTGCAGTTAATAGCAAGCCATGTTTGAAAAAAAAATCAGTTCTGTCGTGTTAAAGCTTAAAGAACCCGGAATCACAGGGTTAGACCGGGGCACAAGGGTCGTCTTGCCTAGCGCCCTGCCGAGATGCAGGGTTTGTGGTGTCTAAACCATCCAGCGTTTAGGGGATGTCTGCCTGGCACATTAAGCCCAGGCTCGGACTCAGGTTTAAGTCTAAGCACTCCCCTGTCCACCCACAGATCAGTCTGACGCAGGTCGGCCAACACTCAGGACGAGGGTCCTAGGACCCTGCAGGGGAGGTGGATCAAAGCCCAAGTCCCACTGTGACTGGGATCCAAGCCCTGTCCTGTTGCAGTGGATGCAGCGTTTAACCTGCAGACCTGAGTCAGAAGGTCCGTGTAGCGGAATATGGGCCCTGGCAGCACGGCTGTGAGACCCGGGTCCAGCAATTGTAAACCCAGGTTTACAATGCTGGGTGGATGCTTTAGCGCAAGATGACCCGTCGGGGGGGCACAACCCTGGAACAGCTTGAGTGACTGCCCCTCCCGGCAGCCCTCCCCCTTCTGAAAAGCAGCCCCCTCACCCCTCCGGGAAAGCAGCGGCCTCTCCATGCAGCTCCCACCGCTTCCTCTGCCTCTGCCTGCAGAGTTAAAGCAGCTGGACCTCTGAGCAGCTTCCAGCTCTCCCTCCACTCTTGCCTCTCTCTCTCCCCACCCAGTGCAGCTTGCTGGCTCAGCTGCTCTGAAGGGAGGGGGCCCTGCTGCACCCCACATGCCTCTTCCCCCCTTCGCTCCGCCCAGGCACACATCGCCCCCGTTGGAAATCCTGACTCCACAAGCCCAGGTCTCACAGAGCCGGGTTTACAATGTTGTGTAGACATACCCTCAATGTCTTCAGTCTGAAGCTTTTCCATCCCATTATTTCTTGTGCTGGTTGCATTTTGTTAAGATTAGTCACTCCTTGGACCAATCCCTGTTAAGGCCCAATCTTTCAGAAGCGGCTACAGTTCTTGGTGCTCCAATTTTTAGGTGACCCAACCTCAGCCACCTTAAAGGGGCCTTAATTTCAGAGAGCAGGTGCTCTGGGCTTTTTGAAAATCTGACTCCTTTAAAGTGCTTTAAGTTGGGCATGCGCAAACTGAGGCCCCCAAAAATTCATGTTTTAAAATGCAGACCTAAATTTTCATAACTTCAACTAATGAAACGATTTTCTTCAAACTTGGCTTGTTTTGCAGATCTTGCTAAGTCTTAAAAATATCAAGCCAAGTCTCAAGGCTGTGTGCAGTGTGCTATCATTAACTACACCTCGTGTCCTATGTTGGTACCATATTATATATTGCACTAATTAACAAGTGATACTTAGATGCTAATTATTAATATTTCTATACTCACAGACGTCTAACAGTCAATTCAGTGAGCAAGAAAACAACCTGTGCAGAGCAAACCAAAGCCAGAATATTACAAGAGGAGTTTTATTTTGTCAGTCTCAGATGTTTACTGCTTCTTTCGAAACCCAGCTCACAAAGGGCCTTCCTGAAAGTGCTAGCTAAAATATTTTCTGACAGTAGGAAGACGGACTCCAGTTCAGGCCACCGCCATGCTGAAGGATCCCAACCCTACTCTGACACCAGAGTGATGTATGGGTCACACTGAGCCATCTCTCAATCTCTGTAGGCCATCTGTCTAACACCACGGATCATAGACCATAGGCACCTCAGTAATAATTCAGGAGCGGTGGTGCCTTTGAGGCTGAAGAGAGAGCCCAGATCTGCAGCTGCCAGGATTAATGCTCTGTGTCAGCTCAGAATATGGCACAACGCTCGGTGCGAGCAAGGTTCGTTTGATTTGGGTCTTTTTAGTGAAGAGGATAAAGTGAAAAAAGAACTCAGCCGTCTGCAGCTCTGGACAAACCGGCCCGGGGACAGAACCGGCTGTGAAATCCTACAGTGTAACACATTGCTAAGGAGCCCAAGCCAGGCCAATGGCCCATTAGCTTTCTGGCAGGAGAGGCCAACTTGCTAGCTCTATACAATGAAAGGGAATTGAAGCGGTGAATGAGATCGATAACCATTGTGAGACAGCAGATTACCTCATGGGACGCAAAGCTCTGTGTACCAATGGCTCCTATTGGGCCCAGGGTGGTGGTGACCAAATGTCATTACCATCTGCCAGCTGCTTGGCAGCCCATGCTGAACGGAGTCTGTGGTTGCCATCTGCTGCCCAAAGAGGCACCCTCACAATGGCCACCCACGCTGGCACTCTCCAGAGATGCCAGAGCTTGCATGGTCCACTGAGGACAAATCACCCTCTCACCGACAGCAGCCCCAAGATACATTAGTGGGGCAGGGTGGAGAAGCTCGAGTTGCTGCTGTTCGTGCTGCATCTGCTCTCGGTCACAGGACTTCGCTTAATAGATTGCACAAGCACTAAAACTGACTTAAGGCGACCTTGCATTTAGCAATTCTGGGATGTTTGGGAAGCAGCCCTGTAGCATCTTAGAACCTTTTTCAGGAATATAAAGACACTTAAGTGAGAGCACTGATCTCCAATTAACTTGAGCCATCACTGCAGCCTCTGTGACAGTCTGACACAGATCACTGAATTCCCAGCACAGTTGACTGTCTGTTCGGAATTCGGGGAAAGCGATTTATTTATTTCTGGAACTCAGTCTCCTTTCCGACCCCCACCTCCACACACGCACAAATCACATCAGCAACGTGAGACCTAAAATGCATTTGTTTGAAAACAACAGGAAATACATCCACTGAGATACTCCAGTGCTCTTTACCTCATAATTTGATCGAGTCTGCTTTTAGAAATATTGGTGTCAGAACAGAGAATCACATTTAAGTTGGATGAGCCAGATTTGAAGCTAATGGAAATATATGCACCAAAAATGCAGATTTTTTTGCAGCGCGCTGGAGGTTTGCAAACAGGGTAAAGGTTTGGGTCTCAGGAAGGCACTGAATTAGAGGTGCTGATCTGCTGGACAGCTCCCTGTGACAGAGGAGGGGAGAGTACAGAACATGGATATTTACACAACACATTTCACATTCCACATGTCCCCAAAGAGCTGTACAAGCACCTTCCCCACTCCCAAAATATACCCACCACCCAAACTTCTAGCTCTGCCACCGACCTGTTGTGTGATCTTGGGCAAGTCACTTATCTGGGCCCATTTTCCCTGTCTTGTTTATTTAGATTGCAAGCTCTCCAAGGCACAGGCTTGTCTATGTGGGCATACGACCAATCCTGGCTGGGGCCACTAGGTGCTTTTGTAACCAAAATATATCGGTGAGAGTGGAAACATTCAGAGTCACAATAGATGAGAGACCTCATAGCAAATTCATATTATTTTGCCCTTATAAAGCCCCTTTCAGCCCAGGATCTCAAAGTGCTTTAGAACCATTAACCCGCAAATCCCAGGGAGATAGGCAAGTATTACTCTGCTTTTACAATTCAACTGAGTCACAGGTATGGCGGCTTGACAAAGGTCACACTGTGAGTCAGTGGGAGAGCTGGGAGTAGAAAGCAGGGACCGTGACTCCCAATCTCCTACCCTTCCTACGTGCACCATGGTTCTTGATGCGCCACCATTCACTCCACAACTTGATGTTTTTTAAAGAAAGTGGCACGTGAACCAAAAAAGCAACCACTGCACAAGACCCGACGACCCCCTCTTCCTGCAGAAAAGCAAAAAGTTTGAAATAGGGGAAGGCCTGAGCATCTGAGCTCCTGGCCAATGGAGCTGAATGTCGGAGGGAAGGAACAATGTACTGCAGTTCTCATTTCACTGCCACTCTGCCCATGTCCCCACCCCCCCTCCGTTTCCCTGCTCATTTTCATCGTGTGTATCTAATTACTGACATCCCGAACAGTAAACGCCATCGCCCAAGGGTGGCAAGCAGGGGGCTCCGTTCAACCGAGCCGCAATAACGGGGCTTATGTTTGAGCTGAAATTGGATTTCCAATTCAGCTCTTTATTGCTCGAGGCCAGTCTGCTGCCAGGTTCTAAGGGACGCTAGCTGAATACGCAGCTCCTTCCCTCGCTCATCAAACAGAGGGGCATTTCTCTCGTTTTCCATCCCATCGCCTGCTCTTCAGACCACTAACGCTTCAGCAGAAGCACTTCTGTGCTGTGTTTAAACACCCATCTGGAGATAAACAGCTTAGTGCCAGATCTCTCTTAAACCCAGGGAAATGGACGCTTTACAACCTGTCGCTAACTAAACAAACCTCCAGGGGTTAGGCCAGAGGCGTCTGGGTTTGAGAGGCACAAAACAAAAAAAATCCACCCTTGCCCCAGGGATGTCCAAACTCCCAGGTATTCCAATAACCGCCGGCAATCATTGAATTGTCTTAGGTGACAGGCTGGAGACCCAAGCTTTGCTGCTCTGAATTTCTCCCCCCACGCCCCTTCCCACAAGCCTGGGACTACCACCAAGATGTCCGCACAGCAGTTTGCCAGTCCCAATCCCATCTAAAGGCTGGCCCCAGGTTTATGCTTTACAGGCGGGGCGGGAGCAGGCAATGGATGCTCTGGATGGAATGAGGCTGAGAGTTGGGCAGCAGGAGGCCCAAGGGCGTGAGGGGAGAGAGGCGAGGGTCTGTCTCCGTCCCAGGCAGTGGCATACAGCTCCGGCCAGCTGTGAGCTCCATCGGACCTGTGCCGGCTGACCCAAGCAAGGGGCAGCGTGGAGCTGCAGTGCCCCAGTGGCAGAGCGGAGAAGGACCTGTGACTTGGAGCCATTATCCCTGTTCTCCTCCCACCTTATTCTAGATTATATCATATCACAGCATTACCCACCCACCCCTTCACTCCCATGCACCTGGCTGTGGGTGCGGGGCAGAGTCAGATCTCCTTTCCTTCCTCTTGCATGTATGGTTTGGGGTGGGGGTGAATTGGGCAAACAGCCTCCCCTCTCTTCACCGCAGCCAAAGGCGCAATCTGAGCAGGGAGACAAGGAGGGGTCTTACTCCTTCTCTGGCTAAGTAAAGGCCTGAGTAGGGAAGGCAGACGCGCCCGGGCTAGACTCCTTGCACCAGAGGTGCAGGTGCAGGAGGAGAGGGGCAATATTGCTGAGGACTGAAGCACATGAAGGTGGAGGAGAGCAATGCTGGAGTAGCAGAAGGGATGTTGTACTCTCTAGGGCTCTCCACCCTCAGCCTTCCATCCGCACTTACGCAGTCACCCAGCCTTACAAATAATAAGCAAGCTGCCCAAAAAATGAATCCCTCCTTTCCCCTACCCCAAGGCAGGGCAGAATGAGAGGCCTGAATGGTTTGCTTTAGTATTCATGCCAAGTTGGGAGTCCCCATAGAATCACAGAATATCAGGGTTGGAAGGAATCTCAGGAGGTATCTAGTCCAACCCCCTGCTCAAAGCAGGACCAATCCCCAGACAGATTTTTGCTCCAGATCCCTAAATGGCCCCCTCAAGGATTGAGCTCACAACCCTGGGTTTAGCAGGGGAATGCTCAAACCACTGAGCTATCCCTCCCCCCATGAAGAACCTGCTGCTGACAGAGAGTGTCTGTCGCAGACAGGAGGGTGGCAGGGCCCCAAACCAAGGCAGCAGGGTGTGGCGGAAGGAGCGTGAGGAATGAGACTGGAAGCCATGAACTTCTGGACTTTAATCCTCCTTCCACCAATGACTTCGGGCTTGTCAAGCGGCAAGTGAGCATGTGGCAAGCTGGGGTGTAAATCTACAGCATACTAGCACGTCACTCACTAACTGTCCACGCGCACCCTGCCGCTATGTGCTAAAAATTCCCTAGGGTGGTTTGAGCTACTGCTCTTTGAAACAGGAGAAGGTCAGCGCTCACTAGGGAACTTTTAATGTGCAGCAGCAGCATCCACACAGACAGTGCTCAGCACGCTATACTCCAGCTTGCCGGATGCTAACTGGTCATGTAGACAAGCACTTAGGTAGCCTTGGGCAAGTGACTTCAACTCTCTGTGACTTAGTTTCCCAGTCCGTAAAAGGTGGGATAACGCTCCTTCATAGGGTTCCTGTCTGACACAGGCCCAGCTCTGTGGAGTCCTCCAGTGGTGTTATCTGCCCGACTGGCTGGGTTAGAGCGGTGCAATGATTTGTTGCCTTTGAAGTCTCAGCCGCAAGAATGCCTGAACACAGTCTGTTTGCATGCCATCTGCTTGGCTTCAAAGTGAAAAGTCATTGGTGATCCCTAGCTGAGGATGAAGGAGGAGAAACCAGGAAATGAAGAGATAAGGAGGGGAACGCAAGAAGACATATTAAGGAGGAAAAGGACTTCTCCTGAATTGGAGAACGAATTGGGGCCCTCCTCTCCCACACCACACTCCCCAACTTGTGAGCAAGGAGAAGACAGATGAATGTGAAAATTAAAAGCAAACCAATCCATTCTAGGGCAGAACTGCATCAGAGTTTCTTCCTGCTACCGATCCAATTAACCACTGCTTAATTAGACTGGAATGCAAAAAAAAATTCCAAAAGAAAACCTCCCCTTGGAAGTCTCTGATCCTGTACGTACAAACAGCTGCCACTTCGTTCAGAGAGCTCCTGCCACCACCCTCTTTTGGGTCGTTTTTTTACACCAAGCGCCAATTAGACTGGCTCTGGTCTGCCTGAGAACACCCAGTCCCCTTCTGCAGAGAGTTTGGAAGCAGCCTGCAAAGGGACTGAAGATTTTGCACCTACTGCAAGAGGAAAATAAATTCAAAGCCACAAACACTCCACATGCAGCCCTGTGGCTCATCTAAAATATCATTTACTTGTGCTGCCAATTACTCCTTCCACTGCCTCCTCCCCAGCCCCAATATCTGGCACATAAAGGGCAGAAAACTCTGATCTGGCTCTGGGAGTACTGCTGACATTAAAAAGGAACATACAGAACACGTATAGATTTTAAGCAACACTAATATTCTGCATGCTCGGCAATATGATGTTTCTAAATCAGGCTCAAATACATGCTTGGGAGATTAGTCTATAAAAAATAAACTTTAATTACTCCATCTTTCTCAGTGCACAGCCCATAGCATTGGCCATATGTGGTGTTAAGTGCCAAGTACTCTTCAATCCCCACCCCCCCAAGATATAATAGTTTAATACCTAATGTTTCAAGACTGCTTGGATATGAAAACATATTTCTACCTCCCAGGAAAGACGGGGATGTAGAAATCAACCTCCTGAACTGCTTAGCAACTGAACTGCAAATCCTACAGAGCGCACATCAGTGGGAGGCATGCAAAGGCACCTGCTAATGAGAAAACAGCATTTTTAACATGGAGAGGGTGTGTTTCAGCTTGAATTTTGGCAGCACAAAAATGCAGCCACCTCTGGGGTGGATGGCAGGGAGTCCCCAGCCACCTGAATAGAACCTTAACGCTACCGAAATGGCAGACTGACCCTGAGGTGGAATCCTGTCCCCACCCACAGCACACCCCATACAGCTTTCCTTGCACCTCCAAGGAGGGCTACTTCCAAAGCATTCAGCTGTCCTGTGCATGTCAAGAGAGGTCGCTGCCTCTAATTATCTCCCTTTATGTTCCAGCGGAGGCTCGTTAATACAGTACAACAGCATCTCCCGACGCCCTCACACACAGAAACATCTCAAGGTGTTTTACAAGCAGGAGATCATGTTAAATCAAATCAAATACCAATTAAAGATTAACAGCGATGTTGGAAGGCTGCTCTCGCTGGATAGCACCGCTCGCTGGGAAGAAACACTGCTTTCTGTAGCTGCTGCCTGGCAGGCTCCTACCCCACCCCCAAGCCAGCCGGTCCCCTTTGCCCCTCCACACAGCCCATGCCCCAGCTGGGGAACCCACAGACATTCTGTCAAGGCAGTGTCCCCCAAAGAAGCTCTAGCAAGCAAACCTTCCCTCCGCCATTCAGTGAATGTCCTAACAATTCTCCCCATCAGCCCAGAACCTGAGCCAGCACCCCCTACCTGGACAGTCTTCCTTTCGCCCTCAGACCGGGCTTCCGGCAAGGCAACCAGCCGTCTCTGAACCCATGTCCGCTGCCCTCCTCCCCACACAGTAAGCCCAGAGCAACAGACCTTCTTTTCCCAAGTTTCCGCCAACCACACACACTGCCTTCCACGTCCATATCCCAGGCCAGGCTTTCTCAAGCCCACCGAGACCTTCCTCCAACCACGCTCCCCTTGCCAGGCTCTTCCCCACAGGGGCAGGACAATACACTGTGTGTTTGTGTGAGTGTTGGGGAGTCGGGAGGTGTGGGGGAGAGATAATGCCATAAACTCCATGGGCCACATCCAGCCTTTGGCTAAGTAAGGGTGTGTGATCCCTGCTGAATCTGCAGGACATTATACCTCCCCTCACACAAGAGTCCAGCTTCCATCCTCCTTGCTTCTGGGGGGCCTCTTTTCCCCTTCCTCTCACAGAATTCAGGGAAGTCCCAAGTAAAGGTATGTCAAAGCTGCACCATTTTGATCTGGCTTTCAGCTGCCGCCCCCCCGGTGCATTTTGGTGTGTCAGACTCTGGGGGGGTTGGTCCGGGCCAGTCTAGTCCCAACCTACAGCCCTTTTGTTGGCAGCATGGACTGGACTTTGTTCCATCTGCCCTGGTTTGGCATTGACCCCGAAACTCGAGTCATCTCCCCCAAGAAAGCAGCTTCTTTACAGAGACTGGTTCCTTCAGATAGCTCTGAGGAAGGAAGAGAAAAGATGAAAGGAGAGGGAATGGACCAAGGGTCAGAGATGGAGGAGGCGGAGGTGGTGAAACACACAGGAAGGCAGATGGGGGAGGACTAGAAATATTCAGGTTTATTAAGAGCTTGATCTTGCTTAAGGGTAGAGCAAAGAAGACTGATAACACTAACATGTATGAATGATATCAGCCTGTCAACACTTCCTCCATCAGAGTTCGAGCTACTTTAACTGGTATTTACAGAGGGGGCGTTATTTTGGGGCAAGGAGTGTGCAGATGAAACTGTGAGCAGTTTTTATAAGGGAGATCCCATCAGTGAATGCAGGAGACTCAGGTGCCTTTCTCGGTACCCTGAGCTGGCTCCGGGATTCGCATAGAGATCGGGGATTCAGCCAGCCCATAGCAGCCCATAAGCAGCATGGGGAAGCCAACTCCTTCCCTGTGCAGCCTGCACGTTCCATTCAGCGTGAAGATCCTGTGAAGTCTTTGTTAATCTGTTTTTAATACCCTGGGTCTCGGCTGGTTATATACTTTGCGTTTTAACACCCGATGCATTAAATCAGCGGTCCCCAACCTTTTAGTCTGGCGGATGCCAGATGAAGGACCGTGGCGGCGGTCGAGCATCTGCCGAAATGCTGCCGAAATTCGGCGGTGACGCCTCTGGATGACGTCGCTTGTTGGCATTTCGGCAGATGCTTGACCGCTGGCCAGGACGTAAGCGCATTTAGATGCCCCTGCGGGTGCCATGGCACCCACGGGCACCACGTTGGGGACCCCTGCATTAAAAAAATGTGTCTGTACTTAGTATTTATAAAGTTTCAAATATTGATCTCTCTCTCACACTCTCATTCTCTTGTTTGAGCTATGGGGCCTGCCTTTTGCAGAGAGATATTGTGTGGGAGAGAGTCAGTCCTGATAAGAGGGAGGACGGGGAGAAGAGAGGGGAAGCCAGTAGGCAGGGCACATAGAAACAGAAGGTGCAGGAGGGAGGGGGAAGTAAGGGGAAGGGAATAAAAGACAGATGACGAACAGGCAGAGGCTCTGGTAGTTGCTCTCCTTTCTTGGATGATGGGCAAGAGGTTACTTGCCATGGTCACCAGCACTAGATAAGCTTTTGGGTAAAATCATCAGGAATCTCAGTTTCCCCAGAGAAGCTTCCATCCTACTGAGTGTTTTCTGCTCAGTCAGTGAGGGTTCAGCAAGGAAGAGCCCAGTACCTTTGCAGGGTGGCTGAATCTCAGTGACAGGGAACTGGACAGCTCTGGGCTCACATGCTACCCAAAGACAACGCAAGGCAACAAAGTGCTAGACACTGATCAGCAGAACAGGCCGGCTGCGAGTCCTCTGCTAACAAGGCGTTAACTTTGGCAGAGTTTCCCCCCTCCTTACCCAGATGCTAAGGGGAAGGACCTTAAGAACAGCCTAACTGCAACCGCGGCCCAGGTCTCCTTGGGAGGTGATCCTGCTGGTGAGAAGAGGAGATAGTTTGCAGAGGTAGGTGGGCCGGGGCCAGCTTTAGCTGCCAGAACCTCAACCCCACCCACAGGAGTTTCTGAGGTCCCAATGCCTCTGGCTGTCCCCAAGTATCAATCCCCTTGCCCCCCAGCAGTGCCACCACCCAGCAAAGGTTAACAAGAGCATCCTTAGACGTTCTCAGGGAGGGAGCAGCTGATTTGCTAGCAGGATGCAGCAGAGGTATTGCCTCTAGAATGGATGGCACAAGCTGGACTTCCCCATTGGCCAATGCAGGTACTATCTGCCCTGTGTGTGGGCTGCGGAGATGAGCTCAAAAATGCGGGGCCACACCCCCTGAAACAAATCAGCATGCAGAGCAGCGATTCAACAGCTGCATGTCAGAGGCTCTGTCTACACCTGGGACTAGCTCCAACCGAACTGTCAGTGCCCATCAAACGGAGCAGCTGCACCAACACTGACAAGAGCAAGCCAAGGCTGCCGCTGCTTGCAGTCGGTCCTGATTACAAACATGGGTAAACCTTAATTAGCTCAATCAGCAAAAGCCCCCAGCCTGTCCTTGGACATGCCCAAGTCCAGATTTTTCCAAAGAGCTGTGCATTACTCTCTCTGTCAAAAATGGTATTACTGGTTTCCGAGCCACTGCTAACTCAGAAGAAAAAGATCTTGAAATGCTTATGGATCAACGTCCTAACAGATAAAACGCAAGACGGGGTATCAGTTGGTGCCTGCTACAGACCACCATATTACACTAGGGAAGCGGCATGACCTGCTCCTTACACACCTATCTATAATTAGAATTGGAAGGATTAGATTTTTACTGGCAAACATTGATTTCACTGTACACACACAAACCGATGAAAAAATATTTCCATCAAAAATAATCCAACTTTACAGATAGGCACAGAAAGAAAAATGCTTCTTGAGAACTTACTAGTGTTTGATTTAAGGTTATTTACTTTGTATATTTTGACATATGATGTTGACAATTCGTGTTTTCACTGTTATCTCAACAGCTGTCATTAAACAATTATCTGACACCTTCCCATTGTCTGACCCCACATCATTTCCCCACAACTGTGAACATTTAAATATCGGTAGATAAAAATTGAAAAACAAAAAAGGCTTTAAAACCCATAATTCTGTGCAATGGTGAAAATTATAAACATTTTAAAAATGCTTAAAATAACCGTCAATGATCTCTGCCAAAATGATAAAGAAAATAAACATTGAATTCTGCCAAGCCTACCTATAATGTGTAGGAAAAAAACTGTGTGATGATGGGGGATTTCAATTTGACTGGCATATGCTGGAAGTCTCCTGCTTCCGGTACTAAAACAGCCTTAGAATTTCTAAGTATTATAGATGATAATTTCCTAACTCAAAAAGTGTTACAACCAACGAGAGGGAATTCTATATTAGACCTCATCTTGACAGATCAAGAGGAACTGATCACAGAACTAAAAATTAATGGTAGCTTAGGTACAAGTGATCATGATTTGATCACAACTATAACGTGCAAACAGAATAATGTATGCAGTGTTGTTGTAGCCATGTTGGTCCCAGGATATTTGAGGGAGACAAGGAGAATAAGGTAATGATTTTTTATTGGAGCAACTTCTGTTGGTGAGAGAAACAATCTTTCAAGCTTACCCAGATCTGAAAAGCTAGTGGGGTCTCTCGTGGGTCTGTCCTGGGACTCATACCATTTAACATTTTTATCAGTCACCTGATAGAAAATATGAAATGATCACTGGATAAGTTTGCAGATGACACAAAAACTGGGGAAGTGGTAAATAATGAAGATGACAGGTCACTAATACGAAGATCTGGATCACTTGGGAAACAGCACACAAGCAAACAGTATGTGTTAGAATATGGCTACATGTGAATGTATACCTCTCAGAACAAAGAGTGCAGGCCACACTTAACAGGATGGGGGACTCTATCCCTGTGGTGGATAATCATCTCACATGAGCTCCCAGTGAGATGCTGTGGCCAGAAGGGCTAATGCGATCCTGGGATGCATAAACAGGGGAATCTTGAGTAGAAGTAGAGAGGTTATCTTATCGCTGTAGTTGGCACGGGTGCGATCATTACTGGCACACTGGTATCCACTTCCAGCATCCACAATGAAAAAAGGATATTGATAAATTGGAGAGGATTCGGAGAAGAGCCACGAGAATGATTAAAGGATTAGAAAAACTGTTTTATAACAACAGACTCCAGGAGCTCAATCTCTTTAGCTTAACAAAGAGAAGGTTAAGGGGTGACTCGATTACAGTCTGTAAGTACCAACATGGGGAACAAATCTAAGAATGAACCCTTAAATCTAGTAGAAAAAGTAGAATACGATCCAAAGGCTGGAAGTTGAAGCTAGACTAATTAAATATTGAAATGAGGCATACAATTTTAACAGCCAGAGTAATTACTCACTGGAACAATTTACCAAGGGTCATGGTTTGGTCCTCGTAACTGACAGCTTTTAAATCAAGATTGGATTTTTTCCCCCTACAAGATATGCTCTTATTTCAGGGAAGTTCGCTAGCCTGGGTTATACAGGAGGTCAGACTAGATCACAATGGTCCCTTCTGGCCTTAGAATCTGTGAATCTTTGCTGGGTAACGAGCCTATTTGAAAAGATGGCTATTTCAGAGTCAGCTACACCTTTGACTGGGTTTGGGCTATTCCACAGTGTAGACAAGACCTTGTAACACATTGAGAACCAGAGCCTGAGGCACCGGAACAGGGGGGCTACAGGGCCATGCCCCCCCATTTTACCGGCCATAAGGATGAGCAACCAGGGGAAGGAGACAGAGAGGAGTGAGCAGGGGGTGAGGTCTTGAGGGGAAGAAGCAGCACGGGAGCAGGGCCTTGCGGAGAAGGGCCATGGTTTGGGCACTGCTGGCCTCCCCACTTTGAGGGAACTTCTGCCACTCCTGACGGGAGCAGTCTGAGATGGGGCTTTGTGCAGCCAGAGTTACTCAGCAGAGCGAGATACAATCACAACCAGCAATGGCTTTTTTCTATAAGCAAAACCAAAGCTGTAGTGCCCAGTTTGGCATACAGCCCTGTCCTGGGACACTTGGGCTTCCCAAAAGCATCCGCTCCCAGAAACAGCCACTCAGAGTCCTTTTGCTTCCCAAGGAGAGGGGAAGCTGACCCGACATTAACCCCTTGTTAGCAGAATTGACATATCATCAACCGGCTGGAAAGGACAAGGAGATATTTTATTAAGTGTGGAAAATTCCCTGTGTGAATGGCATGCAGGCAGACTAATACCATAGTTAAAGGGACACAGTCAACCCAATCATATATCAGGAACAAATTCCTTTGCCTGTGTTACTAAAATTGCCTTAGCGTATTGGAGTGGAAATAATTTTTTTACAAATCCAATTTGCTTTCCCACTCTTTATGCTGTTTACTTTTTGCATTTCTCTGGCCACGGACAATTAAAATCAATGAAGTCCGTTTCACTTTCATGTCCTCAGCACTGAATCGGTTGAGATGCAATCACTTTAGAGATGCAGTTATATGTTTAAAGACAGCAATTGTTTTTTTTACTGGAATTGTCTTTCACACAAATCAATGGAAACTCTTCTATTGGGATTAAGGTTTGAAAACAAAAACAAGCCAATCCTGTTTTTTACAAATTACAACTGCTGGGTCAAATCTGAGTTGAGGCCTTCACTTGAAAGGTGGAAGACAGTTTCCACTATAAGCATAATTTAAACCCTGTCCCAGAGGAAAAAACATTACCATTCTCTATGAAATGTTCCATGTGCAGTCACTGCCCAAAGAAGAATCTTTCTGGAAAGAGGGAGGTTCAGGGAACAAAATATAGAACCAGACAAAGTGTTGGAGGTAGAGTGACCAGATAGAAAATGTGAAAAATCTGGACTGGGGCTAGGGGATAATAGGTGCCTGTGTAAGAAAAAACCCCGAATATCAGGACTGTCCCTATAAAATCAGGGCATCTGGTCATCCTAGTTGGAGACAATGTTAGAACATGGCACAAACTCTCTGGGCCCAACTACACCACACCACGGGGCTATGACTTCTTATAACTAGGTCCTCCAACATAGTCTCTCAGCGGTAGCATGTGAGCATCACACAGCCAGGGAGTTTATCCTCAACACGCCCCTGTGAGGTAGGGAGGATGTATCCCCACGTTACAGGTGTAGAGTGAGAGTAACTTGCCCAAGAAGTCACACAGGGAGTTTGGGGCAAAGGTAGGAACTGAACCCAGGTCTCCTGAATCTCACGGCAGTGGTTTAACCACACAGCTGTCCTTCCTCTCCTGGCTTCTTTTGTACCTGTGGCCAAGCGGCTAGCGCACTGGACTGGGAATCAGAAGACCTGGGTTCTATTCCCAGTTATGTCACTGGCTTGCTGGATGAATGTGGGCAAGCCGTGTTTCCTCTCTGTGCCTCTACATAATGGGGAGAGTGATACTGGCCTCCTTGATAAAGTGCTTTGAAATGTACAGATGAAAAGTGCTCTAAGAACTAGCTACTATTACAGTGTAGGTGGGCACAAGTCACCCTACTTTTCCTTTTGTTCTAGCAAGGAGACCAACGATCTGACACCATCATGTCATGGATGCACAGACCAACAGAGCTAATGCCCTCCTCTTTGCATCCAGCACCAACAACGTGTTTACATTTTACTGCCTGTGACACAAGAGGCTTGTTGCCATGCGGAGGACGACAGCGGAGCGATTAGTGAAATTTGTTACCCACATGCTCCAAACAAAATTAAATTAAAAGAGCTGCTTTGCTGTCAAGATAAGGGCCAACCCAGGGAGATAATTTTTCACTCTCAAACACTCAATTACTCAGTGAGGCTGTATCAGATTCAATAAAAAAAAAAAGAAGCAAAGCACAGCCTCGAGGAACAGATGTAAAAGCTGTTATCTCTGTCGCAGTCCAGGGGACGTTAAAGAGGCTGGGGCTGCAGGTGCGGCGTGGCAGGACTAATTGCAGTGGGTGGGTGGGCGAGCAGTGCCTCCCCTCCGAGTTCATTGCCACTCGGTTAATGATGGTCTTCCCACAATGGCTCCATGATTGCTTGTTCAGACATTCTGCAACCACATCGACAAACACGGACAGGCCAGGGGCTGCACGAGGATGGGCTTGCCTAGTGTACAGCTATACGAGGATAGTGCTACGGTAATCATTAATAAACTGGCAAACCTTTCTAGTACAGCTGTTGCTTACACCAGCAAAAAAAGGGATGTTGCTGCTCTAGCTTATACTGGTTTGGTGAAGGAAATAATCGACACAAGCCAAAGGACTTAACTACGTATACACTAGGGTTTGTGACATTGTTGAAATGTTATTTAAAAATGTCACACCCCTCACTGCCATTGCTATACTGGCAAGAGTCTAGGGGTGGCCAAGCCACACACAAGCTGCTCATTTGCGGAACAGTAGGGAGAGAGAGGAGAAAAGGGGGAGGAAGATCTCAGGGCACGTCCGCGCTACAAAGTTTTGTCACCGCAAGTTATGTCGGCACACAGCCACCGTGGATAATACATTGCTTGTGCGCAGGCACAGCATCAGAGACTATCAGGGTTAGAAGGGACCACAGCAGGTCATCTAGGCCAACCCCCTGCTCAAAGCAGGACCAGTCCCCATACGTGGCCCCTTGCGTCACCAGACGACTGTGAAGGTCGACATAAGAAACGCTTCATCTACACTTGCACCGCATCAACCATTGTTTTACAACAACCGGGGAGGTGGTTTTACTATATCAGCATAATAGGGCACTGACATCGGTGGGAGACAAATTCCAGTGTAGACACATACATAACTAGATTGTGATATAGACCCAGGCCAGTTGGGAAGAGCAGAGTAGTAGAAGGGAGATATACTGGCCACTGGATAAGCAGTTTTCTGTTCTCTGAGTGACCAGAGCAGGGGCTGCTCCAGGCTAATGAGAACACCTGACTCCAATTAACCCGCTAAGAGTCAGGTGAGGCTGTTAAGCACCTGACTCTAATTAAGGCCCCTCTGATGCTATAAAAAGATTCACTCCAGTCAGGCCAGAGGGAACCAGGGAGCCAGAGGAGAGGAAGTGCATGTGAGGAACTGGGAGCAAGAGGCGTGCAAGAAGCTGAGAGTGAGTAGGCACTGCTGGAGGACTGAGAAGTACAAGCGTTATCAGACATCAGGAGGAAGGTCCGGTGGTGAGGACAAAGAAGGTGTTGGGAGGAGGCCATGGAGAAGTAGCCCAGGGAGTTGTAACTGTCGCACAGCTGTACCAGGAGGCACTCTAGACAGCTGCAGTCGACAGGGCCCTGGGCTGGAACCCAGAGTAGAGGGCAGGCCCGGGTTCCTCCCAACTCCTGATCAAACACAGGAGGAATTGATCTGGTCTGTGGCTTCTACCAGAGGGGAAGGTCTCTGGGCTGTTTCCCAACCCACAGGGTGAATCTGTGAGGCGAGCAAATCTGCCAATAAGTGCAGGACCCACCAAGGTAGAGGAGGAACTTTGTCACAATTGACACAAAGCAGCTTATGTCGACCTAACTTTGTAATGAAGACCAGGCCTCAGATGGGATAGTATCAATGGGATTTGGGACTTTCCATCCATTAAGAGAAGACACATTTTGCCTTGTCGATACTGGAAGGTTAGAGAAGTTAGAGATTCCCTGGTTGCCTTCTGCAGTGTATTCTCGTGTTCTGTTTAGCAATGGGGCCTCCATGGGAGAAACCATCTAATCGGCCCTGTCTGTCTGCACAGTTTGGAAAGCACTTTGTGTTCCTTCAATATGAAAAGGGTTACACAGCAGCCTCATGCTGGGATGGGGTGAGGGCAGGGAAGCTTCAAGAGATGCCAGAGCAGTTGCCTCAAACTTTATTTATTGCTTACCTAACAACAAAAGGATCAGAAGAAAAATACTCAGCCGTAAGGAAATTAACAATGTGGGGTGTCTTTCTGGGGAAATCCCACACGTGTATGTTGGAGCCTTCCCTCCCTATCAGAGGCAGCAGTGTGTTCCCCTTGCTCTGGGGCTTATGGAGAGTCACCGATGGAGCCCATGGTAAAGTCCTGCCTTTTACATTACATGTTAGATTGATTCTGAACCAATGCTCAGCGGAGAGACTAGAACCCTCTGCCCCCGTGCTCTGCTCACAAAGGTCTGCTCACTCAGGACTCTTCCTACTGCAGAGCCCTAGTTTCTGGTCACTTGCAGGCCTGAGGCGGCATGGAAAAGAACCGGGATGAAGACCGGAGATGTCCTGAAATGTGCTGATAGCTACCCCCTCAATCTCTCCTACTGTGAAAATTAAACTACATCAAAGCAATGAAGAAACCCATCTTCAGTGATTAGGGATGCAGATCTGACATCCTGTTTGCTGTGAAGACTGTAGGGTGGTGTGCATGTCTGTGATGCATCCTTGAACTAGGAGCTTCGGAATCACCACACTGGATTAGAGCCAAGGAGCATCTAACCCAGTAGCCTGTTTCCAACTGTGGCCAGTGCCAGCTGCTTCAGAAGCAGGAACCCTGCAGTAGGCAGCTCCAGGATCACCTGTCCCCAGGGAATGTAGTCAGAAAGTTGGCCAATGCTTGTGAGTAACTTCAGGAGACGTGGCAGTCAAACGGTAAGAGTTCAGCGCAGTGGCACAGATGGGGAGGGCGGGAGGAGAAATCGTTCACTGTGTTGAGGGTGGGGGATGTACCCTGCTGAGCGTAGCTGAAAAGCATGAGCACTGGCGAGACTGATTATTCCCTCTTGCTAGTGTAAGCAACGAAAAACGACATGTTTGGTTTATCGCCTTTTGTCTCCCATTTGATTCTTGACAGGCATCTCCCGGAGTTTGAAGTCTGCCGCTGTCAGGGAGGCAAGCTGCGCTGGCTGGTGAAACAGGTGCAGACCCAGAGAGACAATTTAAAACCACTGCATTCTCCAGCAGCGTCTCTGCCTCAAAGAGAGACGTCTGAGACATGGCGACGTGATTCCCTTCCAGTGCTGCCTGTTTACTTAGCCCTTATGTTTCCTTATGTTTCAGCTGTGAGGGAAGGAAAATGCTACCTAAATTTCATTCTGCATTTCCTTTCACTCCCCGTGAAATAATAAGTGTCTGGTTTGCCTCCGGAGACAGGAGAGGATCAAAGGGAAGCTTCCTCGTATGTAACAGATTCCGAATACCTAATTTTCCCTTATAAAGGGCCTTGTTTTAAACACCAAATACAGAAGCAGATCAAAGCCTGGCTTCTCGCGCCTCTAACAGCTCTCGGAAGGCTCTGCCAGCCAAAGACACACACACAGAGGCTGCTGCAAATCTGAGGCAGATAATTGGACTCTGCTAATTTATCTGAAACATCGCTGTGCGCTACGGAAACAACTGGGCATCTGGTACACACGGACCCCTCCCCGCCCCCAAAAAGAGAACAGGCTGCAGGCTAAGCCCACTCCCCTGCCTCTCTCTATCTGCACCTCCCTCGTCCACAGGCCCTCAATGCAAGGAGGTTCCAGATCCACCCTCAGACTTTATCTCAGGCAGGCAGGATGCGGAACTTATCACCGGACAACAAGAGCCCAAATCCCCAAGCTCTTAATTAGGCCATAACGGGAAGACTGCGCTGTCTTATGAGGCAACAACATGCCTCCTGGGAGGCCAAATGACGACTAGGACGCGTGTGTCATCCTGACAAGGGAGCCAGATTATTGTGGAGATGACGCTGCCTGGCCTAGAGCAACGCGATCAAACAAGGAGCAATTTTTCTCTGCCCCTTAACAGGCTGGAGGAGAAGAGATTCAGAGTTGAAGGAAGCTGCCAGAGTTCTGCTCCTTTGGGGTGGGGACGAATAGGAGCCGGCCTAGACAGTTTATTCACTGCAGGGCCTGTTCGGAGTGTCTCCTCAAAGTATATATGGCTGCTTAAATATCATTTGCATCCTATCAGAGAGGCAAGTTATTCAGATCACAGGGACAATCTTCTTCCCCGCTTCTGGGGCCACCAGACCAGTCATCAAGCTGCCATTATTGCAATACTACTACTACTACTTTGGACTGGCATTCAGTGTCAGAGATGATTTAAAATTAACCCTCTGTGAGCAGCCGGTGGAGAGAACAGCTCCAGACACAGCTGGGCGGGAGACTGAGGCAGCCCTCTTGAGAGTGAGGAGGATTAGGATTCCAGCAGCATGGCGGAAAGTTGTTCTTTAAAAGAGGACTGGACTGACCGTGTCCCACCCTGCGAGAGGGAAAAGAGGAGCGTGATAACTACACGGAGTCTGACATCTCCTACGGTGGGCAGCTGCAGAGCTGGATTAGCATCTCGACAACACTGACAGTTCCCTTTATATGAATTTAGTGCTGGCAAAAGGTGCGTTGTTTGACAGCCCTGGAGACAGGAACCTTCTACGCACCTACACAACAGGTACAGAGAGTGGGAGCTCCCCCACAGTGCCCTGCCAGCCCCTACTTGACGGGAATGAGCAATGAAGTTAGCTCGCCTGCTCCTTGGCATCTCCCACGGAGGCTGCCAAGGGGAGCACCGGGACTTGCGGTGGCGGGTTCTGATGGTGCAAATGCATTTGGAAGGGTTTATTAAAACGCCCATCACTGGAGCATTCTAATGCAGTATTAAAACACACACGCAACTGGGGGAAGGAAGACAGCCCGTTCCCTGCCCTAGCCCAGGGCTAATCAGAACGTCTCATTTTGAGCACCATGCTAGTCCTCCGCCTTGCTCCAGGCTAACAACGGGCTGTTTGTGTGTGGATGCCAGCAGGTTTTCCGCTGTCCGGTTCTCTGAGGACCTTTGCCTTGCAACGTGGCCGGAGGATGGCAAGCGAGGGGGTCTCACTCCTTGGGGAGGCTGATACAGGGCTTAGGCACCATAACAAGCAGGCTCTGCTGCCTGCTTCATTGAGTCCGTATGTGGCTTCCAACATAGGCGCCGACTTCCCCTCTTTCCCGTGGGTGCTCGACCCGCCCCTCTGCTCCCGGCCCCACCCCCACTCCACCCCTTCCACGAGGCCCCGCCCCTGTCACGCCTCTTCCCACACCTTCCCCACCCCCATTCCAACCCTTTCCCCCACCCCGCCCCACCCCCGCCCCCTCCCTGCCAATATTCTAACTCCTTCCCCAAATCCCCACTCTGGCCCCGCCTCCTCCCCGCCTCCTCCCCTGAGCGCGCCATGTTCCCGCTCCTCCCCACCTTCCCGGAGCCTGCTAACGCTGCCCAACAGCTGTTTGGTGGCAGCCGGGTGGGAAATGCTGGGAGGTAGGTGGAGGAGCGGGGGGACACGGCGCGCTCAGGGGGAGGAGGAGGAGGAGGTGGGGTAGGGGGAGAGGGGAGCTTGGCTGCTAATTTTTCCCCGTGGAGCACCCATGGGGTCGGCGCCTATGGCTTCCAATAAGCATGGCAGACCGGGCGATCATAGCTGCCGCCAAGGGTTCCTGTAAAAGAGGAGGTCTGAGATAACACCAAGGGCTTTGCAGATCAGTGAATGGGACCGGATAAGGCATGGAGCACCACTAGTGAAAGCAGTAGTAGAATGGCTTTGAGGTGCAGTGGTGTGGTTAGGAGATGGACAGTGCATCGTGTAGCAGTCTGACCTGCAGAGGATGAACACACAAACAGCCATGGCCAGGTCTTCATTGGAGAGGAAAAAATAGTCTTGTTGCCAGAAGAAGGTGGAAGACAGTGCTTCTAGTGACTGCTGTTTGATTCTCACGGTCAGCAACAAGCCCAGGATGACCAATAGGCTTGTGCATGTGCAACCAAGAGTGCATGTGCCCTCCAACACCGGCAAAGAGATGGTGCTAGCCAGCCACTCAAGGACCTCTCCTGATTAGCACTGAGCTTTAGCTCTTTCTGGATTCAAATCTCATGCCTTCATCCAGCCTCCAGTTTCCACCGTGGACTGGACTTAGCACAGACAGAAAGACAGACATTGGATGGGAACATTGCACCACTGACCGAGGTAAAATTCTCCTTTGTTTCCCCATGTTTCTTCTCATCATCTCCGAGGTGATTCCAAAGACACAGGAACATTAGTGCTCACCAGTGAAGGGATTCAGCACTATACGATGGGAAGATCTCCAACATGGTATGACCGGGATCACAGAATTCAGAGATGAGAGAGAGAAGACTCCCACTACATCAACCAGTCTGTATTCCAGGCCAACATAGACTGATTCTCTCTGTTATATTCTCAATACTTTGTCCATTCCAGTTTTAAACAATCAAGCAGGGAGGTTAGCCGTTCTCATGAGAGGCTATTCCACTGTCAGAGTCCTCACTGTTAGGAATATCCTCCCTCTCACCCACACAAAAACAACAACTATGGACAATTTATTTATGTCCCTTTGGCCTACCCTCTCGAACAATTCCTCCTGCATCCCTTGATGTGTGCAATCTGCAGCCACTTGAGACAATTATAATGTACAGCCACCTAACTAGCTGACTTGACCAAAGCACAAAGAAAATCCATGTGTGATCCTGCATTTACAGGATCATTTAGACATAAATGGAAGTTACCGGGCACGCTGTAACTAACAAATCACACACATCTGAAGACTTCCCACCACATCAACTCTGATAAGCACCACAGATGCTTCAGTAAATTGTACTCTGTCCTGCAAAAAGTGGTCTAAGGAGAGCAATTGCAGGGAAGATCTCTCTGATTGGACTTAATCCCATTGCACCTACAATGACACACAGCCACCGTGGAATAAATATTAGAACATCATTGTAACAATACACGGTATCGACTCTGCATCCTTCTCTATTAGAATTATGAGCCTGTCCAATTATGGATCTTTGTTGTATCTGTAATTATGATTTTTATGCTGTAATTTCCCACTAAGCTAGTGCTTTCTCCACACAAGGGAGCTAAGATGATAATGGAAAATTTCTTCCAAGATGCCATTAAAGGTAAAGTTTAGCCAAGCAACAGGGAAAGCAATGGAGCTTTTTATTCAGGGAGCATTTTTATTTAAAAACCAAACCAAACAAACAAAAAAACCTCTGGTTAACGGAGAAATAGCCAAGGTCATTTGTGCATCTAGCAAAACCAGATCTATGGTTCCATTGAAGCGACAGATGGGTTATTCCCATTAGATCATCTAGCTCAGTGTTTCTCAACCTTTTCAAGTTGGCGACCCCTTACTTGAGTTCAAAACATTTCGTAATCCTCCCCCTTTACATTTTTTACTCGTATTGTTATACTAGAGTATAACTGATAACCAGACAGAGAACACTTACTTTGAAGAGGAAGAGAGAGGAGGAGCAAGAATTTATTTGCTTTAGATTGTAATAAAATCTCCAATGATTCGTAACCCCCGGATTGCTTTTCGTGTTTCCCTACCCTCACCCCCAGAGGTAACAACCCACTGGTTGAGAAACAAACACTGAATCCCATGGGTGGGGGGGTTTAGAAGTGCCTAAATCACTTAGTCCCCTAAGTCCCATTTTTAAAAGTGATTCCTTGAAAACCAATGAGACGTGGGGTCTTGGTCACTTGTTGCTTTTGAAATATTTACCTTGTCTTCCAAACACTGCAGGATTGTACTCTACACGACCGTTTGAAGTGGGGGAACTCCTTTCACAGCAAAACCTGAGGCACCCAAATTCACTAGCCCCTTTTCCAAAACTGAGGCCTTTATCTTTAACGTGGCTAAGGCATTGTTGCCACGGGGAGCCTTTACTGACTTTCCACGCTTAAAAGCGCAAGTGTAATTCCAGTGAGAATTTTTGTAACATTAGCTTTCCTTTTCTTCTAAAAGAATGAAGATACAAGAACACACCTGAACGCAATCCTATTCCACATAAATAAATGCAATGTGTGCATTTGTTCTAATGTGAAATCACTGGGACAACCGTAGGTGTGGAGGTAATTTCACATTGAAATAAACATGTTATGCGCATTTATCTGAATGCCTAATCGTGGAAATAAATGGAGCTGTATTTATTTTGGTGGGCTCTGGCATCTATCTGGAATGCTGCACTCTGACTCTGCTTGGCTTAACAAGGAAAAATTCAGGACTCGGAGCCACCGGTGCAATCTTAAAATCACTTTCCAACTTGGTTATTTCTTAATGGTGGTTTTCAGACTTAGCAACAAAAGTCACATATTTCCCCTATTGAGGACTAAACACACACTAGATCAGAGGTTTAGAAACAAAGTGATCCCTGGCATTATTTGAATGGGGGGAAATGTAGGAAGTAATTTTAAACCATAGAAGAGACTTTTTCTCTCTGTTAACTCACAACATGACTTATGAGATTAAGTCCCTGCCTCAACCTCAATTTCGTGTTTGTTTTTTAATTGCTTTTGTGCTGAGAACAAGCATGGAAAATAGGAAATTTGCTGAGAAACTTTAAGTGACAGACATTGACCCTTACATATCCTCAGGAAACGCCACCACATTGGTGGCTGGACCAATAGCACGGTTGCACCAACACAAATCCCTAGTGTAGACACTTTGAGCACCACTGTCGTTGATAGTAAGCTTCCCCAGTACAAGCCGTGGCTTATCACAATTGTGTGTGTTGACGTTGTAGGTTTGAATTGGTGCAGTGACATGAGTGGCTGGCTGCCAATGGCTGAAATGTCTAGTGTCTATAAGGCCTTAAAACAGGATGTCCATGATACTGTTAGCAAGGCTGTAATGAAAACCCATTGTAGTTACAATTTAATGCACTGGAAATGGTACTTAGCTGGAGACTCGCGAAGGGCTGTGCTTCTCTCCCCTCCCCCCTTCCTTAATTCAGATCTACAGCTGAGTGTTTCAGTGATGGATGGTTTTCCAATTAGTGGTATAGTGTTCAAAACCGGGGACAAGACCTGCTCCATCCATCCCACTCCACTTCCAGCTTGCTGGGGGTCTGGTGCATCAAGGGGAAAGAAGGGAAGGAAATACTGGGGTCATTGATCAGTGCTTCCTAAATCTTTAATGTGGCTGATATTGGAAACCAGGGAATAGCCACGAACAAGCAACTAAGCCAATTAATATAATCACTAGGAAACTGCTAATGTCTCCCACATGCTACTAGCTGGCAGGGATAGTCCCAAGCTGGGAAATCATTATGAATAGGGCTGATGTTAGCTATCGGGCATGAAGATTTGTACTTATGGACCGAGACTCAAAGTATTTCAGACCTCTTGAGCGAAGGGCGCAGCGAAAGGAGGTAAACTGGAGTGTTTGTTTCTTTTGCCTCTTACAGCTGCTGTGTCACTGAAGGGTCTTTTATTTACCTTTGCTCCGTCTCCGGCTTCTATACTGCTCGGTATAGAAGGTCAGCTGGGTTTCGTCATCTGCCTCTGAGCCAGAGTTTCCCTTGGCACGTCCAAACCCAATTCCACCTGCAAGGAAGTGAGGGAAAAAAAATCAGTGCTGCCGTCTCAAGTGCTCAGCCGCAAACCTTAGCTGTGAGCCCCCCAGCCAAGCTTAGGAAATCATTATCCAGCTTCCCCTTCTGCCATCTCTTTAACGCCCCCCTTCTCCAGTTAAAGACATGGGATCGTTAAAGTCCGGGCGTTATTATTTGTATTGCAGTAGAACTTAGGGGCACAGCCAGAGATCACGACCCCAGTGTGCGAGGCACCATACGAACACAGAACAAAAAATGGCCCCTCCCTTAACGAGCTGACTATCCACATGGCTGTGAGGACCTTGAGTTTAAGCTGCTCGCCTAAGGACCCATGCACAGTGAACCACATGGAGCGTCACATATCTGCCTCAGAGGCCTGCAGGCAGAGATGAGGGGTAATGTGGTCCAGAGTACAGGACAAAAAACAGAGTCAGGAGACCTGGGTTCCGTTCCCTGCTCTGCCACTGACTGGCTGTGTGACCTTGGTCAAGTTGCTTCCTCTCCCTTTGTTGGGTCTCAAACTTTTGTACTGGTGACCCCTTTCACACAGCAAATATCCGAGTGCGACCCCCCCCCTTATAAATTAAAAACACCTTTTTTATATATATTTAACACCATTATAAATGCTGGAGGTGAAGCGGGGTTTGGGGTGGAGGCTGACAGCTCGCGACCCCCCATGTAATAACCTCGTGACCCCCTGAGGGGTCCTGACCCCCAGTTTGAGACCCCCTGGTCTCGACCATAAGCTATCTCTGCTGTGGGCCGAGGAGCTGTGGTCTCAGCTGGAGCCTCTCGGCGCTACTGCAGTACAAACAGCAGGGCAGAAAAATGGAGCTGTGACTTGACCCTGCCCCCTTTGCTTTGATGTTCCTGAGGAACAAAAACAAACTGTGCAAAGATGAGCCTGCCCATGCCCAAAGGTTAACACGTTCGCTCGTCTGATCCATGCCCCCGGCTAGGGGCCCTCAGATGCAATCAGACTCACTTGACCAGGACGAGCCCCCCTCCTCCCTCCTCGTGATTTTAAACATTTAGGAGCAGCAGAAGTTAGAAAAATCAAGTTAGGAATAGACCTGGCACGAGTCTGCCAACCCTCATGGAAAATTAAAAGAAAAGAGGCCTCTGGGGGTTGACGGTGGCCCTCTGAACTGCCATTATCATATTTTACTGTTTTAAAACCCCTTTATTCTATGCAGAAGTACAATTTCCACACTTCTTGGCAAGGGTCCAGCAAATGAAAGTGCACCTTCTGCCCTGTAAAATTCTTAATCACCACGATGGGGGGAAGGTGGAGAGAGCTGGGGAAATGCACTGAACTGACGGCCCTGCAGACCGGTGTCTGTCGATCAGCACAGCACGTAGGCACAGGCAGGGGCAGAGCCAGCTTCACCCCCATAGTCCCACCAACGTGCCTCTGTCCTTGGTCACTTGGCCCATCCAGACCTTAGCCTCTGCTGAGACTGCCAATAACGGGGGCGAGGGGGGGAGGGCAAAATATTGTGATGGGAACACTCCCCAACTAGGAACTAAATCAACTCATCTCACACTGGAACCCAACAGCCTTCAGACAGGGACCAGTCCTAGTCTCCACCAGCCTAGGTTGCATTCAGACCACTGACGCGATGCAAAAGACCAGGAATCCCATCCAATCAATCCATTAAGCCATCTAGTCCCTCCAGCACAGGGTGCTGCGTCAAGTCCACCCGAGAACGGGCCCCGCTCCTGAAAGGGGAGATGACACAACCAGCCCTCCACTGGCAACGCCGCTGGCCGTTTGGAAGTGGAGCCCTGGACAATGCGGAAGTGGCACCTTGGGGCTTCCCGCACCTCTAAGAGTTGGCTGTATCAAGAAGGGAATATGACCTCTTATTCAGTCCTTCCCTGGTGCGGCAGGAATGGGTTTGAACACAGGTGCCCAGACAAACACAACCATCCATCCAGCCAGCTCCTCTCATCCTCAAAGTGCATGACATGAGATGCCAGTGTCACCACGTGGCTGAGGATTAGGGACCCTCCAGGGACTCAGCTTGCTGAGGGCACCTCCAAAATCCTGAAGGCAGCCTGCAGGCAGGAAAGGGCGGAGGGTATGCAAGTGGAGGGTGGCAAGCTCTCAAAAGCAGGTGGCCTGAACGCTGCGTATCGGCACTGGTCTCGAAAGCTCCAGACAAACCAGAGGACACCAGGAGCGATTAAGGGCTCTGCAATGATTCTCGCCACGGCGAACGGTGCCTGCTGCTTGGTGTTTTACTACCGAGTGTGTGATTTAGGGCACTAAAGTGCAGCCATTAATTACCTGGCGCTACGTGAATATTTCCACTAAGGTCCTAAAAGATAGCAAACGATCAGAACGTGTTAACACAACAGTAAAGGATTATCAGCATGCAGAAATGGCTATATAAACTGCTCGAGGCTTCCTACCACCTGAACTCATGGCAACAAGGCAGAGGGCTTTAAACAGTACCCTGCTACCAAGACAGTAGATCCTCAGAGCAGGCAGGCCGTATCGCCTTCCTGCCACGTCCTAATCACTGTTAGCACCGAGCATCTGATTTCCACACAGAGGATCAATGCCAGACTACAAGGGCATGCCGCCAGAGACTGCCACCGCAAACTACCAGGCTAGTCAATAGCCAGGGGAAGAGCCAGCATTTACCCTGGGGAAAGAGCAGGGCATTTTGAGATGAAAGCTGCTTGAGAGAGTGGGTGTGAAAAGTCTGCAAGGAAACCTGAATGCGTGTGGAGCTCATGAGGGTTCAGGTCCCATCCCATCAGAGGGTTTGCCCAGGGTCACAGAGAGCACCTTGGCCAATGCATGGGTCTGAGTGAGGGTTCTACCAGCTTCCCTGCTCCTTGTGGAGCTCAAAACGGGAGATTCTGCAGCTTCGATTCAGAGTCAGATTCAAAACTCAGGGCAGCGAGAACCCATACAGATGGGAATGGAAGCACACGTGAACCCTAGCTATCTGACCAACAGTCTTTCCGGCTACATCTACACCACAGTGCTTACGGCCGTGCAGCTGAGCTGCTGCAGTGCTTGCGGTGAGCATGCTCTATGCCGACAGGAGAGAGCTCTCTCGTCAATTTAATAACTCTTGCCTCCGCCAGAGGCGGCAGCTACATTGGCGGGAGAAACTCTCACCAACGTAGCGCTGTCTACACCAAAGCTTAGGTCGGTATAATTTACATCGCTCAGGGGTGTGGATTAGTCTGAAGTTATACTGAAGTAACCTGTAATGTACACAAGCTCTCCCACCTCTATTGCTTGGGACATTCTCTGTGTTGGGAAGATATTTTCAGGAGTCAATGCCATAGCAAAGCCCAAGCAATCCAAGGTTTTAGGGTTTGCAGGAAAGGAATACCAGTCCGGTCATTTTCCTTTTGCAACCACATCCCGGAAGGGGTTAACATGCTCTCCACGCTCTTCGCTGGGAAATGGACTGACCGGCAAGCTTCACAGCCAGCCGCCATCTCCGCCCCCATCAGCAGCTTTTCATATGTTTGCGGGTTGCGTTTCTGTGATGGATGGTGCTGACATGTTAAATTACTCAGGCTGGGTGTCTTCGGCGAGCCGGCGACAGCAATATTGCATTTTCTGATGACCTAAAACTGTGCAGGGTGTATAAATATGGGACTTGGGAGACCCACGTCAGGGTCCCCAGGCTGGAAAGGAAATGCCTCCCCCAACCCAGAAAGGGCAAATGTTAGCCAGCTGGCAACAGCTAGGCAAGAGAGAGAGATGGCCCTGTGAGTCCTTTTTGATCTGCCTAAAGCTTCAAGGATGGAATGGAAATTTACCCTCCCGGTAACTCAGCAGTTCTAGGTTTCCCATCACAACACACTCGCAGATGTAAGTCTGGGTGAAGTGAGTTGAAGTCTTAGCACAGCTGAAACTCCAGCTAAGCCTGACTTCACTCCAAGCCACCAGGGGAGAGGTTTGGGTTTTGTTTTGTTTTTAAATTGGCCCCAAAGTCTTGCTCTGAGTAGCTCAGGATTTGGGATCTCTTCCCTGTGTTGACCAACATGGCATTAGCAACACTGCATACCATACTGTCCCTGTTTTTCTTGCATACCCACAATCTTGCCAGCCTCTCTTCTTCCCCCACCCATCATCATCCTTTTTTGACAGGGAAAGGGGGCTGCCCCAGGCAGATGAGACAGATTCTTGCATATGAGCTGGATTTATCTGGAGCACAAGCAGCTGACAAAGTGAGAACAGGGAGCACCTGATTAAAGACAATACAGTTGCCCCTCGTCAGCGATTCCTTTATTTCTCCTAAACGGGGGGAAAAAACTGCAGAGTAATAGAAACGAGATTCTAATCACTGCAACCCATTACAAAGCAGAGTAAATCACTTGGAAAAAAGCGTCCGCTACGGCAGCAGCAACTCTGCAAAATTCTCCGTTGATAAGGTTCAGCCGGCAGTCGACAGCACATGTGATGACACAGGGAGCTACTGGGAATGGAGTCATCTTGGCTCATGGCTCCAAACACAAAGTGTCACAAGAAAATCCCCATTCATGATGTGAGTGCAACCATGGTTAGTGGAATATCAGGTACCCAGAATTCCCTCGGAGCTCAGCCTCCCCTGTTCGTCTCGGCAGAGAGCTTCACCATCTCTGTCCTCACCTTGCAGCCCATCAAAGCCTCACACTCCCACTTCCATGCTACCCTCTACAACTGGAACTCCCTCTCTCTGCACCCCAGAAGGCCTCCCCGCCCTCATCTTTTCTTCCAGGCCCTTCCTTCCATCCTGATTTTTCTGTGAAGCCCGTAACTTCCACAAATCCACGTCACCCCACAGCCGCAAAAATTCACACACACCCCCAAGAATTCAGGCTGAGGTTTTCAAAAGAGCCTAAGGGAGTTAGGCACCCAACCCCCTTTGAACTTTGACAGGAGTTGACCACTAATTCCTTGCAGCTTCTTTGGAAGTCCCAGCCTAAAGCTGCCTTGAGGCAGAGCCGCCCCCTGGATCCGGCAGGGCCCCAGTACTGCTTCTCTATTTAGGCTCTGCACTTCTCAGGGCCTAAGTTCCCTCTAAGCTGCACCGCTGCACAGCAGCCTATCAAGGGCAATGCAGGCGCTCGGGGATGTGGCGGGGAGGCATGAAGGTGCCGGCTTCTCCCGCGGCCCAAGCCCCGGACCTGCTGTGGCCTGGGAGAGGTGGGGAGAGATGCTCCCCCGCCTAGCTCCGGAGCTGCTGGGGCCAGGGAGAAGCACCCTTCCCCCTCAGCCAAGGTGTGGCTGTGGTGAGAGGGGGCTTGGGGAGTCCACTCTCCCCGCCGGGGCCCGGGGCAGCCTGCACACCAATCTCCTCATCCCCGGCCCAGCCCAGAGCCCGGACCCCCGGCCGGAGCCCTCACCCCTGTCCACCTCAACCCTCTGCCCCAGCCCTGAGCCTTGCACCCTCTGAACCCCTCATCCCCAGTCCAGAGCCCGTGCCCCAAGCCAGAGCCCTCACCCCCCGCACCCCAACCCTCTGCCCCAGCTCTGAGCCCCTCAGCCCCAGTCCAGAGTCCGCACCCCCAGCCAGAGCCCTCACCCCCCGCACCCCAACCCTCTGCCCCAGCTCTGAGCCCCTCAGCCCCAGTCCAGAGTCCGCACCCCCAGCCAGAGCCCTCACCCCTGCACCCCAACCCTCTGCCCCAGCTCTGAGCCCCTCAGCCCCAGTCCAGAGTCTGCACCCCCAGCCAGAGCCCTCACCCCCTGCACCACAACCCTCTGCCCCAGCTCTGAGCCCCCTACCACACTTTGAACCCCTTGCCCCCCCCATCACCTCCATATTGGTGCTCATAAAATTCATTCCGCACATGCATGGGAAAAATTAGAGGGAACATTGCTCAGGGCGGGAACCACATGTTCCCTTTTGCCTGACACAGCACCGGTTGGGACTTAGCTAATGGAGTGGCCTCACGTCCCACCTGTCTAGTAACTACATCGCAAGTTCCCCTTGGGGCCCTCATGTATCCCAGGGCTTGGGTGGTGGTTGAAAAGAAGAGGCCAGACTGTGCTTTAAATTTTTAAAATGTCTGTGGGGGAAGATGTGTTCTGGTTGGATGGTTTGTTTTTAAAATCTGCCTCCTTGGGGAAGAGCAGAGAGCAGCAAGCCACCCCCAACGCGCACATGCCACTGCCTCTTTCACAACACAGGCTCATCGCAATACTCTATCACCAGCTGTGCTCCCCCTTCAGGGGCTTTCTTGGCCAGGTGCTACCCAGGCCAATATTAAATTACTGTGAACGACATCGGCTGCAGTGGCCGGGGACTGGGAAAGACAGAGAGAAAAAGAACAAACTGACTCTGCCTTGGACTAGATCTCCCTGCAACCCAGGTGTTAACAGACTTTGCAGATGCCCACTGAGTTCAATAAACAATCCATTGATCATCTTTATTTAAAGTGTAAGGACCTAATCCAGCCCTGGCAGAAGCAGATGCATCGCCCTGGGGTACTTCCAGGGGAATCCCCCCACTTACAGAGGAGCTACATTCAATTTTACAACTTGGGTCACATTAATTATTAAACCAGGCCAATACGACAGCGTGGATTTGAGGGACAAGACAGAAGCAGGGTTGCAGAAGTCCCCCAGTTGCATGGAAACCTGGAAGCCGCCCTGCTGGAATCCTCATCAGGAGCCAGAAGTCTCAATAAAGGTGCTTTTATCTCTAATCCTGTTTGCAAATTTACAAGCTCATTACTTCACTCAAACGGATCTCAGCTCAGGGACAAGCAGGGCAGGGTTTCTTGCTGCTTTTGAATGAGATATTAATGTAGATGGTGAATGAGAGAGGGGTCTTGAGGAAAAAACAACATGTAGTCATATAATCAAATACTATTATAATGCAGATGCACAAGCAGGGTGAATTAGAGCTTCATTGGCAACCCCAGTTCTGGCATTTCCTAGCTGCTGAGTGTCTGACTTTGCAATCTTACCATTCTTTTTAACATAGTTTGCATGTGCAATTTGGTGGGTTAAAAAAAAGCAAACTGGAGGGAGGAGGGAAACCTAATTTCATCATGTGGCAACATACTGACACTCATACAGGTCATCAGATGGGTTGGTACGTTTAGATCCACCATTTGAGCTAATGAACTGCTAGCAGTAGAAGGTTGTCATCCTCTATGAGGACCAGCTCTAGAAGGGGATGAGACACACTTTGCCAGTGGGTTTCAGATATTTGCTGGCAGCTAACGAATGTGAGACTCAGGAATTGTGGGTTCCAATCCGCGTTGTGTTCTCCAGTTGTCACAGAACCCTCCATCCAATGGCCGTCACGCCTGACTCCTACTGACCCTCCCCTCCGGCCTGTCCCAGGCCTTTGTCTCCCTCTTGGCTCCTCGTCCCAGGCTCCTCACCTAGCTAATCTCATTCTATCCCACTCAGGCTCCTTGTCCAGGCTGTCTCCTCCCCCACACCCCGACATACCCATCCCTCCCCTATGGGGGCTCCTAATCTCTTTACCCCAGCCAGTTCCAATCTCTTCCTGCCCCCCTGCAGCAGCTCCCAGTTCCAGTTCAACCCCAGGCTCCTTGTCCCAGTCTATTCCCTCCAGGCTGTGCATTTGAGACAGCCTACTTCCTCCATGTTTCCTGGGTGCCGGCAGAGGGAACAATGAAAGCACAGGAGAGAGAGTCTCCCTGCTCTTTGTTCCCGTGCCCAGTGCCACAGCAGCTACTGCTGGGACCGTGCCGATCAGCCCCAGGAGCATAGCTCACACTCAGTCACTCTGTGGGCGTGGCACATGCACAGTCTGGCTGGCACACAGGAGCTGTGTGAGAGGATGGAGCATGCTCAGTGCAGACGGCGTCTTCAGAGAATTTGGCTGCCAAACTCTAACAAGTCTCTGCTGAGCAAGTGTGAACTGGGATTTTTCAAAGGTTCAGATCTTGGCCAAATGTGAGTGTTTATGTTTCCCCCATGGAAACAGCACAAGGCACATCCCTGGCCCAAAGGCCATTCCCCTGCCGAATATCAAGTCCCTGCTGCAAAGCAAGGGGGCACTAGCACTTCCCAGTCAAACGGCTGTAAGAATTTTTTTAACCCTGGGCAAAACAAATACATTTTCCCCTCGCCTCACTCTTGGAAGTGGCAGAGCCATTTCAGATGAAAATTTCCAGAGAAATTCAGCCCGAGGAAGACACCCAGCACGGAACATTTCAGCTCGACCGGTTAAAACTTGACAAAGGCCTACACAACTGAAAACAGGGTCTTACCATAGAAAGCGCTGGGCAGGCTTAATCGTAGGCATTGCACCTGTGCTGCCTGGTAATAATTTTAGCATCGTGTCGTTACACGGTCCTGTCCTCCACCCTCCAGGCTTCAGACCACACTCAGTCCATCTGTTTCTGGCAATCCACCCTCCCCCAGCTGCTCCTCCTCCATCCGCATTTCTAGCTGCCAGAACAAAATGGTGAGTGTTATCCCGCACTGTCCGAAACACAAAAAGCACGAAACCTTGAGATTTTAAAGGTAAGCCTCCAAGGGATCATTCGTCTTCTGGAGAGTGCCTAACGGCGCCGGGCAGAGCTTTTCCAGCTAGCCTTTGATACAGGAGAATGAGAGGGGTAGGGGAGAGGGAGATGAAAGCTATTCTCCTCCTGAGCCAGCTTGGTCAGCCATCATTATAGCTGGTGGAGCAGAGGCATCCGCTGGCTGCCTCTGCATCGCTCCACTTTCAAAGGAGGTGGCTTCAAAAGGCACCTGCAACACAGAGCAGAACAAGACTCTGAGGAGAAAGAGATGGAATCAAAGGCACAGCCCTCAAGGGGCTCCTGGAAAGCCGGCCGGTGGGGCTGGTTCAGGGAAAAGGAAACAATAACTTGCTGGTCTGTCACTCAGCACCAAGGTAAACAACTGAACCCCCCCTGCAAGTTCCCTTCCAGGCTAGGCGAATGACACACCCTCCCTACGGAGAGCAGAGCCACCCTGGGGATGCCATGTGAAGAGGGCCCTACACGCAGGCCATGCTCAAGGACCCTCTCGAGCTGTCTCTCCACAGCCCCACAACCCCTGCACACACATCCTTAAGCGCAAGGCACTAAGCTTTAATTTCCATCTTTCCTGCCCATCCCACCCAAGGGGCATTTCTCATGGTATTTCCATGGCCTCTCCCCACCACAGTGACAGGGTGTTATTGCCCAGTGGTTAGAGTGCTAATCTGGGGCTTGAGAGACCTGGGTTTAATTCCCTGCTCTGCTACAGACTTCCTGGGTGACCTTGGCCAAGTCACTTAATTGTTGTGTAATTAAGCTCCCTGTCTGTAAAATAAGGTTAATAGCCCTACCTCATGGCGTGTTGAAAGGAGAGGTGGGCACTCCCCCCACCCCCAACGAATTTGCTGAAAAATGCAAACTATTCACAAATGTCCATTTGAATCAATACATGAAAAGCTTGGTTTTGAAGAATTTTGTGGGATTTGTGTGTGGGGGGGGCTCTTTTCCATGAGGGGGCAAAAATCAGTTTCTGTTAAAAAAAAAAAGTGATTGTTTTTTCTTGGTTTGACCAGAAACCGGGGGGTGTGAGGGGGAGTGTGTCAGTATTTTCTCACCGCTAGTTGTGAGGATAAATATAGCAAAGATTGTGAGGTTCTCAGATACTAGGGTATATATGATAACTGGTGTCATCTAAGTACCTTAGCTAGACCACCTCCCCTGCCCGTCTCCAGTGAATGAACTAGTTTCTAAGCTCTAGCACCAAGCCAAGCGAACCGAAGGACTCCTAATCAAAGCCACGCAGTGACAACCAGCCCAACTATCTCCAAGCCCTTCTACAAAACAACCTGGCAGGAAGAGCCTAGTGCTGTGTTACAGGGCTGGAGTGGTTGAGCAGAACGCTGCAATTTAACTTGTTCTAAAAGGAAAATTAAAAAGGAATCAATGTGTCCTTTAATCTTGGCCAACAGGAGGCTGCTTTGGCATATATTTAGGGTGCCTTCCAAAGGCGTCAGTCCTCAGCGCAGGAACTGGCTTCTGTCTGACTGAGGTTGTGCCAGGTGTGCCCCCTACATCGAGCTCATATGGGACATTTGGAAGCAAGATCCAGGAATCTGCCCTCCAAAACCAGGCTGGTTTAGAAATTCCAACCCCTGACTACACACAGACAGACCCATGAGGCTCCCCCAACACGCTGTGCTCTGCGGTACATCCAGTCCTGCTTTGGTGGGGATGGGAAGCCAAGGGGGGTTAGGTGCCTGGAGAAGCAGGTACTCGAGGGATGCAGGTTTGAGAAAGCTGCAATGCTCCTTTCATTTCCTTCTGGGTTTCCAATTCCCCCTCCTAGCCTGTGTACCAGTAACTTCTGGTAAATTATGGTGCAGTAGAGACCTCTAGATGCATTAAGACAACCCTGATCGACAGTAAATTATCCGTTGGGCAGCAGGATCTATTAATCACTTATTTATTTTAAAAAGGAAAGATGCTCATTGAACCTCTTTATTTACCTTTGGCAGTTTAGATCACCACCATATTTCAGTGTTGGCTTTTATCCACCAACAGCTTTATGTTCAGAGGCTGGAATCCCTCAGCTGCCTTAAGCAGCTTTCACTTTGATTTGTTTTTTTTGTTAGACTGTCAGTTCTTGTGCCTTAAAAAACCTTCTGACCAGCTGTGCTGTTTTTAACCATCTATCCCAGTAGAGGGCGCCATACACCCCAATTTGACTATTGTTACCCATCCCAAAAGGCATATTTTCCTAGTCAGTCCTGTGCGCTAACCACTATGTCACACTCCTTTCCTGCAGGGGGCATTGAGTTCCACATTTCAGCTGAGCTCCAAGTATATTCTGTCTCCTCAAATTGCCCGCTGTGTTTCCAGTTGAATATGGCTTTCTTCACTTCCTGTTTTAAACCACTGTATAGAAGATGGGTGTGTTCTGTTAACTACAGCTGCTGTGTTCTACCCCAGAGCAGGTTGCATTTTAGCAGAAGGTGAATCTAAATGGGCGTCATGGGTGCCCAGCACTTCCTGGGAACACAGTCCACAGTCGGCAACGGGCTTTGGGATACACTGTGTTGAAAGGTGCCATATAAATGTAAAGTAAAAATGGAGCTGGCTGGAAAAGCAAGAGAAGGGGAATGATTATACTGGAGCACTGATAGCGACCTCCTACACAGGCAGCCTGAAAACAGTGGAGCAAGGTAACCCAGACAGAGGCTGATCCAATTAGCATATCGATGAACAGATGCCCTTCAAATAAACACTATAGACTAATAATCAAACACATCTGGAGTTTTACACCTAGATGTAAACATTATTTTTCCGTAGACAATAGTCACAGGGGTCCATCGTACTTACCAACCACTGTCACTGAAAAACGTGACCTAAAAATGTAACCTGAGTAACTCCCCCCACATTCCAAGCCTCAAACACCTTTGTCAGCTCCTTATTCATCTCAGCAGGGAGACTGGTCTCTGTTGCTGTAACTAGAGCTCTGCAAATAACTGACGTTTTCAGTTTGCTGCTGGCAGTTTGGTTGTGGGGCAGGGGCGGGGGAAATCGTGGACAAAAATTGTTTCAGTTTTACCCCAAACAAATTAAAAATAATAATAATCGATGAACCAAAAAGTTTGGGGAAAAAATCTGTATGTTGAATGAAACATTTGTTGTGAGGTTGTTTTTTTTTTACATTTTTAAATAAAATTGAAGGAAATTGCAAAATGAAAAGCTCTTTTAAATAAAAAAAATTAGAAACATTTCAAAAATGCTGAAATGAAATGTTTTGATTTCCCCCTCCCCCCATATTTGGAGTTTTACTTGGCACCCCCTTAACACAATTTGGCAACTTCCCAAAATGTTCTGGTCGACCCAAGTCTGCATTGTTCTCTGGAAAAAAAACACACAAAAACCCACCACCACAAACGATGCCCAGCTCTAGTTATAACCTGCCATGGATTTGCCTCAGATGACCGCTCAAGACCCAGGCTTGACTCTCTCTTTTGTTCTTTCTCCCAAACAATAGTACGAATACTTAGCTCTTATGCAACCTCTTCAGTCCACAGCGCTCAAAGCACTTTACAAAGGAAGGTTAAGAGCATTACCTCTGTTTTATAGAGGGGGAAACTGAGGCACAGAAAGTCAAATGATTTGCCCAAGGTCACATAACAGGACAGTAGCAGAGCTGGTCATAGCATATAGGCCCCCGATCTTCTAGCACATTGCCCTGTTCCTTAGGCCACAATCCCGATGCACAAGAGCCTTCTCCACTGCAACTACCACCATTTGGAACAGCCTCCCTGTGTCCTCTGCCTAGCCAGCTCCCCACATACAAACCTCAGTCAAGGTGTCCTTCCCCCATCCCACCCCCTTCTGTGCCTATACCTCTATTTTCCTCTCTCTCGTATTTATTAACTCTAAATGCGCGACACTTGATAGAAGTGTTTCGGAAGAGAGTTTGTATTATTCAAAATAAAGTTAAGTTATACTATAAACGGAAAAGATTTTTTTTAAAGTCAAATGTTCCCAGAGAAATACGACCTCTCTCGTAGCTGTTAGAAACACTTAGCGAAAAATCAGATACAATGACAAACAACAGGCAACCGTTTAAACGCAGTTAGCGTGGGGAAGCAAAGCAAGGGAAGTTTATTTGCCATTTGTTTTTGTTGAGTGGGATGGTGGCGGTTTGTTGTTGTTGTTTTTTTAAAGCCAGGCGCTCAGAGGTTCTCGGGGAAGAAGGCAATCCTTCTGCCGCTAGCAGTTCCTGCAGAGAGAGCACTCCAGCTGTAGGACTCTGATGAGGTTGAGCATTAATTAAATCAAACTGCGAGAAAATAATTACACACACACATCCGTCAGGCCAAGTTGACACTACCCAGTAACAAAGTTGGATGCAAACTCCATCAGCGGAATTGTCACGCAGCTGTTAAAAGGAAATAAATGCATCCCAAACGGACAATTTCATTTAGGGGGAGAAAAAAAAATCGGATTGCAAAGGATTAATGAGGCGAAGGGTTTGTGTTGGCAAATGCATGTAAAATGCAAACATAGTGAGTTGTGATATCATCATTTAACCTTAATGTTCAATAGTGTGCCAATCGCTAACGCACCAGAGGAGCAATTAAACGCAAGCCATAAAAACAAAAAACTTCCAAAATGGGAGAGGAGCTGAGAAATTAATAGAAAAAGACATGCCTGGTTGCAACAGCATCACAGATCTCCTGGCCAAGGTTTTCACAAACAACTAAGTGCACGAAGTTTTGGAGAGTTCAATTTGAGACACGATAAAGGGGCTCGATTTTCCATGGGTGGGTGCTAAGCACGTTCTGAAAATCAGGCCTTTTGAAGGTGTCTCAAGCTGGGTTCAAAATCACTAGTCACTTTTGAAAATCATGGGGTGTGTTACATTCTGAATAATGAAAGCAGCGTGCTACTGATCCTAATAGCATCCCTACTGAACCCGAGAGCATGGGCCGTGATGGGAGGAAGGGCTTAGGGTGACCGTGCAGCATGGAGATGACCTCGAGGAAATGAAGTCACACAAGAAGGTGAGAGTGCAAGTGGTGAGGTCTGCATTTGCTCCTCCCTGGAGGAGAAAAGAAAGCGCCCAGGAGAGTTACCCATTGGAGTCAGACAAGAAGGCACTAGGAGACATTCTATCCAAGACCCTTCCCATGAAAGGAGAGTCTCAGAAGAACACGCTGCCTCCCACCCAAAGATCTCAAAGCACCTCCTTAATACCCATGAATTAAGCCCCATACTACCCTTCTGAAAGAAGCATCATCCTGCCTTTATGGATGGGACGAGTGAGTTGCCCAAGGTCACAGAGCATCAGTGACAATCATAATAAAACTCAGTAACCCCAACTCCCAGCCCCTAATCTCATTTCTGACTACACTTTCCATTCACCTCCTTCCTCTTTTTGCTGTTACGGCCTTGTGCCGCAGATCCCATTTCTGGGTGGATTTTATCCTTCTTGCCGAGGAGAGCTCTCCCTAGGGAATGACTCAGCTTGGTCCCCAAGAATCCTCCACCCTAACGAATGAGACACAGGGAGACAGATGCGGAGGGCACACATGGAGAGCAAATACCCACGTCCTACCTACCCACGGTGAAGTGAGCCAGCCTCTCAAGAAGTGGAGAGCAGGGGAGAGTTTGAAGACCGACGTGGTTTTCTGAACAACCTGTGCTCATACGCACAGAGGCACAAGTACCAGGCGTATTCCTTGGTACTTCTGGCCTACAAAGGTCCCCCTTTTAACAGCAGACAGGTTTATGCCTCTAGCCTGCTTCAACCATCTCAGTGTCACCAGGAGAAGTTAAACTCAAGCTCAGGAAGACACCTGGAGGGCAGGTAAACCCTTCCTCCCCACCTTTCCTCTGTTACCTGGCACCACCTGAGACCAGACTGGAAAGCTCCCCTCCAACGTATGGGCTTGTGAGGACCTGCTTTGCACTTCTGAGCCAGGCATAGCCTGCTGCTGAAATAAGAAACCCGACATATTTCAGATGTGCACCCAAACGCCCTGAAGGAGACAGAGCCTTTCAGGAAAGCAAAAGACGATGAAAAGCACATCAGGAAAGATTTATAAACAAAGCAGCTGTGAGCTCTGGTTCCAAACCAGCCTGCTTTTCACAGGCTGGCTTAAGCCAGAGGGGATAGGACTAATGGAAGAAAAGCCCTACCCAAGACTCCCGTAGAGAAGATTGAGTTCAGTGGTAGGGAGCACTGTGACACTGATGGAGCCATCACAAAACCAAGGTTCTGACCACACGTGGTCATGGCAATGTTCATAGGAGTAGGGCTTTGATTCCGCATGGCTCAGGTCTCTCTCCATAGAGGAATGTGAAGGTTTCCTTGGGGGGGGAGTGTGACAAGATGTTACTATGGGAGGTTGCATGAGTGGGTCCTGAACTGGAAAAGCAAAGAGGAAGGGGTCAGTTTGAAACCCCCTGCCAAGGCCAAGAGCACAAGCACGTCCCGCTCTCCAGTCTCCGTCGTGGCCCAGCACTCACATCCAGAAGGCACATGTCTGGGAAAGAGGGGTGGATGAGGGAACCGAACAGTCCAGCAGAGGATTATTTGTTTCCCTTGAGGGGAGCACGAATGGAAGAGTCTGGGAGATCTCAAGCTAACGCCTGCTGGGCATTTCCCCTCCATTGCTCTAGCAGGCCCAACAGCCATCAAGTTGCAAGAACAGCCAGATCGTATGTGTGGCAGGTTACCAGTTAGGGAGGGCTGCTGGGGTTTTCACTAGGAGTAATATGGGGAGATTAAGAAAAGGGAGCATTAGGCTGAATACAAGGAACATTTTCCTAAAGGCAAACAGTGTTAGGCTGCTGACATTTCTTCATGAGTCCCAGGTGGTCAGATGGTCACAGGGCAATAGAGAGCCCTTAGAAAGTGGGTGACAGTCTATGCAGGAGATCTGGATTCAGGGCCCTCACTCCTGGGTTAATGGGTGCTGGGAAAGTTTCTCCATCCCAGGGTTCTGAGCAGCACTTCAGGTTGGTTGAGCAACACCTCTGGACAACAGAAGAGCAGGAGAGTATTGCTAGCATTGCTCAGCTGCTGGGATGACTAGAAAATGTCTCCCCATCAAGGGCTTTAAAGGAGAGGAAAGGTAATGGGTGGGGGGCGGGAATCTCACAGGGCAGCGTGTCTGACCCCAAAGTCATCCACCTTTGCCTTGCTCTGAAATACAGAGATGCATATTTGAGTAACTACAACAGACGAAACCAAATAATTTAAACTAGTTAAAGAGTCAGAACATTTTCTTCACACTAGGTGAATAATTTATGGCCAGAGCTACAATAAAAAAAAAAAAAAAGCCCTCTCCAGTCCTCTACCACAGGAAAAATGTACCCAGAATAAAAGATCACATTTCAGGCTCATAAATAAATGAAAAACAAAACCTACAGTAAACAGAGAGGAAAGCATTTTTCCCTGGGCTTCCCAGCACTGCCGCAGAAAAAGCCGTGCAGCCGACCCGCACTGCCCTAGGCACCCCCATGAAGAGCATACCATGGCCGATTAAATCAAGGGAAGGTTCTCTGTGCCATAAAGTCATAAAACAACCTCCCTCTCCCTGCCATCCTCCAGCACGGTTCGAACCCTGGAACTTCAGAACCAAGCCACAGAATTTCAACCATGTGAGTTAAAAGGAACTCCTTTAGCTGGCAGCACGGGCAGGCTATCATCCTCTATGCAGACTAGCCATTGGAGGGGGACATTCATACTTTATGTGAGTAACAAAGAGTCCTGTGGCACCTTAAAGACTAACAGAGCATAAGCTTTCGTGGGTGAATACCCACTTCGTCAGACACATGTCAAGTGGGGATTCACCCACGAAAGCTCATGCTCCAATACATCTGTTAGTCTGTAAGGTGCCATAGGTCTCATTGTTGCTTGTTACAGATCCAGACTAACACGGCGACCCCTCTGATACTTCATGTGAGTGTTACACTAAGCAGCACAAGCTGAGTTAGGCAGTATGGCAACTAGAGAGCCAGGGAGAGCCACAGGGATTTTTCCATGTCCAGCAGCCTAAGTAAAGAACCCCCTTTACATTCATTACAGCCCAGCCTGTCTCTTCTCCTCTGTAGGGGAATTACAGAGAGGCGGGCATGGTGTGGCAGGAGTGCTGTACCGTGCATGGCTGATGTATGGCTGGGCGGGAGGCAGAGACACCAGAAAGGTGTGGGAGGGAGCACTAGAGGAGAAAGGTCCGAGCACTTAGGGCTTAATGGCCGCTATGAAAGCCAGGCCCAGGATCTCTCCGCTGAGGAGTGACCTTCTCCAGAAAGGCTGAAGGCCTCCATGACAAGGCAAGTGAGTTAACGAAGCGCAAGGACACCATGTGTTCTCTGCATAGTGCCAGAACGCCAGCTGCAAATGAGGCCATGCTGCCCATCGCATCCTGCAGAGCCTGAAGGGGAAGCCAGGCGGCAAACCACATCCCCTGACAGCCACTCAGACAGTTCCAGAGTCGCAGCAGGTCTGGCCCGCCGGGACCGGCGCAGAGAATGGCCGGAGGCGAACGGGCTCAGCCACCAGTGGAGTTCTCACCAGGAAAAACCAGAAAGGCAGCACAAGGGTTTTATTGCTGCAGTAACAGAACCTGTCCTTGATACGCTGAGGGACGGAATTGGCACCGACTCACCCAGACCCCGTCCTCACTGCAGAGCAGGGTCTGACCCCGGGAGGGGGGTGGCTGTACCTCACACCCTGCTAGCACACTGACGCCCCCTGCAGGGCAAGCACTGCGATCACTCTGCCCACAGACTGACCCCACCCAGGAGCTCTGATCTCCTCTGCTCCCAGCACCCACTGGGGACACAAAGTGAGCGGGTCACTTCTCCAAGGGTGTCTCTACTACAGTCATGGACTGACACAGCCAACCGAACTCTAGCTAGTGCGGGTACCAGGGCAGGGAAGCCAGGGCTGCGCATGTTTCACCATGGCCTGCACAAGCCAACCGGGAACTCTGGATAATTACTTGGGGAGCAGCCTGCTCTGAAGAGCGTATTGCTCCAATACCAGGGCCGGCTTTATGAACAGTGGGGCCCGATTCGAATACCCGGCAGCGGTCCGGGACTTCAGCGGCAGGGGGTCTGCTCCAGGTCTTCCGCGGCACCAAAAGACCCGCCCGCTGCCGAAATGCCACTGAAACCCTGGAGCAGAGCCCCACGCTGGGTAAGTAAAAAAAAATAATTAAAAGATTAAAAAGACGCCTAAGCTGCAGGGCCCGATTCCAGGGAATCGGGGGAATCAGCTTAAAGCCGGCCCTGTCCAATACCCAAAGTAGCTAGATTACAGCTGGCTCGGGTATGTGTGCACAAGCTGCAATCACCCGTGGTAACTGCAGCACCGGTAGGAGCCAGGAATCCTTTGAAGTACCATGGGAATTGGAGCAGGGTTCTGGGATCTGGAGTCGTGAGGTGAAGAAAGGTTAAGAACAGAGCTGGTTGAGAACTTTAGACCACTTATTGGGGGTTTTTTCCAGTAGGGAAATGCTGATCCATCTAAACCAAAACTTTTCTGCAGGCCGGGGTCCATTTTGAAGGATTTCTTGATAAGAAAAAAACCCCAGAAGTTTCAAAACTCTCCAAATGTTTGTTTTTACATTTTCTAAACGAAAACTTACAGTTTTCTGGTTCAAAATGACATTTGGTTTGGAAATTGAAGCAAATTATACCTATGTTAAAAACAAAAACTTTTAAATGGTCGAAGTTGAAACAAAAAGTGTTTCAAACTTATTGAAACAAAACATTTCAATGGACCAGAGCCAAAGTTTTATTCGGATTTTTGGTTTGCAAAAATGTAAGATTTCGACATTTCATCCTGAGTCAGTCAATAGCCAGATGCTAATGCATGAGGGACCGTGTGACTTCTCTGGGCGTAATGGGTTATCAGCAGCCAGGCACCAACTGTATGCGTGGTAACGTACAAGGCCCACAATGCAGAGTAACCAGGAACCTACATCAGTGCTACATCAGTGCATACTCACAATGAAGAGCAACATCGCCCCCTGCTGTTGAGTATAACCCTACCCCTACTGACAAGTTCTAAGAGCAGGATCACAACCAGTCAAAATCTAGAACGTTTGCAGTGGGGCGAGGCAGGCATGACAAACAGCGCCACGAACCAAACCATACTGTCAGCTATGTTGTCTTATGCTTTGAAATCCATATAAACATGCTACATTGTAGATGCTAATTCTAACACCATTATTCTAAAACAAACACAGTTTCCCCCAGTCTGTCTGAAGCCATCTCCCCAGCCAATCGATTCCAGTGGAGCTATGTGGCACGTCCCTCTTTTCCCCCCTTTATTTCTATAGGTCAAAGATTGGCAATTGTGCAACACAGAGGAAATCCAGTGACGTTAATTTTGGGTGATCAGAAAACCATTTTGCCCCCAAACAGCAAAAAGATCTGCACAAAATCTGAATTTCATTTACCTGTAACTCCCGTTCCTACACACGGCTTCATCTGTGGGGATCATAACTTTAAGGACTAACATTATAGGCCTGATCCTGAGAGGTGCTAGGTGCCCTCAGCTTCTGCCAACTTCAGAAAGAGTTGAAAGTGCTCATCGAGTTGGAAGGGACAATTAGCACCAATCAGAATCAAGCCCAGAATGAATCAGATTTGAGACATGGGCCAACCCCATTCACAACCACCACCCCCCCAACTGCCTGTTACAATCTGAGGCACATCCTCTCAGGGCGCTGTCTCCCCCACCAAGCTATGGAGGGACTTTGTGACACCTCTAAGTTTGTTTCCCCATGTGATCAAGTGAGCAGAGAGCCCGAGGAGAGCCCTGTGCAGCCCCTCTCGGCTTGCCACCGGCTCGTGCATTGGCCTCTGGGAAGCAACAGTCTCCGTACTCATGACCGGTTCAATGGTACAGGAGGAGGAAGTGTGACATCACTCCAAAGGGAGAGTTCCTACCTCGGGGTCTGCTCCTGCGTTTCCGCCTCCCCATCGACGTGTTGCGCAGGGCTGGCTGGAGCTGGCCGATCTCAATAGGCGTGTTGGTGCGGAAACTCTCCTTGAACTTCTGCATCAAGGACTCCACCGTCTCCTGCGTCGCCTCAGCAGCTACAATGTGGGCAAGGGGGTGAAGGTTAAAAGACGTGCGGACACCGAGCGCTGAGGCACTTCCTAAACGGCAATGGCTCAGATCTGTCAAGTCACCTCATGCCAGACAGGCGACAAGGCTTCCCAGTGCAGACATGGGGCATGAGACTCAAAACCTTTCAGTCATTTCAGGCCATTCGTTGCACTTCTCAGGCACACACCTGCATTGGGAGAGTCCTGCAGCCACACTGCCCAGCAGAGAGCGATTCCTGCTGCAAAGGAACAGCTCACGCCCCTGGTCTGGGCCCACCCAGTTCTGCAGGAGGGATGTCATCATGGCCCCACCTTCTACCCACCTATTTTGGGAGTGCCGTTAAGTTCCTGGAGGACAGGTCAATCAATGGCTATTAGGCAGGATGGGCGGGGATGGTGTCTGTAACCTCTGCCAGGGGATCGTTGCAGGGCATGGATCACTTGATGATTACATGTTGTTCATTCTCTCTGAAGGACCTGCAATTGCCCACCGTCGGAAGACAGGATACTGGGATAGAGGGACCTTTGGTCTGACCCAGTAGGGCCATTCTTATGTTCAGCACCAACCTTGTGGACTCCTGGCATTCCCCTGAGCGCAAGGACCAGATTGTACCTATTCCATGATCAGAGGGGCGAGGGGCAGGGAAGTTTCTTTGTGCTGCCCTCCCCACTTGCCCTCACCTAGTACTGGGCACAATCCTGCCTGGTTTGTAAGTGTCCTTACACTCTCCTAGACCATGAACTTTTCTAACACTGGCCATTGATAGTACAGTCATAGGAAACCCTAAGTAAGACTGCACTTTCCCGGGCTCAGCCAAGGGAACTTACAGATGAACCGAAGATGTGCAAGCTTTTCGAGAGAACCAGGGCCTAGCTATACATAAAGCCGGGGCTGATTAGTGGATTTGCAAAGCGATGAGATGTTCACCGCTTCAAGCCAGGTGGAACACAGGGATTTTGCCCAAGTTTCACATTGAGATTCTAGGTTCATTTGAACTGACGCTCATGAGGGACCAGCAGAGTCAGATCCCAGCCTAGACACGCATGTGCAGCAAACCCAAACCCAAAGCTAAGTTCTGTACATTTTCCACTGGCTCACCGGGAGCAACAATGGCTTCCCAAGCCAAACAGGCACCAGCAGAAAATCCCCTCCTCCCAAATTCCATCGGGGAGCGACAGCAGCTGAGCGTGGAAAACAGGGCCCTGCCATGCCATACGCCAAGGGAATGTTTCTCCTTATTTAAAGGACCGTTGCCCTTTCTCACATACACACACCTAAGAAGCTGCAATGAAAAGAAATCAGAATTGCTCCATCTAATGCACCAGCAAGTCATGCCTGCAGAGAAGCGGGAATAATGCAACCACTAGCACACAAGCATGGTGAATTCCAGTACCAAGCCAGCCTTGTGCAGGCCTCTTCAAAGGCTACAGAGCGACCCAGGTTGGGGCAAGTTGTTTGTTCCCTGATATTTCCTTAAATATGTTATCAGCAGAACACCGGCCTCTGCTCCTGCTCCATTTTGAATTTCACATTGTCTTCTTGTTATCGGTTCCACAAGCCATTCGAACCCCGGGGTTCTGGCCTGCTTTGGAGCTGGCACAGGTCACCAGCCCTAGGAATAAACAGCCCATAGACAGCTCCCATGCAGGACATTTTCCTTGCCCTCTTCTAGACACTTGGGGGGCTCCTTTCATTAAAGGCTTCACCACCATCCTTGCCATCTGCTGGGGAACTCACTGGGCCATGCACACCCCAGTGTTGGCCCACCTCACCCAAGCCCTGATTGGCTCACTCTTTATGCTTTGTTTCGGTCATTCCTAGCTTTGCGTTCTTCCATTCACCATGACGTGCAATATCGTCTTTATCGTCGTGCCCTTCCCATGGCCTGGATTTGGACACTCGCTGGGTAATGCCAGGCAGAGGTGCTTCGCCTAGAACAGCTCTGCCAACCAAATGTCATATCCTGACCCACAGCACCCTGACTCCCTCCTTCACCCCACCCCAGCTCTGCCAATCAAACATCTGTCCTGACCCCGCAGCACCCTGACTCCCTCCTTCACTGCCCCACCCCAGCTCTGCCAATCAAACATCTGTCCTGACCCCGCAGCACCCTGACTCCCTCCTTCACCCCACCCCAGCTCTGCCAATCAAACATCTGTCCTGACCCCGCAGCACCCTGACTCCCTCCTTCGCCCCACCCCAGCTCTGCCAAACATCTGTCCTGACCCCGCAGCACCCTGACTCCCTCCTTCACCCCACCCCAGCTCTGCCAACCAAACATCTGTCCTGACCCCGCAGCACCCTGACTCCCTCCTTCACCGCCCCATCCCAGCTCTGCCAAACATCTGTCCTGACCCCGCAGCACCCTGACTCCCTCCTTCACCCCATCCCAGCTCTGCCAACCAAACATCTGTCCTGACCCCGCAGCACCCCGACTCCCTCCTTCACAGCCCCACCCCAGCTCTGCCAATCAAACATCTGTCCTGACCCCGCAGCACCCTGACTCCCTCCTTCACCATCCCACCCCAGCTCTGCCAATCAAACATCTGTCCTGACCCCGCAGCACCCTGACTCCCTCCTTCACCGCCCCACCCCAGCTCTGCCAATCAAACATCTGTCCTGACCCGCAGCACCCTGACTCCCTCCTTCACTGCCCCACCCCAGCTCTGCCAATCAAACATCTGTCCTGACCCCGCAGCACTCTGACTCCCTCCTTCACTGTCCCACCCCAGCTCTGCCAATCAAACATCTGTCCTGACCCCGCAGCACCCTGACTCCCTCCTTCACTGCCCCACCCCAGCTCTGCCAATCAAACATCTGTCCTGACCCCGCAGCACTCTGACTCCCTCCTTCACTGCCCCACCCCAGCTCTGCCAATCAAACATCTGTCCTGACCCCGCAGCACCCTGACTCCCTCCTTCACCGCCCCACCCCAGCTCTGCCAATCAAACATCTGTCCTGACCCCGCAGCACCCTGACTCCCTCCTTCACTGCCCCACCCCAGCTCTGCCAATCAAACATCTGTCCTGACCCCGCAGCACTCTGACTCCCTCCTTCACTGTCCCACCCCAGCTCTGCCAATCAAACATCTGTCCTGACCCCGCAGCACCCTGACTCCCTCCTTCACTGCCCCACCCCAGCTCTGCCAATCAAACATCTGTCCTGACCCCGCAGCACCCTGACTCCCTCCTTCACTGCCCCACCCCAGCTCTGCCAATCAAACATCTGTCCTGACCCCGCAACACCCTGACTCCCTCCTTCACCCCATCCCAGCTCTGCCAATCAAACATCTGTCCTGACCCCGCAGCACCCTGACTCCCTCCTTCACCCCACCCCAGCTCTGCCAATCAAACATCTGTCCTGACCCTGCAGCACCCTGACTCCCTCCTTCACCCCATCCCAGCTCTGCCAATCAAACATCTGTCCTGACCCCGCAGCACCCTGACTCCCTCCTTCACCCCATCCCAGCTCTGCCAATCAAACATCTGTCCTGACCCCGCAGCACCCTGACTCCCTCCTTCACCCCATCTCAGCTCTGCCAATCAAACATCTGTCCTGACCCCGCAGCACCCTGACTCCCTCCTTCACCGCCCCACCCCAGCTCTGCCAATCAAACATCTGTCCTGACCCCGCAGCACCCTGACTCCCTCCTTCACTCCCTCCAGCTCTGCCAATCAAACATCCATCCTGACTCACAGCACCCTGAGTCCCTCCTTCACCCCCCCTCAGCTCTGCCGATCCCCTGTGTCTCTGTAGCCACGCTCCTCTCCTAAGCAGAGGGTCCCAGCCGTGCTGCCTTCTGCTGAAGGGTGCAGTGGTTTGGCACTGCGGACAAATGTCAGCTGGGGAAGTGGATTGGCGAAGTTCATTCGAGCTAGTGCTTTCCAGTTCATAGTGGGCAGCTGGGATTAAAAGGCTAATGCATTAACCCGCTGCTCTTCCCCGGCGCTGAGATGCATCAGATATGTATTTTAATTGGAAATACTCTGGCACCCGGGGTGCTTGGGATCTGTAACAGCCATGGACTCCAATTCTCTTGCCAGCATGGGGCAGAGTCCATTTTAACAGGGAATAGGAGGGCACTCATGCAGGACAAGGAGCCTGTGAACCTAGCCAAGGATTCAGCTTAAACGGTGAGACTCCTGTGGAAAGAGAGAGAGAGAGAAGGCTCCAAAAATTACACGCACGGGGGATGGGAGGGAGGGGAATGAGGATGCATGTGACATATACGCCAGGGTCCCCTTCCCCTGCTTGCAGGACAATCTCGCCCAAGCTGTACATGCACCCAAACCAGTCCGCGACAGGTCCCTTGAGCCATGTGTCTCTGCACTGACAACCACAACCTGTTCCAGGAGCAGAGGGCAGTTCCCCAGGAAGCAAGAGCTTGTGAGTGGAGGATGTGGGTAGGAGGGTCTGGAAGTGATTGGGAAGGAGATAAAGTATCTGGGCACTTGCAGTCCAGTCCCATGTGGAGACAGGTCCCTCTCCCCTGGGCTCGGATGTAATCAGGGTCTGCTCTGCCCTTCCGTTGCTGGCAGTATAATTTCACACTCAGCGGGGTGACAGCGCCGTTCCTAATACCATTAGCTGCTGGACATGTTGATGATTCCTTGTTCCTTTGAAGGGGTTTCACTGGAGCCAGAGATAACGCACCCGAAACTTCCAAATACCAAACTTCTAAAGAGCTCCCATTCCGCAGCAGGCTTATCAGTGCAGACAGCCGCAGCTCCGGGATGGGCTGAGACCCAGCAGGCAGGAGCTGCTGTCTCCGAGGGAGGCAGGAATGCCCAGAAGCAAGCGGCCCCAGCATTAGAGCTCCGAGACATCAGTCTGGATGGAAAGACCGTGTCTGTTACAGGCCAGTCCTGGGCTGTTAATACAAGCAAGCAGCCACACCAGCACGCGAGCCCTTCCCTTTCTTTGACTCCCAAGAACTCTGATAAGGAGCCCCGAGCCAGGCCTGTCCTCATATGACAAAGCAGACACGGTGACCCTCCCTCCCTGCCGATATTATCCTATCCCAGAGAAACCTGCTTTCATGCCCTCCCTCCCCCAAAGGCAGCGCTCCATCTATGTGGGCCTTCCACCAAGGTTTCCAGCACAGGTCTGTTTAAGCTGGGCTAAAAGGCTTTCTCCTTTGCAAGACCACCCCCACCCCCATTTGCTCCAGCCCCTGAGGTACCGCAGATGAAGATGCCTGACATCAGCAAACCCTCGAAGCATCTCCCATGCGTTCCAGGGGGTGCCCCCATCCCCAGCTGCTGCCTCAGCTGCATGCTCAATGCTGTCAGTCTGAGCAGAGATCTACATGCACGTGGGCTAGCGGCGCCATGCACTGGGCAACCTCAAGTGCCTCTCCAGGGCCCTGAAAAGGGTTTGGTTGACTGTAGGAGGCTTTTTCCCACTCCTGTCTGGAAGCTGCAGGACTCTCTTGCATGTAGGGTGACCAGACAGCAAGTGTGAAAAATCTGGACGGGGGTGGGGTAATAGGAGCCTATATAAGAAAAAGACCGAAAAATCATGACTGTTCCTATAAAATTGGGACATCTGGTCACCCTACTTGCAAGCAGCAGCAGCTGAGCTGTGAAGGGTTTTACACACACACACACACACACACACACCCCTAGGAGGAAAGCTTTCAAGTCCTGGATGCACATCAGGCATTGCACCACGGTGCTGCACCAAATACAATCTAAAATGAGACGCATGAAGGAGCAATGATGCAATAGGTCAGAGTGGAGAAGGCTTAGGGCTCCCCTAAGAGTAACCCTTTCAAGGGACCCCGGACAGCTCTGCTGCGGTGTTTGTGTACGCATGGGGGAAGGGAGAAGGGACAGTGCCCATTTCCAGGGGCATGGGCCAAGGGGAGGCACTGCAGGTGAGTAATACCAGATGGGAATACACAGCCTACAGCAAACTGTGAAGGGGTGGGACATTATCCTGCTTTCCCAAGTGACTCCGTTCCTTGGTCTGAGTTCTCACCTCCTCTTGCAGCTGCCTGGGGACTGAGAATGCTGCAGCAAAGCCTCCCTGTGAACAGCTGGCAATTTCTTCGAACCTTGGGGCTGTGTAATATGTAACATGCGCGAGTAGTACAGCGATCTTAGGAACCACGGGGAGAAGGCTTATTTGCTGGAAGGAGGCCGGGCGAGAGATTAGAGGGGGTTTAGATGAGACATGAGAGGGAATCTTCAGCTAGCTAAGTATTGTAAAGGTCATGGCCCTTCCACGTCCTTTGTTCAGCTAGCACTGACAGGCATGATCAGTGAGGCGGTGATTGTGCCCCATCTAGCACTGTACAGGCGCATCCATCCAGAGGCATCTGTTTGAATGTCTGTCATTGCAGTGGATGCCAAGTGCAGGGAGGTGTTATCCTCACAGAAGGAAAATCCCAGCTGTCGGCTATTTGCAAAGTGACCCCCTCCCCGCCCCCATCCCCATTCACTCATCTGTCTGGGTCTGGGAGGGTGGAGGGGGAAGAATCCCAATGCTCAAAAGTCATCTCCACTCTGGTATCTTGCACATTTCAAGTAGCAGGCAGCCAGTCCCCGCCCCACCCCACAAGCACTGCAAGGCAAAGCAATTGCTTGTGTGGGCTCAACAGATGGAGTTTGATCTAAGTAGTGTGGCAGACAAAAAAAAACAACCACCACCACCACCCTCTAATTGACAAGTGAGGGATTGTTGCACTTAATCTGAATAACTCAGCCAGGCTCCTTCGCTCCCTGCCAGCAGAGATGAAGGGAAGGCAGAAGAGGCTAGCGAGGCCAAGGCCCAGCAGAGTGAACCAGTGCCAGGATACATGCCCCCACCCTTTTCCAGGGACACCCTACAACCGTCCATGACACCCACACAGGAGTTTGCCCCCCCCCCCAAATTCACCCAGGCTTGTTCGTGTGATAGCAGGGCTGGCCCACATTTTGGCACCTGAGGCGGGGAACTCAAATGACATCCCTATGCCCCCTCGCTTGGGCCAAAACTTTGAAACTCTGGGTCCTAGTGGTGCCCCTCCCTGCCACAGTCTGGCACCTGAGGTGGCTGCCTCAGTTTGCCTCATGCTAAGGCCAGCCCTGTGTGATGGGCACGATCCTGGCTGCCACACCTGGGACTGAACTGAGGACCCCTGGAGCGAAAGGCCTGAGTCTCTACAGCTTGAGTGAAAGAGCCAGACTCCAGCCAGCTCTGTAACTCTTGTGTACCAGGTACAAGGGGTACACACCATACTGACCAGGGGACAAATATTCAGACAGACGCCATGCACAGCTGTCAATCAGGCAACGTCTGTGCAGACATAAAAAGGAGTTAAAACAGGGGCCGCGCAAGCGTCATCTACTCTGGACTTAAGAATAAAGCCCCGACGCAGCACCTCTGCGTTCAGTCCTTGGACCCATGCAGTTCTGTCTGGGCATCTCAATTCTGACCTGCGTAACCTCAGTTATCCTTGTCCTGCCCATCTCGACAAGACCAGCTCAACGACACCGTCCCTAACTATAGTCACAGGCCTCTCCTGACAATTCTCAGTGTTGGCCAAATTAGTTTTAGAATTAAAACCACTGCTCGCTAAGTGTGCCAGCTCAACCCCTCCTCCTGCTCCTGAATTGTTCCTTCAGCTTCATTCCATTTCTGCTTTCTGAGGTGAATGGGACAGTCCTAGTGAGGTTATGTAGCATGTACCCCCTGCTCGTTACCCCGATGGTTTAAGGGCCTAGCCAAGATGTCAATCTTGTATCCGTCTGTAACCCCTGGAAACTTAGAGTTGGCCATAGGCATCAATGGGAAGGACAGACATTTATGGCAATCTAGTCCACTCTCACTAAACAGCCTCTATGCCGTAAATCCAACTCCCAGACAGGTCAAGTCGAGGCCCTACCGTTGAGTCCAGCCTCTCTGCACCATCCTCTCATCTCCTTTGTTGGCTGCTTCCAGGCTTTAGGGCTGACCTTTCTAAAGGAGGATAGCGGTTCCTTCTATATACACATCCCCTCTTCATTCTCCCTCGAGGCTACATTGCAAATGATTTACCTTCCTTCGGGTTACCCCACTCCCACACGTGCCTCATGGGGAACAGTCCACGGTCGTACCCTTTTCTCCAAAGGATGCATTCTACATTTCCTTCTGCTGGCAGAAGGCTCAGCAAGGAAAAGAAAAGATATTTGGAGAGGGGGAAAAACAAAAAAACAAAAACAAAGAAAAATGCCAGAAAAACACCATGGACAGAATGAAACAAGCTGGGCCTTGGGCAAAAATGCCATGTGACTGAGACAAGAAAGGGGTCAAATTCAACCCCAGTGGAAACTCCAGAGCAGCCAGTAGAGTTCCACCAGGATTTCAATTGACCCAACGTGTTTAACAAATTCCAGCCCATACACAGGATTAATTTACATACTTGCAGCCAGCAGAGCAGGATAGCTGCACTCCATGGGGAGAGGGGTGGGGGAGTCCACCTCCCCATGTTACTGGAGCCAAAGAATAATAGTGAGTTTGCACCATTCCTGGCGATGCTGCAGCCACCTCCGCGGACGGCCGAGTCCATTAACTTGATGGCAGGGACATCACACACCTGTCACTTATTAATGAAAACATAAATAATCCTTCCAGACTAATGGGAATTCTTTCCGCTAAATCCAGCCCTTCTGCAGATCCTGAGGGTAAAGCAAAGAGAAGGGTGCTCTCAAACACACCCCCGGCTCACACTGAGACGATGCACGCACACCCCTGCCTCTCCACTACACAGATCCAGGGACATGTTTGAAGGCCCAGAACAAGGTTCAAAATCCCTTGGACGTGCAGCTGCCTTGGCAGGATTTGGAAGGAGCAATATTCCAGGCACATTTGCACTCTCCTTGCCTGGATTCTGCTACTGAACCTCAACAGTGCCGTGACACCTTCTGGTCTTTTGGGGACACAGGGATGCCTCACCCAGTGCACTGTGGGGGACTGTCCTCAGTCTTCCACTGATGGTGCCCAGTGGGGGGCTCTTTCACTGGCTGGTACGACCCCCGCCATGGCTGAGCACGGCACAGCAGCGTCTTCAAGTGACGCTCTGTCGACAGCTACTCAGAGCCCCCTTTTCATGACTCAGCTCTCGGGTCACGTCACTTATAGCCCCACCCTTGCCAGGGCCAGAGTCCATAAAGGGAGAGTCTAATGACTCCATCCCCAGACATCAGCCCCACCTTAACCCCAATAGTTCCCATCCCTTTGCATCAGGGTGGGTTTTTTTTACATCTCCTTCCTTGAGGCTATTAGGGAACCCCAGGCTCTCCCTCTACTCTGGGTTCCAGCCCACAGACCCTGTATTAAGCAGCCATGGTCTGTTCCTGCCATTTCCTACCTTCATCTGCCTCCAGGCCCCCCTTTCACAGAGAGATGCCTTCCAGAGCTTTCTGCCTAGAGATTCTGGCTCCTTCTGCCGCTCCCTCCCAGTCTGTGGCTAATGCAGAGTCCCCTCTGGCTCCCTGCAGGCTAGGGCTCCTGCAGCTGTCTGCCAAAGTGCCTTTCCCTGGGAGCAGGTCTTCTTAGGAGCCTCCTCTCTCCGGGAGCACCTTCTCCCAACTGAGTTGTGGTGCAGGTGTTCATTAGCCAATTGGCTGCCAACCAGCCAGGTAGGCAGTTGATTGTTTCCAGGTGGGCTGAGATGGGGTCGTCCTCCTTAAAGAAGCCCATCAACATATAGACTGGGCTCCGACTCCCCTCTCACACGACATGCCCCCAAACACCCAGGCAGAGTCAAGTGCATCTCAGGCACTCTGTAAAGCCATCCCATTGGGTCCGCTGGACGCAATGCCCCACAGTCAATATGAAACTGCACCTGAGTTGTTGAGCCACATACACATTGGGTGGGGGAGGAGGGGGCAGGGATTCAGAGAGTATGTCGAGGGGGGCGTGGGGGGGTGTCTGGAGAGGGAGATCAGAGACATTTTGGATGGAAGATTCCTGTTGAACAGGAGTGAGGGGATCCGTGATGTGCCCTAGACAAAAGGGGAGGAAGTCCCAGTTACCTGAGGGTTGGCAGGGTTCAAGCGGCAGAGCTCCTTGTTTCTCCCTGTGTTTCTCCCAGAGCAGCGACCCAGGGGGCAGATCCAGCCTCTGGAGGGATTATTTGGCAGCCTGTCGGAGCCAGGCCAATCCCTGGGCCGTGGACGGACTGGCACTGTTCTTACGGTGCACAACTGCTGCATGGCACCAACCACTCTGGGTCCGGCGTGAATGGGAGCGGCCTGACTTTAAACAAATGAATGAATGTAAACCACTGGCTAGACACTGACTTCCCCCAGGTTTGCCTTTAAGGTCATTTTAACTAAGAACTGGGAAATGGGAGTCAGGACTCCTGGGTTCTATGCCTCACTTTTCCACTGACCTGCTACGTCAGCTGGACAAGACAATTTCTCTGTGCCTCAATTTTCAGTGTGTAAAACAGAGCTGTGAATCTTAATGGCTGAAGAGCTGCCAGCTCTCGTGATTTTCTCATGCATTTTGTGATATTTGGTGTTTTGTTTTTTTTAAGGGCTCAGCTCCTTACTCTGGGTGTTGTGATCTGCAGGGTTGCAGCACCACTCAGATTTGGCTCAACCATCCCTCAGTCAGGAAGATGCGGGGGTGGGGGCTGAGTCAAACTTGAGTGAGTGGCACAGTGAGCCCATGCACCAGGTCACAACTGTGCTCTCACAGATCTGGCCCAGCTGCCCCCCCACATAAGGGAGTTCAAGGCCAAATCTAAGCAGCACCTGCAACCACAGAGGTTGCAACACCCAGAGTGAGGAGCCGAGCCTACACAGACCTACAGGACTGGAACTGCAGGAGCCGCTGCTGTGGGGTGACTGCAGGGTGGGATCTACAACAAAGACCCCCAGGCCTCCCGCCATACCCCCTGGGGCCAGGACCCAACACCCCACCTCCAGCCTATTTACGGGCTTGCGACAGGCCCTCAGCCTTGACAAATGTGTCCTGAGCCCGAAAATGTTGAGAAACTCTCGTGTAAATGGCTCTGCAGGGTGGGAGGCAGCAGAGAACCAGTTTTCTAGCTGTATTCCTTTCCATTTAAAATATAAACATTCCCCACGTTTCGCCCTTAAAATCGGATATTGTGTGGTGCTGAGCCCGTCACACCGGGTGCCGAAAGCTGTCTCAGGGGGCTTGCAGGGTTTTTAACAGAAGATCAATACCTCAAAGGATTGGGGCCCTCAATCCTTCCACCACCCACACATCTTACAGGACTCTCGAACTGTGACTTTCTCCTAACCAAACGATTTGGGCCCAAGTTCTGCCTTCAGTTACAGCTATTAAAAAACCTGCTGATACACAGGGATGATTAGACCTTCCTAGAAGTAACTGAGGGCAGAATGTGACCCTGGATAAGCAATGGAAGTGCTGTCCATTACCATGGACTTTGACACCTTTAGGTGCCAGAGATTCAGTCTCACCTCTGGCCTTTTTGTGCCTCTGGACAGCGGTCTCAGAAATGCAATGCATTCCTAAACTTGGATTTCCCATATCATGTGTTATCATGCTTGCACTATGAAATGACTGTCCATCCTTTGACAGAGAACTTGTGATGATGAGAGCTTGGCTCACTCCTCCTTTTTGCATATTTTCTCAGGTGGTTGCACTGTCATCGTGGAGTCTGCTGCAAGATTCAACCTGCAGGTCCTAGGCTCAGAACTAGAAGGCAAAGGAAAAGGCCCAAAATATGGTTTGGGGTTTTTTTTTTAAACAAACCTCATGATTTGCAGACCAAACTTGTGATTTTTGAGTGCATGGAGTTAGCAGTACTGTTTGTAATGCTCCAAAAGCCTGGGAGAGAAGGTGCTATCGGATGGCTCAGTATAATTAGTAAAGCTGGTCAAAAAATGTCATCTAAGCAGTTTTCGGAAAGTGCTTTGACAATCAAAATGTTTCCTGGGAATGTGCTGAATTCGACTACATTTTTGATAAAAAAAAGTTTGGAAACATCTGAAATCAAACTGGAGTATTTTGTTTTCACTTTCTTGTTTCTTTTTGACTCATTTATATTTCATATTTTATATTTATGCTATTTAATAATTAATGGAATCACTTGCATGCATTATGTTTACAATCACATATGTGCAATTACACCGCTACCTCGATATAACGCCACCTGATATAACTCGAATTTGGATATAATGCGGTAAAGCAGTACTCCGGGGGGTGGTGGGGCTGCGCACTCCGGTGGATCAAAGCAAGTTCAATATAACATGGTTGCACCTATAACGTGGTAAGATTTTTTGGCTCCCAAGGACAGAGTTATATCGAGGTAGAGGTGTATATTTAATATATATCTATATATAGATACTGTGTTTAAGGTATATTATAGCATTATTAAAATGTTTCATATTGCTGTCGAGCCAAAAAGGGGAGGGGGTGTCTTAGATACACTTAATGAAGTCACACCAAGTGCATAAGTGTAATTGGTTTTCAGCCTTTATGCATTACTTAATACATGCTTCTCAGCAACCAAGCAAGCAAGCATTAATGCTTATGCCCCTTCTGCTACAGACAGTCCCGGACCCTCCAGCCTTGTCCTTGAGGGCTCGTAGCAGGCACTGTTTCAGCGTGGGGAATTTCTGGGCACCCACAAGGCCAGGGTCCACAGATGAGACTATTCATCTAAAGCAATTTGCATAGCCTTTTTTATTGTTTGGGGTTTTTTTAAGAAGGGGTGTGTATACCCACCAGCAGGCTCTGGCAGGAAACACTACTGTTTTCTATTTTCACACTTAACACATTAACACACTTAACACATTGCAGGCCACAGAACCTCACCCACCCCCTCCTGTAATAGACCCAGAACCTCTGGCTGAGTTACTGAAGTCTTCAAATTGTGATTTAAAGACCAGAAGTTACAGAGAATCCACCATTGACACTAGTTTAAACCTGCAAGTGGCCGCATGCTGCAGAGGAAGATAAAAAACCCACAGGGACTCTGCCAATCTGACCCAGGGGGAAATTTCGTCCAAACCCCAAATCTGGCAATCAGTTAGACCCTGACCATGTGGGCAAGACTCACCAGCCAAACCCCTGGAAAATAATTCACTGTAGTAACTCAAAGCCCTCCCCATCTAGTGTCTTCTCGCCGGCTACTGTAGATGTTTGCTGCTAGCAGTCGCAGATCGGCTACATGCCACTGTAGGCAGTCCTGTCATACCATCCCCTCCATAAACTTATCAAGCTCAGTCTTGAAGCCATTTTGTTTTTTTGATCCCACTGCTCCCCTCGGAAGGCCGTTCCAGAACTTCACTCCTCCGATGGCTAGAAACCTTCATCTAATTTCAAGCTAAACTTGGTCATGGCCAGGCGTAGAGGCCCTGGCATGAGCTGGCACCTGGTCTGCCAGTGTCACAGTTCTGATTTGGGACAAAAACAACATTTGAAATGTTGGAATTTCCCACAGGGTAGAAAGTTCCATTTCTGACTAATTATTAGTTATTAATTAGAGGCTGTTTTCTCAAGTATCAACCATGTTTGGTATTGGTCCTGAAAGGCTGAACGTGGAGTGATTTGCATAAGCCCCACCTCTAAATGCGGCAGGCACCCTGCCAAGCAAAGAGCAAGAACTAGAGAGCTTACAAACATCCACTAATTAATATGCATAATACTCGGTGCCCTCAAGGAAATACTTTATCCCCATCTTTCAGAAGGGGAAAATGAGGCACAGAGGGGTATTGTCACAAAGTAAGCTAGTGGCAGAACAAACAACAGAATCCAGAAGCCCCAACCCCCAGTCTCCTTTCTCCAACCCCTGGACATCTTTATGTGGCTCCTGCCTTCAGCAAGAAAGTACCAAAATCTCAGCAACGTTCTGGTAAAAGTCTCTCGCAATTCTTCAGTGCCATTTTCAATTGCTCTCTTGCACACACGGATGGGCAGATTCCAAAGCACGCAGTGATGCTGCTGAATGCACAATGCCGCAAAGCAATCATTAAAAAAAAAAGAAAGAAAAGAAAATCCCCAAAACAAAACCAAGCAAAACTGACCATGTATTGTAGCAACGCATGTGAGAGTGATAGCCTTGGGAAGTAAGTATGGTCTCCAGTCACTTCTTAGATCGGCCAATCGGTTGAGATTATAAACAAGGCATGATTGTGGTCTGTATTCCTCTCTCTTCTCCTACACCCAGCACATCTACCTGAGTCACATAAAATAACAAGAAGACAGAGCGAATCCATCCAGCTTGGAGAAATTCTTCAATGCAAATTATATACTCATTCCCCTCCAGTTCTGTTACAACAGCTCCATGGCTCCAATATCCCTTTTAAAAACCCTCTATTGCATTTGCAACTCTTCTTTTTAAATTTACCCCCCCTCCCAACACATACACACTTTGTTTGGTGTTATAATGGAAAATGGATGCATCTCATTAAAACATAACTATCTACCTTATTTTCACGGTCAATGTCTTTGTTGGGGGGGAGGGAGAGACCCTTCATTCAAGATGCTGTTCTTCTGTGTGGGAAGCTGAACAAATATATTTTCCTCCTTCATAAATTCATAAGGCGGTTGCTTCTCGAGCCCGCTCTCACCCCCCTCATTGTTCTGGGCTCGGAGCCAGCACAGGCCTTATCTGGGACCGGGCAGGAGAAAAGAAAACCTTGATACCATCGCGCTTTTTCAGTAGTTTAACAAATCTGGAAAAGTCTCAGTTGCTTTTTAATAAAGCTCAGAGCAGGCGATGGCTGTGCGAAAAGGGAGATGCTCAGAGAGACTGATATCCAACCCCTCCTGTCAGCTCCAGGGCTGGCAGCCTCAGCTGGAACATTTCCCACGAATTAGGGAAGGGAGTAACGCAGCCAGGAACTCTGTGGCGGGAGGAGGAGAAAGCCAACGGATCAGGTAGTCTGAGCCATCCAGGACTGGGAAGGACGCTGGCCCTGTTTGTTTGTTTGCAATGGAAGCATTGTCTAGGGCAGCAATTCTCTACCCACACAGGGGTCTCTTCAAATGCCTTTAGCAGATTCCACCCACTGGCTGAGGGCAGTAAAAGGCTTGGGTCACTTGGACTCAGTAGCCAAGACATAAAAAGGAGACAACAGCTTAGTTCTAGCCCTGCGCAGCCCCAACTCCACCTGCCTCTGTCCGCCACTCAGCCCAAGCGCTGTTCCCGGTGCCCAGCTCTGAGGCTGGGGGAGTAGCACTGCAAAGGGGTGTGCAGCTGGTTTCGCAGCCCCTCGGAGCAGTGCTGAGCACTGTACTGGTGAGGTGTGTGTGTGGGAGGGGAAGTGAGTCTCCCCTCACCCCAGATTTTGATCTGAAACCCACAAAATAGCTGAAGACTGATACCATACCCCAAATCCCATAATCCTTTGCAGTCACAAAGGATTGTGGGATATATGAGTCACATCATGATTTTTTTCCTTTGCCATCTTGGTGGACTACGGACCAAAAAATGGTTGAGAACTACAGGCGTTGGGGACTGGGTCACGGGACCTATTCCTGGTTCGGATACAGACGCGCTGGGTGACCTTGAGCTGTCATGCATGGGAGCTCCTTGATGGCCACCTCTGGGCCAGGGACGTAGCCACAGGTGGGCCACTGCCCACCCACATAGCATCCAAATCACACCTCAACCCTGCTCCCCAGCAGGAGCGGTGGGCAGAGCAGGACAAGCCCCTGCACCCCAACCCCATTTCCCTGGCAGGAGCACAGGGGCGGGGAGATTGCAGGCAGAAGGGGTGGGATGGGACTCCCACTTGCCCAGGGTCCCACAAAACCGTAATCTCCCTCTGTGGTGGGGAGGTGACCCTCCTGTCATTGGTTGCCTATCCAAAACCCAGGGCCCACCCAGTTTTCCTCTCCTAGCTATGTCACGGCTCTGGGCACTCCACAGAGGATCTGGGTGCGCAGGGCCAGGCGTTTAGACAATGAGTGGAGGGGGGCGGGGGTTTGAAGCAGAATGTGGCCAGTGCTCACGCGGTACTGGGTACCCACGTAATATGGGTGGCCCAGGGCAAACCTGGGCAATCAGCTGCTTGGGACTTCCCAAACCTCAGCGCTAGATGATGCTGAAGTCTCCGGCCCCTGCAGTTCTCCCACACTGCTCTACAGTCACTCAGGGCACCGAGCGCCTGTGGCCTGCTGGGATAATACATCAGGCCTCACCAGGGGTTGAAATGATGGGAAAGCTTCCAAAATAGGAGGGACAGAGTTGGCCTTATTGATTTAAGAGGGGAGGGTGGCCCAGTGGTTAAGGCACTAACCTGGAACTCAGATGCAGGATCAATTTCCAGCTCTGCTACAGACTTTCCCGTGTGACTTTGGCCAAGTCACTGGGGCTCTCTGTGCCCCAGCTCCCCTTCTATATAAGAGGGGTCATAGCACCACCCTGCCCCACAGCGGTGTTGGGAGGAGAAGTACACAGCAGATTGTGAGATGCTCAGATACTAGGGGGAGTCGATAAGTGCCGTAGTCAGATATGGATGCAACTTTTGCACTCTGCATCTAAGGCCTGGTCTACACTGGGGGGGGGGGGGGGTCGAACTAAGGTACGCGACTTCAGCTACGCGAATAGCGTAGCTGAAGTCGAACTACCTTAGTTCGAATTTCCTACCTGTCCAGACGCCGCGGGATCGAACTCCGCGGCTCCCGCGTCGACTCCGCCACCGCCGTTCGCGGTGGTGGAGTTCTGGAATCGACGGGAGCGCGTTCGGAGTTCGAACTATCGCGTCTAGATTAGGGTATGGACCTACCCTAAGTGTTGCAGGAGACGAATGCAAGGCAGGTAGGGGGCAGGTTTGTTTTTTTTTCCTTTTCTTCACATTATGGCCAATACGTTCAGAACCTTGAGCAGGAGCATGTAGCTCTTCGACGCTCACGGTCCGGAGCTCTGCAGCAGGCAAGGCCCAGAGGATTTTCAGGGCTGGGCTTTGGCTGCAGGCAAGTTCCTTGAGCGGGATTGTGCAAGCAGCCACGCACAGTTCCTAGGTGCTGTGGACTGGCTGGAACTGCCCATTGAGGCTGGTTTAATGGAGCCGGTGCAAGGCTCCATGTGGACACACCCAGTGGACAATCTACACTGAAGCTGTTAGGTGTAGTTTCCAGCCTGAGCAGACATACCTGGGCTAGCTCTAATCAAGATAGCATGCTAGAAATAGATGCATAGCTGCAGCAGCATGAGCAGTAAGATGGACTAGCCACCATAAGCACAATCCTCTAGCCCCCCCTGCGTACAATCTCATCTGAGACCCTAGCTACGTACTTGGGCTGCTGTGGCCATCTGTATTTTTAGCGCGCTAGTGCAATCAAAGCTAGTGCAGGTGTCTACACCTTCCAGCTCCAGTGTAAACATACCTTTACATGGGTTTGAACTTGTACCTAAATTACAGCTAAATCAACACACCCCAGGTGTAAATCAACATTTAACTTCAATCAGTGCAAACCCTTATCTCTCATCTCTTCCCCCAGCAGTTTCAGCAGAGTGCAAAGGGACAACGGCTGATATCTCCAGCTCTAAACCGGGGCAGCTCAGTTCTGAGGGCTACAGTCTGATTCAGGGAGCAGCTCTGGGTAGGAGTAGCCCAACTAACCCAGGCCGGTCCAGAGGATCCAGTTGAACAGCAAAACCTGGCTTCATGAGCCACGCCCGGAGGGTTTGGTTCTGGATGGCAAAGCCTGGCTCTCTAGTTCTCTTTACCGATTTTATCCCTTCCATATTTCCGCCCCCCATGTGAAGCTCCATCCTCCTCCTCCCCATGGGGCCCCCAACCTGAGCTGGGGCAGGCAGTGGAAATGATCAGAAGCCGTTCTCACTCCAGCTGCCAATCTTACAGCCCAGCATGTCCCAGGAGACCTAGGCACAGGTGACCACAAGAGACCGATTTCCAGACTATTGCGGGGAGAAGGGAGGAGGGAGCCTCCCAGCAGCCGGGGAGTGCAGAAAGAAAGCTTGAAGAGCCGCCCGTCCCTCGGTTGCCACGCGCCCTGACCCGTCTTCATCCTCTCTCCAGTCACGGCGCTCAGCTAATTGCCTCCACTCATGTGTGCAAACTAACCATTTACTGGAAAATGCCACGGCATGTTAATTTCATGTGGAACGGGGTAATTGCAAAGCGCTTCCCTTTCCCCCCGTTCTCTCTTTCATTGTAGTGAATGAGTAAGTGTTGTATTAATAGCACCATCTGCAATTACGGCCACAATCACAGCCCCACCGATCGGCAACTGCCATTATCTTCCCCCCCACCGCGCACTTTCAGTGTGTTCCTCCCCCCTCCCTTTCGCTCATCGTGGTAATTAAGATAATGCTGTATAATTATAAACACGTAGGGAAAGATCAAACGCTTGAGAGCTGCTGTCCAGCATCCCCTCCCTCAAACCTATGCACTGCGAACGCCACTGAAAGCAAGCCGTCAATCAGCTTCTTTGGCCATGATGTCAGGACCTAGCCAGGTCTCCCTAGGAGATGCAGCTGTATCCCCGGTCTGGGATGCGCCTTGGTCCAGCCCCTCCCATGTCCGGCAGTGAGGAAACTCCCCCCACATGGCACTGTGATGAGGAAGCTCCCTTACCCTCCTGCAGCAGCACCCACATGGCACTCTGTCACTCTGCCCTTCTCTCCCACCGCTGGCACCCATGAGGCACTGTGGCGAGGAAGCTCACCCTCGCTAGCACTGAGAGGGCACTCTCATGAGGAAGCTCACAGCATCAGTCCCCTTGGCTGGTACTGCCATGAGGAAGCCCACACCCATCTTCTTAGAGCACCTTTTAGCATGCACAAGCAGATAGCAGGAGCAGAGAGCCGGGACGGCTCACGGCTCCTTCCCTCAGCAGCCGCCAGCGCTCCTCAAGTTATAAAATAATTGAAAAGTTAAATAAAAACACTCTGGAGGAAGCTTCCTTATTTGGCGCTAATGGGCACGCGGCAAAATCCCGGCCTAATGTTCCGTGGAGCGGGGAGAGAGAGATCAATAATCTCCAAGTGAGAACAGAGGCGCTGCCTCCACCCCACCCCTCCTGGGCAGCCAGCAAAGGTTATTAACGACAGCGCGTGAAACGGAGAACGGAACATCTTCATAAAACGCACGCGGGGAAGGAGGGCCCCGAGGCCTTACGGAGACAGGGAGAAAAGTCCCACCTCTGCCCCTGCAGAACGCGCTCTTGATCCCCTAGGGCACGAGGTGGCTGGCACTAGAGTCCTTCAGCATCCTCGGGAAGTGCGGGAACGTGCTCTTCTCATTGGCCAGTGCTGGCTGGGAAAAGGGTAGGGCCGGCCATACCAGAGCCTGCTCTGTGCCGCAGCAGAGCCTCTCCAACCCAGGGAACCAGCCGTCCTTCCTAGAGCTTATCCAGACCTCTGGCGGTACCTTTAGCTCAGGGTCTTTTCTAACATATCTGGGGGCCCCTAAGGTGGAGTGGAGTCTCGTTGTCCCTGCACGCAGCTCTTGGAAGTCATGAAAGGATGACTCGGGGAAGGGGTTGTGAAATGGAAAGGAAGGGCCCGAAGGAGAGGAGGGGAGGGGAGCTCAGGGAGAACATCTCCTGCAGTAGTAGCAGCAGCCCAGAGGTCCTTCGCCCCACGCGAGGGACTGACTCAGAGGGGAGAAGTCCACCTACGAGATCCCCATCTCAGCACTGTCCAAAGACAGCCAACAGGACGGCTCTGGAAAGGCATCACGTTGCCGGAGTCAGACAACGGCAGAGCTCGAAAGCACGAGTCTCTGTTCTGTGGAATCCCACCAAGGTGCCAATCGAGGCAGCTGTCTGCAGCCCTCTGGCAGATGCTACCCATGGTGCCCATTCATCCCAGGAGAGCAAACAGACTGTTCCTCCTGGTTGGGGACAAGAATGCAAACCGAAAGCAGGCCTATGCCAGACGGAAGGTGGCACTGCAGCTGCAAACACCTGGGCCAGAGCTCAGATGCTTGTCACTCTGGAAGGATCAGCCTGTCTGCTTTGATAGCCGTAAGTGATGCTACTTTCTGCCAAAGCCCAGGGAGTGCACTTCCCCCACCGAGGGGCACACGCCCCATCTCTGCCCTGCTATGGAAGGTGGATGCATGGGGGAGAGACAACAGATCCTTGTCTTGCTGTGAGACCGTTGGGGCTGCTACCAGGCCTTGACCAGTCATCACTGTCTCCAAACCGTGTTACGTAGGAGGCCAGACTAAATGATCATAATGGTCCCTCTACCTTTACAATGTATTGAATCAGCAGCTTGAGCATCGCCATTTGCTTCCTGCTGCTTGGCTTAAATCCACAGAGTGAACATGCACCTAATTGGTTTTGATGTGGTTAACGGACAGGTCAGGAAGTGAGAATGCCTATCCGCCACCCGCTGTAATGCAGCCTGACCTTAGCATCCCTCCCTCTCCACTCCCCCAGGACACCTCCCACATGCTCATCCTCTCTCAGGCTCCTTCACCTTTCTCCCCAGCAGCGCTACAAAACATTTGCAACACCGCCACCACCCTGCTTTCTGCTCCAGAGAGCCTGGCATGGCTCCCCCCTGGGGCAATAGCCAAGCCAGGACGAGCAGGCACAGGGGCTCCCCAGCAGTTTTTCCTTTTTGCCAACAAGTTTGCTCTTCAGACTTTCATTTTTCCTTGCCCAGCTGGTAAACAAATGCCAGCCCCATTCCCCCTGTGCATCTGCCCTGTGGAAGCCTGTGCCACATGTTGAGGAGGCAGCTGAGAATGGATGAACTCAAGCAAGCCTGTGTGTCAAAAAGGAATGACGTTAACTCAAAGAAATACAATGCAATGTATTATTGTTTGCGTTGCCATAAAACCCGGGAGCCTTCATCCCAGACCCCCGACGTTAGGTGCTGTACAAACACACAACAAAATTCTTCATGTAAGTTATACAGAGTAAAGCATCATAAAGAGCATTGCAAAACATCTCAGTAAAAGCCATTAACAATCAGACAAAGAGCTTCCATCTCAACAGTGTACGTGGGGTGCCGTGTGGGAGGAAGGTCAAGGTACAGGAAATAGGTGGCTTGGTGACCTAAGGAGAGGTGACTTGCATATTCAGGGGTGGGATTCTTGCTTTGGCTATGTCTGGAGATCATATGCCTCCTAGAGTGCAAGTTGGCACGTACCTTCAATATTAAAGCATGGAAAAGAGAGGCTGAATGTCAGCAGAAATCTTCCCTTGATGCTGAGATCTATTCAGTTCCCAAAGTGGAAGAGCACTCTCCCATAGGAAAAGGATAAATGGACACAAATCAGACATTAGGAATGGCAATATCCAAAACCCTGTAGGAGAACACTTCAACCTCCCTGGCCACACAATAGCAGATCTTAAGGTGGCCATCCTACAGCAAAAAAACTTTAGGACCAGACTTCAAAGAGAAACTGCTGAGCTCCAGTTCATCTGCAAATTTAACACCATCAGCTTAGGACTAAACAAAGACTGTGAATGGCTTGCCAATTACAGAACCAGTTTCTCCTCCCTTGGTTTTCACACCTCAGCTGCTGAAACAGGGCCTCATCCTCCCTGATTGATCTAACCTCGTTATCTCTAGCTTGCTTCTTGCTTGCTTATATATACACACCTGCCCCTGGAAATTTCCACTGCTTGCATCCGAAGAAGTGGGTATTCACCCACGAAAGCTCATGCTGCAAAACATCTGTTAGTCTATAAGGTGCCACAGGATTCTTTGCTGCTCCCATAGGAAGTAACAGAAGCCAAATTGTTCTGTATGTTTAAAACCCCACTGGGGAAACACAAGTAAACGTACAACAGGGAACAATCCTGTATTGGCAGGAAGATGGAACGAGAAGTCTTTTGTATTTCTAACTTTATCAGATGCAGCGGGCAAGTGGTTGTAAGAACATGTGGAGCAGGCGTAGTGCATTCTCATCCCTTGTCTGTTGTGTGTGAAAAGCAGGGAGATCTATTCTGCACTAGCTGAAGCATCAGAGTGGTTTGCCAGGGGAGCTGACTGTAAAGATACGTTACAGGATGGCAGCTCTGTCACTTCCATGCTTGAGACAGCCCGGGAGAGGTCCCCATCTCAGCAGAAAGCACCGTCTCCTGGCCAGTGAAAGCATTTCTGCCTACCACTACAACCTGGGAACCCAGAAGAAGCCAAAATCGGACATGACCTCGACAGGCTGTGGTTACACACGCTCACAGTGATGTTACAGACCCTGGGAAATCCTCAAGCGGCTTCCCCGTGCCTGCAAACAGCTGGGTCACGCAACCAGACCCAGGCTACGTTCTCCCATTGCTGTAGTTAATCCACCTCCCCAAGAGGCAGTAGCTAACGCAGTCTACACCGGGGGTTAGGTTGCCATATCTGCATCTCTCAAGGTGGACACAGCTATGCTCAACTAGCTTTCACCCAGGTCTCTTTCTCAGACTGTGAGAGGAAGGAAGCCACTGTCTCCAGGTTTACCAGAAGAAGCCAGATCTAAGCAGCGTCAGCCACACTGCGTCTCGCAATGCCTGACAACCCAATACACAGAGCAAGAGGGGCATCAGACTTGAACCCTGTGGCACCCTATAAGGATGGGGCGCTGCCCTGGTGAATGGAGTCAAGTTCTAGCAGTGCTCTCCACCCTCCCAGGTCCTTCACGTAGGTCACTGCCTCAGGATAAATGACATCAAAAGCTGCCGATAGATCTAACATCAATGCAGGCGCTTGTCCTCGATCCATCATCCCTACGAGTTAACTGACAAGACGGGGGTAGCACTGGTTCTGCGCCCAAGTGAAATGTGTCTGACAGGAGGAGGAGAAGGAAAGGGAGCAAAGCAGACACTGCTGCAATTGGCATGGCCGTTCCCTTCACCGTAACCTTCCCCCTAAGCAAAGCTGCTCGCAAGGCTGTTTCAGAAGCCGGGGCAGACCACAAGGAGGGAGTTTGAGTTCCTGGCAACTTGGCCCCCTAAGAGAAGCACTTAGAGAGCGAAAAGGACCCATCCTTGCTCACCCCCCAGGCTGAAGTGCCTGAACTCCACCCCAAGGCACAACAGCTACATCGCTATTTTTAGCATCCTAGCATGAGCCCCTGCAATATACGTTTCGGGGCTTGCTCCCAGATGCAACGTAGACGTATCCAAAGGGGGACAGAAAATACCCTGTGGGAGTACACAGCTGCCTTTCTTTGCGTCAGGGAAAGAACATCTCTACGCCAATCCTGGTCAACACTCCACCTACAACCTAGCTCGCAGCAGCGACGGGGCCATAAATAATGTAAATGCCTTTATCAAACATTCATAGTTATGTAAAAAGCGATGAACAATGCCAGCCTGGGATTTATATTTATATAGTTCCTGACGGCTTCTTTTCTTTGGATAGCCAACATTTCACAGCTTATCATCCATGTAGTTCTGATTTTGCTTGGATGAAAAGCATTTCAGACACCAAGGGAATTCATTGTTATCTCACACGAAACCAACCCGGCCTCCCAACCAGCAGCCAGGGTCTGACGTGACCCCCCCACACCACCACAGACCCCGAGTTAAACGAGCTGCTGATTCCCTTGGCAAGAAGGTTCCGCAGCTTCAATTTTACCCACAGAACCTTCTCTTCAGACTCAATGAATGAGACCTTGTGACTGTCGTTTAGGGGATGCCTGCACTTCGAGGTACGGGTGGGAATCCCAGGCTGGGGAGACGCACCCGCACTAGCTCTGAGCAAGCTGGTGTGCTAGCTGCAGCAGGGTGAGGCGCAAACCACACCGAGTACAATCCTAGCGTCTCGGATGGGTACGTACTCAGCTCGGCTAGCCCCTCCCAGCTCCTGTCCCACCGCGGCTACACTCTACTTTTAGCATGCCAGCTCGATCAGAGCTAGCCCGGGTATGTCTCCTCACGCTGGGATTCACTCCGCCCACTCGAAGGCGGACATACGCCCCATGCCACTGTGAAACCAGACCAGCCTCGGCCCGCCTGGCTGACTCGCAAAGCCGTTGCTTGGAATCGTTTACTCTGCGGTAGCAGTTACAGGCACAACCGGGTCTTGGTGCAATAGTCAATAACTGTCCCTGGCACAAAACACTTCCAGCCCTTCCAGGGCTCTTGGAGTTTGTAATTTGTTACAAGACCTGAAATCAAGAGAGACTCAGGGGCTGAGGAGGTTTGTAAGGACGTTGTCACCTCGCTTTACTGCTCACACCTCATGGGAAGCTGCATGCACTTTAGAAACCAGGCTGATGTCTCTTCAGCCTGCTCCCAAAGCTGTCCTAAGAGAACTGAAGGAGGGATTTTATACCCGTTTTGCTCAACCAGTGCATCTTTGTGCGTGGACACTCGTATCTGTTTGAACCAGGCTTAGGCCTGGTCTACATGCTTGTTACTACATCAGGGAAAGGTCTGGGATTTTTAATCGATACAGTTATGCCAGTGCAACCCTTTGTAAGAACGCCATTATGCTGACACTCAAGAAACCCTGAAAAATATATATTGCTAACTAGTGAAACAGAGCCATGTCCCTCCTGGCTGGTAAAAGCCAACAGAGAATAGCTATGCCCACTGCTAACGGAAATAGCCAATGCCTCCGTCCCAGGAGCTCACCTACCAAACTAAGAAAACACAGCGAATGTACCCAACGTTGTTGTACGTCCTGTTAAGGTATTGGGGTAGAGGGGGCGAACTTTCACTTTAAACTGACCAAGCAACGGATGCCTGAATTGCTGCTCAGGAAGCGACGTCTGGCTAGCTGTTCTGCCTGGAAGGGGAACACATCACAATGGTCCTTTACCCTTCTGTGACCTCCAAGTGAGCAGCAGCAGCAGCAGCCGCCCGCCTTCCACCTGCTTCTCCCCTCTTCGCGCTCCGTGTCAAATACAATTACCGAAGGGCACCATATAGAGCAGGGGAGTGGGGGGAAAACACACTCCAGGAAATCCAAGCTCTGAGCAGTCTCACAACAGCACCTGCTGAGGGACACAGCAAGTCCCCGCTGGGCTGCTCCAGCCGTAATGAAGCCATTAGACACACGCCAGCACAACACAGATGTGCCCGAGGGACACGCCGGCTCAGCAGCAGCCCCGCAAAGCTCCCGGCTGCTGCCCTGGCAGGACTCTAGAGCAGACCATGCACGAACACTTTCCCCGCCACGCCTGGTAACGCTGCTCAGAGCAGGTCTAAGGCAGCATGGTGGGGCAAAGACAGAGACTGTCCCGACAACTGCCCGTCCCCCATTCCCCTCCTCACAGCAAGAAGGGTGAAAGGAAGAGGTGGACACAGCAATATTCCCTGGTTACTCAGACGCTGCTTTAATAAGTCAAGTGAGCAAAGCCCTCCCTTATCTCCCTGCCACTGGGGGTCCCCCCCCTTTCCCCACGAGCACCCCCCACCCCCATGCTCACTCTCTCCAGCCAGCCAGCCCACCCTCTGCTGCCTTCTCCCTCTGTCCCCAAAACAGCTAAGCCCCAGGCAGCCTCCGGCACGGTAAGACAGGCTGTCGGGCAGCCTTGGTGGGGAGGGTGTTGCAGTTCCACCAGGGTAACACCCACCTTTCCACCCCCACCCAAGCGGCACTCTCCCGGCTGTGAAATGGAGTCACCTGCTCCAGGGAGGACGCCAATTTCACCGTTCACACCACTCCCCCGGCAGCCTGCGTCCGTTCCCCCGTGATGAATTGATCGCTGGGAGAAGGAGCCAACGCCACCCTGCAGCACTAATAGCCCGCAGGATCCCCAAGCCTTCCCCCCGCCTCCTTGCGGCACGCCTCCCGAGATGCCTCCCCTCCTGCTTGGCTTGTTAAGGGGGCAAAAAAAAAAAAAAGCCTCATTCCACCCAATTCCATTTGTTTTGCTTGATGAACTCAACCCTCCCTCCGGGAGCTGCACCCCAAGTCCCCAGGGTGACCCAAACTGGAGACCGATGCAATCGAGTTCACTAAAGGGCTGATCAGAAGAAACCCAAAAGCTCAGCACAGGGGCTGTCCATTCAAGCCAGAGAGGCAACTGATGTATTAATTAGGACCAAGTGGAGGGATTTGGAAAGCAGAAGTTCTCTTCAGCAAGTTAAAACAAAAAAGCACTTCCCCCAAAAAACAAATAAAACCCCCCAACATTAAGTTCAAGCAACGTTGCTACAAAATGAAAGGGCCTGACACCACAACCATTATAATCCCTGCAATTAATGCCTCTGATTGAACAACATCCCTATTCAGAAAAGCACTTCAACCCAGGCTTAACTCCCACTGATTTGGGTGAAGCACATAAGTGCTTTGCTGAACAGAGATGGAGCTAAGCACGAGCTTTAATGCTTTGATGAACGGAGCCTAATTCTTATCTCGAAGAGGCCCATTTTTTTTTCTAGGCTGAAATTTGCGATGGGATGTTTTAACCAGGAATCAAAGGGCTGCTTAGAATATTCTAATCCCCATCCATGGGGGCATTTTGACTGTGTCTTTAAACACTGTTTATAAAATACAGGGGATGTTTGCAGGGACTGGATCAAATATAAATTGGGTCATGGGCCTTTTTGGTAACTGCTAGAGTAGGGTGGAGTCCCAAGATACAGCAGATACCAAACTGACGCTCTGCTCCCTCTTAGCATGTACTCATGAAGCCAAGCAAATATTGGAACCAGCATTGTTTTTGGCTTTGTTCTTTTTAGGATCAAAATGACTCTGATTAATATTTGCCCCCCCCCATTACAATTCATTTCTACACTCTCGCACTCAGCAGAGAGTTTGAGCCAGGAACAGGTTGCACTCAGAGAATGCCTGTTCCTATCCCACAGCTCCCGAGCCTCTCCCTGCAGAGCTCCAGAGTCATTGGCCTGCCAGTGAACTTTGCATACTGCTGGGATCATGCCCCATTGCACCCCTGAGAGTGCACTTTGGTACCACAACATATGGACGAGTGGATTGTGCACTGGAGTGGGATTCTGGAGACCTGGGTTCTAGTCTCAGCTTGACCACTGACCTGGGGCAAGTCACTTCCCCTTTGTACCTCAGTTTCCTTATCTATAAAATGGGGATAATGATACTGACCTCCTTTGTAAAGTGCTTTGAGATCTGCTGATGAAAAGAGCTAAGTCTGAGTATTATCCTCTCCCATTTTTGTTCACAGGTGCATACAAGAAGCTTTTGCTTATCTAGCTACTTTATATGCCCCCCTTCCCCTAGTACCTGATCACATCACAGCTGTTAGTGTATCCCTCCTCACAACACCCCGGGGAGGCAGGCAGTGCTGTTATTCCCATTACACAGATGAGGAACTGAGGCCCAGAGAGACTCAGTGATTTGCCCAAGGTCACACAGGAAATCTGTAGCAGAGCAGAGAATTGAACCCAAATTCCCCACGTTCCAGCCCAGCACTAATCACTGACCCAACCCTGCTGCCCTGTGCCACATGTTACTTCCCTTCCCTGAGTAGAAATGCCACCTGCTTTACAAGCAGTTAAGCCACACAGCACCGCTGCAAGGAGACGAGTGTTGTCTCCCCTCCACAAGGGAGCTAAGTCAGAAGCAAACCCAGATCCAGAACCCAGGAGAGGTGAGTTCCAGACCCCTGCTGTCAGCGCAAAATGACAGTCCTGATACACTTACTGCATCAATCACCTGGATCTCGGCTAATAACTCATCTCTGTGGTTTGGGCTTGCAGGCAATACACACATTCTGGAGCCCGTGAAGTGGGCAGGAAGGCAGGCCTGAAAATTACTGGAGACACGAGCCAAGATGTTTGGCTGCTACTGAAAAAACAGAAGATGACTGGGTGGTTTTTTTTTTGCTATCGGGGCTGCTATTCCTAAACACCCTTTAATTTCACCTGAATATTGATCATGCAGCAACTCTGGCTCCCTCAGTCCTTAGAAGAACCTGTTCAGGCAAAGACTTCACTCCTTTCTGGACCACTGGCTTCTCATGCTGGAGAGGGGAAGAATCCAGGACTGCAAAGAGCACCTCTGCCAGCGCTGAATAGGAAACAGCTGGCAGGTTACAGTGACAATCCTGACATGTTTTCATTCTTCTGTTCCATCCTGGTTAGGTTTTATGCAGAGCCCATCACCATAATATCCGAGCACTGGTGACGTTGCATTCTGGGATCTCTTCAATGAACCAGCAAGTATCAAGGAGATTTCACAGAGGACGTTGTCAAAGTTAGTTAAAATCTTATTTCTGTGCCAATTGCCCTCCAGGCCCAGCCTTTTTCAGAGAGGGTTTGGCCCAGAAACTTGCCGCTCACTCCATTCTCACTTTTGCTTTGTAGTTCACATTTAACGTTAAATCAAACTCACTTCCCCCCCCATACCTTGGTGACTGATGCAGCTTCTCTGTCACATCGTAGGGTCCGATCCTGCTCCCAGTGATGGACTGGACTCAAAACCCTTTGCTACAAATCTCTTCCAGTCACAGTAAGAGCAGAAACGTTTGTTGGTTGTCACCTGGCTAGATAATGTAACAGCAACAAAGAAATAAAATGCTCATGCTGTTGTAGGAGTGGATGCTATAGGTAGAGATAAGAGATAAAGGTATTAAAAGCTAACAGCAACTAAATTAGGAATTCCCATTGGAAGTGCGCTTCTGGCCCTCATGTAAGAGGAGATACGAGAGGGCAGAAAGGGCAGATATCACAAGCAGAACTGGCACCTCCTCTGCTTGGAGAGATGGGTTACAGTTCAGAATGGAGACTGGTCACAGAGAGATGGCAAAGGAAAGGAATTGAAAGACTAAGAACAGTGGCGGATTAATGATTTTGCCACCCCTCGGCCATGAAATAATTGCCACTCCCAGCCCCATATGAACTTGTCTTAGTTTTCTATTAACGTTTAGGATTCTGGCGAGTATGTTTACTAAATGGCATCGCACTGTCATTGGTGGTTTCAATACGCGCTACGATTGGTAGAATCGCGGCGTCACTGATGCCGCAATTACAAAAATGCTGCTATTACTGTATAAATTTGCCGCCCCTGCAAATTTGCCACCCTAGGCCTAGGCGATAATATGCAGCTGACCAAGAGGTGTGGGGTGGGGGGTAAGAAACTCAATGCCACAAGCCCAATTTGAATAAGATCCGAATTTGGAGGGGAATAAAAATGCCTACTGCTCAAAATGCACCATGGCCTAATCACAGCAAACCCCTAAAGAAAGCACAGAACCCAAAGACTGCAGTCATGCCAAACCTCCGAAACTTACAATGCCAAGCACAGAGGCAATTGTCCCAACCTACTATCCTGATGAATGCAGAAAAGACCCCATCCCACCAACACACAGTTTCCCGAGTCCCACATCCCATCCCGCCAACCCCACTTCATTATCCAACAACGATCTACGTGGCTAATGAAATCTCCCAAGGGATACCCTTCTTTAAAAAAATAAACCCTGTTCGTATTTCTCTCCCATGAGCAGTAGATGCAGGATTTTCTTCTGTCTAAATTCATCTGGGTTGTGCCGTGTCACCAGATCAGTTCTACTCCTACTGCAGCTCTCATTTAGTTTACTTTAGATTTGCAGTGGGGCTGTGGGGCATTTTTTTTTAAATAAAAAATGAGGTTGCATACTGCTTATCATGTTAATAGAAGTGTAGGATGTGTCCAGATTAAGGTCTGCTGCCTGGGAAAAATAAACATCTCATCTTTGCCCTGCTGTTTATCTATCCACAGCAGAGCCCTGTATCAGGTCAGAACCTGTAATTTCATTAACTTTATCACTCAGATGCGCTTGCTGCCAACTGTCATTCCATGCGTTTGTTTGCACCAGGTTCCAACTTCAGCAGTTCAGGCAGCACAAGTTGGGGCTGGTTTCCTGCTTGCTTAGCTGCAGTGCACCAGCAAAGCACTCCATGGGGCTCCCTCCGCTCAGCGAAACAGGCATTTCTTCTGAACAATGCCCCAAGCCTGGCCGAGGTTTCTCCATCAGGCTGGATGTTGCATGCGGCCAGAATGCTCCTCGAGATGGGCAAACACGACCCCCCTCCCCAATCAGATGAACACAAAGCAGGGGGGAAATGCTGCTCCTTCAGGAAAGTGCCATTGATCCTAAGAGCTGGTGGCTGCCTGGTGTGGTGTGCCTGGATGCCTAACGACAGGGGCGCTTCCATCACTGCACGGCCACAAGGCCCTGCCAGGTCGAAGGCAGCACAACCGGGGGTCTGAGCTCCTGGGCACCCAGCATTCGTCAAACCCTTCATCTCCCAGTCAATCACTTTGCGCTGACTGCACCCAACACCTGTCAAGTGCCAGGCCACGGGTGAGAAAGTAAGAGGAATGGCAAGCGTCTGAGCTTCATCTGAGTCACCCTCCATGGCGGTTAGTGCTCAGGACTGACGCTCACAAGAGTCATCTGAGTCATGTCACCAGCTGAGCCTGGGGACAAGTCCCAGCAGATACATTGTTAAAATGCTGCATTGCGAGAACTCCAAGTACCATCTTCCTTGGATGCTAAACTACTCATTGGGAAGCTGGGATAGCATCGCTCCAGCCTAGTGGTGCCTCCCGAGACCTGACTGCCTGCTACATGGTGGGCTGGGGACCAGGCTGATGGGTAGAGAGGTGATGCAGGAAAGGCAGAATGGGGAAAAGGCAGCTGGTTTTATACCCTAAGGCCTGGATCTGGGTTGGCAGACTACAGCCTGAGGGCCACATCTGGCCCTCCAGATGTTTTAATCTGGCCCTCGAGCTCCTGCCGGGGAGCAGGGTCGTGGGCTTGTCCCACTCTGTGCGGCTCCTGGAAGTAGCAGCATGTCCCCCATCTGGCATCTACGCATAGGGGCAGACAGGGGGTTCCGCACGCTGTCCCCGCCCCAAGCGCAACCCCTGTAGCCCCCAGTGGCCAGGAACTGTGGCCAATGGGAGCTGCAGGGGCGGCACCTGTGGACAGGGCAGCACGCAGAACTGCCTGGCTGCGCCTCCACGTAGGAGCTGGAGGAGGGACATGCCGCCGCTTCTGGAAGCTGCTTGAGGTAAGCGCCACCCAGACCCTGTACCCCTGACCCCCTCCCGCGCCTCAACCCTCTGCCCCAGCCCTGATCCCCCTCCCGCCCTCCGAACTCCTTGGTCCCAGACCGGAGCACCTTCCTGAACCCCAAACCCCTCATCCCCACCCCAGAGCCCGCATCCCGAGCCAGAGACCTCACCCCCTCCCACACCCCAACCCCCAATTTCATGAGCATTCATGGCCCGCCATACAATTTTGATACCCAGATGTGGCCCTCGGGCCAAAAAGTTTGCCCACCCCGGCCTAGATCCATGAAATCAGTGGGAGTTTGGTGCCTAAATAATTCTGAGGATCTGGGCCTAATGCACCAAGATTTTCCTTGGCAATCCAGGTGCCAGGCGTTTTGGTTCAGACCAGGAGTGCCTGGCAAATGCAGGCAGTTGTTTAGTAAAGAACAGATGAATGTACCAGTGGGGGCAGGTGAGCTGAACCTCTCACTGGCGTGAGTCTAGGGTGGCTGTCATAGGAAAGCAGCACATATACTTTGACATGAAAAATCTCCTGCTAAGGGCATCTATTGGCTTGGTTTTCAGAGGTGCTGAGCGCCTGCCACTCCCTCTTTAGTTCATGGGACTAAACTAAGTTGCACGGATCATGGGCCAAATCTTACAGCACCCGAGAGGTCGAGAGCCCCATGACATCAGTGGGAGTTTGATGAGAGCCGAGAGCACAGGACAGGGCTGCTCCAGCGATATCCTGACAACAGAGCGCTGGGGCGCTCGATTTCCAAGTGACAGACGAGGATGGAGCCAAGGCCAAATGGGAAAGACAAGGCTGTATCCACACATCGCTCTGCACATCTGCCCAGGGTTTCCCTCAGCTGCCTTGTCTTAGGCAAGGTCATTTTCACAGTAGCTAGATCAAGGGATCAATCCAAATCCACAGATACCTCTGGTTAAAGTACTTGGAAAACGACATAATTTCCGGGTAGGTTCCCCCTACCCCTCAGCTCCGCTCTTACAGCCTAGGGCCACTTCACGGAGTAGGGTATGGAGAAGAGTAATAAAAACTTTATTAGTTTAAATTGAACAGGCGGGAACATTTGATTACACAACCCAAGGCTAATAGACGTCTGCAGGCATCTGTGGCAACGCAGCTGGGCTATTGGAAGCCATACAGAAGGGAAATTTACCAGCCAACGTAAAACGTATTTTATCACCAATTCCTGAAACCCTCGAGGAGTTTCATATTCTGCCCTAGATCTTGTTTACTGTTCTGCTCTGAAGACTATTGAACATTCAGTTATTTCTGTCTTGCCCAACCCATACAACCCTAAATAATGTATAGAAAAGCAAAACAAAGAAGAGAACGTTAAAGAATAAAAAAGCAAATGCAGGCACTGCACCCGGAGATTCTGTCACAAAGGGAAGGACTGGGGAAGCCTTTTGTTAACATTATAGGCCCAATATCTAGCATGTGCATTCAATGGAGGGCGCTGAACTGGCCTGCTCAGATCAGCACCGAGGTGCTGTAACTGGGCACCGGGGTATTTACATGCTCACTGGAGCAAACAGCACAGGCACGGGAAGGAGGAGGGCCGGGGTGCTGCAGCACCCCCAGGTTTTGCACAGGGTCCCAGCTGCTGGTCCCATGCCTGGCTGCTGGCCTGGGGTCCCAGCACCTGGCCCCGGGACTCGGCTTCTGGCCGCTGGCCCCAGGACTCGGCTCCCACCCCCACGCCCGGGACTCCAGGGCCCTGATTTCCAAAGCCGCTGAGCACCCACAGCATTGCTTGACTTTGATGACTCAGCATCTCTGACCATCAGGCCCTTGGTGATTTTGCCCACGGTCATAGGGTAAATCAGCAACAGAACTACAAGTCTGGAGTCTTGACTCCCAGGCACTGACGCCTTAAAGGCTCTTGTTTGCAAATTGAGCTTCCTAGAGTATTAAAAGCGACCTCCCGCTTGACTGGAGTTTGCAAGCATTTCTGTGCTGAACCGAAGTCTGCTATCCTCGAGAATGAGGGCTCTAGGAAAGGAAAAAGCTATTCCCACTCCCCTGGAGACGGGGACTTCTGCAGCACTGCAACCTACTCCTGCCCTAAATACTGTGAGCAGGTAGAACAAATGCACTTTGCTTCTGTTTGTTTGGATGCATTTTACTGTGTGCTGCAGCTTAACAATATTAAATGTTGTATAATGACATTTCGATAAGCAGAGGTGGGTGTTACTGTTTCGGAAAGACAGGCTTTAAAAATGCAGGCAATCAAATGTGCATTAGCCACAGCACTCTGGGGAAAGCACTTTCCCTCCTGTGCAGGAGAAACAAATCCACCAATTGTGCAGTTTATCAGATCTTCGTCCAAATAACTGCCTCGAAAGCCCACACCTAACAGAACCAGACTAACACGGCTACCCCTCTGATACTTCACACCTAATGGGTCATGCAGGAGCAAAGCAGCCAAGCTGGATTGTCTCCCTAGGTTCAGTTCCTCCAAACACACATGGTCTGGCAGACTGTATTTTATCCTAGGTTAAGAGCAGAACTCAAGAGTCAGTCTGTTCTAGTCTATATAGATTTTTGCACCTCCCTGATGATTGTAGCATCTGAGCACCTTCCCATGGTGCATGAAGTGACATCACTAACATCTGTCACGCATGGTTCATTCTCTCTCTCATCCTCTCCCCAGGGAGTAGTCACAGAACTTAATAGAAGATAACTTGTCACATCTGTATCCTCAACCTGCACCGGCAAAGCCTGCCCAGAGATCACTACGGCTGTGCTGAATCCTGTGCTCACCTGGACCCCTCCCTGCTTCCGGATACCCCCAGAAAGGCCAAAAAGGCCCTTTTTTTAATTGACGGAAGGCGAAAAGGGAGTAAATAGGAAGGGAAGCAACAAACCTTTCTTCTCGTATTCGGGCTTCTCCTCCCCGCCCCTGCCCAGGCTCTCCAGCGTCCGCGTCACCTGGCTGCCAAACTCGTCCTCCCTGGTGCCAGGCTCCGCCCGCTGCGGGACTTCGTCCTCGTCCTCGAAGTCGTAGTCGTCCAGGATGGGCGTCTCGCGGATGGGCATGCCGATGACGGAGTTGTGAGCCTGCAGGCGCGAGTTGCGGAAGCTCTCTCGGGCCTGCGCACCCAGCAGCACCGAGGGGATGTAGTGGATCTCGTGGGTGGCTTCAGTGCTGGCACTTTTCTGGGGGATCCGGCGGCGCTTGTGCCATCGCCGCTGGGCATACAGCGCCACCGTGAACACCAGCAGAAGCAGGAGCAGAGCGATCAGGCCACCCTGCAGGAGAGCAAAGGAGAAACATTAACAGGAGCTCGGGGCCTGCACTGCTCCGTTCCCTCCAGACCCCCCAAGGGGACCAGGACAGCATCACCATCTCCCCTGTTTCGGGAGCACCCTTTCATCCTGGAGGATCCCAAAGCACTTTGCAAACTGCCGGTTGTCAGGGAAACCACTTCACCTGCTCCTGAAATGCAGCCACCTCTGGGGTGGAGGCAGCAGCCAGGAAACCTAACTAGCACACAGCATGTTGCATGGGAAGGAAGGGTTTGGGCCGAGGACAATGGGCCAACACTTTAGTCCAAAAAATGGGGGTGGAGGGAAAGATCTGAAGTCTCAGTAGAGCAGAGGGGATGTCGGAAGGTCTCAGCCAAAAGATGCCAGCACAGCAAGCTGCATGGTACTCCACTTCCAGGGGGCTGGGGCAGTTCTGCTAGAGGCTGAACCAGCTAATGTGACTCATTTGATATCAAGCTACATACTGCAATAGCTCCCACTCCCTCCTGGTACCAATAGGCCGATTATCTACGAACAGAATGGAGAGAAAGCAAAGTGCTCCACCACTGCAAACCCCCAGACTAGATGCGCCGCACCTGTGGGGATGATCCTGGTTACCAGCACTCTGCACCAGGGCAGCACATCTACACTGGAGGGGTTGCACAGGTGCCGTTACAGCGGCGTTTAATGGAGCGTGCCCACTTCAGTAACTCCCTGTCTGTCCAGGATAGGGAACGTCTACACTACAGCTCAGAGGGACGTACCTGCACTAGCTGTTACCTAGTTAGCAGGATAAAAATAGCAGTTGAAGATGCGGCAGCATGGACTATCCCCTAGGAACACACTTGCAGAAGCCTGCACCCTAGACCCTCCCGGTTGTTTTTAGCGATCTAGTTAGATTACAGTCAGCGTAGGTACAGCTGCATGAGCTGCACACCACGTCCCCAGCTGCAATGAAGATGTACCTACCTGGCCCCCATTCTCATCATATCTGGGGCCTCAAAATATTTATGCCTTTATCCTTAACACCCCTGGGAGGCAGGGGCGGGGCTGCTGTCCCCATTGTACGGATCGGGAGCTGAGACAGAGACACCAAGTGACTTGCCCAAGGTCACGCCACTTTTGTGGCGGAGCAGTGGATTGAATCTGGATCTCAGTCTAGCGCCATCACCCCTGGACCATTTTTCCTCCTGCTGGTTTCCAACACTGCTCTTCAGGAACCTCTCGGACAATTCCGGGGCCCAATCCAAGCCAAAGACGATCTTATCGAATATATCACTGCGATGGGTTTATATACTTATATTTATTATTTACACTGACCACCTCACCATCACTGAATTTATCCTTACCTTCCACCCCCCGCTCGGGTAGGGAAGCTTTATCCCCATTCTGCAGATAGGAAACTGAGGTACTGATAGATTAAGCCACACAGGGTGTCTGTGGCAGAGGCAAGAGCCTACCCTGGATCAAATGCATCCCAGCCCAGTGCCTCAGCCCAAGGCTACCCCTCTGAAGCAGCATTGCATGTGTCCTCCTGGCAGATGCACTGATGAGAACAATGGTAAAAGTGCTTCTTAATGCAGGTGCATCCTCAGAGGTGGTCTCTCCAAGTCAAGGCATCCAGGCTGGGCAGCAATGGAGAAGTCTTCACTGCCACAGTCCACGTTGCCCCTGTTCTGGCTGTCTTTCAAGTGGGCAGCTAACGCAGGCAGGCAAGAGAAATGTGCTTGCTGTTTGCAAGTCGCTCTGAGACTCCCTGCAGTTTCTAGGCAGTTTCGTACTGTGGCAGACAAATATCCCAGGGCAGGTAAATCAGGAGTGGTGTGAACAATCAGGACTTTACAGCATGACATGTAACTGCTGGGGGAGGGGAGGAATTTATGTTGGCAAATGAATGCCCAAATCCAGGAAACTTTACAAACTGGGTAACCAACATATAAATATTTCATCTGTATTCAGTAAAAACATTGTGAGCGCACAGAGATCTGAGAGACAAACAGGATAATCTATAAAAAACTAGTGTCTAAAAAATGTGATTCACAAGCTGAGTTAGCTTGGGAGACAGCCACTCAGCCAACGACAGCTGGATGGATTCGGCAAACTCACTCCCTGCTTTCACAATACTGCAATCTTTGCCTGTATTCTGAGCCGGTTCCACCATAATGCAGTCACGCTCAACTTCGAAAGAAAGTCGCCGAGGAATACACAATATCGCACATGATGCAGATGGTGAGATCCCATGTACGCCCACAGGGTCATGCACAGTGGTCTTCTAGCACACCCCTATGCCCCCTGCCCATTCATGCGTGGTGGGTGGATCTCACAATTGCACCTACACGCTCACGAGTGTGGTGAATGGGTCCCTGTGCACCCCAAAAACCCACACGGCCATGTGGGGTGGATGAGCTTCACCCCTCCACCCTCATGAACTCCTACTCATGCACAACAGAACCGCCTCGCGCTCACAAACCCACCTAGTGACTTCTGGTAGACACCTAGAAATCCAGCACGCTTGTGAATAGTGGATGGGTCCGCTTGCAGTATTGTGCATGGTAAACAAGCCACTCACACCCTCATGCGCCTACGTAGTAGACGGGCTTCAGGCACTGGCACCCATCCACAGCCTATTTCCACAAGTCACACCTGCTTTTTCCCCCCAACCCCTACACAATGGAAAAGCTCTTTGCCTCTAAGTTAGCAAGAGTAAGGGAGGCAGTGTCTCTGTACGAGAGGTCTGCTCTGGGATGTGGGGGAAGTCTCAGGAAGTGTTGGTTTGGTTGCAGAGGGCTCGGAAGAGTGCAAAGCCGTCCTTGGTCGTTAGGTCCTGGGGGCACCACCTGGTCCTTTCCTTCTCCAGTGGTATATTTGGTCATGAATCCAGCAGCTGGTTGCCTGGTTCACGAAGGAGCAGAATTACGAGGTGAGGAAAGGTTGCCATAAAGAGAGGAGCCTCTGAGGAGCCCACAGCTTTCCTGGCCCAGCCCAATCTGCCGTAGAAATGCAATATGGCAGCTCTCATTAGGATCCCCTCCCCAGCCTCATCTGTTTTCTCATTTGGTTCTGTAATTGACACTAATAGGAAGAAGGGCTCAGGGAGGCGGAATGACTTTGCTCAGCGCGACTTTCCCAATTTAGCAGACAGCGTCTGTCGGGAAACAGAATGCATTAGTGGCCAGGAAAGACTCCTGCAGCTGTGACTGGGAGAGGACAACAGACTGCATGAGGATTCTTCCTCGGTGCTCAGGATCACGGGAGACTAAGGGTACCCAAGAGAGCTTGAAAAAGAGGGAATCCATCTTCGGTTCCCCTCTGTGTGTGCACAGCGCCTTGCACAATGGGGTCCTGGTCCATCACTGGGACTCCGAGGCATGATAGTGATATGAATTATAATGTTGCTTCGGGCTCCGCGTCCAGGCAGGTCATGGACTCTTGGGAGAGTCATTCACATGGGGGAGGAGTTTCTACCTGTTGATTTATTACACACCCAGCTGTACCACCTCATCCACTCGACCACACAGCCACAGAGACCCTGCAGCGAGGGTCTCCACGGAGGGCAATGCAGCGACACCATGACAGAAGGGTGATGTCCCATTCAGCTGCAGCAATCCTGCATGTGTAACCCACCAGTGGGTGTCTCAAAAGTCCCTCTCTGTGCTGAGGCGCAGAGGATACAAGTTCTTACAACCCCTCCTCCCTCCACTACAGACTGTCCGCTCAAGCGGTAGCAGCTCAAGCTTTTAGCTCTGGAGTCTCCCGGTTCAACCCTGAGGTCAGCCAAGATGGCAGCCATCACGCATGACGAGATACAGCACGTCCTATGAACATCCAATGGCCTTACTGCGGAGCTGCCTAAGGCATCACACAACCCTCCTGCAGCCGGCAGATGAGTGTACACTGTCCAGTCAGTCAGTTTCATGGGAGTGGGGGTAGGAAGTGGGAAGGCTGGATTCACGGGGAATGAGGAAGCAGAGCTCTGAGCTCCATCAGATAAGAAGCGGGAGCGGGAGACGCAAAGGAATTTTTAAAAGACAACACCCTCACCCACCCAGCCCTGGCCCCAGAACCAAGCGGGAGCAGGCAGAGTCTGACAAACTCGAATCTCTTCTGGGGCATTAGCCTCTGATCGCAATCAGGAGATCCTCCACCGAAGCAGGTGCAACCTGCCAGCAGGAGCTTTCCATTACCCCAGTGCTGTGCACCAGTGTTCGGGTGTCTGAACGCAGGGCCTGCTGCCGATCGTCCCTGCTGCCCACCTCCAGCACAGGGACACAGCCTCACGGCTGTTAGCTGAGGAGGAGAGGCAGAGCCAGACTGGAACCCACCTACCAAGCAGCCTGAGTGAAAGCAGCAGCTGGAAATCTAGGAACGGAGACGTTCAGGCTGCCTTAGGCCAGTGAGGGCTGGACACCCCAGCGATCTGAGCCGAAGTGTCCCCCACACAGCTGCCTCCTGCCCTGACACTCGGAGCCAAGAAAAGGGCTGCCCACTTGCTCCTAACATGCCGCACCGCTCAGGCAGGGGAAGGAGACATGCCTCTCATACGCTCACTAGAGCGGGTCAGGAGCTTTTCAGTGAAACCGTCCTCAGAAAATGCCAACTCCTCAAAAATGAAGCTTTTCTCAGACACGTCCCTGTATCTGTTCACCAGGAAGGTTTCTCCGGCTCAGGATGCAATTACTGGTCCAAACCAGAGACCCACCCATCCCAGAACAGCCAATAGCCTGGCGCAGGGCCCTCACCTGGGATGGGAGAGACAGTGGAGACTTTCCAGGAGACTGAATCAGGCACCCGTGGATCTGAACCTGGCTCTCCCAAGAGCAAGCTCTAACCTGTTCAGGGGTGGGATGTCTCACAGGATGGAATTCTGGCTTTCCGGACAGCCCTCATGCTCAGTGCCCCATTCAACCCATCTCCTGCTGGCACAGTCCTCCGCAGACATGCCCTCTCCCTACCTAGGTCTGCGACTGATCCAGAAGGATGTCTGAGCACTGGAGGAAAAGCCCTGGACAGCCATGGACATTCCTACCATTGCCAAGCACTTGCCAACTGTAGCCAGAGGAGGGGAGGAAAGGTCTGGAGGGATCAAATGTGACATTGATCTGAACCATCGGTGAAAGTGGAGCCACGCTGGCTGCCAGGGGCCTGCAGCTGGCAAACCAGATGAACGCAGCATCCACCCATGGCTGCTGCAGTCAGAGGAGGTTTGGGGAAGTAGCCTGAACCACGGCAAAGAACATTGTCAGTCTATTGTATTGGGCCCACTGAGATGTTTCTGCTTCAGGGATATCACAAACTGCACAGAGCCACAGACATGATTAGTCTGATGTTTCCTCCTCTGGCCTGGAGTGATCCTACGCCACTGAAGATTACAGGGCTGGTTCAAGTGAATCCCCTGCCGAACCACTTGGCTGAATGGTTTGTCTTCGAGGCCAAGGGCAGCTCTCTCTTCCTACTACTTCACCCCACCCAACTGCTCTGCCAAGGAGAGAAGTGGGGAGAACAGGTGGGGGGCCAGGTCGGATGTGTCTTCGTGCAGGGAAGTAGGGGAATGGTGTACAGAGGTTTCCTGTTAAAGTTGTGACAGACCTCAGCACTTCAGCCAGTCCCTGATAGGATGGGGCCCCCACGACCTCGGGTGCCCCTGCAGCAGCAAGTTGGACAGCGGAGCCTGAACCAACTCAAGCAGGCTGGGAAAGGACAGAAATGTGCAAATCCTCCCCCTACGCAAAACAGCAAGGAGGCGGCGTTTTAATCCCTCCTCGAGTGCAGCCAGGCCATACGCCGCAGGCACCGATGCACAGATGTGCAGCGGAACGTGGCCAATGTGCTCGGACTGCTGGGGGAGCACGCATGAGGAATACTAAACCCACAGCATCGCTGGTGCCAGAGCCAGCACCGCATCCCTATCGCTGCACACGAGGCTTCTCTTGGCCAGAGCCACACGCCCCCTGCTCTCCCCAGTTCGACACAGATTGATAGCCCCCGTGGGCTGCTCATAGCTGTGCTGCTGGTCCCAGGAGGACTCAGTGCACCTCCCCAGACCTTCCCTGCTCTGCCAGCGCTTGGCGGAAGCAATCCAGTGCACACTGGGCCACCGCTACCTAGCGGCACTCATTTCTTTTAAAAGGACGGCTCCTCATTTGCAGCTTATTCTCTTTTCTGTCCCTGACCTCAGTGCCGACAGCCCCTGGTTTAAACACAACACACACACAGAGATGGGAGATCTTCCTGAAAAAAAGTCCAACTTAGGAGGCATTGAAGCCAGCCTCATTTTAATCTATTTTTCATGTTAAATTATCCAACTGAGGGAGCGGGAGAGAGAAAGGGGAAGGAATGGATAATATGAGAAATGTTTTATTTGACAATGTGTCATTTGGAAACTGATTATTTCTGTCTCAGGGCTTTTTAATATTCCCGAACAATGGCCGAGTCGCGAGGGGATTTGGTATTCTAAGACTGGATTTATAATACTCTGTTCTGCAGTGATAAGAACACAGGCCTTTAATCCTCCGAGCTGTGAACATGCATATTCTCCCACGTAATGTCCTTCTCCCTGCACTGCTCCGTGCCCCCAGAGTCAGCCGAATCCTGATAGGGAATGGGACCATCGAGACGAGAGGGTGCTCTGAGCAGGCTTCCTCGGCCCGTCCAACACAAGGGAATGGTCGAAGCTCTCATGAAGGCAGCACCTGATGCTAACACCTGCTTCTGAGGCCTGGGGTGAGCATGGACATGTGTACAGTCGTGGTGCTCGCAACTCAGGCCCCAGGGAATCAGGATGAAGACAGTGCAATTGCAAGTTGCCAACACACAGAGAGGGCAGGTGAGCGCTCTTCCCCCTGTTCCAGGGCTCTAGGGATTGTGGGCATAAACCAGGTCTACCTGGAACAGAGGTGGCTTGGGAATTGGCTCAGCTGGGTGTCACCATGGATGTTGGGGGGAAGGATGGGTAAACCCAGACCACAGCAGCTACTGCTTGGCACCAGGAAAGAGGGAAAAGTGAAGCCACTCAGATGTAGCAGGAGCTCTGGGAGGACTGCCCAGCCATCTTAATGGCATCCAAAAGTGTCCATTTAGAGCCAGTTAAATATTTCTCCTCTCCCGCGACATGGATGGCTGCTGGGCCACGCAGAGAGGGAACACAGATGGGGAGAGGGTATGGCAGAAGGGGAACCAGCGTTTGAAAAGATAAAATGTGTCACCTGCACAAAATGCAGCTGTCGAGCACCCTCCAGGGCTCAGCAGTTGGTGGAGGATGCAGGAGCCGAGAAAGCTGAATGGGCAGCAGGTTTGATTCGAAGGGTTAAAGGAAGAGGAGGGCTCCCTCCAAGCCCGCATGGCTGCCTGGCACGCGGAGTGAGAGTCGGTGTAGTTTACATGAGCTACAAAGCCCTCGGTCACAATATTGTTACACGTGGGTGAGGAACAGACACACGCTCAATGGTACCAATGAATTTGGGTGTATTCCTATCAGGGGTAGCTGACAGATTCCCAATAGCAAGGTGCTCCAATGCTAACACCCAGTGTTAGAAACACCATGGTGACCACTGCTATATCCCCTAACATGTGTAGATTAACCCTAAGAAGTATAAATGTGGCACCATGACAGTCTGTACCCCTATGTTCACCCCTGTTACAAGACTATGTTAAATTGTGTATAAAGCATACGGTGTAAGGTATCATCTGAAAATTCATTATTTTCTGATCATTATTGTCTTGGTAAAATATGTGTGGCAACATTGTGAAAGATATAAAATTCCACCATATGATATTACTAGGACGTCTTCTGGAGGGGCGTCCCAACCAATTGCCCAGAGAGAAAAGGCTAGCCAGCTCTTCAGGCAGGAGTCAATGAGATCAAATAAACCACCACCTGAGTAAGTGGTCACTCTTCCCCAGGAGAGAGGGTGTGGGCAAAAAAAAAATTACATTTTGACAAAGAAGCAGTTTAAAGCCCTCAGCCACACAGACTTTCTGTCTCCTGAATGTCAGCTGGATATGAGTCTTGTGCAAGAAAACAGGCTGTAAGAGGAGAGGGCAGACACCCCATCATCTCTCCCTGGCTCTCTACTCACGGCATCATCAACACCTGAAGCACAAAAGAAGCAGCTTTGGACTGGGGGAGAGATCCCGACTGAAAGAGGTTTAGCCTGTAACGCTGCTGGAACATGCAGCCAGAGAGACCTTCGCTTTGCAGTCACTTAGCTTGTTATGTCAGGTGTTAGTTGTGTTTTACTTTTTATTTCCTTGTAACCAATTCCAACTTACGCGCCTCATTACTTGTGGTGACTTCAAATGTATCTTTCTGTAGTTAATAAACCTGTTTTGTTGTTTTAGCTAAACCGGTGCATTTGGACTGAAGTGTTAGGGAAACTCCATTTGGGATAAGATTGGTGCACATCATTTTCTAGTAACAAATGACAGATGTTAGAAGAACTTGTATTGTCCAGGAGGATGCTGGGTAGTACATGATGCACATATCTGGGGGAAAGTCTGGGACTGGGAGACTGCTGGTGTCGCAGTGTAATTCAGGAGCTAGAGCGATTCATAGAGTTTAGCTGGGAGTGACATACATGCTGGAGGCTGGGTGTGAGCGGACCAGGAGTGGGTGCTCTCAGAGTGAAGCAGTGTAAAAGGCACCCCAGGATGGGGAACTGAGGGGACACAGCTGTCCATCAGGCTAGACTGTAACTTGGGTATTGTCATAGACACAGGCCACTCATACAGGACCCAGGCCTTGCCTTCTCCTGGGCTTGAAGGCGTTCGGTTCTCAGCCCTGAGTAAGGGTTGCCCCAGAAATTCTCTCAATGGCAGTGAATTCTGGTTGCCATTTTATCAGAGAAGTGGACCTTTGGGGCAGGAGCATGTGACTATTCTTTGCACAAGTGGACAATGCTTGGATGGAGGGCTGCAGTGGAAAGGCAGGGCTTGTCTGCACTACAGAGCCAATGTCGGTGTGCCAGCATATCCCCTTAACACAGATGCAGAGCACACCAACAGAGATTTTCTGCTGGCATAACTACACCACCTCCCCTAGGCATGCTGACAGCAGCGCTCCTCTGTCGGTACAGTTGTGATTACACTGGGTTTTTGGCCTCATAGCTATGTTGACCAGGGGGTCGGGAGGGGGATTTTGTTCACACTCTGAACATAGTTAGGCTGGCAAAACTTTCTAGTGTAGACTCAAACTTTCCCCACTCATTCTACAAACCTAGTGAAGGCATACCCTAAATCCGGAATTGGACAACACCAAGAGGAGACTCGAACCTCACAACTCTAGATCTTAACACATGGGCCTTTCCTACCTGAACTAAAAGTGCCAGCCCTCTTAGCTCGGACTGTCACAGCCTTAGCAACGTCTATCTGTGGCCCAGCCACCCCGAAAGGAGAACAAAGCGCTGCATTGTGTGCACGTGACTTTATGTCTGCACTAGAGCTTCTGGATTCGATGTAACTTGAGCTAATGGATTGCCAGACTAATCTGAGCGAGCTCGCACGGCTGTAAATTCTAGTATGCACACGCCATAAAAGTTTGCTCCGGGAAACCTTTGTTCCTAGGCTGAATCCTAGAGCAAACCACAACCAGATGCCAACATTTGGGAGCATCTACAACAGTGTTCATTAACTAGCAACCAATTAGCTCGAGATAGAGCACAACCAAAGCTTTGGACTAAGGGGGGATATGATGGAGGTATATAAAATCATGGGCGATGTCGAAAAAGTGAATAAGGAAAAGTGATTTACTTGTTCCCATAATATAAGAACTAGGGGGCACCACGTGAAATTAATGGGCAGCAGGTTTAAAACAAATAAAAGGAAGTTCTTCTTCACACAGTGCACAGTCAACCTGTGGAACTCCTTGCCTGAGGACGTTGTGAAGGCTAGGACTATAACAGGGTTTAAAAGAGAACTGGATAAATTCATGGTGGTTAAGTCCATTAATGGCTATTAGCCAGGATGGGTAAGGAATGGTGTCCCTAGCCTCTGCTTGTCAGAGGGTGGTGAGGGACGGCAGGAGAGAGATCACTTGATCATTACCTGTTACCTCTGGGGCACCTGGCATTGGCCACTGTCGGTAGACAGGATACTGGGCTGGATGGACCTTTGGTCTGACCCAGTGTGGCCCCTCTTATGTTCTTATGTAGACAAAGCCCACAGAAAAGGTCTATCAGCTCCCTGGTCTGCGGTGTGGTACTTCTGTACACACAACCTGAGAATCGTATCGGCTTGTTTGGACACAACACAACACAACACTGCAAAACCAACTCATTCTCCTCCTTCAAAAACCCTCCTTTGCCGTGATGGCTGCAATAGACGAGGCGTACTGAGATCACCGCCTGTCCCGCGGACCATTGTTTCCTTCTAGTCCTCCATGTGTCTGTATCAATCTGCTGTCTCTTGTCTTCAATTGTAAACACTTTGAGGCAGGGACGGTGTTTTTGTTTGTACAGCACCTAGCACAATGGGGTCCTGACCATGACTGAGGCTCCTGGGTGCTACTGTAATTAGTAGCAGTAACACCGAGGCCGTGAGAGACTGACTGTCGGCTCTCGTCCCTAAAGCCTTCTGCTTCAGTGTTGCTGCTTCTCAGATCTCCCCCTCCCTTAGGCTGTGCTTACACCAGCACTTTTCTTCAAGTTTCCCATCAGCTCACTAGCACCAATGCAGCTCCACCCGGGGTAGCAACGACAGGACTGCTAGCCTCAAGCACCCTATCATCTAACCCTGCTCGGAGCAGGGTAAGCCACCATAGCAACGCTACCAACACTGGTACTGCTGATGGGGCTGCACCCAGTGGTAGCTTTGAAAAAAACTGCCATGTACGTCAGTTCACATTTCTCCAGAGCAAACATCAATCTGCTATTCCTGCCCACATTACCCCCCTCCCCGAGATCCCTTTGTATTATGGCTCTGTCTTCCCTCTGTGCAGCACCTCCCAATGTTATTTCTTCTGCAAAACTTAATTAATGTGCTGTTAGCTCCTTCCTTCAGATCCGTAATGATGATAAATAACACTGCTCTCAGCAGAATGCTCTCTCTTTTACACACGCTCCCACGTATCATGACCTTCTCTGCATCCTGTCGTTTCTACACCTGCCTGGGCCTTGGACTTTTCCCTATACTACATGACACAAGCTCCTTCAAACCCTAGAGGAACCGTCAGGTCAGGCGAAAGGCCCATCCTAGCATTCCTTCTCCTACAGTCACCTTCTTAAATTACACCCGGATCTCCACTACAGCCGACCCACATTATCACTGAACAGTATGGAACAGCATTGAAAAGCGTGTTGTGCCACTCATGTTAATAAAGCTCTGCCCTTCTGTAGCACCTTCCAGCTGAGGCGCTCCCAGGAATTTACAAACATCAATTAAACCTCATACTCCCTGCAAGGTAAGTTATTGTCATCACCCCCATAGTAGAGAATCGGAGAAAACTGAAGTCAGTGCAGAAACTGAGGCCAAGAGGTTGCCCCGTTCTGTTCATTCCCTCTGAAGCATCTGGTCCCAGCCACTGTTGGATGACAAGATACTGGGCTAGATAGAACATTGGTCTGACCGAGTACAGCCATGCTTATGTTCTTAGGTTAAGTGACTTGTTCACGGCCACACAAGGAGTCAGTGGCAGAGAAGAATCCAAACTAAAGCCTTTCTTTTCATCATGGCTGTTTGTGGGGGAGGAGGCCAGCCAATGGGGCAGGATTTTTATGGGAGATGTTGGAGATGTGAGTGGGCAGGTATCTTGCTGTTAATTGATTTATCTCGTAAGACTGACCTCACACTTGGTAAAGCAACCCCCATCCTTTCATGTATTTATACTTGCTCCTGTATTTTTCACTTCATACATCTGATGAAGTGGGTTCTAGCCCACAAAAGCTTATGTTCAAATAAATTTGTTAGTCTCTAAGGTGCCACAAGGACTCCTCAGGTTTTTTTTGTGCTGATACAGACTAACACAGCTACCACTGAAACCTGTAAAGGGAAGTGATCAGCTGGGAACCTAAAGGATTTCAGAGTGGACATCTCAAGAGTTAGCTCTGCTTGCATGTCACAAAGATACATACTTTGCCCACAGTGGCTGGCAGTGTATTCGCTGATAGCATGTAGCTATTGTGGTCTTTGGTGGATTGTAGATAGTGTTAGCCTCTCATGTTAAATAGTGATAGTGATCCTTGCATAGCACAGATCCTCAATGAGCTAAAGAGACTAGAACTGCATGGCGGACGAGTAGTGTTATCCCCATTGTGCAGATAGGAAAACCGAGGCATCGGAAGGCCAGAGAGCGAGTCAGTGAAAGAGAAAACTGGTTTAAAACAAACAGCGGCTCAGATCACTAGACAATATCCCTCTCAAAAAACACGCCCCAACGAAACACAATAAAAGGCAATTTATCAACAAATAGGGCACGTTTGACCTACATGTCCACATCCCCTTTTGAGCCAGGAGTCAGCAAAGCACTGCAGCACGTGCTTAACATTAAGCATGTACTTAAGTTCCATTAAAGTCAATCGGGCTTAAGCACATGCTTAAAAGCTTTGCCTAATAGGGACGGTTTGCTGAACTGGGGCTTTGGACAGAACCGTATTATTTCCTGTATCCCTCCATAGCTCTCCTGACACTCAAACAGGTCTGAGCTCTAATGAGGACTGGGCACCATCTTTTTTTATCCTTGTCTCATCTACTCCTGCCCAGAGCTGACAAACGGTTGCAAAACTGCCTTAGCGGCAACGCACTCAAGTGTTCTACCGCTGGGAACATGAAGATAAGTGTAAGGAGCTAAATTTGGCACTGAAGTTTGCTGGTGCAGATGGATTTATACTGGCACAGCCACATGCAGAGTCTGGCCCAGGAATTTAAGAATTAAGGCTCCCACAGTATCAGTAAGACAGCCCTCCTGTGGGTGCCATATGGATATCTAGGACTATATGCTACCCCGCCCATATGCACACGGCGCATAAAATTAATAGCATACACAGCCCTATAACGTACAGCATAAGTATAAGAGCAGTTACAGTTGCTGTGGGAACAATAAACTTTAAAATCCCAGACCCATTTGTATTAAAAATCTCAGACAAAGTCACATTTCCCTATAGTTTTATTTAAAAAAAATACACTGAATATTGTTTTGCTGGGGACGAACGGCAGAGTGAGCCTGCCAATCAGCCATTCCGTGCCATTCAAACGTACAGTGGGATGCTCCAGTAACCGATCACTGGAAGGGTCTCCCAGGTATAGTCTGTACGCAGGCATCGGAAGAAACGCAGCTGCTGAATAAACAGAGAACATGCCACAAACTGGAGCTACACATCTTGGGAGAGTAACAGTTCAAACTATTTCTAAGCTACATTTCTTCAAATCACTTGCCCTTGGTGGGCTAGGCAAAAAGGGGTGATTTTATTAAAAACCTGCCAGCTAGCGTGTTTTAAAATCTGAGCCTAGACAGGGGTCACTATCGCTTTTAACATGTCAGCAAGTTTAGGTTTAACCCTCTGCTTCCCTCTAGGATTCACCAAAACCAGAGAGCACAAACTGCAATTTCCCCTGTCCGTGCTAAGAGTTTAAATGCATTAGCTTTTAAGTTTACTGATCACGCTTCCTAACATGGACAGCCCAGTAGAGTGTAAGGGCCAGGATAAGACCAAAGCTTTTTCAAGCAGCTTGCGTTATTCAAGCCCCCCGAGAAGCACAGTCTTGCACCTCAAAAGTGCGTTCTAGGGACACGCACTGATTTTTCTTACTCTGATCATTCAAACCAATCAGAGTTTTAGCAAAATAAGGGGGGGGGAAGGCCACTTGAGTCAAGAACTGAAAAGTTGAAATGTAATAGAAAAGAGTTTGATACCAACAATAATGCTCCTCTATACCACACATATCTTAAAGCATCATTTATTACACACTTGTACAGCCCCTGACACAACGGGGCACGATCTAGCTGATGCCTCTAAGTGCTACAAATAAATAACATGTCTTATATTTTAATTACTGTTTAAACAAGGGCTTAAATGAAAATGCCTCTTGAAAAAGCAAGCACAGGAACCCTGCTGTTCTAACCCACAATTGTGATGCTCCCTTCTTAAAAGGCTTTTGATCAGCAGTCAGGAAAACATCAGCGTCCTATAGACTGAAGAAAAGAGGCTAATTCAGTGTCCCTTCCCAGCTATTCTTTGCAAAAGGGAGCGTTAATGTTGCCTGCCTCTCTGGCTCTAAAAATAAAATAATAATGTTTCCCAGGGACTACTTACCAAAGTCTACTGCTACTCTGTAAAGCAGGCGGCAGATTGCATACATGAACTCTCAGTGGTGGATTTCCCGTACTTGGTTCTGAGAGACGCATTAAGCTGGGTCACAGCACAGTAACCACATTCACTTCCCCTAGCTGCCCGCTGACCCAAGCAAATGAAACCTAGTTCAGACAATAACCACGTTGAAAGGCTGTTGGAACTGCTGCTAAGACATATACGGCATCCTGCCCCTGCCCCCCGTACTTTCCCACCAACCCGGACAAACAAGGACTGGTACAAATCAGGAACCTTCATCTAACAGACAGGCAACCAGGTATCTCCTCAGCGATAACTAGAGGGTTGAAGAGGCTTGGCACGGCCCCAAGCAACTTGCAAACAAGCAGGGTAAGAGAGCTGGGAAATGAACAGTTCCAGGCCTTGGGATTTTTATGCCTTCATCACCGAAGCTCTTCAGGGCAACAAGAGCTTGGCAAGGATTCCCGCCAACCAGCCTTTCCACAGAGGATTGTTCCCTCTACCCCAGACGTATGGTCCCTCTGAGGAAAGGGGCATGCTCACCAACTGCCCCCCCCTCCCAGCAGCTGTCTTGGACAGTAATTACCATCCCAGTGCCCCACTATGACTCCACACACCTTCACCCAGCTCACGGCAAAGAGCCCCCTGAATGTTCCTTCGATGCTGCGGTTAGTCCCTCCTGTTCGGGAGGAAGGTGGTGGCAGCCTCCGTCGTGCAGAAAAAAGGCTTCTCCTTAGTTCCCAGAAGGAGTGCCTTCAACCACGATCTCTCCTGAAGGGAATCACGCTCTCCGAAACCCCAGCTACCGCTGCCACCACCGTCCTGTTGGAAGTCCAAACTGCTCACGTCCAGGTACTGAAGGAAGCTCTCCATTGCTAGGAGGAAGCTCAAACTATTGCCAACTGGGTGCTGCCGGGAAGTGGTAGATTTCATGACCAGAAGACACCATTATGATCAGCTAGTCCCAACTCCTGCACAAGACAGGCCACAGAATGTCACCCAGTGGTTCCTCCACTAAGCCCATAACTTGTGGTTGAGCCAGAGCCTCTCTTTGAGAAAAAGACCTGGGAACAATCAGCCACCACCCTGGGTCAACTGGCTCCAAGCTAGTATCACTGTTCCCATGAATGCTGCAGCAGCGGTACCAGAGGGGGAAAAAGTACACAGGGTAAGCCGCCTGACCAAGGAATGAAAACACATAGCTTCTTTGAGAAAGATGACCTTGTTACAGGCACTGAACTGGAACACAGGAGCCAGAGCTTTGATTCCCAGCTCTGCCACACACTCCCTGTGACACCTTGGGTGGGCTACTTAATCTTTGTGCTTCAATCCCCCATCTGTAAAATGAGGAAATCAGTCCTTCCTTTCTCCCATCCTTTGTTTGTCTTGCCTAATTAGACTAAGTTCTTCAGGGACTGTCTCAGCACTATGGGTCCAAGATCTCAGCTGAGGCCTATCAGAGCGACCTTAATGCTAATGAGAAAACATAATAATAATTACTGCAGAACCCTGCTAATTCACATACCCCATAATTCATACCAGCAAAACCCATCAGCTTCTTCCAGATAAAGTTTTAACAGATGCTGAAGCAAGGTCTCAAGTTACTCTGGCTTCATTATTTTGTACAAAATATACTACACAACATTAAGTAGCAAACTATGAAATATCATAAATAATTAAAACTAAACACAAGTCAGATCAGGGAACAAAGTACATTTGCTGTTGCAAAACCATTCTTTTTTTTCTTCTTCTTTTTTTTTTTATGTTGTGTTTATTCGCTTCCTTGTTAATTTACAAAAACCCCAGTTAATTCTCGGCGGATTGCCTGATCATTAGTGCAAATTAATGCTGTTCCCACTGTATATTCCACATATATTAAAAAAAATTAATCTAATAAAAACCACATATCTCCAGATGAAGGAACAATAAACGCAATTCAGATTTCAGAGTAGCAGCCATGTTACTCTGTTATCTGTAAAAAGAACAGGAGGACTTGTGGCACCTTAGAGATTAACAAATTTATTTGAGCATAAGCTTTCGTGGGCAATTCAGATTGTGCCTCCAGCTTTTGCATGCTCTTGGGTGACATGTTAGAACATCCTCCATTCTGCTCAATTAGCCAGTGCACTTCTCAGGGCTGCTGGTTTTCAGACAGCTGCCCAGAAGAAGTGATAAAGAAGGGAAATGAACTTTGCAAAGCACAGGGAGAAAGAATCAGAGCGGAGAACCACAAGTTAATTATTAGGGCTGTCAAGAGATTAAAAAAATTAATCACATGATTAATCGTGTTGTTAAACAATCATGGAATACCATTTATTTAGATATTTTTGAATGTTTTCAACATTTTCAAATATATTGATTTCAGTTACAACACACAATACAGAGTGTACAGTGCTCACTTTATATTTATCTTCTATTACAAATAGTTACACTGTAAAAAACAAAAGAAATAATATTTTCAATTCACCTCATACAAGTATTGTAGTACAATCTCTATCATCAAAGTTGAACTTACAAATGTAGAATTATGTACAAAATATAACTGCATTGAAAAAAAATAAAATAATGTAAAACTTTAAAGCCTACAAGTCTGCTCAGTCCTACTTCAGCTAATCACTCAGACAACCAAATTTGGTTACAATTTAGAGAGAATGGTGCTCGCTTCTTGTTTACAATGTCGCCTGAAAGTGAGAACAGGCGTTCACATGGCACCGTTCTAGCCGGCGTCTCAAGATATTTATGCCAGATGTGCTTAAGATTTATATGTCCCTTCATGCTTCAACCACCATTCCAGAGGACATGCATTCTTGCTGATAATGGGTTCTGCTCAAAAACAATCGAAAGCAGAGCAGACTGATGCATTTATTTTTATCATCCAAGTCAGATGCCACCAGCAGAAGTTTGATTTTCTTTTTTGGTGGTTTGGGTCTTATAGTTTTCGCATCTGAGTGTTGCTCTTTTAAGACTTCTGAAAGCATGCTCCATGCCTCATCCCTCTCAGATTTTGGAAGGCACTTCAGATTCTTAAACCTTGGGTCAAGTGCTGTAGCTATTTTTAGAAATCTCACATTGGTATCTTCTTTGTGTTTTGTCAAATCTGCTGTGAAAGTGTTCTTCAAACGAACACGTGCTGGGTCATCATCCAAGACTGGTATAGCATGAAATATATGGCAGAACGCGGGTAAAACAGAACAGGAGACCTACAATTCTCCCCCAAGGAGTTCAGTCACAAATTTAATTGACAATTATTTTTTAACGAGCTTCATCAGCGTGGAAGCATGTCCTCTGGAATGGTGGCTGAAGCATGACGAGGCATACAAATGTTTAACATATCTGGCACGTAAACACCTTGCAATGCCAGCTAGAAAAGTGCCATGCGAACGCCTGTTCTCACTTTCAGGTGACATTGTAAATAAGAAGCAGGCAGCAGCATCTCCTGTAAATGTAAACAAACTTGTCTGTCTGAGCGATTGGCTGAACAAGGAGGAGGACTGAGTGGACTTGTAGTCGCTAAAGTTTTATATTGTTTTGTTTTTGAGAGCAGTTATGTAACAAAAAAAAATCCTGCATTTGTAAGTTACACTTTCAGGATAAAGAGTTTGCACTATAGTAGTTGTATGAGGTTAATTGAAAAATACTGTTTCTTTTGTTTATCCCTTTTACAGCGCAAATATTCGCAATAAAATAATATAAAGTGAGCACTGTACACTTTGTATTCTGTGTTGTAATAGAAATCAATATATTTGAAAATGTAGAAAAAAGATCCAAAAAATATTTAAATAAATTTAATTCGGCATTCTATTGTTGAACAGTACGATTAATTATGATAAAAAATTTTAATCACGATTTTTTTTTTTAGTTAATTGCATGAATTAACTGCGATTAATTGACAGCCCTAGTAAGTATTATTACTGGAAGTCTACCAAAGGGACAGACAGAGGACCAAATACCTTCGGAAAATACTCGTTATTAAATGGGATACATTTGTAGTAAATGCCAAGGTTCAGACAGTTCAACAGCCCTTCTCTCTACAGTAATTCAGCAAAGAAGATGGAAATATTTGGAGCCTGTGTTAAGAAGGAGCAGCTGCCACGGCAGGGGTGCCATTGGGCACAGGGCCGGTGCAACCATTTAGGTGACCTAGGTGGTCGCCTAGGGCACTGGCATTTGGGGAGGGGGGGCATTTTCTTCGGCAGTGACCGCAGCAGCCGGATCTTCAGCCGCCCCGGTCGCCACCGGCATTTAGGCAGAGGGCGCTGGGGCAGGGGAGCGCAGGGAGGGCCACCTGCAGCAAGTAAGGGGGGGAACTCCCCGTCCCAGCTCACCCCTGCCCCGCCTCCTCCCCAAGCACGCCGTGGCCGCTTCACTTCTCCCGCCTCCCAGGCTTGCAGTACCTAAGCTGATTGGTGCCGCAAGCCTGGGAGGCGGGAGAAGTGATGGCGTGCTCAGGGAGGAGGCGGGGCAGGGGTGAGCTGCTTCACTTCTCCCGCCTCCCAGGCTTGCGGCGCCAATCAGCTTAGGCACTGCAAGCCTGGGAGGCGGAAGAAGTGAAGCGGCCACGGCGTGCTCGGGGAGCTCATGCGCGGAGAAGGGGTGAGCTGGGGCAGGTGGGGTTTGCCTCAGGGCGGAGGATGGGGAGTGGGGAGCTGCCGCAAGGGGGGCGCCTCAGGGCCGGGGGGAGGGAGGGCACAAGGTGGAAGTTTCGCCTAGGGCGCGAAACATCCTTGCACCGGCCCTGATTGGGCAGCTGGAGGGAGATGCAAAAGGGGCCAAATGAAACAATACCACCAGCAAACAAAACTGGAAGGGAAAACTTATGGGACTTCACCACACAGAGAACATGCAAAGAGCAGCCCAGGACAGACAGGGATGGCAGAGCCTTGTTTTGTAATCTAAGCGATGTCTGATGGCACAAGAAGCATGCAGATTACCATCTTGCTCTCTCTCATATCCATGTAAATAAAGGCATGAGAGAGAGAGAGAGAGAGAGAGAGAGAGAGTGTTGAATAAGATTTTTTAATGTATTTCTGGACATTCAAAACAATTTATGGAGCCTGGAGCTGATGGGAAGGCGTAATTGTGCTCCTAGGAAATCAAGGGAAGGGAAAACATTCTTTTTGTTGTTGTTGTTGTCTTTAAAAGGTTTATTACTGAGCCAATAGCTGGCAGCTGCCTTGGGACCGATCCAGCCGATTGTGTAAATATGTTTAGGCAGGTTTTTTAAGTGCAAATATTTCAGGATAATGAGCATTCTGTAAAGTAACAGCAGAAGCTGCCGTTTAACTTTTACTACCATCACTGCTTTCCAAAGCGGGGGGGAGGGCGCTTGGAGCAGAATATTAAGAATCAGAGCTGTGTGAGGAGATTTCCCTTCACATCTGTCACAGATCCACGGGGTGTGCTCTATGCCCTGGCTTGGAAGGAGTCTCTTGGGAGTGACCCCTTCAGTGTGCCAGGCCCAAGGCCTCCATGACTCCGAAACTGGGGCATGCTGGTGCCAGCAGCCCCCTTCTGTCTCTGAGACTCCCTGCAGCAAAGGTGAAGACAGTTCAGCCTCGCCAACCTCAGGGCTCCACCGAGCCAAGCGGCTGTAATGCAGTTTGGCCTTGTCTCTGTCCCCTTGTCGTCAGTCCCAACCTCTGTGTGCTGCCCCTCTGGGAGCTCAGCTGTCTTTGAGCACAGCCACCGGACACCCTTCTCCCTTGTTCTCCACTCACGGCCTTTGCTCTGCCTTCTCTCCCGGCTGATGCTCACTCCATTCACATGCGTAGACTGTATTCAGTTTTGCTAACAACTGTGATCTCCAGCCAGGCTGCTACATGAGAAACTCCTTCTCCATTCGCTCTGCACTCAGTGTATAGCAATGCAAAGTTCTGAGGGAAACTGAGGCATGCATAGGAATAAAAAATATTGCCAATACTCCCACATTCCTCAGAGCATCTGAAAGCACTTTGCAAAGTAGGTGCTTAGTGTGCCAAGTTGCAGCCACTTCTGGAGTGGAAGGGAGCAGTCAACTTTCACCCAGGGCACTGTACAACAGGAGAAAGGGTAAGAAGGGGAAATTGTTTCGTGAGCACAAACTGGCAGAGGATGGGTCCTGAGAGATGTGCACACAGTAAACAAATGAAGCACTAATTCCGAGCATTGAAAACAAAGCTGTGCCTTGTCAGAGGCCAAACCTGCAGGGCTAGAGAAGCGAAGCACTTCACACCGCTCTGCGCCACAGCACAGGCTAATAGCTGGCAGCGGTTACTTGTCTTTAAAGAAAAAAAATCAAGTGTTTCCAAGGTTCATGATCCCCCTCACCACCACCCAAAAAATAAAACAACATCCAATATATTTCCAGTGGGATACCAAGATCTACAGAGAACTTCAGTTAACGTTTAATTTCCTTTGTCTTCAGTGGGACCTAAGATATGTTTATTGAGTACTGTAGCATTTCAGTGTAGACACTACCTACACCAATGGGAGGGATTCCCCCATTGGCGTAGGTAATCCACCTCTCGGATTCTTCCATCAATCCAGTGCCGTCTACACAGGGACTTGGGTCAACTTCACTACACCGCTCAGGGATATGGATTTTTTATACCCATGAGCAATCTAGTTTTCTAGTGTAGACCAGGCCTTAGCAAATAAGGATGGACCTTCAGGTTAAGCATGTTTAAGGACTTTGCTGACTTAAGACCTGTGAATGAAACAGTTCCCATTATCCAAGCCCACATCAAAGGTCTCCAAAATGTTACAGAAGCTCAATGTTGCAATGAGGATGACGGTTTCCGCAAGGAAGGTTTTTTTCTCCTGATGTACCAGATCTGGGGTTACTGCTTACCCATCTTAAGACTCTTTGTTCTGCAGCACATCTGTCAGTGCGCTAGCTGTATACTCAAGGCTAAACCATCTCACTGAAAAATTGTAACCCACGCTCCTAGACCTCTTGCTGTATTGATCAAAAACCGGAACTATAAAGGGTCTGAAATGGCCCTGCTGTAGTTTTGTTTGCTGGCTTCTAAATGATCGAAAAGGGATTGGCCCAGCGATCTTATTGCCAAAGGAATGAGATCTGAGCTAGCAGAGCGCTGGAAGCCAGGGAAACCCACTCCACTCCACTGCCTGATACTGGGGGTGAGGGGCACACTTGGAAAGCAAACACCTTGCATTGCTTTCGTGACCAATCTTCTGCACTGACGGGCCAACAGGATTCCACCTTGCTATTTGTTTGTATGGTGGTAGCATCTAAAGACCCCAGTGAGGAATGCTAGACTCTGTATCCATGCAACAGAAAGAGGACTCCTGCCCCCAATGAGTTTACAGTTTAAGTCATCCAGGTACACTTAGCCAGAAGAGGGATGGGAGAAAGAACAAAGGAGAGGAAGAAATAGGGAGTTCTTGGGGACCACCAGATGAGGAAGATGGGCGGTGGAAGCATGTGACCGTGAGAAGCAGGCCAAGGAAAAGGAGAGCCAGTGAGGGGAAAATTGAGCTAAGGAACAGGTTTGAAGGTTTGGAGAATGAGGAAGGGGTAAAGCAGATGGTCGCTGACGGTGAGAGGCCAAGGAAAAAGAGACGAGCGGCCAGTCCCATAGAAAAAGGGGAGGAGTCTATGGAAGTAGCACCAAGTTTGGGCCCAGGGAGGATACAGGATGGCTTAAGGGGAACCACAAGGGATGATAGGAATGGAAGGAGCTTGCAACCAGGGGGAACGGGGGATAGGTTAGAGGACCGCACTGTCCCCAGGCGAAGGCAGGTCTACGTGATTGGGGATTCCATACTGAGAAGGTTGGACAGGCCTGTGACCAGGGCCGATCCGGAGAACAGAAGGGTGTGCTGTCTACCGGGCGCTAAAATACGGGATGTGGACCTGAGGTTGAAAAGGATCCTAAGAGGAGCAGGTAAGAACCCTTTGGTCATCCTTCATGTGGGAACGAATGACACTGCTAGATTCTCGCTAGAAAGGATCAAGGGAGACTATGCTAGGTTGGGTAAGACGCTCAAGGAAATTGAGGCTCAGGTGATCTTCAGTGGGATCCTACCTGTCCCTAGGGAAGGGCGCCAAAGGGGTGACAGGATCGTGACGATTAATAGTTGGCTGAGGGAGTGGTGTTACAAGGAGGGCTTTGGGATGTATGGGCACTGGGAGGCTTTTGGGGACAGACAACTGTTCTCACGGGATGGGCTCCACCTAAGTAGGGAAGGAAGTAGACTTCTAGGAGGGAGGCTGGCTCATCTGATTAAAAGAGCTTTAAACTAGACACTGGGGGGAGACGGTTGGGAGAGGTCCTGGTGCTCTCCACGCCAAATTTATACATTGGGAGTGAGAACAACAAGATAACAACAGATATAGCCAGAGGGGGACGGTTAGGTGTAAGGAAGAGGGGGGGGACGGATACTAGATCTACAAGTCATACTGGAAGTACTGTGTCCCTACCGAGTTGGGTGAAAAGAGTGAGAGGAGCCCAACAGGAAAAATTAGGATGTTTGTTCACCAATGCAAGAAGCTTAGGTAACAAAATGGAGGAACTGGAGCTCCTGGTCCGAGAATTGAAACCGGATATCGTAGGAATAACCGAAACATGGTGGAACGGTAGCCATGACTGGAGTACAGGTATGGAAGGGTATGTGCTGTTTAGGAAAGACCGATGCAAAGGTAAAGGTGGGGGAGTAGCATTGTATATCAATAATGAGGTGAAATGTAATGAGATAACTATCAATGCAATGGATAATACAGAGTCTGTCTGGGCAATGGTCACATTGGGGAAAAAAACTACCAGAGCCTCACCCGGGATAGTGATTGGGGTGTGCTATAGACCGCCAGGATCTAGCTTGGAGACAGATAGAGAGCTCTTTAATGTTTTTAAGAAGGTAAATACTAATAGGAACTGCTTGATCATGGGGGACTTTAACTTCCCGGATATAGATTGGGAAACAAATGCTAGTAATAATAATAGGGCTCAGCTTTTCCTAGACGTGATAGCTAATGAATTCCTTCATCAAGTGGTTGCTGAACCGATGAGGGGGGATGCCATTTTAGATCTGATTTTGGTGAGTAACGAGGACCTTGTTGAGGAAATTGTTGTAGGGGACAACCTTGGCTCGAGTGATCATGAGCTAATTCGTTTCAAAATAAATGGGAGGATAATCAATAGTGCATCTGAGTCTAGGGTTTACGATTTCAAAAGGGCTAACTTTACTAAATTAAGGCGACTAGTTAGGGAAGTGGACTGGACTAACATATTTAGGGATCTAAAGGCAGATGACGCCTGGGGTTACTTCAGATTGAAGTTGCAGGAGTTGTCAGAGGCATGTATCCCGAGAAGGGGAAAACGGCTCATAGGTAGCAGTTTTAGACCGAGCTGGATGAGCAAGCGTCTTAGAGGGGTCATTAAGAAAAAACAGAAAGCGTACCAGGAGTGGAAAATGGGAGGGATCAGCAAAGAAACCTACCTTATTGAGGTCAGAGGGTGTAGGGAAGCTGTGAGAAAGGCAAAGCGACGGGTGGAGATGGACCTAGCGAAGGGGATTAAAACCAATAGCAAACGGTTTTTTAGCCATATAAATAGGAAGAAAACCAAGAAAGAAGAAGTGGGACCGCTTAAAACTTTAAACGGAGTGGAGATTAGGGATAATCTTGGAATGGCACAATATCTGAACGAATATTTTGCCTCGGTCTTTAATGAGGCTAATGAAGGGATAAGGAATAGTGATAGAGGGACCGATGGGAATGAAGATATGGGGGTAGACATTACGGTATCTGAGGTAGAAGCCAAACTTGAACAACTTAACGGAAGTAAATCAGGGGGCCTGGATAATCTTCATCCTAGAATATTAAGGGAATTGGCGAGTGATATTGCTAGCCCGTTAGCGATAATTTTTAATAAGTCTCTAAATTCGGGGGTTGTACCGTTTGACTGGAGATTAGCTAATGTAGTTCCTATATTCAAGAAGGGGGAAAAAGTGACCCGGGTAACTACAGGCCTGTTAGTTTAACATCTGTAGTATGCAAAGTCATGGAAAAAATCTTAAAAGAGAGAGTGGTTCCGGAGCATGAGGCCGATGGCAACTGGGATAGATTACAGCATGGATTTACGAAAGGTAGATCATGCCAAACCAACCTGATCTCCTTCTTTGAGAAAGTAACAGATTTTTTAGACAAGGGAAATGCGGTGGATCTAATATATCTGGATTTCAGTAAGGCGTTTGATACGGTACCGCATGAAGAATTACTGGTTAAATTGGAAAAGATGGGGATCGAAATGAAAATCCAGAGGTGGATAAGGAGCTGGTTAAAGGGAGACTTCAGAGGGTAGTATTGAAGGGGGAACTGTCAGGTTGGAGGGGGGTTACCAGTGGAGTTCCTCAAGGTTCGGTTTTGGGTCCGATTTTATTCAATCTATTTATTGCTGACCTGGGAACCAAGAGTAGGAGTGGGCTGATAAAGTTTGCGGATGACACCAAGTTGGGAGGTATTGCCAATTCGGAAAAGGATCGGGATATCCTCCAGGGAGATTTGGATGACCTTGTAAACTGGAGTATTAGTAACAGGATGAAATTCAATAGTGAGAAGTGTAAGGTTATGCATTTAAGGATGACTAACAAGAATTTTAGTTATAAGCTGGGGACGCACCAGTTGGAAGTAACGGAGGAGGAGAAGGACCTAGGAGTCCTGGTTGATCGTAGGATGACTATGAGTAGGCAATGTGATGTGGCCGTTTAAAAAGCTAATGCGGTCTTGGGATGCATTAGGCGAGGTATTTCTAGTAGGGATAAGGAGGTGCTAGTCCCGTTATATAAGGCGTTGGTGAGACCTCATTTGGAGTATTGTGTGCAGTTTTGGTCTCCCATGTTTAAGAAGGATGAATTCAAACTGGAACAGGTACAAAGAAGGGCCACTAGAATGATCCGAGGAATGGAAGGCCTGTCGTATGAAAGGAGACTTGAGGAGCTCGGTTTGTTTTCCTTAACCAAAAGAAGGATAAGAGGAGATATGATTGCACTCTTTAAATATATCAGAGGGATAAATACCAAGGAAGGAGAGGAATTATTTCAGCTCAGTGCTAATGTGGACACGAGGACAAACGGATATAAATTGTCAGTCATGAAATTCAGGCTTGAAATTAGACGAAGGTTTCTAACCATCAGGAGTGCAATACTGGAACAGCCTACCGAGGGAAACAGTGGGGGCGAAGGACCTCCATGACTTTAAGATTAAGCTAGATAAGTTTATGGAGGAGATGGTATGATAGGATAACGGGCTTAGTCAATAGGTCAATTAAGTGCCACACTGGTAAATAGTACAATGGGTCAATGATATGATATAACCTTTTTCCAGAGGGTATGGCTGGAGAGTCTTGCCCGCATGCTCGGGGTTCAGCTGACCGCCATATTTGGGGTCGGGAAGGAATTTTCCTCCAGGGAAGATTGGCAGTGGCCCTGGAGGTTTTTCGCCTTCCTCCGAAGCATGGGGCAGGGGTCGCTTGCTAAAGGAGTGGGTGGATCGGCTTATGTGGCCTGCATCTAGCAGGAGGTCAGACTAGATGATCATAATGGTCCCTTCTGATCTTGAATTCTATGATTCTATGATTCTATGAGATCTGGTCAAAATATCCCCCCTGCCCCCCAGCGAAACCAGACTGTTAAGCAGAAACATTCTGTGCTTTGAAGAAAATGTCACTAGGAAGGTTCTTGAGTTCAAGGAACACACCAGAATAGCCAACGGCCTATGGCCTGGCAGTCAGGGCCTTCACCTGGGATGGGGCAGATCCAGGCAAGTGCCCTAACCACCAGGCTATAGAGTCAGTCCCTCTCGCTAGATCCCCAGTTGAAGCTGTTCCAAAAAAAAAAAAAAAATCCCCCAAAGATCTCATTTCCGTTCTGCAGCCGAACAAAAACAAACGCTGAAACCTTCACATTTTCCACAAACCAGAATGGTTGTTTTTCCAGCCAGACCAGTTCCTGAAAACTCACCCTTCCCGCTCTGTGCGATCAGGCTGGGATCTCAGAATAGGTTTCTGCTCAGAGCCATTGCATTTACTGAATCAATGGATGTCGGCTTACATGCTTTGAGGACTGAATAATGATTTTTTGGTTGCCCAGCTTTAGATTCCTTACAGGGGCCGGTTTTGTTTTGTTTTTCTCCATATCCTGCAGGGGATTGGACTAGCTGACTTATCGAGTTCCCTTCCAGTCCTACAATTCTAGGATTCTATAAATCAGGCCCCTTTAAGGTACCTTGAATCAAATGAGGCCCTGAAAATCACAAGGCACTTGTGAAAATTTAGGCAAACACAATGTCAGGCAGTGGCTTGTAAGGGAAACAGACACTGGATGGAAGGGCTGCATTGCAGGGATGCCGCTAATGCGAATGAAGCAGTGAAAAAAACCCTCAACCCTGGTTACCAGCAAGAAGATTGAAGTCCCATCTGAGCATGTTGGGTGTAGGAGTGGGTGGGGGAGAAATTTGCTTTCCCTCTAGTGTTAGGAGGAGGGACTGCTGGGGTGGCATTAAGGGTATTTTTGTAGGCAGCAGTGTGGCTCCGTTTGGTTTTGGGTGGTGGGGAAGGATGCAAAGGGAGCTCCTGCTGACAGGAACTGAGAAGTTCTCTCCTGGGATAAATTCAGGCTCTCTCAGGCTGGAAGTCGAGCTGGCAGGAGGGGGCAGGGAAAGGGAGTAATCGACCCAGAAGCTTACCAGAAATGGCGACAATTCATCCTGCATCAAAACAGGCCAACATCTCCCAAAGTGTCCACACGGGGATCTGGACTGGGCTCGCTTCCCTCACATCCATGAAGGCATCTCAAGGAGGCCTAGTCACCAGCCCCATCTCAACCATACACTGCCTAAGCAGGACAGTCCAATGGAGACAGTGAGAGATATTTATATATGCAGCACTGCCAACCCCAAGCATTCAAAACCCAAGAGATTGTTTTAAAATACAATGAATTTGTGGTGTGTATTTTTTAAAATTTGCCTTCTAGGTGTTGACTCTTTGGGGGGCACCTGGGGCATGTTTTCAAACTTTTCTCCCCAACCAGAAGGGCTAAAACCTGCTTTTTAAAAGATAAATGAAAGCTGAGCTTCTCATGGAATCTCACAGGACTCTAGGACTTCAAACACCCAATCCTGTGAGACGAACAATAAAATTATGGGAGCTGGCAACGCTGTCACATTAGATGTCTTTCTACTTAGATTGTCACCTCTAATGGCAGGGAGCATCTTTTTGTTCTATGTTCGTACAGCACCTAGCACAATGGGGCCCTGGTCTGTGACTGGGGCTCCTAGATTCTATCACGTCCCAAATATAAACCACAAACAACAAAAGGCTGTCAAGCTCCGTCACACGTGAGGGGCTCAGTAGAGTCACAGGGTGCAATTCTATGGCTTGCGCTATGCAGGTCAGATTAAACCAGACTCTCATTTTGATCCATCCTAGCCTTAAAAGCTATGAATATTTCCTTCCCAACCCACTGCCCCTTCCTTTCAAGCCAATCTGTAGCTCTGTTTCTGCAGCCTGGTTCACAGTCCTGGGGAGGATCAGACAGAGGACTCCTGGCAGTGACAAACCTGCTTAGATCACCATCATAGCAAGCACATTTTACTCCTGAGGGAATTCTGCACCACTGTGCATGTGCAGAATTTATGTCCCCTGCAGATTTATTTGCTTCCCTGCAGAAAAATGACTTTGTGACGGGGAAGCAAAGGGAAGCAGGGTCAGACCCACCCCCAGCTTTCTCCCCCAGCTGCAGGAAGCTCTGCAAACTCCCCCCCAACCCAGCCCGCTTCCTGCATCAACCACTCCTCAGCTGCAAGGGGAGGGATCCCTGTACAGGGAACTGATCCCCCATCCGCCCAACCCCATGCATCCAGACCCCCTTATACCCAGACCCTCCCACCGAGCCTCACCCCCCTGCACTCAGAACTCCCCCCCCCGCCCAATATGAGCCCCATTCCCCCTGCATCAAGACCACCCTGACAAGCCACCTGGATCCCCACCCCATCACGCCCCATTCCCAGCATCTGGACCCCCCTTGAGCCCCCCACAGCCAGATTCCCCTGCCAAGCTCTATCCCTCCCACACCCAACTCCCCACCCCCGCCTCGAGCCCGAAGCATCTTCACCTGGACCCCCCTGCAGAGTCCCATTACCATTGCACCCAGAACCCTCAACAAGCCCCTGTGCATCCAGATCCCCCACTGAGCCACCTGCACCCAGACTGCCCCGCACAGAACCCTCTCAGCCCACACCTGGATCCCCACACACAAAGCCCCTCCACACTTGGATCCTGCCTTGCTGAGCCTGCCTGCCCGCATGGAGGGGCAAGGCTGTGGGGTGTTTCTGGGGCAGGCCCGGACCTTGTGTTATGTCAGAATTGGGTGCAGTGTCACCGCTGAGTCCCTGTCCCGGGGCGAGCTGCACAGTCATCTCCCACCTCTGGGAAGCCAGTGGCCGGTGCCCCTCAGTGCCAGGCTGGAGTCTCCACATTTATTTGGCAAAGAGAATTAGCAGAATTTTAAAATATTGTGCATAGAATTTGTAATTTTTTGGTGCAGAACGCCCTCAGGAGTAACATTTCGTCCTCCCAGGGGAGAGGGCTTCAAGTTTTCACTCTTGAGCCGCTGAAGTTAAAGTTAGGCATCACGCCTAGCTCTAATTACAAGGCATTCTAACGAAGAGGAGACAGCTTTAATTACGAGAAGCTGGCTGGGGACACGCATGTCCCGCTGCGCATGCTGAGGGCTTGGTGCCAGGCTTTAAACAAACAAAAAAACCATAACCCAAAACCTGTTAACATGCAAGAGCTTTGGAAACAGCTGCATTTCTCCTCGATGGGCGTCAGTTCTGAGCTTAGCACTCACAGACAGACTCCCTTCCACCTCTGTGTTACACCAGCTTGGGAGCAGGGATCTCAGTGTGCACGGGCTCCGGTTTCAGGATCCTGCCACAGACAGACACTCTGTGCCCTGACCCAACCCGTGAACCTGCTCCATTCGCCTGAGCGGGAGGAGAGCTGCGTCCAGTAAAGCAACCCAATTTATACCCTCTATTCTGCGTCTCCTGCACGAAGCCCTGACCTCCTGCAAGCACAGGCTCTTCCTTCCCATCGCTAACACAAACTCAATCACTTTCATTAGCTGACGAGCCACTAAGTCCCGGGAGAATCTTGGCCAGGCAGCAAAAGTAAACAAGCGATTACAGAACCAAAAATAAAGCCGTATCCTTCTAAACGAGCCGCTAAAAATTCTACGCGTGTTCGCCTGCTGTGAAACGTTACATGGTGTGCTTTCAAAGGGAAGCCACCGCTTCTCCTGAACACACGGGCATTCCCTGGCGACTCTCCCAGCCCCACGTTTGTTGCTCAGTCCTTACGCCTCCTCTCTCCGCAACCTCCCACTTTGGAGTCTGGCTCCGAACGCTACCCTGCCTCATGCCAAGATGTGCTTTTATCACCCGCCCCGGCACTGCTGCTCCCTGGCACTCTCCTGGCAATGGAAGTGCAATGCCTCCCCCCAGCTCCCTGCAATGGGCACAGAGCTAGGGTGAAGCGATGCTACCCACACAGCCGCGAACATCCCCAGCTGAAATCACTCTCACCACGCAGGGGCCGAGGGACGGAGCAGATGTTCCCAACAGGCACCATCCCCGGAGGAATCGGAGGCTGTGCCGGCGGAAGTTTCACTTGGGAGCCAGGCAGCAGCAGTGGAAATCTCACCAGGTGGAGCGGGCAAAAATTCAGTAGCCGCTTGGGGAGATCGGCATGCCCTGACGCAGTCGGGGTTGGCTTCCAGCATGACCACCTTGCATGCATGAGCGTGCTCCACAGCGCGGAGTTTGCTCAGGCAGGGATGGTGCATGGGCCAGAAGGGCATCTTCCCCTAGCACCCGCCATCCATGGGCTTCAGGCACCTTATCAATGCCAGTGAATTAACCGTACAAGCCCTCCACCTCTGTAGAGGGGTATGGGAGATTGCCCAGAGCCTCAGGCAGAGCAACCCAATAGCTTTCAGTGGACTAGTTCTCTATGCAATGCTTCAGGGACTGACTGACAGTGCCTCTGCACACGGGGATGATCGGAAGGTAGGTCTCTGTTAACACTAGCCCTTTGCCTCACTTGTAGCCTCCGGGGTCCAGTCCCCAGCATTGCCGCAGCAGTACATCCCCTAGCGCAGACAGGCCAGGCTACTGTTGGCACTTGGGAGATTTACCCCTGCTTGAAACTGGGGCAAGCAGCACTGGTGCAAATTGGGTCTTTTAATGGTTTAGCCTGTCTGTACTAGACTCAGCTTCACTTATCGTGGGGGCGGGAGGGGGCATCCTTAATCCAGGCAATGCCTGGGAGTACCAGCCAGGACAGCCTGTGCTCTCATCACCCCAGCTCTGCTATTCATGTCACCTCCCTGCCTTCTGTTTTCCCCCTATGTAAATTAGGGAGGATAATGGGCTTCCTGGGAGAGGCGGCAGGCTGCCTGGTTGCTGCTTTGTTAACATTCCCTCCCCCAGATGCTCTACCACGTCCCGCGACTGAGGCTGATCTGCACGCTTCGAGGGGCTGACATCACTTGGGACTCGCATCCCCTACCTTTCTAAAAGCAGAGGGCTTGTACTGGATCCCAGCAGGCCCGCGGAGCACGCGTGGAGAAAGAAGAGCTCCATCCCTGATGAAGAGAAATCAAGGGGACCGGCTCACTTCAGCCCAGCTGCACCCCGCTGTGACAATCTGTGATAGGAAATCTACGAGATGTGGCGCCCATCCCCTGCTCTGTCCTTAACGATGGCTGAGGACCCATCCGTTCAGAAATGGGAAAGAATCCATTTCAATTAGACGTGCCCGGCGCGCCGAACAAAACCAATTAACTCTCGCCATCTGAAAGCTGATTAGCCGGGATATCTGGGTAAATGGATAACAACAGGCTAATAAGCCCCCCACACCCGTTTTGATGCCGCTGCGCATTTTTGACACAATATTGTCAATGTAATTGCAGCATCTGTGAATAATCTTCCTGGAGTGAATTAAGCCGCTCGGTGCAAGCTGCCACATGGCTCGGAAACAGGCTGTGATTGGACTGCGAGGCAGCGTTTGAGCTAGGCAGATCTTTTCACCTGGTTACCTACCTCGCCTTCGCCCCCCATTCCCACCCCCTGCTTCCCCCGCTAAAGCATCAGTGGAGCGGAGGGCTATTGTTACAAGGAGGTCGGTTCATCTGGGACACAAATGGAATCGAAAGCGGTAGCAGAGGAGAAAGGAAGTGTGTAATAACAGAGAGGGAGAGATCAAAGAAACTGATAAGCAGGCAGGAGAGAGGGAGAAAGCGTAAGCAGAAAATGGTGAGCGAGCGAGCAGAAAAGAGAGGGAAATGAACAACAGGAACCCCATCATAACCATAGGCTGGGTGTTTAATTTTCCATGCGTCTAACTGTTAAGCTGTGTTATCTGACCCATGTTATTACAGAACTCGACAGTAGCAACGTTGAATATTTCAGAGGGCACATCTAGAATGCTGGGGGAAGGTGAGAACTGACCTCCTTTTTGGCTTCTATCCCTGGCTCTGCCACAGGCTTCCTGAGGGACCTTGGGCAAGTCCCTTCACCTCTGGGCCTGAGCTCCTCATCTGTAAAATGCGGATAATAAGGATCCACGCCATAGACCCTTTTGGCTATTTCAGGGGTGGCCAACCTGAGCCTGAACGGAGCCAGAATTTACCAATGTACGTTGCCAAAGAGCCACAGTAATACATCAGCAGCCCCCTCATCAGACCCCCACCCCTGGCCCACTCCCAACGCCTCTCCCTCCCTCCCCAATCAGCTGTTTTGTGGCATGCAGGAGGCTCTGGGGAGGAGCAAGGGCACGGCAGGCTCAGGGGAGGGGACGGGAAGGGGTGGAGAGGGGGCAGGGCCCATGGCAGAGCCAGGGGTTGAGCAGTGAGCACCCCCCGGCACATTGGAAAGTTGGCGCCTGTAGCTCCAGCCCCGGAGTCAGTGCCTGTACAAGGAGCCGCATATTAACTTCTAAAGAGCCGCGTGTGGCTCCGGAGCCACAGGTTGGCCACCCCTGGGCCATTTGAACAGCAAACAGGGCAGGGACCGTCTCTCTCAGGCTGTGTCTACGACAGACCTGACAGCGGCTCTGCTGTACCACTGCAGCTGTAAGGTCTCTCGTGTATCGGTTCTTCGCCGGCGGGAGAGAGCTCTCCCGCCAGCAACATTCAGCCACCCCCAACAAGCAAAGTTAGCTACGGTGGCAAGAGAGCCTTGCCATACACACCAGCACTTTTGTCGGTGAAACTTATGTCGGGCAGGGGGGTGTTTTTTCACACCCCACACCGACAAAAGTTTTACCCACAATCGTGGTAGCGCAGACAAAGCCTCAGTGTGTGTACATGCAGCATCTCACAAAACGAGGCCCTGATCTCAACTGGGATCAATGCAAACCAACAAGAACCGTTTCCTCAGACATTACTAGAGGCTATTTAGGCAGTGCTCAGACCAGGCTTGCTGGGGATATTTTGGGGCTCCTCCCTGAAGTTTACTAACAAGGCTTCTTCAGTTTTTTAAGGCCCTAATGTCCCCCATTTATTAGTGACTACTCTTCCCCTGTGGCTGTTTGATTCAGCTCCCTCTCTTGCCTCCTCGATGCTCTTGCTTCTGCATTAACAATGCAGCGCAGAAGCAGCAAAGGAGAAGAAAGCTTGTCCAAAGTGTTCGCGCGGCCGTAATGGGCTGTCCCAGGACACAGTCTCTGGGTTAATCTGTATGTCGAAGGCTCTTCAGGCCCTGCCCAGAAAGCCCGTCTTTGAGCTGCCGGCATGTCCCTCCCTGCCCAGCACTCATTACCGCAAATGGAGTCACAGACAATGAGCATCCAGAATGCGCCTGGCTCCTTCAGAGGGTCTGACACCAAGCTCCGGGACCAGATTAAACTTCCCCTGATTGTGGCATGCAATGCAGAATCCTCATTTCCGAAAGGTTAAGGATGTGGAAGAGCAGTTGCATCAGCATGGCTGCCAGACTGGCTGCTGTCAGAACCAACCCTGGGCACAGCCCAGCACGAAGCTGGAGGGACCGGTCCCTGCTTGGGGAGGGAAGGGAAATGCACTCCCCACTCTCATGCAGTCCTGGACATCGGCCAGCGAGCTGTCCCCTGATGGGAACAAAGGAGACTTGAGTCCTATACTGTCCCCTCAAGGGACTAGATTATCTCAGCCCCGAGCAGTCCCCACTGTGACACCAGATTTCCAAAAAAACCCTGCAGCACCCAGTGCTCTCACCTCTTTAGAAGCTCTGTCTCAGGGATTCACCTCTTGTACAAGGCACCTCCCTTCTCACTTTCTCCTTCCCCGCACCCCAGTGACGATGGGACCCAGGGATTCCAGTCCTTGGCCTCTCTGACAGTGCAGCATGTGACATTGGGCTCAGCTTCAGGGACCGGGAGTGCAAGGCAGAGGTGCTGCAGAAGCCCATGTTCTGGTCACTGCACAAAGAGGATCTCGTTCAAACACCTTGGGCCCAGTGCAGTTCGTGAACAACACAGTGTGTTGCTGGAAGAGAGATGGGCCCCTTCCACGACAGGACGGAAACCCAAGCACATTTTCTAACTGACCCATAGGGCAGAGGGGGTGAATAGATTTAGGCATCGCAGCAGAGGAGACCACCGTTCGACAGGCCTTGGAGTATTCAGCAGCCTCCTCAAACCCTCTGAATAAAATGACAAATTTAAACATTTCCCACCAACCCACACTAGTTCCGTTACTCCTGGCACTAAGCAAAGGCTCTGAAGCCCATGTCCTTGGTGAGCAGAAACAGCTGAACCCAGAAATATGAAGGACAAAGAAAAAAGATAAAAACCTTCTCCTTGCTCTCCTGCATCCTCCCGTCCCAGAGCCACAGGGAGTGTTCGAGCTGCCATCCCTTTCTCTCCAGCCTCGCACCTATCCGAGTTCTGGCTCTGGGCTCTGACTTTCCAACAGTGGGGGTGCGTGATTTCCCCCCACGCCCTCTGTCGCTGGTCCTAGGCATCGGTTTCTCTTTGAAGGTTGAGTCACAAGGCCACCTCTTTAAGCCATGCTCCTTCCCCTGTTCTCAGTGGGGAGACAGAGTCAATTAAGCCTCTTCCTTGTCCTCCTGGGAAACCTCCCAACTTAGAGCACGGTTGGCAGCCAGCAAGGCGGGCTACTGCAGCACTAGCGGTGAGATCAAGGCAGGTCCCCACCATGCTAGATATCCCTCGCCACCTAAACGCAGCTGCGCACGCAGGGGATGTCTACACAGCAACTAGCCACGCGCTGCTCCCCCGTTCCGGCCAACGCGGGCTCGTGGGGCTGTTCCATTGCAGTGTAGTCATCTGGGCTCAGGCTGGAGCCCGGGCGCTAGGACCCCGCAAGGGGGAAGGGTCCCAGAGCTCAGGTCCTAGCCCAGAAGTTCATACAGCCTGGGTCAGCTGGCATGGGCCAGCCAGGGTTTTTCTTTGCTGCATAATCAGAGCCTCAGAGCTCCCTTCTCAATGTGCCACCAGGGAGCTTGGACAGCTGGCAGACCCGAGACAAATTCCCTCTGGCAAACAGAGAGGGGGAAATTAGGATGCGCTGCAAGGAGAAATGTTAGTTACACGTTACGCACTGGGGAGCAAAGCCCTTCTGATGAACAATGCCCAAGACAAACAAATCCTTGCCATGGGTCACAACAGGGACAGAGCCACCTTAATCCTTAATTTCATATTGTGGAGAGGGAAGGAGAGGAGAAAATTGAATTTGCCTGCATGGACAATACAGATGTATCCAAATGCACAGGGAGGAGGATGTGCAGCTGGGATAGGAGGATGAGTTCTTTACAGAAGGATGAGTTCTTTGCATGCTGGCTGGAAGATACTAGACTGAATTCCTATACACACGTCTAAATTATAATAAACTGGGCCCGCACGCTGCTTCTGCATTCGGAGGAGCCTTGGCTCCCTGCTGGAGGAAGGGCTCTGCCTGAGGGGGGAGAGCGTGAGAGATGAATATATATCCATATGGTCTCAGCGAAGTTTGTTGCTGCAGCTGTGGGAGGGAGGAAGGAGGAGAGCCTCGGCTGTGCAAAATGCTCTGCTTTAAGAGGCAGCGTGGACTAGTGGATCAATCACAGGGAGACAGGAACTCAGAGAGGTCTAAATTTGGCCTCCAACGCTGGCTCACTGGGTAGCCTGGTGCTTGATGTTTTCCACTAGCCTCTCTGTGCCTCAGTTTCTTCCCATCGGGGGTGGCGGGGTGGGCGGACACCTGTCTCTGAGGGTGTTGAGAGGATCACTACTGAGCTGTGAAGCTGTAACATTCTGCATAAGAGGATCACCTTCGGTCTATAGGGAGGCCCTGCTGTCTGAACGCCTCACAATCTAACGTATTTATCCCCACAGCACCCCTGTGAGGCAGGGCGGTGCCCCCGTCCCTGCTGTATACATGGGGCACTGCAGTACAGAGACACTGGGTGACTCGTCCCAGGTCAAGTCAGAGGTGAAGCAGGGAATGAGGACCTGGGCTCCCAAGTCCTGGGCGCAGACCATAACCACTGCACCACCCTTCTCATTATCATCAGCAAGGAGCACGAGGCTGCCACCCTCACGCAGGGCAGAGGACGGAGGGAAAAAGCAGCAATGATCCAAGAGTGGTGTGGAGGCAGCAGACACCTGAAACCCAGAGCGGCTGGAGTCTGATGAGACCCCAGCTGGCTCCCTGGGATGGTTTGCTATGTTCACTGGGAGCCTGTCTGCTATCGCAAGGACTGTGTGTGCCTCATCGTGAGAATAGGCCCAACTGGATCAGCCATTGGATTGCGACTCAAGAGACCTGGCTTCTACCCCCGCCTCTGCCACTGATCTGCTGGATGACCTTGGACAAGTCGCTTCCCCTCTCTCTGGGGCCTTGTCTCGGCTAGTTAGACTGTCAACCGAGTAGGGCAGGGTAGATGCTACTTACGCCGACTGGAAGCATGTTCCCATCAGCGTATGGAATCCACCTCCCCAAGAGGCAATAGGTAGGTCGGCGGAAGAATTCTTCTGGCAGCCTGGTGCTGGCCATACGAGGACTTAGATCAGCTTAGCAACACCACTCACGGGAGTGGATTTCTCACACCCCTGAGCACCACAGTTATGCCAACCTGATTTTCCAGGCTTCAAAGTGAAAGGTTTTGCCGCAAGAAGTTCTAGATCTGAGACAACCTGACCCATGCTGTTGGTGGCCTCTGGTCAGGCATGGGACAGGCTCCAGTGTATGACGAGGAGGGATCTAATCCAAGGAAGAACAAGGAAATGCCTAAGCTCTCTGGGTGGAGCCATGTTTCATGCCCTACACTCCCGCCTCGAGCAGCAGTCCCCCTCCTACTGCTGACTCCCTCTCTGTCCTGCCTCCACTATGCTCTGTTGATTTTACTAATGATTTTGGTCTAATTTAGGGATGGAGCCAGCACTACAGAGGTCAAAGGAGCTCTGTCGATGACTAAATGTCGGGGATCAGATTGCGAGCGGGTCTAAGGTCTAGTGCTGTCTGCAAGCAGCATGCACCCCAGTGACCCGTAGCAAGTCCCACCCTCTAACACACACCAGAGGCACAATCTCCACTTGTGTTACCGCCCCACATCCACCCGATACCTTGGAGGCCGCTTGCTTCCCCCTTTCAGTGTGAGGAGGGTGGGACGGTGACACCAGATGTCCCTGCTGAGGGGATGTCTACACAGCGGCTGGAGGGGCCATGCCCAGCTCGGCAGACGTGCACACAGTCGCTCTGCCTGAGCTAGCGCCTAAACAGAACAGAGGCCCGGGGGTGGCTCAGGCTTGCCACCAGGACCCAAGTTGTCAGGCGGGATCGTCCCCACGGGGCTAGCTCCTGCTACCGCTGCCACACCCCAAAGTAGCACCTGGGCAGCTACCTGAGCTGGGTCTCGCCCTCCAGCGGCTGTGTCGATGGACCCCGAAGCGCTGGCATCGGAGACGGGCGGGGGGGAGGGCAAAGCTCCATTGCTTTCCCCCGCCCCCCCCCACACGATCACTCTTGTTAAACAGGGGTGCAAAGCACATCCCCCTTTTTAGAACCTGGCTGGGAGGGAGCGTGCTGTGGCCTGGGCAGCCTGCGGCTGGTCCCATTCTGCATCGTGCTGCCTGCTTCCAACCCCCCAGTGGCAGGTTTTCTCAGTGCCAGGGACTGGCCTGCGGGGTGGACCAGGCACGTGGGGCCCTCAGGCTGCCAGCAGCCAGGGTAAGGGACAAGGAGGGCGGAGCAGGTGCTCCCTCCAGGTTTCCAGGAGGGCCAGGCTGGTGGGGACAGCTTGTGCTTCCCCCCTTTTGCCCCCCCCCACACGTTTGCAGTCTTTCCAGCGCCCATGCCCTGAAGGGTTTAGACTCTGCCAGCTTAGGCCTCCTGTATAATGCACCCTCCCCCCAGACAACACCCCATCCTCCACCCCGTTGCTCCTTTGAGTCACAAACTCCCTGCGGTCTCTCTGACCAGGTGCAAAACGAGTTTATTGTTTTAACATTCCCGGCATCACCTTCGGGCTCCCTCACCAATGGACTCTCCAGATAAAATCAATGAGACAGCCAGGCAATTGCTGAAGGCAATTTAATGTAATAGTCCAGATAGCATGACGAAAGGAAAAGCCTGTCCAGAGAGTACGGCGGGAGTAAAATTACACACTCAGAGGACTGCCTCCCCCACTGGCCCTGTAATGCCCATCATGGAGCGTGGCCTGCCTGCTAAGGACCCTGTCTCTGATTTAAAGGACCTTGTCTCGGATTCAAATGCAAGGATGAAGGGCTGAGGGCCTGACCGGGACAAGCACCTTGCAAGGCTGCTGGCTGGCACAGAGAGCTCTGCCAGGACACCTTAGTTCTAACCTGCAGTTCCTCCTGCCAATCCAGTGATGGTCTCGGTGGAACAGTCATGCCATGTGGTATGGCAGAAGCCAGGTGGGCACTAGGAAATTTGCTCTTTAGCATTAACTTTGCTTTCTTTGTACTTTCCGTTTTCATTTTCACGTCCCCTTTGCACGTATCACGCTGTCTTTGGTGGCACGCTTTACTAGAGCTGGGCAAAATTTGGGGGGTGAATAGTAAATTCACCGGAAAATGCTGCGAAGCGATTTGCAAATTCAGGAAATTCGGGAAAAGCTTCAGCTAAAAAGAACTTTGGTTTTTTGAAATGTCAAAAAATTTCAACTGAACGTTTCCCTTCGGAAAAATCAACATTCAAAATGTTCCCTTTAACCCAAATCTTTTCCTCCTTCATTTCAGCAAGGAAAGCCACAAAAACAGTTTCAGTTCAAAACTTTTTTTTTTTTTTGGTTCACTAACTGAACTGAAAAAGGAGATTAGTCACTCAGCTCTATTCTAACTCCTACAATTTACACCACATGATTCTTGCAATAGACCATGATGCCAATAAAACCATTTTATTTACTATCTGCAGTTGCCTAGCACTGCCGTGGGGCTGTGAAACCCCTCCCACCCCCCACCCCCAAGAATGGATGCTCTGCAGTAGCTGGTGGAGTGGACTCCAGGCTGTAATAACGCATGCTAGATAAGTGGCATTATAACACAAAGGGTAGGAATCCACCCCAAACTCAGGATTTTCCACCTTCCAGAAGTGACTGGCCCATAAAGCTGGGATGCTCACACATCTCAGACTGAGAAGGTTACCCCTGTTATAAGGCAGAACGACAGCGCGCTGGCGGCATGTCCTGCGTGGCAGCGAGGCGGGAGTGGAGACTTCAGAGCTTAGTGGAAAATGCTTTATACTGTTACCATCTCCTTCCCATCCCCACCCCATCATCTGCTTTATGCCCCTGTTGTGTCCTGATTGTACACACGCTGGCGCAAGGGGCCTTCTGCTGTGTGTGTCTGTATAGCACCTAACACAACCAGGTCCTGATCTTTGACTGGGGTCCAAAGTGCTACTGTATCACAGATAATCCTAAAGCCTCCGTTTCCAGGTGTGTTTCCCACACACTAGATAAACATCCTAGATGACTGGCGGGAAAAGGAGCAGCCCATTGTGTGATATTACTTAATCTGAAAGGGGAATATTTTCTGAAACACGTGGTTTTCATCTTAACACAGAGTGGGGCCTGGGGATTAAGGCATTGTACTTGTATGCAGGAGGCTGGGTTAGATTTCCAATTCTGCCACAGATTCTCTGACCTTGGCCAAGTCATTTAATCTGCCTCTCCGCTCCCATTCTGCAACATGGGGATAACGTTTCCCTACCGCGCAGGGCTGGTGAGAGGACAAACCCATTCACCAGCTACTCCAGCGGGTGAGGGTCGGACAAGAAGCCAGATGGACTCAGGAATCCAGCCGTTCTCACACTACATTATCAGGCTTCCCGCACACCCAACCACCAGAGCAGCGGGTTTAGTAATTTTCTCGAGAACAGCTGCTTGACGTGAGCTGCACAAATGAAAAAAAGGAGCCGTAAGGTAAAATAAGCAGCACAGCAAAGAAGGTACTAATGGTGTTTGCAGCATGGGGCACGCCGCTCCCTGCCTCGGGCACCACGTAACCAGCCTCCCGCAGAAACAGAGCCGGTTGAGCCAGGAGGAAGAGATCCGTGGCTGCGTGCAGCACGGTATCCATCGAAGGGACGTGCCCCTCCTCCCTCGATAGCTCCCTGGAGACTTCTGGGTTCGGTTTGGAGCCTGTAGGAACCAGCAGCCGGGTGGGAGGGGGGCGAGGGGGAGCAGTTGTTTGCCATTATCAAGGAGGCACCTCGACAGAAACTTAATTAAATGCTTAAATCTCTTGGCTTAAAAGTGCTTCCTCTGCCACTGATGTACACACCCCCCACCCCTGACTTCTGCTTCGAGGTGCAGGTTGCTTCCTTGCCCTGATGAGCATCCCCCCAAAGGCTCCACGAGTGGCAGGTTCTCTGCTGCAAAGACCTTCTCTCCCTCCACCCCAACCAAGTGTGGAGGAAAACAGACAGAGGAGCTTCCTATTTGCATAAACACCTGCTCAGCCACCTTGGGCTTCCGCACAGGATGCTGCTTCCTTCTGAACCCAGCGGGGACTGGGCTCCTTTCCTTAAAAAACACCAATTAGCTGAAAAGCCAGTCAGGTGCTTGGAACGGTCTAGATAAGGCAAGGCAAGCCCAGTGCATGGCTCCTTACAGAGCTTTCTCTCCCCTGTTCCTAGGCAAGAAGCTTCTCTCTTTATTCTGGTTGGAAGCAGCCTTGCTTCCGGTACCTATGCCGGCTTGGGCTCATCGAAGGCTGCAGCATGACGCACTTGCCTTCAGCCTGTTCTCCCCTGAGGCTCCAGGTTGCGTGGCTCTTCACCTTGGCATCAGCCCCTTGGTGCACGTCTCCACTGGAAATGCTGCCATGGCTTTGAGTGCCAGCGTCCTGGGAGGAGATGAAACAACCCACCCACCCCAGGCTGGGACAGAGAAACGCAGAAGGATGCTGGCCCTGAGAGTATCCAGAGCCAGCGCTCCTGCCATCTAAGGACAGGAAGGTGCTTGAAGTAGCTCTTAACCCAGAGTGATTTACAGGGGAGATGATTTAAATAGTTTGTTTTTGGTTTTCAAACCATTGCTGTAAGTTAGGGTGAGGTTAGGCAAGACTAATTAGCAAGTGTGTGCGACTGCAATTTGGGGTTAAAATTCATAATGAACTAAATTACACACACACACACACACACAGTGCCACTCTTAATACCGAATCTTATTTGATTTTTACCAAACTGCTATAGACAATATCAGTGCCACCTCTCCTGTGTTTGAAGTTTGGTGCATGCCTAAGTGTTTGCAACATCAAGGGCTAAAATTGTATTGTGGTTAAAAACGTCTCTTGATGGCAAAGCAGCTTTGTCTTTTCAAAAGAAAAAAAATAGTTCCTGTGTTAATTATTAATGATATTTAGGGCCAGATTTTTAAAGGTATTTAGGCACCTAGTGGGTTTTTCAAAAGCATTTAGGTGCCTCAGACTCATAAGAATGACCATAATGGGTCAGACCAATGGTCCATCTAGCCCAGTAGCCTGTCTCCAACCATGGCCAATGCCACAGCTTCAGGTGTCGTATGCAGACCAGGGCAGTTGGAGTGGATCATGCCCTTAGACTTTCAACACAATGAAGTTAATGAACTTTTTTATTCACAGACAATAAAAAAAATAGAAGCCCCGTGCTAGGCTCTGAAGGCCATATTTAATCACATAAAGAGACACCTTCTCAACAGCACCCATGTGACTTAGAAGCTCAAGCTCCATTACTTTCAGACGGCAAATACTGCCTGGTCAAAGCACGTCAGCTGTCTTGACCTGACGAAGTTCAATCTATTTGAAGATGGTGTTGGTTGCTAGAACAGACCAGGCTATTTGCTTATCCATGTTGTGTTTCAGGTTGTGTTTACAGTAAGGATGTTCATGAGGCCCTGGGTCTGTCCTTTTCATTGTAGACGAGCGTTTTAAGTATAACATTGTGAGCTGAAAAAGATCAAAATCTGAAATGCTACGAACAATTAGGAAATTATGAAACAAGTAGCAGACATCCACTTTAGCAAGTGAAGACTAAAATGTGAAGTAAATTAGCAATGTACACATAACAAATATATATTTAAATCCTGACTTTTTTTAATCGTGATTTTTATCCACCCTGCACTAAATGTTGATCCATTAACCCTTTCTGGGCAGACTTCAGCCTATATTCATAATGCTCATTCACCTCTTCCTGACATCCTGGTGCAGAGACATGCCGGGAGCCGGCCAGCATAAAAGCAGTGGGGTGGAGATATGAGATTTCATGTATTTCTATGGTGCTGATGGAACAAAGTATCAAAGGGGAAAGAAGGAGTCAGTCAATACACTTGCATACAACTGGATCCCAAACAAAGAGCACACGGGCACACGCTGGAGATGCAGGACTAGCTGAAGTATAAGTAGGAGCATTTGTATAAGTAGGGGCATTGCCAGCAGATCGAGGGATGTGATCATTCCCCTCTATTCGACATTGGCGAGGCCTCATCTGGAGATCTGTGTCCAGTTTTGGGCCCCACACTACAAGAAGGATGTGGAAAAATTGTAAAGAGTCCAGCAGAGGGCAACAAAAATGATTAGGGGGCTGGAGCACATGACTTATGAGGAGAGGCTGAGGGAACTGGGATTGTTTAGTCTGCAGAAGAGAAGAATGAGGGGGGATTTGATAGCTGCTTTCAACTACCTGAAAGGGGGTTCCAAAGAGGATGGAACTCGGCTGTTCTCAGTGGTATCTGATGACAGAACAAGGAGTAATGGTCTCAAGTTGCAGTGGGCGAGGTCTAGGTTGGATATTAGGAAAAAACTTTTTCACTAGGAGGGTGGTGAAGCACTGGAATGGGTTCCCTAGGGAGGTGGTGGAATCTCCTTCCTTAGAGGTTTTTAAGGTCAGGCTTGACAAAGCCCTGGCTGGGATGATTTAGTTGGGGATTGGTCCTGCTTTGAGCAGGGGGTTGGACTAGATAACCTCCTGAGGTCCCTTCCAGCCCTGATATTCTATGATTCTAAGACCGTTGCCACCATTAACAAAGGCAAATATGAAGGAAGCACACATGGCAAGTGAGCTAGATGCCGGAAGGAGGACTCCCCTTACCCGCACTGCCCAAATCACCAGGTACAGTTTTTGGGGCGCGGCAGTGTGGAGAAGCGAATTGGTCAACATTCTTCCATAATGTCAAGCAGGAAACTAGAATGGCCAGTGCTCCAGTGAGATATGGCTAAACCCAGTGGTGTCAGATAGCATGCAATGCGTTCAGGGCTGGTTTGAGCCAATAACGCACCAGACAACTGCTTGGAGGATACTTGTGGAGAACAGAGCCAGTCAGGAGAGAGAGAGAGAACCATTTCCATGACATTCCCCCTGCCTCCGCAATGCCTGGACCACTGGGTTTTTATGGAAAATGTCCCACCGGTTCTAATGAGGAGTAACACAGCCCAGCCAGGCTCTGCCCTCCAAACCCAAATCCTCTGCTCATCTAGGCACTGGCACATAAGGCCTTGGAGCCCTAGAAACAATAAGAATATCTCCAAATCTGACAATGAACACGGTGTACAGTCTGCACGGCCCCTCCTCCCCTTGGCACGTGAATGAAGCAGGTAAAGCATCCACCCCCTTAAGGATCTCACCGGGATTTTGCAAACTGCACCAGCAGTTCACGGTGCCTTGCTCTAGAAACTCAGTCCACAGCCTGGGAAGAGGACCCTCATCTCCCCCGTTCTGTGAGTCAACCCTGGGACCAGCTGGGGGGATTCAACCATCCCTCTCTCCAAGGCAGATCAACCAAGTCCCATGCAGTGAACAATGCTAAAGACCTTCAGCAGAAACTGTGTCTGCTCTGCCAGAATATCAGTGATCCCATGGCACCTCTTGGCATTGGGCTTTGTCTAGTGGCCTTGGCCCAAATTTGCCCAGTTTTGTGCACGGCTCACTCAGTGTTCAATGCCCCAGAGCTGGCCGCATTTTGTTCATGCTGGGTTTAGTCCATAAAACATTTGGAATCCCTCTTCGAAAGAAAGCTCCCCCATCCCAAAAACACACGGAGCAACCAGAAAAATGAACCACATTTCCAGACCGTGGAGATAAGTTTTTAAAGGTGAGAGACATCACTGAGTCTGTGAGCAGAGAGGCTGCAGCCGCCGCTCTCCAGGAGAGACACCCCTCTGTGCCAGAACATGGGATTCTATTTATATGGTCAGAACAAACATTATCTCATCGCCCCGTGGTTTGATCTGCCTGCCACTGCACAGTGTTAAAAAGTCATTAACACCTTCTCGCGCAGCGGGGAACCAGCAGCCGCGCAGCGACGGACAAATCCTCCCAGGGCAGCCGGCGGCGGAACGAGTTGCTGCTGAAATTCTCTGTCTAGACATGCAGGTCTGTCCTCCAACCATTTCCCAGCACAGACACATCCGTTTAACCCTGCAGAGAGACTCCAGAGAGAGATTCAGGGTAGAAGAGGTCTGGGATCTCCTCCATGGAACCTTATGGCTTACTCAGTGGAGACAGAGGACTTGGTCCAAAGTGGATGATGCTAAATCAGAGAGAGATTCTTGTTCCAGAATAAGTGTGTCCACACGGGGAGCTATTCCGCTCAATCTCCCATGTAGACAAGCCCTGAGGTGCTGTAATGAGGGGAGCAGCTTGCTGGTGGGAATGAGCACAGAGGAGAGGGGTCTGGGAGTGGTTAACAGAGGGACTATCATGAAAAGGTGAAGGTAGAGGAGGACGCAGGGGCATCTGCCAAGAAGAGGGGGCAAATGTCTCAGAGAAGATGCCAAGAGGGGAGCCCAAAAGGGAAGCGCCTTAGAACAACTGCCTTAAAGTGGCCGAATGGAGGCGCTGATCTGAGGACGCAGGAGATCTGGCTCAATCCCAGGTTCTGTGTGTGGGCAAGTCATTTAAATCTACTGTGCCTTGATTCTCACCCGTATATGGGGATGATGATACTCCCTTGCTCCCACCCATTGTCTGTCTTCAGTGTTTAGATGGCAAACTCTTCAGGGCACAGGGTGTCTATTACTATGTGCACATTTAGCACCCAGAACCACAAATCTCATCTGGGACCTCTATCCTAACAGCAGCAACATTGTGACTGACACCTGAGCAGACTGCTACACTGAAATTAGCTCCGGGGATGTCCCTGGCCAATGGGCTAGAGACAGGAGCAAAGAGGACAAGCAGAGATCTGTCTATTGCCCACCTCCAACCCCAGCATGACCTCAGACTGACCTTCTTGCAAGAAGAATGCCTTATCCCTGAAATCTCTGCTCACCAACTGCTGTCCACATCGGACTTAATGGCATACATACAACAACATTTCCTTGTTAGAAATCTGAGCTACCTGGAAGAAAGGAACATGGCCACATAAACCCGGGCTATTTTTTTATTGAGTCAACTGAGGTAGGAGCTAACGTGAGCAGGAGGGGAATCAGGTGTTTTTGGACTGACAGCTTCTCTGATCCCATCTCAGTTTCTCCAGGTGTTCATCTCCTCCTCCTACTCCCATCGCCCTGGCTTCATGAGCATCTCTGGGATATCTTGCCCTTGCCTGTTTTTCTCCTCGATTTAGTCAGACCCTGCACTCCTCTCACAGGCAGAACTCCCTTTTGATTTTAACTGGAGCTTTGCCTGAGACACCGGTCTCAAGTTCCAGAACTCCCTTCTCCCTGGGCTATTTCCCAAAATGACTGCTTTTCCTCCCTCTGCATTCTGCTCTCCCCTGCAGTACCTATCCCAAGCCTCCTACAGAAGCTATATACCATCAAGCACAGAACTGGCAGTCAGGACTCCTGGGTTCTATTGCCAGCTCTGTCACCGACCTGTTGTATCCCTTTGGGCGAGTCATTTCCCCCATCTGTTAAACGGGGGAATACTTCTGGCTTTCGTGAAGTGCTTTGAGAAGAAGCTGAGGAGAGTTACAGAAGCAAGTGCTGTTCCCAACTAAAGCAGCTGGTCCCATACTGGATCCCAGAGTTCTTTGCTTGTGGCTCAAAGGACAGACAGTGGAAGGAAAGTGGGTGATTACATGGTCCACTTGCTCTTTCAAAGTGGTTGGTGGACTGAGAATCAAACCATTACAGCAAAGAAATTCGTCTCCAGTGGTGGATACATGTAACTGTACACATACAACTCCCCGACCCCTCTCTATACTCCTGGCAATGGCTCCACTACAGTGTGGGTTTAAGCTGCCACTAATAACTTCAGCAAGTTTCTTTTCACAAGCTGTTTTTTTTATTATTCCCCACCCCCCACAGTTATTCCTCTTTCCTTACAGGCATTTGGCTGATTAAATGTAAGGGGGGGGAGATTTAATCTGGGGTCTCAGACACTGCTCTTTGTCCTTATTAGCAAAAAGGACAATTGTTGTTTTAGCAGAGCACACCACTGCCACTCTGGATCTAGCTGCAAGCCAAATGGAAGAGCAAAAGTTCAATAGAGGTCTCTTCAAAAGTTGCATGACGACTCCAGGAGTGGAATTTTCCCGCTGACATTTCCCCAGATATCCTCCACCAGGACTGAGCAGCAGACAAGACAGATCTCAGTGCCTGAGGCGGTATTTCACAACCTGCCTTCTCTCCTCCACACACCTCCCTGAAAGCACCTACAGGCAAAGCTGAACAGCCTGGAGTGGGTCAGCTGGAACATCATTTCAGCAACATGCCAATGAGGTACATTGCCTCTCAGCAGCTTGGAAGAAGCCTCCCCCACCTCCAGTGAACGCTGCAGGGAAAACAGAGTACATTCATCAAGCACAAGCATCCCCTGGTGCCCCCTCTAGCTCATTACCCTACTCCGTGACTGCTACAGGAAGGGGACAAATTGGAAATGCTGCCCATAGAAAACGCCCTGCCCACTTAAGGCACCCAAATGCCATGCTACTTGGAATAGATTGTGCTCAAAATAGACACCATTAATGACAGCGTCTTGGAGCAGCTGATCCTGGAACCCACAAAGGGGGAGGCAATTCTCGATTTAGTCTTAAGTGGAGCACAGGCTCTGGTCCAAGAGGTGAATATTGCTCAGTCATAGCAACCATAACGTAATTAAATTGAACACCTTTGTAGGGAGAAATATCAAAGAAACCCACCACTTGCAGCATTTCATTTAAAAAAGGGGCACTACTCAGAAATGAGGAAGCTAGTTAAACAGAATTTAAAAGGAACAGTCAAGAGCGAAATGCCTGCAAGCTGCATGGAGACTATTTAAAAACACCATAATATATATGTATACATGTATACCCTGAATTTAACAAACACACAAAAACAAAAACAAAAAAAGACAACAGTGGGGGTTGGACTAGATACCTCCTGAGGTCCCTTCCAACCCTGATATTCTATGATTCTAAGAGGACCAAAAAATGCCATCATTGCTAAACAAAGTAAAAAAGGCAATTAGAGGCAAAAAGACATCCTTTAAAAACTGGAAGTCAAATCCTACTGAGAAAAGTAGCACAGAGCATAAATTCTAGAAAGTCAAGTGTAAAAATATAATTAGGCAGGCCAAAAAGTATTTGAAGAACAACTAGCAAAAGACACCAAAACTAACAGCAAAAATAGTTGAAGCACATCAGAAGCAAGAAGCCTTCCAAACAGTCAGTGGGGCCACTGGACCATCAAGGTGCTAAAGCAGCATGCGGGGAAGGCAAGGCTGTTGTGAAGAAGCTAAATGAATTCTTTGCAGAGGATGAGAGGGAGATTCCCAAATATGAGTTATTCTTTCTAGGTGACAATTCTGAGCAACTGTCCCAGATTGAGGTGTCAATAGAGGATGTTTTGGAGCAACTGGGTACATTAAACAACACTAGATCACCAGGACCACCCAAGACTTCTGAAGGAAGTCAAATGTGAAATTGCAGAACTACTGTGGTATGTAGCTTATCAAATCAGCCTCTGTACCAGACGACTGGAGGATAGCTAATGTAATGACTGTTTTAAAAAAGGTTCCAGAAGCAATCCCGGCAATTCCCGGCCAGTAAGCCTAACTTCATACCAGGAAAATTGGTTGAAACTATAGTAATGAATTATCAGACACCTAGATGAACACAACATGTTTGGGGAAGAGTCAACATGACTTTTGTAAAGGGAAATCACGCCTTACTACTCAATTACAATTCTTTGAGGGTGTCAAAGCAAGCAAGTGGACAAGTGCGATCCAGAGCATATAGCGTATTTGGACTTTCAGAAAGCCCTTGCCAAGGTTCCTCACCAAAGGCTCCTAAGCAAAGTAAGCCGTCATAGAATAAGAAGGAAGGTCCTCTCGTGGATCAGTAACTGGTTAAAAGACAGGAAACAGAGTAATAATAAATGGTTAGTTTTCACAGTGGAGAGAGGCAAATAATGGAGTTGCCCAAAAATCTGTACTGGGATCTCTGCTGACCAACAGTTTCATAAATGATCTGGATAAAGGGGTAAATAGTGAGGTGGGCAAAGTTTATAGATGATACAAAATTACTCAAGATAGTTAAGTCCAAAGCTGAGTGCGAAGAGTCACAAAGGGATCTCACAAAACTGGATGACTTGGCAACAAAATGACAGATGAAATTCAATGTTGAAAAGTGCAAAGTAATGAACATTGAAAACCACAATCCTAACTGTACATACAAAACGATAGGGTGTAAATGAATGGTTGTCATTCAAGAAAGGTCTTGGAGTCATCGTGGATAGTTCTCTGAAAACCATCTGCTCAATGTGCAGTGGCAGTCAAAAACGCTAACAGAATGTTAGGAACCATTAGGAAAAGGATAGATAAGACAGAAAATATAGTCTCACTACATAAATCTATGGTACGCCCACATCTTAAATACTGCATGCTGTTCTGGTCACCCCATCTCAAAAAGAGATATATTGGAATTGGAAAAAGTACAGAGAAGGGCAAAAAAAAATGATTAGGGGCATGGAACAGCTTCCGTATGAGGAGAGATTAAAAAGACTGGGACTGTTCATTTGAGAAAATAGACAACCAAGGGGGATATGATAGCAGTCTATAAAAATCATGAGTGTTGTGGACAGAGTAAATAGGGAAATGTTGTTTACCGCTTTACATAACACAAGAACCAGAAGTGACAATGAAATTAATAGGCAGAAGGTTTAATACAAGCATAAGGAAATATTTCTTCACACGACACACAGTCCACCTGTGGAACTCATTGCCAGGGGATGTTGTGAAGGCCAAAAGTATAACTGGATTCAAAACAGAATCAGATACATTCATGTAGGATAGGTCCATCAGTGGCTATTAGCCAAGCTGGTCAGGGATGCAACCCCATGCTCCAGGTATCTCTAAACCTCTGACTGCCAGAACCTGGGATTGGACGACAGGGAGGTGGATCACTCAATAATTGCCAAGTTCTGTTGATTCCCCCTGAAGCCTCTAGCACTGGCCACCATTGGAAGACAGGATACTGAGCTAGATGGACCATTGGTCTGACCCGGTATGGCTGTTCTTATGTTCTAAATATAGGCACACAGGCTCTGCTGGGCTACACTGGGTTCCTGGGGTTTGGCTCCTTCTCAGCTGTGGGAAGGAGAAAGTGATGGCTCTCTGCCAACCACCACCCACCCCATGGCACCAGGAGACTGTGAGATCTCCATATTATGATCCTCCTCTCCTTCCAAGCTGGGAACTGCAGTGAACCAATTTGTGTTAACACTGAAATCAGCATCATGGGGCATTTGAGTTAACACTTCAGTGGGAAAAGAGCAGTTTCATGCCTCTGTGAGGTATTGTTTCAGGCTCTCTGCAGACTCAGGCAGGCATGGCTGCACCTCTTACACACGGTTCACATTTTCAAGGTTATCTTTGCAGCCAAATGGGGATAGAGAACCCCCTTTACAAAAATATGAAAGCCAAGATTATGGAACACTAGATGGCAGCTTGGTAGAGATGACAGTTCTCCCATATGTGATGTAACGCTCCAATTTGAGCTCTGGCCACCAGCATTGCAGGGTAGGGTGGTGAGAGTAGCAGTCTGGTATCCTCTGGCATCACTTCTGTTAAGATTTGCGTCAGCCCTGGAGGACTGTCTTGATCTCACAAATCAGTTCCCTGACAAAGACAACTGAATGACATGAGACAGGTGAGAATTATCCCTACTCTACAGATGGGGAAACTGAGGCACAGCAGCAGAGTGACCTGGCCCAAACTCACTCAGCAAGTGAATGGCCAAGGGAGGAACAGAACCCAGATCTCCAGGTTTGCAGTCCCTAGTTCTAATCATTACCCATATGGATTTACACTGCAGTTCATCTAATGCAGACCCATGGAATGCAGAACTTCTCCCCTCCAAGGTGGCTTCACCCTGGTACAGAAGTAAGGGTCACCCCCCTTTACTGGAGACAGAAGGGAACGCACACAATGGGTTAATGGAATAGAACCTTCTCCCAGCCCAGGTTCTACCTTCCTTCTCCAAACACTCCGCCTGGCCCATGTGCCCTCGTCTGTCTTTGCTGACAGGCATCCCGAGATGCTGTAACCTTCGTCCTTCTCAGCAGCATCCTTGGAGCAACAGCCGCACACTACTGTGGTCTCTGGGGATGCTTCAGGAGGCCAACCAATCAACTTTGCTCCTACCCTCCCGCTTTCCAGAGCTTCATAGCCAAGAACCCAGACATTGTGCCAAGAGAAGCATGCAAAATGAGTGTGTGGAGGGGATGGGGGAGGGGGAAGAGACCAGCCATGCCTGTGGGGTACCACCAGGCAACAGGGGCTCCCCAAACACTGCCACTTCCTCCTCCAGTGGCCTTACTCTGGGCACAGCGCAGTGGCCAGCTGCTGGTCTTTAACCTTCAGCTTCTACCTCTCCCTACTCAAGGGGTTCAGCAGCCACCTGCCAGAAGCTTCACACGGGGTTCCCTTCTCCAGTGATATGCAGCGACAAAGCCCCTCGCGGTAGGGATCAGAGCTGAAGGAAAAGAGCAGGAGCAGGAGCATCCATAGAGACGAGGTGCTTAGCAGGTTTCTTCTTTTACTGAGAAAGGAAAAGAGCTAATTTGGGGCTCTTGCTTCCTAACCCAGGCTAGTGGCAACTAGAGTTACAGCAATAGCCAGGCTACGCAGCCATGCCGCCTCCTTTCACTGGCAAGGACAGTGGTGAAAGCCAAGGGATCTGTGAAATGACAGCTTGGCTACAGGATCCTCCGCCCAGGCCTGCTTGCCAAGGAGCAAGCGGGCTAACATGGAACCGGCCATTTTTAAACTGGTTTGTATAGCTGAGGTTTGGGCAGCCAAGCCGGGGCCCAAGCTGTGGCAACGTGTAGGCAGACCGCACCCTCGTCTGGCCGGCTTTCAGGCAGGAGGGGCACAGGAGAACTAATCTGAAAACCAGGCCCCTCATGGAGTCCCAAGTTCACATCCCCGGGCTGGTCTCTGAGGGGCACCAAGCACAGTATGGCCAAGGGGTCAGGGTACTGAACTGGGATTCCAGACACCAGGGCTCTAGTCACAGCTCTGCCACTGATCTGCCGTGTGACCTTGGGCAAGTCACAGTCCTTCTGTGCCTCGGTCTCCCTTCCTAGCCTGTCTGTGTATCATCTAGCTACAGTGTAAGCTTTTCAGAGCTTCAGGGCCTGTCCCACGCTATGTGAATGGTCAGCACCTAACCCAACAGGATCCCAATCCCGGTGGTGTCTGTATGCATTACAGCAACACCCGTCAATAATAAACAGAGATCAAGTGTTTAACCCTCTGCGAGCATCATCTCTGAGCAATGCAAGCCTCCCCCAGCAGCACGGCCCAGGAGTTAGAATGGGGACTGGGAATTTACAGATCCGGGTTCTCCCCAAGTCGGCCCAGGGCCGAGCAGTTGAACAAGTCGCTTCACCTTTTGGTCACGCCGCTCCCGTTTGTAAAAGTGGGACCCAGACCGACTCACCTCTTCTAGATCCTGGGATAATTTAAAATGGGCCTGTCTCAGGTGTTTCTAAGGCAGCATCTCAAGGGCGAGACCCGTCCTCCAGCCCACACGGCTCTCCCAGAAGCTAGGAGCCTGCAGGCAGTGGGAACTCCACCCTCCAGAGAAACCAATCTGTCTGAGCCAAGCGCCCCTCACTCCCTCGGTGGCACGGGGAAGAGCAGCATTACTGTGTGAGCAGCCTCTCAGGCAGGCCCAGGTACTGGGCGGGAGGATTTTGCACCAAGAACATGGCAACTCAAATTGGCAAGACAGCCAGCACAGGCATTCGGAGCAGCACTCCTTTCCTCCCGAGGGGATGATGGAGCTGCATGAGAAAGGAGTTCGCCAATGCCCAGTAGGCAGCATTCTGCTTGTAACGTTCTCAGTACTCTGAGCAGCCTGCAGGCGGGAGTGCACGTCTCGAACAGAAGGACACATGGCGACGTTTAATTGCCATTTACAATGGGGGGAGGAGAGCAATGGCTCAGCAATCAAACCCTGGGACAACTCGAACTCGGCCTAGCAGCACAAATCTCCCACCAGGGTCGCAGCTCTGATAGCCTCAGCTCCAAGTGGCATGTGCTGTTAAACAGCCTTGTTTTATCTCTGTGGCAGAAAGCACCCTGTTGTACCGGAGCCCTGCACGGAAAGGCCTGTGCATACGGGAAAACTCACAAGCTATCAAGTACCAACAGAGAGAGGCAGAAGACAGGCGAGACCCGGGCTGATGAAGTGTATTCACTTTAAATTAAAATGATGGCTGATGGGGGGATGGCGTGGCACATGGCTTATCTATTATTGATGCTGTTCTCCCCCTCCTTTGCATATCGCACTGCCGGGGCAGCCGCCGCATGCGAGAATGCTATCACTGTCCAACCCCGGAGGCTGGAGCACGCAACACGGGCTAGTCTCTGACCTCGGGAGTCCTGGGTTCTTAATTTAATCCCTCAGGAACAGCTAGCTGCAGGGCGAACCACCACGCAGGAGAGAGAGCCAGGGCTGGAACAACAGGGAGCTACCCGTGGGCAGGACTGAGATGCAGAGGCAGCATTGTGCGGGTGCTCAGTCCAGGAATACCAAAGAGACGGCAGGTCACTAGCAAGGTGCATTGACCGGGTGGCATGTGGGTCCAAAGCAGAGGAGTTTGCTAAGTGCCTACTCGGAAGGCGCGCCTGGTTCTATCCACTTCCAGGGAGCCTCAAGCGCACCACAGAACGGGACCGTCACGGAGGGAAGTCGGAGAGAAAGTCTGCCCGGGAGAGGTGGCGGAGCAACAGCACGAGCCAGGAAAGACATTTCCCTGCACAAAGCGAACAGCAGAGGGAGGAGGAGAAGAATGCGCCTGCTGCAAGGTGAGAATCCAGCCCCCAGGAGAGAGGGAGGGAGCTTGAACAGCTTGAACTGCACCCCTCCTCCGCCCGCCCCCACACAACTGGAGATCGGGGAGCGAAGGCAGAGGTTCAAGTACATTCACTGCGAGAGCGGAGAATTAGAAGCCGTTCTTGGCTGGCAGCTGCCGGAGCAATAAGCCCGCGGGGCCAAGAGGAGTGCATTGAAGTTCTCCTTACCGGTGATGCCCAGGCACACTTTCACCCTCCTCCCCGCTATTCCAGCACAGAGCGCTCCCCAGGCATACGGCTTGCCGAGCAGTCTGCAGCAGCTGAACCCTCCCAGAACAGCCACAGGGAGCAGGGGGGGGCAGGCAAAGCAAGGGAGACGGTGATCAGAGGCTTTGCCGCCACAAACCAAAGGCTGCAAGGCAGGGCAGCTTCCTTGAAAAATCTGCTTTGGCTCTCGGTGATTTCGGCGTAGCCCTGATAATACAGACAGGAACCTACGCAGCAAGTGGCAGAGGATCTCAGCCTGCCCTTACCTTTCCCTCCCCCTCCTCTTTCCTCCGGCCTTACCAGCTCTGCAGCCGAGGAGCAGTTCTCCCCTGCACCTGGCACTCTGCCCGCTCCACCGCCGGCAGAATCTCTGTAGCGCCGTGCGGCCCTGTGTGGGTTTACGGAGCCTCATCCCATCGCGCAAGCAGGTCGCGGAGTTCAAGTCATTAATTTCTGTGGCAGAGAGTGTGTGGCAGACCCAGCACTGACATGAATAACGATGGAGAGGCCAAGCAAAGCCTGCAGCTTGATCCTACAGTCTCTCTCTTTGGGGCATTAACGCAGGCCACGTGCTTGCCAGCCAACTGTACCTCATTTCAACTTCATGCTGCGAATGGTCACCACGCCGCCACTGCACTCGACAATCCACCTCAAACAGGGTTACCCAGCTGCTTAGTTTTGCCTTATCGCCACCCAATGCTCATGCTTCCCTCTCAGAGCCAGGCAACGCTTGAGCCTTTCAATGCACAGCAGTTTGCACCCTGAAGTTTGCTTTGGGGCTTACTCACCCCACATCCCCACCCCAGCTGCTCCCCAGAAAATGCCCTGTGATGCAGCCCTGTGTTGTGGTCACCATTTCAACGTGCCAGCTTTATGGAGCTTTGTGTGACAAGACTACGGGGAAGCAGCTAGTTTGCATGCATCCAGACCGAAGTTTGCTCAAGAGGTTTGCAGGGAGTTCCGTGCAAGAACCCGAACCCAAGGCAGCAGGAGGCTGCGAGGGAAATATTCACAGTATAACCCAAAATAACGTGAATCTGCTTTACCCACTTGGCTTCTCCCCACCAATGCAGAACACGAAATGAAAGAAACATGCTGGGAGAAAAGTAAGGACATCTGGCTAATAGGTACAAATGCCTCTTGGTCCCAGCTCTGTCACAAGATCATGGGCTCGCTGCATCAGCAGGCCGTGGGTGTATGCCGCTCCCTGGTCCTTTGCCATGGGAAGGATTTCCCCTTGCCCCTGCTGGAAACACTCTGCATTGTCCGGGGCCAGATCCTCCGCACACAAGGATGGAAGAAGGATGTGCTGCCCATTGACAGGAACAAGAGGGAATAGAAGAGGAGGGGGGTGGGCTGGAGGGAGGGGGAAGAGAGAAGAAAATTCCTTCTTTATTTCCCATATTTGAACTATGAGAACAATTCAACACACAGGTGTCAGAGCCTGATAGGAATTGGGGGGTTGTGTGGACCCTGCTAAGGTCTGTCCCAGCAGTGACTGAAAGCTGGCGCTCAAAGCTTTCTTCTTTTCCTAGCAGATAAGTTAATGAATCCCGTCTGACCTTGGAACCACTGAATGCTTGCTATGAAGGAGACAGTGGTGTCCGGGGTACATCCAAGCTGGAGTAAATCTGATCCATCTGGACCATTTTGCTTATAAAACTATATATTTATTTTCTGGGGGGTTCAGATAACTGGATTTTAAAACAAATGTAATTGTTTATTCTCTTTGTGGCATGCGATGAGTGCAAGGCTGCACCTCCAAAGTCAGAGACCTTTCCAAGGCTAAAACCGAATAGGTTCCTGATTGCAGTCGGAGGCAAAGGGAGGGGGACAGAAAGTTGAGCAGGAACAAGTTAAAAATAACCATCCTTAGCCTGAAGATGGTACCTATTAAGTCAGCGGGAATTTTGCCACTGACATCCCATGGGAGCAAGGTCTAGTCAAACATTGTCTCTGACTTAAAGCCCTTATCTAGGGGCTTAAACGCTCAGATTACTAAAATAAAGTATTTTGAAGAAAATTTACCTTTACTTTTGAGTTGGGGGGGTGTCCCCCCCACTTTTCTCAGCTTGGAAAGTGAAAGTACACTGGTCACTTTCACTTTGGTTTCTAGTCCATTTCCTCTTAGCTTTCACGTACCAGCAACATTCTGCAGGTTGGAGACCCTCAGTGGGAATGTTTGTTTAAAGGGCATTTCTGTACCAAATGGACTGGCCTCGTCTATATTCGAAGTTACACCCTTAGGGCTGGTCTAGCTAAAAAGTTAGGTTGACACAACTACGTTGCTCAGGGGTCTGAAAAATCCACATCGCCGAGTGACGTAATTAAGTTGACTTAAACCCGGGCTAGACAGTGCTAGGTTGACAGACGATTTCTTCTGTTGACCTAGCTACCATCTCTTGGGGAGGTGGAGAACCACTCCAGTCAGTGTCGGTAGCATCTAGGCTGAAGCTGTGTCGCTGTAGCATTTCAAGTGTAGACAAGCCTTTTGTTAAACCAGTGTGGTTTTAAACCAACGTAGTTAAGTTTGTGAAAGCCTTGTGTTGTCATCCGTAATTCAATCCGACCTTGGCTTGCATCAACTGATCTTACCTTGAGCTAAATTGGTATGAATTAGTCAAGTTTAAATTGAAACAAGACCATCCACATGGGGGGTTTCATTTGCTCACCTAAATCTTTTTTTTTTTTTTTTAAATCACATCTTTCGTTATACCAGTGTTACTGAATACAGACACGGCCTACGTAAAAAGGTACATTCTTACTAAACTGATCTGCTCTGTGTGCATATCTAGATTCAGCTATTGAGTTTAGTGATTGATGAAAGGTTTGGTTTGTTTCTTCCCGGCTTTCTACTCCCATTAGCTCTGCAGAGTGAGCACAGGCAGGAGACGGAGCTGCAGTCTATTCCTCCATGTGCTTCATCAGCACAATTGCTAGATTCCAATCAGTTACATCAGGGCAAGCCTGCTGCTGGCAACAACATGGCTGCACAGGCGTAACTGGGGGAATGACACAGCCCACAGGACCCAAACTACTGGCGATGATGGGGGACCTCAGGCCAACACTGCAGGGCTGGCAGTTCGGAAGAATATTTTCTTTACTACGAAACTGAGCCCGGTCAATCTGGTCAGCAAGGAGAAACAGAAGCTCATGGTGCTATTTTCACAGAACACCACGCTGGAAAGAAACTGGTTTCCACTGGAAATTGCTTGGATTTAAAATTTCAGGAAAATGTTAGAAAGGGTCGTTTTAGAGGCACATTCGACCCAGCAATGTCTCTTAACACGAGGTTCCACAGCGGTGAACCAACAGATTTGCAAATCTGGCATGCCCCCAAAGCCATTCTGATGCCCAACCAAGTTTACAGTGCAAAGACTATATCACAACAGGTATATTCTGTAGTCATCTGTAGTCACCTCTTGCCTGTGTGTCTGTCTTTGCCTAGCACTCCCCCACTCTTCAGAGCTCAGCACCAGGAATATGTATGCAGCTGTGCAACGCTTACTGCTCTACTGTCACCGCTTTTTTCCACCACTTTTCCCTTCTGGATTTTTTTTGTGAGGGAGGATGAAGAGAGGAGGTTTTCTCTGAGTGGCTGGCTTTGTAGTTACTAAGCAGAGTTTGGCTCCATTTTCTATTATTATTAGACAATGTCCCAGGGAGTTTTGAGATTGGCAGTTTGAAATTATGAAGTCCAGGCCACTGATTACAGAATATCTCTGCAGTTACTCCAACACACCAAAGGTGCCTATCACATACACTGGGCTCTGGTACAGAATTGCTTTCTCAGACACCTGCAGCTCAGCAGGACTGGCTGGGATCCTGTATCAGAGGCAGAGAATAACCCTTCTATGCAAGGCCAGTATGCTGCATTCACGGCGCCACAGCTCTGGTCAGGCGTGAGCCCAGCAGCCAATGAAAGTGACAAGAGTGACGCCTTCCTGTCCCTTTCCCTCTGCTTCCTTGGGCGGGAGGAACTGTGACCAAGGAAAGGAGGAAGCCAAGGGCAAAACGCACTAAAATGTAGGTGACAAAGGTAGGATGAGAGGAGATTCGGAGGTAAGGGAGGTAAGCGTGGTGTACTGGCTAGAGTACTGCAACCCGAATTCTATTCCCCGCTCTGCCACTGATGTGCTGTGTGACCTTGGGCAAGTCACTTCACCTTTGTTTCCTCATCCACCCCATCTCTGTCTTGTCTATTTAGACTGCAAGCTCCTTGGGGCAAGGACTTGTGTACAGCGCCTTGCACAATGGGGCCTCGATCTCAGCTAGGCCCTCTAGACACTGATGCAATACAAAATAAATAAATTAATAAACAAGGCAAGGTGAAGGGCACTCAAATGCAGAGGGAGGAGGAGAGGCTCAGACGGGGAGCTGCAGACGAAAGTCCGCAATACAAGTGACAGTTCAAACACCGTGGCCCCGTGATTGTTTCCCAACCTGAGTGCCACACTTAAGATCAGAGTCTGAGATGCAGCATTTAATTCACAGCCCAATGACCGACCATGAAACAATAAAGCCTGTTATAAGGAAGTTCGCACTATAGGTAGAAAGGTACGGCTATAAAGTGCCCAGTGTGAATCCCTGCTTCTCAGAGCTCTCTACAACCATGGGCATCTCAATGTCTGCTTCACCCCGTCAAAATACTGCTCCAAGTGCTGCTTCGACTCCTTGGATATCTGCTCCGCCCCATCCCAGCTTCATTCCCTTCTGGAGCCCATCTTCCTGCTTAGCTACCCTGCAATAACATTCTTCTGCCAGCGCCTGCTTCTTTTAAACGTGCATCGACTGGGAGCGCATGCCACGCATCTGCTCCCATCTGCCTAAACCAGCATCTCCCGAACGCTTCCGACGGCTGCTTCCCCCGCCGCAACTAGTATTGGTTGCTCTGGGGAGGTCTTGAGAAAGTTGGTTTGCTGCCCAGTCTAGGTACATCCTAGGTGGATGGACTAAAATGTATTCACCCCTGCTCTGTTGGGGATGCAAATTGAGCACTCCAGTTACATATTTTAACGGAGGGGAAAAAACCTGCGAGACTAGAATGCTACAAAGTGTTTAATGTATTCAGAGTAACTACGGTAGAAAACATCAAGGCCTCTACTGAGGCTGGTGCAAAGTTATTAGCATAACAGGTGTCTCTGTCACAAAAATGATGCTTTAAAAGACAAATCCAAAAAAAAAATTAATTCCCTCAATGCAAAAGCACCTCGTTAATTACACTTAACGCTGGTTTAATGCTGTCTTCATAAAGGATGGGAAAAATCAGATAGATGCCTCTTCCTCAACCCTCAACAAGTTGGTTAATGGAACATTATGGAAATTTTCAGACAGATTTGGAGATGCTACTGTCAGCACTAGAGGGAGGAGACTGGACAGCTTCCTTCTTGCTTCACTCAACCAAGCTGCTGAAGTCTGATTTCATCTGTTCTTTCCCCTCTGCGGTACTGCTACTTTCCCTCCCCTCATCTGTGGGATGATCTGCAGGAGGAGCCATTTATTTCTTCGTGTTTTCTATTAAAAGCCTCATGAGCCAAATCAGGTGGCAGCGGGGGTAGACACTTCAGGGCTGTTAGCTGACGTAAGAAGTAGTGAACTGGAATGGCATTTCTGTGCCCACCTGTACAAGGGTCTAGCTGCAGACCCCACAGCTGAATGCAGTGCCCATTTGCGTACAGCTCCCAACCAGAGCCCTGAGTGAACAGCAGCTTTGTCCCTGGCTAGGGATGGGGACAGCCCAACTTCCAGTGCAAGGAGCTCCTGCCAATGCCACTATCGTCAATGAGAAGTGCAGAGACTCCGCACCACTGGAAGTTGAGCCATTAGCATCTAGTCTGGAAGGAGGTCCCATTTGCATCCTCACCTGGGCTTCCCTCTACTGCTTTGCTTCAGTTCTGCAAAGCAGTAGAGGGAAGGACTTGAGTGCACACCCAGCTGGGGCCCAGATGAGGATGCTGATGGCATCTCCATCTGGGACAGATACCAATGGCCTGGTTTTTAACACTGCAGAGTGCCACAGCTGCCAGTGGCTGGGAGTGGAGGATGCTCAACCTCTCTGTAAGTGCGGCTATACGCTCTTTCCCCCATCCCCAGTAACTCTTGCCCAGGGCCGGCACTGAACTGGGGTAGGTGTTGGGGATTTTTTTGGAACGAGGAAGCTCATTTATTTGAGATCAGTTTGGTTTTTATAACTTTCAGATAAGGCTATGTGCTGAGGCAGCAATTCTCTCCCTCTCCTAATTAATTCCTACACATATCACAAGCTGGAAGTGCATGTTTTATGAATCTAGTTGACCTCCTGGTGAAGAAATGATGACACAGATGTTGTGCCTTCTTCATTACCTCATTATTCACATTCCACCATTTCTTCCAACAGAGACGGCTGACAGACGCTCTGATGCTGCCACCGAGAAGCCAGGCGGCAGCACGAAAGCACGTGCTCCCCCAAGAGGAGGGGGCTTGAGTGTCCCTACCTCGATTAGACCCTTCCACGCAGCAGCCAAGGACACCAGGGACACATCAAGAAGGCCAAGCTTTGAGCTATTTGGGCAGGGGGTCTCCTTTGGGATAGCTAGTGTTCAGAGGAGGAGAACAAATGTAGAGGACTCTGGAGACAGCAGGCTACCTGTTAAGTGCCCAAAACATGGGAGCGTTAAGCTTGGGGATTCAGCCAGCCAACATACAACTTCTTCAATAAAGCCTCAGGCAGAGAATGACCTGGAGCATTTGTCCCATGCAAGCTAACCCACTGGACACACTCCAGAAAAATCAGGGATGTTCAAGATCCATTCACTTACCGTGTCTCTACACTCAGAAGTTCCACCACTGCAACTAAAAGCCAGAGTAGTTAAAGCAACAACCAGCTCCCCTAGCGCGGACACAGTTATACCAGTATAAACATGTTACGGGTTGAGTCAAACCTTGCTGCTATGGGTCGGGCATAAGTTGGTAACAGTGTCAGGGTAAATGTAAAGAGGTCCTTCTGCTGTTGCTTCAGCCACCCAACATACAGGTACATGGAAGAGCTTGCCTAGAAGCTGAACCATGTGGCCCAATGCTACACCTTGGATCAGTGGAGCTGTTTATCTGTGTACGTGAGAGAGAAAGGGTGGGCAGAGATTAAGTAACCAGAAAGCTAAGCAGACGGTAACAGGAGTTCTGGTAACATGGCCCTGACAGAAAGCTAAGAAAGGAGACTTTTTGGGCACAGCATGATGGGTGGAAAGGCAGGTTTGGAACACTGAACAAAGGAATGGTCTCCTGCTGTTTGATCCCTTCTGTGCTCAGGAAAACAGGACTTTTCCTGGCTCTACCATCAATTTCTCTACCATCAATTTCTCTTTCTAGCAGAATCAACCTACAAGGCCCCACATTTTGACTATCCACTTGTGTCAAAAAGGGGTAACAATGCTTATACTAGTATAATCACCACATACAGGGAGGGGAATAACTATACCAGTATAAATGCAGCCACGTTAGGGGTTGTACCAGTAGAGGTATATTGGTAAAATATCACACACACACACACACACACACACCCCAACACAGTTATATCAGGACAAAAACTGCATATAGTTCAGACTTTAGAGGAACGTGTACAATGCAAGGGACTCCCTCAGCATTTGACAACTGAAAACACAGGTGCTTGGGGAAAAACTAAAAACACTGATCAGGACTATCGTGCAGGACAGGCACGAAGCCACACAAGGTACTTGGCCCCGGCAGAGCTCAAAGGGAAAACTTCGCTGAGAGCTGCATTCCTCCAGAAAACGCACTTTGTGTGGGATGGAAGTTGTTGCAATATGGTGCACAGATGAAAATGCAAATTGATGAACATGGATAGAGCTGGATGCTGGCAGGGAGCCTGTAGGAAGGAAGATCCTGAAATGAGGTTGTATCTACTTAACAAAAACACACTCCACCAACTCCTATGCACATGCTGAAGCAGGAACCCCAAAGCCAGACCCACAAGGCAGTGATATGAGACAATTGGCATTCGCTGGATTTTAATCTCACTAATCAGTGTAATCAGGATCAGCTCCAATGAAGTCAGTGGAGTTAAACAGTAGTGAAACTGGTATTCGAGCAAGTAGAATCAGGCCCACTGCATCTATCCCCAGACTACACTTCACAGGCGGCAGGAAGAGGTTGCTAAATCAGAGTGAAATGTTTAAGAGCACACTTTATGCCCATCTCCGAAGCTGGCAGAACACAGCCCCTGTGACTGATCATTAGGGAAACATCAGGATACATAAGAACAGTAATAAAAATGGTAACGTATAAATAAGAGCTGAAGTAGAACAGAATCCACCGGGAGAACTGGATTCCAGCCGCTAGCTGGCTAATGCCACTGACAGCCAGGCAGAAAGTGGGTGTAGGAAATCTGACGAGGCTGGTTTGCTTTTTATTCCAGACACTCACGTATTCCGTAGTAGGGAACGAGGAAGGAGATGAAACAAAGCCGTGACTTTGCCCGTTACATTTCCCCAAAGAGCCCAGTACATTCCAGCAATACACCCAGCAGAGTCAGTGGGTGAATTCGTCTATGCAAACACACACCTGATTGCACATGCCCCTCCATAGCACCGTTGACTTCAGCGGAGTCACTCCTCGCACAGCAGCATCCAGCCCATAGCGTGCGTGACCAAGGTCCTTTTGCAGCTGGCAGGGTTTAGAAATGGCTGCTTTACCAGTTTCTTGGAACAAGCCATTGCACCAGTCCAAGTGGTAGGCGGGTTTTAGCCTCCAGGCTTTGGACAGTGAGTTGAAGCAAGACTAGTGCAGGTGGTGTTTGCCTGAAGCACATCCCTACCTCGAGGCTGCACACCTGGGTGCATGCCTCGCCTCCCCAGGGACCCTTTGAACTTTGAGCTCGAGCTCTGACCCTGCACAATTCTGGTGGCTTTGAGCAGGGCCGACTTATCTCTTTGCTCCCCCTCCACCAGTGGGAAGATTCTTGCCCTGCCTCCTTTTGCTCAAAGAAGAACTCATCATTACTCTTGAATCCATTTCTCGGCTTCACCGAAGGCCTTACTGCAGCAGAGGGAAAGGAATCCTGCCTGGCAGGGTTTGGCTTCAAACATTCCTCGGGAGCTTGCCAGCAGGCAACGATGAAGCCAGCTCCTTCTGGGAGGTACCAGTGTCTTCAACATCCAGCCACCAGGAACCTGAATCCACCTGGCTTGTGGGCTGTAACCACCAATGCTGGCTTTGGTGATGGGCTCTGCTTACATAGCAGTTAGCATGTGAAACATGATGTTCCACTCCAGCTAGCTTGGGGGACCTGGTTCAAGTCCCTGCTCTGCCACAGACTTCCTGGGTGACCTTCAGTAAGTCACAGTCTCTCTGTGCCTCAGTTTCCCACATGTACAATGTGCCCTACCACATCAGGATCAATACGTTAAAGCTTGCGAGGTGCTCAGATACTACGTTGATAGAGGCCACGCAAAGTACAATAGATAATGTGCTCAGCAGAAGCACTGAAAACCAAACGAGCTACATTGTAGAGATTAAGCATGCTTCTTCCACCAGCTCCTGCAGCGCTCCCCCTAGAGTCCCCTAAATAAGAACCATCTCCGAGCCAGATGCTGTTAAAAGCGGCTCTCGGCGTGGATTTATAGTGGCCCAGAACGATAATTAAACAGGGGAACAAGCTGGGGGGTGGGGGGGAGAGAACGGAATGGCGTGTTTTGTTTAATTCAGCAATTTACAGGGCAAGAATAATTAGTGGTTTTAAATGTTTTGACACAAACAGCCCCAATAATCATGATAAATCATATCAGGCATATGCCCAGATCCTTGAAATGACAGATGACAAACAGAGCAGTGACAAGATGCTCCATCATGCACGGAATCATTGAGTTAATGGAAGAATTATTGCTTGTGAAATCCACTCCAGTCCTATTGTGGGGAACATTCCAATTTATCAAAGCCAAATGAGCATTAATTGCTGCAGCCTGGAAAGTTTTCGAGCCACGGTGACCTTCATTGAATTTTAATCCAAAACAGATAAGATTTACTTCCACACAAGAGGAAACAACACAATTAAACCCAAATGACAGCTAAGATTATGGAAAAAAACACAACAGGCGTAATGACAAAAATATTGATTCCTTTCTACTTGACACTGCGCAAAAAAAAAAAAGGCCTGTATTTGCATATTTCCCTCTCCGTTTTTCATTCAGGAGATGAATTTTGGATGCTCAAGCCAAGACGAAAGGGGTGGCAGACAGTAATGGAGACTGAATTCCCTCTAAATGCGGTAATTAATGTTATGTCTCATTGGGGAGAGATTAGGAAAAACAGTGAGGGGGAAAAAACAAGTATTATTTTGCTATTAAAGATGCCCTTGAGCTGGGGAACATTAGCAGCAGAAGCTGGATTTGGGTAATTGCTGCACTGTATTCATGGCTTGTATTCATACCCCAATGAACAGAAATACAGCCACATGGACCCAGCAAATGTATCCCCATTCTTAACCTTACAGGCAACCCCCGATGTTTATCCATTCCTCTCGGGAGCATCTCTTACTCCCCATTACTGCCAGTTCTGGGAGCTGAGCTCTGATTCTCCTCACTTGCTGCCTCCTCCCTACCCTTCCCCAGGGAAGTAGTTCAGTGTAAAGACAATTAGCTGAATTTAAAGAAGAGAAGTTCCTCGCACTTTCACTGCATTAAGAATATAATGCACAAGAACCAAAACCAGGAGCACCAGAAGACTATGTGAAGGATAAAGGAAAATCAACTGTGAAAGATGCCAAGTACTATTAAATGGAAGGTGTGATTGGATCACTCCGGCAGCTCATTTGCACGATACTATCCTCACCCCCAAGCAGAGTGCAGCTCATGTCCACAGCTCAGACCAGCACTGCCGCATTGCACGAGTTCCCCCTGCTTTCTCGGTTCCATCCTGAGGTTCACCGATTTTACCCTGTCTACCACAAGTGCAACAAACACAGAACATACATCTGCAAGCATCTCAGCCTTCAGGACCTGTATCCCCAGCCCCATCCTCGTGCACCGTACACTCCAGCTTTACAAGCAGAGAACAAGGCTACCAGAAAACCACGCAGTGCATAAGCAGCACTAAGATCAACACACACCCAAAAGAAAAATGTTTCTTTAAGGTGGCATTCAGTCAAACAAACAGCGCTTCCTAAAGTGCCGTCACCCAATCCCGCCAAACGCTTGAAAGTCAGGAGACGCGGATATTCCACAGGCAACCTTAACTCTGTCCCGGTACCCTACCATGCTGCAAATCAGACACAGAATGTCCACACAAGTAAAGGTAAACAGCACAGCTCCTTAAATCAGATTGAAAGATAAGCCCATGCCATGCCCATTCCTCCTGTCCCTATGGGAAGCAGGTGAGATCATAGCTCTACCTAGGCTGCTGGCGACTGGGTCCCAGAGATAGTGTGGGTAGAAGGGATGGGGTCGCAGTAGCTATTCATCTCTTACAGGGATTATGGGGGTGGCCTCAGAACCACTCATGCGTAGCAGTCAGGGTGTGTCTCGTCTACAGAGGGGGTGGGTAGAGGAGATTGGATTTTGTGGCATAAAGTGGAATGAGAGAGAGGAGGGTGTTTAGCAAGTCAAATGAGTAGGGTCCTACCAAATTCACGGCCGTGAAAAATCCCTCACGGATCGTGAAATCTGGTCCTTTGTGCGCTTTTACCCTCTACTACACAGATTTCATGAGGGAGACCAGCTTTTCTCCAATTGGGGGTCCTGACCCAAAAGGGAGTTGCAGGGGGGTTGGAAGGTTATTTTAGGGGGCAGGTGGTACTGCCACCCTTACTTCTGCGCTGCCTGCAGAGCTGGGTGGCCGGAGAGCGGCGGCTGCTGACTGAGGGCCCAGCCCTACACACAGCAGTGCAGAAGGGTGGCAATACCCCACCATGCCACCCTTACTTCTGCGCTGCTGCTGGCAGCGGCTCTGCCTTCACAGCTGGGCTCCCGGCCAGCAGCCACTGCCCTCCAGCTGCCCAGCTCTGAAGGCAGCGCCGCCAGCAGCAGCACAGAAATAAGGGTAGCAGTACCACAACCCCCCCACAAAAACCATGCAACCCCCCACCCCATCCCCACAACTCCTTTTTGGATCAAGATCCCTACAATTACAGCACCGTGAAATTTCAGGTTTAAAGATCTGAAATCATGAAATTAACAATTTTTAAAATCCTATGACCATGAATTGACCAAAGTGGACCGTGAATTTGACAGGGCCCTACCAAGGAGGGCAAGAAAATGAAATGAAATGGTGTGGTCTGAACTAGAACGGCACGGTGGAACAGGTGACGGAGACGTCTGTCATCTCTGGGGATGGCAAGAGGTTAGGTATTGAGTGAGCACAACGGCTGGGGTCTGGCACAGTTGGTGGCAGATGACACAGCAGGGAAGTTATGTGACTTCTATTGGAGTAGCAGAAGACGTACATCATTTACATCAGGCTGCCTTGGGATGCAGGTTTAGGGTGGGTGAGGGCTACGGCAGAGCATAGCTAAGGCTGCGTCTACACTTAAAACAGTACAGCTGCGCTGCTGCAGCACGTCAGTGCAGAACGTTGCTGTAGTGAATCCACCTCCCTGAGAGGCAGGAGCTAGGGCAGCAGCAGAATTCTTCCCTCCACCTAGCGCTGTAAAAATGGGACTTCGACGCAGTTGAGCCAAATTCCCGGGGTGTGGATTTTTTACACCCATGAGCAATGTAGCTGGCTCAATTTCATTTGTGAGTGTAGACCAGCCCAACAGCTATTTGAGCAAAACACACCCTCAGTTGAAAAATCTCTTTTGAAAACAAAGCGTTTCACCTGGTTTTGCGTAAGCTGTAAATTTCACATAGTTTTGAGGCAAAAACCATATATCTGCTCCCATTCACTCAAAACTTGGCCCGGGTTCACTTGAAAAGTTAATGAATCTTTCAGCCAAACTGGGCAAAGTTTCAAGTTTGTAATGAAACCCAGCACGGGGGTTTCACTCAGTTCTGCTCGATTTCTACAGGCTATTCCACACGGGAACATGCCTAGGAGCTATCAAACCAACCGTCCCTCCTGGACCACGTCCTCCCTCCAACTCTGCTTAGTAGAGGAAGGTGCAATTATGTCATAAATTTACCCACGGGAAAAGTGTCTTCCTAACCCTGACCATTTAGTAGTTGGCTTATGCCCTGAAACATGAGCGTTTATATTGCTTTTAAAAAATTGATCCCATCTAACATTAACTGTGGATGTTCTCATTATCCACATAAATGTCTAATCCTCTTCTGAATCCAGCTAAGCTCTTGGCCTCAATGATGTACTGTGGCAATGAGGTTCACAGGTTAATTACGCATTATGAAAGAACAGGATTTCCTTTTCATGTTTTTAGGTTTGTCGTCTTTCAGTTCCATTGACTGTCCCCTTGCTTATGAATAAGAGCATCCAATTTACCTTTTCCATCCCATTTGTTATGTATACTTCTATCACGCTCTCTTTCCTCTCCTCTCTATGCAGTCCCAGCCAATTCACTCTCTCTTCATATGGAAGTCTCAATGCAATATATCTTTTTACAGTTACCTATACCTGATGTCCCATCTAAATCCACAACCCATTTCTGTATTGCATTTACTTAACTTGCTTATGTAGGTTTGATCTTTTAAGAAAGCAGAGCAAGTCCCCGCTCAAGTGGAAAACAAAGATCCAAGCAGCCCAGAAAAATCTAGCAAGCATGAGTTCTGAACCAATGCACGAGATCTGAGCTATGAACATGTACATTAAACAGGCATAGACTGGAGATACCTTCCTACAACTGCCCTTTCCGTGCATTCTCCGCCGTGCAATGCAGTTGGAGGGCACTTTCTCAGGAGTCTCTGTTTTCAACCCAGCAAGGCCATTCAGCAATGAAGAAGCAACACAAACATAACCACAACAGCTAAGAGAGGCAGGATTGCTTAGTGGTTAGGGCTCTAGCCTGGGATTTGGGAAACCCAGGTTCAATTCTCAGCTCTGCCACAAACCTTCCTTCGGCAAGGAAAGCTTATGCGACAATAAATTTGTTAGTCTCTAAGGTGCCACAAGTCCTCCTGTTCTCTTTTTTTGGGGCAAGTAAGTCACTGAGTCTCTCAGTGCCTCAGATCCCTGTCTGTAAAATGGGGAGAAGAGCACTTCCCCTGTCTCACAGGGTGCTGTAAGGATAAGGACACAGATCTTATGGTAACAGAGGCCTCAGTACCTAAGACAGACTGATCCAAACGCTTGTAAGGCGGAAACTGCTTTCCCAGAACCCTGCAAGTAGCCGATTGGTTTTTAATGACAAAACAACACAGGATCCATCCGCAGCTGACACCCACATGCTGGGTAGGCGTCAGCTTAAATAAATTTCAAAAAAGCATCAAGACACTAACTTGCCCCACCAACTTGTCTCGTGTCAGAACTTAACACTGGTGAGAAGCGTTCTGCCGACAGCCCCCCAGCGTTCCATACGCAGCACACAGCGGCAAGGGAGGCGTCCGCATGGATCACCCTGCCCTGGAGAGAATTACCGTTAGAAACAGGCATGAACTCATTTTCCAGGCCCATTCAGTCATTTGCCTTGCTCTGCCAAAGCCCAGTAACCAGGGGCCGCTATGGTGGTTGGGGGATATCGATGTTTGCACACTGGAAGCTGGACTGAGACAAACCGGACTATCATCCTTTTAGCGCCCCCGTCCGGCCACCAGCCCCTCCCAGCTGCTCCTCTTGGCCCCCAGACTGGGCAGGGAAGGGAAGAAGGATTCACTCACCATGACAGAAATGTGAAGAATGTGCATCTGCTCCTCGACGATCTCAGAAGGCTCTTGAAGGGTGGGCGGGGTGGCCCGGGACAGCTGCTCAGCACTGCTCATGGAGACGTGGAAATACAGGGTGCCATTCTCCAGCCACTGCTGCTTCCAGTGCACCAAGGAAATATCCGCCACAGTGCCAGACATCTCTGCAGCAACACAAACAACCGGGGTTCAGTTTCTGCACTCACGACAGAGCTGCATTTGAACGCACGTCCCACGTCACTGCACAACAGGCAGATTACCTTAGAGTGAGAGGAACGAGTTTCTCTCTAGTGCTTTGAGCAAGGGACTAGAAGCCAGGACAACTGGGATCTATCCCCAAAACTGCATCTGATCTGCTGGGTGACCTTGGGCATGTCGCTCCATGTCTGTTCCTCATTTCCCCCATATTCAGAACGATAACGTGTGATAATGCTAGGTGTCCCCAGCCTCTGTTTGCCAGAAGCGGGGAATGGGCGACAGGGGATGGACCACTTGATGGTTACTTGTTCTGTTCATTCCCTCTGGGGCACCTGGCATTGGCCACTGTCGGAAGACAGGATACTGGGCTGGATAGACCCTTGGTAGGGCCATTCTTATGATAATACGACCCTTTCTTCAGAGGCTGGGGTAGTTGTGAGGCCTAATTAATTACTGGCTATAAAGTGCTTTGAGATCTTTGGATGAGATGTGCAATAGAAACACGTGACATTTATTAGAATGTGTTTTTAAACACTGCATAGCCCTTGTGATAGGGCTGTTACGTAAACCCGGCCTTTCTTTTTAGCAAGCTAGGAGACAGAGGAATGGTGTGTGTGCACACACGCATGCGCACACACACACGCACACACACAAAATAGGACCTCAGGTTTCTTATACAATGAAAGGCAGAGGAACTCATCCCTGAAAGACAAGGCCCCTTGACTATCCTTCAACTGTACAGGAGCTCAGGAACAACATGCAGCTCCTAGGGATCCAAGGTGTTCTCTCACCAGGGGGTTTGTCATCTCTTCAAAGCAGAGGAAGAAGCCAGACAGCAACGAGCAGTTATAAGAAATACACCGGGGTGGCCAAACGTACTGACCCTCCGAGCCGCAGACAGTACACTTCCAGAAGTTCGAGAGCTGGGCGCACCTGCCAGGGCTCAGGGCTTCTGCCCTGCGGCAGGGTGGTGCAGCTAGGGGCTTCTGCCCCACCACCCTGCCACAGGCCAGAAACCCCAAGCTCCCCCACCAGCCTGGTAGGCAGAGAACAGGGGAGGTGAGGGTGGGTGGGGGGACTCTGCGAGCTGCACTTTACCTGTGAGAGAGCCGCATGTGACTCACAAGCTGCGGTTTGGCCACCCCTGAAATACACCTTTCTCCAGGACTAGCTCGCTGGCACTGCAGTTATGTTAAGCACAGAAAAAACAGTCACAGTCACTTCCTGAGCACGGTGAAAAAGCACAAGGAGACACCAGCAGGAGGCAGTGCCAATGGGAAAGCAAGCTGCTGCACGAGAGCGTGGCACCTGGAATGGCTCCTCCGCTAGCCTCCCTCTGCTGACGTTAACTCCTGCTCTCATGCGCCGATTCTCAAATTTACACTGTAAACAGCTTGGGGCTGGGATTGCATCATATTAGATTTTTCAAAAGCACCTAGCGCACGTAGGGCACCATAAACAATCAGGGGCTTGGAAAATTCAGACACCTTCTAGCCAAAAGCAAATGCCAAAGAGAGGGAGCCTCCGGCACAACCCAGGGACAGCAGCTTGTTCCTGTGCCTCAGCTGCTGCTCACAGCTTTTCCGTGCAGCAGCAGCATGAAATTAAACAAGATCCTCGGCAGCCTCACAGCTGCCAATAAGGTTCTGAGCAACAGCCGTGAAAGAGACAAGCGTGGTCAGTTTCACACCCGGCTATCCAGTCAAGGGATTGATTAGCAGCTGTCAGTCTGCAGACTCAGGAAAACACCACAGGAAGAAGACTCTCATAAGTAGCCACCAAGCGTCTAGCCTTTGACACTTTTCTGCAGAAGTCAATGGTTCCATCCAGGCCCCTTCACTCGGCAAAGAAATCCCCCCTGCTCTTCAGGGGCAAATGGATTTTTCCAGCCCTGAAAGCAACATGTGTTTTGCATCAGAAAACATACGACTCCTATGGTCATTCTTTCAGACCAGGGGTAGGCAACCTATGGCACGTGTGCCAAAGGCAGCACGTGAGCTGATTTTCAGTGGCATTTACACTGCCTGGGTCCTGGCCACCGGTCTTGGGGACTCTGCATTTTAATTTAATTTTAAATGAAGTTTCTTAAACATTTTAAAAACCTTATTTACTTTACATACAACAGTAGTTTAGTTATATATTATAGACTTATAGAAAGAGACCGTCTAAAAACATTAAAATATATTACTGGCATGCGAAACCTTAAATTAGAGTGAATAAATGAAGACACGGCACAGCACTTCTGAAAGGTTGCCGACCCCTGTTTTAGACCAAGAGAACAATCATGCGCTCATAGAGAAAGCCTCATCAAGAAATCCAAACCTTTCCACGCGGCTGGGTTTACCTGTCTATCAGGTTTCTATTGTCCCCAGCAGGCTGGATCCCTGGCTGCAGTCTGCAGCAACAAGGTTAGGCCAATATTACACACTCCCTTGCTCACCATCTCACTAATTATTCTATCGTCATATCTGAGACAATGGCACCACCACCTGAATCTAATTGGAGGACAGCTGGTTATGTTGACCTTGCAAGCACAGTGACAGCTAGTTTCCCCACTCTGTTGAGAATAAACGCCTGCCCAAGCCTGGAATACATAACAGAGTAGGCTTGCACCTAAGAGATGCATGAATTCACTGTCACGCCTCCACCACCAAAGCAGGTTTTTTGCAAATAACCCCGTCCCCATCCCAGCAAATCAATGAAGCCGTTTCCAAAAGCAGAACACCAGTGAAGGTGGCCCTTGCCTTTGGCTCCCTGCAAAACAAAACTCAACCCCAGAGCTCATGTTGAAGGACACACTAGGCCGGGTTAGAGAAAACTTAAAAGGAGTCTCATAAAATTAAAATCCCACGTTCGTACAGCACCTCATCTCCCAAGAGCCTTGAACAGAGTTTGCTTCTCCCATTAGCGAAACATCGCTCCCTCTGGGAGGGACCTAGCATTGTGCATCTATAGGACACTAAGGTATGAAGTGAGGTACAGCCCCGTGTCAAAGGAGGGAGAGCTTGGAGAGGCAGAACGTGATCTCACAAGAGCAGGAGGGCTCGTCCCGGTCACAACCCAACTCCAGTTTGGGGAAAGGGCTACAAGCCCTTTTAATGAACACAAGGAGACGGGGACCAGTGTAAATGTCATTTGAAAGACAGGACTTCCATCAGCACCGAGCAATCTGCTGCCACTCGGAGGCACTGCAGCAAAAGTACCCTTTACACCTCGTGCAGCACAGCCGGCCTTTCCTGCCAAGTTTCAGAAAGGAGGTTTCAGCCAATCACGTTCAGTCCCAGGACTATGGCAATGTCCACACTTAAACCACTACAGTAGCACAGCTGCAGCAGGACCCCTGCAACGTATGGAGTGTAGACACTCACTACAGCGACAGGAGGGGCTCTCCCATTGCTCTAGTTTATGCACCTCCTTGAAAGGTGGTAGCTATGGCAACAGAAGAATTATTCCGTCAACACTGTCTACACCACAGGTTAGATTGGCTTAGCTACGTCTCTCAGGGTGTGGATTTGTCACACCCCTGAAAGACCGTAGTGATACCAATGTAAGTTTCCAGAGTAGACCAGCCCTGAGACGGAGAATCTGCCGATGCTTCTTTGTGGTTCTCAGGCCTTGCCTCCCAGGCTAGAAACATAGAAGATACTCCAGAGTAAACTTCCCCCCCAAATCCCTACTCCTTTCCAGGAACGTCCTCCTCCCCACCCGAATTCCTGCATACAGTGCCTCTTGGTCAGAGCAGAATGTTTTGGGGAGGTTTCGAAGTTAGTTGAAATACAAGACTTAAATAAGCTAGACTCCTCGGAAAGGAAAACGTGCCATATTCGTCAAAGTCTCCTCCCAAAGGAGACTAGCCTGGAAACTTCAGTTTACGCTTCATTCCACAGTTTTACTGGAAATCCAGTGCCTAGGCAATTTCTGATAAGGGCTGGGTACAAAATTTGGGTGCCATTTAGCACAGATTTATAAACCTCAGAACGCCCTGCTGATTCACACTAGCCTACGGCTGCATCTACATTGCAGCTGAGAGCGCGCCTCATACCCCCCCCCCCCCGCCACTGTCAATGCCGGGGGATCCCCCCTCTGCATTCTGGCAGTGACTCCTCCTACTGTGTGTGTATTCCTGTGCTCACAGCTGCACAGACTTCACTGAACTCCTGTCTGCTGCAAATCCCTCTCCCTGCCCCTTTTCACCAACAACAATCCCTCTCCCCATCTCATCACTTCTGACTCCCCTCTTCCCGCCTCCCCCAGACTCTCCTTAAGGTCTGTCACCACCATCGACCCCATTCTCACTATCCCCTCTGCTGCGCTCCTTGACCATCTCTCACCTTGATTACCAAGGCCTTGTCTGACCCCTCAGCCTCTCCATCCTCCAGTGTGGCCCGAAGGCTGCTGCTGAAGGTACCTTCCCTGATCCTACACTAGCATCTTCCCCCATTTCCACTTCCTTCCGGCATTCCCATCTCACCTCAGCCCATTCGTCATCTTCACCTAGAGGCCTGGGCCTACACAAATCCTCCCCCACCGACGTGTCTGCCTCATCTCCACGGTGCCTAACTTCGCTGTTCCTTTTGCATCCTCCTCCCATTCTCTGCACCGTATCTCAGAATGCTCCCACCTGTGCCGGGAATAGCCTGGCTGTTCTCACCCAGCCAACACTGCCTCTTCTCCTTGTAGCACCCGCTTCAAAATCCCCTTCCCCCACGGAGCCTTCCTGCCCTCCCTCCCCCACACCCACCCTTACCCAAACTCTTGCCCTGTGACTGGTTTACAGTTTGCCTCCTCTCCCTTACACTGCAAGCTCTTTGGGGCAGGAAGTGAGTCACACCCCATCCTATCAAGCACAGGCACGCTAACGGAATCGTCCAAGGGGTTGTTTTATTAATTGCAATAGGCATGATAAGATGCTCCTTCTCCCCCATCAAAGATGGGGGAGGGATAGCTCAGTGGTTTGAGCATTGGCCTGCTAAACCCAGAGTTGTGAGTTCAATCCTTGAGGGGGCCATTTAGGGATCTGGGGCAAAAATCTGCCTGGGGATTGGTCCTGCTTTGAGCGGGGGTTGGACGAGATGACCTCCTGAGGTCCCTTCCCCCCTGATAATCTATGAGTCCATTGCCCCAGCAGGAGGTCCGGTTAGAGTGAACTAAAGGTCCCATCTGGCCATAAGCTCTATGCACTAGCAGAGTCTTTCCCCACCCCCCAAAAGCACCGGTTTGTGTCGTTAGCTAGCCCAAAGCAACCAAGCAAGAGCCTTCACACTCCATTCCCTTGGGAACAGGTCAAAAGTCTCCTGTAGCAGAGCCCAGGAACTAGGCTTGAGCCATCCACTAGGTCACCTGTTCGTGAAAAACATCTGAGAAGAGACCAAGGAGTAGGATCCCTTCCGACTTTGTGATTCCATTTTCTCTTTGCCGCTTCTACAATCCTTACAGATAAACATTTCATTGAAGTCTTCAAGTCACATTACTATCAAACTTAAAAGCAAAAGGGCCTAAATGCATTTGGTCGAGAACCAAGACGATTCCCATAAAAGCAGATTATGCTGACATGATGAATATAAAATGAAACAGCAGATATTAAAGCTGGAGAATTGTTACTGCATGCCTTCCGGCTCCAGGCCGGCTCAACCCCCTCCTGCTCCCGCCCCCTTTGTTTTACTGAAAGCAAAGCAACCATCGCCGTTTCACCTTTCCCCGTTTCCAAAGTAGGCTGCAAGTCTTGAAATATTCAATAGGCTAAACCCATCCCCCACCCCCTTCCACACACACACACACACACACACACACACACACACACACACACACCCGTCCCCAGCCCTTGTGCAATGCTTTAGCATTCATCAGTTACTCTGGAGGTTGCAGCCCTGACTTATCTGTCGGGGAGTTTTACAAAGCATGTTTTGTATTTAATTGGCTTGTTCTTTCTAATCTGCCATGCTTATTGTATTTTTATTTAATTCCTGAAGGTCATTATTAAAATAAGCCAATCTGCCCATGGCAGCTCATCTCCGGAGCATCTCCCCTATGATAACCGAGCATTCCTTGTGCTTTGCTTTTCTTCTTCCAGGTTGCTAGAATCTGCCGGGCACGTTTACACACAGGACCAGATCCCTAGGGGAAAAAAGCCTCCGGGGAATTTCCAGCACACAGATCATGCCCTCTGTGCCCCTTTACCCAACACCTGGCCTGGCATCCTCCTAACACAGATTTCACTCAGCCCACAAGGAGACGAAATATTTTTGCCATTGAAAGAGACCAGAAGAAACTGAGTACGGATCTGGTGAGTATATAACGACCATGCTTATGAACTGATCTCATGCTGGCTAGAGCCAGACCTAGCGCTGTCAACTGCTTTGCAATCTTCTCACACGCAGCTCTATTCTGCCCTGCAATAGGCCTCCCACTCTACGCCCTGGGTTTCTTCTGCACTGAGGTACCCACAAACGTAACCCCCAGTTAAACATTATTCTATAAGTGCTTCAGTGCTATCTACCATTTAAGATAATAATCCAAAATTATGCAGCATCTCCCAGACAAATCTCTACCCGCCCGCCCTTGGCAGCACAGGATTGCTCCCTACGGAATCGAGTTTTAGTGCTGCGTTCAGATGAGTTTCAAAATTACTCAAGCAATGGGGCTTCCCCCACATCCCCTGGGAGACTGTTCCACAGGCAGGCCTAACTTGGAGGATTTTTTTATCCCGATTATCAGCTTGCATGTTCCTCGCCCCCACACACACTTTCAACACCGCTTTGTTTTCTCCCGCGTCTTTCTACAAACTGTCCCCTCCCCACAAATACACTTTGCAGGGAAATGTACACACAGGTGCAAAACTGAGACAGGCAAGAGAGAGGGAAGAGAAACTCAGACGGATAGGAAAGGAGGACGATGGTGAAGGTGGCATTTTATCCCATTTCTCTTAATTATCTCCCCTATTTATGTATCTACATGTAACATCTTTAGAGACACCTCCCTAGTCTCTAGGCATCCTGATAACCATTGACCACTCAAACCACTAACAACAAAAGCAACAGAAGAACACGGGGGCAGATCCCAAACACAAAGAAGGCCACACAACAAAGATACTTCGCTCCCTCTTCAGATTCCCAGAGAAGCCTCTCCCCCCAGCCTTCCCCCAGGGCCCACTGAGATAGGCTTTGCACCATGCCCTGAAGGTTGACTGACTATCTGGGAATGACAGGAAAGGGGGGGGGGGTCCAAAATCAAGGCAACTCTCTCTTTCCACCAAATATTGCATGAGGCAATGTCTCAGGCCACAGCAGACTCTTTCTGTGCGGTATAACCCAATCAGCAGCTGGGACACCCCTTGGAGTGCCGGTTAGGCACCCTGCTTATGTAGGCAGCTGCCTTCTGTATTAAGCATCAGCTTCTGAGCTGATTTAACTTGTAGCCCCAAGTACAGCACATTGCAGAAGTCCAGACTAGAAGTGCGGACGACACTGCTGAGGTCCCAACTCCAGGAGAAAGGACTCAAACCTCCCAACCAGCCAGAGATGGAAAAAGACACCCTGGCACTGCAGCTGTTACTTTTAAAAGTATCTCGGGTTCTGAGAGAGGAACTGGGGGGTAGCTAAGCAGCAAAACTGGGCAGCAAATGCAGGTTGCACACCCTCAATCAGTGGAGCCAATGCAGATGCTGCCAAACTCTCCATCATCACCTCCATCTTATCTGGGTTGAGCATCACTCGCATTCTGACAAGGAGACACACTCAGCCACTCTCCAAGCTTCCTGAATGGGAGACAAAGCTGGGTGCCCTCAGCACAGTGCCGGCATTCCCACCCACACCTCCTCGTTAAGCCTCCGGAAGGGCAAGTAAGAGCCAACAGCACCAAACACTGCAGTGGCCAGAGAGCCCCTCTTCCCCTCAACCCAGGGCAGAGCAATTCACCTAACGCTGAGCTCTGCCAGCAAAGGGAACAGATACCCCTCCAAGCCAGACAAGCCAATACCAAGTCACGATCAAAGGCAGCCAATATAGATCTAATGTCCGCACCGAATCCCGACCTTTAACCATTGCCAGGTGTCGACGTGCCCTTGTACCACCTTGAACACTTCTTTCTCCTCCTTGATGTTTATGTCCTTCAGATCACTCAGCACTGTTCTACCACCCTCATAAGATCTCTGCCGGGCCACACGGCTAATCCTCCCACCGACCCCCACCCCTCAACCCACAAAGCAGTTCATAGGGCTGCCAAAGTATCAGAGGAAACTCAGCGGCTGCAAGAACAAGCTCCCCCACCCTTGCAACGACTCTTTGCCTCGCCTCCCCCGGCATTTTGAAAATGCCAAGGGTCGTGCTGCATTCGGTCTCTTCTGAGCAGAAGTCACCAAGGAGGCTGAACAAGCTGGTGCTTTTGGCCATCTGGATGAGGAACCACGACATGCCCGGCTTGTTTTCGCTTGCAAAAAGCGTGAGCCTGAGCTGATGCAGGACCAGCGCCTGCACCTCCTTGTGCTACCACACCTCTAGAGACCTCCTTGTGAGAGACCACAGAGGTTCTCCCCTCAGGCATGAGGGCACTGGGATCACTGGGAGTGGGCTGCGTGCGGCTGAAGGCAGCATTTGGCCCAGTGTTTATTCCTATTGCTACGTTCATTCAGCCGCTGGTTTCTCCAAGGCAGACTATGTATTCTGGCCGGGAGCTGGAACAGCCCCTCTCTGCAGGGATGGTGGCTGTAGCAAGTTCTTCAAGGCAGTGTAGAAGGATCTATGCAAGAAGAGCCATCCTCACTGCCAAGATGTCACATGGTCTAGTTAGGGGAGCACAGCAGCTGAACCAGCTCCTCCAAGAGCTTCTAACTAACCACCAGTGATTGCTCTGCAGACATTTCCATTAGCACGACAGTGACTCGGCAGGCGCTAGCACCGACTCCTAATTAAATCCCAGCCCCTCCAGCTGAGCACCAGCCTCTCCGTGGAAGCCCACGTGACCTCCCTCCCTCAGCCTGGCATTGATTGACCCCTGATTTATTGTGGGGTGATTTATTCTGGGGTGAGTGGGCTCAGAACCAGAGCCAAAGATCTGGCTATTCCCCCACTCCCCAGGACGAGTTCATAAACCCACATTTGGCATCACACTTTAAAAAAAAAAAGACTAAATTTAATTAAAGTAAGTGAGATGTTATGAGCGGCCACCGCTGACTTTGCCCATCATGTAAGCTTGGATGTAAATTACAAATCAGGACTGAGATCCTGGAGATGAGAGAGGCGACGAAGAGGGAGAAGAGACACTGGTTCTTCACTGAGCAAACCCCAACCCGCCTCTGAGTTGCCAGAGGTAACAGGTGGGATGGGGCGTTCCAATGCAGATCTTACTCGCCGTACGTTGGGCTCCCACCCAATGTCCCCACATCCCTTCCCCTTTTCTAATCAAAGTCCTCCTGGCCCCTATTTGAGTGAGTGGTTATTGATTTGCCAGCAGCGCACTGCCTACAGATCATAATCTGACTCTATATCCTTTAAATAAGCGGGTGCACATTCCATGTTCTTATGGCTGCTTTGATTGTAATTCAGTCTCTAGTACATTACCCTTATTTATAATGCTAGTGCTTCAGCACGGTGCCTCGGGCAGCCTAAAATTATTACCGAGCCCTTTTGACTTTCAATTCCATTCCATTCAATTCCATTTTTATTTGTCAGCAAAGACTCCTATTGACCAAGGACGTGTGTACAACAGAACTCAGGCACAAGCCGGGAGACTGCACGGCCGAGTGTTCAGAACAACCCTTATGAAAACCGCTCTGTCTCTGCTCAAGGAAGAGACCTGGAGACTGGAAAGGCAGGTGGCTCTGCCAGTTGCATGTGACATTCATTTATGCGGCTTTCTAGGGGAGCTGCACTGCTTCAGGGCCCTGGATTCAACTAGGAGGGTGCACTGCAGACCCAGGCTGGGATGCTGTGGCAGAGCTGGGTTTAGCATTCACTAGAGCAGATGTTCATTAATTTTCCACAACCACTAAATGCCTCTCTCCTGCCCCCACAATGCCCCATACACCCACATGATGCAGACAGGGCCTTCTTTTTCAAAGCAGGAGAAGGAAATTACCTGTTGCTGCACTTCAATAGCAGGAGACATGTAGCTTGGATACAAGCATGGGTGGAAGCTTGGGCAGAGCTGGGAATTGGAGGGGCTGGCTGGTGTTACCTATACAGGGTATCAACTCATCAGAGAAAACCATTTCTCCATCCCATGCTGCATCCCTGGCCTTATTTCAAGCAAGATGTCAGTAGGATTCCAGGAGGAGGGGACAATGTGAATGCAGACCCAGAACACCCCTGCCACAAGAGATGCTCTTTGGCACCTGCTCCCACTTCCTCCCAACCCCAGCCAGACTCACCCCATACAGCCTGGATTGCTCTGTTAGCATTTAAGAGCCATGGTGCTCAAAGTCAAGCCACTCTGCCATTCTGATAAGCCTTTGCAGGTCAGTGACTGACACAAGCCAATGCACGGTGCGAGTGACCAACAGGCACAAGAGAAATCTGACATTTCAGGATGTTAGGAACCTAGCGCAACATATCAGAGTCCTCGCACATAGGTCACCCTGCATATCTTTGTACAATACCCATAGTCACCGTATTCTGTAACTTTCTGAGCCTCTCCAACAGCAACATCCTCACCATTACGCACCGCTACTCCGAAAGCGCTGCCAGCCAAGATCACCGGCACACGTGCCCAGGCCCCTCACTCTGCTCAGCTCCCCGCGGCAGTTCAAATCTGTGTGCGGTGTCACATGGTGTGAGGGGGAAGAGTCAGTAAGCAGAGGTACCTTTTCCTAAAGACTCAAACTCTTCCATTTCCCGCCGGGTTCCCGATTCCCCCATTACAGACACCGTGTCACTCACAGAGACCATCTGGAGACCAGTCACACCTCCCTTCCCCATCAATATAAACATCACGGAACTGCCAGTATGCGGGACGGGTCCCTTGAACAGACACCTGGGAAAAGACTAACGATTACATGAGATCTTTATTTCACCTGAGCCACAATCCCAAGGAAGGATCCAGAGTACAAAAATACCTATTTAAAAGCCTCCAGCATCACCTCCTGATTGACAAACTGCCAAGCAAAGCTCCAAGGAAGCCATGCACCATCAGCATCCCTTGGGGTGGAACAACCCTTCTATGGATGGACACTGCATAGCTATTGTCAATCAGCCCCAGATAACAGGCTTTGGTAACTCTACAGGATCTTTTCTCTGAGGATCTCAAAGACGTTTGTGAACATTAAACCTCAACACCCCCTTGAGGGGTAGATAATTATCCCCAATTTACAGGTGGGTAAATTGAGGCAATGTGATTGGCTAAAGATCACAAAGCAAGTCAGTGACCTCTAGACCACCTCCCATTCTACAGAGCAGGCAATGTAGAAGAAACCAATGTCCACAGAAATCACATGGCCAACTCCCTTCCTCACCAGGCCTCAGAGGAGATGGGACCCTTTTCTTGCGGGCTGGCCAAGTCTAGACCTGGGGACGGGTGGTACTTTCCCTGTCGCTGTTACACTGTACCCAACGCTCCGCTTTGTGCCGACGGCCAACGTCTCATGCCACCTTCTGTACATGGAGCCTCTGGACCAGCAGATCAATGGCTGCTGCATCTCTGGCAATTAAAGCTCGGCTCTGTTCAGCAGCCCAGCTGCTCCAGAGGCTCAAGGGAACAGTTTCAACCAGGAGGTTTTATAAAAAAACGCATCTGCCTGGCAGCTGCTGGGGAAACAACAACACGCGTAAGGAGGGGAAAACATACCCATTCTTTGCAAAATGTTATGACTCGCCACAGACAAACCCACAGCGTGAAATAAGAGTGCAATCCTGGCTCTGCAGGAAATATGGCTGGGCTGCCATGGGAGTAGCTAGTCCTTTATAACCCCACTTCCGACAACACTGCTCCCACATGCACAGTGCCTGGAGCCAAGAGTGCAGCCACGCCCTGGAGGGGAGGATGAGAGCACACAAGGTTTTGACAGGCCTTCCTTTAGTTCTGTGTGTGGGGAGAAAGGGGACTTCCTTTTATTACCGAGAAAAACTGGCCCCCTAAAGCGAGACAGGGAAAGAAGCTAGCACGGCATTTTATTTCAAGGCAGCACAAGGTTTCCAGCCACTGGAGTGCGATAAAACTTTTGGCTTGGTTTGGAATGTCTGTTGGTGTCCTGGACCACGGGGGGGGGGGCACGCACAGAGCAAGGTTCCCAGGAAAGCTCTGCCAATGCCATCCCTATTGGGACTTGCAGCATCCCTAACCTCCCAACCCTTCTCATCGAGCCCTTGCCGTTCCTGAGCAAAGCTAAGTCAAGGGGGATGGTTTCCCTGCAGGACTAAGACCAGACCCAACCTCTATTCTTAACCTAACCCGTTTTACAGCTACCCAGGATCTTCGCAGGTGAAAGGCCAAAGGATGCACCAACTGTGGAGGCATCCTGCCCCCTCTCGTTCCCTGAGCCACGGATCCAAAGGGAGAGTATGTTGTTTATTAACAAGATAATTCTGTAGCTGCGGTTGTGTGACAAAGTGGGACTGTTCTTAATGTTTCCTCTGAATAGTGTGTGGGTGCCTCAGTTTCCCCTATGCATTAAAAGTCTCCAGTGTGCATAAATGGCTGACAATCTGTCTCCTAGCAACAAATGGCCAGGGCCCTTCCCCCCTTGCAAGGGGATAGCTAAAGGTGAACAAAGAGATCAGGTGACCTCCTGGCTCGGGAAAGAGACAATGGCCAGAACGTTGGGGCTGGACGGGGTTTCACTTTGGAGCTGGCTGGGGACGGGAAGTGAGGGCAGACGGGGTTGTCTGGCTCGCTGGGCCCCAGAATGGACCCAGCTGAGGGATCCCGTTCTCCGTACCTACAAGCTCTGTTTTAGACCGTGTTCCTGTCATCTAATCAGGGCTGGCTCCAGGCACCAGCTCAGCAAGCAGGTGCTTGGGGCGGCCAAGGGGAAGGGGCGGCACATTGGGCTCTTTGGCAGCAATTAGGCGGCAGGTCTCTCAGTTCCTCTCGGAAGGAAAGACCTGCCGCCGAAGAAGAAAGCAGCACGGTGGAGCTGCCGCCGATCGCGGCTTTTTTTTTTTTCCCCCTCCGCTTGGGGCAGCAAAAACCCTGGAGCTGGCCCTGCATTAATAAACCTCTGTATTACCGGCTGGCTGAGAGTCACGTCTGACTGCGAAGTTGGGGGTGCAGGACCCAATGGCTTCCCCAGGACCCCGCCTGGGCGGACTCGCTGTGGGAAGCGCACAGAGGGGCACATGCTGAATGCTCCAAGGTCAGACGCAGGAGGTGAAGCCGTGTGAGCTTCTTGCCCTGAAAACAGTCTGCTCCATGGGAGAGGAGGCTCCCCAAAGTCCTGCCTGGGGAGCAGGGGAGCAGTTCCAGAGCATCGCCCGGGGACTCCGTGACAGGTTGCTATCCAGGTATTTAGGGTCTGGACAAGGGATGGAGAGAAGCTGCCCATGATGAGCAAAGTATATGTAGACGGAGGAGATACACTGGGCATTTCTGCCTCGATCTACACCACAGGGTCATGGGGGGCAGAGAGAGATTAATCCCTACAATCACCTCATTAAAGAAAGTAAGGAGGAGAACAGCTTCTGCAAATCATCCTTGATTTCCATATTTATCCCCTAATTAAATCGGTTCCCTGGACGACTCTGCATGCAGGCTGGAAGGTAACGATTTAGAGCCCGGCTTCCGATGGGACTGCACTGACACATGTTTGCAAATTGCCTCTCTCCCAGATTCAAAGGTCAGGTGCCAGCATGCCCAGAACAGACATGAACCCTCCTGCCACCTGGAGCTTTCAACCAGCAGGAGAATCCAAGCGGTTGGTTTAGCAGTGCCATGCATCAGGGGTTCCCATTACCCTTCTCGCTCCCGCGCCTCTGCTCCAGCCCCTTTCAGAGGAGGCCTCCCATTGGCTGGAGCCCAGGACAGGAGCAACAGCCAGAGGGGGTGAGTTCTGCACGGCCCCTAGAAGATGGGCTTTCCTGGCAGGAGTTAAGGTACAAACAGAATTGCACAAAGGGGGTGGACGGGGGGGAAGTAGGAAGGAGAAAAAACCCTGCATCAATTCCCCAGCAGTTCTATTCCCTGTCTATTCGCTTTGAATCTTTCCCAGACATACCATCCGGCTAATACAACCTCAGGATCCTGGGATAAAACGAGGCTACAAGCTCCAAAAAGATTAAACACATTTATCACTGCTGTTCTGTGGGGAGCTCCTTTTAGGCAGCCAAAGATCCCCCGCGCGCTCTGAAGCCGGAGAGCCGCTGTGGCTTAAACAGAAATCATTCCTGAGCTCCATGTCAATGTTGCGGCCAACGTTCTATTAACTCCTGGGACTTCTCTGCCAGCTGATTGCGCTTTGAGGCCAGGATTGCAATTTCAGGGTAAGGGGACTTTAAACACGGACCATTCTTCCTGAAACTTCACTCTCTCTACCCAAGCACTAAGCATTCAGATTTTTTCAAGAGCGCTCCACTCCCGTTTAGGAACCAAAACGGCCAGCTAGAATTTCACGAGCACGCCCAGCATACTTTTTGAATCCTCCCCCTCCTTATGTCCTTGCCTTGCTCTGCTCTCTATTTGTGGGTGGGAGACTGGTGTACGTGGACACCACTCAGGCTTGCAGGTAGAGGCGCAGTCCCACTAATTAAGGAGAAAGGGTTTGCTACCAGTTCCAGGTACGTATTGCATGAGGTGCCAGATCTCTGGCATTTCGGCTAGTGAGATCATGGCATTTTTAGCAGGACTGTGCAGGCATTAGAGATTTCATGCCCTCATTGAGAGCTGCAACACTCCAAGGAGACAGGACCCTGAGCCATTTCAGCCTGAGACCTTTTAAAAATCCAGAAAAGACGCTCTGTGCTAATAAACCCAAATACCAGATCCCAGCCACATTTATATGAGAGTTGTCAGCGCAGCACCAAGTTACGCTCTTTCCCTTTATAGGAACAGCAGCAGCTGCCTGCATTTATACACAGCCTTTCCTCCCAAGGGAGGCCCAATTGATTGAGGAATTAAGGGCCTGACCCTGAGAAGTGCGAACCTTTCACCCCAAGTGGAGATCTGGGACCTTCAACGAGACGGAGTGTAATGGCCCCCTGCATGCAGATCCCTCTGCTACACGGAGACCTCAAGACCCTGGATCTTACAAACACAGCTGGTAGGTCTACACTGCAATCGGAGGTGTGATGGCGGCTCACGGAGGCATACCTCTGCTAGCTGTCATCCAACTGGCACGGCTAAAATAGCAGTGAAGATGCAGCAGCAGGTGCTTGGCGCAGACTACACAAACCTGCCCAGAACCTCCCATCCCTAGCCCACACCAAGGACAATGCTGCCACACATCCCCTGTTAGTTTAACTAAATTAAAGCTAGCACAGGTAGGGCGATTCCGACTCACGTGAGCAGCCCCTACTCATTCAGATAGTCTCACTGGCCTCAATGCGATTACTCTCGCAAGCAAAATGACACATGTGAGCAGGCATTTGCAAGATTATGTCCTTAATATATTAAAATCTTAAATCACTAACACAAACTACTCAATGCGTGTACTTAGTAAGGTACATCAAAAGCTGTTTGGTCTAGTGGATCAGGCACAGGACTGGGAGTCAGGACATCCGGCTCTGCCACTGACCTCCTTTGTCACCTTGAGCAAGTCACTTCGGGCCAGGTTTTCAAAGGTATTTAGAAACCTAAACATGCAGGTAGTGACTCACAATACCTCAAAACAGCTTCCTTTAACCCCCATATTCCCCACTGGTATATGGTTGTGATATTTCATACAAAACATGCCTTGCACGGTGTCATATGAAAGGTCATGATCTGCTGAAAAACTCATTGTTCTGTCAAAATGTGTGTATCATCGCATCATGTCCACTATCCTTTGATGAAGTGCTTCCGTTTGCCCACCTGAAAAAGAGCATCCTCCTTTGTAAAGTGCTTTGAAACCTATGAATCTTCTATATAAAAAGTGTCACTCATTTAAAAAAAACCCCAAAACCGAATAATCTAATTAGTACATGTTTATAAATAGGAGTTTGCAATGTATAGTATATTTCAGGGGTCGGCAACCTTTCAGAAGTGCTGTGCCGAGTCTAATCTAATCACTCTAATCTAAAGGTTTCACGTGCCAGTTATACATTTTAATGTTTTTAGAAGGCCTCTTTCTATAAGTCTATAATATATAACTAAACTATTGTTGTATGTAAAGTAAATAAGGTTTTTAAAATGTTTAAGAAGCTTCATTTAAAATTAAATTAAAATGCAGAGCCCCCGGACCAGTGGCCAGGACCCGGGCAGTGAGAGTGCCATTGAAAATCAGCTCACGTGCCGCCTTCGGCAAGCGGGCCATAGGTTGCCTACCCCTGGTATATTTAAAGGAAGCCTGATTTTGTACTGAAATGCTGAGCCCTTGTGCGACCAACATGGATTCCTTTTCCAGAGGCGTCTTTTTGCTCACCTCAAGCACTCTCAAGGCAGAGAAAATTCCCTTCGGAACTAAAGCAAATTCGTAATCTAGCTTTCTACCAGCTACTAGGTTGAGCGCTTCTAACAGAGTTTTAATGCAGAACAAGTTAAGTCTTGAGGCCCCGCTCCCCAAGGACACGCACACATAAAGCAAGGAAAATCTGTGGTTATTAGAGTTTAGCTTTATTGTTTCCATAAAACACAATGAAGATCACATTTATGATTCTGGAGAAAATAAAACCCACTATCCTATTGTTAAAATTATGAACACAAGATACTCCACTGACTTTTAAACAACCAGCAAACACTTTGCACTTGGAAGGCACTCAGATTTCAAAACGTCTCTGCAAAGGTGAGCATTGGCATTGTTTTATAAAGAGTAAACTTGACGCACAGAGCAGGTTTAGAATCTTTCCTACATCCAAAGAAGGTAGAATTCTCTAGTGGTGATCGCACTTGCCTACAATTAGAGAGAGCTGGGGGAGGATTTTCAAGGCACTTTTAAAAATGGCTTAGTAGCCAAAGGCCCATTGATTGTCAATGCTACTTTTGAAGATGGGACTTTGGCTACCAAGTCACTTGGGCCCTATTTAAAAAATGCACCCCATGTTCTATTCCTGGCTCTGTGAGCAAGGCGCAGAGAGACGAAGGGACCTGCCTATTTGCCGCATCTGTACGACAGGGATAACAATTCTCAGATTCAAGCACTCCGAGACCTTCTAATGTAAAGCAATTTACCAGTGCGGCATACCCGTAATTGTCCCTTCCCACCCCCAACCCTCAGCAAGTCAGTGACAGTCCAGGGACCTCAGCTCTCTGCCTTTAAGCCACTAGACAGCGCTGCTTCCCAAACAGCTTGTTACAGGGATGAAAATACAAGATCACTCCTCCCTTTCCCACTGGAGACATTTCTACCATGAGGCCAGCTACACAAGGGGCTGGGGAGAAGGGACTGACTGGTTATAAGCAGTAGGATCTACTCCCGCTTACCCTAACCTCAAACTTCCCAGAAGGCTGATGCATGCGACTTTACTGTCAGTGGTCTCCAGGGAAAGCAAAGCAGAGTCCATTATGGGCAGCACTCTGCTCCCATGGCGCAGATGCAATGCCGTTCCACCAAGGGCCCAGCATTGAGCGCTTACTCCTGCAAAGTCGTCTGTCTGCACCGTGTCCCTGTTCCCTTTCAGGGCATCTCGCTCTGGTTTTGAGGAGGGATTGGTACAAATCACTTCTTGCCACCCAGCCAAACTGCAGTGCTCCAGGGACAGAACAATCTCCATTACTTCTCTTCTTCCTCCCCCACTTGGAGGAAGGGCAAACCAAAGGGTTCTCTCCACCCCCCCTCCTCCCCATATGATAGAAGCTCCACGGGGTTATGAATTATTGAACGGGAGCTGTCTCTTGCATTTAGCAATCTGATGATTGAATGGAAATGCAGACCTCAGAAGGTTACGGTCCCCAGCACGGCAGCCGGCGTGCATACATAACACCGCCCAGAATGCCCTTCCCCAGCCAGCTCCCATCAGGGGAAAGGGAGGGCAGGCAGGGGGTGGAATACAAGACAGGCTAGTTACCAAGGTATTTAGTTGTCCCTGCCTGTCAATCAGTGCGTGACACCTGCCTGGCACCCCGGGCACCTTGGGGACTGCAAATCTGCCTGGCGTTCAGGATGGAGAGGAATGTGCATTTACTGTCACGGGGAGGAAGGGTGGAGCCGCTACATATCTGACCCTTCCACACCCCTCAGTACCCCCCACTTCTGTCCCCAAGACAGCCGCAGCAGGGGAGAAGCTGTAGCCAGAGCTGCACTGATTCAACCCAAGCACCGGCATCCCTCTCCCAGCTCCGACACAGCACCCACCTGAGGGGGAGGGTTTCAGAGAGACAGATGGAAGCCGGGCGCCCCATGCCCGTTGACTTTCACTGCCCTGCGTTCCTTTACAGATCTCCTCTGCAAGCCCCAGGCCACAGGGAGAGGGCCACTCGTTCACAGGCATATCAAGAACGCTCCGTTCTCTTCAGCCTGACCCATGCTCCTTTCGAAGCTTCTCCATTTCCCTCGTCCCTCTGACAGACGGGAGGACTAAAGCGATTTACACCGGCTTACAGTCACCAGCAGCCTTCTCTTTGGGCAAGGGGTCCGGTGGTTAATGCTCCTCACGCTCCCCTCCTAAGAAACTACATATCACGACCGATGCCAGGTCCCCGTAGCTGGAGTCAGACGGCAAACCTAGAACCGCAGCCTGGCAAGAGTGGGTATTTCTCAAGGCACCTGCAGAAGGGAGCGGCTTGGGTCAGGGAAAGCAGAGAGCGGAGCTGCCATAGCAGGGGCTTGGAGAGATCCTCAAGGCAAGGGAGCAGTGTCAGGGCTTAGCGTTCTGGCAGTCGCCTCACCTCCCTTTTGGAAGGTGTTATTGCAGGCTTTAAATCAGACAATTAAACAGGAGCCTTTGGGGCTCGCAATAAAAACAGCGAGGTTTTTTTCCTAGCACTGAATTAGAGAGTCTGGAACGTGCTGAAGAAACAGACTAAAGGATTCCAGTTCCTCCTGCCTTCTCTGTTTGGATTGAATGATTTTTAGCACCCATGGGGAGAGGTCTGCTTCACAGCCCTGGAGACTGCTGTGCGTTGGTGCACGGGGCAGGGACAGCAGAGTAAAGCTCTGTCTGCAGTACAGATCCCCCCCACTTGAGGATGTCAAATACAGAAGCCAGAGTGCCACTAAAGCATCCCAGCACCCAGCCGCCTCTGCGGCAAAGCTCACTGGACACCTCTCAGAGGGCCCCTCCCACGCTCTCCCACGAGCGGTGCTGGAGTCAGTTCATGCCCAGCAGAACAACTGATTTCAAGGGGGAGTAGGAGAACTAGCCCAGTTGACGCATACGGCTAGATCCTCAGCTGGGGTAATGCCAACAGGCTACGGCCGCAATGCAATCTCCACCCACGCTGCATTAAACCTGGCTTTGCAGGAACACCACTGACCAGGTGAAAGGGCACTTGCATGTCCATGGACCCATCCGTCCTTAGGCTCTTTGCAGAGACTTTCAATCACCGTGCAACTTCGGGTATGTCCACACTACAGCCAGAGCTGTGACTGCAGGATATGTAGACAGGCCTAAGCTAGCTTGGTCAGTAACAACAGCAATGAAGTCAGGGCAGCACAGACTGCACGCTGGCCTGTACAACCCGGCCCAGGAACCCAGCTATGTATTCAAGCAACTAGCCTCCATTGCCGCAGCTTCCCGGCTATTGTTATCCAGGCTGGCTTGATCATAGCTAGCTCAGGTAGGTCTGCACACGCTGCAACGACTGTGACACTCCCTAGGGGCACCTCACCACCACTTGCCCTCAGTGCGAAGCAATCTTGTGTGATTGCTGCGGCTCAGCTGCCTGAAACCACCAGGCTCTGGCAGCACAAGCGGTCTCTGCAGGCCTCTCTCTCTCTGTACAGGTAGCAACAGGCACACGCTAACTCCCCACGCACTCCCTGCAGGGTCCAGCCATTGATCACACTCAGAATTTCCAGGCCTGCTATTCTCAAGGGAGGAGTCCAGGCCAGCCTGTAAGACTCAGCTCAGGATGAGCGCTTTCCTCAGCACTCGAGCCCTCAGGTCTATTTACAGTGAAAACAGGAATACGTTTATTCTCAGAGAACAGAGATACAAGCAACGGTGAGTAAGAATATCGGCAACAAGCGGTTACATACAAAACAAAAACACCACACGCTTTCCAGAGACTGAACTTTAACTAAGACGTTATTCTCTTGTCTAAAGAAGCTTTTCTTCTCACCCCAAGTTCATTCCAGTGTTTTCAGCCAAGCCTGGCTGAGACCCTGTTTTCATGAAGCAAAAATTGCTGTCCTTTCAACTTCCTCAGTGCAGGCTGCCCAGGTCTCTTCTGTCTACCCCCACTCCCCCCATAGAGTCAAGCAAACCTCTGAAGTGCACCGCCAGACAAGGTTCTCTCCCCCGCCCTTTTTCTCTTCCTGTTGGTTAATTTCTTTCTGAAGTTCTCACAATCTTTTCTTTGCCTTCAGTTCAGACTGATGACAGGAAGCCCACTGTGAATGGCACAATGCTCCACTTATGTGTAAACAGACAGCTGGATAAACACCTCTTGTCTGATGGAACTTGTCTGGCACCTTTGCTGGTGACCAGAACCTTGCCACAGACTTGAACATCTAGTAGAACCTGGGAGATACGAGCACCAGAGTTATGAACTGACCAGTCAACTGCACACATGGGAATAGTTTGGGGGGGCATTGCCCCTCCAAATAGAGGCAAGGGATGGGTCACGTGATGCTGCCCCCATCCCCAATTTCTGCAAGCACTGAGTTGCCCAGGGCTTGCTCTTCTCGGCCTGTGCTTCCCACACTGCGTATCACCTTCCGCTCATTTCCAGCCCCCTCACCCCGCAAGCCAGGCCTGGGCAGGGAATGGAGGGGGTCGGACAGAGCTGCTTCTCCTGCCAGGTGATGGAGGGGGCTCACTGCCTCTGCAGCTGGATGCCCCCTCCTGGGTGCTAGTGCCAGTCGTCTTCCTCTTGGGTGTGCTAAGAGCCCTACATGACCACCATCCTGTTTCCTGTTACAATGGTGAGTGCCCATGATGGGGTGGGGCAGGGCAGGAGGGGCTGGGTGGGACAGGGGAAATGGGGGAAGGGTAAAGTTTCAAAGCTACATTAAGTCAATGTTCAGTTGTCAGCTTTTGAAAGACCAACTACAACATTTTGTTCAGAATTACAAACATTTCAGAGAGTTACGAACAACCTCCGTTCCCAAGGCATTCGTAATTCTGAGGTTCTACTGTGTTTTCAGCATATACACACAACTCCTCCTTACACAACAAGATCTGTGTTTACATTTCCCAACGATATTGACTGTCAGTGACACCAGCTTTCATTTGAGACCCTATGAGATATTCTTTGGTCAGCCAGAACATATATGTCAGACCCCAGAGATCCCAGTTGTCCCTCCCCACCACTTGCCCATTGACATTAAGAGGTTCTTGGGTCACAGTCACACTTCTGACTTCAGTGGAGACATACCCTTAGTGCCAATTGTGGTGAGACTTGTGTGGTGGCGACCTGTCCACTGGAAACAGCAAACACCTGCCAGAGGAGGAATGCTTTTAAATCCTGCTGAGGTGGGCTAGATTTAAGCCCATGGGGGGAAAATTAAGTCACTGTCACTCTCGCTAGTCACCAAGCCAACTAATCCCAGCCCTAGTCAGCACACGTCAAGCAGCAGTCATGGCTGCAACGCACTAGGGTCACTATGACTTGGGCAGAATTTGAACCAGCAGCCTAGTTCTTATCTCTGCCACAGCAAACATCTTCCCTACCCATTCAGCTGGCCTCCAAAGCTGTAGAAACCTAGAATAATTTCTTAGCAGAAAAAAAAACCATGTTGGATTACAATCCATGATGGGCTGTATTCTAGCAATTGCAGCAACTAGGAGACAGTTTCCTATGGGTTTCCTCACACTGCCCTCCTTCCTACTGCATCTCAGAAGGACTAGTGGAGATGAATGGCCCGGTTTTCAGAAAAGCCAAGTATCCATGACTCCAGCTGAAGGCTGCGGAAGCTGCAGGTGGCTGACACCTCTGGCGCTCAAGCCTGGATGCTGTATTGCTAAGGAGTGTCAAGTGCTCCTCTTAATACAATATCCACGCTACACTATTTTGGTTCAGTTATGCTGGGACACATCACTTGCCCTCTCTGTGATCCTCCTACAGATTCCAGTTGTGCAACTTCTTAATGAGGTGGACTCAGGGAGCCAGAGCTCTGTTCTGCAAGCTGGATTGGATGGCTCTAGAGAGTTCTCCATTCCCAGGAAGACCTCACTGGCCCCTACACACTGATGGTCTCCCCCTCCTCCTTCCTTCCTGTTCCTTGTGTGATGACACTTAATTATTAAGAAAGCCTCACCAATCCCACCCTAATTACCACCGTAAAGCTGCCCTCCTGAAGAAAGATAAGGGGAGTAATGAAGATGGACCAGCAGGGATTAGTGCGCTCTACAACACTTCCTTGTCAAGGTAATGCTACTGCCCAACCTTAAAAACACAACAAACGAGTCAGAGTAACTGTTAAGCATCCTTGGTGACTGGAGCTGCAGGACGTTGGGCTGGGGAGGCTGGTCATATCACCAGGCTGGGCTCTCAGAGCTAGGACCTTACAGCAGCAATGCAAGAGACATCATCCAAAGGCCATCTAGGGGCCTACATGAAATGGGCTGATGGTCTCAGTTGATTGCCAGGTGGCTAAGTCCAGAACCAAAAGCCACCTCCCACCCCAAACTGGCACCCTTGGGGGCAATCCCAGGAGAAGCCTAACTCCCTTCATCCCTAGCAGTCAGCGCTGAGGTACATGGGGAAAGCTGTGTACAAGATGCACGGACACTCCCTGTGCTGTGCCTGGTGTGAATGAGGCCAGTCTGGCCAGGGCGATCAGAGCAGCACGAAAGAGAAGATGAATCTCTAACCCGTTTGGCCAAGGTGACAGACTAGGCAGAAGAGAGAAAGACTGCAAATGGCTTGACAAGCTGTCAGGGAACCAGACAGGCACTTATGCACCTATGTTCACATCTGTGCGAACCACAAACATCCCTTCAATAGGCACACACAGAATCTCAGAGTTGGAAGGGACCTCAGGAGGTATCTAGTCCAACCCCCTGCTCAAAGCAGGACTAATCCCCAGACAGATTTTTACCCCAGTTCCCTAAGTGGACCCCTCAAGGATTGAACTCGCAACCCAGGATTTAGCAGGCCAATGCTCAAACCACTGATCTATCCCTCCCCACAATGAACATCACGTGATCCAAGGCACTGTGTCACTCACTATATCCCTACCCCTAACATCATGGAGTGGGGAGACTGTGCCTCACTCCAGGTTAGCACAACCAGCACCTTGGTGCACTACAGAACGGTGTATTTGATGACCAATTGTCTTCTCTTCATTGGTCTTGTTTCCCAAGAGGTGAGGGTCAAGTATTGTCCCTGTCAAACTCAAGGGCTAGATAGGAAATGACAGGACTGTCCCCTGTTGGCAAGAGGTTAATGTGACTGGCGGGGTGGACTAGGCCCAGAGGCCGCCAACAGGATGCCACATCCTGTCCCAGCCTGGAGCAGAACAGACATCCTCCAACCGGCCTAGATTGACTCAGGGGAGCAGCCAATCAGAGGGGCTCCAGGAGCATGTAAAAAAGAGCAGCAGCGACAGAGCCAGTCAGTTGCTGCCTGGAGCTGGAAGAGAGGGGACCTTGTTTCTGAAAGAGCAGCAGGACCATGGATAGCTCAGTGGGAGCAGGGACTGAGCCTGGGGAGGACTGCAAGATGACAGCGGCTCCAGAGAGGAAGCCCTGGGGGTATGACCCCATACCAGGGCCGCGAGATGGTAGGGACTGCATACCCCAGAAAGGTTTATTCTGTTCCACCTACAGACCAGGTGTGAGACTCGGCCGGAGGCTGAGTCGCTGAAGAAACCATCGACCAAGGGTGGGGGGGCGCTCGTGAGAGGGGGTTGCCACCCCATTATAACACCACCAATTGAGAGACCGCAGACACACGCACTCGACAAATGGGGGCGCTCATGAAAGCTGGGTGCCAACCCCATTATAGTGACATTATGGCAGCATAGGAAGACTCTGGGAATCTGGGTTGTGCCAAATGGAAGTCTGGGATCTACCAAGAATGATAATCCTTTGCACTTAATCAGTCTTTCATCATATGACCTAACATGTCGTCCGACCCTTACTCACCTGCCTGTATGGCAGCGGTATTGTGGCTGGGACACTGGAGTGGGACTCAGGACATCTAACCTCTGCCACAGACTCTCGGGGACTCATTGGGCAACCTCTCCTCTCCAGCTGTACAAAGGCGCAGGGGCGGCTCCAGGCACCAGCACGCCAAGCGCGTGCTTGGGGCGGCAAGCCACTGGGGGCGCTCTGCCGGTCGCCGGGAGGGAGGCAGGCAGGCTGCCTTCGGCGGCTTGCCTGTGGAGGGTCCGCTGGTCCTGCAGGCTAGAGCCGCCCCTGCTAAGGCGTATATAACGCCCTCCCACTCTGTCTCCTCTGCTCAGTTTGTAAGCACTTTGGGGCAAAATATCAGACTCTCCGTACAGTGGCTAGCATAACGAAGCCTGATCCCAGCTGGGGCCTCTAGGCACGTCTGGAATACAAATAAAATAATCACACTGTGGGTATTATGAGGCACATGGAGATTTAATAACTTAGCGAAGATCACCAAGTGAGTCAGGGTAGAGAAGAACCCAGGAGGACTGACCCCCAGCACCCTGCTCTCATCACGAAAACACTGCCTCCAAGTGTCACCTGTTCTTTTGCTTTAGACATTCACGTTTAAACTGCATCTCAAAACACATCCCAAGATTATTTTCTGTCAACATGACAGTTTCCAGAACACCTGAGCTGGAGCATTTATAAGCGATACATATGCTAATGCTCTGTTCACCTGGGACAGAAAAACTTTCCTGACTCAATTGTCAGATTTTTTTTTTTAAATTCCTTCTTGCCCTCAGGCCAGTCAAATCAGTCCAGTTAATTTTAATTTCTATGGACGTGCGATGTCGTCTCAAGGTTGTTTGTTGCTTTTCAGTTCCAAGTCTTGAGGATTTTGCAGGGTTTGGAATGGAGGTTTTAAATTATCTGCTGCATATTAAACTGAAGAGGAGCGGGTCTCATTAACACCTGGAGTAATTAACAAGGGCTTGAAACAAAAGGGAAATTGACATGAACCATTTCTCTCTCTAGCAGGGCAGAGTGAGGGACATCAGTGGAGCTTGTTCGAACATTTTAGACAAAAAACATATTTTAGTCTAAGGGTGCTTTTTATCCAAGTCAAAACGTTTCACAAAGAGGTTATCAATTTTATCCACTTCGATGGGAACTTCCTGAGGTCCATCCAAGGGGGACTTTCTGGTCAAAAGTGACCCAAATGAATAGTCTGACCTTTCCAATCTGCAATATCTGCCTGCATCTACAGAAAGCCTGAAACAGTAGCCCACAGCTGTCCACTGCCCCATTCATCTGCACAGGATGCTAACTCTAACCTAATGACGAGCATTTAAATAGCAATATTGTTAACCATTTCACTGCTGATCAAAGTGCTTGAGAAAACAGGGGCAATGGAGATTGTATGATCTACTGTGAACCTGTCCTCATTTTGGCATGAGTGGGAGAAACTTGGGAAAATTCCACCTCTGACTTTTTCAGTCAGAGCAGGGTTGGTAGCGGCTCCAAACTGTCATTTGGTGGACGACGAGAAACGAATTTCAGCCTCAGTCTAGCTCCCAGTGGGTTGGTCTCAGAGGCTAACGACTTCGTGGACCATTTAGGTTTGGCTTCCTGCTCATGTCTAGAATTAGTCTCTCTGGTTCAGGGAAAGGCCCTGCTATACCCCATTCCATGGGCAGTTTCCAGAGCCCTTAGTCTCACACCTTTCACCAGCACTGAACTCTCAGAGGAAGAATGCCAGCACTCACAGGCAAGCTCTGGTTTAGCAGAGTCACTAACAGGACTTGCTACCATAGGACAACTGGAATAACCTCTCCCGTGCTTCTTATGAACCGTGACTCTGCATTCTAATGGTGTGGCACTGCCTGCACCATGCCCGCTGCACCCCCTCTGTCCACGGGCATCGATTAGACTCTATCGGGGACCCTGGCAAAGTGAGCTGTTAATGGCGAGACCTGCCAAAGTGCAGAGGCTCTGTAATGACTCCAGTCTGGGAGCCAAGCTCCCTAGCGTTCTGCCTATTAAGCAGTTTATTTTTCGAGTCAATGCATTCAAGGACTTCATTGTTTAACATTCATACAAAAAACTCATTACCTGGCAGGTCAGGATAAATTAGGTGCGTGCATACACACACGTTCGACAGGCACTCGGAGGCCTCGTCACACTGAAGCACAAGATTAGCTGCCGTGATTAGCGATCAAACGTAAAACAATCCGTGTACGCTAATTCCAGGGGCGAAAGGGGGGAAGGAGCCATCTGCCGGATTACGATGCAAGCGTAACATGCACAAGACAGTCAGATGAACTGGACTCACCGGCTGCCACCCTCTGGCAGTGTTACCGTCGGTAGCCTGTTCAAATACCTGATGATTTTTGTAGCAGTAACTTTTAAAAATCACTGTACAACCAACCAACCCAGAGATGGCCCCTACACTGGAGAGCTCACAATCGAGAATGGACAAATAGGAAAATCACTCCCAGAAGCCCCAACAAGCACTTGCCATTCCAGGCAGAGAGCGTCTTAATTGTTTTTAATAGCACTAATCCGCATTTCCCTCACACACGTGTTTTGTTCCAACCCTATAGTTTTAGGCAGGGGTTGCAAAATTTCCTCACCAGAGGCAAACAGGAAACTTTCCCGGTGAAGTGCAGCAAAAATAAACACTCAGGTTCTACAGTAAAATGAGCTGTCAGTGGGAAGTCGCTAGGCCTCATGGCCACGAAGGAAACCTTCCAAATGCAAACTGGAGCTGTGCCATTTTCCTGAGTCTGCAGACAAGCTGCGTGATCCAGCTCAGGACTCCCTTTCATTACCATTCTACATTATCTTGTGGCCAGCAGTGAAAGTGACATGACTCTTACCCATTCCACTCTGCCCCTGCTTTTGCCAGCCAAGCGCTGAGCAGAGGAAGGCAACGCCAGAGTTATGGCACAGGGGTGGGAGGAATCATACTACTAGCATAGCTAGGGTAGGGAAGGATGGAGTGATACACACACACAGACAAACACACAGAGTCAGGAGGCTCTGGAGAAACAGGCATGGTAGGGCTTCAGATTTAATCAGCCACCATACTGCACAAAAGAAAGAGCCCTGAGCGGGTTCCACCTCAGTACAAATCCCAGCGCCTTCCTTTTTCCTAGAAGCTGAAAAAAGGAAAAGAAGAAAAACCAGTCTTCTCATCAGAATGTCATCCCTGGACCTTGCTGGTGAGTTACAAACATCCTTTTGCTATTAGGTGTCCAGTAAGTTTCTCAAACCCTGGTTTTAAGGACAAGCTGTAAGATAACTCTCTAGGTGAAGAGATGCTGCTTCTGATTCAAACTAAGCCCCTGCCCAGCGCAGCATTCAGGTCGCCAGAGCCAGAGGCGGCTCCAGGCACCAGCACTCCAAGCACGTGCTTGGGGTGGCAAGCCACTGGGGGCGCTCTGCCGGTTGCCGCGAGGGCGGCAGGCAGGCTGCCTTCGGCGGCTTGCCTGCGAAGGGTCCGCTGGTCCCGCGGCTTTGGCGGACCCTCCGCAGGTAAGCCGCCAAAGGCAGCCTGCCAGCCGTGCTTGGGGCGGCAAAATGTCTAGAGCCGCCCCTGGCCAGAGCTGTGGAATCCTTCTACCCCATGCCTGATCTGTGCTAAGGTTACAGAAATAGACCCACTGTTCTTTATCCTCCATGCAAACAAGAAAGATCAAGAGACGAGTCTGGCAGCTCGGGAAAGGGGAGGGAGGGAAAGGAAAAAGAAGAGAAGTGAATTACTCCCACACACCATAAAAAATGGGATTAGACACTTAAATGTTTTGTCCCATCTAATGTAATTGCAGAGTTGATTCTTATATAAGTAAGGGTTGTTTATTCTCATGCTTCAGGGCATTAGATGATGACACCAGTTGGGGACAGGAAGAAATTCCCCTTACTCTAGTATAGTGTTTTGCCCAACAGAGGAGGGGAGTGTTAGGTGCAGTTAGTGCAGGGCGCGCTGGATCAGGACTCCTGGGTTCTATTCCGCTCTCTCACTACTCTGTTAAATGACTATGTAGACTCCAGTTTGTGTGTGTGTTGGTTGATTAGTTTTGGTTTGAACTCTAAGGTGTCCACTAATTTTAGGTGTCTTGATTTGACACACTGATTTTCAGAGACAGGCTGAAACCTAGAAACCCCAGCTGAAGTCAATGGGAGCTATCGGTGTTCAGCACCTTTGGACCAACCCCCCTCCCCCAACAAAAAACAATCAACTCAGTTTGGGCATCAAACGTATGGAGACATCCAAAGTTAGTGGAAACTTTTGAAGACTTGGGGCCTTTATCTCTCTGCTTCAGTTTGTCCATACAGAAGTGGGTTTAATGCTTGCCTCGCCCAGTGGGGTGCTGTGGGGTTTATATCTGTAAGTGCTTAGAGATCATTTGACACACACCATTAGAGCAATGGGCCCTCTAACAATTTTTAACCCGCCTTTGAGGCGTTCAGCGCTGGCCACTGAAACACAGGATACCAGACTAGATGGATCATTGATCTGTTCCAGTCTGGCAACTCTCTAGGCTCTTTACAGCTAACTGGATGGGATTCAAACTTCTGCCATTTCTGTGCAAGCCCTGCAATGAAAACCTCTCTGAAAACCAGGCAAGGGGGAGATGGGCAGAGGATCCCAGGATGGTGACTTCCCACCAGACAGCAGCAGAGCGGCGGTGGGACAGAGCTTTAATACACCCACTCAGGATCTATCATAGATTTTGTGACATCTGGCCATTCCCCAGCCTTGGCACCATCTGCACAATCTAACCACGGGGAGAGGCGAACAACATGAGAACAGACATCAATTCTGCAGCAGGTGGAAAATAAAACTGCCAGGTTTGAACCAATACACGAAACCAAACCAGGGTCACGAAAGCAAACATCAAAAGCAAGTGGTTCTCCAGCCCCTGACAAAAACAGACAGGAATAACCGCTCATTTCTAAACCTTACAGCTCTGCAGCTACAATCATCTCAATGCCAGGAATGCGTCCTAGACCAGCATTAAACCATTAATAAATAGGAAATGGAGAGAGATGGGGGTGGAGATGGAGGGCAAAAACAGCTTGGAGCATTTGGCTGCACAGAGACGTTTCCTTCTCCGTGTGTGTTAACTGGCCAGACCGTGGTTAGTTTTAGGCATTCAAGAGCATTTAAATAAAGTCTTGGAAAGAATGAGCCATTGATCTCCGAGCACGGAGCATGAAATTAACCAGCAGAGGCGAACACTCAACAAAGAGGTTCCATTCAAATACGCAGTAGGGCCTGCTGGTCTGTGACTGAAACGCGTGCAGGGCCAGACCCCTTCCCAGACCGCACGTAGTGCCCCGTATCCATCAAAGCTTGCAGGGAAAGGCAGAGAACCTGCCCAGCTATGGAATGGCAGCTGCGGCCTCACACATGGACTTCAGCGAGTGGAGAACCACAGGGAGCTTCAAGCGATGGGCCTGCTGATGTGGGAGGGGCGCTGAACAATTGACTGATCGGGGAAAAGAAAAAAGCGACGGCAAGTTTTTAGACTGAGCCTGACTGTTTTTACACAGCTTTCAATCTGAGGCAAAGCCACGTGTACCATTATTTATGCATTCTGGAGTCGGGGCAGGTCAGACTGACCCTCTTTGCCACTGCTAATGTGAGTTCTGAGAACTCCATTCTCAGCTGCCTCCTCCAAACTCATATCCCATCCCCTCTCCCAAACTCACTCAGAGTCTGCTAATGGTGACGAGCCAGATCTCGCACATTTCTGGACATCGGCCCACACGCTGAGCCGCTTCAGTAATTATGGAGCTGCCACAGCCACCCCACAACTTTAATTAGAGGACACTTAGTATTATAAGCCCAATTTTCAACCGCTGCCCCAGATCCTCCCCCACTCCACGGCCTCTATTTCCCCCATGTCTGGTCTCTTCAGCAGGGGCGTCAGACAGACGAAGAGTATCAGCAATTATGGAACAATCCTACAGCGGAGGTGTCATTTCCAGAAAGAAGTCCAAACAAGAACTGCAGTTGAACACATCTGTCCTTGATGAGAGCCAGTGCAGGAGTTCCCAAACCACAGCCCCTGATGGCACATGAGCTTGATATTCCACCAATTCACGTCACAAGCGTGGGCATAGGTCTATTAGCTTGCACCCGGATGTCTGTGGTAGGGGCTAGCTTGTAGCATGGGAATCCCCCACCACGTGGGTAGGAAAATGGCTCCCATGGGGTGCCAGTGAAGCTACGGCAGGTGGGCAGAGCTGGAGCTGGCTGTGGTCAGTCTGCCCATTGGGCTGGGGGTGGAGAGGGGCTGTAGCCCTCCCTTGAAAATCCAGGAGAACTTTGTGGGTTTCCTGGGGGCAATGCTCTCCCCTTGGTGCACCCCCCCACCCCGCAGAGGCTGGAGATGAGGAGCAGCTGGGCACCACTGAAGGCAGGAAGTCCTTGTGGGACACTGCCAGACCTGAGGGTCCATGGTCAGGGCTCAGAGGGTCACAAAGGGGGGGAGGAAGGCTCATAGGGCAGAGCAGGGAGAGGAGGCAGAGGGCATACAGATAGCTGCAGAGGGGCGAGGAGCAGCTGTTCCCTTATGGGCTCTCAGATCAAAGGGCTGCAGGGATCTCCCCTGAGGCTCAGCCAGCTACACCAGCTGAGGGATAAGACTGTCCCCATCAGACCCCCACCCCTGGGTAGCAGCTCTGATTGGCCGTCCTTTCCCATTCACCCGCCTTCAAGTCCCAGAGGAGAGCCAATCAGAGAAGACTTTCCCGCAGAGCAATAAAAGCCTCGGAGTTGGCCGGTCTGCCTGAGCTAAATGTCTTGCTGAAGAGGGCCGAACTCTGGTTCGCTCTGTCTGCGTGTGAGGACCTTCGCTCGTGTACAGCCACGGTTCACCCTACCCACAGCGCTGGGGTTAGGCCAGTACATGGCAGCACGGCCCCCCGACACCTCTGCCTCACTGCCTGGTTGCTCTCCAGAAACGTAGCTATCATTTAAAAGAAAAAAAAAAGTCTCTAGCTGCTATGGTTTCTGAAACGGCCTCTGAAGTCCAAGCCCAGTGTAACTACTGCATCTGCAGGTCCTGAAATCTGAACTGGGAGGAGTGTCACCTGCCCCATTTGCTTCAATATGGGCCAACGCCAATGACAACACATTAAATGTCAACACTATAACACTCTGTTCCAAGCAGGTCAGAAAAGAGGGTGGATCCTATAAAGAAGGTGTGAGTGACAGCTCATGTGGGCAGAACTTATTTTGAGGGCAGAATTTGGAAAAGCACCAACAATCTCTCTCTCTCTCTCTCTCTCTCTCTCTCTCACACACACACACACACACTCCTGCTTTCATGTACTCATGGTACTGTTAGAACCTTAGTGCATTCTGCAGACTCCATAGCCTGAAAACACTGGGGGCGGGGGAGGGAGGGTCAGTTTACACTCATGTTGGCAAAAATCTAAGCCCAGCTCAGAACTAGGGGTCTAATACAAGAACTAGGGGTCACCAAATGAAATTAATGGGCAGCAGGTTTAAAACAAATAAAAGGAAGTTCTTCTTCACACAGCGCACAGTCAGCTTGTGGAACTCCTTGCCTGAGGAGGTTATGAAGGCGAGGACTATAACAATGTTTAAAAGAGAACTGGATAAATTCATGGAGGTTAAGTCCATTAATGGCTATTAGCCAGGCTGGGTAAGGAATGGGGTCCCTAGCCTCTGTTTGTCAGAGAGTGGAGATGGATGGCAGGAGAGAGATCATTTGATCACTGCCTGTTAGGTTCACTCCCTCTGGGGCACCTGGCATTGGCCACTGTCGGTAGACAGGAACTGGGCTGGATGGACCTTTGGTCTGACCCGGTACAGCCGTTCTTATGTTCCATTGGCTCCTTCTAGCGTACCCCAGAGCCCCCAGCCTTGCCTTTTAACCCTGTCCCTGGACAAGAGGTCATGAGCACCTAGAGAGTGAAGAAACAAAGTAAAAAAAACAGGGGTAGGGTAATAAAATGGGTAAGTGCTAAGGAGAAAAATCAAGAGAATTAGATTCGCCAGCAATTACAGCCATTCAGCGAGCAAGTGAAAGAAACAGCCTGTTGCCAACTAAACCGGGCCCCGTGATTATCACCAACACAGCTGTTCCAAGGCCTGTCTGTTTCCATAACTCAAGGGAACAGCCCCAGAAATCTTCAAAACAAACAACACAAAAACACAAACACCATAAGCGTGCAATCAACACAGCAAGAAGTCACCGCGCCGCAGAGCCAGCCGAGCTCGGACAGCCGGTGTGGCCACTTCCTTGCAGCGCAGAGAGCCGGAAGGGGGAAAGCTCTTTGCCCGCATGTTCACTGACTGGGGTCTTCATTCCCCCCAATTCCCTCCTCTTCCCCCCACCAAAAAAAAAAGTAAATCTTGTTGTCTATGTGCTGCCACATTCAAAAACTCACTGGACTGGACTTACGGATCCTATTCCTGGCTCTGCTACCGGTCTTGAGCAAGTCACTACATCCTTCTGCTTCTGTCTGCCTTGGCTAGTTCAGACTGGCAGCTCTGCAGGGCAGGGACTGTCTCATGCATTACAATCCCCAGCACAACAGAGCCCTGATCTCCGCTGGGGCCTCTAACTTCAACTGCAACACAATGTGGCTGAGAAGGAAAGGGAAAGAAGGGTCCATTAGAAACCTACCCTGATCTCCTCTACCCACACCTCACTCTAAATTAGAAAATCGCTCACTGTCCAGGAATGCAGATTTGCAAGCATCTAGCCCTGACTTCTGGCAAAAGCCTTTCCACTCAATATAAAATGTTTTAAAAATGCGAAACTTGTCACTTGACAGATTTTTTTAAAAGCACTCAACCAGGCAAACAATTCCTAAAAGAAAATCTAGATTATGTCATAACAGTATCATATTACAAAGTGACAGTGGGCTGCAATGGTTCCTTAAGAGAAGCATGTGTGATATGCAGGATGATGCAATCCCTTTCTCCAGCGATCACTTGGGGAACAAAATCCAAGGCATCAATGCGATTGCCACTCTGTTCACATGTGTCCTCTGGTCCATCTCTGCAGACTGGTTAAAATTAGAACTTTAAACTGTATAGCGCTACACACACACACACACACACACACACACACTCCCACATGTGAAACATGTCAACTGTACCTCCTTAATGAGCACCCCACGCAGTTCAAAGTTTACCTCCACCCCACGCACTCCTGCTCTTATCTCCACAGCTTATTCCCGTGAATTATTGACAGGCAATGCAAGACCCTGAAGCAGTTTGTAAAAAAAGAAATTCACGATGATGCACCACATCATAAGCGCCTCTCTTCGAGGGAGGATTTGAGTGAGTTCTGGTCAGGGGGTCTTGTCACTGTAACAAGTAAGAGAGCTGTGTAGGTGTGGTTTGAAGCAGAGAGCCTTGGGTACCACACACCGTATGCTGTTACTCTAGTCCAGCTCCGAGGAGGGGCAAGGAGCCCAAGCCAAGAACCGCACGTCTTTTTGAAGCAGTTTGATCTTATGCTGGTTGCATTTTGGTTTGTTTCTTTGAAGATCATTCCATTTGAGGGAGAGTCGGGCACAAGTGCAACTGCGGGAGTCAGAGCTGCTTCAGGGCAAGCAACTGCTGCCTCATTATTTATGAAGTCCCAACAACCTGGAAGGTGCAAAATAAAGACAGGCCCTTCCCAAAAGGCGACATTCTACAGCAAGGGGGGCAGGGCATACCGGGAAGCCCAGAGAAGGGAGCCACTTTGGACAGCTCAATTTCTTGAGGGCCTCGTGGCAACAGCCAAGCATTATTATTGATCTGCACTACAATAGCATCTAGGGGCTCCAAGCTAGATCAGGGCCCCATTGTGCTGGGTGCTGTACGAGCACATGGCAAGGAACGGCCCCCGCTGTGATCAGCTTGCAGGCTAAACAGACAAGACACAGGACAGGAGGGATAAGAGGAGAAAGTGACTTACCCAAGTCCCCCCAGAATGTCAGTGGCAGAGTCAATACTGGACCCCACCTCTCCGGAGTCCAAGTCCCTCCTCAACCAGCCACTCTGCCTCCTCAACTGAGGGCAGATGAGCTGGCTTGTTAAGAAGGGGTTCTTTCCTCTAGGCAGCTGGTTTAAACTCCAGCTTCACCTGGGATTAACCCAGAAGCCGTTGCTATCCGATTGACCTTTTGAGGCTGGTGGGAGACCTGCCAGCAGGGTGAGTCCTGCTTCTGGAAGGCAACACTGACATAAAAAGCCCTGTCTCAAGCAGCACCTTGCTAGCAGTCTCAGCAGAGGCATGAGACTGAGCACCCCTCTATGCACCGACAGCCTGTCCCTACACAGCAGGGAGGGTCAGAGAGGAGAGGGAGCTCTTCTGCTACCTACTGTCCATTACCTCAGGCCCTCACGATGGGTTTGGCACTGTACGACGGCCGCTTGGACCTCTGACTACAAAGCTGCTGCTCCTGAGGCGCTCTTCACTAGTACCTAGAGGCAGTGTGGCCTAGTGGATAGAGCACCAGATGGCGATTGAGGAGATCTAGGATCTGTTCCCGGCTCTGCTACTGGCCTCCTGAGTGACATTGGGCAAGCCACTTCAGCTCTTTTGTGCCTCAGTTTCCCCATCTGTAACACAATCAGATTGACCGATGAAAAGCACTATATCAGAGGCTGGGCTTATTTCTGTCGCTCCTCTCCACGAAGTTTCAGGTATGGTTTTAACTCTGCTCCCTGCCTGCCCCACACCCAGTTTTCTAGGAGCATAAAGATATGAGGACCGCACAGCTCCAGTCCAGCTCAGCTCGAGCTGAGTGACATCGGTTAGGTGATTTTGTGGGGAGACAAATAAACGTTGACTCAGTGACATCAAAATGTTTCATGACTTGGAGGCAGTTTCACCAGAAATTGCTTGGGTCAAAAAAACAAAACAAAACTGAAAAAATAAAAAATAAAATGTTTTATTTTATTGGTTCAAAATGACTCGTTTTTAATAAGCTGTGAAGACAGATCAAAACAATGTAAAACCAAAAAGCTTGAAATTAAAACAAAACATTCAACCCTACGCGACTTTTCCCAATCGTTTGGAATCGCCAGCAAACCAAGATATCCATTATTCACCCAGCTCGCGTCTCTGCCTGTGCAGCTGCACCAGATGGTCTCCCAGCTGCAGCAGATCAAATCCGTGTTTCGGAAAGGCCAGCTACAGCAAAGACGATGCACCAGGAGACAGCGGCACAAGAGAGTTAATCAGCAGTGCAAGACAACCCCAGCTTGCAAGTCACCTGGTATCCAAAAGGGCTCCCACCCACCGCACTCCACACGTGTCCTAGTTAGACAGTCTGCTCCAGGGAGAATCCTGCTCCACTGCGCAATGCGGAACGTTGCAGAAATGAACGTTGTGCGCGCAGAGTTTCCTTTCCCCCACGGAAATGGGCTGCAGGGCTGATAGCCGCCACCGGACCTGGTAGAGCACTGCTGGGGGGATGGAGAGGGAGCTAGAGGGTTCCTGGCAGCTGCAGCTCCCAACATACCCTGAGGGAAGGAGATGGCATAGCAGGAAACTCCATGCAAGCCTGGGACCAAGCATCAGGCTGTTTCTCCCTCTGGATCCCTGGGCTCAGGGAGAGGTGGGGGGTGAGGAACGGGGGTGAAGGATATGGGTGTCTGGGCAGGGGGGGGGAGCTGCAGCTGGGCTCTGGGGGAGGAGGGAGTGCGGGTATCTGGGCTAGAAGTGGGGCTGGTTGGGCTCTGGGAGGGGAGAGGTTGTGAGTGTCTGGCTCCCTGGCTGGGCTCAGGGACAGGGGGAAAGGGGGCAAAGAAACAGAAACTGGGTTGTCATAGGGGTTTCTTTAACTCTCTACTTCTGGGGGACATTTTGTATGTGTCTGTATCATTACAGACATACTTGCTGACAGGTATTTTGAAATCAGTTATCAAAGTAATTGAAACTGGCATGATTACATAGTGTTATTTTGACAAAACAACTGCAGGATTTTAAAATATTGTGTGTAGAATTAATTTTTTGGCGCAGAATGCCCCTAGGAGCATACTGGATACTTGCACCCAGGTACAACAGACATTCACAAGCCCTTGTGTACAATGCAACCCCTTCTACTGCCATGCCCATAGCGTGATACTGCAGGACCTTCAAGGAGACAAGAAGCGAGGCCCAATCGCTTACACATTATAGGTGCACATCTACACTGTACACTAAGCTCCGTCTGTAGGTCCGGGGCCTTGTGGACTTGGTGTCGCCAAGAGCACCCTTGAGCGTCCACACTGCATTGCAAACCTGGTTTTATAATTCCTGGACCCTGGTCTCACAGCTGTGCTAACGCATCCAGGCTGCACTTCTGACTCAGGTTTGTGGCTTGACCTGCACAATGACAGGGCTTGGACCTGACACAGCAGGACTTGGGCTCTGACCCACCCCTTGAGCAGGGTCCTAGGACCATGTCTGGAGTATATTTGAGTCAAACTGATGTGTGTGTGGATGGAAGGGAGACTCAGGCTCGAAACCTGAGTCACAGCCTGGGCTCAGCGTGCAGTGGAGACATACCCTATGAGACCAGGGATGACAGCATGACCACCCAATAGAACCTGCCACTGGGCCTACCAACTTGCAGAGATCAGCATGAAATAAATGAGCCCGACTCCTTATTTACTTAGGATTAAAAAAAGATAATCAAAAACTAAACAAAAAAGCAGTGGGCCAGAGGCTGCCTCATTCCTTTTCCTCCAGAAAATCCCCCTCCACCAAACCACGGCTCCAACAGCTTCTAGGAGAGCTGTTTTTCATCCTTTTAAATGTCAGCCGCCCTCCATTTTCTAATGGAACCTGACACTAACAGAGAAAAATGGACACATTAATATGGAGTTCATTAGTAAATAGATTATCCAAATATTTCAGGGTAGGGGAGGAAAATGCACACGGAGTCAGACTTAATTGCAGGAGCTTCTCTGGAGGGCCAGCAGCTGATTAAATATTTATGGATTTTAATGCACTGATCTGTTAAGTCAGGAAACAGTCCTTAAAAATAAAGGCCGAGATGCTGCCTTTGCAGACAATTCTTCATGGGCAGCGCAGGTGCAGCAGATCTCAGTGAGCGAGGCAGGAACTGCTCCCCAACAGAAAGCAGCGAAGATGGGGTTTTCCCCTTCACCTCTTTTTGCAGGGAATATGAAGAAACTCCAACTGGCAGAGTCAAGTCGGGCAGAGATGGGCACTGTGAATCCTGGAATAGCTTCAACATAGGCACTTTCCAGTTACATTTCTCGTGTGAGGAATTTACTTTTGGGCAGCATTTTTATGGGGGGGAATTAAATGCCATTGTTTGATGAGACACCCCGCCCCCCAGTATTTCACACCAGCAACAAAAGTCTCCACAAGGCCTGCAAATGGCATGTTCTTACTGTTGTAATAGTCTGCCTTCATCTCTCTCTGCCACAGCATTTATACACTAGCTTTTGCCTAGAAAAATTCTTTGCCTTGGAGATCTGACAAAGAGGCCTGACTTCCAGTCTTTCTAGAAAATCTTGAGATACTTTAAAGTTTGCCATCTAAAAATAGAGGTGCCCAAAAATCGCTAGCCTCTTTTGAAGCCACAGGCCCCTGGTAAGGTGCTGAACACACTAAATGTGTAATTCCTGTAAAAATATACTGTTGAGATAAAAACTCTTTGGCAAATGGCTGTCTCCTTCTGCAGGAAATTTTGAGGTCGCTTCCCATTCCAAATTGGAACAAAGTCAAAAAGAGACATTTTCCCCCGCAAAATGGACCATTTCCAGAAGGTTTTGAGTCAGAAATGCCTCAACGATTTGGTATTTTGAAATGAAAAAGGACATTTGTCTCAATTCTTCCAACTGGAAAGCCAAAAAGCTGAGTGAGAGAGATTTTCCCATGGAAAATTTCCTATTTCAATGAAACCGTGATTCCCAATGGGAAAATTTCTATGCAAAAAGAAAAAAAAATGCAACCACGTCTAGTTGTGATTTACCAAGCACTCATGGGAATTAAGATACATCCATCAGTCCATTAAACTTCGTGGAAAATTCAATATGGCCAATTCTTTTGATTTTACTACAAGTCTCATGGTAGTTAGTGTTCCTAACACCCCAGCAGCTGGAATCAAGAGCATCTCAGCTCTCATTTAAAACAAGGTTCTAAGCCATCACAAGTGCAGAGAAAAGCTTGAAAACATGAGCCGAGTACAACGGAGAAGCTCAGAAACCAGAAAACAAATTACATAAAGATAATCCGGGTTCTTTTTAACTCGTGATTTTTGAGCACTTGGTGTTGGCAATACTGAAAACCTCAACCGTATACTGTATTATTTAAAGGAATGAGAAGCAAGGCATATGGAGTAAAGTCACCATCTTCACACAAATGCACAGAGTCCCATTGAAATCAAAGGGATTTGCAAGCGCAGGTGAGTGACATCAGCTTCCTGCAGAGGAGAAGGGAGAAGTTGTATTCACAGCTCAGCAGCACAGCTGCCAAAACACTTCTGAATGAAAGAGGAGCACCCAAGACAGCAACTCTTCATTTGATCAGCAGCAGAAACAGCTCCTCTCTAAACAGCCCCAATGCAATCGGCAGAAAGACAATGCAATGCTCAAAAGAGGCTTTTTGTATTCCAAACAGCAGTGACAATTCTTTAAAAGTGTGAGCAAATGAGCCTTTATTTTGGGCTTTCGCTGCCACATGTATTAGTAACAGAAAAAGTGGAGAAGAAACACAAAAACGGAGAAAAAAATAACACCACGCGCATTTTGTTCCCAAATCCTCCGAATGTGACTCACTTTGTTCTATTGTGACAAACTGAAAACGCCTCTGAGGAGTTCATTTCACGTCTCATCCATTCTCTGAATAATGGGAAAATCCCTCTTTGTTTCTCTAAGATATCAGCACACACTGCGCGCCACATATACTCAATTCCATTAAACATAATGGAACGAGATTGTCCCAGAAGTTGTTTTCAATTGCTTGAGTGCATCCTTCATTTAGGGAAACAAGAATATATGAGCTTTTCTACCCAAGCCGACGTGCGGACGCAAGTTTTAAGCTGCAGCGAGGGCTATTTGTTTGTCAGCTAGGGTTTGGGGTGGGACGAAGGTTGTTCGGGGCTGTCCTCTATTCAGGATGTGCATGAAGGACTCGGGGAGTTTGTTAATGAGCAAGAGGCATGGACTCTGCACCATCCCCCAGTGAAAGCTCTAGGAAGCAAGAGCTGCAGTGAGTTGCTCATTTCAGCAGCACACCATGCATGAAGTGGGAGGTCATGCTGTCACCGGGTGCAGGTCCTCCTGCTGCATTTCAAGCCTGGATGCTTCTATTAGGCATCTAAGCCTTAAGGAATCATAACAGTTGCACCGTGACACTGAGCAAGAAAGATGCAAAGCTGCAGTATGTTATGTGGATGTGCACTTGCCAGCCCATTGATCCACTCTCCCAAGATTGCCATAGTATCCCAGGGTAGATATGCCATTACACGCCATATAATCACTAAATTACACAGTCAGGGAATCGAGTTGTGTGTGAAGAGACCCTAATGCATAACAAAAACTCTGTTTATGCGCCATGGAAAATGTGCCCTCAGGGAATTTAAGTGACCCAGCAGCCAATGACTTGCCTCCACCCCTGGGGATGAACAGAAAGTTTGGAAGCCTGGGAACAAACCAGCTTGAGTAGAGTACAAAGACTATTCTCACTAGCACCTTGACACAGTCCTGCAAGGAAGTTTGAAGAAGGGGAGAGGGGACAGGTCAGGCAGCTGGGGGTCAGAATGCCCAAGTAACATTTCAGGCAAGAGTGTAGCCCTCTGCTGTCTTCTTCACCAGCAAACAGCATTTTCTACTACTCACCACCTTGAGATATTTTATCAGGTCAACACATGGCATCACAACACCGCGTCATACACCCACGGGCTCCGATTCAGCAAAGCACGTGCTTAAAGTTGTTACTGACCAGGGATGCTACTACAGCTCAGCTCAGACACTTAAGCGTGTCACTAAATCGGGACCAAAGCTCACAGATCAAGAGAGAACCGCCCTCCCCCCAACCCCTCAATGTTCACTGCATGGCAACGGCAAAGAATCTCTCTGGCAAAACTCTCCACCCAGAGCTTGGGAAAGCAGCAGCACTTCAAGTTCATGAGAGAAACAAAACTTTCTAGGGCAAATTCCTGATCTGAGCAGAGTCGGAAAGAGACAAGCCTTGTGCCCTAGAGCAAAGTGGGGCGGGGACGGAACACAACTTCGGATGGAGTCTAGACCAAAGCTCAGTGACGCAAGACTCACGAGTAACCATGAAGTGGACTGAGGTGGGCAGGCAGAGAAGCAAGTCTTGGGGGGAGGTGTGGGGCTTCTGCCCTGCAGCTGGGTGGTGGGTCTTGGGATTTCTGCCCCACTCCTGCTGAAGCCCTGATCCCTGAGACTCCCTCAGCAGGGCAGAAGTCCCGAGCCCTGGCAGGCACTCCCGGCTCTGGAGCTTCTCAAGATTTATCGTATGGGGCTTGGAGGGTCAGTAAATTGGGCTCTCCCCGCTCAATATAGCGGCAACAAAAAAGAGAATTAGCAATAGTCTGTCCCCTCCAGCCTCCCCTCGCTGGGAACTGTCCAGCAACCCAGCCTCCTGAAGGACAGCCTGGCTGAATCCCACACACACCAAGGACACAACGTCGCTTCCATCCCACGCCTGCATGATGGGGGCAGGAGCTCCCCCCATCCCAAAGAACCAGCGTGTGCTCGGAACACACAGGCCCTGACTCGGGAGATGGGTCCCAGGGTTGTGAGCTCCTCAGGGTCTGACTTGTGTCTGGGTTGCAACGACGCCTAGCAAGACAGACAAATGAAAACGCCCCAGTGCTGACTCCCCCTTGTCCGTGCGTTCGACAGCTTATCTCAGGCCTGTCCTAGCCTCCAGATCAATGAGCTCAGGGGCATTCTGAATCATACTCCTCCCCCCCGAGAGTTGACACCAGGTTCTCCTTCCACAGCTTCTCTTGGCTGGGTTTCAGCAGCAATAGGTTTTATTATTATGCCTTTCTGCCCTCATTTTCTCCACTGTAAATTTCCCACTGACGTGTTGGCACGGTTGCCAAGTTAGCTGGCTTCAGGCAGGCAGGAGGCTAATCTTGGGTGTTCCAAACCATTTTGGGGGCTGTACATTGTTTGGAGGGTGGGGGCATCTCCCTGTTATCCTCAGGCAGCAAGCCTCTTCGTTAGTGGTGGTGTCGTATGATGGGAACCCAAAGAGATAGCCTTTGAATTGATTGCAGTTGAGAGCTTTGTTCTGTTGCAAGAAATGAAAGATTAAAAAACAAGCAGTTAATTGGCGGGTTCAACCCCCCTAAACCCTCCCTTTTTGAGGGCTTTACGAAGTTACTTCTGAGGCTGGCTTCATGCTCGTTGTATGCTCCCCTGCCACTACCACAGCGGACATGGGCCCTTACCTCTGCTCCGCCAATCCCAGCTAAGTAGTGACATGCTTTGAGAGGCGCTGTGCCTCCTCATGCCTCTGTGGGCCAGAAACAGGCCCAGCATTCAGAAGCGAGCCCTCCTGCAGAGAGCCAGTCAGGAAATGCTTTTTTGTCCCCATGAAAAGTTTCCACATAGCCCAAATCAGGGATCAAACTTCCAATGAAAACCCCAGGAAGCTTTCATCGAAACTGATCATTTCCCTATGGATGAAAAAGGGGGGTTGGGGGTCAGGAAAAAATTGAATGAAAAAAAAGTGTCAGGCAGCTCCCTGATGGGTACCGTGCCGGAGAACATATGGCGGTATGCTCCCCCCACGCTGAATGGGGCCAGACTGATCTGTAGCCTCACTCAGCCCCTGTGCTTCTAGCAGCCTCATCTTTCCCATTCAGCCAGACGAGCTTGGGGACACTGTCACTGGCTGCCTGCACTAAGGGGTACAAGACCAGCTGCCAACTCCGACAAAGAGGAAGGGTCATGCTAGGATCCAGCCTGATCTCTCGCCTACCCTTCTCCTTCCAAGGAAAAGCAGGAGGGATGGGGCTGGTACGAGGACTCGAGCTCCTCCTAGCCCTAGGTGCCAGGAGCCATGTTCACAGGCTACTCTGAGCAGAGTCCGAGTGTACTGCCCCGTGCTACATGAGAGGGCAGCAGAGTGGGGCTGGAAAGAGATTGCGTCCAAAGGTGGAGGAAAGCAGGAAGAAGAAAGGAAGGAAGATGGTTGGGGCAATACAATGGCACCAAAGGATGATGGAAACAAGGTCCGTGGGGAGAGACTGAAAAGCTCATGAAGGAGAGACTCCAATGGGAGTGAAGGAGCAAGAGCGAGCAGGCAGTTAGAGCTTGAGGGAAGGAAAGGAAATGACAAGATAAGACAGAGCAGAAGGAACGAGTATAAGGTAAAAGGCCTAAGAACATAAGAACAGCCATCCTGGGCCAGACCAATGGCCCATCCAGCCCAGGATCCAGCCTGCTGACAATGGCCACTGCCAGGTGCGCCAGACTAGCAAAAGAAATGAGCTAGAGCAGCTGAGAGCGCAAAGCTGGGGAGAAATCAAAATGTTATAACAAGGAAGCAGGAATGTTAGTGTGAGCGCACAGACCCAGCATTTGAGTGTGTAATTTCCTTGCACAGTGTCAAGTATCAGGGGGCAGCCGTAGTAGTCTGTATCCACAAAACCAACAAGGAGTCCGGTGCCACCTTAAACACCAATAGATTTATTTGGGCATAAGCTTTCATGGGTTAAAAAAAAAACACCTCACTTCTTCAGATGCATGGAGTGAGCTTTTTTTTTTTTTTTACCCACGGAAGCTTCTGCCCAAATAAATCTATTGGTGTTTAAGGTGCCACCGGACTCCTTGTTGGTTCTGTAATTTCCTTAGCTCTGGTGGATTTCATCTGACTCCAGATGCTGCTATACCACCACTGCCAGGGTCGAATTGTCCCTACAACTCTTATGCTTCTGTACCACATTTAAAAAAAAAAAACACTCCCTTTGGCATACCCAAATAGCAGCCGGATGGCACTAACTTTCTGTTTAATGCCTAAGAGAATGATAAATTAATGATCTGGATGATGGGATGGACTGCATCCTCAGCAAATTGGTGGATGACACTAAGCTGGGGGGAAAGGTAGACATGCTGGAGGGTAGGGATAGAGTTCAGAGTGACCTTCACAAATTGGAGGATTGGGCCAAAAGAAATCTGATGAGGTTCAACAAGGACAAGTGCAGAGTCCTGCACTTAGGACGGAAGAATCCCATGTACTGCTTCAGGCTGGGGACTGACTGGCTAAGCGGCTGTTCTGCAGAAAAGGACCTGGGGATTACAGTGGATGAGAAGCTGGATTTGAGCCAACAATGTGCCCTTGTTGCCAAGAAGGCTGTCATATACCTTGATTCAAACTTATTGAATCAGACAAAGATAAAAAGAAAAGGATTTTATTAAAAGAAAGAATACCTTTCTCAGAATAATCAAAGTAACAGCAAACAGAAATAAAGATATTTCTTCAGCAAACACACAATTGGTGTTCATCAGGTAACTATCTGTTTATGACAAAGGCTAACAGCATATTGGGCTGCATTAGTAGGAGCACTGCCAGCAAATCGAGAGAAGTGATTATTCCCCTCTATTCAGCACTGGTGAGGCCACATCTGGACTATTGCATCCAGTTTTTCCCCCCTTCCCTTCCCCCAGAAAGGATGTGGACAAATTGGAGAGAGTCCAGCGGAGGACAACGAAAATGATTAGGGGGCTGGTGCACATGACTTATGAGAAGAGGCTGAGGGAACTGGGATTGTTTAGCCTGCAGAAGAGAAGAATGAGGGGGGATTTGATAGCTGCTTTCAACTACCTGAAGGGGGGTTCCAAAGGGGATGGAGCTCGGCTGTTCTCAGTGGTGGCAGATGACAGAACAAGGAGCAATGGGGGAGGTCAAGGTTGGATATTAGGAAAAAACTATTTCACTAAGAGGGTGGTGAAGCACTGGAATGGGTTACGTAGGGAGATGGTGGAATCTCCATCCTTAAAAACCTCTAAGGTCCAGCTTGACAAAGCCCTGGCTGGGATGATTTAATTAGGGTTGGTCCTGCTTTGAGCAGGAGGTTAGACTAGATACCTCCTGAGGTCTCTTCCAACCCTAATCTTCTATGATTCCAATGCTTCTGTTAAAGCATAAGGTGCCACAGGACTCTGTCGCTTTTTACAGATCCAGACTAACACGGCTACCTCTCTGATACTATGATTCTTCTACGAGTCCCCCCGACAGAGGATACACCCTCCCCTTGCAAAGGCTCCGTCCTCATGCCGGCTGATCAAAAAGAAGGCACAACCCCACACTACTTTCCAGGGTTTCTTTAACAGGTGCAAACGCTAAAATGAAAAAGCAGCACCAGAACCTGAGCTCTCCAATCAGCACCAGCAAAGACGGAAGGGGCAGGAAGTCATAGGAAGGAGACAGAATCTATTTAAATTCAAACACATATTGCACAATTTGACAGAAAGGGCAATGACATTTCTTTAAAACCAATTGCGTGGGAGGGTATCCCTGACTCAAGGCATTTGACAGCAAGTGTTTAAAAAAAAGGGTCTACAGACCACACTGAGGTCTGCTGGTCTAAGCCCTTTCCTTGTTAGTGCAGGGTTCTCTGCAGTGCTTGGGGACGTGGTAATTTTGTAGGTCTCAATGTCCATGATTTGAGGACTTCAATAACTCAGACATAGGTTAGGGGTTTGTTACAGGAGTGGGTGGGTGAGATTCTGTGGCCGGCATTATGCAGGAGGTCAGACTAGATGATCATAATGGTCCCTTCTGACCTTAAAGTCTATGAGTCAAGCAGTGGGGTGTCATCTGCTTCTTTGGGAAGGGGATAGGGATTGGAGTAGTGGGTCTGAAAGTATGGCCCGTCTAATCCAATTCTTCACCAATAGCCTTCTGAACCAGCTGATGCCAGAAGCCTGCCCACCCAGTCTGTTCAGGGTCAAGCCATGCATCCCTGCTAGTTCATCAATGCCAGGACCTCACACTTGTATGCAGGCCCACCATAAACTGCATTTGTAAGGTGCATCCAAGGACAGCGTAGCAGGAAGAGGCAGCAAGGGGATGCCTGCCAGCGAGGGCTCTGGAATTCCCAGGCAGGGAAGGGGGGAAGCAGCCATTTGCAGCTGCCCGCAGAACACAATTCGAAGGGGAAGAATGGCCTGTGATTACAATTTGAAGGGATTCTACAGGCTGAAAAGGAACTGATTCGACTGTGCCACAACTTCAGAGTCTGTCAGCAATCAAGGCATTCTCCCCACTACAATCACCGGAGGCAGAGCGCGAGGGAGAGGGAAAAATATAGCCTAGGTGATGGCAAGTTACTGCGGTGGAGCTCATTCTTCAAGAGTAATTTACTATTAGGATCAGCAGCCACTGTGTGAGGGGAGGGAAAGGAGAAAGGCCGTTTGTTTCCAAAATGCTGTAGCAAGAACAAGAAACCGCAAAGACAGACCTCGCCTGGGAAAGGGGAGTTAATGCCTTTGAGTTTGTGGGGGGAGAAGCACCTGATTCGTGAGAATCTGGATTTCTGAGGTTCATTGTGTCACTGGTTTTTCCCTCATGATGTCAGGAATGAACTTGCAGCTGCACCAGCCCAGCCTCCTGGCGGCCTCTGAGCACAACAGAGCCCCAGCAGGGCCACCTGATTGACTGGCCGAAGAAGTCAGCAAGCCTGTTCCTCAGCCCAACAGCAACCCCTGATTTCTGGCTGCTCAACACACATCTGCAGCTGTGATCTCTCCTCGATCCTGCCCTGAACCTGCCTTCTTCCCAGCCTTGCTTCTGTGCTGCCCAATCCTATCCCACCTCCTCTCCGGCTTGGTTCCTGGCTCATGGTTGCTGACTCCTGGTCCAACCCTAGGCCTGACCGCCCATGTCCTGGTACACTTGGGCAGTAGGCAGCATACTGAACTTCAGCCCAGTGCTCCTCGCTCAGCACCCTGCTCCCCCAAACCAGGGTCTGTTCTTTTCACTGCAGCCAGGCTGCCGCACTCTGCTGCTTGTGCCGCATCACACTGGCCCACACCTTCACTGGAAGGTGAGAGAGCCCAGCCAGCCACGCAGATCAGATCCATGTCCCAGGATCCCTTCCCCAGCTTTCCTGGGCAGACACTCAGTGCAGACGACCCAGGTGAAATTCTGGCCTTCCGGGAGCTTTCCATTGATTTCAGTGGGGCCAGGATTTCACCTTCTGTCACTGCTTTGCAGCTGAAGCTGAAGGATACTGGGACTCACCACCCCTCTGAACCTGAGACTTCAAGAAGAGCCAGCAGTTACTCAAGCACCATATTACACAGACCACGGATCTAACTGTGGGCACTTTAATAACACAGCCACAGCCAGGACAGAACCAAAGGGGCAGGTTCACGTACCGCCCTCGTGTTACCTCCACTGCATACCCCAGCATTAACAGGGGAGTACAAAGACCTACCATTAAGCACACCCAGATGGGAGGTTAAGCAGAGCTGCCTTCCACTAACCATACAGAAACATGAGCAACCTAAACCCTGAGCCCCCAGATTTTCAGCAGCATTAGCGCGGCTTGGAGTGCACCTGGCTGTTTGTACCCAACTTATCCAGCTGGAATCTAAACCCTGGAAGAAGATTTGGACTCCTGGGTCAGTAAAGGAGTTTAATTTATTTTACAGAGAAAAGCACAGTGCCAGAACTTTGAGTGATTTGCTCTGCCACAAGCTACATTCAGCCACTAATCACAAAACTGAGCCACCAGCGTGTTCAGAGCAGAGAGACGGAGCGTGCAAATTATTTTATAATTTATGGAGAATCGCTGCATGAAAGTGACTTTTCCAGCATCTGCTCTCCTGCAGCAGCCGTGGCTTTCAGCACTCTGTAGTGGAAGGAGTGGAGAAGACGACAGCTTAGCTGTCTAAGCAATGGGTAGGAAACACTGTAGACTCCCAAGAAACCAGCAGGGATGATTCAATCCACCATCTCTGGAAAGGGTTTCATGCAGATTGCTCAGTATGGTTCTTACAACAAGACCTTAAAATAACCAACACCTCCAGGCTGTCTGCTCTGAGGGGGCAGGAAAGATCCCCTGGCACTTTCCATACAAGGGTCCTTGACGATGCCTCCCACCCCCCGTAACCTTAGCAAGTGCATACTGTCACACGACAGGGAGGTTGTCACCCAGAAGTGGTTGCATTTCAGGTCTGCTGGGGTGCTTTTGTTTGCAAAGCACTTCAAGAGAATCCTACATGAAAAGGCACCCTATACATTTTTATTGTATGTATGTTTTATTACACACACATGCAGGAGTGAGTCAGCAGCAGCGACAGATCTTCCAAGGTGAAGTTACTCTGACAGCGAGAGGCAGAGACACACTTAAGTTCCCTGCTCTAAGTGGGTTCCCATCCAAACCCCAGCCCCTGTGCTAGGCAGGGAGACCTGGCTCTCAATCAGGCAGAAAGTTCACTGCTCAGAGGAGGAGCGTTCATTCACTCAAGGGTAAGTCAGCAGGATCCCCAACAGGATAACAGCTGACATTGTTTAGAGTCCTGAGCAGCGGCAGCAGCTACTGGCTTGGCCAACATAGGCAGCACAGAGCTTGCAGCTGGCCGGCTCTGCCCCCGTCAGCCAGCATCAGCGCAGTCAGCTAAACGTGCAGGGGACATTTGGAGCCCGGGAGAAGGCAGGAAATTCTATCCCTGCTCCAAGGAAGCCTCACGTACAGAATCCAGCGGAAATACACAAGAACTCACGCGGCACAATCCCCACCGCAGGCTGCCAATTTCACAGCCAGTCCACACACGCACAGGCCAGCTCCCAGCCTTTGTAACAAAGTTATTCAGCAGAATCGGCTTACACAGACACGCACCCTCTGGTCCGATTCCCTGACAGCTAACAGGGGTACTCTGCTTGGGAGAAGCCCAACTATTTAGTCTCACCAGACTGCACCTGGCTGTCCAGCCTTATCCAGCAAGGAACACTGCACAGACACCGACAACCCCTTAAACGCTTCAGCCACCTCAGGCTTCACGCCCATGAAGGATGGACAGTGGCAGGAGATACGAGTTGTAGCTTTATCTATCATTGGGACCATCACTTTAATCAAATGAGGGGCTTCAGCCCGCTGCTCCAGCGGTGAAGTTGTGCTCAGAACGAGGAACTGAAGAGCACAATACCAGCAAGAAACAATCCAACCTCTTTACTCCGAGTAGCAATGGTATTTAATAAGCTAAACAGGATCACCCACATACTGCAATAGAGCGAAGGAGCGGGAGCGCATACAGAACATCCTTGCATTACGCACATCAACCCTTACGGGGAAACCCGACATGTCAATCAACTTAATTGTCATTGTTCTCACCACCACCAGCAGTTGGCATCCACCGGACACAGGCCAGGGTAATATCTTATGTGTCACGCTGACGCCACCTCCCCCAGCCCGGATCTTACGTATATTTATGATGATTTCAGCCCTTTTCCCTTATTTAAACTTCCACCCCCCCATTTATCTTTGGGGATACTCTGTTACTGACTCACCTATTCACCTCTCTTATCAGCCTTTACCTCAATTAGTTACCATGGTATTTCTGTGGTTAATCATGCAAGTTTCCATTGTAATTATCCCCTAAACTTATCCTAAGATATCAATCACCTTTGTACTGCAGTGCTCAATCGTGTGACTGAATGTCAATCACCTATTAGCTCCTTTTAGCAAGCTACTCACATCAAGCTGGACTTTCATTCTGCTAAGCACCCCATCGGACGGGCTTTGGGCCTGCTATTTGTCACTTACATCACGGCACCGATAAACTTTTCTTACCCCATCTCTATATGCGTGCAAGTGTGACCCTAAAAAACCCTTTATGGCGAAGGGCGCTCCCACCATACTATTGTCAGAATGTTTAGCCAAACAGTGTCATGTAAGGTGTCATCTGAAAAACTAGCAACACGCGGGTGATGAATATCATTGCATCATGTGCGTACGGGTTGTGTATCAAGAGCTACAGGCGTGTGCTGCAAATATAGGTATTGGAGGTGGCTGATACACAAGCCTGCCCTAGCCAAAGGCAAGTGTATTTACCTGTCGGCATGGGTCAAAGCTAGCAGGCGGATGAGAAAACAGCACGGCTTGATTGCAAGCAAAGGATATTTGCATCTAAAGTAAACAAAGTGATGGAGCCAATCGTAAAAGTGAACGGACCAGTGGCTGAAGAAGAGGCTCTGCACCTGCACCCCAGAGAACAAGCAGCAGGAGAGAGGAACTTGGCCAGGCCTTGCTTTTCAAAGAATACAGTCCCAAGGTTTTCTGGGCTAGGCAAGGGAAGAAAGGGGACTCCTTGGTTATCCCGCACTTAAGGAACAAAAGAGGCCAGCGCTCTTGAGACACGGATCCCATAACCATGTGGGTTGAAGACTGTAGGTGAGAAATTGCCTGAGACCAAGATTGTCATCTGTTAAATGTGAGACAACAGAACCAGTTTTATTTTATTTGGAACCGTTTTCTGTTATCTCTGCTCAGCGTCAATTAAATCTCTGTTCTGTTATTAATAAACGTGGGTTTGTTTTCTTCCAACGTCCTCTCCACGCTGCTATGCCTCAGCGAGGTGTGTAGCCTCAGCTGAGCCAGCAGGCTGCTGTGGATTCTGTCTCTTTGGAGACAGCGAACACGGTAATTGCTGAGAGCGTCCAGTGATAGGGGTTGGATATCGCAGAATGCTCCTCCAGAAACTGAGGTTCACCGTATGTTACCTGCCGGGCAAGGTTCAGACTGGCGGAGTCCCAGGGAGTTTACTGGGGAGGCGGACAGAGTAGCGTGGCAGGGAGCTGACACACAATTTAAGCCCCAGCAAAGCTCTCCGGCTGAGGCAGAGGGGTAACAATTGCACTGTTCTGGGTGCCCGGAGAAAGCATCACAGCAGTGCTGAGCTTGCACCTGTCTGCTGACCCCAAGGATCGCTATGCAGGCGGTGCACACCTTGCGGATTGGCTAGCATTACCTAGCGGTTAAGGCGGGGACTGGGAAGAGAGATTCCCGGGCTCAGTTTTCAGCTCTGCCATGGATTCATGGCAAAACTGGGCAAGCCAGAATTTAGAGTCCTGGTTTTTCCCATCAGTAAGGAGGGGGATATTACTTCCCTGCTGCCTTGCAGGGGCATTGGAAGGTTTAATTAAAAGCACCAGATCAGTGCAGAGTCTGAGTCATGCTGAACCCCTTGGCTGGGCTGCCTCCATCAGGGCGAGGCCGCTAGGAACATGCTTTTGGGAAGGATGCAGTCAAAGTGCCACTCGCGCCCCAATCTAACTTCCAGTGCAGGGGTCAGGTTAAGGGAATGGGATCCTGACGACATTGGCGTCAGCCAGAGTTCGAGCTTCCCCATTGAAAAGGGGTAGCTGCCATCTAGTGGGGTGGGAATCATGATGCCTGGCTTCCTTTCCTAGCTCTCCCACTGATGCACACGGTGGCCATGGACAAGTCTCTTTCTCTCCCCATGCCTTAGTTTCCCTCCTCCATAAGACAGAGACACACCTCCCTCCCTTTGTGACGCACTGCCACAGTATAAATAGCAATATTTCAGCAGTAGCCTGGAGCCTCTCCCAACAGTCCAGCCTGGAGCCTGTTGAGGGATGGATGGAAGGCGACCCCTGTCCCCTGAGACTGAAGGGATTTGATTTTGCATTGCTTGCCCAGCTCTGCTCTGTGGCTGTCTTGCTGATCTATGGCCTGTGCAGTCTCTAATGGAACAGCAGGGGTGCAGGTGTGTTTTTAAATAAAAAAAATCAGACCTTTTTACTTTATATCCCCCCTCAGAGAATGGAAGCTGGATTATTTATTCCTCAACCCAACAGCTTAAATCCCAAATTACTGCAAATCTCTGCCAGGCCAGATACTGGGAATAAATTATTATTCCCAGAGGTGCCTGCTCCATTACCAGACTACGGGGATGCTGGTGCCACGCTGACCTCTTGACTTCTTCGGGGATAGACTGAACCCTGCAGTCCGTGCCACTGCATCCTGGACCAACGAACCGTCCCGAGAGGGAGGGCTGGCTTCTCCCAGCCCCACAGGCCTTTGAAAGAGCAAATGCCAATTTCCAGCTAACTAAAGAACATGTCACCACACTGAAAGGAAGGGGTAGAGGAAGGGAAGAAGAGACTTTTTCCCTTGTTTCTTACACTAAGAGGAGCCTTCAGAATGATTGCACTCTGCTTGAAGAGGTAATAGCGGGAGTGAGCTCATGGGGTACCAACAGATGGAGCTTTCCAGCAACTAAGCAATCAAAAAACTTTTCTGCAGAAAAGGATCTGGGAATTACAGTGGATGAGAAGCTGGTTATGAGTCAGCAGTGTGCCATCGTTGCCAAGAAGGCCAATGGTATATTGGGCTGTATTAGTAGGAGCATTGCCAGCAGATCAAGGGAAGTGATTATTCACCTCCATTTGGCACTGGTGAGGCCACACCTGGAGTACTGCGTCCAGTTTTGATCCTCTCACTACAGAAGGGACGTGGACAAACTGGAGAGAGTCCAGCGGAGGGCAATGAAAATGATTAGGGGGCTGGAGCACATGACTTACGAGGAGAGGCTGAGGGAACTGGGCTTATTTACTCTGCAGAAGAGAAGAGTGAGGGGAGATTTGATAGCAGCCTTCAACTACCTGAAGGGGGGTTCCAAAGAGGTTGGAGCTCGGCTGTTCTCAGTGGTGGCAGATGACAGAACAAGGAGCAATGGTCTCAAGCTGCAGTGGAGGAGGTCTAGGTTGGATAATAGGAAACAGTATTTCGTTAGGAGGGTGGTCAAGCACTGGAATGGGTTACCTAGGGAAGTGGTGGAATCTCCATTCTTAGAGGTTTTTAAGGTCAGGCTTGACAAAGCCCTGGCTGGGATGATTTAGTTGGTGTTGGTCCTGCTTTGAGCAGGGGGTTGGACTAGATACCTCCTGAGGTTTCTTCCAACCCTGATCTTCTATGGTTCTGTGATGAAGCCTATGTATCTGGGGCTCCCAGAAAAAAGGTTTGTTCTGATTGATTTTAAGGGCAGAAGAGACTGTTCTGATCATCTAATCTGACCTCCCATATTACCCAGGCAACAAAACTCCACCCTCTGATGTGTGCCTTATTTCTAGCCTGAATTTGTCTAACCTCAGCTCCCAGCCGTAGGATCTTATCATCCCTTTATCTGCTAGATTAGAGCATTCTCAAAGCATCTGGTCAGTTTCGGGTTCCACTCCAAACAAAGGAGGTTCTGCTCATTGAAAAGCTATTTTCCCACAACCTTTCCAAACAGGGCTGGGCCATAGGAACTTTGGGAGTGCTTGAAATGCAGCCAAGAAAAGAGACTCCAAGTATGGATCTAGTCTGAACAAAACTCAGCTGTGCCGAGTACCATTCCAGGGAAGGAGAAGAGAACAATCTGCCAAAAAGGACAGCAAAAGTCATTTGCTCCAGACAGGTGATAGGGATCTAGAAAAGCCCCATAACTTCAGAGACACCAATAATGATGGGACAAAGAGAGGATTTCCTTGAGCCCCGGACCTATCCAACTGTATAAAGCCACAACCACTCTTCTGTCTAGCAGACAGCAGGATAACAAGATCTCACTGCTGGAAGCTGAAGCTAGACAAATTCAGACTGGAAATAACAGTGAGGATAGTTATTCACTGGAACAATTACCAAGGGCTGTGATGGATTCTCCATCAAGGACTATTTTTAAATCGAGATTAAGATATGCTCTAGTTCAAACAGGAATTCTCTTGAGGGAAAATCTATGGCCAGTATTATCCAGGTGGTCAGACTAGATCACAGTGGTCTGTTCCGGCCTTCAAATCTAGGCACATATGGGGAAAGACAAGATACGTAATGGAAGATTTTCAGAGGCATCTAAAGAATTCAGGATAAGTCCTATTTACTTAGGGGATTTCGCTACACAAAAGTCTCATTAACATGCTTTTGAGAACTCTCTCTCAACGTCTAGAAGTTACAAAAGCCAATGCATCACATGCTACAGACGTAGGCTTTTTGCGCTTAGTTGTCTAGCCGACTCTGTAATGTTTCAAAATACCCAAAGTCACCCACCATGGCCAACAGATCAAGCTCTGAGGCAATTTTCTGTATTGCTTCATGTTTGACAGGTTCTGTCCTATCATATCAAGCTACCATACAGGAGACAAATGGGATCTTCATTACGTCAGAGTGGGGAGTTCAGATCACTTGGGCATTAGCTCTTCCGATCACTCCACTTCCCAATCCTCACGCATATCTGAAAATCTTCCCCTCTCATTATTGGCCTAGGCCACATCCCCTTCCATATGTGTTTTGAAATAGGAGGGAGACAGGCAGGGATATGCAGCGTATTTGTCATAAACAGCAGCTGCTTTTCCCAAAAGCCATAAAGTCAAGAAAACGGTGCTTTTCCAGAACAGAGGGGGGAAAAAAAAATCTATACATAGAAATGTAGCGGAGAGAGATCCTGGGAATTACCAACCCAAGAGCCCAGCTGCAGTGGAGCGAAAACCAATGCAGAGTCTAATTAAGGGTCAGACTAGTACAGAACTCCCATAAGTATAATCTGATCAAGTCAAGCCTGCACAGTTTCAATAAGGGGAAAAAATTATGCCTCTAACCTGTTAGAGTTATTTGAAAAAGTTAATAAAAATAAAGGTGACCCAGTGGGAATAATTTAGGTGGATTTTCAGAGAATTTATGACAAAGGTGCCTCATAAGGGATTAAGGAAAATAAATACTCAACGGGTGACGGACAAAGTCATGTCAAGGATTAATATTTGCTAAGCAAAAGGAAACGGCGAATGCTCCCGAAATTAGAGAGTGAGGTTAACAGGGGTTGCCTGAATCAGTGATTTGCTCGAAGACACGGACAGTGAGCTGCAGGAGACCGGGTCATCCTGGTTGGCAAAGACTATAAAGAGTTTGAGATTTACAACAGAATGGGGGGAACAGGCTGTGGAATTCAGTTTGAATAAGTAAGGCTGATACACACCCTGGCAAAGCAAATAAACTTCTCACGATGGATCTGGAACTCATGGCCTTATCAAGCTCCATTTAGGAGCCATCAGCATTCCATGAAGATGAATGTTCTGTGGGTCTCATTACTTTAGAAGCAGGTAGGATATTTTTGGTATATTTTCAACAATAAGGGAGATACTGAACAGTGATGATGCTCTTCTGTAGACTTAACATTTAGTCATTTCACCTTTGACAATGCTGATATGGGAAAGGATGGATGGATATGGAGATACTTAGTTAAAATGAGAGATATTAGTAACTCAGAATATTCCGCCAGCAGAGAAGAGACAGATGAATCAATGGAAGAGTTCAGGACAGTGAAAACTGATCAAGGAGCACATTCTGACTACAGCTGAGATATGAGCACAAGGATGACTGGAGAAGAGTAGTGCCTGAGGCACTCAGAAGGAATTGAAAAAGACACTACAGAGTTTATGGCATCTAACCTGGAGAATTCACTGCCAGAGGAACTCAGAGCCAGCTATTGTGGATGGGTTTTAAACAGCACTAGATCATTGACCATAAACATCAGTTATAATGCCCGCTAAGGTAAGGAATTCTATTCCTAGCTCTAACATGGGAGGTGAGACGAGTCACTTCACCTCTTCTGTACCAAAATGTTTCCCCCGTTGCACAGTGCAGAGAATGCTGGGAGTTCATGCAAGTTACATGTGTTCACTGAGATCACCAGATGGAAGGCTCTCTGGAAGCAGGAAGGAAAGCTACTTGATTTCAAGCTTGAAGGTGTACTCAAAACCCTGCAAAACAGAGGTGGTGTATCAAGAAGGGCTTCTCACCCTCCTCCTATGCGGCTTTGCAAGCTTTAGTTAGGTGCGTTATAGAACAGGAAGCAGATCCCCTCAGACAGCAGGTACTGGCCATTGCCAGAGGCACAATACTGCACAAAGTCTGATCGGGTGCAAGTAGACTGTATCCTGTGGCATGGCAACATCATTTGTGTGACATTGAACTCTATACAATTTTATGAAAGTATGCTGATGAGTGTGAATATAATGTAACTAAAATATACTTCATGCAAAAGGTCTCCTGTAAGGTATCGTTACAAAGCTTATAATCTACTGAGTATGATCATCCTATTTGTATAAATGTCTCTCTCTTGTATCTGAAACTAGAAATATAAAATATAACTGAGGGCCTATTGTAATTATGCAAAGTGTGGGCCATTAATGATGGTTTGGAATCTTGATGGCTCCCATCAAGCAGAACAATTGCCTGTGGATGGCTCTGCTTGCAGGCAGGCCTTCCTGTGAGTCAGGCTGAAAAGAATGAAGGCTTGGGGTCTCACAGGACACGTGGCCATGTCACCTGGTACTGAAATCCATCTTAAACCTGGTGTTTTTCCATTTAGAAGGGGGGGGGGGGCAGAGACACAAAAGATTCCTGCTTTGTGCCATATAAGGGGGTAGAACAGAACAAAGGGGGCTGCGATCATGAGAAATCCCCTAGCTCCCACCTGAGCTGGAACAAGAGCTTTACCTGGGAAAGGATTGTGCCCAGACTAGGAAGCGTCCAGTCTGTGAAAGAAACTTATTGAAACATCTCTGAGGGTGAGATTTTATCTGTATTCAGTTTTATTACTGTATTAGGCTTAGACTTGCGTGTTTTATTTTATTTTACTTGGTAATTCACTTCGTTCTGTCTGCTATTATTTGAAACCACTTAAATTCTACTTTTTGTATTTAATAAAATCACTTTGTACTTATTAATTAACCCAGAGTATGTATTAATACCGTGGTGGGGGGAGAACAGCTGTATATCTCTATCAGTGTTATAGAGGGCAAACAATGTATGAGTTTACCCTGCATAAGCTTTATACAGGGTAAAACAGATTTATTTGGGGTTTGGACCCCATGGGGAGTTGGGCATTGGAGTGTTAAGAGACAGGAACGCTTCTTAAGCTGCTTTCAGTCAAGCCTACAGCTGTTAGGGGACGTGGTTCAGACCCTGGGTCTGGGTTTGCAGCAGGCCAGCGGGTCTGGTTCAAACCAGGCAGGGCACTGAAGTCCCAAGCTGCCAGGGCAGGAAAGCAGGGGCAGAAGTAGTCTTAGCACATCAGCTGGCAGCTCCCAAGGGGTTTCTGCGATTCAACCTGCCACAATTTGCTCTAGACGCCCTCACCCCCCTGCACACCTCATTGGGCTCCCAGCAGGAGCACAGTCTGAGGACAACACAAGCTAGACTGTTTCTTTAAGACATACTTTCACACAAACCACACACAGACAACCAGAGCAATCAGACATTTGTTCTAAGGGCATCTATAAGGCGAAGATGGAACGGATGCCCTCATCGGCCCACAGGTGCTGCTGTTAGCGTGGTCAGACCTTCAATAGCATCACTTCATAACAATCGTAATACAGTGCAGCACACGCTACTGGAAGGGACCTCTTTGGTCAGCTCACTCTAACCCTTCATTTCCTGGTGACCTCTAGACACTGTTGTACAACCTCTCCTGGCACGTCCAATGCCTATCCCAGGGGTTGGCAACCTTTCAGAAGTGCTGTGCCGAGTCTTCATTTATTCACTCTAATTTAAGGTTTCGCATGCCAGTTATACATTTTAATGTTTTTAGAAGGTCTCTTTCTATGAGTGTATCATATATAACTAAACTATTGTTGTATGTAAAGTAAATAAGGTTTTTAAAATGTTTAAGAAGCTTTATTTAAAAATAAATTAAAATGCAGAGCCCCCCGGACCAGTGGCCAGGACCCGGGCAGTGTGAGTGCCACTGAAAAATCAGCTCACCTGCCACCTTCGGCACTGTGCCATAGGTTGCCTACCCCTGGCCTATACTTTGCCCTTCTCGCCCAGCGTCACCGGCGCCCCCAGACAATCTGCCTCCAAGGAGGTGTGCATTTAACACTGTGGCCAGGCTTCAGACAGAGGGACACAACTGGGCTCGGGATATTAGGAACATCATACAACAAACTCCCTGCACTGAATCAGATGGGGAGAGCTCTGCAGGGACATGCATGCTCCTCCGAGTCATCAAGGGAAGGTTGAGTGTTCAGGACTGACACGAGCTTGTCTGAACATTAAGAGCAAGTCTATGAAGCCACCTGTAGATCACCTGCCACTCCGTCCCAGCCCCCGTATGATAGGCATACAGTGTACTAAGACTTTAAAGAAGAATCACTGTTTCCAGCAGCGGTTCCCATAGATGCTTCACACCCAGGGGGACTAAGGAAAACAGCACTAACATGCTGATTCAAAGTGTGTACTCTCTTTGCTGGAGGGGAAGGACAAGGTATTTGGGGCCCATTAGCATCGGATCTGTGTGTGTACAGCCTCATTTTTCAGCCTATTTAGAATGCAATCCTGGCTGCCTCTGGACAAATATTTGACATACACTTTTTTCTTGGCCTGACGGCTCATGCAAGCAAATTCAATTTAAGGGAAGTTGGTTCAGTGCTTTTCATTAACAATACTCCAAGAAAAAAAATGTAATTCCCAAGACTAAGGGGGAAAAAACGTATCATGCGAAACAAACACAGAGTGAATCAATCAAATCTGGTTCTCCCATGACATGAGAGGATGCATCATTGAGCAACACTGATCACTCCAAGTTGGTGATTTCTTGCCTCACCTGCTCTATGGCAGCCCTGCAGAGACTTGCTGCCCAGGGGCAACTGAAAAGGCCGCAAAACATCCCATGTATACTTTCACCACTTACACAAATGCAATGCTATGCAGAGCAAAACTTCCTTTTGCCAACTTAAGGAGAGCACAATCAACACTCTTGGATTATTTTCCTGTTAATTTAGTGTTGGAAGATGCGAGGCTGACAGCCCTCCAGACTCAAACCCTCTATTTCTGCAAAGAAGGTTTCGGGGGCTCAGATTTTGAAAAGAAACCTAAGGGCATTCACTGCCCAATGGAATTAGGTATTTCTAGAGTGCTCTTCATCACAATGCATGAAGGTTGGATTGTCAAATACAGAAGCCAAGGGCCTAACTCTAATTGCAACGCATTGAGAGCTAGGCATCTAACTTCCTTCGGTCTCTTTGCAATACTCCAGCCCTCATGCATCACAGTGCAGGGAGCTCTAGACATACGTAACAAAGAACTAGGACAGCATATTACACAAACACACACACACACACGCCTGGACCAATCAATACACCTCATTCCTTCAAAGGAATCATCTTCCAGGCTGAGAGGAGAGTTTCCGTATGTCTCCATGGGTGAATTCAGTCCTTGGGGCCAGGGACCGTTTCATACATAGACCACTGACAATCTGGCAGTGCCATCCTTTGACGTCAGCCATGTTTTGGCATTTGGTAGCTGGATAGTGACATCTAACATCTGCCCTGAGGCTTTAGTTGCCTTGGTGGTCACCGGGCCGTCTGCACTGGAACAGTCATAATGCAAGGCGAGGCTGGGTTACTTTGATTGGGGAAATAGACGATTTTATGTTTTAAGCCCAAGTATATAAAATAAATCCAAGATGTTGAGAGCCTGGTTTGTGTTACAACAGGAGAGGTGTGTTAGTACACAGCACCCTACAGCACAGGGTGGGCGTGGAAAGAGTCAATAGCACATTGGACCTGCCTTAATGGCAACACAAAATGCTGTGGTCAGGAACATGCCAACAGTACTCTGGGAGAGCGGTGCTCAGACTGGACCATGATAAAATACGGAAGAATCCTATCACCTCCCCAGCCAGTCACTCTCTGCCACGGAGAGAGGCACTAACGTAACCAGACAAAGGGAAGATGCTTTGGATTCCCCTTCAGTGGCGCCTTTTCAGGTAGGACCAAACACGGTACGGCTGCTTAAATCTGTGCTTCTGCGTAAGTCTGGCATCTCCTCCTCCTCAGGTGCAGCCAGGGAAGCCCCTTCAAATGGGATGTCTCCCCACTCTGTTTTTCCTCCAGTACAAATCTATTTCAAGAGAAGGAAAGATAGAGCATTTCCAGCCTGTCTGAGGTTTTATTCGGAGAAAGCTCTGGCTCAGAAATAATTGCCGTTTGCTGTAATTGGAGAGATGCAGGAAGAGAGCAGATACAAGTGGAGTCTGGTGCAATTTTGGGAGATTTGTTACGCTTAGCTCACTTCTATCAATTTCAGCAGCTCAGATGCTTATGACCTGTTGCTCAGCTTATTGTGAAAATAGCTTTTATTTACTGCACTTCCATTAAAAGATGAAATCCATGCACAGAGTTCACAGGGCAGAAAATCACAGTTTACGTCTCAGCTTATCTCCCTTCAGCGGCCTCAGCTCATTTTAACTCTGGCTCAACCCCAGCTGCTGTTAAAGAACCACTTCAGAGCACTCTTTGGAGTGGCAGAGCCCCAGAACAGGCGTGAGCCCATGAGGATGGGGTGCATTTAGAGCAATGTCCCATGGCATGGGCTGGAGAGATGCAGGTGCAGAGGAGATGACCATGATGCATGTGGGCTCCCTGTCCCTCTGGCACGCAGCATCGCAAGAGCGGGTAGGGATGTGCCATCGATACTTTAAGGCAGGGGTGGGCAAACTACAGTCCAGGGGCTGCATCTGGCCCTTCAGACATTTTAATCCAGTCCTTGAGCTCCCGCTGGGGAGCAGGGTCTGGGGCTTGTCCCACCCCAGCGCTCCAGCCGGAGAGTGCGGTCAGGAACTTGCCCCGTTATGCGCGTGCCATGGCTCCATGTGTGGCTCCTGGAAGCAGCGGCATGTTCCCCTCTGGCTCCTATGCGTAGGGGCAGCCAGGGGGCTCCACACACTGCCCCCGCAGCTCCCATTGGCCAGGAACCATGGCCAATGGGAGCTGCAGGGATGGCACCTGCAGACAGGGCAGTATGCAGAGCCACCTGGCCATGCCTCTGTGTAGGAGCCAGAAGGGGGACATGCCACTGCTTCCGGGAGCTGCTTGAGGTAAGCACCACCTGGAGCCTGCATCCCTGACCCCCTCCCATGCTCCAACCCTGATCCCCCTCCTGCCCTCCAAACCCCTTGGTCCCAGCCCAGAGCATCCCCCCCACACTCCCTAACGCCTCATCCCCAGCCCCCAGCCCACACCCCCAGCTGAAGCCCTCAACCCCCCCTGCACCCCAACCCTCTCCCACATCCTGAACTCCTAATTTCTGGCCCCATCCCAAAGCCCACTGCCCCAGCCAGAGCCCTCACCCCCTCCTGTACCCCAACCCCCAATTTCATGGGCATTCATGGTCCGCCATACAATTTCCATACCCAGATATGGCCCTCGGGCCAAAAGGTTTGCCCACCCCTGCTTTAAGGGGATCCCACAAAACCTCTTCCACGTGCTCCCAGACAGAAGGGCGGGGGACTGGGACATAATCTACGTCCTTCCCTGGAACACATTTTAAATTCCTGCAATTTCATACAACCTGGACCATGCTAAAAGAGGAGAAGTGTTGCCTCCAGCTGTATTTAAGGAGACCTAGGGGGAACGTTCTCTCTGGCAGGGGTGATTTAGCAGCATTCCAAGGGAGAGACCCTTTTGAGGCAGGATTTTAACAGTCCCCCTCCAGCACTTCCAGGGGTGTGTTGGGAGAGGCGTCAACATGCCGGCTTCCAGCCACAGGTTTTTTCCCCCCTAGACAATGGTATGAATGAGGACGGGGAGTCAGGGTAGGAGGAAAGAGAGCACAAAGATGCCCCATAGCAAAGGGTAGAGAGCAAGAGGAAGACACAAGGTTCCTGGCTCCCTTTGCAGAAGCTAGGGGAGGGGTGGAGAGTACAGAAAGAAATGGGCGAAATCCAAGTTGCAGTGAGAGCTGCTATGCTGCAAAATGCAAGGGAAGAAGCGGGAGCCCCGCCGATTGAAACCGGACTGAACCGGACAGTGCAGTGGAGAATCCTACCCCGAGCTCCACTGAGGGATGTGATGCTAGGGAAGGTCTCTGCGTCTCCAGTTCCTAGAGGCTCTGGGAGTGACCACTCTCCAGGAGTCACCCTGCAATGGCTCAGCAGAGCTTCTGTGGCTCAACACAGAGCAGAGGAGCATTTATACAAAGCAGGCTCGGTGATCCCACTCCTCCCTTCTGCACCCGCTCCCTTCGCGGCGCTCGGGCCCTGCCTTTCCCAGAGCTCTAGCAGCCGCCCAGGCATCACTGTCACTCCAGCGCGTCAGGCGAGAAGGAAACAAGCAGAGACTCGGTGCAGTTGTCTCTCCGTCTGCCGGCTCTCGCCGCTCAGTGACGCGACGCCGCGAGCCGCATTAACCTCCGTGTCAGGGACAGAGGCCCTTAGCATGAGCATCAGGCGTTCTCCTGGCCCTTCTGAGAGAGGCCATTTAATGCCAGACATGCTGACTCCAAGGACAGTTGGAGATGGGTTCCCACTGCCAATGTGGAGTTGCTAAGGTTACTTACTCAGCTGCCTAATTAGAGAAGTCATCGCTCTAGCAAAGATCAGGAAGAGAAGGGGGGGGGAGAAAAAAAGGTTAAAAAATGCAGACAATTTGTACGGCACTAAGGCAAGAAACGGTCACCTAATGGGGCTGCGTGTTGGAGCAATTATAACTCTGTAGCGACACCCTGTCCCCTCTTGCCCAGAGAGCGGCACACAAAGGGAAGACGAGATTATTAGGCAGGAGAGTGGGGAGCAGCAGCCGTCTCAGTCCTTAGGATGCAGCGAGTCCTGGTTTATACAGGCCATTTAAACCCCCCTCAGTCCTGTAAGAGCCCTGCCCTGGGTTTAGCACCATTCCCTTCTCCCAGCTCATTTAAACAGTCACAGCCCCTTCTATAGAGTGAGCAGATGTCCCGATTTTATAGGGACAATCCTGACATTTGGGGCTTTTTCTTACATGGGTGCCTATTACCCCCCCCCATCCTCTGTCCCAATTTTTCACACTTGCTGTCTGGTCACCCTACCCTTCTATTACAAGACAATGAAAGGGTCCCAACATCACCCCAATCAGGGCAGGCACTTGGCTAGCACTTCTCTGCAGCTCCTTGGTATCCAGGCTCCTCTAAATGCTGTACAGCACAAACATTAAGCCTCCCCATGCCCTGGTGAAGGTAAGTAGATCGTATCCTTGTTTTATACCAGGGGTAACAGAGGCACAAAGATCGAGTAAGCTGCCCAAGGTCAAGCAGCAGCTCCAGGAACAGAATCCAAGAATGACTCAATCACAGCTCTAACCACTACAGAACACTCCCTAGACTGTGGGGCAGGTAAGGAGAGAGCGGCTGGCTCTAGAACTGGATACATGCTCAGCATAAAATCATTGAAATGTAGGACTGGAAGGGATCTTCAGACACCAGCTAGCCCAACCCCCCTGCGCTGAGGCAGGACCAAGTACATCTAAACCATCCCTGACAGGTATGTGTCTAATCTGTTCTTAAAAACCTCCGATGACAGGGTTCCACAAACTGAGTTGAAAGCCTGTTCCAGAGCTAACTACCCTAATAGTTTAAAAGTTTTTCCTAATATCTAACCTAAATCTCCCTTGCTTCAAACTAAGCAGGTTACTTCTTGTCCTACCTTCAGCGGACATGGAGAATAGCAGATCTTTATAACTCAACATATCTGAAGACTAATGCAGGGCCCCGCCCCCTCACTCTTCTTTTCTCAAGACTAAACACGCCCAGTTTTTCCAACCTTTCCCTATAGGTCAGGTTCTCTAAACCTATCATCATTTCTGTTGCTGTCCTCTGGACTCTCTTCAATTTGTCCACATCTTTTTAAAGTGTGGCAGCTGGGGAGCCACTAGGGGATGGTGGCTGCATAGCTTTACGGCTCCCTTTCCCAACTCCTCCCAAAACCAGACACAGTCCTCCAGCTGAGGCCTCAACAGTACCAAGCTGAATGGGACAATTACCTCCTGTGTCTTTCCTATGACACTCCAGTTAATACATGCCAATGTGACATGAGCCCTTTGCACAACTGCATCAAAATGCTGACATGATCCAGTTTGTGGTCCATAATAGCCTCCCGATCCTTCTCAGCAGCACCACCACTTAGCCAGTTATTCCCCATTTTGTAGTTGTGCATTTGACTCTTCCTCCCTAAACGCAGTTCTTTGCACTTGTCTTTACTCAATTTCATCTTGCTGATTTCAGACCAATTTTCCAATATACTAAGATAATTTTGAATTCTAATTCTGTCCTCCAAAGCGCTAGCAGCCCCTCCCAGCTGGGTGTCATCCGCACCCCTGGGTCCTTCCTAGCTCATAAAGAAACTGGGCACCACGGTGGAGAATTCAGAGATCCACTGAAGAAACAAGAGCAGCTGAGGATGCTGCCATGCACAACCAAGAGGAAATGCACAGAAACACTCATTCCAAGCTGGTGTTGGTCTCCACAGGATGGTTAGACATTCCTTTTCCTCAAGCAGCTTTTCACAAAAAAGGCCTCCCCCGCTGCTCCAGCTTGTGGAACTGAGAAGTAGGGGAAGGGAGAAGAACCCATCTTTGAAAAGCACTAGGCCACGAAGTCCACTAAGTCAGGGCAACGTAACGCATGAGACAGTGTCTCATTCCACCACACCAATTACACCAGTGGCAGACTTAACATCTGGCAGTGTTATAGGGTAGGACCTGAGCAGCGCAGTATGAGGTCTCAGGACTGGGCCACCAGAGGGTGTTCTCTATTGGAGAAGGTGAGGTCACGAAGACGTTCACATTGCCCATGGACAGGACTCTGAGCGGAGAAGTCTACTCTGCTGCTATTCCGAGGGGACAGCAGTGCCAATGTATAGCTCTATTTTAAAAAGGTAGACAGCAGCAAGAGAAAGAGCAGCATAAATCGCAGAGAGAGAGAGAACCCCACAAATCAAACAATCATCTCAGTGTCTCCATCACACTCCCACCACGCTCCCATCCCCTCAGGGACTTGTCAGTCTGGCGTGGTAAAGCATATGCTCAGCACCTGAAATAGAGAAAGCACTCTTAACTAAACTTGGAATCTAGACGTTGCAGGGAGACAAAGGTAGGGCTGGGGGAGGCATCTTTTCTCTAGCAGGAACTGCCTGACAGTTCGTCTGCTGCCATCAGGAGCTCATGGCCTTGTCACTCACATCTCCACAGCCCCCTCAGAGATAGAAATAGATTTATTTTTAATTATAGGGTGCAAACTCAAAGCTGTCTGGGCATCTAACAAAGTCCAAAGAAAACCAGAACTTAATAGGATGTGGGCGGGGTGGGGGGGAGGAGATACAAGTCAGCACAGCCCAGTGATGGAGGTCTATAAAATCATGACTGGTGTGGAGAAAGTGTTATTTATGCCTTCTCATAAACACAAGAACTAGGGGTCACCCAATAAAATTAATAGGCAGCAAGTTTAAAAACAAACAAAAGGAAGTATTTCTTCACACAGTGCACAGTCAACCTTTGCTAGAGGATGTTGTGAAGGCCAACACTATAACAGGGTTCAAAAAAGAACTAGATAAATTCACAAAGGATAGGTCCATCAATGGCTATTAGCCAGGATGGACAGGGATAGTGTTCCTAGCCTCTGTTTGCCAGAAGCTGGGAATGGGTGACAGGGAATGGATCACTTGATGATTACCTGTTCTGTTCATTCCCTCTGGGGCACCTGGCATTGGCCACTGTCGGAAGACAGGATACTTGGCTAGATGGACCTTTGGTCTGATCTAGTATGGCCGTTCTTATGTAATCCATTTAGAAGCTGGTGAAATAAAAGGGATTCAGAGAAGAGGGACTGCAGCCAGCTAAGGAATTCATCATTCCTCACAACAGCAGAGCAGATGCTGCAGAAGGTTTGGGGAGCAAATGGAAAAGACGTGGTAAACATTCAGTCTCTCGCTGCATCTAAGCGTCAGAAATCCACTCTACACGATTTGTGTTCCAGCAGCAACGTTGTGTGCGGTGAGGTACATACACAGAAAGAGCCTCTGCCCTGCCCCAAAGAGCTTCCAGTCTAAAGAGGAAAGCAGATAGTTAGCAGACTGGACGTGTTGGGATTAGAGATGGGCAAATAATGGGTTTTGCAGTTGAGGGGCCAACCCAAAATAAAAGATGAAAAAAATTCTAGTTCGATTCAAACCTAGACAATTTTCTTTTTTAAAAGTTGTCAAATCAGAAAACTTGAAAAATTTGTTTCAAATTTGATCAAAATGTTCCAGTCAACTCAACATTATTTTGGTTTCATTTTATTTGGTTTCAGTTTGCATGTTTCAGGTGTTTTCACCTTTGCAGGGGGGATTTGAACTGACCACATTTGAAATCAAAACACCATTTTGAATCAGTTTGACAAATAGTTTCTGAGTTCCCCACCGCCATCTCCCAAAATGGATTTTTCAACAAAATAATGATTTCATAGAAAGTTTAATTCAGCTCTCGTTGGGATGAGGAGCAGACACTGCGTGATTTGCCCCAGGTAGGACACAATGGCTCCGGCAGACAGGAATTGAACCCAGAACACCCATGCCCCAGTCCAGCGCCTCAACCACAAGGCCACCCTTCCTCTGAGTGATCCTGGGGCCTCACCTCCGACATGTCTGATTGCATTTGTGCCACACGGATGGAACAGTGGTGAGCAAAGCCGGAGTGAACAGTGGACGTCTGTAAAGGATGCAAACAGCTGAGGAGCAGCTAGATGCCATGGCATCCTTAGGGCCACTCCTCTGGAAGCCGGTTGCCGTCTGCTCTTGCGTCTCCTTTCAACTGAGCCTGTGCTGCTTGGATAATCCATTATGCAGGTGCCTGCTAAACAGCTGTGAAAAATTTGTTTTCATTTGCAAGCTTTCAAACTCTCCTCCCTTAATTGAAAGCAAACAGCAGCAAGGTTGGAAACAGCGGGAGGTGTAATGAAACTGGAGATGAGACAGTTTGGGGGTTAAAGGAGAGGAGCAAAAGCAACCAGGGCTGTGCTAGCCTGTCCTGGCCCACCAGCCACCTCCTGGGTTTATTCCCTCATCCCATGCTTCCTCTGCCTCTGATCTACTGAACAGTGGTGGTGAAGACAGCTTGTGCGACATGCCCAAGAGGAAGCAAGGACTGAAGTGTATCAGGCCCCTCTTCAGAGCTTTTGTTCATCACTCTGCCCTCTTCCCTTCTTAAGGAAAATTCTTCCCTACCTCAAGGTTCTCAGGCCCTCACGACTCTATTCCCTCAGGCATGGTCCACACTAGGGGCTTGTCTATACTGGTAAAATGCATGGTGTTAGAACACGTTAACACACTAGAATCATAGAATATTGGGGTTGGCAGGGACCTCAGGAGGTCATGTAGTCCAGCCCCCTGCTCAAAGCAGGACCAATCCCCAACTTTTCTTTGCCCCAGATCCCTAAATGGCCCTGCATGAGGATCTTCGGGAAAGAAGCATTAGCCCCAGTGCTGGGGCAAATTAGTGTGTGTGTGTGTGTGTGTGTGTATATACAGATTCTGCTTCACTGAAACTCACCCCATATAGTGTCCAGGGTTAGGATATTCCACTTCCTGTCAGGCACAGCTGCTGCCCATCCATTCCTGAATTTAGAAATTGTAGCAAATACAAAATAACCCCCCGGCTTGCTCATTACCTTATTCATTACCGCAGTGGTGCCAAGCTGAAACATAGCCCTCAGGAAAGGCAGCGCTCGTGTTGCAGAAACCTTTACTTAGCCCTGTCGCACAGCCGACAGATTTCGTGCACTGGGACACATTTCATGGGAACCAGTTAGGACTGTTTGTGATTTAACCATTTATGGCAAACAGTTAACAAGCTACACAGGATGAGGAAACATATCCCACAGACAAACTGTTAAACAAAAACTGCCTCTTGCGTACCATAGTGTACACACACACCCACCCTCCCCAAAAGTTAAACACAACTGCATTTCCCAACTACCTGTGCACCTGTAATGCTGCTTTTTGCATTTAGTGCCCTTGTTTTATTGAAATAGGTTTTAGCACTTAAATGATCCCAGCTAGGCTCTATATCCGACATTCCAAAGATGGGACCTTGGGCAAGTCCCTATACTTCTCGGTGCCTCACTTTTCCCGCCTGGAAAACGGGGACAATTGACTCGCTATAAATTGCTTTGAGATTTACAGATGAAAAGCACAAGGTAAGAGGTAAGTATTTTTAGCGGAGAAGGCAAGGAGCAAATGCATTCCTTTCCATCAGTCCCTCAGGTTGGAGATTTCTCTCTCTAAAATCCAGCCTTTCAGAAAACGAAGGGCAGCAGCGTATCTGTTTCTGAATGTGGCAAAAATTGAAGGAGACTCCACAAAAGAGTCAGATCTGCAATTGTTTCTGAGAGTTCACTTCAAGAGGAAGGTGAGCAGCAAAGGACCAGCCCTGTGTAGGTTTCAGCAAGACATTTACAGCCTCTCTCATGAAAGCAGTCCCAGCCGCCAACCCCTGCCTGTCAGCTGGACTCTTACCATGTCTCTATTGCCCAGAAGTGATTTTTTTTCCAAGCACGCAAACTTGAGCGTCGATTTCTTCAGGCTGCGGAGGACGCACGCCTCCTCCGTGAGCACTATTTCTGCCAAGCTGTTGGAGCTGTGCATGAAAGTAATTCCTACCCACTGTCAAGAGTCCTGGAAGAATAGTTCCCCCTCCCCATCCTTTCGTAACTCAAATGGATGCACATATTTTCCTCCAAAAATTCATGTTCGGATCCAGAGCGAGCCCACGGCATTGCTGGTCCGAGAGGAGAATTCTTTAAGAAGTTACAAGGGAGTGGCGGGGGGGGGGGCGTCAGTGCAGAGATCATCTGCTGCCCTCACTAACAGCATTCTCTAGTGAGGCAGGCTGTAACACTCTGCGGCTTGGAAAGCACCTTGGGATCCTTCAAGATGAAAGGTGCAATATTCTCAGACTATATTACATCCAGGGGCTTTGTTACAGTACACAGTGCCGAACCCAGTTTTATTGCTAGAACACTGAGAGCATCTGAAGCCTAGGGCTGTTTGGGTGACAAATGCGCCCCCAAGGCCTTTCCTTGGCTCCACAGGATATTGAAAAGATAAGAACCCTGATGCGAACAAGTCAGGTTGAGCAACAACTCCTCCCTATGTCTTTTAGGGGCTCGCAAGGACCTGCCTGTTTAGACAAGGGATGTACCATTCACGCGCCTCCTGTGGGGCGCCTCAGCAGCATTCCATAGGCTTGATCACCAAATATGCCTGCCCCACCCCTGGAATGCTACAAGGATGCATGGAAACTCCATCTGGTTCATGTCTTTCCTCCCAGGCTAAGCCAGATGGTCCTTATGGGCAGCTGTCCCTCCAGCGCCAACACCCTCACCACAGCCTCTCAAGGCTCAGCCAGCTTCCCTGCATTATTCCATCCCTACCCAAGGCTGCTGGGAGAGCTTAAGTGCCAGCACTATGCAGATGCCCCCGTTCATCTCCTTTACCCACAATGTAAGCAGCCCCATCTCCCAAAACCAGCCCTGGTCTAGGTTCACCTTTAGCCACACGGAGGCCATGCTGGTAGAGAGAGAGAGGGGCATTTCAGTGAGCACACCTCCTCTGGAGCATCCCCCATTATCAACGGCATCTACCCTCCAGTTATCTGTCTGCAGACCTAGCTCCTTTGGAATTCCAGCGCCACGTAAACCAAACTGTCCGCGCCCCGTCTCATCAGGCACAGAACTGACCCTGGTCACCTTCAGGCCTACGATCTAGGAACGAAGCCACACTGTGAACAGGGTCCCAATGAAGCCACGCCCTGAGAAAGCTCCAGCTGGTACAAACACAGCGAACCCGTCTGCTGACCACCACCCAGGTACACTCCACTCTACTCAACAAGGAGCCAGGGCAAAGTCCAGTTTGGACAGGTTCATAATAGCACTTCTCCCTCCTTGAGCAAAATCTGCCACTGTGGGGTGGGGGGCAGGGAATCAACCAACGGAAGAGGCTTGGGAATGCAAGGCAGTGATCTTCCCCAGCCTGCGGGACTCCCTGCCACAAGAGATTCAGAATGAGTATGGGCCTCAGGTGTCCAGAAACAAACACCCGACTCATCTCTTTGGCGCCACCCTCCATGGCCCAGACCCTACAAACCAATCAAGCTCTGCCCTGCCGGCTGCGAAGGAAGAAAGAGGAGATTGTTCATTGTTTCTATTTTTAAATGCCTAGAAAGGAGCCTGGAAGTACCCAAGCCTAGAGAGATCGCTGTTGTCCACAGCGGAGTGGGAGCTGAAGAAAAGAACACACACTATTACCTTAGCTGGAGGAGAACGACACCCACCCACAGTTCAGCCGAGAATTGCCCTCCCTGGGCCCCTCTGCTCCCAGTTTCCCCAGGCAGGGGGATGGACTGTGGGACGGGGGAGGCCCAGAACCAACACCCAGAAGCAGGGCTCTGACGCCATGGCAGACTCTCCTGGGCAGGTCACCGGGCCGGATGGAGAAATTAAAGAGACTCGTTAATTTAGGTTAGATGTCCTCCCCTCCTTTCACAGCAGGGACGTGTTTAGGACAAGAGCGCAGCATGATGGCAGGAGGTGGAGGCAGGACAAACAGGAAGGACAGATCTGGTTCTCCCCACATCCCTCAGCACCACTGGTTTTAATCTGACAGCCACTGTATTGAAAGCACCACACAAGCGGCTGCCGTGACCTGGCAAGACTAGGTCAGGATTTATAGCCCCCTCAGCCACAGGGCTGACCGACAGCGGAAGAGGCAGCTTTATTACTGAGGACTAAGTGGGGGCAATCGACTGCCATCTTGCACTGGGTTCAGCCCCTCTGGGAATTCCTGGTTCAGTGGTAAACGGACATGTCACGAGGCAGGAGAGCAGAGCAGAGCGAGCACGAGGGGTGAATCCTGCCTGGATAATGAGGTCACCGGCATGTCCCCAGCTCTCCCCCGGCTCCTCTCTCACCCCAAGGGCCAGGTCAGTAATTGTGACAGGCTCCCAAACTCAGCGAGAGCAGCACCACAGTATCTGGGGGCAGATCCACCTTGCTCAGGCCTTATCCAGCCCACCCATCCCTCAGCTCCCAGATTTCATAGAATAGATTTTTGTCCCAGCTCCCTAAATGGCCCCCTCAAGGATTGAACTCATAACCCTCTGTTTAGCAGGCCAATGCTCATTTCTTGCCACTCCACACAAGCTGGGTGTTTGCTATTGCAGCAGGCTATTGACTCGGGAGCACTGAATCATGTATCTGACCTTACGGACCAGTTGGTTAGAGGCGAAAAGCCCACACCGCTGCCAGCAACTACTTTCTGTCACTTGATCCCATATTTTAATGTTGAGCACATAGTTTGTGGCAGGCGATAATCCAGGGCACTAGGAAGCGGCCGGGAACAGGTAGACAGCCTGGGAAAGAGACACCTGAGACAGCAGAAGCTGGGGAGGAGGAAGAATTTGCTGGGCACCTGGGCTGCTCTGTTCATTTGGGGTGGGAGGGAAGAAGAGTAAAGGGAGAGCTGGTCAGCACACAGGAGATGCTAAAACAAGGCTTCAGCTTCCCTTCCATGGTGGATGCCGAGCAGAATCCCTGCCTCCTCCTACAGCTGACTCCCTCCTCCCACAGCTGAGTCATGACTGCAGCAGCCTCTGCCCTTCAGTGCTCCAGCCCAGGCTGCGGACCTTGGGACGGGCGAGAAGACAGGAGCCGAACAGAGGTCTCACGAGCGACACCGAGCCCTTCGGAAAGGCACAGTTAACTCTTCAGATGCTGCTCGGCAGCACACGGATTGTTTTGCTGTAATTCATCCTTGTCCATCCCTTACTCAGTAGCCCCAACCGCAATCAGGGCCCCATTGTGCTGGCACTGGATAGAGAGTCCCTGCAATACTGACAAGTGATGGGAGGAGAAACAGCCACAGAGGGGATGAAGTACATTGCCAGCAAGTCAGTGGAAACAGAACCCAGCGGAAACAGAACCCAGCCCTCCGGACTTGCCAGTCCAGTGCCCTGACCTCTGGGCTACTGTCTCATTCCATCCCCTCCCTTTGTGTTACCCTCCCTCATCACTACCGCAGTTACACGGTAAGCGCTTTATGGCAGAGATCATGGCTTTTTATGAGTCCTGGAAAAAGACTTTTTGGGCACAGTAAAAATGATAAATACACAATATTTAATAATGGAAACAAAAGCCATGAGGTCCCTGGAGCTTCAGAGCCAGGCAAGAGAGATGGATTTACTCCGCAGCTTGGACATTTGCTTATGTCCTTAGTACCAACTGAGCATGGCTTGAGATCTCCAGGCCACTTCACACTCACACGCCTGTGAATGAGAACTCACCCTGCTCCTGCATTCACAGCCCGTCCAGGGTGTCTCACCCACTTTCCCCAGTGCCACTCTGCATGGAGCACCATTGGGTGCTCTCCTCCTCCGAACTGCAGCTCATCAGTGCAGCTGGCTGTACAATTTGTGTTTTATTCCAGTACAGCAGAAGGGCAGATATGATGCACCGCAGGCAGGTTTCCGCCATCCTCCCACCCTGGTACACCACTTCCTCCTCACCTTACAGGAGATCTATGCAAAGCTACACTTACCAGGATCAGAAATGAATCTGGGGGCAGTTCTCCTCTGAAGGCCACATCTCCAGGCAGCCAATAAACCTGGCCCTTGCCTCCTTGATAGGACTATGTTTGGTCTGAACTCTCAGCCTCACCGCTCCCTTCACCAGGCACCTTGGTCAGGCCTCTGACTTGAGGATCATGGGCAGGTTTTTCAAACCACCTGAAAATACTGGGGCTAGATCTGTACTGAACGTGATATAAGAACAACCCCTCCCCACCCACCCACGGCAGGGAAATACCATCTCCACCTGCCTCAGAGAACGCTGGTGCCAAGCCAGTATCCCAATGACCCAGGGATCATTTCACACACCAAGAAACCCGACGGGTCCATTTGGGGTTTAGGAGTCAGGCAGTGATGCATGTTAATATCACACCCAGAAGCTGCCAAGGTCCGTACCAATTTGGTCTCATCCACATGGGTCAAGCAGATGTACAGCAGCTAACACAATGGGGTCCTGGGCTCTGACTACAATTCCTCCACACTATGGTAATGCAAATAAAATAAATAATAGTCAAAGACAGTCAGTAACTGCTTTAAGGAATGGGTATTTTGGGGGGTCCACCCATCTGGGCCTCTTATGTCTCCCCTCCCACCCTGAAAATCTCATATACACACACACAGGTGAATTGAAGTTACCAACCCAACATTGCAAAGACGTGCATTTTGCACTGTGCCATGGCCCTGGGAAAGGCAGATCCCGGGTGCCAAGGTATCTAGGCCAGATGACTGACCCCAACTTCTGCCTCCTCCCCTTTCCAAAAGGCAGAGGAACAGAAAGTGGGGAAACGAGGGTTAAACCAGCTCTCCCCACAACTACAGGCCTTCTCTAGTGATTCCTACCCGCTGTCTTGCAATTCAGCTGGAAAGCAAGGGCTGCTCTCTCTATAGTTAATCTTCTGTTGCCACTAGCTGGTCAACATGGGTACTCGTGGAAAGCAGTGATTCTTGTGTTCAGATGCCAGAGGTAGTTTGAACCAAGTCCCCCCCAGCAACCCTTATTTAAAAAGGCATTTATGGATGACCAAGCCCCCTGAGGAGGGATGAACTGCAGGAGACACTGCTTTAAGAAAGGGATGTATAAGGGATCCCCCACTCCGCATCCTGATGTCTCAGCATCAGACAGCAGCAAGCATCACTTCAGGGCAGCTGGGGATGGGGCACACTAGCCAGGCAGCAGAGATGTGTGATCGGGGCCACTGTGTGGCCAAGGTCTAAACACAATTCATGAGACTGATAGTTCTCTCTAGGACTGCTCAGAAGTATTAAGCTTAAATCATTCCCCATCCTTTTACCTCTTCAAGAGAAGCAGGAAACAAGTATCAGCTGGGTACAGGGAGTTCTGAAGGGGAGTAAAAGCTAGAGATTCAAGCATATTTCCTGACTTGGTGCTTGGGATGTCAGTACCTTTCTGAAAGCATCTGTGGCTCTTTACACAGTACAGGAGTGAGGCACAGAGAAGTTAAGTGACATTCCCAAGTCACACAGCAAGTCAGCAGCAGAGCTAGGAATAAAAAACACAGGTTTCCCTGCCGCCTAGCCCATGATGCAGCTGCGCAAAGCTGCCCATCTTAGCCAGCCCCTTGGTTTAGAACAGTAGGAATGAATTAGACAGAATAGACACTGCCCCTTCCCACAAGGCCTGTTCAGATCCACTGCCAGTCCTGACAGGTGTTCAGGCCATGAACCACCTCCTCCTGAAGGTCGTTTCTCTCAGTAAGCTGCATGGACGAGCAGTGGCACCAGTCACACCTGCTTCCCGGCCCTGGCGTTGAGAGATCCCACATGCCTTCTGTATTGGCTGTACAAAGTCTCCTTAAAGAGAGTCGTATCTACTGCACTTAGGCCCACGAGACTGTTCTTAACAGAGGCCACGTCTCAGGAGCCCTCCCCGTCTCTCTGAACCATTACAGTCACATCAGTCGCCTCGGCTTGCAAACTGCTTCGGTGTCAAGGCGATTGACCACGAGTAGGGCTCCGTGTTTGTCATGGAGGCCACAGATTCCATGACTTACTGCGACCTCTATGACTTCTGCAGCGGCCAGTGTGGCTGACCCCAGGGTCACCCAAGCAGCTGGCCCTGAGGCCTGCTGCTCAGACAGCCCTGGGGCTTCCCTCCCCCCGGCAGCAGGTTCCCCGGGGCTCTCACACACACACACCCCTGGTGCCACGGGCTCCCCCCTCTCCTCTCCAAGATTCAAACATGGGTCTTTTTAGTAAAAGTCATGGACAGGTCATGGGCCATGATTTTTTCTTTCTTGCCCGTGACCTGTCCATGACTTTTACTAAAAATACCCCTGATTAAATTGTAGTCTTAACCATGAGTCATTAACTTAAACAGGTGACAACCCACGGCCCCTTTCAATATCTTTCCTCTATCACCCTCCAATCTGTTCTGCAGCCTCTGCTCTGTGTAATGCCACGGAAATGAAAGCCAGGTGGGAGCAGCCAGACACAAAGTTTGCTCCATTTTCCCTTTCATCTTTGCACAGCCATGCCTAGTAAACAGCACACCCCATAAGGGATTTCTACCTGGCCCAATGGATACATTCTAATAGCGGCTGTTCCACACAAACAGGCGTCCCTCAAGAGGGAAAGCTCCTTGGTTCTCTGAATCAGGTGACATCCCCTTGCTTCTCTCTCCAGGGACTCCTCCGAAGCAGTCTTGCTTTCACTGCATTCCCATCAGTGCTTTTGCATGGCAGGGCCTGGTTCCGATTCTGTTGAGTGAGTCTGGAAGTGGCTACCCTTTACCTGACTGGGCTATTTTGGATACAGCCAGCAAGAGACAAGGATACACCCCGTGGAAGAGCGTTATGCCAACCAATGCCTTGCTCAGGGCACAGCAGACTTCTCCCAGCCCAACACAAAGGGTCAGTGCAATAGAAAAGGAAGATGCTTTCAACTAATTGAAGTCAAGTTACTTCTCACGGCGCAGCGGAACCCAAGTATTGGGAACCACACCATTTGTGGTGCACATTTGGTTCAGAGCACCAGAGTGCCAAATGCAACTCAGGTGACAAGGAAATACTCGGAGTGCAATTCTGTTCAACACCGTGGTTTCACTAGAAGATCAGGTTCTGCTTTTCAATAAAAATCCCCACTGACTAAAAGGGGGCTGCTATAAGCAGGTTGTATTGTATTGTTAAAGCAGCAGCAGCAAATGCATAGGCATTTCCATTGTTGCCCTCTTTTCACTCCCTCCACTTTCCAAAAATCCCACTTTTGGGCAAGCAGCAAGCTTGGAAAAATTCCAGCTTGAAACAAAAAGCCGCTTTTTGTTTCTTTTTAAAGAGATCTGAGCCGTCAGTTCAAATATTCTGAAAGGAGAAAAACATTCTCCCTATTAAAAAGATTCTGTATGGGTTTTTTTTCTTTTAAAGACAGCTCAAGCACCCAGATGGCTGCAGTAGAAAGTCAAAGTGTATCAAAAACAGGAATAAAGAATCTAGGAAAATGCATTAAAAATGACATTAAGAGGATGTTAGGATTGCATAGCTAAGGATCAAAAACAAAAATCGGGATGTGAAAGCAAAGTTGCACACACCACTTTAGCTCATGCCCCTTGCATGTGGGGGTGTTATTAACGATTATCCTAATGCATATGCAGAAACACTTTTTTCTGACACCCATAGATACACAGCATCTTGTAGTGCTGCATATGCCAGTCAAACAGAACCCATTAAAGTCATTTACAAGAAGTACACAGGAAATTGTTCTTACATAAGATACTACAGTGTAAGTAACAGATCAATGGTGAAAATTTGCCAGGATATATATATAGGCCATCTAGTTTAGCTTGGTAGCTAACTGCCTCATTCTCTGAACTGCACTTAAAGCGGCCTGTGCTGCCTGGTGAATAGATGCTGTACAGTGCATGGCTGGTGACTAAATCACGATACACGCCCCAGAGAGAAGAGGCCTCATCAGAGAGAGTCTAATTCAATGAAGATGCTGGACCATTAGGCCAATGAAAACAACAGAAGAATGAAAAAAAATACTGCAAGGTGTAACAGGTGTATCCAAGGTCATAGAAAATCAGGAGTGATGGTGTGTTATCTATCAATGCATAATGCATAGGGCCAAGGGGAAAAGCTAAACTTGCCATTGGCTGCCTTTTGAGTGCTTTGTGCTCTGCAACCCTGGGGTTCACATCATGGGGTTTTTGGGGGAGGGCAGGCTGTAAGGTAAGACAGGGAAAAGGCTTATGAAACATGCTGAGCACTGGTGCTCGAGTCACAGGGAAATGCAATGGCGTGTATGGGCACGCAAGGGATTAACTCTCATGGGAGTAAGAAAGTCAGGCTAGGCTAGTGTTTTAGCTGGACATCCCCCGGGGCGATCAGAGGAGTCAAGTTAGCGAACCCTGTTTTGGGTTCTCTGATCCAATGGCAACACCGCCAACCCCACAGCTGGTTTCAAACAAATACATATAGAGAAATCCCTTGCAGAAGAACTCTGCACAGCCTTGGAGCTTAGAGACTATATCTCCAGACACCAACACCCCCTAGTGGGCTAAAACACTCCTCTGGCATGCCATCTGTAGACGTGCTGGCACAACTTTTTAACATTTACACATACTGGGGAAGGTGCAACTAAAATCTCTTAGATCATGACCACAGGGGAAGAAGCTTCTTTCTGATGCAGATCAGCCCATGTCCTTTTTGTAGAGTACCTCCCCTCACCCCCACGGATTCAGATTCTCCAGCCTTTTTAGCCCACAGCTCTGCTTGAGTTTGGTTGGTTTGTTTATTAGCGGGTTTCCCACTGTTACAGTTACAGCTACTACGGAGAAGGCTCCCACAGCCACCAGACTTGAGCAATGCATCTCCCAGCCTTGCTTTGAGCAAATCCAGATGGCACTGCATGACGAATGCTAACAGACGTGGGAGCCTCATCTACACTCCAGCTCCCACCAGTAGAAACTTTTAATCAAAAGACACCTATATTGTAGCCAATGCCCCCTGGTGAAGTCACGCTCTTTTCTCCACTCATGCAGAATTGCTTCCCCACCAAATAAGTCCGTTGTGGCCTTCGGAGAGTTTCGAGGCATTAAGAAGCAAGCAGGGAGGGTGTGTAACCCAATTAGGCTTCAAGAAGGGGCACTTCAGCTGTGGACATTCACAGGAAAGGAAATAATCACTGAGATAAGAAAAAAAGGACATGTATCAAGATTCTACAGTGGTGCCTGACAGAAGCTGCCACAAGTTTCTGATTCATCTCCAGAAAGATGTTACCATTAATAGATGAAGAGACCATTCCCATAAGTTAGGCTCTTGGTTGTTTTGTTCTTAACTACCTTTCCTTCAAAGTTCTCGGTATCAGCACCGCCACCAGCTCTGTTTTATTCTGCTTCGAGCTAAATTCCTCTGGGAAGCTACTCAGGTAGATGGTTTGGGATAAGCGCCTCAGAAAAGTGGTAAGGACACATCTGGAGCCATCTGCAGATGAAAAGCATTCTGCTGCTCACGGAGACAATGAACTAGGTGCCTGTAAAATCGGAACTCAAAAGAAAACTTGCCCTCAGAGACAAGTCTACGTACAGATTGCTACCATAAACCCAGTCAATAAGTCCTTGATGTCCAACAGCAAGCACTACTGCAGCGAGGAGGGGACTAAGCGTTTAAGGCAATTTCCCTCACCACCCAAGAAGATCAGAACTACTGGCCTCCCTCTTCTCCTACATATGTACAGAACCTTTCATCCCAGAGGATCCTGATGAGTCTGGCAAGCTGCACAGAAAATATAGACACTATTTAGACTGCAGGGCACTGCTGAACAGTTTAGAACAGGAAGCAGCAGAGGAAAAATCTATAGGGATAGTCACCTGGGGAGGAGGGACCACACCTGAGGGAGTTTACCACAGAGCTTGATTGGTAACTCCGTTCCTGTCTCCCCACCCTCCACCACACACAAACACACACACAGACCCCCGACACCTCTGGGGTCACGCCAAGCCAGAGACAGCTGGGTCCATAACTATCGCTAGTACACAAAGGCCTGCGGGACTTCTATTCTAACAACCCCACTATTCATTGTGCCCAAAAAGCAATCCAGCTAGCCAGCAAAATTGTTAACAGTGACTGTCCAGGAAAGAGTTAAATACAAAAGGACCTCTTGCCACTCCTGGAGACAGAAAAAACTGCAGTATGGAAGTATCCACAGCAACTCATGAGACAGACCTTGGGAAAGGAAGCGGGGGGGGGGGGTTGCCTTCTGCAGAAGCAAGGTACTGATTATGTTTAGAATTGTGGCAAAGCCATCCCAGGTGGGGAAGTTCCCATTTATACTCTGCAGCCAGGTCAATATCCGCTGCTTTGGGGGAAACCTTGAGGCATCTAGCACAGAAAAGAGATTGTAACAGGAGCCAGCACGGAGAGAGAGTTGGGTTAATTGTGAGCCCTAGTCAAGGCACGGGCTTGCTGAAAGGTAGAGGAATTCTTAGGCATACTAAGTCCCTCCACCAAGTCACCCACTGCAATGGGATTTGCCATACCGGATGAGACTGCTGCCCTGTCAGGTCTAGTGTCCTTCGTACGGCAGGAACCAACACTTAAGGCTACAGGCAGGTGCTTTTGCCTTCATCTGAGGCATTTAGCTAGGTGTGTAATGTGGGGCTAGGGAGAATCCACTCCTGATCCCTGCAGCAACTGCGTTTTGCCCTGAAACCTCAACTTGGTGAATCAAAGATTCCTGTTACCTTCCCCGCCCCCACACCACAATCTCCTGTATGGTAAAGCCAGCCCAGCCCATCAGGGGCTGTTCTTCGAGTCTGAGATTTGTTACCTGAAGTAAATTTTTTTATTAAGTTCTGGGTTTTTTTTTGTTGTTGTTTGTGATCGACTTAAGACTCCTAGGAAGACAAGCAGACTACAGAGCGAGGCTCTGACAAGCTCAGTTTAAGAGGCATCCAAGTATTTATTACAAGCATTTTCTATTAGAGGAGCCTCCCAGGGGGTTAAAAGACCATGAGATGCAGTTAGTTATTTCACTTCTGTGGCATATCACATTCATTGAATAAACAGTCACTTGTAAACAACAGTCTGCGGCTAAACACCCAGCTACATACCAGGTTAGCATGCACATAGGCTATAATAGCTTGAGACACTAAATGCATAGAAGACAATCCACTCAAAGTCAAACCAGAGGTGCATGAAGCAGCATCTTCATCATCATCACAGACAAAGCCAAGCAGGTACTCAAATTACAGACAGCTTAGATCCCAGAGAAGGAGAAAGCTAGTGGATAAAGAGGAGATGTATTGAGATCAACAAAAGCCTTCAGTCATCTGTCACAGCAGACACCACGCTTTAGCTACAGAATTCCAAACAGTTCAGTTTCATGGAGTAGAACAAGTCAGATCTAATATATAAAATAGGATAATAGTGACAAGACAGAGGAACATCCCATGTTAGAGCAGGAGATCAACTAGCTTCATGCAGGAAAGATGTTCTCATAACCCATTTTAATTGTTCCCTGCTCCCGGGAAATCTTAGAAAGTATGGAGAAACATGCAGGCATGCTGTAATAGACCCTGACAGCTAAAGCCTCACACAGAGCAGGGGTAATCAGAGAGCATTCAGCCAAAATATTTATAAGCAATCAAATAAAATCTCCTCTTTTGCCCTACGCTCAGTGGTAGCTTCTCCAGGGCCAGCCATTCCCCAGGAGTGCAGAAGACAGTTAAGTATGAGTAGTACCACCCTGCTTTGCAGGCTGAGACAATATGCTCCAAACCGGTTATTTGACAAGCCAGCAGGCAGCCTTGAGACCCTGCTACAGCTCTTTTCCCCCTTCTGGAAAAAAAAAACGTGCACAAAAAGGCAAACATTAAAAAGCTCTAAAAGATAATGAAGCTATCAATTACAAGGGAGGGAAATCAAACCACGACAACGTGACAGCACTAAAGTGGCTCCTGCAGGATCACTGCAAAGAACATTTCTGAAATCAAACTGGTTGGTAACTCGGGGATGAGGCGAGAGCTTGCCACATAAAGAATGTCCTATATTTTACATCTGCAAGGGCAGAGGAGTCCTGCCCAAGAGGACAAGGGTAAAAGCCCCTCTGTGATGGAGCGGACGGAAACCACTGTGCATTGTTGCAACAGGGACTGAAGGGGAGGAAAAGCTAGGAGGACGTCTTTAAACTAAGGAAAGCAGGTACAGCTACAGGTATGCGAAAAGCCCAGAGGCACACACCTAAAAAGGTGCAAGAGCTGTATCAAGTCAAATGCTCTCCACTCCTGAGCAAAAATGAATAGAAATATAAATATTTCAGCCACCATGAAGAGAGATAATGCCAGCTAGTCTTCCCCCGAAACGGCATCCCACCAGGACACAGGACTTTAAGGGAGATGGGAGGGAAAGTAGCAGTAAGGGGGGGGGGGGACAGACAGGGACCCCCAGGGAATTAGCTATGAGGGGTTGTGTATCATATCCCCCACCACTGCTTCTGCCCCAGCATTAGTAACGCCTCAGTGTTCCACATGCCCATCAGTTCCACTCCGGCCTGGAGCAGTGGCAGGTACTTTGTTCCCCCTCCAAACACCAGCCTGCCTAGGGGTTGGGGGCACTGCCCATCAGGCCCCCAGAGTCACTCCAGCAGCTCAGCCCTCCTCTGCTTCCTTTCCTCCATCATCTCCCCGCGTCCTCCGAGCTGATCCCAAACAGGAGGGCAAGTTCCTCGCCAGCCAACCACAAAGCTCCCCCGCCCCCAACCAAGGGCAGGACGCTGCCTCAGTTGCCCCCTCCCCACACCCAGAAATTGCCCCCTTCCCGCAAAGCGGAGCCCCTCGCTTCGATCCAGGTTCCGGGCGCCCTGCTCAGCCCCGTGTGGGTATCAGAAATGGCCCCATCCAACCTCTGCTGCGTCCCCGCGGGAAACAGGGGCAGACCGGCCGTGTGCCCGGGTACCCACCCCGATCCCCTGCACCCCACTGCCCCCCATCCCGGGGGGCGAGAGCAGCTGGCTCAGCCCCGCTCCCGGACCCCCACGGAGCAGGGAGAAGTCCAGGAACTCCGCTCCGTGCGCCCGCCTCCAGGGAGGCTGCAGCTCCCCGCCTGGCCCTTCTGACCCGGTCCCCACCTCGCCGGTGCCAGGGTGAAGGCAACCCCCCGCCCGGTCCCCCGGATCCCTAAGTCCCCTCCCGGCCTCCCATGCCCCGGACGGGTCCCCCAGTCCAGCGCCCCTCGCCCGGGCAGCTCCCCCCTCCTCAGCGACCCCCGGCTCCGGGGCGCCCCTCGCCCGGGCAGCTCCCCCCTCCCCAGCTCCTCCCGGCTCCGCGGCGCCCCTCGCGGCTCCGAGGCGCCCCTCGCCCGGGCAGCTCCCCCCTCCCCAGCCCCGCCCGCCTCCGGGGCGCCCCTCGCCCGGGCAGCTCCCCCCTCCCCAGCTCCTCCCGGCTCCGGGGCGCCCCTCGCCCGGGCAGCTCCCCCCTCCCCAGCTCCTCCCGGCTCCGGGGCGCCCCTCGCCCGGGCAGCTCCCCCCTCCCCAGCTCCTCCCGGCTCCGGGGCGCCCCTCGCCCGGGCAGCTCCCCCCTTCCCGGCTCCGGGGCGCCCCGCGCCGCCTCACCCAGGGTGAAGAAGGGCAGCTCCGTGTTGTCCAGATCGTCCTGCACCGCGATGCGCCCGGGCAGCTCGTTGCGGACGAAGAGCAGGAGCCGGGACTCGGCGGGGCCGGGGCCCGAGGGGCCGGGGGCGGCGGCGCTGGCGGCCGGCGGGGAGCCGCTCCAGCTGATGTCGTTCTCGCGGAGCACGGGCAGGGTGGACACGGTGACCGTCTTCACCCGGCACGGGCTGTCGGGCTCCCGCGAGGCGGAGGAGCCGGGCCCGCTGGCCAGGAGCAGCAGCAGCGGCAGCAGCGGAGCCGGGGGAGGCGGCAGAGGCGGCGGCTGCAGCGGGGACCGGGAGGCGGCGGCGCGGCGGAGCCGGCTGCAGCGCGGGGAGCTGCCATGCCGGGCCGGGCTAGGGAGCCGAGCCGGAGCGGGAGGCGCACGGAGAGCCGAGCGGGGCGAGCCAGCCGACTGAGCCTGCTGCTATCGGCCCGCCCCGGCCGCCGCGCTCCGCCTCCTGCCCGCCCCGCGCCGCCCGGGACTGCCCCCTCCCGGCCTGGGGCGCCGCTTTCCCCACTGCCTCCCCGGCAAGCCCCGGGGCTTCCAGAACCTGCCCCGGCTCCTCGCCCCGCCCGGGCCGGCCCCACAGACCCCCCCCCGCCCTACTCCTCAGGGCTGTCCCGCAGCCTCCTCCTGGCCACTCACTCCCAGCTCCCCAGCCCCCCCAAACCGCCCACTGCCCCTAATCCCAGGAATCTCCCCTGCCCTTCCCATCGCCTTTCTAGCCTTCTTCCTGCAGGGAACTCTCCTTTGGCCTTCTCCAGCCAAGCTCCCCGCCTTTCTTCATTTACCCCCATCACGCCATGCCCTTCTTCAGCCAAACCTTCTCCCCAATAGGCCCTCTCCCCCCGCGTCCGTAACCCCCCTTTGCTTTTCTCTTCTCAGACCTACTTCAGCTTCCCAGAACTACTGTCACTGATGGTTCTTTCCTTAGTCCACTTCCTTTAGAAAGGACGGAAAGTCCAAGTCTTTTGCTCCTGGGTGTTCCTGTCTTCCTCAACCATTTAATTCCTGCATCTCCCTTTCCTCTGGTCTCTAGCCCATCCCTCCACTGCAGTTCATCACTTCCTCTAATTTTCACTTCAGCCAAAACCTTTCATCCCACACTCCCTTCTTATTTTCTTCCACTAACCCAACCCGGTATTTCACCCCCTTCTTTTCTCCAATTCTATCCCCCTAGTTCTTTTCTCCCGTTTTCCCTCCATTGCCTGACAATTATTATTCCATTTCTCTCTCACTTCTTTCATCTTCTATGATGTCATCCCCACAGCTTCTTTCCCTCCTACCGTCCACCTTAATCCACCCCATCTTCCCTTTAATTGCTCCCTGACTCTATATTTAAACCTTCCTTCATTTAGTCTGGTTCAGTCCTCATTTCCCCCAATCCATTAAACCACTTTCTTTCTCTTTAGTTTATTTACTTTAGCCCCACTCTTTTTCACTTTATTGAGCAAACATCCCTCAACACCTCTTCCGGTAAGTCTTGGGGAGACAGTTCCATGGCTGATGTAGTGCCACTGCCCTGAACCTGCTCTTCTTGTCTGTTGCTCCAGTCCATCCACCAGTTTAATCAGACTCTTTCTTACCATCTGCTTTTCCTGCATTCAGTCATTCCCTCCTTAACCCAATCTGGTCTCTTACTAACTCCGTTTTGCTTCTATCTTTCTCTTTCACTGCAGCTAGCAGCCTTCCGGTTCTCCCTCCACCTGCTCGCATGTTAATCTTTCTGATCAGTTCTTTGTTCTCTTACCCTTCCATTCAGTGGCTTTTTCTCTCCCTCTCTTTCAGTTCAGAGCCTGTCATGAGCTTAGTTCAGGCAAACTTGAGACTGAAGGCCTTGGAAGAGACTTTTCAACAGTGCAGATGTATTCTCAACACCATGAACCAGCTTTATAATAAAAATTAGCTAGCACTATACAAGGGAAGTGTGATCACGTACCTTGTCTTCATCAATACAGAAAAGAAAAAAACCCAACCGCTCACTAGTTGAAAGATGCAGCAGCTACCCACAAAATAGCCCCTTGAAAGCAGCAGCTGCTTGGCGCTGCCTAATTTAAAGGGCCAACTGAAAGGCATGCTGGGAAAAAAAGTTTGTATAAGAAGGTAGCCTTATTATAAGATAACATAGTAGAAACTCTGTCATTCTAGGGGAAGGTGTTATTTAGAAATGGTGGTGTTGAGGTGTCTATAACTTAAAAAAACAAAGACTGGATTGGCTATGGAGACTGAATTTTTCCTCACTTCCGGTATTGATGCCTTAGCTTCTCCTACAAAAGGATGAGATGGGGAAACAAATACTGCTGCTAACTGTGCAATACTCCTTGAATTCTGGTGGTGAAAGAGGGCTGAAATGGCAAGGTCATGCTAGTGAAATGTGACCAAGTCCAATTTTTTTTTTTAAAGAATGGTGTATCCTTCAACTAGGGCTTATTTCAGTTCACGGTCGCTCACAATTGTTTCAGGATATTTCCATCATATCCCTCTTTCTGTAACTTTTCACTAAAAAAAAACAAAAACAAAGAAAAAAAACCTTCATGTGGTGAAGCTTGGTGCCATCCTGCTTCTGAACAGGCTTCAGCTATGGCAGCAGTTCTCAAACTTCTGTACTGGTGACCCCTTTCACATAGCAAGCCTCTGAGTGTGATCCCCCCCTTATAAATTAAAAACACTATTTTAAATATTTAACACCATTATAAATGCTGGAGGAGAAGCAGGGTTTGGGGTGGAGGCTGACAGCTCACAACACCCCATATAATAACCTTGCAACCCCCTGAGGGGTCCTGACCCCCAGTTTGAGAACCACTGATCTATGGGGTAAGAAATTATTTTGGCCACTAGTGCTAGGAATTAAACTGTTGACACTCCTGGCCCATAAGGTGGTAGCTCTCTCATATCAGTACCGTACCATGTAGAGACCCATAGGGTGATCTGGATTCTCTGTGGAGCGCCCAACAGAGGGTTTTTTGATTAGCTCTTAATTGCCTGGGTGCAGTTTAGCTGTAGGTCTGACCAATCAAAAATGAAGTTGCAGTTGTACTTAAGTTCTCTCTATTCTCTTGCCCACAATCAAGCCATGAGAGCCGCGTGTTCTAGGGATTAGAGCAGCAAACTGGATATTAGGAAATTTGGCTTCCGTTGCCAGCTTTGCCACTAAATATGTGACCTTGACTATGGCATGTGACTGTAGTATGCTTCAGATTCTCCATATATGACGTGCAGCTACTACCTTTGATAAGCATTTCTTTGGATGAAAGGTGCCTTTTCTATGTATATACATGCAGATTGTCGACTGTCTTCTAACCACTTTCTTTAAAGAGACACTATGGCTCTTTAAGTCCGAAGTCCAAATAGTGTAAACGCAAATCTCTATGAAACCATTTACATCAGTAAAAAACATTTCCATGGTTCAAGTCTTTGCTCTGCCACACAGTTCCTGTGTGAGCTTGGGCAAATCACTTACCCTCTCCATGCCTCAGTTTCCCATCTGTACACAAGAGACGATGCCACTGCCCTGCCTCACTTACCCTTGTGAGGATAAGTGCATTATAGATTGTAATGTGCTTTCAGATCGACTGATGAAAACTGCTATATAAAAGCTAGGTATTATTGTTATAAACAAAAGTGTAAGTAACTTCATGGATTCCTGTTGTCTAAAAGGAGCACCACTCAAAAGAGAAATGGAGCCTGGGTAGTGTGAAGAAAATTGGATTTAAAAAAATACTTTCACTTAATAATCGATAATGTGCTAGTGACAGTTATTTATGGAAGTTTGCTTACAATGTGGTTTTTTTTACACTGAGTTTGCTTTAAGCCAGGTGTATTTAGGCACTGAAAGCTGAAGGTTTCAGAAACTAATTGGCACTCCAGTATAGTGCATTACCCAGATGTATTTCAACCCTAAATTAGGTCCCAGCCTTGATTTCAAGGGTTCCATGTAGTCTCCAGGACCCCGTTCCTTTTCTCTTTGAAATCAGCGTAGGGTGACCAGACAGCAAGTGTGAAAAATCAGGATGCGAGTGGGGGGTAATAGGAGCCTATATAAGAAAAAGACCCAAAAATCGGGACTGTCCCTATAAAATCGGGACATCTGGTCACCCTAAATCAGTGGCAGTTTTGCCATTGACTTTAATAGCATCAAGATCAGGTCTGCCACATAAAGCTGCAACAGAACTGTCCACCTCTGCTCAAGAAAAGCCCAGGAGTGAAACAGTAGAGAATACTGAAAGTAAAGTAGTAGTTACAGTAAGTGCTGCTGTGGTCTATCTCTAGCGGATAGGGAATCAAAAGACAGGGGTTTTATTCCTAACTCTGTGACTTTGGGCAAGTCACTTCACCTCTGTCTCACTTTCCACTTGTCTATTAAATAATAAACTCGTTGGGTTTGAGTTTTCTCTCAGTATGTGCATGGAGACATATCAATGGAACTCTTTAGGGACTGTTGTGGTACAAATAATTAGATGTTTTGGCCCACAGAGAGAATATTTGTATCTAATCCAACCACAGGTTGATAGTAAGGTCTGAATCTGGGACATTCCACACCAAAAGCACAGACCTTTGCTGCTTGAGGAGGAGGAGTAATGAGCAGAGCAACTCTGTTAGTTGGTAGCAGTAGTAGGCTATCTACTGTGTGGACTAGCCACTAGCACACATTTTACAAGCAGGTTGCATATTGACAGAACTACATGGGGAAGCTTGGCTGGGCTGAAATCGGCCTGCGTTAATCCTGTTCCCTCACCTGAGTGGATTTTAAATGGAAACCTAGAGATATTTTCTTTGATTTATTTTTAAACGTAGGCGGGGTAAATCAGCGGTGTTGCCATTGTCTCCTGTATTACAATATCCTGAATGTGATTCAGCCTGTCCTGTGATTTGTGCCTCTCTGGGTAACTGCATACAGACGTCTTAACTGGGAAATACTTAACATGTCAATACAACCCAAGTTAAAAAGGAAGGGAAGTGGGGGGAAGGCAGTTTGGTCTAAGTGGCCACAGGTGAAGCATGCTCTTTGACTTACAATCGCATGAGCGCGTGTTCTGGACAGCCTTGCCTAATGCATCTTTTATCAGCTGGTGCAGAAGATTAGGAGGCTATTGAAAAGATATCAATAGAGGCTTTCTGAAGTGGTTTTCAATTGGCCCTATTACCGAAGATATACAGCAGCGATCATTAAAATGCACTATATATGTATTTACAATATATAGAACAATTTTTATGGTCTATAATGGATATGGCAAATTGTGCTGTAGGTGAGTGGGGGGAAGACAAGTCATAACACACAGCTATGATGTAATCAGAGGCTTCTATTTCACACTGCAAGGCTCACATCAGCGACAAACACTGTGCTAAGGGAGAGAGCAGAAGGATTTTTATACGCCAAAGGAAATACCACAGAATTAATTTTGCTTCTGAACTGTGGTGTATAAATGCTGGTTTGCAGCCAGATGGTCTCCAACTGTGGTATACAACCACACCACTCAAGCTGCGCTCTTTGTCAGCTCTCACAAGCTGAACGGGGACAGGCTGGGTCAGCAATTCAGAGAAACACCGCCTGAGAAAAAGCTAGGCTATGCGGGAAATGACATTTGTGATTCAGTAGGTGGCGTTCTTGCCTCTGGGTTAATACTGATCCACCGTCCCCATGTAGTGCTAAAGCACGTGGGTCTGCTAGAGATGTTGCCTTTCATAGAAAAAGCAAATGAAAGATCCCAAGTGGCTGTTTTGCAAGCTCAGGGAGGTTAGCCCCAATTTCCTGGCCAGTCTTGGGTAATGCATGTAAATCCAGCCTCCTAAAATCCCTTCTATAATTTGAATTGGATACAGCAGCTGCCTTCCCATCCTGTTTTAAATGGCTGTGTGACTTTGCTGTGCACTGTTGACAGCTGCTGTGTTCCAGCCCAGAGGTGGGTGCACTTCAGGAGCAGGGAAAGAGGTTGGTGAACGTGCTCTATAAACAAAAGATTATCATGACAAAGTCTTGGGTCAATGAGACTGCAACCTTGCTGTTCACGGGGAGGGGACGTTCTGCGGAGGTCCTTTTCTCATCCCTATCCCTATGGTATTTGAGCACCTTCCAATTCTCAACCTCAGCATTGTTTTGCTGTGTGCAACAGAAGTCCTGTGTCTCCTACCCACCTGCGCCCCTGCAGTGCTTTGTGGCTGGAGCCATGTATGATTATTTACACAGCACCAGCAGTGAGCTAGGAACTTTGTGCTCTTCTTATGTAGCGCAATCAGTTTGGAAGGGGCCCTTGCGAATCAGGAGGCCTGACCTGACCACAGCTTCTGGAGCTGGGCAGGAGTTTTGCTCCGAGTCACCTCTTCTAACAGCGCTGTCGCCAGAGGGGAGTGGTGAATGGGCTGGGCTGGCCAAGGCTTTTCTGAGTTGGCCTAAGCCTGGCATCTAGAGGCTGTGCGGATGGGTGCGTTAGAATCAAGAGACAGAGTGTCAGGGAGGGGCCAAAGACACAAACATCAGGAGATCATTTGTGTTGCTTGTGCCTAAGATAGGCCCCAGATGGGAGTGAACAACCACACACTGTTAGTACATTTTGCTGGGAGGGGAAATTTGCTTAAACACTCTGTATTGTCCTTTTCCCTCCCCCAGTACAAGAGAGATGCACAAACTAGCTAGCCATCAAAGCCTGCCCTCAGAAACTCTTTCCCTAGAGGTAACAGCAGGTGTCTGCCGAATGGCTCCTCTCCTTTCAGAGATAAACTCTAAACATATGTAAGACTTACCCCTTCTTAATTAATCAGTGGTTGCATTAGAAGCTTAAACTTCTTTGAAGCATGATATGGGGGAGTATTGTCTTTATCACTGTTCAGCAGCTGAGATAGATTGTGCAATTGACAAGAGAAGCTGCAGACAGTACATCTTTCAACATCGTCTGTATAGATGGATGCCGAAGTGAAACATGCTCACCCGTACCCCCACGCTCCTCCTTACCTCTGATAGACGGACAATTTTTTATTCCACATCCAAATCTCACAGGCTCATCCGGATTCACTCACGCAAGGGGACAGTCCCTGATTACATTTTCGTGAAAAATAATCTCTCGTTGATTTATTGTTTTATTCCGTGGCTAATCCAAGAATGTAAAAGGGAAAGCCCCATTCTGGAAGAGCCAAGCTGAACATAAGAATGGCCATACTGGGTCAGACCAAAGATCCATCCAGCCCAGTATCCTGTCTGCAGACAGTGGCCAATGCCAGGTGCCCCAGAGGGAGTGAACCTAACAGGTAATGATCAAGTGATCTCTCTCCTGCCATCCATCTCCACCCTCTGACAAACAGAGGTTAGGGACACCATTCCTTACCCATCCTGGCTAATAGCCATTAATGGATAGCTGGCTTTCGCTCAGATGGAACCTTGCAGAAGCCGGGAGGGGGAGCACCTTGGAAAGCTGAGAACCAACTACCTTGGGATCGCTCGCAGTCTGTCTGTCTCATTGATTATGGCGATTTAACCAGCTATACGTGGAAGGCTTTGCAAATAGCTTGTGTGTGAGAGAACATGAGGAAGGGAAAACAAAGCAGCCTGTCTGTTCATTGGCTAGGGTCTCCATGTGTGGGCACAGGGGTGGTTGTTAACATTTGTGTTCTGGGACCCCCACCGGAGGTCGGAGCTCCAGTGCGCTGGGTCTGTCCTAACCCAGGGAGCGAAGGACTCGCATCCTCAAAGCGAGGTAGGTGCCTAAGCATCTTGGAGGATGTGAAACAGCCAAGTCCAAGGGTGCAAAGAGAAACAATGGGACGGAGAGGTGAAGTGACTTGGCCCAAGGTCATACAGTAGGTCAGTGGCAGCACCTGGAAGAAAACCTACATCTCCTGACTCCCAGCCCAGTGCCTTAGCCATTAGCCCAGACTTCCTCCCCTTCTAAGCCAAACCATTCAAGCTGCCTCTTGGAGTGAAGTGAATTCCTGTGGGAAGGAGCCCTGCTTGTATAAAAGCACTTTCCTGCATAGCACTTTCTGGCAAAACAGCATGAGGGACACAACATCTACCAGACAACTCAGGCCAAACATGCAAGTAACAAGTTCCTAATGAATGAATGATAACAGTGTTGCCCGTATAATCTGTATGGAGGGCAATAAATGGGTTAATTATATCCACCATAGAAGTTAATTAGAGCATCTCTATTCAATTATAAATCTCTCTTTTCAGGGGTTTACAATTTGGACATAAAAAAATCTGCTCTGGGCTTAAATATGACACGCTGGGTCTCTGCACCAGGAGCACTCTGTTTTTTAAACTAATTTAAATAAACTGCTTGGGGGGACCAGCTGGCTCTGGGGGAATTTTAATGAAGATACAGGACTTTGCACAGCACTGTCACTGGGTCATCTCTAAGTAGACTCATAGACTTTAAGGTCAGAAGGGACCATTATGATCATCTAGTCTGACCTGCTGCACAATGCAGGCCACAGAATCTCACCCACCCACTCCTGTAACAAACCCCTAACCTATGTCTGAGTTATTGAAGTCCTCAGATCGTGGTTTAAAGACCTCAAGGTTCAGAGAATCCTTCAGCAAGTGACCCGTGCCCCATGCTGCAGAGGAAGGCGAAAAACCTCCAGGACCTCTGGCAATGTGCCCTGGAGGAAAATTCCTTCCTGACCCCAAATATGGCGATCAGTTAAACCCTGAGCATGCGGGCAAGACTCACCAGCCAGCACCCAGGAAAGAATTCTCTGTAGTCATTCAGATCCCACCCCATCTAACATCCCATCACTGACCACTGGTTAATAGAGGTGGAATATTGTTACTGTCTGACCCCTGATTGGTGGCCATGCATGTGAAGTCATGCATGTCTCAATCCAGTTCCTGATGGACAGGAGTCTGTATTGCAATAAATTCAGATTTTCTGCTAATTGGCCTCTTCATTGGCCGTGCAGGGATGTCAAGGACCAAATGGGTGACAGGGGCTGAACTTCCCTCTCCCTCCTAGAGGTGATACGTGCAGGTCAGGGATGAGGTCTGCTGGCAGGGCAGGGTGGGGGAAGCTATCACACCTGATGTCCATGCTTTCCGGATGGACTCCAGAAGGTCTCGCAATCTCCCTGTTGCCAACTCTCATGATTTTATCGCAAGTCTTGCGATATTGGGCGTATTACATAAAACCCCAGTTCCTGCAGTCATGGGATTACATGAGGAACTCTGCTATTTTTTAAGCACTTTTCTAGTCCTCCTGGGGTGGAGAAAAGCAGGAGAATGTGACCCTGAAGGGCTCAAAAAGCAGAAGGCAAATAAAAATAACCCATATGTATTTATTTTTAAATCTCATGATTTTTTAAGCTAATCTGGGGCCTGAGTCATGAGTTTTGAATAATTGGCATTGGCAATACTGAAATCCGGTACCTTTTGCCAGCACTAAAGGCGCTTTAAAAGAATGTGATCTTTTAAAAATAATGATGGTGTTAAAAAACATGTTTGCCAGCTGCAGTAGCTGTTTTGGGCTCAGTTAACACCAACATTCAGTCTTTGGCATTTTTGCTCATTGTGCCACTCAGTTTGTTGTATTCGTTTGTTGTGTGTGTGTGGAGGGGGAACATTTGGATCCCGTTTCCTCCTAGAACTGGATGGAGCTTTCACATATGCCTAACAACTGTCCGATGAGAGGCACAGAGTTTCAGGCCAGAAGTGACCACCAGTCTACCTCCTCCCGACCTCCTGTGTATCACAGGCTGCTAAACCCCACTCAGCCACCCACACAAGCCCGACAACCAGAATGAGATCAAAGTATCAGAGTCCTCTGGAGACTAAACTGGTGTGTGCTACAGGCAGAGAACAGGAGGGGCCAATGCCTGTGGCAGGGAATTGATTAGATGAGATATGCCCAGATGATCCTAACCAATGACCCATGACTAATGCTACAGAAAAGGGTGAAAAATCCCAGAGGATAAATTCCTTCCCAACCTTGCCTATGGCAATCAGTTAGACCCCAAGCATGTGAGCAAGACCCAGCAGCCAAGCATCTGAGAAAGAGAATTCTCAGCACCACCACAGAGTCCAGTATCCCCTCTCTAGCCATGGCTGTCAGCGGAAGGAGAAAAGACAAACAGAATACAATGGGGGAAAATATTTCCTTCCTGACCCCGACAGGTGACTGACTGAAGCCATGAAGCATGAGGGTTTAGGAATTTAAGACCTACAGGTAAAAAGATTCCATATCCTGTTACCAGTGACCTTAGGCATCCAGTCCCCCTTGTTTTGTGTACACAATGAAAACACTGGATTCTGACAAAGGAAGCTATGAGGAATCTGCATAGATTCCAAGGAATAGTGCAGATTTCTGCTCCTTCTGCACAAGATTTGACCACGTGGAGGTGTGAGTATGTTTTCCAAAGAATTTTCCCAAGGATGTTCTCCTACATAGAGCATGTGTCCTAAATACGTATTCACTTGATACCCAATAGATTTGTTCTAGTTTAAGTCAGACACCAGTAAGGCTGAATATATATGTAAGCATCAGATCATAACAGTTTATTATCTGGTGGGCACATATGTTTTAACCCTTAAAAACACTGACATTTTCCAGACTGCCAGCCAAATTAGTGCTCATTGGGACTAAGATACATGGGATGAATTACTGGTAACAAAGATAAAGAGCTATGGGATGGATTAATCAAATTGTAAATTTCTTAAATATCCACTGAACTCCATGAATCAAATGCGGCTGTGTGTTTCTGGCCCCGCTCAGCACATTAACTGTAGTGAATATAGCCGGCACATTCCCAAGTGGATTCAGATTGCACAGGTGGCCGGCCTGAGACATCCTGAGGCTGGATTTCAGAGGCGTTAACCACCCACCAACTCCCACAGACTGACTCTGTTGCACTTACAGGTGCTCTCATCCCTGTTTGCAAACCAAACTGCCGCCCCTTCCCCCCGTAAACCAGTGGGCACATGTAAGTTTCAGCCAATGTGTTTACAATCACCCTAGGGGTTAAAACCAGGTCCTGAGCCTATTCTTATGGAGCAGAGATGGTGATTCACCTTCACTGATTGGGGATCTATTATTTCTAGCCCTGTGGGGCAGCATGGTACCAAGGCATTCTAAAGTGCAAATGAGTTGTGTTCTCCCCTGGTTCCAATAAAAAGCCACTACTCACTACCATCTACTTATAGCTAAAACAACAGACCCCACCTCCCTTTTAACCACGGGGAGGAAGCGTGCCCTGCCTTCCAACACTTGCATCTCCATCCATAATATTAATTACATCTACCCCTCTGCCTCCTCGCATGTGCTGGGCCTCTGATTGGCGTCTTTTCTTCTGAAACGATGAAACCCCCAGTGCTTTTACTTCTGAAAGTGGAAAAAAATCCCCTGCAAAGACTTCGTTCATCCCTGACCCCCACATGGGACCCTGGCTATAATCTAGTTTTGACTGGGGCATTCAATGCCTTCAGGCAAGCTGTGGGCTTTAAAGACCTATGCATCGGACAGACTGGATGGTCTTTGATGGAGGTGATTCTCTCTGGTCCCTGATGTCCTGCGTATAGGTCTTAACAAAATATTAGACACCATCTGCTCAGAGCTATTCTGATGTATTGGCCAAATATCAATGTGTATTTACTAAGGGAAGCACAGGGCTTTAGAAGTTCAATTTCTTTTTGGCCATCTATGAGAGACATGAAACAAGGAGATTAAATGCCAAAAAGCCACCTATAAATAACACTGAGGATATAAACCCACAAAAGCCAGGACATTCGCAGCGAAAGCAGCTGCCCTTTCCTCCACACCATCACGGTGGTGCTTTTGATTTTGTTTACAACAGCGTAGTGCTGAGATCGGAACATCCACACCTGTGCTTTGAACCTGGCTCGCTCTCTCTACCAGGCTGTATGGAGATCTTGCTTAGATGCTGTTTATCAAAATCCCGCCTTGACCGAGATGCTGCAGTTGTATTTTTTCCCCAACCATAGCAGAAACCCCCATGGAAAAGCCTGTCCACTTAACACAGCAGACAAACAGCCAAAAAAGAGTCGGACGGAGAGAACACCACACATTGCCAGGGAAGGGTGAAAAATCTAAAGGATCTTTGCTCTGACAGAGGCAATAGCAGATAGGTTTGTGTGTCTTGCAGCTGGGCTGAACTAAGTGCTGATGCCCTCTGTTGGCACCTTTTGGTAATGCAATTGGCAATGCCAGCTGATAACTCTTACAACAATCCGATACACTATTATTATTATTATATACCATATTATTTGTAGAGTGGTAGTGCCCAGGAACCACGGTCATGGACCAGGACTCCATTGTGCAAACGCAGAACAAAAAAGACAGCACCCTATCTAGCTGACAATCTAAACTTGCATTTGGATGGCAAATGATCACCTCATTTATAAGCCACCAATATAACAATGCAAACAGTATATTGAGGCAATGGTGCCTAGTATTTGGAGCAGGGGACTGAAAGTCAGGAGGCCTGAATTGTTTTCCTAGCTCTGCCAATGATTTGCTTTGTGGCCATGGGGGAGTAAGACCTCTGGGCCTCAGTTTACCTCTGTATCTATCCCCTCTCCTCTCCAGTCCCCCAAGGGAAGGGACTTTAGGGATAGCTTGGTACTGAACGGGGGAAGCTAACACATTCTGAGCTGCAGCTGCTAGCAGGATGGAGTTCTGTTAGCAGCGCTGAGAAGAGTTTATTGTCCTCAGTTGAGGAGCAGCAGTGCAGAAGCAAGAGTCACTGAATAGGTGGCCTTTGCATCCAGTAGATCTCGGTGCTGGGACTCTTTGTCTCTTCCCTGGGGAATAAACCCTCACACAGGGGAGAGAAAACCCCCCAAATGGCCCTGAGAAAAGAGTGAACACACCGTAGTCACTTTAACCGGATTGGATCTGCTGCTAGCCTCATCCCCAGTGGGATGTCCCCATCCCATGGACCAACAGGCTGCAAAGCCGCCCCTCGTCCAATCGAGTCATGCGCTGCCTTGTGTATCATGGCCAAAGTTGTCAGCCAAACTCTTGTTGCAGAGCTCTTTACTGCTGGGGGATGATGCAAGAGGCAGGACGGGCCCAGCTGGATTGGCAGCACCCAAGTGGATCTTGCAGTGCTGGGTTAATCTCCTCTTGTCTTGTAAGCTGCGTCGGTGACCGTAAGGGGACTAACATTCAGTGGGGGTGTTTTGGCTGGCTAGCTCCCAGCACTAAAAGAATGGGGAGGGGCCAATGCTCCAGGTCAGCCTGATTGACAGGGTGGGCAGGCTAATCCGGGAGTCAGGAGGCCAGGGTGGGTCCCGTCCTCCTAGGGTGACCAGACAGCAAATGTGAAAAATTGGGACAGGGGGTGGAGGGCAATAGGAGCCTATATTAAGAAAAAGACCCCAAAATTGGGACTGTCCCTATAAATTCGGGACATCTGGTCACCCTGTGTCCTCCATGTGAGCTGGAATTGCCTGGATCAGACAAAGGGCGGCCAAGCTAAGGAGAAAGCAGGGGGCCAAGCGGAGCTGGGAGCAGAGCTGGGCCAGCCAGAGGGGCCAGAAAAGCAGCCCAGGAAGCAGGTCAGAGCTGGGACCAGAGTCACGGAAGCAGCCCACAGAGCAGATCCTGTGCTGGGAGCAGGGCTGGGCCAGCCAGAGACACAGCCCAGGGAGAGCAGATCCTGCGCTGAGAGCAGGGCTGGGCCAGCCAGAGACACAGCCCAGGGAGAGCAGATCCTGCGCTGGGAGCAGGGCTGGGCCAGCCAGAGACACGGCCCAGGGAGAGCAGATCCTGTGCTGGGAGCAGAGCTGGGCCAGCCAGAGACACGGCCCAGGGAGAGCAGATCCTGTGCTGGGAGCAGAGCTGGGCCAGCCAGAGACACAACCCAGGGAGAGCAGATCCTGCGCTGGGAGCAGGGCTGGGCCAGCCAGAGACACGGCCCAGGGAGAGCAGATCCTGCGCTGGGAGCAGGGCTGGGCCAGCCAGAGACACGGCCCAGGGAGAGCAGATCCTGTGCTGGGAGCAGGGCTGGGCCAGCCAGAGACACGGCCCAGGGAGAGCAGATCCTGCGCTGGGAGCAGGGCTGGGCCAGCCAGAGACACGGCCCAGGGAGAGCAGATCCTGTGCTGGGAGCAGGGCTGGGCCAGCCAGAGACACGGTCCTGGGAGAGCAGATCCTGTGCTGGGAGCCGGGCTGGGCCAGCCAGAGACACGGTCCTGGGAGAGCAGATCCTGTGCTGGGAGCCGGGCTGGGCCAGCCAGAGACACGGCCCAGGGAGAGCAGATCCTGTGCTGGGAGCAGGGCTGGGCCAGCCAGAGACATGGCCCAGGGAGAGCAGATCCTGTGCTGGGAGCAGGGCTGGACCAGCCAGAGACACGGCCCAGGGAGAGCAGATCCTGTGCTGGGAGCAGGGCTGGGCCAGCCAGAGACACGGCCCAGGGAGAACAGATCCTGTGCTGGGAGCAGGGCTGCAGCCCCAGAGCCAGAGGGGCCAGAGAAGCAGCCCAGGGGGCTGGAGGCAGGGCAGCAGCATCAGTGCTGAGGCCGAGTGGAGCTAGAGCTAGAACAGTGGAGCTGGGGCTGGCGCTGGAGCAGTCTGAAGCCGGGTGCGGTGAGCAACTGGGGCCAGCCAAAGGGGGACCCTGGGCAAAGGGCCCAGCGCAGAAAGACACCCCCAGCCAAGGGTCCTTGCAGGCCAGACTGGGAGGGGGATCTTAACCCGACGGGGGCTGACGCTGGGAAGAAGGGTCCCACCACCCAAAGCCCGGAGGTGTGTGGCCACCACCAGAGCAAGTGTCCAACCGGCAGCGTCCCTGGAGCACAGCCAGGGCCTGAGAAGGAGGCCTGGGACCTACAAGGAACAGACTGTGAACTGCCCTGACATTCCAGAGACACTGTTTGTGATGTTCCCTGTCACCGTTCCCATTTTTCCTTATTCCTTTTTAAACTAATTGTAGATTAAATAACTTGTATTTGCTTTAAATTGTATGAAATGATCAGTGGGTCAGGAAGGTGCCCAGTGCAGAGAGCGGACCCCGGCGTGGGGACACCCTAGCCCCTGTCCTAGGTGACCACAGCAGGGTTGGGGGTCGAGCCCCCCAGGGATCTGGGGCCCAGCCTTGTTGGGGTTACGAGGACTCTGCCAGACAGGAGAGTGGAAGGAGAGGCCTCGAGGGCAGGAGGCCTCTGGGTAAAGGAAGTGGGAGCGAGGACTCAGATCCTTCCGCTAGCCCATTTCACGGGGGCCGTGCAGAAGCCAGGAGGGTTCCCCACAATAGTGGGACCATTCCCCTGCTTACATCTGGAAGCCACTGAGAGATGACGCGTGGGGAGCCCCACGATGGCTTTTATACAGAGGAAAGCTGCACTTCAGAGGGCTGCAGCAGAGCTGTCTGTCCCCAACAGGGGAATCCCTCGGCGCTCTCCTCCCCGGGCTCCATGAATCTTTGGATGAAAGAGATGGTTTATTTGGAGGGCTGAGTCCCCGTCCGTGGCCCCGGGCAGACGGAAGCCGCATGCAGCACCTGTCGATGTAGGGCCCCCCTTTCCTGTACACATGACAAGTGCATGGTAACGGCTCTTTCTGAAACAGGGCCCCTAGGTCAGCGCGAGAGCAGCTGCTCCGCGGAGGCTGGAGGGTGCATTTCCCAGTGCCTGTGCCTGTAAATCTGACTGGTGTGTTAGTGCTTGTTAAAACTCCCACTGGAAAGTCCTGCCTTTGCGAGGGTGAAGGAGTCGGTGACTGATTCTGCCCTCTAATGGCTGAGCCACAAAGACACTGCAGCACCTACTACTGCTGGGAACCGAGAGCGTTTTCCTGCACGGTTCAGTGAGAGCTGGAGGCCTGGGGTGCTGTCCCAGCTCCGGGCGCGTGTCCCTGCTGCACATGGACTCCTTACACCCTCACCATGGGACTAGGCTGGACATTAGGAGCTCGACCCTGCCCGGGGTGTGTGTGAAATCAACGGGAACCAAGGGCACCCCTTGAAGGCTTGGCTCCTGTATTGAATAATGATCCATTCCTATTTCCCACTCTGGCAGCTCACCCATGTCTCTGCAGACCCTTCCTTGCCGTACACCTCTGCGGAGGCAGCTTGTACCGCCCCCTGCAGGGTTTGTGGCTTGTTTGGATGCACCGAGGCACCGGCTTTGCACTCCCCTTTGCCTCTGGGAGTGCAATGGGAGTGGAGCCGCCTCCCTGGTGCAGTCTGAGCCCCAGCCAGACTGCGCGGTAACTACGCCTCTCGCTGGCCGTCCATTCCAGCAGATGACACAGACACCCTGTGCCTGGCCTAGAGAGGGGCCCTTTGAAGCTCCCTGCACCAGGCTATGTTTCTCCTGGCAGGGCAGGCGTCTCCGGCCATAGCATAGCCCTGTGGCCTGTGTCAGGCGATAGGCACCCTCAGACTGGGCTAGCATCTCCTCCCTCCTCCTGTCCTCTACTGCACAGCAATGAGCGGGGGAGAAGAAAGCATCCCCTTCCCCTCCCCCAGAACCCGAGCGGAACAGATGTGAACCAAACAGGGCTCCTTCTACATCCCCTAGCCAAGGCACCGAGGCTTGGCAGCCATCCTAGGACACGGACAATGGGAGGCTGGCTGTCTGCGAGCCATCCTGCGCTCACTCGACAAGAGTCGTTTTCTGCTGCCTGGCTCTGGCAAGCAGCGCAGGGATCTCTGGGGCTGGGCCTGCCAGCCTGCTGGAGAATAAAGGGAGAGACGGCTCCGCTGTGCGGCCCCGCTGGCCGTCTGCCCATCCATGAGTGCTAGGTGATACAGCCTCCCCTCTCCACAGTGAAGCCCCGGGGCTGGGAGGGAAAGGAGGCTACCTGATTTCCCCCTTACACACTCCCCAGAGAGGGCATCCAGGTAGGACCAGCTCCAGGCGCACTGTGCACTGGGTAAAGGACCACATATAGTCCTGTGCATTCTTCCTCCCCTCTTCCCTTCCTCAGGTGGAGAATTTGCTTTCTCATCAGCCAGCTTTGGCTGGCGCTGCTAAAAGCACAGCGAGCGCTCCCCTTCCGAACCGACGGGTGCAGGCACAGCGCGGCCTCTCATTTCAATCGGCTCTAGTCACCTGATTGGGCGCTGGTGTGTGGCGGAAGCGGTGCAGGGCAGGAATTTGCTAGCAGAGCTCCCTCGATTACACTGGATGGGTGGAACTCTTTGGGAGCTGTCTTGCATGGATGGGGCATCACAAAAGCGCATTAGCTTTGCTGGAGCGTGACGCACTTCAAAAGCATGCAGTTGTGCAGAAAAGCGAGATTAGGTTTTTACTCCCTCTAACTGGCCACTGCTGCATCATCATCTTTGCTCTCTCTCTCCCTCTCTCTGGCATTGCCTTCTCCTACTTTCACATCCAGCCGGACAGCAGGACTCATTAAACAAAAGGAAAAAACTAAATAAAGCGTAATGTTGCCCCTTCTTCTGATACCAGCTTTGCTCCTCTGCTGATTGAGAGCAGACATCTGGGGTCTTGCAGTTCAGTTTCCCAGTGTAGGAGAAATCAGTGATGTGGTGTCTGGCTAGATATTTTATTTATACACATACACCAGTCCTGCAATTAGATAGTTAAGCAGCAGGCCGGGCATCCCTTTTTCCAGGACTCAGCCCCAAACCAGTGCCTGGCTCCCAGGGAATGCAGACATTGGCTCTAACCAGAGCCCAAGGCAGAGAGCACTCTCCCCTGTCCCGAAACTCTGCACACAAGCCTTGCACAACCCAAATCTAGAAACAAAGCATATCTTCCCAAGAGTTCAAACTTGCTTGCATGCTAAGACAAAGAACAAGGAAGACTCTGTGTAACAGCTCCACCTGGTGAGACCTGCCATAACAATAAATTACATTAGCACCATAGGAACTGCAGATTGGGTCAGACCAATGATCCGGATAGTATCCAGTCTCCAGCAGTGACCAGTACCACGCAGGGAAAAGTTCCAGAAACCCCATAACAGCCAATTATGGAATAACCTGCCCAGAAGTCCTGTCAGTTAGTGGCTGGTTTATCACCTGGAGCAGGAGGGATTATATCCTCTCTAAACATTTTCTCCTCTTATCAGTGGATATTCATCATCCCTATACGATTTCCATCCTTGTTTGAATCCTGATATGCTCTTGGCCTCAGTGATATCAGTTGGCAGGGAGTGCCATGAGTTAATTTAATCTTCCCCTAGCAACTGGATGTGTGTCTGTTGCAAAAAATGCATGAATTTGGGGACAAGATGAAGGAAGACACACAGACTATGATCTCCTACAGGAGAAAGGCTCCTTCTTCCTCCCCACTCCCCTGCACCAGCCTCAGTCTATTATCAGGGCCTACTGGGCCGTGTGCATGGCTAGATGATAGGCTCGCTGGGCTAGGGACCTTGTTTTCTTACTTGGTCAGAAAGCGCCACTCTCACCGATGGTGCTATAGAGAGAGGCAGTGTAGTCTATGCGCTAAGGCGCCAGGATGGCAATCAGCACACCTGGCTTTTCTTCCTCTCTCTGCTACCGCCTGTCTCGGTAACCTTGTCACTTCACCTCCCTAAGCCCATCTTTCCCCTCCCACCCTTTGTTTCTTGTTTGCGTCGGCTGTAAGACCTTTGGGGCAGGGACTGTCTGTCTCTGGGTGTATTCAGTGCTGAGTCCGAGGTTGGGGCCTCTGCGTTCTACCACAATACACACCATCAATAACACGAGCAAAGCAGCGCTGTGTGGTGTCCAGATAGTGGTTCCAGCTATTTGAATGGGGGCTGGACAAGCAGGTGGCTGAAGCCCTCCCAACCAGTGCAAGATGGAAATGGAGGCAAAGAGGGGAGAGGCTGGGGTGTATTTTCAGTTTGCAAACTGCTCCGCTGGGACCCTCTGCGGGGTAGGGAGTGTTTTTCACTGCCCACGGTTGACAAGTAGGGCCCCTGCATTCCAGTGGGTAATGGGATCCACCAGCTGACCTGTTACCCACCCCCTATCCCCACTGAGGGCACTACATAATAAGGAGAGAGAATAATCTCATCTTGCCTTCCTAAGGAGAGCATGGAGACCGGCTAACCCTCGGATAACTTTCTTTGGATGTCATCCCAGCCCCTTCCCCTCCCCCTTTGGCTCCAGTTTCTCGTGTCACATCTGCAGGGAGCGGGGAAGGATGAAAGCCCCGGCCCTCCCTTAGAGAAGATGGCAGCAGCCTTCCCCTTAACAGCCGAGCTGGGAGCCTGGAAGCTGCCGCCGCCTTCCTCTGCACCTTGCTCCAGCCTGGGGATGACAAATATCTGAAAAGAACTCGCTAAAGGCCACATTGATTGATTATGAATCTTTCACGGGGTCGGGGTCACGTGTCTGCCTGAGACTCTGAGGGAGAGAGAAGCGGCACTTAGCCTGAATGAAGCTGATCAGCTGCTGTCCGGAAGCAGGTGGTGAGATGTGATCCCAGGGCTTGAACGGGGTAGGTGGAAGTGGCCCACCTCTGGACGGTCCTGCACTCTCACAGTCTGATACAGCTGGGCTAAGTTACCATAGCTGCATTATCCTTGGGGGTGGCCGGGAGCAGAGCCATGCGCAGGGAGGAAGTGTCTCCTCGATAAACCATCCCTGACCCAATCCACATGTTGTACCACTTTGTTTCCATAGTGCCTTGTGTCTCCCCTTTGGCTTTGGATTGAGGCCAGGCTTCCTTCTCTTTGTTTCGTGGGGCACTTCCCAAAAGGACCACCTCCCCTGAAAAGGGCTGCCAGGGGAACCTTGTTGACAGAGGAATTCCGTTCACCCACTCCCCACAGGGCTTTGTTATCTGAACTCCATGCTAGCAGTAGGTATTGGGTTTACAGCCCTGGAGACTGATGTCTTCTCCACAGGCCAGGCAGCAGCAGTGCAAACTTCTCCCCTGGTGAGAGGTTTCCACACTGACTGGTGGGGACTCACATCCAGGAGGGGAGAGATTCAGTCTTCATGGTTCAATCAGCCCTTGGCCTCTTTGCCGAGACTGTGAACCTGAGTGCCCGCCGTAGTGATCGTTTTCAATGAGAATGGTGACTTGGTTGAGACATGAGCCGAGGCACACCACCTATGCCTGATCCGTGATTCAAAACTACCTATTCCTGATGGACGGGAAGCTATAATCCAGACCTCGCCTTTGTTGACAGCAACACTGAAGTTATGTGCAAAAAAGATGTACTGGAATCCATCCTGTACACACAACACAGACCAACCGCAATCGGTGCCTTCAACTTTGGTATCAATGTGTAGACCCTTCAATTTCCAGAAAACAGATTGGAAAGGCTTCTCTGAAAACCCTGGCAAAAATTGATTCATATCAATCCAACCCCAGAGAATTATGACCTCTTCGTGAATGCACTGTGCAGTACCTCTAAGAGGTATATTCCTCGAGGATGCAGAACTGAGCACGTATTGGGTTTACTCCCGTGCTAGCAACCGAATACAAAAAATACCAACAAATGGTCCAAAGAGATCCTTTCTTGGAAGAGACTAACGTGGCAGGGACAGCCCTAACTAACAAGTTTCAAGAAGAATGGTGACAGAAATGGAAATAATTGATTGAAGGAATAGACATGACCCACACTAGTAGGAAAGCATGGTTGACTATTCGCAAGCTGGGTAATGACCCGAAGAAAATAGAGCATCACAGCCAACCAAGTGGCACACCAGCTTCTCCTCCCTGGGAAAGCTCTGAACAAACAGCCTAAAATACTAATTAGATGGGAAACGGATCTGGAAGAAAATCATTTCAGTGTGTAAGAGCTCTATTGAAGCCAGGGAAGGATAACTCTGACCTGAAGAACTTCAGGCCAATATCATGCTTATGCCAAAACTGTATGAATGCCTCATTCTCAATAGCCTCTCACCTCATATCGAACAGCATCTAGTACTGGAACAAGCCGGATTTAGACCAGGAAAGTCCTGCACGGGCCAAATACTAAATATCACCCAGCATATAGAAGATGGATTGGAGGGAGGGATGGTAACAGGTGCTGTGTTTGTAGACATATCAGTGGCATACAATACAGTCTGCCACCAAAGCCTGCTTGCCAAAGTCTACAATATGATGCACGACTACTGCCTAGTGTAGATCATTCGATCTCTTCTGGAGAACAGACGTTTTTATGTAGAACTGCGTGAGAAACGGAGCTGCTGGAGACGACAATGAAATGGCCTCCCTCAGGGCAGTGTGCTAGCACCTTCCTTCTTCAATGTATATTCCAGTTGTAGTAGGAAGGCAGCCTGAGACATAAGCCCTTGTATCAGAGGCCTGGTATGAAGCAGGACCTGCTCACAGAATCTGGCAAGAACAGGGCTAATATTGCAAAGACACAGTCCTAAGAAGTGTTAAGTACAGAGTACTCAGGCAAACACATCCTGATATCAAGTGGTACCAGAACATCCCGATGTCAAGGATGGTACAAAAATATTCCCCAAGGATAACAGGAACACACTGACTCCTCTTAATGAGGTCAAGATGATAGTACATAACTTGTTTATATCAGGGTATAAAGACGGATCTCAGATGGAGTATCTTTGGCCAGCCTAGGGGACAATGGAAAGTCCCGTCACTGACTGAGCTGTGTCCATTGTCATGGGCATACATGTCTTAGTATCCTTGTAGACTCTGCCAGGTGCTATTACCATGCTTCATCGACAATAAGTATGGCTGGGTGCCTTCGCACCTTAACAGATCTTGTGGTCATTGGGCAGTTCACTCGAGGTCTGCTGTGTCTGCTGTCTGCACAGAGCTGGGGCAGAACAGAGGGAGAACACACATATGCCGCTTAACATCTAACCACAGCAATGACCAGACTATACAGAACAATACAAGGAGATTTATATATGCTGATGATTTATGTATCATATCACAGAAGATCTATGTATCATATCACCACCATTGAGAACAGACTGACATGCACACTGAGCAACCTCTCAGCTTAATACGATAAGAACCAGCTTCGTGCCAATCCGACCAAGACATAAGTGACGGCCTTTCACCTACACCATTTTGAAGCCAAGAGGACGTAATCCTGCTGGCTAATCACCCAAAACCTGTCTACCTGGAGGTGACATTGGACCAAACACTTTCCTTCAAAGCACAAGTAGAGAAGATGAAAGGGGAAGATAGTGCCTGCAACGACAGCCTCCAAAAGTTGGTCATCTCAAAGTGGGGAGCCAATCCAGCTACTTTGCGAACCACTGGTATTGCCTTGTGCTGCTCTGTAGCAGAGTGTGCATGTCCAGTGTGGGAATGACCTGCCCATGCTAAGAAACTAGACCCTGTTCTGAACAACAGTTGTCATGTCATGACAGGATGTCTAAAGCCAATGCCAAAGGATAGCCTGGAGGAAGGTAGCAAGCTAAAGGGAAAAATCATGGCAGGAGGAAGACCCTAGGCATCCATTGTATGGTCACACAGGAGTCACCAAATGCCTTAAATTGCGAAGGAGTTTTATAACCAGTGTTGTGCCTTTAGACATGACAACCAGCAAGGCACGACCAAGGTTATGGAATAACAGTCTACGTGCTGTCGGATGCACTGAAATAGACCTGGAACTCCAGGAGGACCTTCCTGGAGGGGCCGATACAGACTGGTGAATGTGGCGATGTCTGAGGCTTTGTCGACACTGCCACTTTTGTCGTCAAACTTTTGTCAGTCAGGGAGGTGGAAAAAACACTTCCTTGACCAACATAAGTTCCACCGACAAAAGTGCTGGTGTGGACAGCGCTTATGTTGGCAGGAGACATAAGCACAGAGCGGCTTAATGGGAGGCCTTACAGAGGCACAGCTACAGCGATACAGCTGTTCCACTGTAAGGTCCATAGTGTAGACAAAGCCTCTGCCTGCACATGCAAACTAGCAGATCAAAGACTAACATAACGAAATGGGCTGTTCCAATGACACGAAGACATACGAGGGCAGGGAAGTGCAGACTCTCGAGCGCCTGCTCGTTTGCTGAGGATCTCACTGCAGTGATGGAAAGAGCCATCGCCTATGTCTGCTTCTGGAAAAACATCTCATTTGTGACAAGGACATGAGAAGAAGAAGAAGAAGTGGGAAAATTCGACTTTTTGTCGAACCACCCACCTCCCCACCCCCATGTTTTGGTTTTCCAGTGGAACAGCTAATTTCCTCGAGCAAAGCAGGCATTTGTGAACATGTCCATTTAGTCAAAAACTCCATCCAAAAAACGCAACACGAGTTTGGACAGAACATTTTTGACAGCCCTTGCTGAGACCCGCTAAGCACCTGGTTTTATGAATGAATGGTTGTAGGTCATGCCTATAGGTCCAAGGCTCCTTACCTAACTATTATCAAGCCCTTGAACCATGCTGTTCTCCCCAACATGCATGAGAAGGACCCGGTCCACATTGATCTGAGATATCTTGCACTGTCCTAGAGACAGTCCCGGGTTTAGAAGGTGCCGCAGATGGGAGAGAGTCACTTCTTTAGGACTGAACCCAAAAGCAATGTCTGCCCCTTGCAGAGGAAAAGGGGCACGAAAGAGCCCATGAAAGGCAGCGGGAAGGGGGATTTTATTACAATTCAGGCTGCCGTCCCCTAATGCAAACTGGTTGGAGCTTGCTTGACAATAGCAGATCAAAATCCTGGGTGGAAGTGATTTCTGGGTATCTTAAGTATCTTAATGGGAAATTCTCCAGCAACTTTCCAGCTGCCTTTATCTGCGATTGGATATTAACATTTCAGAGCAGAGTACTTTTCAGGAAGGTGAGGGTGTGAAATATTACAAAGTCTCATTGTCTATTTATGCTATTCCCTCTCCCCAACCCCTGCTCTCGGCCTGATCGGGGAAACAATGAGAAACACACGGGAGAGGAGAAAGAGAGAGAAAAATATCCAGGAAAGACTGCAAAGGCGAGATAATAGGAGGCTCTTTGCATGCAGTTCTACTTGCGAGGCCTCTATTGACAGATCCTCCAAGATGCTCATAGATATCCCGGCTGCAAGTCGCGTTACCCAGAGATTTATTTCTGTGACACGAAAAATGGGGGAACCGAACTGTTACTGTCGGTGGGGAGATTATAACTGGAATCTCTTTTTAATGCAGAAATCTTTAACCCGACAAAATATCCATCTCCTGGAAAGGATTTTGCCATCTGATCCCCCCACTCCTTCCCATCAGAACGCTGCAAAATGGATTGGAGGAGCAGCGGGTTCGCTTTAACCGATAGCATTCAGTGCTTTTTACTGTGCTATTCATCCACATGACAACGCTGAGAAGGGAGCCCATACTTCTTCCTGACTTTTTATTGCTTTTCAGCCCAGTGGGAACCAGAAGACATGAAAAAAGTAGTTTAACGGCAAAATGTGTTTAAGCCTCGTTTCAAGGAAAGGGGGGCAGATTTGGAGGCAGCAGCCAAAAAAAAAAAAAAAAAAAAGGAAAGAGTCTGACCAGCGAATCTAATTCTTGTTTATCATTGTGGGGGAATGCTAGCGAGGACTCGTCAGCCTTCAAGGGCTGGGACCATCCTGCCCTGTGCCAAGGGGTGTGTCTGGATCATTATCAGTGGGCTTAATGGAGGCTGCAAGACAACTCTGGGAGACCACAGCCAAGGCTCTGAATGGGGTCGGAGGTTGCAGGATGCCTGAAGCAGAGAGAGCTGGGGCTGTGCTCTGTCTCTCTCTGGGAGACAGTCTCCGAGATTGTTCTCCTTGGGGGCGCAATGTGGGCCAGTGCCCCAGGCTGCAGTCCATTTCTGTGTTTATTTTGAAAGATTCTGATTCACTTTTAGCGACAGACTCAAGGAACTCAATCTATTTGGTTTAACAAAGAGAAGGTTAAAGGGTTGACTTGATCACAATCTATAATTATCTGCATGGTGAACAACTATTTAATAATGGGCTCTTCAATCTTGCAGAGAAAGGCATAACATGACCCAATAGCTGGAAGTTGAAGCTAGACGGAGTCAGGCTAGAAATAAGGCACAGACTTTTAACAATGAGAGTAATTAGCCATTGGAACAATTTAACAAGGGTGGAGGTAGAGTCTCCATCAGTGAGAATTTTTAAATCAAGATTGGATGTTTTTCTACAATATCTGCTCAAAGAATTATTTTGGGCCAGTTCTCTGGCGGTTGGATGTGATGATCACAATGGTCCCTTCTGGCCTTGGAATCAATGAATCTATGAATTTCTAAAAGTGTCAGTAGAGTTCAGGCTTTGGGGCATGTTGGAAAGTTCTCATCACACATGTGTGCCTGTGTCAGAGCCATACCCTAGCTCAGGAAAGCCAGTGAACCACTGTTCGGATTCCAATAAATGAATCCGAGGTGGAACCAAGACCCAAAAAACCAGACAGTCCCCAAGCTTTAGGAAAGATTGAGCCAGAGCTGAACTTTGCAGTTCTGGCTCACCTCCAAACTAAAATCAGAGGGGATTCCCACATCCAGAGGTCATCAAGTGTCCGAATTTCAAGAGAGCTCAGCTCCTATTTAGGCACCAAAATGATGAGCGCTGAACTCAAAAATCTGACCAAAATTGTCACAATCGGAACTGCTGGATAGAGTTCATCAGAAAAACGTTGATGGACCAATTTCCATTAGAGAATGGCATTCCGTCAAAGTCAAAACACTTTGTGGAATCATGTAGATTTTGCTGAAATTTTGTTCTGGGGAAAAACTGGGGAAAAACTTCTAACAATATTGAAATATCCCATTTCAACATTTCCAAAATGAAACATTTCAATGTTTTGTTTTGAAATGACGTTTTGCTTTGAAAGTTTTAAAAGTCTGTATTATATATTATGGTAGAAATTTTTAAAAAAGCAAAATCAAAACTAAACATTTCAATTTTGTAGAAATATTTTAACTGATCCCAAATGACTTAAAAAAAATATTTCATGGAGAATTTCAAATGTTTGCGGTTTCATTCCTAATCAGAATAAACACAGATGGCAAAATCTTCAAATCCTTTCCAAAATGCAATTTTTATCCTCCTCACTGATCTTCTACTGGGTGCGGTTGAAAATCCAACCTCACCGGCAGGTGCTGAACATAGGAGAACTGGACCCTGAGATCAGAAGGTCTTCTTGCAACCAACCTTAGCTACTCCCAGGTCAGAGCAACAGGACAGTTCTAAATCTACCATGAAAGAGCCTACTCAGCTCCTTTCTCTTAAAACCTCTCCTGATCAAGTAATTCTTTCCAGCTGAGCCTTCGCACCAGGCTTACCAACGCACAGCAGACACCTGTGTTAAATCTCTCCTGCTCAGGCAGAATGTGTTAACCCCTTCCCTGCCAGTGGCCAGACAGACCGTCTACACCCCATCACAAAGTGCAATAGGGTGTGCCGGAGGGGTGAGTGTTACTGTTCACATTTGCGTGTTTGCCTTATGTGCTATATGTGGGTGCATGTATGCGCGTGGCACTTTGCAGATTAAAAAGAAAGACTGTGTCTCTGCCCCAAAGTTCTTCTAATCTATTTAAAGAGAAACTAGAGCTGATGAGAGAGATGGTAGCAAATACTGGAGAGGCAAGGACAGTAAGAAAAACAGCAAGAAATCATAATTCCATTTAAAAATAGAATGAGGGCATCATCTTAAAACCCCACTAGCTAATATCCACACTTCTTGGAGTAGGTAGTGGTATGATCTGCTCTGTGATCTTGGGTAATTCTCTTAGGCCAAAATCCTCAAGGGTGTTTAGGCATGTAATGCCCATTGAAATCAATGGCCTTTGTATGGGGAGACTTTGGCAAACCAGTAAAGTGCTTGAAACCACTATGGCTCATTGTTAAAGGCGGCCTAGTCAGCAACCTCTAAATTGGCCATTCAGCAATCTCAGCTTGACCAAGGCAGGAGGGGAAGGGGTTTTGAGTGCCACAGAAAGGGCAGCTTGACCCCACGTCCTTCCTGATAAGAATTGTCTTGAAGTTGCTGATACATTTTAGAAGAGCAGGATGTGCCCCAGGAATGTCTCTTGGGCTCTCAAGGCTGCACGCTCTGGAAAAACCCACACCTGGTTAATCAATAATCAGAAGGAACTTCTTGCTTGATCATTGAAATGCTTACTTAACAAGGTTTCTTTAAGGGACATGTCATTCTGTTACTAATGTATAAATAAGGGGACTCATTTGGGGACTTTTCTGGACTTGTCTCCCCCTCTGGATGCATTTTCTGTTCCCCAGCGGCAGACGGGCTGCTGCTGTGTCACTCGAAAGACACACTCAGCTTTGGTAATTATCAAGGGTTGGGGGTGTTTTACTAATCTTGTTGCAGACGTGCATAAGTGCTTGAGACTAGTAAGTTTAGCTTTAAGTGAAAGCACTCTTGTGTTGTCCTGTTTGTGCCAGCCATCTATCGGTCGCCATGTCTCCCCTGATTTATTTCCTGACACCTCCTAGCACAGAGTAAAAGTTAACAAGAGCGTTGGGTTGAAAGAACCCGGGTAACAGCCTTCACCTCAGTGCTTCAGTCATTCTGTCTGTAAAATGAAGATGCCATGAGTTTTACTTACCCACCTTTGTAAAGCGCTTTGAGATCTTTGGATGAGTGGCACAATGTGCAAAGTATTATTAATTCATACATTCATACTGTTTCACAAATACGCAGAGGATGAAATCTCCCGATCTGCAAAGCCATAGAGGGGATGTAATTTCTTCTGTGTATAAAGAGAGAGGCTAGCCCTGTCCTTTGAAATTGCATCCTTCTTCCCCGCCTCCCTTGCTGGATACACCTGCACTCTTATCACTGTACGGGATTGCTTTCATTATAGTGTGTGGTCATTCTGTTCTGGTTAGTTGTTTGCTCACAATCAGGGAGGCCAAATACCAATCTGTTTGATGATGATTTCAGAACTCCTGCTGCTCCCTGAGAGGTAATGGAAACATACTTAGGAAATTAAGCCCTCTGGCTCTGCACAGATTCCTCCTTCCTTTGCTCTTAGCTAATTTTCTTGTCTATTGGGTATCAAGGCCTGGTCTACACTGGTGGTGGTGGTTGGGGGGGGATCGACCTAAGATACGCAACTTCAACTACGAGAATAGCGTAGCTGAAGTCGACGTATCTTAGTTCAACTTACTGCACATCCTCACGGCGTGCGGTCGATTGCCGCGGCTCCCCCATCGACTTCGGTTCCGCCTCACGCTGTGTCGATGGGAGAGTGATCAGGGATCGATTTATCGCATCTACATTACACACAATAAATTGATCCCCGATAGATCGATCGCTACCCACCGATCTGGCGGGTAGTGTAGACGTACCCTTTAGCCCTGTCTACATTGGAGAATTGTTCACCCACGCTAGTCTGAAAGCAGACTTGCTGAACCAATGTAAAGCAAGACTGGCCCTGGTGCAACTTCATCTTATAAATTATACTGGTGCAAATACGCAAGTTATTGGGCTCAGTATGGAAGTAATGGGGTGAAATGAAATGGTCTGTGTTGTACAGGAGATCTGACCAGATGGTCCCTTCTGGCTTATAATCTGTGTAATTTCTCCAGTGTAGACATGGCCTTATATCTCAGCTTACGTTTGTGCAGGGTCCAGACCATTATTTACTGGAACCCTAACATAAAAGTTCTATAGAATTTAATAGGGATGAAACCAAAGGGATTTATTAGAAAATTAGCAGAAGTCTATAGAAATCACTCAAAAACCTGTAGAGCGCTCTAGGTAGTGTATAATGTTCTGATACATTCTCCAAGACAGTTAAAGGAAAATAAAAGGTTCTAAATCTCTATGGCCTCCTCTCCTATAGGTCCTTCTCCCACAGGCAGTGTTAAAAACCCAGCTCATCAAACCCCATGGGGATGACTCTTGGCTTCAAGGTTCACTTCCCAAAGTCAATTTCAATTCAGTGTAATTACTTTATTGGCACAACAAGCTGGATACACATTGCCAAAGCGTAAGGAAGAGACAGACCTCTCAGATCTCTCTCTGAGGCAGGTGCAACCCACCCAGGATGAGGTCACAAACTCTGTTTGGGGACTGATCTCCTGCATCCATGTATCATCCCTGCCCATTCCTGATCTGGCTTACGTTGCTATGTAGTGCCATTCCATCTCTGCTATCTCTCCCAGGTCCCAGCATGGGTTTTCCTCATTGCCTGCTTTTTGATGAGATTTCTTTTATGATTCCTGATCATATATTGGACATTGAAGTAAAAAGTGATTCTGTCTCAATCTATCCTCTGTCACAGTGGCTGTATGGTCCTTTCTCTTTGGGTTTAGACCGGTCTTTGTGCCTCCTGATTTCCACCTCCTGTTTATGGTCATTGATTCTGAAGTCAGCCATGAATATGGCTTAGCTGGAAATCTTTTGTGGAGGGCTTCAAATCATCCTCTATTCCAGCATGCACTGGCTACAAATCTGTATCTGAAACTGACAAGAAATTGACTAATTGAGTTTCCTTCTACAGGCTGGGTGAAACCGGTAAGCCAACAAACCACAGAAATAGTTTCAAAATGTTGAAACATCTGTTCATTTGTGACTAATCTAAAGTGTTATTGATAAGGCAGGGTTTCCTCCCCACTCTCAAAGATAATGCTTCCCTTTTCACATATTGCCTGTATCTCTATTAGCAACCAGCAGGGTTAGAAGAACTTGCACATGGGCTGCAGCTGGAAGTGAGTTATTGATTTGTTTACTTTTTACAAACTGCCATCAGATACCATTTGACCATCTTTAAAGGACTCCTTTGGGAATCTTGTTTCTCAGGGCGAGGGGTTGCCGTCAACTCTGTTTGCAAACAGGGATTGTTTCCCTTTCCTAAGTTGTAGGGAGCCAGTTACAGATACGACCCCTGGTGCAAAAGAAGGAGAAAGGGCCGTCTGATTTTCAGAGGGTTTGAGCCTCCATGGCTCCTATCGACTGCAGTGGGCACAATATTGCATTTGGCACGGTGAAAATCTGGCCACGAGCCCACAAGGTGAAGGAGGCGCTCTGAGGGTTATTTTCTATTTAAAGGGGGAAAAAAATGAAGAACAACTATAGATGGGGTGGTGGGTTGTTCAGCACTGATATATTCTGGCGATGACACCTGCTCTGAAACCTTCCTCCTAATGTCTTTCCCCGATGCAGACGGTGCCCGTTTATTTGGTTTTCTAATGACTCTCATTCGTTTGTATTAGATGGATTTTCTATGATTTCCTTCTGCCTGGCTGCAAAGCCTGCAAGCAATTCATATTAAGATCAGTTCCCTGTGCCCCATCTGGCGACAGCAGATCCCCCATTTCCGTTTGCTGCCTTCTCAGCAGCTCTTCTCCTCTTGCGTCCTATTGTGTTTCTATCTGTCCGAATTCTGCAGGCCCGCGGCACTTCATAGACACCTGCTGGGGTTAATTCCAGTTCAGACCTATCCATTTTAAGCAACTCATTCTGAGATGCAAGGTGGGGAGTTGGGGCGGGGGTGGGGGGAGAAAAATGTGTATTAGAGAGCTCTGTGCAGCGGAAATTACACAGAAACTGCAGGAGGTGAGAAGAATCAGTGCTCCGCTGCCTGGCTAAACCAGTACATAGAAATTATAAGCAAGATGATGGAGCCAGTGCTTATAGCATCTGGGTAAGGTTCTCCATAGAAATCACATAGAAGGTGACAGGTGTGGGAGTGGAGAATGGTTGTGTCTGAAACATGGACCTCAGCCCTTTGCAATGTGCTCCCCTCGAGTACCACCATCCTGCTGCCAGGCTGGAGTAATCTGGGGGGGCCCTCAGTAGCAGTCTCATGAATGCAAAAGAGGGTCCCCGGCACTCTTTGACCTGCTAGGCGTTTTTTACTTTGGGCTCATAACTGCTTGTTCTGTGCCTGAGCAGCGAGCCCTGCGTCTGCCAGGGTTCCCTGGAAGCTGAGCGGGTGCCCAAATCGATCTACTCCGTAGACATTCTACGGACACTGCAGCAGGCGACGCCCTCTCTCGTGTGTCATTTCGGCACGCTGAGCTCCGGGGCCAGGCATAATCTGAAAGGCACAGGCCAGTGAATATGGAAAACGATAGGAAAGAAATTAGCTCAGTGCTTTGGACCCAGATGTGGTCTAGGCTGTTTGGCTTGGTGGAGGTCTGTGGTGAAGGCTGAACATGGGCCTGATCTTTGGCTCCTATTCCAGCCTCTTTGTGCTGCCCGACAGGAGCATCTGGGTCTTCCTGGCGGGTCGGAGAATGCCTGGGGGTGTTGACTGGTGTAGCTGGCTCCATACCACCTCTCCCCTGCCAGGTGAAGGGGTGTATTGGGGCAGGCTGGGGTGGAAGGAAACATGACAGGTGGGCTCAGAGTGCGGCAGGTTCCAGAGACCCTTCTGGGGAATGGCCCCCGAGGAGCCATGCCGTTGAGTTGGAAATCAGAGCAGCCTTTTGGCCTCTGCCCCCAGCCACAGAATCTGAGGACTCAGGGGGTTTAGAGCCATCTTTGCCTCTCCCCACACTCAGCTGCCCTCATTTAGCCCCGTGTATCTAAATCAGCTCACCCGGAGGAGAGGATTCCCCAGGCTGTGTTGACGGGGCTTAGGTTTTAAGCAGACCCAGTTCTACCTGACTGATTCCCTCTCCACTCCCTTCTTTCCCCTTCCCAGCGGGGGACAGGGAGGTGCAGAGGGGTTGCCCAAGGTCGCCACATTTCAATTTCCTCAGTGTCTGGATGGAGACCCTGATGACCGACCCCCAAAACCCTTCAGATTGGCCAGCTAGGCCTTTCTGTTGATGTCACGCACATGCCCCGGTCTCCCAGCAGTGCCCATTTGGGACCCAGTCATTGATGAATGACCCTAGGCCAATCCGTTCTTTTGGTGTCTGTCTGGGAAGGTAATGGGGGTGAGAACAGTCTGTGGTGGGGGAGGAGGTGCAGAGAGTCATCTCAGGGTGGTAGGAGCAGAGAGAGAGGGATGTCCATACTGCAAGTGAAGGTGTGATTGTAATGTAGGTAGGCAGATCTGTGCCACCTTTAATCTTCTAGTGTAGCGGTGGGAACACAGGCTAGCATTGGCTACCAACGTGAGCACATAGCCAGGCTCCCCAGTGGGCTTGTAGTCAGGTGGCTAGTCTGGGCACAAGCTCAAGTCACCACATCTTCACTGCTATTGTTACCTGTACTAGCTAATTTAACGTTAGCCTAGGTGTGCCTACCTTTGCTCCGGTCACACTTTTCGCTTGCAGTGTAGACATGCCCAGAGAGGCTGGGGCTACACTAGGGAAAAATAGGTGAGCTGCTAACACGTGTTAGCTAACACCTCTTAACTAACATGTGTTAAAATCCGAGTGTAGACAAGCCATGTTGTAGTTTTCACGTGTTAGCTAGTACGGACCATCTCAAGGGTTTATCACAACCAGCTACCACGTGTTCAAACTGCACCATGCCTTGTCTACGCTAGGATTTTAACAGGGGTGTGTTAACACATGTTAAAAACACGCTTTTCTCCCTAGTGAAGACAAGGCCAGAGGGGCTGGAGGAGAAACTGGAGGAGTGTCAGACTGTCATGGTGCCCTTTGCAACAGCAATTGGGGAACTTGCATATCCAAACCTATTCCATATCCACACTCTCCAGAGCCCTTTGACCAGTCCAGTCGTTTACACCAGTGCAGAGTGGTTGTAAAAGGCGAACACATCACAACAGCAGCAGTTTATACTCCCGCCCTTTGGACTGGGGCAAGTGACACCACAAGGCCCAGAGCAATGGAGAATCAGGGCCATTGTCTGTACAATGGGAACGGAGTTAAACGTAGCTGCTGGGCCATACACAGCTGGTGAAAGGGCAGCTGGGGCTTCTTGGGAGGGGGAGAAACAACCCAAAGCAAAATACCTTTGTAGGAGGGATTAACGGGCTTTGCACTGCGAGTGACTCTGGCCCCAACTCCTGCAGCCCCTCGGAGGAGGAACAAAGGAGGAAACAAGGCCCCTGCAAAGAGGCAGATCTGGAACTGCCGAGTGTGAAGAGGAGGTTGAAGGGGGCAGGAGACTATGCAAATTGGGGAAGAGGCAAATGACAACCAGTGATGGGCCCATGCCAAGCGGAGATGTAGGAGCTGATCAAACACAGCCAGGTTAATGAGAGTGTCATTCCCAGGGCCTCGACGAAGCCGGCAGAGCTGGGGACAGGTGGACAGCGGGCTCTGAATGCGATTCTCTAATTAGCTGGCAAACAGAATATGCTATTTCGTGTAATTGCTCGGAATAATGTCTTGCAGGCAGGATACGGGCGCTGCCTCCCAGCTGCCACCGCAACTTTGCTTCCCTTCACCTTTCATTTGTCATCACATCGTTCCCAAATTTGATGGCGTCGTCTTAGAGCCTCAGTTGCCAGGGGAACACCACAAAGTTGTTCAGCTGATGCAGCACATGCCTTACCCCTCAGAGGATTGGCTATTTGGCTGCTCCACTTTACCCCCGCCACTCCGCCATCTTGTCTGCCCCTTGAAGGGCCTGAGCCTATCACATGGAAGGAAGAGGGCCGGGGGGGGTTGATGTCTGCTGGAGCCGGTGATGTGCAGGCACGTGCCACCTCCACCGCTTGGGAGAGACACGTCTTCATGCCCTTGGTGGTGGTTGAGACCCTGAGGGTTTGTCTAGATTTGGAAAAGAGATGGTGGTTAGCTAACAGGTTTTACTTAACCCCGACCTCAACATGGCCCTTTCCCTAGTATAGACACAGATTACTCTTTAACTTCCATTTAGATGGTCAAGCTTAGCCTTAGTGGGGAGTCTAGAGGAAAGGCCAGAGTTAACCTGCAATACCCTGGCCTAACCTCGACCCCCTCTTCTCCTTTTCTAATCTAGGCTCAATTTAGGCAGAGGAGCGGGAAACGTGAAGGATTTGTGCAGGGAGGAGGCGAGTGTCCGTTTGTGAGAGGAGTGTGTGTGTGGGAGGAGTGTGGGTGCAAGTGTGCATTTGTGAGACTGCGTGCGTGCATTGTGAAAGGATGTGTGTGTTTCGGTGCATGTTATTGCGAGAAGGTACTGAGGTGTGTGTGACGTGCAGGGGGTTGGACTAGATGACCTCCTGAGGTCCCTTCCAACCCTGAGATTCTATGATTCTATGACGTGGAGTGCGAGAAGGTGTGTGAGTACCTGGGTGACTAGGCGATTGTGCACTAATGAGTGGGTGTGTGAGCATCTTGGTGATTGTGTGGCTGTGTGTGGGTGAGAGGCTGAGTGTTGGATAGCATGGATGCGTGCTGTGAAAGGGTCTGTAGGCGGGCATTGGGGTTTGTTTGTGAGAGCTGTATGAGCGATTGGGTGCTTGGGTAGGTGTGAAAATACATTGAGAAAGGATGTGGGAGTGAATGTGTGCGGGGTTATTTGTGAAAGCTGAATGTGTGTGTGTATTCACAAGTTTGTGCATTTGCATTTGCAAAGGTGTGGGTGCAGGCTGGGATTGTGGGGGCAGGATGCCCAGTCTCTTTAGAATCATCACCCCAATACCTCGAGAGCTTTCTTGCAGGCCCAACAGCTTCTCCAAAGACATTCCCAACCCATCCCCACATGCACCATCCACCCCAAAGCCACTGGCAGGCCCCATCTCGCTGCATCGCCACCAACCCCAAAGGAGGGTGGCAAGCCGGGCCAGGCTCACGATTCTTCACGTATCCTCCATCCCCCACTCAGTCACCTCTCCTGTGTCTGCAAAAGCCAGGACGGGTGTGCTCCTGGCCTTCAGACAATGCAGGGAAGGGAGATGAAAGATATTGTTTTTCAGGTGGAATAGCTTCCAAAATGGTACATTTGCAGTCAAAGTGCTGTTTGGAATGCATATGCAGCACTGCCTGCAGCCACAGGAAACAAAGCCATTAAAGTTTAGATAGCGGTGTTTTCAGTTTTATCCAAATGACTCAGTCTCCCTCTAGCTCTGAGCAGGAGAGAGAGAGAAACTTAGGCAGCGCAAGTTCACAACGCTTTAACCCCACTGGGATCCTGCCGCAGGGAACGTTCAAGCCGCCTGTTCAAGTTAATTGTGCCGAGCAAAGGTATTTAAACCAAAGTTGCGGCTTCAAAGCTGCTCAGGTTTTTTGAAAGAGCCTCAGAGATTTCAGGGGAGTTTGCTGTATTTCCCCGCCTCTCTCCCCAATGCAATCCATTACCCTTCGGCCGTCTACCTCTTACGGGCACTGGGCCCACAGCTGAGAGGAGGCTGTGACGGGAGGTGGGAAAGGGTGTGTGCGTGAGAGAGAAGGAGTCAGGGCTGTTCATTTCTCCCAGGGATAGGTTCAAATCAGCACATGCTCTGTGCACCGGGCAGCTGTTGGTACCCGTGGCAGGAGTCGATTGTCGCATCCACCTGTGTGTGGGTGTTGGAACCCTGCAGGGAGCTGGTAGTTGACTCTTGGAGCTGCTGTGGGTCATTTACTCCAGCCTGGCTATGAAGTAGCCCCCTGAAAGGCTAAGTGCTGAGGAGTGGGGGTCCAAAGGTACGAACCCTGGGAAAGAGACCTGCCTGTAGACAAACCTTGGGCTGGAACATCTGTTCACTGTGTTCCCTTGCTAGTAAAGCTGAGGCAGGAAGAGGGGTGAATCTGGGCACTGACCCAGAGCGTGTGTGTATGTGTCACCCCCTAGTGGCTGAGCACAGTGTGCAGGTGTGTGGGCAGGAGGTTGTATATTCTGTGCTTGAGCAAGGTGAGGACTCAGCCTTTTCTTCCAGATGCTCCCCGCATGCGGGGGAGACGATAGGTTTCACCCTCTCCCTTACAGCCTGGGGAACCATCCAGCATTCTACTAACAGATCCACCCTCTGTGTGTATTTCTAAGGCACCCACCACTGTGGCATCTAATGGCTGGTCCATCTGTTACAGAAAACCCTGCACTCTTCGAGGGAGAACGGACTGCTCCAGCCACGCCCCGGGGCTCAATCCTGAAAAGCGCTGAGCCCTCTGCCCCTGCTCCAGCAAAGCACTTGAGCACATGCTTAACTTTAACCATGTGCTTAGGTGCTTTGCTAAATCAGGCCCCGAGCACTCAGCAACTTGCTTGATCTAGCCGCAGATGCACAGAGAATTACAGCCATTCCTCCATTTATTTCCCCCTCCAAAGTATGTAAATGTATGCAAATATATATGCGAATGAGATACAGGCCCTGGGGCTGCTGGCAAGTCAGCCAGTGAGCCATTGGTGCGCAAAATGTTGGCCACTGCTGCCGCTCTAGGAGAGCAGAGTGCTATGAATGAATTATGTGTCGCAAATTGTCCAGGGTAGGGAGAAATGAATGTGTTGGTTTTGTAAAATGAGGTTTACTCTTCTCTTAAAACCAGAAACCTGAAGCAGCGCTACCCTGGGTGCTACAAGGACGGCTGACTGGTCAAAGGGGCATCACTCCAGTCTCAGAAATCCCAGCGTCACCCACAATTTTGCAGATGGAGAAGGTTTCCCTGGCCTGAGTTTTGCTTATGTAAACAGTGGGATTTAGGTACAAGCCGTCTTTGGGCATGTCACAGAGTTTAAGGCCAGAAGGGACCACCAGATCATCTGGTCTGACCTTCTGTATGTCACAGGCCAGAAAACACCACCATTCCCAGAGTTCAGTACGTTGACCTATCAAGAAGTTCTGGACACCTTAATGGAGTCTCAACCTTGGACCCGGGGGGCATGTTGTCTTCTGACAGCCTGCCTAATGTGTCAAAACAGCAGAAGCAAATGACTGCTCCAGCAGCGTGAAGAAGCTGACAGCTGGCTTAACTGGACAGCTATTCGTGGCTCTGTGCCACCATGACCACCCAGTTGGTGCAGGGAGTGTGGGCTAGCAAACGGGGATGTGGCCAGACTGCTTGGGTGCTCCAGCACTCCTCAGATGGTAGACAGCTCCTTGAGGGGGTTTTACCGGACAACGCAAATTAGAGGAGCCGCAAGGCTCCTCTAAATTATGCTGCAGCTGAACCAGTCCCTGAGTGGCTCCTGAATTTGGGGAAAGAGGGTGTGTCAAACTGACATGCAGCCCACCTGTGCCATGCCCCTTATCTGTGTTGCATGGAGCTTCACTGTACCTGAAGAGTCAGCCTCCAAATAAATGTTTTTGCAACAGAATCCTGTGTTTAAAAGTTCAGCACCATTATCTTTTATTCTAGTTATTTTGCTTTCCTTAAGTTCAAACTGTATTTCTTTGAGTGGCTTTTGATTTTTCTCGTTCAGCTTGGAATTGAGAGGAAACATTTAGATTTGCAGAAGGCTGGGAGAAGATGGAAGTTTGAGCAAAGTTCTCCCAGAAAAAGCTACCTCTGTAAATTACAGCTGGAGAAACCCACAGCTGTGGTGGTTTCTGGGCTTGTTAATAATTATTTGAGGTTCAAACATTTTTGACATCTACATTACCACTTGCGCTTTGAACATGTAAAGCTCTCTCTAAGTGCTAAGTGTTATTATTATTTCAGAAAGATTTATGTCTTGGCTAAATGGTAATTTGGGTAATTGCATTCTGTCTACCTAAATCTCCCCTGCAGTTTCATTTGGATACAATAGCCTTCTTCGCTCCCTGGCCTAAACTGTTGTGCAGTGTTGCTGTGCATTGTTAAACAATTGTCACCTTCCACCCAGCGCGTGGGCGCGTTCCAGTGGGGGTGAAATGATCTCTCTCAACAGTACTCTACTCATGGTAGCAAAGATGAGCATTCGTTTGCAAGAGCGGGGCCATAGATTGTAAAGGGGATGATGGAGGAGGCTGATTTTCAGAGGCGCTGAGCATCCAGCTGATTCCATTCAGAGCACTGAGGGCATGTCTCCATGGCATCTGGCAGCGAGCCTCCCAGTCTGGGTCCACAGACTTGTGCTAGCAGGCCTGGCAGTAATGCTATGAAAATAGCAGTGTTGGCATTGCAGTGTGGGCTGGAACTTGGGACCTCAAGCTCCCTACACTCCTAGACTTCAGAGCTTGAGCCACAGTGTGGTTTTCGAGCGTTAGTGTGAACCCCTCTAACAAGAGGCTGTGGAGGCTCGCAGTGTAGACATGCCATGATGGGAGCTCAGCACTTCAGATTTAGGAGCAAGATTTTCAAAAGTAACTCTGGATTCAGGGTGCCCAGCTTGAAACAGCATCAAGGGGCCTGATTTTCAGAGCCTGCTGAGCACCCATCCTTGGAAATTCAGGCCCCTTTAAGATGTCTCACGGTGGGCACCCAAAATCGCTGGTCACTTGAAATCCTGCCCTTGGGAGGCTAACTTGTGGCTTCTCTTTCATTCCACTGGTGAGGCCAGTGCCCCGAGAGGGACAGAATAACGAGAACCCCGTGGTATGCTGGGGTGGCTCTCACAACAATCAGAAAGGCTCATGCCGAGGTCCAAGTTGAAACAGGAAGTTCCCACTTGAGCACCAGCCCACAGAAAGGCCTGATTTTCAGCACCCACAGCTGCCATTGACTTTGACAGAAATGGTGCATGCTCACCAACATCTGAGAATCATAGTACCACCGACGGGGATGGTTTGGGAAATCTATATTGTCACAACTCAGGGTAGCTGCACCTGTATTTCCCCTCAGTGGTCCAGGAAGGGGACCAGGGTTCCAGCTCCCCAGCCGTGGTCTTTTTTGGGTGGAAAGTAACTTCTGACTCCCCCCTGACTGGGATATTTCCAAGCTGCACAGTTCCCTGCCTTCACTGTGTTATTCCCAGCAGCGATAGGCGGCCCAAGCACGCCTGCTGGCTTTCTCTTCAGAGACGGTGAACAGGTCCAGTTGCCCAATAGTTACAAGTTACCACAGAGTTCTTTCTATACAAGCCCATTTTATTTTTTAGGTAAAAGCGCCTCAGAGAAAACATATCAAAACAGTAAAAGAACCTCTGCACATTAATACGCTTTCCAGAGATCACCCCAGCCCTAACATGGATTCTGGCAGGAGCAGGCCTTCAGCACCCCACCCGTGGGGATGCCAAGAGATTATAAATTCATCACAGCTTCTGTTTGGAACAAGCACCCCACTTCTATAAGGCCTCAGTAGGCCCAGGCCTTCCAACTCTCCCCTAAGGATTGGAGGCTTCTGTGGACTGGGGTCCTGTCCATTTGCTGGATCAAGAAAAAGACCGTGAATCAATTTAAAACTGGGCAACTGATCCCAAAATCCTTTCTTTGCCTATTGGTCCCTGGAGAATCCAGTTTGAAGTAGTATATGTGCCCTGTCTAGAGGGTGGCTTCAAAGGGCTGGTAACAGAGCCTCCCCTCCTACTGAAGGTACACCAGTGCCACAATAACACACACACACAATGGCATGTTGAATACAATGGCCCCTGTGATGGGTGTTTGCACCACACAAGCCCTGAGCTGGTTAATGAGGGCCAATTAACCTTATATGCTGCACCTTGAGGGAAGAGAGGGATTGATAAGGCCTAAGTGCAAATGAAGCCCAATGTGGGAGGAGGCCTGCAGCCATTCCCTAAAAGAAAAGGGAGTCGCCTAGGAACAAAGGGAAATGTAGGGGCACAGTTATCCCTGGGGTACTGTCCTGGACTAGGGAACTGGACAAGAGGCCGAGAGGGATGAAATAGCCATGGGGAGAAGAGGAAGCTGCAGTGGCAAACCCAGAGGTAGGTAAGAAGATAGAGAAGTGGGGTAGGAACGAGTCCAGGGAAATCGTAACAGAGTCTGAGACTGAGCTCTGTGTTACTAGTCATAGGGTCCCTAGGCTGGAACCTGGAGTAGAGCATGGGCCTGGGTTCCCCTACCCGCCGGCACAGGAGCCGAAGTTGGAAATTGACATACAGACAGCTGGTCTGGTGGGACTTGGTAACCCCAGAAGGGGGAACTATATAGTGAGCTGGTCAGAGGGCTCAGTCATGAAGAGGGAAGCCCCTGAGTCCCTGCGAGATGGGGCCACCGCACACGCAATCAACACATGGTGGCACTAGATGGGATGAGAGCCTATTCCCAGACCTAGCCACAAGCAGGTGCCCCTGATCCCCTTCGCTGACCCCCAAAGGTATTAAACCTAATTCAGTAAGGCTTAACTTAATTCAGTACAGTTCATTCAGGATAGTGCAGGAAATTGTCACTGTGTAACATACACAATTTATGAATGCTGCTGGGTATTATGAAGCTGTTACGATGAACCTTGTCTGGTGAATGCCTGTGGGTGTGTAATCACCATGAGCTGCAGGGCTGTGTCAGGTCTCTCTGCCAGCCCAGGGACAACGGTGCATTATCACAATTCAACCACCACCTACTGAAAGCTGCTTGGGAGAAAGGGTGGCTCCTGCCCAGAGACAAACAGTGTTCGCTTACCTGTCTGCAGGGGTCTGGGATGGGTGGAGTGGAAAGTTACCAAACACAGAACAAAGGAGCCAAGGTGTGAAATACACCAAGGGGAAATATAAACAGGCTCAGAGCCATCCTGGGGTGAGAGTCACAGGAAGGTCCAGCAGGAGGAAGGAAGGGGTTGGGCGGGCTGAGGTGAGAGGAAGCAAGCTCACCCAAGGAGAAGTCTCCACAGTTCAGAACATTTGTACTGGAGTAGAAAGACTCTGTGCAACCCAAAGTGCTGTGACCTCTGCCCGAAGAATGCCCTAGACAAGTGAGGAAACTGAGGCAGGAAAAGGGGTATAGGGTTTATTATTTTTGTATAGATCTGTGTATGTCTCATGACTAAATAAAGAGCAGTGAGTGTTGGAATTTTGTGCAAAGTGTCTGCGCATGTGTGCGATGTGCTATGCCTACCCTGTGACCCTTTGAATAGGTAACCAAAAGGCTCACAGATTTGGTGGAGTTCAGGGAAAGGGTGTGATTACACTCTATGGGGAATTTGGGGGCTCAGCTTTGGTTCCAGGGGCTGGCTGGGGGGACCATGTGGTGGCAGAACTCAGCACAGGGTGCACCTTGAGACTGTGCCTAGGGATGCCAAGATAGATGCCTGGGCTTTGTTCAGACTCCAGGTCTCCTCCCAATAATCTGGTGGGCCATCAGCAAGGGCGTGATCCATGACATCAGTCCCAGCATTCCAAAAAAACCTCATGAGATGGGCTTTAAAATCCTGAGTGTTTAAAAAATAATAACAATTAGGTTCTTTTTATTTGCCTTCTGGTGCTTGAGCATTTCGGGTGCCCACCCAGGAGGACTAGACACATACTTTGTTTTTTAATAAAAGCTGAGATTCACATGTGATCACTTGACTCCCGAAGCTGGGGCTGTAATAAAAACACTTAATATTGTGATTCTTTCAATGAAATTACGAGACCTGGCAGGACTGAAATTAGGACAAAGGTGTCTCCAGTTGGGCACCACAAAAACGGAGGCATGCCAAGTCACCGGCCGTAAAGTCTGACGGAGACCAGATCTGGCAGTCATAATTTATTTGGGGAGTGCTATAGTGTTGAGTGGTCTAGAAAACCAGTGGATAGGTGGAAACAGGAGAGAAGCAAGAGTGATAGGGCCTGGAGAAGACTCTTCCCCTGATGAATGTTCACTGCCCGAGTCTTGTTCCGAGTGAGTTTCTTTTGCAGTTTATGCCTATAACTGAGAATTCAATTTCTTTTAATGGAAAACCTGATTTAGTGAAAAATGTGAAACAAAGCAGAAAACAATAAAAGAGGAGGGGGGAAGCCTATTCAAATGGAGGGGGAAAAATCTTCATTTCCATGGCTGTGTTCTTTCCCTTCAGGGCTTGGGATTAGCCATTTCCCCTGGTAAATTCAGCATTTTTCTGGGTAGGAAATGTGACCTCTTCCTACTCACAGACGCTTGTTATTTCATACCTTACTGCCAGCGAGGATCTTAATCAACCAGAAACACTGAATATGACAAACAAAGAGGAGACAGCTTTTCTATCTGAGGTTCATTAGCTCCCACCGACCTTTTAAATCTGTACCAAACCAGGAAGAAATGTACAGGAAAGGAGAGGGCTTTCACGTCACTTTGCTGGTAATATCCACCCCCCACCCCCCGTGCTCCCCATATCCCTTCCTTTAATGAGTGGCATATCTTTCCCAAGGTTTGCATTTATCAGAGTAAACACCGAGTGGAGCTCTGCCCACTGAGGAGCGCACGGGATGGGAGGCCAACGGAGGAATGGCACACGCTTTGTATATCGCAAGGTTATCTGAATCTGTCTCTCAAGGGCGTTGTCATCCATGAGGCTTGAAACACAGGGAAAGAGGGAGCATGTTGCACACTCAGTATAAACACACGCCGGGGAGCTGTCAACATTGCTCATCTGCAATAGCCTCAGAGGGAGGTGCATGTGGCAGCCAGCTCAGATCTTGACTCTGGAGTATTGCCAAGGCTAGGACAGTGGAGTAGGAGAAGGGCTGACTTTGGAGGCTAATTCTTCTGGCCACAGACACCCTGGTAATGTTGAGCCAGTGGAACCAAGGAGTGGGAAGAGCTAATTGAAAGGATTAGCCCTTGGTCAAAGACATGCCAGCGCTGAGGCTGCACTGCCATCCCAGCCAGTGAGGGCCCAATCCATGGCTGGTACAAATCGATGTCTCTCCATTGGCGTCAGCGCTAGAACCGGCCGGAGTAACTTTGACAGAATCAGATGTTGGGATATGGGGTTCCTTTGAAATCAAAACGGTTTGTGAAATCGGGTCCACTTCACAGGAATGTTGTTTATGAAGAAAACTGTGGGGTGCGGGGAGGGAATCCTGACAATGCGGAAACATCCTGTTTTGACATTTTCAGAATGAAATGTTTTGATTTAAAACAAAACAAAACAGCTTTTTGAAGGTCTACCTCAGAGGACAGCAGCTGGGAGGGATAATTTGCCATCTGTGCAAAGTGGTTTCACCCCAGTGCTGTTGGTTGCAGTAGAATGGCAGAGCTGGAGAGAGACCTGCTGCTGATGGTGGATGGAACATCTGCAGTAAAAACCCAGGCGGGCACTTGGGAGAGCAGGGACCAGGGGTGCCGTGTACAGCTCTCAAAGCACATGCTTAAGGATGTAAAGGGGCAGCAGGTGCAAGCAAAGGGTGTCAGGAGTTTGGGAAGAGCTGCTGTGAAGAAGGATCAGGCAGACAACTTCCATAGCCTAGTCAGAGGGAGACTGAGGCATGAGCCCTCAACATGGGCTTTGCCAGCACCTTGCTCTTCCTACAGTGTTCCCAAGGTGGAAAAGGGTGGGACCCACCAGACTACAAGGGCTGGCAGGGAGGGGAGGGGAGGAGATGATCTCCAAAAGAGATGCAGGAGTTGGAAAACAAAGGGATGGATTAAACTGCTCCATGGCCTAACAAACTCGAGCTGCAGGTGGAAGCTGAGCATGGGGCCGCCCCAAACAAGGCTGAAAGGGGGGATGGCAGAAAGGAGAAGGGGATGACCAGGTGGGAGAGCTGGAGAAATCCGTTGGAAAAGGGGAACACAGTGGTGGAAGCACAGGCTAGCTGGTGGAGTTAGGAAGACAGGGGATGCGAGATTCCTATGGGGGACGGTTCCATGCCCCCAGAGCGCCTAGCATGTGGTATAAAAGAGATGGGGTATTCTAGGGGTTATTGTACCCTATTACTAGACACCCCACTTTGCCAGCTAAAAGCACCAGGTAAAGTGGTGGACTCTTTGATGTTTAGGGGCTTTCCAGAGAATCCCAGCTTTGATTTAAAATCAGTGCCTCTCCCAGCCCTTTCTGCTGAGCAGTGCTAGCGTTTGTTATCTAAATCAGCGAGCTGTCAGATGGCTTTGGGAAACTGCAGCCAGGCAAGCAACAGCAAGGACATGATGAATGCCACTAACCCTCCCACCCAGCCACTCCAAGGCAGTTTTACCTTCAAAGCCTACTCAGGACTGCGTACGAAGAACTCCTCGGAGCTGGGCAAGGGATGGAGTTTGGGGGGAAACTTGCGGCAGGGCAGCCCTATAGCTTGTGAGTGGGGCGAGGAGCCTGGGATTCTAACCTGAGTCTGGCGTGGACTTGACGTGTGGAGTTGGGCGAATTATTTAACTTGTTGGGCTTTTGTTTCTAAGTGTGTCAATGGGGACAGTGCTCGTCTCCCTACACTGGGGGCGGTCGGGAAGATTAATAAATTAATGTGTGTACAGCTCTTGTGTTGAGTGTGTTGTTGTAACTGTACCTTCAAGTAGCTTAGCTACTTAGGAAATCTGGGGGAGAGACGCTGTAGGAGAAGCCCATGTTCTGTTACGAACTGTGGGCAGGTCTACACTACAGAATTACTTCAGTATAATTACGTCACTCAGGAGTGTGAAAAATCCACCCCCGAGCAACATAGTTAGAGGTGTCCCTTGGGTACAGCGAATCGGGGGCGCAGTGTGCTTGGGGGAAGGGGTGGAACTTGGGTGAGGAAGAGGCAGGATGGGGGTGGGAAGAAGCGGGGTGGGAGTGGGTAGCAGCAGGACGGGGGTGGAGCGCTGGCGGAAGGGGCGGAGTGGGGGTGGGACCTGGGGGGAGCACCCCCCCCAGCAGATATGCACTGAGTTTCTAATGTTCCGGGCCCCACACCCCTCTTAGGGACGGCTCTGGACATAGTTACACTGACCTCAGTGTTGGTGTAGACAGCGCTATGTCAGTAGGAAAGCTTCCCCCGCCAACATAGCTACCACCTCTCGCAGAGGTGGATTAACTACGCACGCCGGCATAGAGCGTCTTCACTAAACTACTACAGCAGCGCAGCTACCTTGGTGCTGCTACGCCGATGCAGCGTTTTAAGTGTCGACCTGCTCGGTGTCACTGAATAAAGAGGATCTGTTTCCAGCCCTTTGGGGCCAGAGCGATTCCTGAGCACCACATGGGACCATGAGGAAACAGAACTTAAACACAGTAACCTGAGTGGAAGAATGAAGCAGTGAAAAGCTCCACCAGAGCTGGAACTCTCTGGAAATACAGAAGACAACGGGAAGAGATTTAAACAGCGCTTCACTCTGTATCTGCAAACACCGGGTGCCAGTGAAGAGGAAGCAAGGTCCAGCTCCTTAAAGTCTGATTTCAATGGCGTTTAGGAGCCTATATACCTTTGAGGAGCTGGCAAAGCCAAACCAAAGCATGGTGAGGGGGTGCCACCTCCTTCTGCCTGTCACAGGGTGACCGGACTCTTTAAGAGGAAATGGGGCCAGCCTCATCTCTGGCATAATTAGCAGCCTCCCAGCCTAAGGAGGTGGGACTAATGGAGTCAGGGGTTAGTATGGCCAACACCTGCACCTCATAGAAAGGGCGGGGGAGAGCTCTGAGAGGAATTCCAGGGCCTCCTGAGGGAGGATCTGCACAAAGGTCCCTGGGAGGAGTCCCCTGGAGGGAAGGCAATGGGAAGCTGCTAGGGAAAAGGGCTTCCTGGGAGACAGCCTGGTGAGGCAGTGCTCAGCGAACAGGGCAAGGAAGAGCTCTGCAGTGCCCAGGTGCAGAGCAGGGAACTCCAATGCGAGAGGGACTCTAGGGAAAGCAGCTTTATAGCAGAGCAGGGGAAGACACAAAGGTAGCCCAGAAGCCAGGTTGAAGAGCAGCCCAAGAGGGGCAGAAGAACCTTCTTCTTTGTTTGGATTTTTAGTTGCACTTTTGTTACCCGGAAGGCAGTTGTGTGTTTAGCGACTTGGCTGGAGGAGCAAAGTGCGTCCCCCACACCAGCCCACGTGGGGTGCGGGGGGGTCGAGGGGACCCATCTCAGAGGAGGAAATGGAGGCAGTGACGGCCTGTAATCTGGGGTGGGGGAGGGGTGATGTGGTAGCCACACCCTGTGAGAGGCCCTGAGGGGCCTGAGTCCCCCAACCTTGCAGGGCAGAAGCTTCGAGCCCCGCCCCTACCTAGGGGGTTAAAGTCTCAAGCCACAGCACCCTGCGAGGCAGGAGCCCAGCATCCCCAGGCAGAAGCCCCGAGTCCCAGTGCCTCGCAGCTGAAGCCCCGAGACCTCCCCACCCCCCTCCAGGCCATGAAGTTTTTGTAGCATGTTGGGGGGGGGACATGAAAGAAAAAGATTGGGAACCTCTGCTTTAGAGCCGACAGGGTAAAAGATGTCGTTAGCCATTCCCACTTTGGGGAAAAGACCCAAGAATCAACAAAAGTTACTATCCATAATAGCAGAAGGCTCTTAACCCGTCATAAGTGGCCTTGCTTACACTCCTAATGGCCCTGCTTTAGTTACCCCTGGTGCATAGCCCTATGTGGCCACTATCTTGGTTGAAGAGTAGCTTATTTCAGGGTAGCTTAAACCTGTTCCGAATCGCAGTTAGCTTAAGCCACTGATGAGTGCTGCCAAACCACCTTTTTCATTGGCTCAGCTAAACCACTTTAAAATCACACCTTTAGTGAAATCCCTGCAATGCGGAGTGTAGACATGCCCCTTGGGTGCCCAGTGGCTGATCTGCTGCACCTGTACTTCCAGCAGAGCTCAGCTAATCTCCCTCTGCTAGTCATTAGTAGCCCAGCAACCACACGGAATAGCTTTTACCCAGGTGTATGTATTTGTCCTCTTAGTTCTCTGGGCAGGATAGAGAGAGAGAGAAAATTCAACAGTGGTTGACACAGAGGAAAGAAAACAAGAGGAGAAGTTGCTAGCTGTTGGACTCCATTCCTATGCTCCTTGTGCACCAGAGAAGGGTACCCGGGACAGGAAAAAGCACCGACTCTCAAAGGGAGGCAAACTCCCAACAAAACCACTCCTGGCAGACTCCGGAAGAGACGGACCACCCTGTGCCAGAGCTTCTCCTGAAAGCAGCCAGGTTAGGAAGCGAGGGTCCTGAAGATCGTTGGGGTAGGTGGAGGTTATGGTGGGGGAGGGTCTATCTGGTTCAAGCTCCTTTGCCTCAGATCTGCTGAGCGAGGGCTGTAGTTTGCATTGTAGAGTTTCTCCTGGAAATACATAAAACGCTTGCCTAGAAGCAAAGAACTGCCCTTCCATTGGTCATTCTACCCCACTTAGCCCAAGCAGGGCTCTTTGCCCATCTGTGCTCCGAAGCCCCCTGGCATCTGACCAGCGTTGCCCCTCCTCCCTTCACTTAGCGTCCCCAGTGCTGACTTTCTCGCTGGCATCCTTCACTCCAACTCTTGCACCTGACACTAGTTACTCAACTCAAACCTGCCTCTGCTAGATTGCAAGCTTGGTGGAATAGAGGCCTCTTCTCCTACATCTTTGTAAAGCCCCATGTCCTCCTCTGGCATTATAGAAATAAAAGTTCTTCACTTTTCCCTGTAGCCAATGCGATGTGCTTCCCCATCTCCAGCTCAGGGATGGACACGCAGATCCTTTGGGTTTAGCAGCAGCTACAAACTTTGGCCCACATCACCTGATGTGGAACGGGATCTGTGCAGTTCCAGGTTCTGTGCTTTACCCCTGGATGTTAAGTGGATACATTATTGCCGTCTTTGATCTTGAGTCACTCACGTGGCTGCATGATGTAGTGTTGTTGTGTTATGTGAGAATTTAGATGAGTATATGTAGGGCAGTGGTAGATCTTCAGTAATCCCTACCTCTCATTTCAAGAATGGGAATGATGAGACTCCTTGCTCCTATGTTTTAAAGTTAGCCTGCAGAGCCCTACAGATTTAGGGCAAACATTTCAGCTGAATTCTCCAGTATTTGTTCCCAGATTCCTGTTGGCTCTGCAATCACAGGCATCAGCAGCAAAAAAGGGAACTTGGTGGCCCAGGGGATTAAGAATGGGAGATAGGCCTCTTCCTTACTGGGGTGTGAGTTCGAATGCAGTCCAGGTCACTTAGGGTTTACAAATTGTCATCCTGTGATGGCTGCTCATTCTCAGTCCAGTTCTTCCTAGACAAGTCCCAGCTGTCTACAGTGCAAACCATAGCCTCCCAGTTAACCCCTTGCTGGTGGTCTCAGTAAAGATTGTGCTACATAAAGGGACTATGGTGCCATAGCTGTTGTCAAACTCAACTCCTTCCAGCACACGCTCAGCTTCAATCTCCTGAGTGGTCTGTCTGTCTCTGGCACAAAATTAACTTAAAATTCTGGAAGGGGGTAGGATATTGGGGAAAACATAGTGGCTAAAAGTTCCAGTGAAAATCAGTTACACGGCAGGCGGAGGTTATGACGAGAACACTGTTCTACAAAAACATCAAAATTCCCTGCAATTTTCATCAATCCCTGCTGCAATTTCTCCTCCCCCCACCCCCTCAATCCATGGCAATGTTCAGGAGAAGGATGTCTGTCTTTCTCCGATTTTCATCCTGCTGGCTACGGACGGATGGAAGAGGGAATGAGAGAAAAGCCCATTCCACAAATGTAATTAGGGCTGTATTACTATGTGAATTACTCATTATATTTTGTTTAGAGCCATTATTGGCTGGAATGGCCCTGAAATTGAATTGTGCTGCAGACTCGCAGTCACATTTCATTTTCCTCACATTCATTTGTGGTCAGGGATTGCATTAGAATCAGAGAAGGGGGGTGGGGGTGGAGGAGGAGGGAATTGGGGCGGTGGGGGGGGGGGAGGGAGGATCTCCAGCAGTTATTTCCTCTTGGAGAAGAATTCATGAGGTGGGCAAAGAAACCAAATGAAAACCAAGTGTTTGCCCCGCAGAGCTATGGTGGTTTGATGTGTGTTTTATAGGGTTTTCCTTTCTTTTCAGTAGCATGTAGTGATTGGAGGAAGGTGTTTTCTGACTCATTTGGGAGGCCAGACCTCACCCCTCAAGTGAGGGGTGAAAGGTGCTGGCTTGACACCCTTCACTTATGTAGAGGAGAACGGTGGCACATGAGGCACTGGAAACTCCTCTTGACAGTTCTGTGATCCTAGGACTCAACTCTCCCTGGGAAGGGCTACCCTGGGAAACGAGAAATTAGTTTGGCCTCCATGCAAAAAGCTGATGGGTTAAGTGAGCCAGAGACCATCCATGGTGGTAGAGGAGTTTCATCTGTGTGCAGACACCCACCTACTGGGAACGGGCCTCAGATCAACTCCACAGGAATAGGTCACTGAGAATGCTGCCCTTGCCCCGCTTCCACTCAGTACAGAGCTGGGTTAGATTTGAACCCAGGAGCAGCTCTGTTGGTCTATTCCCGATCCACTGTGGGCCCTCGGCTCCCTTTCTGCTTTCCCTCTGGAGATGTGGTGAGAGACTAATGATTGACAGAGCTGCCACTGACCTCTCATCTTCTTCAGGGCTGTCTTCCTGATTTCTTTCCGGTTGGGTGTTTGGAGCACCACTTCATTGGCCTACCTGAAAGTACCTGGGGAAGAACATGTGTAAGGGTGGATGGCAGGGAGTATTTTATATGCTGATCATAGGTATTTTGGGACATGAGTTTATTCTGGTTTTGTGGGCAGAATCTAGTGAGTGAGAACACGTATGCAATGTTGTAGGAGTTGTTTGAATGCACATGGCGTGCAGATGTTCGCATAGAAGCACGCACAATTGCTTCTGAGTAGTGCAAGGAAATGGGGAAACACAAAGAGAGCAGGATGACCTAGTGCAGTGATACTTGAACTGAGGCTAATGAGCTCAAAGTGGCTCTTTAATGTGTCACCTGCGGCTGTGGCTCTTTATAGCACATGATATTAAAACGGTGTGATTTAATTAATAACCAATCAGGAAGCTTTTAGTATGTTATTAACCAACTGTCATGGATAAAATAATAATACTTGGTCAGTCATTTTGCTGTGAGAATAATTAATACGCACACAATGTCTCCTCGTCATACTTTTGGGTAATTTTGGTCACTAATTTGGCTCCCGAACCACTGAGGTCTGAGTATCACTGATCTAGCGGTTAGGGCAGCAGGAGCTTGGACTTGGGAAGGTCTCAGTTCCCTGCTCTGCCACCGACATCCCATGTGACCTTGGGCATGTCACTTAGGACCACATTTTTAAAGGTATGTTAGCACATAGGCCCCTAACTCTAATTTAAAATCAATGCCTGCGCAATGCATCTTTACCTTTGCCTGAATGCCTTTATAATTCTGACTTTTTGCCTCTCTGGGTCTCAGCTGCCTATCAGTAAAATGGGAATAGCTGCACTGCCCTGCCCCACAGGGGTGTTGTGAGGAGAAATACATTAGAGAGTGTGAGGCGCTCATGTACTCCGGCGACAGGGGTCAGCTGCATACCGCAGACAGGGTGCTGGTCTATGTGCATGCTCAGGGTGTTGGGTGAGTGAGTGTGAAGGGAGCTAGCGGATGGGTGTGTTAATATGGGGACGTGCACATTAAACGGTATGTTCCCATTAGACAGCAAACTGCTCTACAGCTCGGGTTTCTGCTTGCTAGGGAGGCCGACAATGCCCCTGGCTTGCTCTCAGGATTGCTTTAATGAGCAGAGAGGCCGTGGATTAGGATTCTGCATACACCCAAGTGCAAAGGTTGGCTTTGTGATCTTGCACATAGGATCACAACTCCCTTTGAAAGGGTCCCTGGAAGGGCTGTGGCAGGAAAAGACCTGAAAGCAGCTGCAGCAGGAAGATTTCCCCCTTCCTCATCTTTAAACCGTGTCTCCCCCTGCCCCCGCATTGGAATAACAGGGATTATCTACCGGCAGGAGAGGTGTAATCCATTTCTGCCACTGTCCATATGTCAGGTACGATTTTAATTTCAGATAATGTCAAAACCAGATTAAAGCCCTATCATCTATGTAAAAACCCAGCCCTCCTCCCCACGGTATTCTGCACTGAATTACCGGGTCGGCAACCCCTCACACCTCTTCCTGCACAGACATGCTTGGCTGTCTGCAGCATCTCTGACCTCACACGCGGATCTAAACAGGGCCGGGTCTCCCAAGCCTGGCATCGCTCCTCATGGACCCTGAGCTAGGATGACCTCAAGTTCCTCCAGCACAGCTGTATGCAGAGCTGAAGCAGCAGCCCCTCGTCATACACACGTCTTTTCCATCCCACGTTTACTGCCTGGGGTTCTGAAGGGCTACAATAACACACATAATACCAGGTGCTGGCACTGCATCTGCAGAGGAGAGGGACAGAGAAGAAAAAACTGCCAACAACAGTAGAGGTGCAAAGGTTTTGAATCCTGAATCTGTGTGTGCCTCTGTGCACGTGCGTGTCTAGGCATGTGAAAAGGGGTGGCAGGGAGGGATTTTTTTCTCCCTGTTCTATAGCTCTGCTTCCCCTCTTCCTTTTCATTCTGTACTTCCCCCTGTTGCTGTTTGTAGCCTCCTCTGTCTTTCTTCCTTGATGGTCTCCTCTGTTTAGCCTTTGTTGCTAGAAGATACGCAAAGGGTGATTTTCCCCGGTGTGAGGACCTTAGCACATTCCTCTCGTCTTAGAGGCTAGAGCTCCTCTCAAAAGACAACTCGGGCAAATCTCCATAGCTGTCAGGTGCAGGGTGTGCACATAGCCACCATATGGCTCCATCAGGTGGATCATTCTTTCTCCTCTCTAGTGTCTGATGGCCAAGGGGGCCAGTACAATCATGACCTCTCCTTTCATGCTGCTTTCCATCTCACCCTTCCTTGCTCTCTGTCTTGCCCTGCACATCCCCGGGATGTATAAAATGCAGGACTATGGATCTGGGTTCAAGTCCTGGCTCTGCAAGAGACTTGCTGTATGAAACCAGGAAAGTTGCTTAGACCAGCATCATCAGACACAAAGGCCTACGAATTAAACCCCTGTGTCTACATCTAGGAACCTAACAGAAAGCAGCCTGAATTTCCCTGACATCACCAGGGGCTGCAGGTCCACAGCCCCTCCAAAAATCAGAACATTTCATCAGATGCCTCAATATGCATGTTGGTTGCTTCACTTTAGGCACCTGAGATTGAAGATGTTGGGCCAAATTCACAGCTGGGTGTGAACTGGAGCAGCTCCATTGAAGTTCATTGTGCTACACTGATTTACATCAGCTGAAATTCTGACTCTATGGCCTTAACGGATCTGTGCTTCCAGTTCTTCTTCTGTGAAATGGGGCCAAGAAACTGTACTTGCCTCACAGGAGCGAAGGGAGACACAACACTTGGAAAAGTGTTTTGAAATCCTTGCATGGAAGGTACAAAGTACTCTCATTACTTCTAGCTTTCCTGGGTGAACATAGACGCATCTGTTTCTGCCTCGGCTCGTACAACATTTAGCCCAAGCGGCTTCTGACAAACAAGGGAAAAATGGACTTTATGAAAAATAAACAAATCTCTTGTCATCTCTAATCCCAGGTGAAGATAACTCATTCTGTTGCATTATTATTTTGTTTTTATTCCGTGGCTGCTAGAGATGCCAGCTATAGAGAAATGCTCCTCCTGTTTGATTACAATGGGCCTGCCAGTGAGGTGCGTGTGTGTGGGTGAATTGATGTTATCATCCCACGGAATTAATGGGCTGCTGGGTTATTTTCACTGCAGCTGCATTGTAGCAAAGGCAGAGTAAATCCAACCAACCAGCTGGGCTTTCCTTTGGGAAAAAATCAGAAATGCAGTTAAAGACGACGATGATGATAAAGGAAAAGTGTTCAGCAAGTGTTATGGCCACCGGAGAGACCCTGTTCAAAGCAGATAGTACCTGTCATATCACATGGATCTCTTTGGAGATGGGCCGCCATAACCAACCTGCCCAAGATGAGTGGCCATGTGAACTGTGCTGTGGACTGAGAGAGCTTGGTTCTCTTCCCACCTCTGATCCCCTGGACAAGTCACTTCTCTCTGTCTCTTTTTCCCATCTATAAAATGGGAATAATAATGCTCACCCTTCTTTGGAAAGTGCTTTGACATCAATGGATGAAAAGTGTCCAGGGTTATTACCTGATGCTGTCTAGCCTTTGGCTTTGGGGGTTTGCGTGGGATATGCCCCATGTCTGACCCCTGCTTTGAGTTTTATGATAACCAGCCAATGACCTATTGTAAAACTGAAATCATCCCTAGTTGTTGTGTTCTGGGCGTCTTTACAATATTTAAAACGTGGTTAAAATAGCAAAGCTGCCTGGAAGGGGTGGTCACACCTCCATGTATTTTCACATTGCAAAATACGATGCCCACGGAGCTGCCTTGCTTATGGGCAGCAAACACAAAGGATTCAGCTCAGAACCTGCCAGAACAAATGCATATGCAAGTGAGTCCTATAGCCCTGCCCCCTCCCCACCTCCAACTCTGCTTCTGATGCCCTGTCTGAGGGAGCAAGTGATCCCAGCTGGTCTCAATTGTCATGACAAAGCACAGGGGATGCAGCCTCCTGTTCCTTTCAGGGCTCTAGAGATCATGGACCAGAGTCTCACCTGCACCTTGTGGAGTCATTTAAACAAGTGGAAAGAGGGAGCAAACCTCTACCACATCGGAATGGCAGCAGTTGGAGCTCACTTTGCGGAGCTGTCATTGAGCCGGATTCTCCTCTGCTAGCCCTGTGTAAATGGGGAGTAATTCCACTGAAGACTATGGGATTAAACTGGTGTGAATGGAAGGAGAAGTGGGCCCAAGAAACATGACAATAGTGAATGGTGCCCAAATTATGGCTAGAAAAATAAGAAAATCTATTGCATCTTGGTTATGTCCCATAACTATTCTTTATATATGGGCCTTCTGAGCCACATTAGTTCCCTGGGTGGACAAAGAAGAATTGCCACTATACTATAGCTTGGAAGACCGAGGGCTACACTCTGCAGCCTCATGAATCACCATCAGAATTGCCAGCCAGTTTCCCCCTCCTTTTATTGTTGATGTATGAAGTGGTTCAAGGAGAACACTGCTTGATTTTTCACATGTGGGGTTGAGCTTTCGTGACTGCTGGCAGCTAAAAGGGGCGGGTGGAAATCTATACGTTGATTTGCAATCCAGGCACATTTGCTATGAAAGATCATGGACGAAGAGTGAATCTGGAAACACCCAGATGCCATTTCAAACAGCATCACTTTTTCTGAACAGAACGGCACTTTAGTAATGTCAATAGAGTGGGACTGGATGGCTCAGGGGACTGGCAATGGGGAGACAGAGCTGGCCACTGATATGAACCCGGCCCAGGCTGATAGTGATGAAAATGTGCTACTGTGAAATGAGTTAGTGGGTCTCAGTTCCTAGTGGACAGGTGTCCACATCCCCAAATCACCAGAGACTGAATGGACAATGGAGAGTGAGCTGCTATTGAGACTGTCCTTCCAGATTATTGCAATTTATCATGATGTCTAGGGATGAAGCCACACAATCTGAGAAGGCCCTAAATGGCACAAAGCATAGCAGTGCATCATCTTGGCAACACAAGACATGAACATATTGCTCAGCTGCTCTGCACTGGCTCCCAAATGAACACAGAGTCTAGTTCCTATATTCAGAATCTTCCACCCAACTGGTGCTCCTGAGGGCATTCTGCGCCAAAACATGAAAAATTCTGCACACAGTATTTTAAAATTCAAGTTTATTTGTCAATAAATAAATGCAGAGGCTCTAGCACGGCAGTGGGGAGCACAGGCCACTGGTTGCACGAAGGTGGGAGATCACCCTCCAGCCCCCACCTCCGGGACATGGACTCAGTGGTGAGGCTGCAGCCTGGGCCTACCCCAGAAACACCCTGGGGCCCTGCCCATCTGCACCAGGCAGGCTCAACCAGGCAGGATCCAAATATGGAGGCGCTCAGTGTGTGGGGTGAGAGGGTTCTGTGTGGGACCATCTGGATGCAGGAAGCTCCATGGGGGGGGGTGTCTAGGTGTGGGGGGAATTGGATGCAGAGAGGCTCGTGTGTGTGTGTGGGGGGGGGGTTCTATGTGCAGGGGCAATGGGACTCTGCAGTGGCTTCCAGGTTAAGCTGGTTGGGGCTCAGCAGAGGGGTCTGGGTGCTGGGGGAGTGGGGCTTGGTGGGGTGGGCTGGGTGTCTGGGTGCAGTTGGGGATACGTGGTGTGGGGGTCTGGATGTGAGGGCTCAGGGTGGTGCAGAGGGTGGGGGTTTGAGTGCAGGGAGCTCAGTGGGGGTGGTCTGGGTGCAGGGATGGGGGTCTGGGTGCAGGGGTTGTGGTTCAGTGGAGTGGGGCTCAGCTATGGAGGGATAGGGGAGTTCTGGATGTACTGGGTGAGGTTTGGCAGAGGTGTGTATGGGAGGTCTGGATATATGGGGGTTGGGTGGATGGGGGAACAGCTCCCCGTACAGTGACCCCACACAGCTGAGGAGCAATGTGGAGAGGAAGCAGAGGAGGATGCTGAGCTTCTTGCAGCTGGGGGAGGTTTCTGGGGGTGGGTCTGACACAGCCCCAGCCACTCCTTGCAGGAGAAGAGGAAGTCCCATCCTCCCCTGCCTCTAGCCCAGCCAGGACTAGCAGCTGATCTTGGCTCAGGGTAGGAGCCACTGGTTGAGGTATCCCCAGCCCCACAATGATTTACTTGTCCGCCAGCTTCTCCAGCTGCCTGAAATGATATACCTGTGCTGGTAGGGAGTGGTGGATGACTGCTCTTGCAGCTTCCCTTTACTTCCTTGGCAGAAAGTCACTTTTTTTTGCAGGGAAATAAATAAATCTGTCAGTCACATAGAAGAACATAAATTGTTGGGCAAAAGTCAACATGATCTCTGTAAAGGGAAATCATGTCTTACCAATCTACTGGAGTTCTTTGAAGGGGTCAACAAACATGCGGACAAGGGGGATCCCATGGACATAGTGTACTTAGCTTTCCAGAAAGCCTTTGACAAGGTCCCTCACCAAAGGCTCTTACATAAATTAAGTTGTCATGGGATAAGAGGGAAGATCCTTTCATGGACTGAGAACTGGTTAAAAGACAGGGAACAAAGGGCAGGAATAAATGGTAAATTTTCAGAATGAAGAGGGGTAACTAGTGGTGTTCCCCAAGGGTCAGTCCTAGGACTAATCCTATTCAATTTATTCATAAATGATCTGGAGAAAGGGGTCAACAGTGAGGTGGCAAAGTTTGCGGCTGATACTAAACTGTTCAAGATAGTTAAGACCAAAGCAGACTGTGAAGAACTTCAAAAAGATCTCACAAAACTAAGTGACTGGGCAACAAAATGGTAAATGAAATTTAATGTGGATAAATGTAAAGTAAGGCACATTGGGGAAAAAATAACCCCAACTATACCTACAATATGATGGGGGGCTAATTTAGCTACAACTAATAAGGAAAGAGATTTTGGAGTCACCGTGGATAGTTCTCTGAAGACGTCCATGCAGTGTGCAGCGGCAGTCAAAAAAGCAAACAGGATGTTAGGAATCATTTAAAAAAAGGGATAGAGAATAAGACAGAGTATCTTATTGCCCTTATAAATCTATGGTACTCTCACATCTTGAATACTGCGTACAGATGTGGTCTCCTCCTCTCAAAAAAGATATACTGGCATTAGAAAAGGTTCAGAGAAGGGCAACTAAAATATTAGGGGTTTGGAACGGGTCCCATATGAGGAGAGATTAAAGAGGCTAGGACTTTTCAGCTTGGAAAAGAGGCAACTAATAGGGGATATGATAGCGGTATATAAAATCATGAGTGCTGTGGAGAAAGTGAATAAGGAAAAGTTATTTACTTGTTCCCATAGTATAAGAACTAGGGGCTACCCAATTAAATTAATGGGCAGCAGGTTTAAAACAAATAAAAGGAAGTTCTTCTTCATGCAGCGCACAGTCAACTTGTGGAACTCCTTGCCTGAGGAGGTTGTGAAGGCTAGGACTATAACAGGGTTTAAAAAAGAACTAGTTAAATTCATGAAGGTTAAGTCCATTAATGGCTATTAGCCAGGATGGGTAAGGAATGGTGTCCCCAGCCTCTGTTTGTCAGAGGGTGGTGATGGATGGCAGGAGAGAGATCACTTAATCATTACCTGTTAGGTTCACTCCCTCTGGGGCACCTGGCATTGGCCACTGTCGGTAGACAGGACACTGGGCTGGATGGACCTTTGGTCTGACCCAGTATGGCCATTCTTATGCCCTTATGTTCTTATGACATGAATTCTGTGCATGCACAGAATTCGAATTCGCTCAGGAGTAAACCGGTTTTGACTACCTGAGAGATTGCCTTTCTCTGTGCTACCATGACCTCCCATGACAGCTACGTTCTACCAAAACAATGAAGCAGTCAACCAATAGGGAGGGCTGGAAATGTGGGAGATGAAACTTATTTAGCAACTGTACCTACATAATGGAACTCCTTTCTAGAAGAGATAAGGAGGACCACTGATCTCATTGCATCAGATCTATATTTAAATCCCATCTCTGTCTTAGCTTCCTATAAATAAATTATTCTCTCTCACTCATACTCTCACACACACAAAATAAAACAAGCCGTTTTTCCTACGGATAGGGAAGGAAGGAAAAAGAGTGTGGGGTTGTCATTGGGGAATCTTGAGTAGAAATAGGGAGGTTATATTATCTCTGAATTTGACACTACCGCGACCTCTGCTGGAATACTGTGTCCAGCTCTGGATGTTGAAATTGAAGAGGGTTCATAGAAGAGTCCAAAGAATGACTGAAGGATTGGAAACCAGGCTTTATAATGATAAATGCAAGGAGCTCAATCTGTTTAGCTTTACAAAGAGAAGGTCAAGGGGTGACTTGATCAGTCTGTAAGTACCTACATGGGGGAACAGAAATTTGATAAGATGCCATTTCAATCTAGCTGACAAAGGTATAACAAGATCCAATGGCTGGAAGGTGAAGCTAGACAAATGCAGGCTAGATATTAAATTAGCCATTGGAACAACTTACCAAGGATTGCAATGGATTCTTCATCAATGGAAGTTTTTCAACCAGGGTTGGAAGTTTTTCTAAAAGATACAGTCTAGTTCAAACAGGAATTAATTAGGGGAAGTCCTACGACCCACTTCATACAGGAGGTCAGACTAAATGATGATAATGGTCCCTTTGGGCATTAAAATCTATGAATTGTTATTCCAAATATTTAAAGTTGGAAAGGTATTCCGATACCACAATGATGTGCACCAGTTAAGTATCTAGGCATTATTGATAGGGGAAAACTGTCACTGCGGCTGCCTCTAGTGCAGTATCTGATATGTAGCTAAGGAGGTGTTTTCATTCTCTGGTAGCAAGGGGCTAAATCTGAAGGTAGGACAAGAAGTAATTGCCTTAATCTGCAGTAAGGGAGATTTAGGTTACATAGTAGGAAAAGCTTTCTAACTGTAAGGGTAATTCCGCTCTGGAATAGGCTTCCAAGGGTGCTTGAGGGATCCCCATCACTGAGGTTTTTAAGAACAGGTTGGACAAAACGCCTGCCTGGGATGATCTAGGTTCACTTGGTCCTGCCTCAGCGCAGGGGGCTAGACTTCGCCTCTTGAGGTCCCTTCCAGCCCTTCATTTCTATTCGATCAGATGCAAAATTTGGCTGTGGATCCAGGTTTCAAACACTCTAAAAGGTCAGGCCTGTTCTATCCGAGTTTTGGTTTGGCCCATTATAAAGTTCCTGTAGGAAAATTTGGATCAAGATGTTAGATACACCAACACAAAGGGTTGTTGAGGCCTACTAGCGGGTTTCTGGCACCTTCTTCTGAAGCAGCTGGCACTAGAATCATAGAATCTCAGGGTTGGAAGGGACCTCAGGAGGTCATCTAGTCCAACCCCCTGCTCAAAGCAGGACCAAACCCTAGCCTAGGCTAAATGGCCCTCGGGCCTGATCCAGTCTGGCAGTGCCTGTGTTCCCATCTCTGTCCTCCAAGGGTGGGCTATTCAAAAATGCTCAACATTGGCCGAACTCTGTGACCATTGAAGTCAATGGCAAAACTGCCAGTTGACTTAGAGTATGTCTACACTGGAGACTGTAATTTCCAGCTCCAGAGTAGATATAGCCTCAGATGGCAGCAGAGTTAGGCCAATGAAGAGCAATGGACTTTGATGGAAGATGAGATGGCCCAATGGTGAGAACTTCTGAAAACCCCACTCTAGAGCTCTAAAACTAGCACATAGCAGGAGCACTTATCTAGCTATTTAATAATTAAGCTTTTTGTTTTGTTTTTACATTCAAAAGCTATGCCCAGGGAAAATGTCATGCCAGGCCAGAGTCCTGAGAGCCTTCTCCACCCGTTCTCATTAACGCAAACAGCTATGAGAACGGTGCTGCACCGAGGAGTGTTTGAACATGTTCCTATTGATTGAAAATGAATAATTATCACCCTCTCCCCGTTCCAGGGCTTTGTGGTGAGAGGAAACACTAAGCGGGATTAATAACTACTTTTCATTACTTTTAATGCAAACTATTGATTTTAAAGTGTTGTAGGGTATGACAGTTTATTACAATAAGACAATAAAACAGACTATATGAAATAATTGAGAAGAATCTTTTTTCCTTTTTCCTGCACGATGCTAGGACGTTATGTTCTGTGGATGCGGAGACATTTATGGCAAACTCTCTCCAGCAATGGCAGCTTAAGCACTCTATAAAACAGCACTTTGGAGCTGGAGTATTATAAATAATAGGCAATAAAACTGGTAAATGGGGCTTTAATTTGATTCCATTATGTCACGGAATGACAGCAGGGCGGGGGCAGAGCTGTGAGGGGATTGGATGCTGCCTTCAGTTTGTCAGCATGATGTGAACGGGAGGGCAGGGGCAGTGCCATGGGTATCACCATACCTGTGTGACCAGCAAAAGCAAACATGGATTCTGGACCTGATTCTGGGAGATGAGCTGCGACTCATGGGTGGGGGCAATACGTCAGGCCCCTTCCCTGCCCTGTGTCTGATACTTTAGACAATATTTGCCCTGCTACTGTAGCCTCTGATTCACCTGCAGGTGGTGTGAACCCACTGGCTGCCGTGTGCCACCTTCTATGAACCTGCCGTCCCGGCAATGACTATTTCTGATGCTCATTCTGCACCTGGCATGTATCCAGTGGCTTCCATGTGCACTCAGCTAGAATGCACAAAACTCCTTTCTAAGGCACCTTGCTTATCACACGCCTGGCATATGCCACCACCATCCTCTCGTCCGGTGTACAGAGATCCTCCTCCTGGATGGCCTCTCCTTATCTGCCTGCAGAGCTACCCCAACCAAAGTCCAGGCTGACTCCTCTCCAACCACCTCTACCTGCTCTGCAGCTGCCACATTATTATTAGTAGTAACATTGCGGTAGCACTTAGAGGATCCAATTAAGGATCAGGCCCCATTGTGTTAGGTGCTGTACATACACACAAGACAGTCCCTGTTCCAAAGAGCTTATGTAACCCACACACCTCCAGGGTGTGGTGGTGTGTCCCATCTAGTGGTGGGAGGGGGGAGGGGGGGAGAGAGAGAGAGAGAGAGAGAAAAAAAAAGTCTCCGCTCTACAGCCTTAGCTAACAGCCAGTTGGCTTTTAGCTCATGCAGTAGAGGCTCATGCTTGAGGCTCCAGGTTCGATCCCATCCACCGACGACCGGGGTCCGTTGGCGTTACACTTACACTCCTCATTGGGTTCCACATGCCATCGCAACAAGATCCTCAAAGCCTGTCACTTATCCTGCACCAGGCATATACTTGCTGCTAGTTAATTACACCCTCATTGGGAGCCCACCAGGAATTCCCCTGAGTTATTGCTGCTTCTCCTTTAGCCGAACACATGCCACCTTCCGCGGTGTCCTCCTTCCTCAGCTACAGCCTGCAACCACTTCTGCCTCTTCCAGCGCCTGGCACAGCCTAGCTGAGGCTCATGAGACTGAGCAGAGCAGGCCGCGTAGCAATACGAAGGTGCTGAGTGGCGGCCTGGGGGAAGATCTCTGCATGCATTTTACTACACATAGCAGAAGCACAATTGATTAAGAACAGATTTCTGAAAAAGACGCAGGGCAGGCAGGACTATCATGGCTTGAATCTAATGTGGCGGAAGAGCTGTTTTCATAATGAGCTCAGCAAACAAATGCGCACTTAATTTCCCGAATGCTCTGGAAAATCAGCACAGCGGCTCCTTACTGGGCTTTCTTCGCCTGTCTTTTGCGAGCGGTATGTCGATGAACTGCCAATGGGTGTCACTGCCTGGCAGCCAGCGAGAGTCGATATGCATGGCCCGTTCCTCTTTGGAAAGCAGAGAGAGCACCGGCATGGAGGATGCAGTTGTTCGGGGGGACTGGATGGCTCAGGAGGCTGGTAATATGATACAAAATCTTTTGCTTCAAGGCTACCGGCTCAAATCCAACTGCTGAGAGAAAGCTATTACCATCTGAGGGCTAGTCAATATCTAGTGATATGTGAAATAAACTGGGGGTCTCAGCCCAGTAGTCTATGTTCTAAAACCACTGGCACTAATTAGGCCTCTGGTTGTTAAGGCCAAGGATTGACTAGGACGTGGAGCTAAGAAAGCCTCTGCGTTGTTTAGCTGGTGACATATACACCTTCTTCTGGTCCCTTCAGTGTGCACATTATATCAACTCCCGTGTTACACTCTAGGGTGACCAGACAGCAAGTGTGAAAAATCGGGACAGGGGGTCAGGGTAATAGAAGCCTATATAAGAAAAAGACCCAAAAATCGGGACTGTCCCTATAAAATCAGGACATCTGGTCACCCTATTACACTCTCCCCCTCTCCCCAATATGCAGCCTGTCCCACTGAGTCCAGGTGTGAGGGAGGGAAAAGAACCTGAACCAGCAAAGCACTTACGCATGTGCAGAGCTGCACATATAGGAGCAGTCCCATTGACTCCAGTTCTGGGGTTCACGTACTTAAAGTTAAGCAACTGGTGTAGCGCGTTGCTGGGTCGTGGCCGAAATTAACCTCAGGGGCATGTGTATCTAACTTACATCACCTCCGGACGGCACCCAGCCCCTCCTGGGCAGGGACAAGGCACTGCGGCAATAGCTAGTGTCAGCGTGAAGCCTTCATAGGTGCTGCCTGGGAGTGAGTATATTACAGCTGGGCCTGAGCTGTAGGATCTGGGTTCTCTGAAGCTGTTGAACACCCGGCGTTTTGGTTCAGTTCACTATGGACAGAGCCGTGGACTATGTGTATAGGGTCCGATTGCTAGGCCATTTGTACAGCTTTGCCCTTCTTGGCTCTCAATCTGGCGCAATCCCTGAGTGCTAAATCAGCTTTAGGTTGGAAGCTCATTGGTAGGGTGGCCATAGGTCCCGTTTTGGCCGGGACAGTCCCTTTTTTTTAAGCCCCATCCCAGCCGTCCTGAATTTTTTGGCAAAACTGAGGATTTGTCCCATTTCCTCTTGCCCAGCTGATCATCAGTTGGCAAGTGCAAATTGGAGAAATGCCCAGTTTCCCCAAAAAAGTGGGGTGCGACCCTGGCGGGGCACGGAAGAATGTTCTGGGGGAGGCGGGAGAGCGGCAGCCTTTAGCGAAAGGGAGGGAGGACTCGGGAGAGCAGCTTGGGCCAGGCCAGCCCCACGCAGTGTCCCATTTTCCCTTTGGGAAAATATTGTCTCCCTATTCACTGGGACAGGACCTTCCTTTTGTTTTGTGCTTGTACAGCACCTTGCACGATGGACTTCTGGTCCGTGACTGGGGTTCCTGGGTGCTACAGCAATACAAACAAGTGAAACAGCACTTAATAAAATAGATGGGCTGGGTGGGTGAGTCAGCCTTCCGGACGTGGGACCTTCTGCTGAGCCAGCGCTGGGCCAGCAGCAGTAGAAGCAGTGAGTTTGGGAGAAGGGGAAGCTGCTTGGCTTAGTGCCATGGACTCCATCACGGGTCTCTGCCCAGAGCAAAACAGGGGCTGGTGGGTATTGCACAGTAGAAGCACAGCGGCGGCTGGTGCATGTAATGGGATAATACTCTCCGCTGCAGTGCGCCGGTCCAGTCAATACAAATTCAAAAGGCATTTTGCAGGCGTTGCGCCAAAGGTCAGGACTTAAAAAACCACAAGCCATGGAGATGAGACCTGGCCTGATTTCACCTGGCAGTATAGCAAATTGTTGTTATTAATTTAATAGTGGTAACCACTAGGAACCTCAGGCATAGAGCAGGATTCCATTGTGCAGCATGTTATATAAATATATAGATATCTCCCCTCCTTTTCCCTCTTTCCAGCCCTATTGTTAGACACCAGTGCGTTAGTTTAGGACAGCGTGCCAGCTTCTTTTGCCCTGGCTGGCTGGCATATCGGCCCCAGGGTTGTTTAAATATTATTGCTCTTCTGCTGTTGGGGTTTTCTCAGGCTATTATTGCATTTCCTTCTTTCTTTCATTTTCAACCTCAAGTCAAATCTTTCGTGGCTCTTCTAAAGAGAATATTATTGATATCGCTGCAGCTTTTCCAGCCTCTTACCTAAGCACATAATCAGGCAGGGCTCTGGGTTTTTTAGAGAGGCGATTACACACGCAATACAGCTGCCGAACCCCATCAGAGCTACCCCAATCTATTAGAATCTGCGCCCTATACAACGTATACGTCCGAAAGAGAAATAACGAACTAACTTTGCTGCATGCACTATGCAGACAGAGGGTTGTTTTTTGGTTGGTTGTTTGCGTTTGGCCTGGTCTTCTTCTGTGGTCTTATGAAGTGTTTTCACACTGCGACAAGATGTGTGTGTGCTATGGATGCGTTGCCTAGACAAAGACTGAGCCCAGCGGGCATCGAAACGATCCACCAGAGAGGGACCATGGAACAGCCTGGCCAATACCCTGCCATTTGGTGCACTGAGAACTGATATATGGGTATTTCTTGCAATGCCAAAGGGGCCTAGTGCCAGAGAGCAGCTGGCTGATGTGCGAGGGGGCAAGATAGGGTGACCAGATGTCCCGATGTTATAAGGACAGTCCCGATATTTGGGGCTTTGTCTTATATAGGTGCCTATTACCCCCCCACCCCCATCCTGATTTTTCACACTTGCTGTCTGGTCACCCTAAGGCAAGGCCAGCTGCTCAGAGTCCCTTAGGGGAAGTGGCCACCACAAGGAAAGAGACCTCACTGATAAGGAGGAGAGATTGCAGCTGGGAGACCCAGGGGAAGGAGACGGGCCAAGACAGGAGAAGAACAGACTGCAGTTAGCCAGTTGCCCTGGGCACTGAAGCCTGCACAGATCAAGGGGCCAAATTCATCCCTGGTATAACTCCAATAGTGTCATTCCTGGGAAATGGAACAACACTCTGGGGAAGAGGCTAGCACAGGGGAGAGACTCCAGCTGGAATATGGGCTTGGGAGAGGGGACGAGGGAGGAATATACTCCAGGCTTGGAGAAGAGCCAGGACCGATGGACCCAAGTGGGCAGAGGCCCAGGGGAAAGGACCGGTAGAGGGGCTGGCGAGACCCCAGGAGGGTGATGCACCCTGTGCAATCCATGCCCTGCTTGCACCTGCCTTTTGCACAGGCCTTGCATAGCAGCGACTCCTCCATGGGAGGAGGAGGGCGAGAGGGAGGGGGAAAGAGACTGTTCCTGTTCATCTATGGTTAGCTGGCAGCATTGCCATGGTAACCAGAGGCTTCCTAGGAGGGCAAGGGAGGTGGAGGTAGAAGCAAAACATGCCAGCCGGCTTTGCCCTGCCCTGGGATTTGAGGTGGGGAGGAAGTTTTACACCAGGAGCGAGAACAGCAGTGTAAACAGCCCAGGCACTGGAGGGGTCTTCCTGCCGGAAGCCCCCGGTGAGAGAGGCAGAGGTGTGCGCAGTCTGTGAAGAATGTGGTTAGAGCAGGCTGCATGGATCGCAGCAGCTCCCAGCCACCCCACCTCAGCCAGGGTGGGGCAGGGAGACCCTGCTGCACTTAGAGACACCCAGGGCAGTGGCTGTTACAGTGCCTGGCCTCCGAGGAGTTCAAAAGCCTTTGCCCCAGGGCTTAATTTGTGCCAGGGCTCAGCCCTGGTATCTCTGGGTTTGCCGCGTCAGTTATGAAAGTAAAAAAACAAAAAAGTCTTGAGCCCTGTCACCTCTTTCCCTACAAATTAAGCAATGCTTTCCACCCTGGCAGGAGTTAAGCCTATTAACACCACTGTTTGTGTGTGCGGGAGTAACAGCCCCCTGTGTAGAGATGGGGGAAAATAAGGCAAAGTGGCTTACGCAGCGCCTGGCAGCGAGTCAGTGTCTGAGCTGGGATGAGAACCCAGGGCTCCTGATTCCTGTGTTGTAACCTATGCTCTAGGTATTTTGCCGCCCCAAGCACAGCAGGCAGGCTGCCTTCCGCGGCTTGCCTGCGGGAGGTCCCCGGTCCCTTGGATTCGGCGGCAGCCTGTGGGAGGTCCCCCGAAGCCGTGGGACCAGCGGACCCTCCGCAGACAAGCCACCAAAGGCAACCTGCCTGCCGCTCTCGTGGCGATCGGCAGAGCGCCCCCCGTGGCTTGACGCCCCAGGCACGCGCTTGGCGTGCTGGTGCCTGGAGCTGCCCCTGCCCATGCTGGCGCCATTCCCTTCCCCCTTGAAAGAAGACACAAAAGGAAGGGCTTCCTGGCCTCTCCCCATGGATTTGGAGTTGTTGTTGCTGAGTGGGAGGGTCTTTCCGTCCATCTCACCCATGTGTCTAAGATCTCGGAGTGAGTTTCAGGGAGGAGGTGTGGGTTACTGCTCATACCTACTTCTACTGGTTGAGGAGGGAGGTCCTTTCCCAGCTTGGTCAGGGCTTGGATTGGAGAAAGGAAGTGACTGGTGATGCTCTCCCAAAGTTCATCTACAACTCAAACTCTGCCTGCAGCCCTCTCCTGACTCCAAGGGGAGAGGCCACTCTCTGCATGTCATGCAGCTCTGAGTAATATTATCTTCTCTATTCTTCTGTGTGGCTTGACCAGCCGTGAAATGGATAAGCGCTGACATTTAAACAACCATCATTATGCTCCAGAGTTAACACTGATTAAGATGAACAGGAGCACTTCACACCTCTTGGACCTATTGATTCAGCCTCTCAGGAGACTCAGGTGCCGGTTACACTCGATTTATGTTTGTAAAGTCATCGGTGCGACTAGAGAGACACTTCAAGCTTTTTCAAATGAAAGCTCTGCCACAGACTTCCTGTGTGACCTGGAGCAAGTCACTTAGACCCAGAAACTGAAAGGAATGAGGTGCCTAACTGCCACTGAAGTCAATGAGAGTTAGGTGCTTAGACACCTTTGAGGATCTGGGCCATAGTGTCTGTGCCTCAGTGCCCCATCTGTACAATGGGGATAATAGCACTGCTGCCTAGCTCACAGGGACATTGTGAGCACACATACAGAAAGATTGTGAACTGTTCTGATACGACAGTCATGAGCGCCAGACAAGTACCTCAGCTAGATTTATTTTTGGATTTTTGGGGGGGTGACTAATCCCATCTAACAAACGCCTATGGAACTGCTTCAGTAAATAAAGTACAATTTCCCCCCTCCCCATCCACCCATGCACACCCCTTGTTTCCATTCACCGGGCAGGTTTCTTTGGTGACTATAATGATGCAGGAAATCTGCAATTAGAGACTGAAGGAAATACACCGACCCTCCACTACTCCTGCGCTGCAAATGTAATCCAGAGGGAAACAAACTCTAATCTCAGAGCGACTGGGGGTGAATTGATCCAAGATTGCGGGGAGTGTGCAATCGAATTGGCCCAGTTCATGGGATGAGAATGACCCCCGCAAACAACGTAGGAAACCAGGCAGCTGAAAGAAGAGCCTGAGGGTGGCGAGGGGGAAGGAAGGGCAAGGGAGATCCCAGAGAATCTCTCTGCTTGAGAAATCAGACCAGGGGAATGAGCGGAGTGAAGGTGGGTCTCTTTCTGCATGCATCACATGGGGGAACAGGCAGCAGAATGGAGGGTTGGGGGCCGGGAGGGGAGCCAGGGGGTATTTCCGCAAACAAAGCGTGTGAGAACAGGTGGCAGAGGCCAGGCAATGGGGAGGGTGTGGCAAGAGGACAGTATGTTCTGAGAGGAGAGACATCACCAGCCCTCCTCCTCCTGCGCACAGGTCCTCGGGGAACCTGTTAGCAGAGCTGTCAGAAGGAGGGAGCAGGGGCATAAATAAAGAGCCTAATAATGGACTTTACTCCTGCTGTTGCTTCCTCTCCCAATCAACCCAGCTTCCCTGGGGTGGAATACCTGGGAGGAATGAGCTGGCTGGAGCAGAGAGTGAATGCCGTTTATACCCCTATCACAGCAGGTGTAATGAGAGAGGGAGGAATAGCCTCTTCCCCAGCTTTGTGTCTAGATGCCCGAATAGCCTGATGCCATAGTGGGCTGGCCATGGTCTTGAGAGCACGGTGTGAGACAGGAATGGACTAATTCCTTAGTGAGGAAGGATAGGCGTGTTCACCGGGCGCTTGGGAGGCCTAGGGTCACTTTACAGCTCTGGGCTGTCCCTGGGCAAGTCCCAGCGCTTCTCCGAGCCTCGGTTTCCCACCTTTAAAATGGGAAATGAATACCTCCTTTGTCTGCCTTGTCTAGTTAGAGGGTGAGCTCTTTGGAGCAGGGCCTGTCTTTTGCTGTGTGTCTGTACAGAGCCAAGAGCCAACGGGCCTCTCTATGCTACTGTAACACAAACAACAGCAATAATAGATGCACCCATTAAACTGTTCTGCTTTTGGGGTGGCTCAGCCCGAGTGACTTGAGATATTGCACAGTCATAGCACCTTCCATCTGAGGATCAGCCTCACAACAGGGCTGAGCGATGGGCAAACATTCTTATCCCTATTTACAGATGGGAAAACTGAGACACAGTGATGAGGAGTGACTTGCCCAGGGTTACGCAGTGAGTCTGTGGCAGAACTGGGGCTGGAATTTGGAACTCCTACCCCTACGCCTTGAACACCAGGGCAGCCTGTTGCCATCACTAATACCAGCTCTGCTCACTTGTAGCATGTGCTGCTGTGTCAGTGCTAGGGAGATATTACAATTCACTTTTCTGGTCCTGCACCTTTCAGTGGAAAGCCCTGGCCAGTGCCGTGAGTCAGTCTGGCTCTTCCTGGGTGAGTCACACACACGGTGCTCTCTCACAGAGACACACGCAGACAGGTTTGCACTATCTTTCCTTGGTGTTTCCCTTACTCTGCAGTCCAAGCCAGCCCTGGCTGAATGACCACGCTTCACTCACTGTGCATGGAGAACCGTATGTGCCCAATTATTGAAATGGGAAGTGCTGTGCTTGGCGGCTTCTAACGTCTTCCATTTAAAATGCCCCCCTCCATCCGCAAAGAGATGGGGAAATTGCCCGGCACGGATCGTGCTTCCAGGTTTATTGATTTTATTTAAAATGTTTTGCTGGCTGGGACGGCCCCCAGGAGACGTGCATACGGTTGTGCTCCAGCCATACGGTTGTGCTCCAGCCAGCCCAGTCCAAACATAACGCTGGGCACCACCTGGGTCCGCGGAGCAGCCTGCTTTCACTCCAGGGAGAAGCAGAGGCCAGAACAATCGGGAAGGGGGTTGAGCTGCATGGTTCACACCCAGCAGAAAAGCAGGCAAAGGCAGCGAGGTGGGGAAGGGTTCTTGGACCTCAGCTCCTGGCTGCTAGGTGTTTATTATCAACCCGATGTCTGTCCATGTTCTTTCACTGACAGGGACCTGAGAGTAGGGAGCGTGGCTCAGCTGAGTGTGTTATTGGATTATCAGCTGATTAGCGCTGTTAAGGATCCACTCTTGAATAATCAACAGGTTTTTCAGCTGCCGGGTGCCAGGAGTGATTAGGGGGACAACATGACAGGCAGCCCAGCTGATGCAATGCACAAAGTGAGCTGATGGGCTCGTTGTCAAGGGGCAGAGATGGACAGCAATGGGTGACCGTGGTACATGCCTTTCCCCGCATCGTTTATGCTCCATAGCTAATACCTGTCTAGCAAATTCTCCTTTGCAGTCGTACCTACCAAAAACATGACAGCACTGAGGTTGCTGTTGTGTTTAAATCACTGCCTGTCATGCTGACAATTATTGTCTCATTGTTTTCTTGTACTCCCGCATCTGTCTGTACCCGTCTGTTGTCTCTTGTCTGATTCTTCCACCCTGAGCTCCTTGGAGCAGAGACCTTTGGGTTATGATTGTACCGCGCCTAGCACAATGTGCTCCCCACTACAGTAATACAAATAAATAATAACAATAACTTTAAACCTTCAGGGCCCCCTCTTTACACAGCATCAGCTTAGGATTTTGGGTCCCCTCTCAGTGATGTTAGGGTTAGAGGTACCCTCAAATTCCCCTGTGTAGACGCCATGAAGCAGCATCATGGGTGTGGTGACATCAGGCCTCCATGTCATGATACTGAATGATGTCACAGCATCACGGACAGCACTGCCTAGCACGCTGACCAGCACCGTTGCATTGTTTCCTTGTACTCCCCCATCTGTCTCCAGCTGTTGTCTCATCTTATATGTGGCCTGGAAGCTCTTTGGGGCAGGTACCCTCCCTTGGTTCTGTGTTTGTACAGCACCTAGCACAATGGAGTCCTGGTCCACGCCTGAGGCTCCTAGGTGCTTCCATACTACACCTTATAAACAACGAGTGTCGGCGTCATCCCACACTGGTGCAGCATCTTGCCCCTCCATTGCTGTAAGCAGGGCGAGAGCTCGTTCCCACCCGAGCCCTTACTTTCCCCCGAGCCACCACTGCCACGGCTATTGCCAGCCCTTGACCAGACGTACACCTCCCAAAGAGCTCGGCGAGCCAGAAGGGGGTTTCCCATTGACAAGGGTGCAGAGCTCTGTGCACGTAACAAGGCCAGTGTGTAGCTCAAAGCCTGCTCCTGGGAACAGCCGTCTAGCATGAGCACTGCCTAGATCCATTGTCTGGGGCGTTAGACCTCACTGAACAAAGTGGGGCAAGTAAAGGGGATTTAACCAGAGCACTGGAGTCTGTAGCCCTCTGGTTATCTCCTTGAAGAGGGGAGGGGAAGTCAAGGAAGTGCAGGGCTTGGGTGAGGAGGAGAGAGACCCCGACAGCATTGCCCCCAGTGAGTGCGGGCACCATGGGCGGATTGGAAAAGGTCGGCATTTGAGGCCCACCTCTCACAAATGGGAGCCTGCAGGCAGGCTCGGGTGGGAGCTGGAGGTCTTTTAGGTCCCAGTGAAGCCCAGCAGCGAAGTCCTGGCAGGGGTCAATAGGGAGGCACTTTATTGGATTGCTGGTGTGATGAAGGGAGGAACAAGAGAGCAGGAAACATCCAGGGAAGGAGCTGAATTTGCAAAACAAGTTTTAAAACCGTCTGTGCAATTTGGACACATTTTAAAGGCAACACAGATGTTGTTCCCACCCTCATACCTTCTTCTCTGTAGCAATCACCCAAAATGCTGCAGTGCTTGGGGACGTTACTGGAGAATACTGCAGAGTAAGGGCTCCTGGGATACTCCCCTTCCAAATACCTGAACAGGCTTTTCTTGCGGCAGGGACTTCTGTATGCGAGCTTGGATTATAGGCAGACAGACAGACTACACTGCAGGCTGCCATCATTGTTATATTTGCAACATACACACAGAGATGTTAGATAAAAACATAAATACTCCTGCTGGAAGGTTGCAGTGCAATGGTACTTTATTTCTTAGTATTCAGACCAATAACATCCAAGAACAAAGTCAGAGAAACAAAGCAGGCTGCTCCCTAAAACAGAGAGGCACCGCTCAACCCATCTTAGTCTAGACTGGATGTCTGCAGACTGATTGCTGCTAACTAGGCCCATTTCATGCACTACCCTGCAGAGTCCCCTAGCCTGCAAGCAGGATCAGGAAAACCCCCTGACATTAAAGTGACAACCTACAATTTTAACACAGATTTCAATACACCACAATCACGTGGAGTGAATATTTCCTGTGGTTACATCTCTCTGGCCACGGAGCCAGAAGAGCTCCTTGGGGAATCACCTAGCCCTAGTGGTTTCATTACCACATACTGGAGATTTTCCTCTGGAGATCATTCTTCTGTTTGCCTCATTGAGAACAGGCCAGTTAGTTTCAGAGCATCCCTCCCTTCCCCACCTCCACAGGCAGGTCCTGGCAGCTTGTGGCTAGGACTGGGTTTGGAACTTGTGTCTCAGCACTGGCATGGAAGAGAGAGAACACAGCCAGGATGGATAGAGAGTGGTGGGAATATTCCCTCTCAATCCCCACCCAGCCACCGCCTCTGTACTTCTCACATCCCTTTATGATTGGTTTGGCCTGTTCCTCAGTCACTGCTGCTTTAGCTACGCTGGATAAGCAACTAGTTGGCTAGGGGGGAGGGATAGCTCAGTGGTTTGAGCATTGGCCTGCTAAACCCAGGGTTGTGAGTTCAATCCTTGAGGAGGCCACTTAGGGATCTGGGGCAAAAATTGGTCCTGCTAGTGAAGGCAGGGGGCTGGACTCAATGACCTTTCAAGGTCCCTTCCAGTTCTAGGAGATTGGTATATCTCCAATTATTACCTTTAGCTTGCTGTGAAAGGCACAACCCTGCTCCCTGAGGCATTCTGTGGTGGTCTTATCGCCCTAGGCACTGGTTCCTCTGTGATTCTCTCTGGCCTGAGGTTTTCAGTCTAAGTTCTCCTTTCAATCTCAGCTGTGATCACCACTGAAGTCAATAAGAACAGGAGTACTTGTGGCACCTTAGAGACTAACAAATTTATTTCAGCATAAGCTTTCATGGGCTACAGCCCACTTCATCGGATGCATAGAATGGAACACTCAGTCAGGAGATATTTATACATACAGAGAACATGAAAAGGTGAAAGTACGCATTTCAACTGGAAGAGTCCAATCAACTGAGGTAAGCTATCGGCAGCAGGATTGCCCCAGTGTGATGGGGAGGAGAATTTGGCATGTTGCGATTATGAGGAATAATGAATCACAGGCCATAACAAGTGTGCCCTAATATGCAGGGATAGTGAGGCCGTGATAAGCTCTGAGGAAAGGAGTCTCTCTCTGAAGAGCTTAGCACCGTCTCCTCCAGCGTTCTCCTTTCAGAGACCTGTAGGGGGCACAGCTGGATTGTGCAACAGAGCCCATCCTCATGCAAGGAAATCCGAGCATTACACAGCCCACTTCCTGCTTAACCATACTCCAGTATGCCAGCAGGCGGCTAAGTCCCCACCTCCCACAGACTACAGCCTCCTCCCCGCCAGCCCTATGCACTCAGATGTGCCGAGGCAAGCACCCGATGTGCCTCTCTCTTTCTATCTTCCCTCCACTAAGGCTGTCCTGCCAGGCAGGAGAGCAGCATCTCTCACGAGCCATGTTCCCCGATCCCAGCAGAGTGGGGCAGGAGAGGGAGGCTGAACTAGACGACGGAGGTCCCTCTTCCCATTACTGAGCCTCTTGCCGACATGCACAGAGAAGTACAGGGGATGGGGAAGGGATGTAACTGCTAATGTGGCAACGTCTGGAGAAGGCCCATGCTGGAAATTCCTCTCTAGCCGAGGTCCGCCTGCACTCTTGCTGCCCATCAAGAAGCATGGAGCACCCTCGCTTCTTGTTTCTCGAGTAAGCCCCATTCTCACTGCAGGTCAAGGAGAGCTGGGACAAATGCCCAAAGTCCAGGGACATTAGGCTCTGGGTCTGGGCCCATCTGCTGTGCCGATCCCATTGATCGGTCAGTGGAGCGACTCTGATGTACAACACAAGCTGAGGTTGTGGCTTGGTAACTTTGGATCTGGATCCAGAGTTTGGCTCTAGGGCTTACTATCAGGAAGTCGATTTGGGTCCCTCTAAGACAAAGCTGGGGTTCATTGATAGAACAGCACTAGGAGAAACCCAGCGCTGAAAGGACAGAGCTCCGCTCACACCCCAGGAGGAAGCAGTCCCCTGCCAGGCAGCATCAGGGTGCAGCATAGGCTGCCCCTTGACTGGCTATCTCCAGTGAACCTAGCATCTCCAATCGATAGGCTTTCTGGGGTGTCCCTTGGAGGAACTGAACAGGCTCGCCGCCAGACCGGCTGGAGCCCAGAGGCAGCCTCGCTCCCAAGGAACAACCCAGGGAAACAAAGAAAGCGACACCAGCCATTATCTTCCAGATCCCTGCAGCAAGGTGACCCCAGCACAGTGGGGTGCTCGTCCTCCACACAGAGAAGCCATCCCGTTCCCTCTGTCCAAGGGCTTTTGGAGGCACTGAAGACTCCGGGGGCAATGACTGGGAAGACGGATGCTCTGTCCGTTAGACTATAATTAAATTAAGTTCCTGAGAGTAAAATGGAGGCGGTAAATGATCACAACAGGTTTCCTTCCCCCCCTTGCACCCGCCTCTCTAAATGTTGAATTATTTTACAGTTGATCGTTCCCTAGATTTGCCGACCTTTAAAAGCTGAAACACCACATGCCTGTTGAATTTTAATCAATTTATTTTTTTCGACTGGAAATGTCAGACTTGTGTGTGGAATTAGTCGGCGCCGGCTGATGTGACAAAGACTCAAAGTTCAGCATCCGAAGTCGCGGAGGAGCAGAGAACCGCGTGCATTAGAAGAGATAATTTGCAGGATGAGGAAACGAGAAAGAGAGAGTGAGAGAGCATATATTTTTCATTAGCTTTGGTTTAGAGGCTTCTGGGACCTGCATTTATTTCATCCAGCGACCTCTAGCCTCATTAAATCTAGTCTGGGGTTGGTAATGACTGGAAGTAAGAAGCTGTGAAGGCCACCGAAGGGCAGGGGATAAGTGAGTTCGTTGCTGGAGCATGGAGTGAGCTGCGCCAAGGCAGGGGTGCAGGGAGAGAGGTAACCTTTGGCTTGTCTGGGCCACCGTGCTGGGAATGGGTGAGCGGTGCCTCCCAGCTGCCAGCCTCCAGAGCGCAGGAGGCCTGTTCATTAGTGGATATTATGGCATCAGGTTCACCCTGTTCCCTTCAGTGTGCAACCCGAGGGGGCACTGCAGACAGTGCAACCCCTCGGAACCAAAATGGAAAGAGCCTGGATCCCCCCTCTCGTCTGCGCCCGCGAGGAGAGAACTACCATTCTCACTCTGAGGTCAGCGTGGCTGACCCTGCAGCTCCCCAGTCAGAAAGGAGCACACTGAATACAAAGGTCTGAATGGAGCAAAGACCATCTGTAATGGAGTGAGGAAGCTTACTTTTATTTAGAGTCCAATCCTGCGCATAAATGTAGCCCCACGGAGGTGCTCTTGCTCCTGTTGGGGTCAGTGGGACCAGGTGAGAACCGAAGCAGAATACAGGGTCAAACATCTCTGTCCCATTTTATTGGTCTTTATTCCTGTGGTTTCGGTAAGCGTGGATGTGGGCCCTGGCTCCAGCAGGGGTGTAGCTGGGGCAGGCGCTGGGCATGTATACAGCTCTGCAGAGTGACTGTTCTGATCAGCCGCTGTCTTGGTCCTGGGCATGTCAGTGCTGCATGTCAGTGTGGTCTTGCATCCCCCCCTTGTGATGCCGATCATGAGTGATTCCAATCCGGGGTTGCCCCTACTTGTTCTGCCAGTGGACTTCAGTGTTCTCCTGCAGTACCCTCTGCTGTTCCAGTCCTGGGCAGCAGCAGCTCTACAAATGTATGCCGGCCCTATTAAAATTACATTCCTTCTTTGGAATGGAGACTGCTCCTTGCACTGAACTGGAGAGACAAATGTTTGCTCAGAGGACAAGGACTGAATATATTTAATCCTCCTGCCTTCCCTTTCCAAAACTGCTCCTGTCCTGTGCTCTTGGCGCATGCACATTAAATCAATAATGAACCTTCCAAAGCAACCTATGAGAAAATATGGGCTGGCCTCTCCCACTGACCTCCAAATTCCTCCATATGCCTGAATGCAGCAGAGTATCATGCTACCCCGTGAAGAAGCATATACCTTGAAACATAGGATCACAGCTATTTGAACCTCCTGGTGTCCTCTTGAGCCAAGGCTGGGCTTCAAACACAGGTCTACTGAAGAGTAGTGCGGACCTCTGCTAGCCTAGGGGCCAACCTCTGCAACGCTCTCATCCCACTGCTGACCGGTATGGAGACACTAACCCAGGCCTTGTGAATGGAACCGAATCAGCAGGTCAGGCCGATGTTGTTATTGTTAATTTGTATTACTGCAGCACCTATGAGCCTCTGTCGCAGAGGAGGGCCTCTCTGTGCTAGGTTCTATACAAACACAGTCCCTGCCCCCACTTGGACCCACCTTTCCACATGTCCACAAAACCCAGGGCAGACCCATCCTGTGCTCGGCCAGCCCCGCGACGCTGGCTCTGTCACGGCCTGGTAGTGCGTTACAGATGGCTGTTTAAGCGAGGTCCTGCTCTCCTTTTAGAGCCTTTTCAGTCATTCCCTGGCCTTTTGTACTTCTCTGTTTGTTTCAGGTTATGAAAATGTCAGGCTCGTTTGGAAGTTCTGCACCCTCCCTGCTTTGCAGGAGTCATTACTGGCCTGTTCCCTGCTCGGGGAAGCTGACATTTACCTCACAAACCGGGCTGGAAATGATAGCGGTTAAGCAGGACTTCGCTAATCATCGGGTACCTTCACCTTTTGAAAATGAGTCTGGTTGGCCAGAACGCATTTTCCTCCTTATTTCCGATCAGCTCTTCTCCCCCTCCCCTTCGCTGTCACGATTTATTCATCGATCGAAGCTGCAGGATCAAGGTGGCATTGAATGAAAATACAGTTTAACAAAAAATCACTGTCACTTCAGAGACAAGAATAGACTCGTGTGAGTTGACTCCTGCCCCCCTCCCCCTCCTTTCCAGAGCTTCCGGCAGATGAGGCACTAAACCCCATTTACAGAACTAGCAAGAAGCAGGAACTCAATATTCAATCAGCCGGGCTTTGCTAGAGGCCTGGGGACCTACCAGGAGGAAAAAAATGCAGAGAAAAGTTGCCACCCAGGACAGTCTAGGGATATATTGCTCCATCCCCTCCTGGGGGGAAATGCAAGCCAGTGCAGATGGATACAAAGGAGACATAACCCTTGTTCTGGCCCTTTGCACAGAGGTGAACTTCACCCCGGTGAGTTAATTCATTAATAATTATTATAGGCCGTGTGGCATCCTTAAACACTCCCATCATGCACCAGGGCCCCATTGTACTGGGTGCTGTAAACATCAAGGAAGGAGACGCGCTATTTAAGCTGAAGGACCGTGCTGGCAGAAGAATGGGGCTAAATTGGCCATGAATCATCTGAGGCTGGAGATCAGAAGAAGGTTTCAAACCATCAATGGAGAGGAGGAGGGGCACACAATCTAGCTTTAAGACAGAGCTTGATGAGTTTACGGATGGCATTGTGTGATGGGGTTGCCTGTGATTGCAGGGGACTGGATTCAGTGAGCCAGGAGGTCCTTTCCGGGCCCGTGTTCCTGTGCTGTACAAACGCTGAATGAAAAAGTGATCCCTGCCCCAAAGAGTTTACAATCTGCAGCCTTTTATATTTGCTCTGTCCCACCAAAGGCCACCAAACCATACTGCAGGGGTTCCGTGGTATATCCTGCCTTAGCATCGCAAGTGTGGAATCTCCCCTGATGTTAACGAGGAATTCACAGAGAGAGCGCAGAAATCTCCTGCGAACAGGGCAGTCTGGGGTGGGAATTCCCCCTGCCTGTCCTGCTCCCAGCCCAGCTGAGAAGCCTGGGGGAACAGCCTCTTGGGTGGGATCTCAGCTCTTCCACTTCCTGCCTCAGCTGAGACCAGACGGTGCTGAAGCAAATATGACTGAATACTGGAGTAATTGGTAAGGTTTGGCCCTTGCGGAAACGCTCGGTTCTGGTGCAAAGTTGGCTCTTATTGTTTTCCAAACTGGTCTACACAGCCCTAAGCGAAATACCCAGGAGAGGAGAAGGACCTTGACTCCTGTGTTTCCTCCCAGAAGACACGCGGGGCCTGATTCCCCAGTGCCTTGCACCTCCATGGCCCAGGCCTCAGCGACAAAGGGGATGTGAGTGAATTGAAAGCGCTGGTTTGGTAGCGTTTCTCGCTCCCTGTGCAGAGGTGTAAATGCCAATGCGAAGCACAGGTCAGTGGAGAACCTGGCTCCCCACCTCTCTCTTCCTCTCCCAGCCCTGAGAGACAGCAGCAGTGAGCAGGTCGACCCACCTAAGTTCTCACACCATGCCCAGCACCTTAGGCTCCGAGGACCTAATCCTGCTAGGTGCTGGGCCCACCCACAGAAGTACAGGGCAGCCTATCCTCCCATTTGCACCCGGCGCCATGCAGGCGTTGCTCAGCACTTTGCAGGATTGATCCCTGAGCGCCTACGGGCAATTCACATTTGAGAACACTGGGAGGAATAGAGAGACGAGAGGAGAAAGACAAGATGGCTTGAATAAAGAAAGCATTTAAATTCTACTGGCCGTTTACCTGCTTAACTCCAAACACTGCACATGTCCAGGGAAGAGAACTGGCATTCTCCACTCCCCAATGGCAGACTTTTCACCCCCCGCTCCGGCACAAGCCTGACATTTACAATACAGAACAAGGCTGGAAATAATGGCTTTCCACAGAGCCCCTCACTAATCACAGGCTACATTCACATTTGAAAATGAGTTCGGCCCAGGACTATTGATTCCCTTCCTTGCTTTGCTCTGTGTGTGAGAGGGAGTGAATTCTAGGCTGGGAACGTAACCTTAAAGTGGTGGAACACATCTCTGCCAGCTCCTCCTGGCTTCTGCATACTGCCTGCTTCACAGCCTAAAGTCAGGATTTGATTAAAGAGCATCACACCAGCAAACTGGAAATGCAGAGAGCGAAGGCACAGAAAGAGCCCATCGTGGTGACAAGGGCTTGGAAGCTGAAGAGCGAGGAGAGAGAGATGCTGTAGATGTTACCAGCAGTTGCTTGTAGCATGGAGGCCCCATGGGATCATCCCTATGGAATTCTTCAGGCCTACCATTGTGTTCTCTTTCTTTGGCATTGCCACGTCCCCTCTCCTTTACTCTGCCCCTCACCGTTTGTCCACTCTGGTCACCTCGACCCCATCCTGGCCACTCCACCAACGAGAACCAGCCTTGACTGCCCACTTCTCTGATCCTCCCCCATGTGTCTTAGCACCATCTTCCTCTCTGCCCTCTGTGCATGGAATACCGGCCCTGAACTGATCCCAAAGGCTATGGGACGGGGTATACAGGCCCTACACAGGCCAGGAAGTGGTTCATAAGTGCCTGAGGACCCAGCTGGCCCCATCCCACTACACTCACAACATTCTGTCAGGTCTGGGAAGGGGAGTTAAAAGGGGAAGGCCCAGCTCAGTTTGCAGGCTGACCAGGAAGGAGAGCCGAGCTCTGTGTCTCCTTCGGGGAGGGAAGCCTCATGTCAGTCAAGAGTCTGAGACAGGTTGCTGCCTGGATGAGCCTTCTGGTGGGTGGGATGACCACGCCCAAGGAGCCTGACCAGGGAGGCTGCTTGAAAAGGAGCCTGGAGGAGAAGACAGGGTCTTGCCAAAGGCTCATTGGGCAACCCTGTTTTGGAATTAACATTCCTTTATTTTGGGTCTGTAATACCCCAGAAGGGGTAACATTCCCAGGTACCTTAGCCAGCGGGGTAAAGCACCCTGGCACCTGGCCCTGGGGGGTGGGGGGCAGCTACCGACCATTGGAAACTCTGAAACAGCATGAGGAGTGCACCACTGGGCAGCAAAGGGACACCAGAGAGGCAGGCCCAGTCTCCGGTGACAACCCTCACCTCCTTCAAATCCCTTCTCGAGACCCCGCCCTCCCCCATCTCTGCTGCAGTACCTACCACCAACCAGCAATCTGTTCACAGCTAGGCAGAGGGGCAGATGGGGAAAGAAGATGGTGAGTGATTACAGAATGAAATAAAATCTAGCAAATCCATGTGTATAAAAATGTCTCTGTTTTACAGTCCCCCTTTCTCCCCGTGCTTTGTGCGTTGCTTGTTTTCTTAGTTTGGAAACTTTGGAGCAGGGACAACCCTTTGCTGCATGTATTATCACCACAAGGGGGCTTCTGCAGTGCGCCGGTAGCATCTGCCTCACTCCATTCTTGTCTCAGGCCGTGCTCCAGGAGCCATTGGGCTTCCCCGAGACATCATGCCTTCCTGGAGCTCCCCCAGCATGGTGCAGCTCGGTTGCACAATCTCGTCCACCGTACCTAAAATGACATTCAACCCCACCTATGTTTAAAATAAGTTATTAAGGTGGAACCTTAACTCTGCCCCCTTGTGCATGATGACACAGTCTGTAATTGCATGGCCACATGCTACGTTTCCCACGGGACCCGTCTCATTCAGTGCACAGGCTGGGTGAGGTTCAGGGAATGGTGAAGGAGGCTGCTCCCTGTAGAGCTCCTGCCTCATTCAATGCACAGGAGGAACTCTCTCCCTCGTTACTCGGATCAGTGTCTTCCCCCACACCCTGTTGACCACACACCTCTCCAAGCAGCCAGCAGAAGGAGGAAGTACAACCCTCTCCACTCACAGCAGCTGAAGAGAAGGGGGTGTGGTTTACTGACTCTGACCTCTCTAGCAACCCCTCCAGCACATGAGAATTTTTGCAGCATATCAATACAGTGTCCCAAGGCCAAATGGAAACTTGGCAGCAGATTGCTTTGCATGGGGGGGGGGAGGAGAAATACATTCAGTGAGGTTCTTATTAATTAAAACATTCCAATGAATGACACGATCATTAGTGCCACATAGAATTCAGTTCAAAACCTTTGCATGGGCTTCTTATGCAGCCTCCTGCACTCCAGTCAGCCGCAGAACTGGGCGCCTCTGGGCTATGGCGCTCAGGGGACATTGCCACGCACAGGAAATGTAGGGTGCTGCAGGGAACTTGGGGTACTGCTCATAGCTCAGTCCCTCCAGCCCCATAACAATCGTTGTTGCCCTTCTTTGAATGCCCTCAGATGACTGGCTATTCAGATATGCTCAGCCCCCATGGATGGCACCAGGACTGCTGGCAAGTCAGAAAAAGACTGTTGTTTCGGGTGTAACGAAATGTTACTTTCTCACAAAACGGAAACAGTTTTATTCAGATTTCAACCATCTTTAAATGTGTTTGATTTTAAAAAAGTAAAAATAAAATGAAAGGAAATTTTGAAACAGTCATCTCGGACTAACAGATCAAAATGTTTTGGAATTTTTGTTGTTGTTTGCTGGTTTTTTGACTGACACATTTTGGCAAAACCGACACACATTCATCGAGTGTTTCACTGGATCAGCATTTTTTTGCTGAAAAAAGTTCCAGCCAAAATCTTTCGCCCAGCTGTATGCGCTGAGCTCTTTTGAAAATCTGGTCCTTTGTATCACAATGGGAGCTGCTCGGTGCCCTGGTGCTGCTGGAAAAATCTGGTCACTTCTTTAGGTGCCCTTTGAAAATCTGGCCCCGATTGGGGTCCTGAGCACCTGGAAAATTAGCCCCGCACTCTTTGAAACTTGGCCATGTCTACAATGGGAGCTGCAGATGTGTTCCCAGCTCGCATAGACATACCCATGCTAGCTCTTGTCGAGGTAGCATGCTAAAAATAGCAATGAGGCTGGGTCAGCACTGGCAGCAGCAGCGAGTGGTGGCATGAGGTAGCTGCCCCGGGTACAGACCCACTGGACCCAATGGGTACTTGCTCAGGGCGGCTACCCTGTGCTGCTGCTTGCCGTTGCCCATGCTACTGTGGCTACCCTATTTCTGAGCATGCGTGTTTGATCAGAGCTAGCAAGAGCGTGTCTATGCAAGCTGGGACTCTCACTCCCAGCTCATAGGGTAGAAGTTGCCCATATGTTCCTCATAATGAGGTGGCCAGAAATAAACATGTTCTGTGTCATTGCAATGGACTTTGGAAAACTATCACCCAGCTCCCTAATGAAAGCCTCGGTGCATGCATCCCAAAATTGCATTAACCATTTTTGCATCAGTTTTGCACTGCAAACTCCTGTCTATTTGCTGTCTGTTCTAACCTCTAAGTCTCTGTATCACTGCTTCCCGGCTCCCTCCCTCCCACTCAGCATATGTGTGCCATGCATTTTCCCCCGGATTCATTACTTTCCATTTTCCCTATATATATATATGCAATTTTCTGCTCCTATTTCTAAGGTCTCCAGGGTCCTTATTCAAAGCTTATTGAAGCTAAGGGAACTCCTTCCATAGACTTAACTGGCTTCAGATCAGGCTCTAAGTTCCTTTGAGTTATTTCTCTGCCTTCATTAATGCTTACACAAGCTCTCATTTTTGCATCACTTGCAAATTAAAGGCAGGAAAAGTCGCAGATGAGGCCGCAGGTGCTAATGCTGTTTTGAAAAGCTCCGTGCTGCCCCTTCCACAGCACTGAGAGTTAACCCCAACCTAGCCCTTAGCAGAGAGAGAATGGGCCAGTTACTATTACCCTCCTCCTCTCAGAAGGCTGCACAAGTGGCAATCAGAGAACAAAGGATCTGTGAAGGCGCATGCTGCCCCTTTAAGGGACAGAGCCTGGGCCTAATCAAGAACCCCCGCCCTGGGGCAGAGCTATTTAAACAGGAACAGGAAGCTGAGCAGGAGAGAGAGGAGTAGGTTGTGCTGGTGGTTATGGGTGGTTGCCGCTTTTGTGGGCTCCATGGACTAGTTTGACTGGACCCAGAGACTCTGTTTTGAAGACATTAAGTTTGGGAGCTCTGAAGCAAGGTCCTGAGGCCAGGGCTTTATGAACTATTGTTACAGCTGCTCTTTCCCTAAGACCTTATTAAAGGGGACATGCTTATATCATTAGTTGGTTTTAGCCTCCCTCCTGCTAGGATCCTTTTCATGATCAAATGCGACAGGGACCCAAAAGGACCCAAGAGCCTGATTGGTCCGTTGCGTTCCATGGAAAGAATCCCAGTGACTTCACCCGGCTTTGGATCAGGCCCCACATGAGTCAACTCCCATCTTTAAGATGTGGAGGTGGCAGGGAGTAGGAAGAGCCTTGAACCATCGTAGATCCTCAGTTCAGAAGGGACCGTTGTGATGATCTAGTCTGACCTGCTGCATAGCTTCCTAGAGCAGAGTTTTTAATGGGGGGAGGGGAATGCAAGCTGGATTTTAAAATTGCCAGTGATGGAGACTCTGCTGCAACCCTTGGTAAATTGCTCTAATAGTTAAAAATATCTGCCTTATTTCCAGTCTGAATCCACCTTTAGTTCCCAGAAATTGGTTCTTATTATGTCTTTGCTGCTGGCCTGAAGAGCCCATTATCAAATTTCTGTTCCCCATGTCGGTACTTATCGACTGTGATCAATTCACCCCTTTGTTACGTTGACTAGAGTGAGCTCCTGGAGCTTCCCCCCTTATAAAGCGTGTTTTCTATCTTTCTATGGACCCTTGCCAATTGATCAACATCCTTCTTGAACTGTGGACACCAGAACTGAACAGAGTTTTCCAGCAGCGGTCGCACCAGTGCCAAATACAGAGGTGCTTAAGAGTCCCCTGTTTATACAGCCAAGAACTGCATTAGCCCCTTTGGCCACCGTGCTGCACTGGAAACCTGTGTTTCAGTTGATGATCCACCATGCTCCCTGGATCACTCTTTCCCATCCTGGAGGGAAGACCTACATTCTTTGTTCACGTTTGGCCGCATCCCGTGAAGGATACGTTATCGAAGGGGGACAGTGTGGGGATATGCGACGGCCATGAAAGGGTTAATCGGCTGTCAGAAGTTGCTAGGAAACATTATCCTGCCTCTGGGGGTCGCTCTCCTCCATTCTTCCTGCCCTCCGTTCTCCCCTCCCACATGGGGGTGCCTGGCCTAACCCTCCTGCGGCAGCGTCAGGCGGCCCTTGGGCGGATGAGCTGCCCCGGGTGAAGGTGCAGCCCAGGTGAGCTGGTAGCCCCTTGTGAAACCAGATGTCAGAGAGCTTTCTCCCCGCTCCCTTTGGGCTGGGGGGGTCGGGGGCAGGCGCACAGTAAAACAGACTCCCTTTGCATTGAGCGCAGCGGTCCCTGTTATTGGCATTGTACAGTGGGATTAACTGATGAGTTTGCAGCTTGGGTGACTCCCCCTGGGCTGTTCTTCCCTGCATTCCTGCTATGGGGCCTTGTCATGGGTGGAGCTGGACCCATCACCCCTTAAAAGAGCCAGGGCTCTATCTGGGGACCCCAAGCTTCTGTTATCCGATAACAGTGTAACCAGAGCTCGGCTGGGGCAGTCCCGCTCCTGCGCTGGGCACCTTCTTCATTCTCTTTCCGGATTCCTTGAGCACCCCCCTCTCCATCAGCAAGGAGCTTTGCTGGCCCTGTCATTATCCTGGCTCTAATGATGCGATAATAGCTTGCAGCTTAGCGTTTGCCAGCAGGGCTCTCCTATGCACAGCTGGCATGGAGTTTTATCCCAGCAAGGGCATCGTCCACTGGCTTCCAGAGCAGCAGGGGGCTCAGTGGGGCCGTTCCGGTGTGGGGTTTGTTTGTTTTTTTGGCCCCCATGTAGGGTTCGGCTTGAAAAAGGAAGCACTGCAGATTGACACTGCTCAGATAAAGCCTGTGTCTGGAACCGCGTAGGTATGTTCCCGCCACGCTCCTGCCCAGGTGTCTGAAGCAAGCCAACAAATCCTTATATTAGAGAGACAAGGTGACAGAGGCACTGTCTTTTATTGGACCCACTCCTGGCCTTATCTGCTGCTTTTCTTCAGTAGATCTCAAAATGCTTCACAAGCTTTTAATGGATGTATCCTGACCACACTCCTGTGAGGCAGGGCAGAGCCGTTCTCCCCATTTTACTGATGAGGAACTGAGGTGCACAGGGTGTGTCCACAACTGCAGGCTTCCCCGCCTGGCTTGGGCTAGCAGGGCTCAAGCGGTCGTGCTAAATGTAGCTGCCCAGACAGCACTTTGAAGTTGTAGGTGAGGCTCTCCTGAAGCTTCAGGGACTGAGCCAAAATGTCTACGCAGCTATTGTTAGCCCAGATGCATTGATCCAGGCTGGAGGGCTCACTGCCACAGGCCAAATGGACATACTTAGAGAGGCTAAGTGACTTGCCCATGGTTACAAAGGAAGTCCACAGCGGAGCAGAGACTTGAACCCGGGTCTTCCACAGCCTACACCAGTGCCCTGACCATCCATCCCCTCAGAACTGGTGAGGGCTATTTGATGGGGCATTGGTTTGGGGAGTCAGGCGATCTAGGGTCTGTACCTGGCTCTGCACTGACCTTAATGAAATCATTTCCCTTCTTTCTGTGCCTCTGTTTCCCTTCCCGCTCTTTGTCTTTCTCATCCATTTTGATTGTAAACTCTTTGGGCTGGGGCCATCTTGTACAAGTGTTTGTACAGCACCTAGCAACAGGGGAGTGCGTCAGTATGCTACTGTCACACAAACAATAATAACTAGCGCCGGATGAAAATGGGCTTCCTGTCCCGTGAAAATGTTCAAGATATCAAAAAAAAATCCCCAATCAGGGCAAAAAGTGGAAACCTCAGAAATTTTGTTAAACCAAAGAATCTGAAAAATATTTAGGTCAATGAAAATGTGTTTTAGTTTCAACTGTTTTCTATTTTCCATGGTATTTTTTTTTTACTGTCATTAGCTCACATTTCAAAACAAAACATTGTTTAGAAACAGAAAAATGGACTTTTTGGCCTTGAAAATGCCCAAATGAAACATTTCAACATCTTTGAAACTTCTTTCCAAAAATGTTTTGAGTTGAAAAGTTCAACAAAACCCACCGGTTTCCTGGGAAAAGCTTTCTTTCAACAACGAAACATTTTTGCACAAAACAAGTTTCTTCTAAAAATTCCCAACCAGCTCTAATGATAACAGAGGCAGCCACAAAAGCATCTCCCCGATACATGCTGGGAGAGGACTTTGGGATTTGTAATTCATATCGTGTCCAGACAGACCAGCCATTTCCAAGAAAACTGCCAGGTCTTTGCATTAATAACGTGAGTCTCAGTGCATTAGCTCAAGGCACTGAGCAATGGGACATGACACACTGTCCTTAGCTCTGGAAAGAATTGTCTAACCCGAGGCTTCATCCAGCTGAGACATCTCACTCCCACCCAGCGAAGGGCTATTTAGGGCCACCATCCATTTGGAAATTCAAACTAACTTCCCTGCCTGCTCACGTCTTGTTTGTTTGTTGTTTTAATCTTCCTGCCCTCATCTCCGGCGTGAGGCGAAGGGGCTGATTGACAGCATAACTGTTTCAAATCAATATAAGGAGCACTTGGAGATTAAAGCAATTTAAACAAGGTGTTTATGTGGTTTGGAGCTAAAACTGCACTTGAAGCAAACAAGCCGAGGCGATGAAGGAAGTAGGTCAGCGGTGAGATACAGAGAAACTGGCGCGAGCGGAGGTGAGATTACAACAATAGGCAGGGATGGCTTTTTTCATCAAAGAGAGATCACTTCTTTCCATAAAGGGGCCCTAATCTCGAAATTGCTTTAGCCTTCAGCTGATTGTTCCATCGATTGAAACATGCTGGTCCTGGCCCTTCTCCCTTTCCCCATGGTCTCTAATCTCTGGCACATCTCTCGCTCTCTCTGATCTAAAGTTGTGGTCATTTGGCTTGAATGACACCACCTCACACTGGCAGCACCCTCCTTGCCTCCTGCTAGCCTGGGGAGTGCCAGGGTGGGAGGGTGGCACAGTGTATGCTGTACAACCCACACACTGCCCTGGGACTTCTGCCTTGGGATAACCAAATGCCTCTGGGACCACCTTAGAGTAGCCTCAAATTTCCCACTGCATTTTGTTTTACCTTGTGGCCCCTTCCCGTCTATTAGATACATTGCCCTTCCCCCCGTCTCCAAGGTAGTTGGACAAGATAGGGTTAATTGTCTATCGGGGATACCTGACCCAGTTCAGACCGAACAAGAACTGACCTGACCCCTTCCCCATCCCTTGAATCAAAGTTTTTGGGGGTTCAGAAGGAATCTGAGTTCATTCTTCCCCTTTCCATTAATATAACGAATGGTGGTAGCACCTGAGAGTCCCAGGCCTGGACAGGGCTGCCTTTTGCCAAGGGCTACAGTTGTGTTGTCATATGAGGCCACAAATGCCGAGGATGAATTCTCTGTACAAGGAGTTTACAAGCTAAGTACTTTGTGTGTCCCTGCTTTGCATGCGTAGTTGTTATTTATTCGTACTACAGTGACAGCTGGAATTCCCAGCTGAGGTCATGGCCCCATTGTGCGAGGAGGTGTACATACACATAGGAAGAGGCAGTACCTGCCCCAAAGAGCTTGTTATCCAAATAGAAGACAATGTGGGGGAAAGGGTAGGCCCAGCTACTCAGAAGTATTGAGGCTTCTAACTTGTATTGATTGAGGAACTGAGTCAAAGTGACCTACCTAAGGTCACAGAGCTGGTGAGTGGTCGAGCCAGGAACAGAAACACGGTTTCCGAGTGCCCCACCCACCAGCTACCTCTCACCACCTCTAGAAATGCTGAAGGATCCCAAAAGGGCCCCTTCTCATCTTATTTCCAGGTGTGATCAGAAGTGGGAATACCCAGATCTCTTTCGAAAAGTCTGTTCTTGGTGGATCACAGCAGCCAGGCTGGCCAGCAGTGTTCTGGCTCGGGGAGATCCCTAATCAGAGCAGCACATATTCCTGAGGCCGCTAAGAGAGAGACTCCAGCAGCACTCAGCACTGGCGAGCAACAGGCCCGAGAGATGGGGCTTCGCTTTTCAGGAAGGTTTGTGGAAAATATCCTCTTTCAGTTTGCAGCCCTAATTTCAGCAGGCGCTGAAATAAGCCCCCCAAATCCAGCAAAAGCCACTGAGCACTGCATGATTTCCCAGGGTTATTAATCAGCTTAGGTCTGCCTCAATCTCACACACAAGCTTGGGCCCAGACCCTTGGTTGGTGTCGGTCAGAATAGCTCTGTTGAAGTCAATGGAGTTACGCTGACTTACCCCAGCTGCAGATTTGGCCCTGTCGCCAAATCAGGTGAGTTTCACGTTGCTTCTGATTTCGCAATTGTTAGAGCTCCCACTAGGGCAACATTTCTTACATCCAGGGTGTTATCCTTCATCAGGCCTTTTAATTAAGTGTGCTGCCAGATCTTCCTCTCTCACTGCCCCTACTGTGCTAGTGACCCTACAATAGCCTGGGTTATGGCATTCCTCTGCCGGAGGAACATCCCGAGGGCTCGCAAGATGGGCCTGTGAGTGCACACGTTGCCATTTACCCCAATTAGTCATGATTTGTTAAGTGCACACTGGGGGCCAGGTTTCCAGCTGGGGAAAATCAGTGTAGGCCATTGATTTCCATGAAGCCATCCTTATTTTTACCAGCTGAGGATCTGGCCCTTTGTGCTCAGAGCTGTGCAAGATGCAGAATGAGGAGCATCCCTGCTCCACAGAGCTGGAAGTAAAGAGGGAGGCTGGATGCTTCGGGAAGATCAGAACTGAGGAAAGGTTAGCGCTGATTATATATAATTACTGGATCCTCAGCTGGTATCAATCAGCATAACTCCACCGACTTTCACAGAGAGATGCTCATTTACAGCTGCTGAGGAGCTGGCTCCTTGCATTCATTTCTTGGGGCCACCACAGAAGAAAAGAAGGCCTGATTCTCCTCTCCCTGAGTCTAGCTTTACACCAGTGTTGGTGACTGTTAGTTCTTACTGCATCAGTGAGGAGGAATTAAGGGCAACTTCCATAGCAGAGACTTGAAAGCAGAGTGGGCGGCAAATTGCTGTTTACACCTTTGCGTCGCTGGAAGCACGCAGTGCAGTTCTGCAGAGCCGATGTTACCATAAGAGCATGAAGCAGAAGCACCTGCTGAATTAAGTGTGGAATCCTGTGTAATCGGAAAGCCATATACATGTAACATTGATTCATTCCACTTCTCGCAATTGATTATTTCCTACATTATCAATGTCCAGTTGAATTGCTAATGAAAACATCAGCCCAGTATGTCAGCCAGCTGTCGTTAGCCCCTGCAACTAAACACAACTCCCCCAAACAGAAAACCACTCCAATCCCCTAAGTTAGGTAGTGCTAGGCTTGGCGCTCAGGACCGGTTCCTACTCCTCTAAACCAGCAGTTTTCAACCTGTGGACTGGGGGTCCACAAACTACGTCTATGGGGTCTGTGAAAGGTTGTAGTTACCCTAGAACAGTGGTTTTCAACCTGGAGTCCACAAACCCCTAGGGGTCCTCAGACTATGTCTGAGGGGTCTGTGAAAGATTGCTGTTACTATAGAACAGTAGTTTTCAACCTGAGGTCCGCAGACCCACTGGCGGTCCATAGACTGTGTCTAAGATTTCCAAAAGGGTCTGCACCTTCATTCAATTTTTTTTAGGGTCTGCCAATGAAAAAAGGTTGAAAACCACTGCTCTAAACTACACTGCCTTTCTGTGCACTGGCTGTGTCTCACCCCTCCGTATTGCTCCAACACAAGGGCTTTACAATACCTAAGTCCTATAGAAACACCTTCATTCCTAATTAGCTTCTATGGGAGTTTTCTATAAATTTCAGTATGGAAAGTTGGATGAGGCATTGGATTAGGATTCAGGAGATCTAAGTTCTATCCCCAACTCTGCCCCTGGCTTATTTGCAGATTTTAGACAACTCATGTCACTGCTCTGTGACTCAGTTTCCCGATCTATAAAAGAGGGCTCATTAGATGTACTTGCTTGGAAAGCTGAAGCTGACAAGGGCTGTGTAAGAGCTAGTTGTTTCTAGTAATATGAATCTTCAGTAGAGAGGCTCTGCTCTTAAATCTTTGCTGAGAGGCAGGGAGCGATCACTAAGCGATAGGCGCATGTGAGGACCAGGTGGCTATGTGTTACAGAAGCGTGGCTCTCACATATGATGGCCCCTTTCCAGGAGGACAATCCATGTGGTCGGGGGGAGAGAGACACGATCAGCCTGGGTTGTGCAGAGGAGCGGAGGTGGTTCTGCTGATTGACGGGAAGCGGCTTTATTTAGCAGCTGCAGCGGGAATGCTCACCGTACGCCGCTGGCTGGCTGGCATCTACACACATCAGCGTCCTTGAAGCCTACGCAGGTGTTGGCAAAGGCCCCCAGAGAGCAAGATAAGCCTTAGCGCTGCTCATTACTGACAGAGAGTCTCTCCCAGCAGAACCCAGTCCAGGATGCCCTTCCCTTGGTGCTGCACGGACGTGCTTTGGCCGATGATGGCGGTGTTTGTACGCACGCAGCTCCGGGATTAGTTACACCAGGTCAGAGCGAGAGGGGCGTGTGAGAAATGCAGATCCATGGCTGGGTGGCACAGAGCCTTGCTCATCCACAGTGGCAGGCATGGGCAGTTCAGAGGCAGCACAATCAAAATCAACCCTGGAGTGAGAAAGAAGCACTCCTGAACAGCTGTGCACACCCCCAGGCTTCCCTCTGTGTACACTCCCCCTCCCCATTTAGTATCCGGGCAAGAGCAGGCGGTGCTGATTGTCCAGAGGAGCGGGCAACTTTGCTGGACTTGCTGGCCAATCAGCTTTCTAGCCTTTGAAGCCCCATCAGTCACAAACAGCTGATGTTCGGGATGAGCCCGGTACCAGTAATGGCCATTGCCCCATCACCGGAGTTCCCTGGGCGGCTGGCTCAGTAATTGGAGGGGTAATCTACCTGAAAAGAGTGGATAAAGGCACCATGTTTGCTGCTTTTGTTTCCCTTCCTCCCTAGGCTCATGCATGATAGATTTGGGTCCATTCCTTTCCCTACATCCCTGCCCTCGAGTAAGATCTGAGCTCCTGCATATACATTATCTGCCAGCTGACAGCTTCAGCTGCGACAGATTAGGCAAGCTGGAGACGGGCCACTTGGATCCCGGAACTCTGGAGAGACTGATAGTAGAATCCGCTGGCTGGGCAGCAGGAATGCAAATGGCACGCAGGTGCATTTTCCTGCCTAGCTTTCAGAAGAACGAGGAAGAAAAGGGAAGCAAGGAACAAGGCTAGAGCAGTGGTTCCTGGACCTCTTGCTGCAGTACTTGACTGGCTGTCCATCCTCCAGGGGCTTCTCCTATTGCACCCTCTTGGTTCTCTAAGGCTGTGCTCCTCGCCTGGCCGGGGTGCTGGGTTCCAGCATGCTCTCACAAGCCAGCACATATTTAACTGTGTGTCCACTGAAATGCAGCCAGGGGAAGCGGTCAGCCAGTTTACAGTTCCCAACAATGTAGGAAAGGAAATAAAAAATACTGAATTATAATAGGCCTGTCCCCAAAGGTTCTCCCACTGAAACTGTAGATGGGTTGGGCAGTTTCAGGTAGGTAGAATGCTATTGCAGCAGCCACGTTGGTCAGGGGTTGTATTAAAGAGCTACACCAGGATACAGTGTAGTCATCGTGCCTGATTCTCATCTGCTGTAAATGGATGTAGTCCATTAACATGGACTGAGCTTTGGCAATTTATACCAGGTGAGGCTCTGACCCCTGATTTTTGTGCCAATAGCATATAAAATGTTTCCTGTTTCACCATGGAAAAAGAGCTGCATAGACAGGCGGAGTTGTAGGAAAGAGACCTTTATCAAGCATGCTAAGGCTTTTGAGTACGACCAGCAGCCTGTGGCCTGGCTTGCATTCATGACCCCCCCGGTGCCACACCGACCTATGTCCATCCAAAAACCTGCACAGCCACCTAGTTCCACATCCCCCGTTGAATAACAACAGAAATCTCCCTAGATTTGCTGTGCACTGCCAGGCTAAATGGTGAAAGGGTAACCTGCCTGCACGCTGCCGAAGCTGGGTGGAGCTGAGTCTGATGAGGTAGGCTAATAATACAATACGGATGAAAGCTATGGTGAGCTGCTAGTGGTGGTGCAGATTGTTGCGTCTTCTTGAGGTCTGCCTAGCTACTTAAAGGGCTACTACCCCTTTCCTATCTACTACATCGATGCAGGTGAACCACGAACAGAGGGAGATGGAGACTCATTGCCCAAATCAGAACATCGCTTCGGTTCATCCTACTCACATGCAACAGGGCTGCCACTCTCATGATACCCTTCACGGATTACCTCATCTAAACACTAGGCTCTATTCATTTATTCAGCCCCTAGATGGCATAATATAGGACATAAATGGCCAGGCCGTATCCCCTACACAAGGAAAGACCTTGTAAGAAAAAGGAAGCTCCTTGAGTTTCCATCCCATTGTTGGTGGGGTGGGGGTGGGTTTGCAGTTTAAGTCCCTCAACTGATGGACCTCCCAATATCTGGAGGCCAGAGCCATCTGGGTGGAGGCCCTCTGCAGCTGCAGCTTTTCCTAGCACCCACAGAAGCCCCATGCGAGTGATTCTCACAAGCTGCTATCCCAACTAGGCTCTAATGGGACACACCCAGTCCACACTGTTGAGACTCCCTGTGGGTTTCCATGGGGATAACGTCATGATGAGCAGCCATCACCCTTCCTCCCAATCCACATGCCCCAGTTCTTGCTTTCTAACTAAAGTGGGGCTTCCACAGGAGGTAGTGGTGGGGTGACAAGTGCTGCTGAGTGAGCAATCCCTCTCTTCTGCATCCTCCAGGCCAGATGTGAGCAATAGGAATCAGCCCAGCTCATGGAAACAGAGGGGATGAGGCGTTTCAGAACACAGCTCAGAGTAAAGCCTGGGTTAGCAAGCATGCTCTGAAATCCCACAGCAGATAGGCCCGATAATCATAGAGTCACTGGGCTGGAAGAGACCTCAAGAGGTCACCTAGTCCATCCCCCTGAACTGAAACAGGGTTAAGTAAACCTAGATCATCCCTGAGAAGTGTTTGTCTAACCTGTTCTTAGAAACCGCTGAGGACGGAGATTCCAGAACCTCTAAAGATATCCTGTTCCAGTGTTGTGTAGTAAACATTATGAGGTCATAGGATTTGCCTCACTGTGTCACTGAGTGACTTCCATGGCTTTCTCAAACTGGATCTCCACTTTATGGTAGTGGCTACTCCTGGTTAGTTCTGAGGAAGGGAAGAACCTGTTATGAGTAGACTGGGGTGGGGATAGTTTTCCTGTTCTGTTAAAATTTTCAAGATTTTGAATTTTTTTCCCTTCCTGAATCAGGCAGAAATTCACAATCTCAAAAGTTTTGTGAACTGAAAAAAAAAATCTATCTATCTGTGTGTGTGTGTGTGTGTGTGTGTGTGTGTGTGTGTGTCCAGGTTAACTGAAACGTTTAATTTCAATCTTTTTTTTTTTTTTTTCAAAAAGTTGTTTTACTCTAATTTGTAACACAAAAAATTGTTTGGAACCAGAAAACTATCATGTGAAAAACGTCCAGACAAAATGTGTGGATAATTTCCTAAACTTTTTTCCCATACATTTTGGGTGTCGAGAAATTCATCAAAGCCAATACTTTCCCGCAAAAAAAAAAATCAGTTTTGATGAGCTTGGCATTTTTTGACAAAAAAACCCTTTTCATCCAAAAATTTCCAACCACCTCTTGTTCTAATGCCCTTCCCTGGCTGTGTGATGTGCTCCGTAGGTGGTGAGGGATATTCTCTTCTTGACAGCTGCTGTGATCAGTCTACACTCTGAAGCTTAAGATTTCATTGCTATCCCCTCCCCTCATATTCATAGGCATAAAGATATATACTTAATGGATTTAAAATTATAGAGCTCCTTTTTAACTGAAACTCCAGTACAGCACACTGTGACCTCCTGCCATAGTGAATTACACAAGCTGACTACACAATGCATTAGGTGGCATTTCTTTTAACCTGTATTAAATTTACCTAACCATTAATCTAATGGAGTAACACCCTAGTTCTCTTATTATGGGACAGGGAACGAAGAGAGATGGATCATTTTTCGCTAGAGCTTTCATAATTCTAAATACCCCTGCCATCATCTCTTCTTCCCAGGCTAAATAATTCTACCACAGCCCTTGCCACTTCTTGTCATTTATAAACCTTGTCCAGAACGCTAACCATTTCTGTTGCCCTTCACTGGACCTTTTCAATCCCAATTACATCTTGTCATTTTCCTTAATATTAAACGACCAGGCCTAGATGGCTTCACATGCCATAAAAAAATTAGGTTTCTATGATCAAACACAAAACGTTAGGGACCGGATCCTCAGTTGATGTAAATCAGCATAGCTCAGGGTTTCTTCGCATTAATGAAATGGTATCATAGTAACAAGGATGTCCAGACTGCATCATCATGTTAGTATATCTGATTACTATATTATTATTTATTATTTGTATTATTGTAGCACTTCTGAGTCCGAGTCATGGGCCATTTGTATTATTGTAGCACCTCTAAGTCCCTAGACCATTATGCTAGGTTCTGTAAAAAACACAGAACATGAAGATGGCCCCTGCCCCCAAACAGCTTACAGCTGGCTGTGTAATAACTGATTGTGCTCATTTAGAGAGTTGGTTCTCTACAGCGCATGGGATGTTGATCAGCCTGGTGAGGAAGACTTTGGATGCCTCTTTGTCACCCTACTCCTGGATGCTCTAAAGTGGAGCAACCAGTAAAGGTTATTTCATTTGGATCAATATGATGCTAGACTAGGCTTCCAGAAAATGAGCCATCTTCATCACCCTGGTGTAACTCAACAGCTGCATGCCAAAGGAGAACTGCCAGTGTGTCTTGGACAGCAGAAGCAGAATGACTGTGGCCCCAGGCGGAACAGTCAGCAACTTCTTTCCATTTACCAACCTTGTTTGACGTTTCTGCTTATGCACCAGGCTTCATCGATTTTCTGGGACGCCACAATCACGGCTCATCACAAGCTGCCCTGCTACCTCTGAATCCTTGACGTTTACGACCTTTGTCTGCTGCGGTGTGCTGACCTAGCAGATGCCTGTGTTCAGCGCAGGAAGAGCTATGGGAAACCATCTGTGAACCGGAGAAAACTAGCACATTTCTAATAATAATATTAATAAACTGTGATTTTATAGCTTCGTTGGTGTGAGGCTTTCAAAGTGCTTTAGAAAGGTGGGTGAGCGTAATTGTCCTTCATTCACCGATGGATAAAGAGGGGAGCAACGAAGGGAAATGTCTTGTTTGAGGTCACACAGCAAGGGAGGGACAGAGCCATGCTTCGAGCCCAGGGACTCCTAAGCTGCCCAGCCCCACTCTCCATCTACTAGCGTTTAGTAACTAGACCGTGCCGGATGAATCTGTGAATGAACCAGGGCTGCTGACTGGCGACTCCCTCTCAACATATCACTCATCTCTGCCACACTCTAGACCCAGGAGATGAAAAGTCTTGCTGCAGCTATTGAACATAGATTTTAAACAGGAATCCCACAGACCGACTGCACAGGCACAGAAAGTACCAAGTGCTCACACGAGGCCCAGGTTAAGCTAATGAAATCCTCTCCAGGGTTTCAGTTTTAACTGGCTTTCTTTTGCCCAAACAAACCAGCTAAATCTCTGGCCCCATCCATCCCCTTCCTGCAGCTGAACAGCTTGTAAGTGCCAGACAAGTCACATAAACAGGATAGTTCACATCTCCAGACAGCTTTGTCCTGGCTTGTGCTCAGGAAATCCTGTCCCTTCTTCCCATGAGCCCAGCCCAGCCCCTTTTAAAGGATCTGCCTCCAACTAGGCTCAGCTGTACCTATTTGCAACATATCGGGACATTTTCCATCTGGGATTTAACAACCCTCTTCCCCCCACCCCCAAACCACCCCAAACAATCCATCTGATCCATGTTCCTGGCCAGAGGCACCACTGAGATAGGATGAGTCAGGTCTGCAGGGCCCTCTGTGGAGACCAGCGCAAACAGCCAGTACATCCCCTCACAGATACATATAACCAGCTAAAATACTACAGGCACGGCACCCTGGACACACACAGACCATGCAGGCTACAGAGAGAAGCTCTGTCAAGAGGTCTGCTTCCCCCAAGCAGGTCTGAACAAGAACAGCGTATGCATGAGCCCGAGCATGTGCTATAGGTCATTCTTCTCTAGCCCTATTTCCACCTGTCTTTTAGCTTAGAAAACGGCTTCACTTTGTCTCTACTTGTTCTGGGTTTTTTGGGTTTTTTTTTGCTTTCCTCTCTTTCTTTCCTTCCTCCCTCCCAAGCTGAGAAGCAGAACATTTGCTCTGACTGTTTGGTGAAGCCTGCCGCATGGATGGACCCTTGGGGTGATGGAATTCTAGTTATTTTTAGGTTTCAGAGTAGCAGCCGTGTTAGTCTGTATCCGCAAAAAGAACAGGAGTACTTGTGGCACCTTAAAGACTAACAAATTTATTGTAGCATGAGCTTTCGTGAGCTACAGCTCACTTTTTAGGTAACTCCAAAATCACAGCTTTGGTTCAAAGCCCAGTGTTTACTATGGCTAGGTCAGCTGCTTGGCTTCTGGGGGAGGTTTGGGGTACCTGTTATGAATGTCCAATGCAAATGACTGTAGGGTCAGGAGAAATGCCAGAGAAACAGCAGATGGCCTTAAAATGAATTCCCCCGAGGTAGTGCTTCCCCAAAGACATGTTGCCTGCCACCCTAACTTCATGGGAAGGCTGTGATCTCAGCCATCCCAGTGACCTAACTTTACAAAGGGGAAAGACACTTGGGCCAGGGAAACTCCCTAGTCACTCTAGAGGATGCATGGATCTGAAAGAGGCAGAGATGCACATACAGAGAGACATCAGGAAACATACATACTTATGGAGGATTATCCTACAGTCCGGGAAGGGAAGGTATTATTATTTCAATAGCAAAGGAAAATAGGGCTGAGAATCAAACATCCATTCAACGTATGACTGTCATTGCACATGCCTGAGAGCTCTAGGGATCTAACATAAAGACCACTCGAGTGCAGCGCTATGGTCAAATATGGCCCCGCAGATAACCCACAGCCACACGCCCCTTTCCTATTTCTTGCTCAGAGCCAGGTTTAAGCCCTGGCAGTGGGTCTCTTCCATGCACATGCCTTGCACATAAGCCAGCCAGACCTAAGCGTAGAGGTTTCAGGATGATAGGCTTGGTATAAACAACCTGGTGAGACAGATATCCTGCTCCGGCAACAGGACTGGAAAGAAGAAGAAACTTATGGCCTGTTCCTTCACCATTCAAGGTGCCATAAATAGCAAGTCAACCTTCCCACAGATATAGAGGTTGCAAATCACAGAGCTTAAGGATTCTTATGAGAGGCCAGAGCCCCATATCTGCTGTTTGTCCCTAGCAGCTCTGGAAATGCCTCGGGTGTTTTAATTTCACTGCTGCCGAAGGCAGCCAACAAGCCATTCCTGTTCATCTGCCAAGAGAGAAAAATACAAGCAAATATTATGGCCGTGTGCATGTGCTGTGAGCTCGAAAGGGTATGTGAGTGTGTGGAATGAAGGAAAACTGGGCATTCTATTGCACCTCCCCTACGATTTCACAGCACTTTATAACATATCAACACTCACATTTTGCCCCAAAGGATCCAATGAAACCTAGGGTCCCCTCTCCATCCTGCCCTCACTGACAGCGATACGAATATTCTCCCCATTACAGATGGGGTAATGTGGCATAGAGATGCTGATTTGGGGGGTACTTCCTCTCTTTCGGGTGGCCCAGCATGAGACACCTTCGGCCTGATTTGCACAAGGGCTGAGCATCCGTAACTTCAGCTGAAGTCAGTGGGAGCTGCGGGCGCTCAGCACCTCTGGGGATTGGGCCCGGGGTGTCTCAAATTGGGCATGCACAGAGGAAAACTGGGTGCATGTGACATGCCCATAGTTGCACAGTGAGTCAGTGGCAGGACTGGGAAATGAACCTGGAAGTCCTGACTCCTAGTGCCCCCTTCTGTGCTTTAGTCATTAAACCATATTGTCTCCTACAGGCTGGAATGGAACCGAGGAGTCGGATTCCCATTCCCCTTTTCCAGCCACTGGACAGAGGCTCCTTCACTAAGGGAATTAGTTTTGGCCCTCAGGCCCATGTCACTCTCACTGCTGCAGAGTTCGGGCTTCTGGATTTATAATGCACCCAGCAACATCTGTACATATTCTGGGCTGTGGGTGGGTCCATATGCTGGTTCCAAGGCCGCCTCTTTTCTCTTTAAATCCAGTCCATCACTGAGAGGGATTGTAGACCGCTCCTCCAGCCACCTCGTGATGGAGCCAGAGCAGCGTGCGGACCAGTGCTCTGATGCACGAGGCTACCTGCCAGGGGAGGGCCGTGGGCGTCCGGGCTGCTCACTGTAATTTCTCTAATGGCTTTCTTCGACTTGATAGATATTGAAGGAAGGAGCTTGTTGCTGGGGCAATTTCCATGGAGAGATAATAAGAGATCATTTTCAAGTGAGCGAAACTTTAATGGCACATTCTGGTAATGAGGCAGCGAGGAGAGTAATGACTGGAGACCTCGGTGTGTGAACACGAGAGGGAGGAGGGCTTCGTAGTTCACTGCCTCAGAGTGAGACAGGGCCTGATGCTGCTCCGATTGATGTCTGTGGGGACAATAGGAGCCGAATCACTGCCTCAGAACTGACAACAGGGCTGGGTGGCTCTGCACAATGAATTTGTTCTAGGAGGGGAAAGAGACTCCGAACCTGCCTTCCTCTTCTTTCTACTAGGCCTAAATCAAGAGCCCTGAGCCCCAGTTATTCCACTGCACGATATCGCTAGCGCACACCATAGCCAATGGGAATAATTGTTATGCTGTGTGTATATGGGTGCAGAACTGGCCTGAGTTCACAAACATCAGACATCTGTGGGAGCGTGGAGACTGCTTCTGTTTTAAACCCTCTTTCCAGCGAGGGAGGTCTCTGGGACTGGATGTGGCACTATAGGTCCAGGGGCCCGTGGTCACAAGTCATTGGTGGCCAGAGTTCACCAGCCATTGGGAAAAAGGAAAAGGAGAACGGGACAAGTCTTTTCAGCTTTCATACTCAAGGAGAAAACACGTACGTCTCTCTGGCAACCCGTGCAAGAGTGTATATGTAACCCATTGCGGCAGGGGGTGAGTGTTACATGCCCCCTCTGTCTCCAATCCACCGGGGGGAATGTGAGTAGAGCTGGTTGGGAAGTTTTCAATAAATTGCTTTTTTGTTGGAAAATGCCAATTGGTCAAAACCAAGACTTTGCAAAACCAGGGTCAGGGACAGTGAATTTCCTGACACGAAAACAGGCTGAGAAAGTTTTGAGATTGGAGCAACGTTTCTTTTTGACATTTTCGAAATGAAAAATTCTGTTTTTTCCGTTTGAAATGACTTAGCTTATGTTTTTTTAAACACAAATTTAGATTGGAAAAAAAAGAGAGAGAGAGAGAAAAGTCAAATCCAAATGAAACACTTTGCAAATATTGAAAGAAAACATTTCAGCTGACCCGAAACAGTTTTTCATCCCGATTTGGGATGGGAAAAAATTCTGAACTCTCAAAAATATTGACAAGATGGGAAACCATTTCCTGTTACAGCCACTCATTTGAAAGCCCTGGCTCGTTAGCTCAAATTGGGGCAGCTTGTGCTTTTAGCTTTGGAGGTCCCTGGTGTTTGATAAGATGACCCCTGTCACATGTACAAGGCTGCTGGGGGTGCGTGTGTAACAGGGCAGAACGGGGAGTGAGGGGCATTACTGAGACTTGCAGGGGGAGAGCCAGATCTAGGCTAGGAAGGGGGGGTCCCAGGCACCACAGTGGCCACTCCAGGTCCTGCTTTTGTCACCCTCGCCCCCTGTGTATGTGTGAGTTTATGTGGGGGTGGAGCCCCCAATGGCCTCTGGTTCCGCCTCCTGAGTTAGCCTTCAAATTAGGTCTGAGAAAACCACTTCAGGAACAGAAAAGAGATAATGTGACTCTTCCCCAAGAGCAGAATGGAGCCTTTCTAGAGCTTCACAAATGCTTGTTTCCCTCCTTTGAACTCCAGCCTTCGGGCCTGCTGCTTTGTTGCCCTGAACTTGGCCACTAGGGCAAAGTGAGTGTGAAACACCAACATTCTGATGGGGTAGCATTTTGTGCCCACTTTGCACTCGCAGAAACAACTGCAAAAGGTGCAAGACAACGGAGAATCCAGCCCTCTCTGGCTCTAGCTCCAGAGGTCCCTTGAGGAACGCTGTTCTCCTCAGATCTCCAGCCCAGGTTTGTAGACTCAGGAGGTCCCGGTAAGGGTCTGAGAAGCCTTTGGGTGTTTATCTGAACCAGCAATTGGCTTGAGCTATGAAATTTGGATCAGGATCGTAACCCCCTCAACCTTCAGATCTCTTTGTGCCCAGGATTTTGGTTCTGGCCCATTCCTAATCTAGACTGGACCTATGGAGATTTGTCCTGGGATTAAACAGAAAACAAGGACTGGGATAGCCTGACATGGGATACCCGGCCTACCTGAGTTCCCCATGCCCTGTGCATGGCCTGTAGCTTTTGGTGGCCGTCTTACAGTGGCCCCTCTGTGGCCGTTTCTTTTGGCTGGTTAGAACAAGCTGTTTTGGGCTGTTGTTTCTCTCTCCTCAGAGGAAGGAAGGCGAGGGGGCCGCTTCCCTCCAGCTTCGTTACCAGTTGTTTCATTAATCACAGTTTTCTCTTCAAAACCAGAGACAATCTGTCCAATTAACATTAAGGCTCCGGTAGTTGCTTGCGATGGCAAGGCCTTTTGCAAGCGGCGCTTTGACAACCGTCACTAATAAGTCTAACATTTAAAAGCCACGCGCAAACAAAACAGCCTGGCTGCATCTCGTTACTGCCCGAGCGCTCCCTGCTTTAACGAGCGGTAGAATCATCCCGCTTTTCGTATCCCCCTTCACACCGGACCTGAGGACAGCCTGCCTGCCTACCAAAACACTTGTTTACCTTCCCACAAACCCCGCTTCTTCTCTGCCCACCACACCCCAGAACTACCCTTCATCTACCTACCTCTTCTGCTGGAATATACATCCCTACGGGCATCACTGTCTTAGGACACTTGAACGGGCCTATGCCCTGGATTGTCTCCTGCTGTTCTGGCCACTTTACATCTCTCAGATGTCCTACGGACATTCCCTCCCATCTCTTGGTTACAACATGACCAGCAAACACTAAGTGTCTACACTGCGATTAGGAGATGTGCATGCAACATGTTTAGGCACAACGAGCTAGCTGTGATCAAACTATCTTGCTGAAAAGAGCAGTGTAGCCATGGCCACGCAAACAGAGGCACCGACTAGCCGCTTGAGTACAATCCCATCCAAGACCCTGGCCATGTACTCCAGTGGCGAGTCCGTGCTGCCATCACTCAGGGATCCTGAGTATGTACTCGAGTGGTTAGCCTATGCCCACATGGCTGCTATTTTTAGCCAGCTAGTTCAATCAACGTTAGCTTAGGTATGCGAACACCTGCTGAAATTGCATCTCCCAACTGCAGTGCAGACATACCTTTAGGGGTTCAAACTGCTTCTACCCAGGGGTTTGGAATCATATTAGCAATTTTTGTAAAAAATGTAAAAAAAAAAAATTGTAAAAATTCAATTTTTGGAAAGCACGTCCCCCCCTCGTCTATTCCTCAGTCTTTTCTGGGTGTGAGTAACTTATTGAACTGGTCCTTGCATTTTCCTGGTGCTTTAAGTTTGCCTCATTTTCAGGCATTTCATGAAAATGGGATGAGCATGTGTTGGGGAGCGAATTGCAGATTCAGAGGCACTGCGGGGAAAATATTCGTTGGGTTGGTAGGAGCCGGACTTCGATGTAAAGGGACTGTTCACACCTTATCTGGCATGGGCCTGACATGCGGAGGGCTTGGTGTCACTGCTTTTATTATTGCTGCCAACCATGCTGGGATCCAGGAGGTCACTCGGATGAAATCAGAATGGGGAACAGCCCGGCTGCTCAAGGTGAGATGCTTTCGGGAGGAGAAGGGGAGTGGAGATGGTTTTAGTTACCATGCCGGGCTCCTTCTCAGGTTTGGATCAGCAGCACTCAAGTTGTAATTACTTGTAAATGCTCAGCACTGTGGGGAGAAGGGTGTTTAAGGAAAATTTGAAAGAGTTTTTGTCTCCTGTTGTGAGTATTATATTAGCTGCTGCCAGGCATCCGAGAGCCTGTAATGGAATGAGCTGGGAAGGTGGAGGGCTGTGTAATAGGGATTGCTAGTGGCCTGACATCTCTTTAAAAGGAAGCCATGTGCCTGGCTTCATACTGAGTGACCCTTTAGACTGCCTGCTCTCTCTCTCTTCCAGCCCCCATATGTTTGCACAGACATGCACATCTCCTCCTCCACATGCATGCACTCATCTCCACCAGTATATCCTCATCATCACCAGCATCATACTTTGCCTGTCTACAGCACTCCCGATCCTTGAATCTCAGGACTGTTTGCAAACAATAAAGCATTAACCCTTACAACACCCTGTGCAGTACAGTTGATAAGAATTAAGGTCCCCATTTTGCAGGTAGGGAAACCGAGGCACAGAGCGAGGTGGTGACTTACTCCAAGTCATACGGAGGTGTTGCTGTAGGGCTGAGAAAAAGGCAAAGGAATCTCGACGCTCAGACCCTTGCTCAACCACTACACAAGAACTAAGCCTCCTGAGCCCTGTGCTTTAATGACAACAGCTTCCCACCTCATCCTCCGTCAGGAGTTTCTCAGTACAGGGCAAGGATTTATGCCTGGGATTGGGACTAAATGCACACTTGGGAGCCATTCATCCCCTTCCCTGGTTGTATGCCGCCCCCTGCTGCGGCAGTTGATGAGCTTATGTTCTTGCAGAAGACAGCCGGGCAAGGGCCAGAAGTCCTCTCTCTGACGTGCGCGGGGTGCAGGACTCAGAAGCCTCCCCACTTCCTCTGGGATCACAGCCTTGACAGGTTGAGGGTAAAGCTCGAAATGCCAGTGTTTATTCCCTTCAGAAAAGGTCAATGCCCTAGCACGACTGGGCAGTGACACCAGGACCTTTTCAAAGCACAGACAGATGGAAAGGGCGGTGCTGAGAAAGGCCAGGACAGGAGGGCAGCAGGCAGCTTTTTGGAGAGTCATTTTTAGCGGCAGAACATATACAAGCCTCCCCCTCTGCAAACACACAAGCGGTTACGGCCAGATCCGCAGCTGCTGTAAATTGGTATAGATCAGTTTATGCCAGGCAGAAATCTAGCCCACCTTTACCCTCATCTACTGTCTCTGTTTTCCTTGGCCAAATTATTCTCTCACCTCTCCCCAAACGTCTGTAAATACACACAGCAGATTCCATTTTCTCATCTCCTTGTTCTCTTAGAGCCTGATTTTCCACCTCCTGGCATCTGGTGCAGTAATTTACCTCCGAGCAACATGGGTATAGATGCTACCAACCCAGAATTCTCTACTCATGCTGCCCGGCAGTCAGATTTCCCACCCACACGGCACAGATGCAAAGGATGACACAGGAGTAAGGCAGAGGGGAAATAAGGCTGTTAGCATTTCATGTGCCGTCCAGTCCCCTCAAACAGTGATCTGCAGAGCACTGGTGGTCCATACGGGACTTGCATCTGGCCTGTGGCATCATCTCCAGCATTAAGATGCTTCACCAGCTAGTCTGCAAGAAGCGATGCTGCTGCCGAGTTCTGTTGTCATCCAGGAACCGAATTCTCTGCTGGTGTTAACTCCAGTGAAGTGAAGGTTGTTATGCCAGTGTGATAGTCTCCATCTCGACTGACAACAGGGGTTGAACTCAATGCGTAAGTCGCTACAGCTGGAACGAAAGAGCCAGGCTGTAACAGATGCCATCCTTTGTGGATCGGGCACAGAGGCGGTTGTATAACACACTGACCTTTGGGTTACATAAACAGAGAATGATTTGGTCCCGGGATTCTCACAGCCACATTTTCAAAGAGATTTTGGATGCCCCCGTTTTTGGGGTGCTCATGCTGCAATTCCAGAGGCTTTTTCTGACTAACCAACCTCAAAAACACAAGCTCTGCCCTGAGTGCAACTACAATCAGATTTGTGGATGACACCAGGATCAGCAGCAGAGACGGCTCTAGACATTTCGCTGCCCCAAGCACGGCAGGCAGGCAGCGTTTGGCGGCTTGCCTGAGGAGGGTCCGCTGGTCCCGCGGCTTCGGCGGACCTCCCGCAGCCGTGCCTGTGGGAGGTCTGCCGAAGCCGCAGGACCAGTGCACCCTCTGCAGGCAAGCCACCGAAGGTAGCCTGCCTGCCACCCTCCCGGCGATGGCAGAGCGCCCCCCGCGGCTTGCCGCCCCAAGCACGCGCTTGGCGTGCTGGGGCCTGGAGCCGCCCCTGATCAGTAGCAAACTCACCGGGAGGCAGAAGCAAACCAGAAAGAGACCTGAAGATATTAGGAAAGATTTTTTCCTCAGTTCCCTAAATGGCCCCCTACCAGAGAGAGGGGATAAATAGCAAAGAAACAGCAGGGGAGGATGGAGTCGCTCACAGAACTACAGCGAGGGTTGTTTTATCTTCTTATTCCCTCACCTTACATTGTTTTTTGCCAAACACTCTAGCTGTCCTGTAGAGAAGGTCTGGGGGGGGGGGGGAGAGACGGTCTCAGTTTACAAAGTGCGTGCGCCTGTGAGAGCTGGGTGTGTTGGTGCTGATTCAGGCCTCTGTGTCGCCAGCTCCCCATGGGGGGACTAATTAGAGCTGGAGAGAGAGAACCTGACTAATTGGGGGGGCAAGCAAAGACACTGCTGCCTAATCCTGGGGGGGCTGATAAAAGCCATAGGGGAAGGAAAAGAAAAAGACCACAGGGGAAGGGACAGGAGGAGGGTCATCTAGTCCCTACTCAAAGCAGGACCAGTTCCTAAATGGCCCCCTCAAGGAGGGAACTCACAACGCTGGATTTAGCAGGCCAATGCGCAAACCACTGAGCTCTCACCTCCCTCCTGCAGCTGGCAAAGGGCCCACTGTGCATGGTGAAATGGTGGTGGGAACAAGCGTATGAATAAATTGCACCAGTGGTAACTAAGCCAACGGTTTCAGAGTGACTTTGTGGACCTAGCAGAGGCAGGAGATGAGGGGGACCTGCCGTGCTCTGTTACAGGGTCCTAATATGGAAAACAACCCTAGAGGCATTTAACACTGAGACTAGAGAAGCACAGGAAAATGTAGTATAGGGGGGTAATTCTGCCAGGGACGCTGGAACAATTTGCATAGTGGGGGTGCTGAGAGGCATTGAACCAAATGGTACAGCCAGGAGGGAAACAACTTCAAGTCAGGGGGTGTGGCAGCCCCCCTAGTTCCAGCACCTATGAATTCTGCACGCACTAGGGAGGTGAATCTGGGAAGATAACGTGACCCTTAGTTGGTGAGATGGATTTGGCGTTGCCTTTGATCATCTATGAATACTGTATCTCCATATGTCTAGTACTGAACTGTACATGTCTAATAAGGTGTTAATTCCGTAGTGCTTTGGACGGAAGGAAACCAGGTGTCCAATTCTCAGCAAAGACTGAGACCTGATAAAAGACAATGCAAGGGCAATGAGTACTTACGCATCTGGCCTTGTTCCCCCCTGGGCCAGTGGAACGAATTTGACCTGGCTCATGCAGCGCATGGAAACAATGGGCCTGCAGCGGGATATGTCTAAAAGGACATGGTCTGACTGAGGGGCAGGCTGGTGCTGTGAGTTAAAGGGAATAAACTGAGGCCAGTTCTGGGGGGGCTGAAGAAGTAGGACTTACCAGGGTCCTCAGGTGGAGGGACGGGAAGACTCTTGGTAAGAGGCAGGAGCGCACCCAGAGTTTCCTGGAGGAGGACCCAGAGCTCTCCTTCCCCTGCCATCAGCACCAAGCTCTCTCTATCAATCTCACTCTGCACCTAGTCCCTTTCTGCTGCCCCACATGCAGCTCCGAGTTCTGCCCCCTGCCCTATCATCTCCCTGCCCCTCCCACATTGTCCCACTCTGAGCTCTGCCCCCTGTACCCAGCCCTAAGATCTTCCTTCCCCACACCCAGCCCAGAGCTCTTACCCAGAGAGGCAGTCAGGCTGAACAGTGCCATCCCCACCAGGGGCCAGGCAGTCCTGGGAGCCCCAGACTCCATCCTCCTCCCGCATCTCCACTGTCCCAGGAAACACCAAAAGCCCATCCCCAGTTCCTGGTGCCCCTTGCTGTGCTTCTCCCTGGGGGCTCAGGGTGCCCAAGGGCAACAGGTTAAAATGTAGCCCCAAATCCTGCAATCTGGGGCCAAAGCTGCTTCTATACGGCTGGACTCCTGTACCCACATGCAAAGCCATTGAAATCAATGGCGCTGAATGTGGATGGATGCCTTGAGGATGGCAGAGTTGGGGTGCTAATGGGCCGAGCCCTAAAATGGCAAGGTACTTCATTATGTACCTAGCTTTAAGCATGTGCGTAATCCCACTGAGAGCAAAATGGGGCCATTCATGTGCTCAGAGTGAACCGAACTGGGGCCCAAATACAGAACCCAGAACAATAACTTTGTATGCTGAGCTGCGTCGGAGGCGGAGAAAGTGGCTAAAAGAAGAACCCATCCCTTCAGGAGAACACAGTTGGGTAAAACTATCTGACTAGCCAAATGAGATGAAGCGTGGAGCAGATTTAATTTGTGTGCTTCATTCTTGTTAAGAACAATATCTAATTAAGGCAGCCGGCGACAACTTAATGGAAAGAAAAGGGGGAAAAATCAAGAGGGCTTTATTGAATTTTTTTCAACTCCAGCTCTCTAGATTTGAATGACTCCATCACAGGGGACAGAACCTTGTGTCTAGCTTGGTCTCTAGCATGGCAGTGTATGTTCTAGCTGTATTATCTGGGACCTATCACTTAAAATTAAACTCTTCATTCTTGTGAAGACAACTGCTCGAAGGGGAAATTAACCTTTACGATGAGACAAGGGTGATTGTTATTGTTCTTCATGCCAAGAGCCGGTGACGATTGCTGGGGCCTGGAGAAAACTAGAAGAAAGCTTGTAATTGGAGACTGGCGGGGTCACACAGTCTGGGGTCACACCCCATCCTTTCTCAGAAGTCTGATTTTTGTTATGTGATTGCTAATATCAAACAAGGGATTTCAGAGGTTTGCTTAGGTTATAGACTCTTTGGGAAAGGGACTGTCTGTCCATGGTATGTGTGTACAGTGCTCAGCAGAGTGGGGCCCGGATCCCGGCCTGGGGACCCTCTGTGCCATTGCAATACAAATCATAACGCACTCAGGATTGCAAGACTGTATTACAGTGAGACCAGCATTGCAAACCAGTGCGGGCCAGATCCTCAGCTGATGTGAAGCAGCGTCGCGCCACTGAAGTCCTGATCTACACCAGCTGAAAGCCCTGCTGGTTGTCTGTAAAGAAAAGTGGAGTCGATTTGTCTGTGACTGTGGGGTGTCTTTGTTTCCTGTGTAATGTGCCTTTCCTTTTCTCTGAACCCTGCCAGCCTTCAGAGAGGAGGGCCATTTTGTTCCCAGAAATTCTGCAGCCTGTTCCAGAGGAGACGCACACTCTGTGCTCTCTTCTAGAGACTTCACTCTTGTTCTTCCTTGTTGTTGTTTTCCCTTAACATACACTACAGAAGGTTTGATTTTTTTTTAGCACTAAGTCTGCAAGTCAGGATTTTGAGGGACTGACTCCATAGACCATGATCTTCCCTCACTTACACCTTCATACACTAATCCCACTGGCTTCCAGAGAGGTTGAATAAGTGTAAGGAGGACAGAAGCCATTTGAATGACTTGCCCTAAGACCATGTTGAATTGTTTTTGATCTATACTTTGCTACCCTGATCAATCCTCTGTGATAGGACATGTGCAATTAGCCAGCACTACCACTATTAATATCTTCGGTATGTTAACAGAATGGATTGGAGCTACTTTGTGTTATTGCCTTTCTGTCTGACACCTGTTTAGATGAATGACATGAAGGGGGAGGAAACAAAGCAGGAGCTCTTAAGAGTACATAATTGAGAGTCTATTAGGGTTTATGAAGAGATCATTACAACAGCTTTATGTTTTACCTGGAGGAGTAGCTGCTATTTGAACATGTCTGTGTGCTAGTTTCCTTGCTATGATCTTAGTTCTCAGAAGCTTTCTCTGTATTAACTTGAAACCCCGCTTGCCCCAAAGTCATTGAACAGAGTCTGACTAATGATCTGAGTGCAAAATAAAGATGGGAATAGGGAATGCGATGAACTTGGCATTCAGAGACCTCAAATTCCGCACTTTTAAAAAGATGGCCTGATGTGTCAGGCGCTGAGCGTCCAGTGAGTACAGCGCCTCTGATTTATACTGCAGAGAGCCAGGGCCCATTGTGACAGGCACTATGCAAACATAGCAAGAGACAGGCCCTGCCCCAAAAGAGCATCCAGTCTAAGTAGACAAGACCGACCAAGCGTGGAGAGGAAATGGAAGCACAGAGGAGTGAAATGTTGTGCCCATGGTAATGCAGCAGGCCAGAGAAGAGCCAAGACTAGGAATCCCACTCCACTGTCCACTGCCTTCAGAGAGCTACATGGATTTAAGTGGGTGACTACACTTCCTTACACTGGTTTTAATGCTGCCGTGATGCCATTTGTATCCATATTGTCTCACGTTCATAACACTGCCGTGAGACAGTGGAGAATCATAGATTCACAGATTCTAGGACTGGAAGGAACCTCGAGAGGTCATCGAGTCCAGTTCCCTGCCCTCATGGCAGGACCAAATACTGTCTAGATCATCCCTGATAGACATTTATCTAACCTACTCTTAAATATCTCCAGAGATGGAGATTCCACAACCTCCCTAGGCAATTTATTCCAGTGTTTAACCACTCTGACAGTTAGGAACTTTTTCCTAATGTCCAACCTAAACCTCCCTTGCTGCAGTTTAAGCCCATTGCTTCTTGTTCTATCCTAGATGATACCTTTGGGCCCAGGGCCAGATTCTTAGTGAGTGTAACTGGCATAGCTCCGTTGACCTCAGGATATGGAGATGGAAGAAGGAGAAAGCCACAAAACCTAAAAATGTTGCTGATGTTTAGAATGCTCCCCTTGTAGGGAATACAGCAGAGGGAAGGGACCCCTCACACCCAATTATCAGGCTGGATTTCTCACTGAGATGCTCCCTCCCAAAGGATGTTCTGAAGGCCAAGGCTATAACAAGGTTCAAAGAAAAACTAGATAAGTTCATGGAGGACAGGTCCATCAATGGCTATTAGCCAGGATGGGCAGGGATGGTGTCCCTAGCGTCTGTTTGCCAGAAGCTGGGAATGGACAACAGGGGATGGATCACTTGATGATTCCCTGTTGTGTTCATTCCCTCTGGGGCACCTGGCATTGGCCACTGTCAGAGGACAGGACATTGGGCTGGATGACCCAGTCTGGCTGCTCTTACGTTATGTTCTCCCCTCTCATACACACCAGCACCAGAGAAAAACTCCTTCTGCCTCAGCACCCACTAGCCTGGCTCTCTTTCCTCACTCACCTTCCCTGTCCTTTTGTCTTCCCATCTCCCTCTCTCTGCGCCCCCTCACCTTTCTCCGTCTCTCCCATTCTCCTCTCTTTGCCCCCTTTCCTTTCTTCCTCCCTCTCTTTCATCCTTTTCCTTCTCTCCTCTTTTTCTTTCCCTCCCTGTCTCCCCTCTTGCTCTTCACCACGTTTTCTCTCACGCACACAGCGTCACTTGCACACTACGCCCTTCCTGTGCTGTGACCGTGCCCGCAAAGGACAGGCCTGATGCCCTGTTGCCCATCCGTCGCTCCTCTATCCCCCTTGGAACCATGCTCCATTGCAGGCGAACCGTCACCTCAATTACATTCTCCTTCAGCGGCTCTTTTCTCCCCTTCTCCTTGCTGCTGGATGCTGTGGACTAGAAAAATCTATTATTACTCTCCAAATCATATCCAATATTTATCAGGGTAATTCTCCTGCTATCACCACCAATTGCACGCCTTAGCCACGGTACTAAATCTAGTTAGTGTGTCAGCTCTGGGAAGGTGGCTCGTCTGTCTCCCAGGTCTGGCTCGGCATAAGCCAGGTTGTCCCCAGGAGAGCCCGGCTTGCGGGAAGGGCAGCGGAGAAGGAGGAGTTGATCAGAGATGGTGGCAGGTGGCTCAGCGGCTGGTTGGTAGGGGTGGGTGGGTGCTACTCATCCCACCGCCTTGTACTGGGCTCAAGGCACAAAAAGTGGATCTGGATTTGGAACACCCAGGCTTCTGGAGTGTTTGGATTCTTCCCTTCTGGATGCCAGGGGCCAGATCCTTTGAGCACCCTCCACTTCTCATGGAAGCCAAGAGGGAGGCAGCACCTTGCCAAGACGGGGTTCTAGAAGAATGTGTTCTAGCTTCACGTCTCAAGGAGCCCTGTGGGCCAGGCGGTCAGCAGGGGCTATTCAGTGGGGTTATACAGCTTTACACCATTGGAGGATCTGCACGCTGAAGCTTTAGCCTAGAAGGCCCCAAGTTCACTCCCCACTGATAACATATGGTGGGGATTCATATGCCAACCCCTGTCATAGAGATGGTTTAAATGGAAATGGGAGGAGGGGGGTTGCTTCTCTGACATGGGTGACATGCTCCATGTCCTCGGTTACAGGCCCCAGATTCTCCAGTGGGATGAAGGCAAACACAGATCTGAAAAAAAAAGGGACTTCCTTCATTCTGCCGGGATGGCTGAGAGGTGCAAGAGCCACCCCTTCGTACTGCTAACCCTTTCACGGGCGGTCTCCCTAGCAGCTTCCATGCATAGCATCCCATTGGCACGTCAGTGCCGCAAAGCCTGGCCCAGGTGCATGGGGCAGCAGCGCTCAAAGGATCATTATTCATATCGCAGTAATGCCCAGAGGCTACACTGGAGGTCAGATTCCCGTGTGCTAGGCTCTGTACACGTAATGAGACCGTCCTGTCCTGCCTACCACCTCAGCGGGCGAGGCTGACAACGGAGAGTTTGACAGTGTGAAACTGATGCCCAGAGGGATGAAGTGACTCACCTAAGGTCATCCAGGGAGCCTGGGGGAGAGCTGGGAGCTGAATGCACATCTCCTGCATCCCAGTTCAGTTCCTTAGCCACAAACCATTGCTCTTCTCCAGGGGTTAGGTGAGCATTGTTCCTGGTTTTTCCAGGTCAGAAGAATGTCCTTGATGGGTGAGATGTTGTCAGGGTCCTCACTTGGGGTCTGTCTGGGGAGCGTGGCCTAGCAGTCACAGCCACAACTCCTGACTGCCAAGGGGGTTGTGGGGCGGGGAGCCTGGGCCCTCCCACATCACCAGGCTCTGACCCAGAGCCCTTTGGGTTACCAGTAGTCTGGCAACCAAGGCTCCTTAAGGCTGTCCTCCCTGGGCCTCATCTTAGTCCACGGTTCACGGGATACTTCCCTCTCTGGTTGTCTCTGGGGTGGGCCCTCCCCTCCCCTCCCTCAGGGAGAGCCCCTTTGGGCAGCTGTGTTAGAGCCTTTAGGCTTCCCACTGCTCTGCACTGTTGTAGCTGTGGGCTGCAGGTCTGCTCACCTCTGTCTCTGCCACCCAAATGAGCTAATTCCCTGCCTTTTAATTCCTCCAGCAGATGGAGCATTTGCTACAGGTGTGGCGGGGCGGAGCTGGCTGAGCCCAGAATAATCCCTTAACCTCCTTTTGCCCAGTGTGGGGTTTGTACACCCCATCGCAGATGTATAAATGGGAGTTAGTGTAAATTCATGACAAACTTAACATCGCTGATAGCGATGCTACGGATTCTCCACTCCCACTCACCCTGTCGATGGAAAAAACATGACCTTTTTTGGCACCAAAATGCCTCCAGATTGCACCTATTTTTAAAACCCTTTTTTGGGTCAGGCCTGGACAGCTTGGAGATTTCAACCCTCTCTCCAGCACATGCAACTCATTGCTGCGAGGGTAAAGAAAGAGCAGCGCGTTTCCTCTGCCAGAACCGATCAATCTGGCACCTGTCGTCATCATCAAACCAGCTATAAAATATTTAATTTCTTCATGATGAATTGGCAGATTGTTTGAAAGAGACAACAAGGAAACAAAGAAAAGGAAACAGACACTTGCAATCTGCAGTGCTGCTCTCTGCCAGACTGAGCGTCTGAAGCCAATGAAACGGAATTTGGTTTTCCACCTATGGTACCTGACAGGATTGTCCTTTAAGAAGAACCTGCCCTAAGCCTCAGGAAGTTTTAATGCAGCCTTAGCTTCACCACTGCCATCTTCCTCTACTTTTAATTCCAGGTTCCTCACAATAGATCTTAATTGGGTTGCACCTTGAAAAGAGTCTTTCTCCTCTGCTGTCCACACTGGAAAAGTTCTTATCTTCTGGAGGTGGTCTTAAAATCCCAGATCCTGAGTCACGTGGGTCTTCCCAGCCACTGGTGCTGATGCCCCAAGCTAGGTAGTTTTCCTCGCTGATGAGTTGATGGCTGCCATTTTGTACAACGCATAAGGGATTGACTGGGGGATCTCCAGAGCTGAGACCGTGAGCTGCTACAGCTTGAGCTGAAGCTACCTAGCTGGGGCTGTAATTGATTCACATCCTCTGCAGGTCAGGCACAGAGGGGGACCGATAACGCATGCTCACCAATGGGTTGCAATGAGATTCTGTGTTATGTCCTAGTAGGTCTCTGCTGCCCACCTCCCTTGGGATGTAACACCTGGACATGTGCTTGTAACCTGCTATGGAACTTGGGTAACGCTGAAGTCTGAGACTGCAGTTTGGAGCACTCCCAACTTCAGTGTGAGTTAGAGCACAGACATCTGTGCAGGAAGCAACGGGTGCTGTAGCAAAAGAATAAGCTGAGTCTCTGGGTTAAAGCACAGGAATGACAGTCAGGAGACATGGATTCTATTGCCGCACATTTCCTGGGTGACCTTGGGCAAGCTGCTTAACAGCACCATCCCCTATCTGGTGAGGCTATTTACCTCTCTCAAGGGGCTACGTGGTGGTTCTGGAACATTCTTCTCACAAAATCCCTGCTGTTTTCATAAAGCCCCAGCTCCTAGAGTCCTGTGATTATGGGAGAAGCTGATGTTTCATTAAAAAAAAGTCTATGTTCCCAAGGGACTTTGACACCTGAGGCGGGAAACCCAAATCCACCTCGACAAAAGGGGGAATTGAGCCTGGATCTCCTGCATGAGTGTCCTAACCCTTGGCTAAGGATTACAAGGTGGCCTGCTGCTACTGACAGCTCCAGGAGAGGGTTCATGGCTGTGTGCCTGAAATAATACACATGGTGGAATTAAGTTGTACGTCGATCATCATCATGGGTTTGCAATTAGGCAAAATGAGTTCCCGCAGCCTGGCTTATAAGCAAACTCTCCAAACCAAATGGGAAGAAACATTTCTATAAGCCACCGAAGCAGGTTCCACTGCTCTGCACCTGGCTGTTTTCGTACAAAGATGAGACAAAACCCAAGGCTGGTTTCTTAGTTCCGAAGCCACACGGCCCATCTTCCTATTAGCTCTGGATTCCTGTTTCATACACAAGATTTTTAAAGGAAAAAAAAACCCACCACATTGATCCCGGATCTAATCTCTCGTCAAAGGGTTTGAATGAGAATCAGCCTGTTTACCGCTAATGAAAGCAGCATTTCTCTCTGTCTGTGAGTGGAGCCAGTGGAACGTACCGTCCCCGTCGGAGACCACCAGATGTTCAGCGGCACGGGCAGTCCCGTTGCCTTCGCCCCACCATGGGCGAGCTCACAAAGCAGTCTGCTCCCTCTGTGCGATTGATCAGCACATTTTCCAGATACATAAGCAGGTAATTAGAAACCCAGCAGTTTATATGTGGATGATATTGGATTGTGCTATCTTAAGCTTCAGGACCACGGGAAGACTGCTCCCCCGCCTCTTATTGAAATGATATGATATGCAGCCAAAGGCAGGTGAGTGGATAGAGTGTGTGACGGGGAAGGAGCTGGAGTAGGACTCGGGGTGAGGATGGATTGAGGTCCCCAGTTCAGGAGAGTATCCAAGTAAATGATTAAGTTCCATTGGGATTTAAAGTTAAGCACATCCTTAGGTGCTTTCCCGAATAAGGCTTGAGAAAATAAGTTCCTGATCCTATTTGGCTGGTGTGTAGGAAGGTTATGAGCATGGTCTGGGTTATGATAGGTGTCTTCAGAGCAAACAATGCTACCACAGCAGAGACCAGGACCCCCTTGTGCTCTTGCTACACGCACACAAATTGCTGTCTCAGCAGAGAGGACGAGCGTTAAATGGATCATGCCTTCCCTTCTCACTCTCCACCCCAGGCCAGACTGATTGTGGGAGTCATAGAGTTTAAGACCAGAAGTGACCTCCCAATCATTCAGGTAGACCTCCTGTGCACCACACGCTTCTCAACATCACCCAGCCACCTCTACACCAGGCCTGACAACCAGAATTAGACCAAACGATTACAGCCCTCGGGAGACTCAGTTATGATAATAATTGGGTGCCAAAGACTGAAAAGAGGCAGGACTGAGGTGCACCAGTGCCTGGAAGGGTGGTCTGGGAAACCGGGATCTTCCTCCGGCTCAAAGTGCCCTATGAAAAAATATACGAGGGGTAAAAAAGAGAAAAAATATGAAGGGTCTGACTGCATTACCCTGGTCTTTGTGTTGTCACTGAGATCAGTGCACAGTGAGCGTAAAACCATATAATTCAGATCTACTAGCATGTTATGCCCACTTTGCACTGCTATAAATTAGGACTGGTTGGAAAATTTCCATCAAAACTGCTTGTGGACAGAAAATTGGGTTTTTGAGTAAACAGGATTTTTTGGGGGAGTGGGGCAGGGAAGTGACTGCTTTCTGCAGGACATTTTATTTTTTCATCGGAAAACCCAAACACCTGAAAAACAACCTGTGACGCATCCTGGGAGATCTAGGCTACCCAGGGTGGCTGATTTATAGTGGAGAATGGGGAGCATGAGGCTCCTGAACTACAACTCCCATGAGGCACCATGGTAGCATTTCTGAATTGGAATGTTATGGTTTTCAGTTAAAATATATAGGTACTCAATATGTTGCCAAAAAAGTCAAAATCTCTGTAAAAAGGGTAGGCAAAAATGATTTTTGATTGACATTTTCCATGGGAGGAAGCCATTTTCTGACCCATTCTAGTGTAAATGACTGCATGGCGGTTCTAATATAATGAAAAAACAGCCCTAAATTTCTGGTTGCAAAGAGTGCCTGGCCAGCTGAATCCAAAGCAGTGCACTGCAGACATGCAGCCTGAAACAAACAGCCCTTTTAATCCCTCCATTCATCTCTATGTGACAGTGCTGCTGACTCTTGTGATTTTTTCATGAGCCAATGCCATTTGGTGTTATCCTTAAAGTTTTAGCTCCTGGAGTCATGTGAACAGAGGAGTTGAATCTCAGCTTTCATTTGAAAGGAAAAGTGAAGTTAGCCCCCTATGGTTGTAGAGAAAAGCCTGAGCCCATTGTACTCAGAAGGCAAACAACCCCCACTCCCCTGCATTTAGCTGTCATGATTTTAAGTCAATCTCTTGATTTTTGAACACTTTGGAGTTAGCAATCCCAATGAGGAGGGTTTTAACACTGCAGATTGTCTGGGAGGACAATTTAAACAGTGCTGTTAAGGCAGGGGAAAGGGAAGACATGACCCATTTAAAGATCTCCACACACAAATGAAACCTCACAACAGGGGAAATTAAAGTTACTAGCTCAGGAAATCTTTGGTAGAGGTAGGAATTGAACCCTGCACCCTTGTCTAGCACCTGACCTACAAGACTATCCTTATCTAGCCCTGCTACTACCACTTCCCATAGCAAATTAACACTTCCCCTGTCAGATTATGGGTTTTGGAAGGTCTGTCCTCATGAGGCAATGATGCCAGCTAGCCAGTAGATGGCATTGTCCATCCCAAGTTTAGCTGCATACTTGGCCCAGCTGCGCTTGTTCCACTAGGAAGCAGCCCAGGAGGAAGCAGGTTGCAGGGCAGTGGCTGGTGGCTGGGCTAATTTGTAGGTGGCTTGGAGCACTTGTCGCCCCTGCACCGCACAGGTATGCTCTTCAGGGCGTGGGTGGCGCCAGGCAGGCAGGTGTGCCCTGTCTTTTGGGATGGACATTGCCTGGTGGGCGTTTCGACTCTGCGTTCCTGGGGCCAGGCACTGCGTTGCGTGTGCAGCGGCCAGCACGACAAGGTGGGGTCCACGTGCAACAGCAGCCGCAGGTGTGTTGCCGTCGGGTCCTCTGGCCTAGTTCTGCGGCTGTGCGTTCTGCCTCCACAGGCCCAAACGCTGCCTGAGTAAGGCCCTTCTCCTCTCCCGGAGCCATTGACGTCATGCCAGGAAAAGGCCACCCTGCCAGGCGATAACGTTTTATCCTTGGCTGCCCAATGGGTGTAAACGGCACCCGAGTCAGAAGCTGGCCACGGTGCAAGGCTGCAGACGAGCATCCGGGGTGCCAGGCTAGGGTGAGGGGGACCCCCAAGGGGCAGCGGGGCCTGTGGTACGCTCAGTGTCGTGGCTGTAGAGTACTGCAGGGGTGATTTGCTTGCAAAGGTGCTGGAACTACTGTGGCGGGGGGTGCCGCAGCCCCCCCTGGCTTGGAGCGGTTTCCATTATATCCAGGGTTTAGTGGCTCTCAGCACCTCCACTATAAAATTTGTCCCAGCGCCCATGTTTGCTTCTCTATAGGGGAGCGTCTCTGGGATTGCTTGGTTCTTTCTAACAGCGAGATGCCTTCAGAGGGCTTTAAATGTTTGCACCTAAAGGCTCCTGTCCTGCGACTGGCACCGTCTGAGAAGCTGAGCCATGAGGATGGAACAGGAGTGGGGGAGGCACAATGGGCCTTGGGGGCCGAGATCAGCAGCAGTAACAACAGCGAGTCATAGATTTTGAGTCAGGGGCGGGGAGGGAATCCTTATGATTATCTAGTCTGACCTCCTGCACAGCACAGGCCAGAGAAACCCACCCAGCCCAAACCCTTCCCTAGCCATCTGGGGGATGCAAAGGGACTGTACTGGTAGCTGGGGGAAATGGAGGCACAGAGCAGTTACAATAACTTCCCAAGCTCGCATGGTAGGTCAGTGGAGTGGGAGTGCAGCCTGGCCTCCTGGCTCCCCGCCCTGTGCTCTAACCCCTAGGCCAAGCTTCCTCTCATTGCTGCAGGATGGCAGAGTCACGCGGCCGGGCCCGTGGCACCGTTAACTCAGAGATGTGGTCTGATGGCACGGGAAGTGGAGGAGGAGTCCTTAGGAGACGAAACCGTGTAATCAGCCCAAGACAACAGAGCAGGCCTGTTGTGGAGTGGCCTTTCTTAGCGACAGAGCCTGCCCATAAGCCAAGGTTACTCCCATGTCCATTAAGGATCAGTTTCTCCTCTACCCAGAAGCCGCCACCTATTCCTACCTCGGGCTAAAGTCCTGGTTAAACAGACCTTGTAAACTGTGGCAGAACAAATTCCCTTTGGATGGATGTTGGCCCTGTCTGTTGGCTTGGTCCCCGTCCTTCCCTCAAATCCTGGGGGGTGGGTTGGGACACAGGAAAACTGGGCTTGGCAGAACATGAGTTTTATTTTTTGACCATTTCAGTGGATGATATCAATTCTCATTTTAAAGCATTTTTGATCGATTTTTAAATGTTCACAGTTACACCAAACGGTGGGGTTAAACCATTATATTTTTCTGTTTTTCTCCATTGAAATATTCACAGTTGTGGGAAATTAGCGGGGAGGGTCAGACAACGTGTGTGTGTGTGGGGGGGGCAGATAGTAATTAATTAATGACACCTGAAATTCAAAAAATTAAAGCGTAACCGTCGAAACCCAAATTGTCAACATCCCATGTCGAAATATACGAAGTAAAGCTCCTTAAATCACACTCCAATCAGATCCCAAGCAGCATGTCTGTGACTTTGCCTAGCTATACATTGTGACTGCTATTGACGGAAATATGTTTTTCCTGGGTTTGGTGTATACGGTGAAATGGACGTTTACCAACGTTTACTTCTAGCAATCTGAGCCTTCCAAGCCTAAGTAAAATACCCAGAGCAGAGCTCCTGGCAGGGCGAGTGATTGTGGGGACTGGGGGAGTGCTAAGAGTTAGGAGGAGACACTCCTGTGTCCCCAGGTAGCGCTTTGCCAGGCAAGAGGCCAGGCTGCCAGATGGTTCCTGGGCAGAAGCTGAGCGGAGAACTCAGCTGGCAGCCTGCCCTTGCTCCTCTGATTGGGGGTGGTTGGATCTTGCTGGCTCGCAGGGCAGGAGAGTGAGTTTTGTCGCTGCCTGCAGGTGAAATGCAGAGATCCAGCCCCATTGTCTCCCTCCCAGGGAAGGTGCTGCTGCCCAGTGCCTGGTGGCCAGCTCCAGGAGAGCTCTGGGCTGCAGCAGGAGAATGGACTGTGTAGGGCAGGGTGCTGGGAGAGACACTGAGGCAAGGGCCAGTTGTTAAGCTCACCCGTGCACATTCCCTTCTGCTCATGCATCAGTATCGCCGTGCTACATGCCGGGCTGGGGGGACGGCTGCACGGAGATGGAGCTGGGCTGGCAGAGGGTCTGCATGTCCAACAGGGCCCCTTGCACCTGGGGATCCTTCACAGTCCTCCTGCCCTGTGGGGTGAGTGCCATTGTTGGACACTGGGTTCCTGTAACAATAGCTCCCTCCCTGTCTGCAGCACGGGTGGGTTAGTAGGTTCCAGGACCATATGTTCTCCCCACTGCAGTCCTGCTCCTGTTCTCCCGGGTTCACGTGGGGCCCAATCCTGCAGTCACTGTACACCCAGAGTTTTGTTCTTGGAGGAACTCTTGAATCCTGGGGCCCTGGAAGGTATCATGGGAGCAGTGAGTGAGACCGGGAGGGCCAGTGGGGATTGGTAGTCAGGGCCGTGTCTCAGGGGATGCTGTGCAGGGGGCTGTGCAATGGGGAGGTGGTTTGCTCCCGATTTTGCAGAATAACTGCACCACCGCAGCTCCTCGGAGTCAGCGCGAGAAGGGAGGGGTCCGGGCTTGGGCAGGGGTCGTGTTAGTGCCCTGTGATCGCCGCCCCGAGAGAGCTAGGCCCCTGTTAGCGCAGTGGGTGGGTTAATGGAGGTGCCAAGGTGTGGTGGCTCCAGGGAGAAGGCTGCTGTGCCCTGGCACGGTGAGACATTCGCTCCTTTGCTGCCCCCCCCAGACACCCTGCAGAGCCTCAGCAGGCTGGGGGGGAGGATTAATAGAGGGCAGGCTTGGAGAGGAGAGGAAAGGGAAATGCAGAGAGCTGGGTAATGGCACCGTCTGAGCATTGTCTGCCATGAGCCGTCCTGTGAGAGGACATTCATTCCTCTCCTCCCGGCTCCCAGCACTGTCCCGGGCAGCCCCTCTGTCTCACCCAGCTGGGGCCGTGCTGGGAGCGCAAGTGGCTGCTGCCATCACTCATCTGGGCACTTTGCAGCTGTCACCCTGGGTGCTGTCAAGGTCCCGGCAATGGCACTTGTTAGCCTTGTTAATGAGCACTTTCTCCCAGGGCCCGTTATTAACACAGGAGACTCACTTAACTCCCTGGCTCGTCTCTCCCTGACATGAGTGGCGGAGCTGCCAGTGCTGCATCAGGGCTTATTAAGATGAGAGAAGGGCTGGTTGGGAAGTTTCCATCGCAACAAACTTTCCAACCCAAAATGAGGGCAAAACTTGGAGGACGTTTTTGAGCCCCCCCCCCCATACGGTTTCTGCCCGTCAGTTTCTTTCCTGGGGGATTCTGTTCCTGGAGTTGCCTTTTTGCTGGGTGGGAGGAAAGGTCTGGCTGGCTTTGCGGGAGGACTGTGCTCATTACACATCTGTTCGTAGATCCAGATGTTGAGCCTGGGTGGAGTTTGGCTGCTGTGAGCTGGTGGCTAAGAGAAGGACCCTTAATGTAATAAGGGAATCCTGGGGCAGCCTGGGTTAGCCCCGGAATCCCACTCCAGGCAAAGCCTCAGGGTCCCTGAAGGTTTTTAAAGGACCAATCACCTTCAGTAAGAGAGACCCCACCTGGGTTGCTTATGAAGAGCTCACTCTGCCATGTCTATGAAATGTACCTATTGAAACTCACGTCCTTGTGGTCCGTAGGCAGCCTCTTGACCAAGCGAGCCACCCTGGCCAAAGCAGGACAGTGCTAAGCTCATCTCATCTGGAGGCTCCATTTCACATCTCATCACACATCTGCCATGAGCCATCCGGTGTCTCCAACATCCACGTCAGGTCCCAGTTGATTCAGCTCATTGTAGGGAAAAGAGCCCGTTGGGCTATTGAAATCCCTTGTTTGTTTCAGGGCCATTTCTGGAGCTCCACTTCAGTTGGGTGTGAGAGCGATCTCTGCTGATGGTGAGCATGTCCTGTCTCTTCCACCTCCTCTGCCTTGTGCAGCTCTGCTCAGTTTTTTATATTGTCACCCACACAGCAGCTTAAAGACCTGCAGTGCCGACAGTGAAAGGATAACCCCCCAGTCAAGGCAGAGCAGAGGCGGGAATGCATTGCGGTGATGAATTCATTATGTGCGGCAATGACGGAGCGACAGCATGAGTGAACTGTCAGCTGGTGGCTGTATGGGTGGGTTTGTGGGTCACAGACCAGGCTGTAGTGCAAACTCCAGGTGAGATTTTCAGCTGTTTTGGGAATAGCATGAATGGTCTGCTGGTTCCCAGGGCTACTGGGCCTTGGACTAAAAGCAAGCGAGACCAGTTGGCAGACTCGAGTGGAGTGGAATTTCCCACCAGGGCAGAGAGGTCAGGAGCCAGATCAGGCTTTCTTCAAACCGGAGCCTTTGGGATGCAGCAAAATTGGGCAGGATATCAAAATCGGAAGGTGTCTGGCCCACTTCACACAAGAAAGAGGCTTCGCTAAACCTTTGCTGAAGCACCTGCAATCCCTAAGCTGAACCCTCTGCGGTTTTGCCGATTGCTGCTAGAAGTTCCCCAGAGCTGCGCTCCTGGGCCATCTCAGGGACACCCAGCATCTCATAGTTAGCAGCTGCCTCCTTTTAAGGCAGGGTCACCTAGACTGTGCTGAGAGAAGCAAGGCCGTGCTGGCCAATTGCCCAGCGCATGGGACGTGCATCCAAGCTTGCAGTCCCCCTCATCCAGCCATAGAGATGACAAGCCCCCAGCACACGAGGCAGCCAGACTTCTCTGCTCCAAATGGAGCATCGTCGGCTGGGACCTGACATCTCTGGGGCCCAGATGGTAGGACTCTCTGGGCTGCATTTGGCTGCCTCGGGGGGAGGGGGATGACTGCCAGGTGGGATCAGGGAAGCCCCGTGCTACAGTCAAACTCCAGGAGACTAGGGACCTGGGGAAGCAGAAACCTGGAAGGTTCTTACAGTGGTTGATTCCTTCTTCGCTCCTTCACTCCGCTGAGCCTGAAGCTTGCTGTGGTGTGCGTGCTACGGCCACACGATGGCACTGCAGGGCCACGGAAGGGCTCGGGGTGTCTCTGCAGCCCATTTGTCTGGCAGGATCAAGCTTCTTAACCCTTGGCAGGAGGCAAAAAGCTGCTGCAACTCCCTGGGGCCAGCTGAGTTCCCAGGGGAAAGCGTGGGTGGGTGGGGTGGCACAGAGGTGAAGGTGGCCTTGCAGTGAGGACAGAGCCACGGGTCCTTTTGCGCTGCCCGCCCTGCTCTGCATCAGTGCCTGCTGTGCAGGGTGTATTTTCGCAGCGACGCGTGTGGGTACATTGGTGCGGCTATGCCCGGATGGGCCAGGCTTCTTTTCACGGGCGGAACGGGTGTGTGCATCAAGGCTAGCGGTGGAGGAATATTTTCACTGACGGGGAGTGTGTGCGTGTGCATGGGTCCATGCCACATGTGCCTAGTTGTGCCAGACATCTTTTCGCAGGCTGAGCGGGTGTGTGTATTAGCATCGGGTGTGGGAAGATGATGTTCATGGAAGGTGTGTGAGTGGGCGGATGCAGCATTGCCAGGGATCCCTGGCAGGTTCTCAGAGGGGTTGGTACGTGGAGACAGGTCCATTCTCTCTCCTCCAGGAGAGGAAAACAGCTTTGGAATTGCAAGAGGAAGTTGAATTATGTCTCAGCTCAGGTATAAACCAGCTCGGGTATGTCAGCCCCACCTCTGCTTGCAGCGTAACCAGGCCCGTAGAGAGGTGGAGGGAGAGAATTGTTGCATTTTTCAGGTGTCCTCCTCCTCAGCTGCGTTCCGCCTTGCGGCATGCAGCGCTGTGTGTTTGTTGTTAAATGCAGTTGATTGATTTTTCTCTCTCTTCTTTTGTGCTGGTTTATTTTAATATAAATAGATTTTTTTTTTAAACCAAAGTGATGCTGGTATGTCTCCTCCATCCCCTGCCCCAGCGGTGGATGGTTTTGATGCTTATTGGAATGGTTTTAATTTGTTTTCTGCTTGTCCTGCTGTGCTGAAATGTGAGGGACAATCTTTCGAGAAGTTGATTTTTCTATCTGTGTGCAGCGAGAGATGGCTGGGGTGGGGGGCGGTGGAGGCTAGAGGAGTGGAGTCAGACTGGATGTGTCATCATTTACTAGCCTATTCTTGCAAGGATGCAATAGCTGGTGTAAAAAAATCCCCGTGTACCTCACCTACTCAGTTACTGCTAGAAGACCATACCGATTTGTTTCGCTCTTTCTCCAGCATGACACTGGAGAGCAGCACACAACCTCAGGCCCTGGGATTTTTGATAGGCTGGCGGTGAATCAGAACAGCACCTCGCCCCCGGGGATCTCAAAGTAAGTTTCCAGCCCTTAGTTGAGCTAGGCAGGATATCATTGTTATGGCCGTTTTGCGGATGGGGAAACCGAGGCACAGAGTGGGACGGTGATTTGCCCAGGGTTAGATCGGGTGAGAGCAGAGGGAGGAATAGAAGCCAGGAGCTCTGATTTCCATTCCAGGAGAGGAAGGCTGGTCCAGGGGTTAGGGCATGAGTCTGGGACTTCAGAGATCCCGGTCCAGTTCTCTGCTCTGCCATGGGCTTCATGTGTGACCTTGGGCAAGTCACGTTGTGCCTCAGTGCCCCCTCGGTGAGATGGGGATAACAGCCCGGCCCTCTCTGGCAGTGGTGTTCTGAGCAGTCTTACGACGCGCTCAGATACTCAGGAAACAGGGACTATGTAGGCACCTCCTTAAATCAGTTGCCCAACTTTAACCTGGAGACCGCGTTGCCACCGAATGCAGCCAGGGAAGACAGAGAATACTCTCCAAAGGGCTGGCGATGAGGCAGTTGTGTGCCGGGGACAGCACAGAGGCTTGCCACGGGCTGCGATGGGCGAGTCGCTCAAGCCCTGTGTGGGGCGACAGCTGCATTCCAGCGCTGGGAGCCTTCCACAAAGAGCTCTGTGGTCCGGAGACACACTAGTCTAGAGCCGTCAATGTGATCTGAGCTGCTGGGCTGGCCCATGAGGAGACGCAGGCGTCCGGACAGGACCACGAAGGCCCGTGAAGACACTTTGTCTCGCACCTGGACCTGAACTGGGGGCCACTGTGCTGCAAGAAGAGAGGGGTAACGGGCTCTGTATGAACTGTGCCAATAGCTAGCCTGGCCGTCATGTGCCGCACTCGCCGAAATGCTCGAGGGGCTGCAGGGAGAGCTGCACCGCATTGCAGCAACCCAGTGGCGAGAAGGTAAACGCTTGGGGGACTGGCGGGGGCCCATGCTTTAGAGAGAAGGCCGTTCTCTCTGGCTCCATCCTCCCCTGTACCAGTAGGATACGGGGCCGATCGGGGCGTGTGCAGGAATTCAAATTTGACTGCTTTGGAGGGGCACGTTAAACACATGCATATTATACACATTAAACCATATCCACACGTACATCATTTGCATAGAAATAAACAGCAGTACGCTCACCATTTCAATGAAAATCCACGTGCTGTGGAGCCATCTGAATACATATATCCACAAGAACTTGGCTGTGGCGGGGTCACAGAGCACCTCCAGCCCCGGGGCTGCGGCGGGGGGAGAGAGAGAGAGAGCTGGGCCTGGAAAAGTTCTGGGCCCCGGCCGCAGCCCTGTGGCCAGGGGAGCTCTCCCTCTCTCCCTGCCCTGGCTTGGGGCTGGAGGAGTTGTCAGCGCTTGCCACTGCCCTGGGACCGGAGGAGCTCTGTGCCCCCTGTGATTATTTGGGGGCCCATGCTTCTGCTTGCCCCTGAGGCCGATGGCCCTCATGTCCTGACCCTTGGCTGAAATTGAGTGACATATTCTGCCAGACTCTGGCCAGTTTGTCTCCTTTTTGTTCAGCACAGCAGACCTCTGCAATACAGCTGTGGAGACGTACCAACTCCCATCAGGACGGCAAGCTCATCGAGGCAGGGACCGTGCCTTCCTCTGTGTGTGTGTGTGTGTGTGTGCAGCACCGGGCACAACCGAGCCTCCAGTCTGAGTGGGACCTCTGGGCTCTGTTGCGATGCAAACCAAGAATAATTCGGAAAAGTTGAAAGCATCTTTGGGTGCCTGCAGTGCGAACAGCGTGTCAGAGACCCTTGTTTCTGAGAAAATGTGCATTCCAAGGGAAACCTAGACAGCTTGAGCCTAATGGTTAGAGAGAAGGCCCAATCCAAACCCCACTGTCAGTGCAGAGGCTCCCATCGATTTCAGTGGGCCAAATGTCCAGTTTAAGGAATAAGGACCTTTCTAAATAAGGAACACCCGACGACTGTTCTTTCAGGCTGATTTCGCTGCTCTGTGCTTAGGGCCAGGTTTGCAAGGGCTCGACACCCACAATTAGAACCAGATTTTTAAGAGAGCTCGGCTCCCATTGAGCCACTTAAACCTGGGCCAGGTTTTCTACAGCGTCCAGTACTAGAACTGGGTGACTCACAAACTTTTAATTTCACCAGCAATTCCAAAAAAAAATGTGGGGATAAAAATTCCGGTTGAACGAAAAAGTTCATTTAGATTTTGAGTTTTTTTTAAAAAAGAAATGTTTCTGAATTTTTTAAACAAAATTGAAAGAAATAGCAAAACAAAAAGGGAACCAAAAATTCAAAACATTTCAACTTTTTTTTGGAGGGGGTGGGAATTTTTTCCCCTCCCTGAATAATTTGGTGGAACTGATACGAATTTGCAAAATGTTGTGGTGTCGCCAACTCTGCATTGTTTGCCAAAAAAGTGTTTCTCCTGAAAAATGTCCAGCTTTACTGGGCACCCAGCACCCTCTGGGCTCGTGAGGAAAAAAGGGCCACTTTTTTGATGCCTAAATGGGAACAGCTGAGCTCTGCAAAATTTGGTCCTCAATCCATATACATGGAATTAAAAAAAAAAAAAGTTTTGTTTTTTTTAAAGGGACAGTCTTTTTGTTTTTGTTTGTGGTGGTTTCTGGGGTGAGGGCGGGAGGTGCCTTCTGTGTATGCTTGAAGATAATTGCTTTTGCTAAATTATTTCTCTCTCTTTTTTAAATATATATCTGGGCGGCTGTACAGTTTACATTTCCTGCTGCAGTGACAAATATGTTAATTAAAAGGGAGGAAAAAAACAAACAAAACACAAACGAAAACGCCTTTATGAAAATAAACCTGGGCCCAGCACCTGCTGGTGGAGCGCTGGAGAAAGAGACAGACTTTTCCCCAGACAGGCGGTAGCTTGCTTTTTTTTTTTTTTTTAATACTGTTTTACTACATACTAGGAAGCAGCCTGTGCTGAACACCTCGCTTCTTGAGAGCTATGAAGCTCGGCTGCATCTCTCTGAAGCCAGGAAAGGCGACTTCTTGACCTGTCTGACCTCCATGTTCTGTGGAGCCATTAATGTGTTGAAGTCACCGAGTGTGGGACTGAGGTCTGAGTGTGCTGTCGTATTGTATTGCTAGAGAACTCAATAAGGCTTTGAGGCACTGAGTCACTGGCCCCTTTCTACAGAGAGCGGGGAATGGTGTATTCTGCTCTGAGCACGGCATTGCTGGGAACGTATCCCCTGACCGGAATGGCAACATAACCGGTCAGACTGGGGCGGATGGGAGGGGGTGATGGCATTGGCTTGAGGGAAGATGAAAGCAGCTAGACCCCGATCTTGCAAGGAGCTCCCTGCAGCACAGTCCCCTGTGCCTGTGCAGAGCCCCTTACGGGGTAGTGATGCTCCACATGAGTGCGGCGGGGTGCGGGAGCATCCTGAAAGCAGCTCCTTGCAGGGTCAAGGCGGCGATGGGACCGTAATGGCCGGCAGAGATTGGATGGGTTTGAACAAGCAGGAGGGAGAGGAATCATTAGGGTGCTACACTAGCTGTGCTTAGACTGTAAGTTCCTTGGGGCAGGGGCTGTCTTTGTTCTGGATTTGTACAGCACCTAGCGCCATGGGGCCTTGGTCCACGACTCGGGCTCCTAGGCTGTACCGTAATGATTATATTTATTCCTTCTAAAGGGGGAATATGTAGAGTGAATAAGGAAGGGTGGGCAAGTCACTGCCCTTCCCCCCCACGCACGTGGCAGACCATCTTCAATCAGCCTCGGCCACATTGCCAGGAGCACCCAGTGGGCACCCCCCTCCCTCTCCCCAGTTGCCAGGCTGGTTGCCGTGGGAAGAACCCATCCGGCAGAACAGGGGAGAGGAGCTGACCCAGGGGAAGGAGTTGAAAACCCCAGCAGCTCTCTTCCCCCGAGAGTGACCAGGACCCCAAAACCACAGCCCTCTGCACGGGACTGGGGAGGGGGGCCCCTTTAGGCCAGCATAGGCAGGAAACTAGATGCCTTCCCCCAGTGAATGCATCCCCTCTTTCTGTCCCTGCAGGGAGGAAGGAGAGGGCCGGGCTCCAGCGGATCTCAGACGGGCTCACGTAGGGTGTGTCTACACGGCAGCTGGGAGCAAGCCTAGGGAGACAGACTCGCACTAGCAGGGCTCGAGCTAGTGTGCTAAAGGAGCAGTATGGATGCTCTGGCACTGGTGGAGGCAGGGTGGCCACTCCCAAGTACCTGGCATACCGGCCGTTCCGGTACTTCAGGAACGGTGGGAGGCCGCCCCTGCCGGCGTGACCCCCCCCCTTCCCCTTGGTGTGATCTCGCACACACGGTGCGTGCCGTGCAGGATGCCGTTTTGAAGAGCTCCCCGCCCTGTCCCCACCAGCGTGACCTCGCACGAACAGTATGTGCAAGATCACGCCGGCAGAGTGGCGCACTATTCAGTAGGGTGTCCCCGGTCTGATACAGGGCAAAGCCACATCCGGTTTGCCTTAGTACCGGACAGGCTCCTGGCGCATAAGCTGTGGACCGTAGTGGCACCCGGCACCCAGCAGGGAGGTTCCGCAGGGTCAGAGTCCCCCCAGATAGTTCTGGGCTGGGGAGAGTCAGGGCACTGCTGCCAGGCAGGATCTGCGCAGCCAGGCTGCCCTGAGAGGGGGCGTGAGAGAGGGAAGGGCGAGAGGAATCGCCGTACTCAGCGTTATGCCTGCTGACTGTAGTGACAGACAGGTACCTTTCGTCAGCTCTTCACTCCGCTTCGCCCTGCAGAACGCGCACAGCTGCAGGCGAGTGAGACGGAGATTAGTCCAGCCCGTGCCGTGACGACAGACCTGGGTACTAAGGCCATGTCAGTTATATGTCTGCACCCCCCATGCAGGTGATGGCACTGCACAGGTGTCATCGGGGGCTTAATTTGAGGGCAGTGATGCGCAGTCTGGTCTCCAGCCCCTGGTGGTGATCCAGGAGAAGGGAAGATCCCAGTTTGGTTGGTTGATTTCTCCCTCTCCCCCCCTTATTTTTTTTTTAAATGAGCAACTTTTGACCTGTGACTGACCGATAAAGAAACACAGATGCTCAGTCAGTTCTGAGCGGCCCTTAACCAGAGCTGAGCTGCAGGAGCACAATTCAGATCAGTTTGCTGGGGGCTGTTTGCCCATCCCCTTCACGTGAGGCATCTCAGACTCCTGGCAAGGAGGCACTTAACCTTCCTTCTTTGAAACGATTACCTCTCACTGACGCCTTCCGAAGCAAACGCCCCCCTGCACCTGGACCGGACGGATGCCCCAAAGAGCTGGTTTTGCCCCAGAAAATCAGCCTCGCGAGGCCCGGTTCCAGCCGCCGAGAAGGGGGATGAATTTAAGGCACCGTCAGTTACAAGCTGCCGCTTTCTCCTGCTGTGCTTGAGTTTGTATCACCTGCTCAACGGGGCTAATTAGGTGATGGCCATCAGATGGAGGAAGCGGAGCTCTTCCTTCCTGCGCCGTCCCTTGAAGAGAGGGAGTGCCTCATTGCGGCTTTCCCGGCCTGAGCTCGCGCGTGTCTGCTCCAGCCGCATCGCTGGCCCTGTATAATTAAGGCTGTCAGTCAAGCTCAGAGGCCTAAACGCTGCAAACTCTGCGGCTTGCTGGGATTGCTCACAGAACTGCCTTGCGTTGCAGGCAAAGGCGCCATGCCCTCTGCTCTTGGGAGGGAAGTATTATCATCATCGGCGGAGCAAGCTTCGGGGCCATGGGGAGAAAAATTCACCTCTTGGCAGCGGTTAGGTTACTCCTGTTGGTGACGTCCCCTTTCACTGTGTCGTTTTAGGGTAACTTAAAAACAACATCCCCTTCCAATCCACCCGCCCCATGCCCGGCGTGCATGGAACAGCCCAAAGCAAAAGGGAGGTGGATGAGTCTTTCGACACGGCCTTTCTTCCATTTACTTGGGGAATCTCAGCAGGGGCTGAAGCAGAGTGAGGCGTGTCCCAGAGACTCGATTGCTAGACATTACCCGGAATGCCGGGTCAGTGTAGCCAGGGCAAACGCAGGCAGCTGTCCCACGGGCGCTTGAGAAGGACCCCTGCCTATCGTTCTGTGCAGAGTCTAATGTCTCGGTTCACCAGTCCTTTTGATTGATGAATTGATGGGTCACCTCTGTTGGTTTTCTTTGCAGGCCGGGAACGCGGGAGCCGCCGATATGAATCTTGAGGGACTCGTGTGCTCCAAATCTCAGTGCAGATTCGCCTTTGTCATTCTCAAGAAGCTGTGGAAAGTGCTGATGCTTCTGCTGAGTGTGGGTAAGAGAGCTTGAGTCCTGCCATCCCGTCTCCCCGCCCCACTTGTTATTTGCGTGTGGTCACCAGGATCAAAGCCCCACCGTGCTGGGCACTATATAGTGAGAGACAGCCCGTGCCCTGAAGAGCTTGCACTTTAAATAGACAGGACCCAACAGCTGAGTGTGGCAAAGGGGGTAGAAGGGACGAGGGTGGGTGGAGCATGGTGGTGGTAACAGGAAATGTGGTTACATAGATCAGCTACCTGCAGAGCTAAATAGCTTCAGAAAGTTTGATGTCTGTGAGATCTGTGGAACCACCTCTACTCCTGGCGAAGCAGAACAGGCCTGAGGCTCCTCTGGCTCACACCGGGTTTACAGCAGCGTGATGGGAATGAGTATGTGGAGAATCAGGCCCAAAGATGTCGGACGGGATGGAGAATGGTGCAGTGTGCACCAGCCCTTTGCCATGGTCCGAGCCAAGGGCTGGAGTCCGCAGTCCGTACGCACAGTGGGGAACATTTACTCCCATGAATCCTTTGACTTCAGGGGGACACTTGCGTGGGTGAGTGCTCCCGGGGGGAGTCAGGTCTCAGCCATGTGGCCCTAACGTGCTGCTAGTCAAGTTTGCGCCTGCATATTTCTCAGCCGGTCGTGCTTTTCCAAACCAAGCACCCCATCTTGCGAAGACTTCCTAGCATTTACTACTGCGAGCAATGATGCTTTCCTCAGTGGAACTACTCCCAGTTGTAAGCACTGAACCTGGTAAAGCTGCAGTTCTTGGGCAGGACTGTGTATATTCTCAGATCTAGGTTATTTTTTAGAAAATTGAGTCACTGGAGCTGTATTTGCCCGTGCGGTGGGGAAGAAGGGCTTCTGATTTTTTTTTTTTAAATGTGAAAATCTTCTGTATTGTTTCCCACACTTCGCTCAAAACAATCGTGGAATTTCACTGTATTCTCCTCCCAAAATGTTACCTTTGTGCTGTGAAAGACTATGGATAATTTCACTCCAAGTTGTAACTTTTTCAAAATTGTAAGTACCTGAAAACAGCAGCATAGGCCGTGCAGTAGCATGATCTCTGTTCAGTAGACCCCTGTATTCATGAGGAGCTTTCTGCAGGTTTAGAGTTAGAATGTGTACGTGTGTGGGTGCAAGTAGGGTGACCAGACAGCAAGTGTGAAAAATCAGGATGGGGTGGGGGATAGTAGGTGGCTACGTAAGACAAAGCCCCGAATATTGTGACTGTCCATATAAAATCAGGCTATCTGGTCACCCTCGTGGATCGGTGGGTGGTCCAGTGAAATCCACCAGGAGGACCAGTGCTTGTGAACCCCTTCTGCAAAGTAAGGCAGTCCTCTTTTCACTAGAAAGGCTGGTTGTTTGTCTTGGGAAAATCATTGCAGCTTCCGGGCTAAAAATGCATCCATTAGACCTTCAGTTTGAAAGAAGTCCTCCTGGTGCTCAGTAGTTTGATGACTGTTGTGTTGTTTGATATGGGGCATTATGAGAAAAGTCAAATTAAAATCTTTTGTTTTACAATCAAAATTGTGCTTAATAAATAGGGTTTTTTTTTAAAAAATCTGAAAATCCATATACCACTTGACTCATTTGCAGATGATTTACAGCCAGCTTTGTAAAGATTCCTGGAGGAATTTTGCTCAGCAGAAGGCTGGCTGGGTTGTCAAAGATCTCGATGTTTTTACACTCAAGATCTGTGAAAGCCATGGGTGAAATCGTGGCCTCACTGAAATCAATGGCAAAACTCCCATTGACTTCAACGGAACCAGGATTTCATGTGGATTTCCCACGTGGAAGTCATGGCTGTGACACACATGCAGCCTTATAGACAAGTTCTCCCCAAATGGCCTGCGGGTTTTGGTGCCCATCGTTATATATACACACCCGCCCACCCCAGAGCCTGAGTTTTAGGAGCACCGAGCCCATGCTCTGTTCTGGCTTCTTGCTCATCACTGTGGTAGCTGAGTGTCTCTGTGATGTCCTGCTGTCTCCCCAATGCACTTCAGCCGCTCTTCCTGAAACCAGGCCCTGGGTGTCTAAAGCTCGGTACCAAACACTCCAAATTAGCTTCGTCAGCCTGGGAACACCTGCGCTGGGCCATTTGCTCCTGCTGAGCTGATGTAACAACAGCCCCCGGCGACATCCTCCGGAGATGGCCTTAGTGTCTTTGCTACCCACTCTCACAAATGCAACCGACTCTTGGCCACCACGATCGAACAGCAAGGCCTGTGACCGTGTTTGCTAGGCCTTTTCCCTGACATCTATCCCTGTGCTGCTCAGTTCCCCTAGGCCTGGCTTGATGGGGGCAGGGGCGTTCTGCTGGGGAGGACACGTCTCTTGGTAACTGCAGGCTCTGTGGCAGTGCTGAGCTAACAAGAGAACCATGGGCTCCAACAGAAGGCGAGAAGCAGCCAGCTCCACTGCAGGTTGATATCCTGGCTGGGTGCAGCTTTCTCCATTAGATCTCACCTGCTCTGGAGCTTACTCTGGAGGCAGAGGTGGAGTATTTGGGGCTGGCAGGCACCTGGGAGACACTGCTACTCAGTGTCCCGCTCTCCCACATTCCTTAGGTTCCTTTGGGAGCACAATTCATGTTTGCCAGGCCCTAGGCTCAGCTTTTTACAATGGGGAGCCACGTGGTCCCGGGGACCTGAACCTGAGCGGCCCTTTGGTTCTCATTTCTACAGCGAGTCCAAATGAGTTCAGACCCCTGCAGAGACTGCTACCCCTTCAGGGAGCCATGCACCCAGAGGGTATTCTCAGGGAGGCAGTGCAGCCTTTTCACAAGGTGGCATTGATTAGCCAGCTGGAATACAGCATCAGAGCATGCTCAGGTTAACAAGCATGGGGAAGCCAAGCCTATGGCGGCGTGGGACAGCTGCTTCTGCCTGTACACCATGTTCCATGCTCTCCTAGAATCCGTCTCGGCTCGCTCGCCCTCTCGCTGGCCCAGTGTCTCTGTCTTTACAGCAGCAGCCTTAAGACACCTCGCTCCTTTGTGTCCAGCCGCAGCCATGCTGTGCGCCCTCTCGCGGGCTGCCAGGCGTGCAAAGGGAATTTTCGGTGGCTGAAGATGCCTCTGCCTCTGCAGGACCTTCCACGCATATGGGTGGATTCCAGCTGGACGTATCTGGTTCCAGCCCGGACAGGCCTCTTGCCTTTGTGATATCCAGCTATGCCCCGCTCCCCCTTTATACTCAGTAGGTAAACTGAGTCACACGCACTGTCCATAAAAATATTACACACAATTTCCCCTTCTCCACCCAGGGCTGGACAGAGGGTGATGTGAGGTTGTGCCTGCCCCTTGCCTTCCGATGGGGCTGGGAACGGCTGTGTTGAGGGGGCCGGGACAGCAGTGTCTGTCCCCCTTCATTGGATCCCCCCTGTGGCTGCCCTCCCTCACCTCTTCTGCTCCCCCATCCTTCCTACTTAGAGGATGTGCCCCCTCCTTTCCTGCTGATGGATGGGAGATAACGGGGAGGCTTGATTCCCCTCCCCAGCTGGTGTGTGAACAAGTGCTAGTGCTTGCACTGATACCTTTAATGGAATGGAGGAGACGGGATGAAATGAGGGGAATTCCCCGCCCCCCCCCAATCCCTGTCTCTACACCCAACTCTTCAGGGTCTCCTTGTCTCCTTATTTCTGGCCATGCTCCAGTGCAGTATCAGATACTCCTCACACCTGAGCCTGTATCCTGCCCTTTGAGGGGGCGGACTGGCTGCTTTCCCCTCTATCTGCAGCTTCGTGCATCTCGGAAGCACAGAGAAGGGACGGCTGTGTTATCATTCTGTGTTCGTACAGCACCTAGCGCAGTGGAGTCCCCCATCTTGGCTGATTCCTGGGCACTGCTGCAGTAAACGTACGAAATGCCTGAGTTTTACTGCCCACGTGGAGTGGAGCTCCAGGAAGAAAGGCAACGCAAAGGAGACAACCTGTCTAACGTTCTTTTGGTGTTAATGTCTTTCCTACCCATCTATATACAGGGGCTAATCCTGTCTGTCTTTCTCCCGCCAAACTCTTACTGATTTCAGTGGTGCACAAGGAATGTAGGGATGGTCTGGGCCCGTGGTTTTCCCAGGCAGGGACACTGGTTTGCAAGCAGGTGGAATATTATTATTTATTATTTGCATTACCATAGCAACCAGGGGCCCCAGGGATGGACCAGAGCCTCACTGTGCTAGGTGCTGTACAAAGAACAAAAAGATTTTTTTCTCTGTTCTGCGCTCCTCTGTTTTGCACCCGCATTTTGGGGGCATGATTGGGGTTGCGGGTGTTTGGGTTCTTTCCAGGTCTGGCTGGTGGATGTGCTGTGGGGGAACCAATGAATCCCTGTAATAGAAACATGAGAGGTTGGAAGGAGCCTGCTCTCTGCATCCCCTAATCTGTGCAGGTACAAGGCCCTTGAAGAGACAATGAGCGAGAGCTGGGCTCGGCGTAAATGAAGGCCTTGCCAGCGGTGCCCAGCAGAGGGCGCACTCAGGGTTGCGATGTAACCATGCAGCTCTCTATAGGGCCCAGTGGTTAGGTGGGGAGGGGGCTGAGACTCTGCACTCGGGGGTTCTATTCCTGGCCCCGGAAGGGAGTCTGTGGCTTAAAGCAGAGTGCTGGGAGTCAGGGCTCACAAGTCATCTTCTTTCTAGCTCTGCTGCTAACTCAGTGAAGGGCTTTGACAAGTCACTTCACCTCTCTGCGCTGCTATGTTGCCATTTTACAGATGGGGGAATAATACCCACCCTACGGGGCTTCTGCGAGTCGTAATGTTTGCAAAGTGCAGGGAGGGCCTGGGGTGGACGTTGCTGTAGAAATATGAAGGATTATTAACAGAAAGTCCTGGCCGGTGAGGGACTGGTTCTGATCTAGCCACTCGGGGGCTCCCCTGCTCTGGAACAGGATCTGCAGGTCTTCAGCCATACGTGGTTGAAACTCACACCAGTCCGATGTGCGTTTCAGGGGCCGGGGGGCAGGTGGGCCCACCTGTGGTGCTGCTGCTAGGCTGAGACCATTGCTTCCCTGTTTCAACGTGTCTGTCTTGTGTCCGTTTCCTTCGACAGTGCTCAGTGTGCAAGTTGTCCAGTACTGCTGGAGGATGATGCCTGACGTTCCCTTTGAGTAAGTCACCCTGCTTCCCCCGGCCCGATCTGCGTGACATTAGGTTCATTAGTAGCCAGAAACACACTTCACCTATAGCTCAGACCTTTCTGTACTGGGACAATGGAGACCGCTTGCTGTGGGGCGTGGGGAACCCTAGGGAGTTTGGGAGAGCCGTGTTCCACCTGGCGAGGAGATGGTCTGAATTGGGTGGCAGGGAGAATGGGGTGGAAGGAGAGGAAAGGAAGAGAAAAGTAGCAGGGGGAAAAAATCATGGAAGGACTCGATTCTAAACCTAAAAGCTTCCCATAGTGTGGGATCCCTGGCAGGTCGTGGAGAAGGAGCCAGAGGGGTGTGCTAATGGATAGTTCTGGAGCAGTCTCATGATGGGCTAGAGAGGGGGTGGAGGCAGTCAGAAGGACTGTGAATAAATGAGCCGTGTCTCTTTCACAGGAAGGACATCAACATTTGCAGGAAGCGCTTTGCATGGAGAAAGCCCATTCTTGGCAGGTTTGTTAGTTGCTTTTGATTTGTCCTGGGGATGTTGGCGAGGGAGAGTTTGACGCTCTGCTCAGTGTATGTGGAGGGGCAGGGCAGTCCCCAGTGTGTGGGGAATCCAGCAGACAGGAAGGGAGATGTGGCTTAGTCCATGTCGAGTGCTGGTACCGCTGTGAACAAGCAGAGGTGAGACACGCTGAGGAACCAGGAGAGGAAAAGCAGACCTCACCTCCGCCCCGGAGCCGAGAAATTGAAAGATGACTCAGCATTTCCAAGACGTTGACAGGTCAAGGCAAGGGGAATAAATTGGGGAAGTGGAGTGCGGGGCCTCAGAGGGGATTTCACCATCGCAGGCTGGGCTGAGACGTGGGGCGGAACCAGCCAGGGCTAACAGGGAGGGACGTGGTTCCTTTTCTAGAAGTGCTTGGGCAAGCACAGAAGCATCCGAGTTCACTAGGTCAGTGGCTCTCCGCCTTTCCAGACGACTGTCCCCCTTCCAGGAGTGTGATTTGTCTCGCGTACCCCCAAGTTTCACCTCATTTGAAAACGACTTGCTGACAAAATCAGACGTCACAATACAAAAGTGTCACAGCGTCACGGTTCCTGAACAGTCGCTGACTTTCTGACGTTTACCATATAATCCTGAAATAAACCAACTGGAGTATAAATATTGCACTTACAGCTCAGTGTACAGTATATAGAGCTGTATAAACAAATCAGCGTCTGTATGAAATTTTAGTTTGTCCTGACGTCGCTAGTGCTTTTTACGTCGCCTTTTGTAAAATTAGGCACGTACCTAGATGAGCTAATGTACCCCCCGGCAGACCTCCGTGTACCCCCAGGGGTCCACCTGCCCCTGGTTGAGAACCACTGCCCTACGTGACCCTGGATGCTCAGCCCATGTGCAGAGGCTGCGACTGGCCTTTCCTCCCTGTACCCTGCTGCGGTGCTAACACCCTGGCTCTCTCTTGCTAGGTTCGAGCCCGACTGGAAGCCTTTCCTGACCAGCAAGGAGTTATTCTGGCAGGACGACACCCCTGCCAGGAGACAAGTAAACGACCTTCTCCACTTGCACAGGCTTCCCTTCGGACTGAATAGCTCGGGTATCGGTCTCCTCCTCGCCAAGCACGCCCTTTGCTCGTGGGACTGTGGGGGCCCATTGGGCATCAGAAAAGCCTCTCCATTACGCAGCCGCGCGGAGACGTGGAAGGCGGGGGTGGGGCTAGGATAGATATAGGCCAGGGCTGCTCAGAGCCGAACCGCAGGATTTCCTGGGTAGGTGGTCAGGCTGGAGGAGTGGATCCGGCCCTTTGAGGATGAGCCTGGGGAATGGCAGAGAGGAAGGAAGGAGGAAACTCTCTATTTCCATTCTCCAGCTGGGCCAGCAGGCCCATGAATAGAATTGATGAGTGCTGGACGGTTAAAGCTTCTATTGCAGGCCATGGTCACAGCCCCATCGACCCCTCAATGGGCTGGTATCGGGGCCTTTCTGAACTGTCCCAGCGTCTGCCCTGATTATTTGTGTGCTGGGACACTTGATGGCAAAATATGATCCCTGCCCCAGAGAGTTTGCCGACTGCCTGGTGCAGTGACACGGGGAGTGAAAGCCACAGGCAGCAGCGGGGAATAGGGAGAAGAGAGGGCGATACAGTTTCTTTGGGGCAAGGGGCTGCGTGTTTGGCCGGTACACCTAGTGCAATGTGCTGTCTATGTCTGTGCCACTGTATAATGAATAGAGAAGCCTGACACTCATGTGTCCCAGGGCTTGTCTGTACAGAGACTCAGTGCCCGACAAGCTGGGCTGTAAATCTGCACCCGCTGTGTGCTCAGTGGCCGTGTGGCCCCTCCAGCCATGCATTCGAATTCCCTGGTGCGCTTTGGGTGCTGCAGTTCGGAACAGCAGCAGATCAGAGCGCAGTGCAGGGTCCGCGCGGCCACGTAGCGCACGGCAGGCTACTGCACTGTAGAGTTACACCCCAGCGTGCCGCGCACCGAGTCTCTGTGTAGACACACGCAGGAGGCGGAGAACATTCGGCAAACGGGAGGAGGAGTGGATGAAACCGGGGGTCGTGTCTTCGGGAAGGGATCACTTGGCCCAGGCAGATGATAAAGAACATAAGAACGGCCCTACTGGGTCAGACCAAAGGTCCATCTAGCCCAGTATCCTGACTTCTGACAGTGACCAGTGCCAGGTGCCCCATAGGGAATGAACAGAACAGGGAATCATCAAGTGATCCATCCCCTGCTGCTCATTCCCAGCTTCTGCTAAAGAGAGGCTAGGGACACCATCCCTGCCCATCTTGGCTAATAGCCATTGATGAATCATAGAATCATAGACTTTAAGGTCAGAAGGGACCATTATGATCATCTAGTCCGACCTCCTGCACAATGCAGGCCACAGAATCTCACCCACCTGCTCCTGTATCAGACCTGTGTCTGAGCCATCGAAGTCCTCAAATCATGGTTTAAACACTTCAAGATGCAGAGAATCTTCCAACAAACGACCCATGCCCCACGCTGCAGAGGAAGGCGAAAAACCTCCAGGGCCTCTGACAATCTGCCCTGGAGGAAAATTCCTTCCCAACCCCAAATCAGCTAAATCCTGAGCATGTGGGCAAGACTCACCAGCCAGACACCCAGGAAAGAATTCTCTGTAGTAATTCAGATCCCACCCCATCTAACATCCCAGCACAAGCCATTGGGCATGTTTACCACTAATAGTTCTTTAGTGGTACCATTTACCGCTAATTTACCTATCCTCCATGAATGTATCTAGTTCTTTTTTGAACCCTGTTATAGTCTTGGCCTTCACAACATCCTCTGGCAAGGAGTTCCACAGGTTGACTGTGCGTTGTGTGAAGAAATGCTTCCTTTTGTTTGTTTTAAACCTGCTGCCTGTTCATTTCATTTGGTGACCCCTAGTTCTTGTGTCATTGTTTAACCTCTTTCTCCTTTCCGTCCAGTTCTCCATGCGTTCCACACATTACAGCTCCTCCCGCAGCAGGGGATGCCAAAGTCCATTGAGCGGTAGGGGGGCTGGGCTGGTGGCTGTGTGCTGGGGGGACAATGGTGGGTGTTAGTGGTGGGGAAACCTCAAAAAAGGGGTTAGCAGCTTGGTTTGGAACCTTTGTATCTGAGACACGTTAAAGTTTTCCCATTCTTACCTCCCCTCCAATCCATCCCCTCTGCTGACAGCCTGCTCCCTCTCCTTGCCTCCCAGAAGGCCCCTCCTACCCTCCCTGCAGGCCCCTCTAACTTGCCCTTCTGGGCTGCCTTGGCTCCCAGGGCCTCAGAAAGGTCACTAGCCGCCACCCTGTAATTTCTGTTACACCCTGCTCTCTCTCCCCTCCCCATCACCATCTACCTCCTCCCAGGGCGGGCGGCTCAGGGCACACAGAGGTACGTGCATATGTCTGTGGTGCTCATCCACTACTGGCTGTGAATCATGGTCCATCTGCGGGGCAGCTGTTAGCCACCGGATTGCTTCCCTCTCCCACCAGTGTCTTGTGGCCCTTTCAGTACAGACTGTCTTGCCATTGCTGCCTTCCCCTTCCACCAGCTTAGCCGAGGCCACATGCAGGTTTCTTAGCATGCTGTTCCTCTCACTGGGGCATGGCCCACATCCAGCCGAGCGGAGTGCAGCATCCCTGTGTTGCAGGGCTAACCAGCTAACAGCCGGGCTCTGTGGGTTGGACTGGCCTCGCTCTGTACCATGCCAACCCCGCTCCTGGTAGCTGAGCACAGCAGGAGCAGCCGAACTCTCCTGGTGCCGGGCTGAGTTCCAGGTTTCCTCTGCTCTGCAGTCGCATGGGGAGACCCCAGTAGGCCAGACAAGCCCTGGGGGATATTGCTTTAGATGGGGAGGAACTGAGCCGAATAGGGCCTCACATTCATTTTGTCGGCTCCTCTGTCCAGTCTTCGGTGCCGAAGGTGCGTTGTGGTCGGCAACGGTAACTCCATTCGTGGCCGAGGCCTCGGGGCAGTGATTGACTCACACGACATCGTCATCAGGTACCGGATGCTCCCTGGGACCAACACACAGAGGGAAACCGATGGATTGATGTACACGTGCTTAGCTCTTTTTGTATGGGAAGGATAACCACTTTGACCCCTGCGTTCAGGGAGCGTCGTGACCTTGGCCAAACACACAAGTAGATGCCGGGGTTGTCAGAGTTCAGTCTCCACTCTCGCAGGCCTTTTCTGTGGGGGCTCTGTGAGTTCAGCTACACTACAATAAAAATCCCGTCAGTACTGCAATTCTTAGCCCCACAGTCCGAGTCCCGCAAGCCTGAGTCAGCTGACCTGGGCCAGCCGTGCCCCTGCCGCAGGTCTTTTATTGCAATGTAGATGAATCCTTTGACCTCTTCCATTTGCTCAGTCAGTAGAAGGGAGAATGGTCTTGTGGTCAAGGCCTTGCTTTGGGATTCAGGAGATCTGGGTTGAATTTCTGGCAATGCCATCCATTTCCTGAGTGAAAGTCACTTAATTTCTCTGTGCATCCATGGGGCTAAAATCATACTGCCTTCCGCCACCCTTTGTCTGACTTTATGTAGCTTTTCGGATCATGGACTATTTTTTGCTACGTGTGCGTGCAGTGCCTAGCACACTGGAGCCATGATACCAATTGAGGCTGTGAGGTGTTGAAAATAACGAAGTAGTAAAATAAAGTAAACCCCCACACGTGAACAAGTCTGGCCCTGGGTTCCATCCGGCACTGGCACATGACCTGTTCCGTGACGACCTGTATATCTGGCATGCTCTCAGCGCTCTGCTTTCCACCCCTCAGGTTAAACAATGCTCCAGTGAAAGAGCATAAGGAAGATGTGGGTGAGAAAACCAGCATCCGTCTCTTCTTCCCCGAGTCTGCGCTGCCCAACCCTCTGGATAACAACGACAATGAAACGCTGATGGTGCTCATTGCGTTCAAGAGCCTGGATTTTACCTGGGTGAAGGAGATGCTGCTGCAGACAGAGAATAAGGTGAGGCATCTCAAAGGGCTATCGGGAGATGCTCGGCCAGGCGGCACGAGATAAGGGTGAGTGAAGAGGTTTCAGGGCTCTGTTGTGCTGTTCCATATCACGGGGTGCACATAAGCAACCTGCCACGAGCAGTGGGGTGACCCCAAGCTTCTGGTCCAGTCTGGCTCTCAACTCATCTGTCATTAAATGGGAAGACTGTCTACATGGGACCTAATCCTAGAAGGCTGATGGCATTGGGAGCAGGAGAAGGAACCAGAATTTGCCATCCTTACTCAGCAGAAAGTCCGGGTGATTCTAACCCTGTAGCAAACTGTTACTCAGTGTGAACATGGGTGGCAGAGTCTGGACAGAGTCTGGGTAGATTCAGGCTGGGATTTCGACAGTCGGGCACCCAATTCCCATTGAAATTCAGTGGCAGTGGGATGCCTCACTCTCATTTGCACCTTTGAAAATCTCTCCCTTAGTTACTAACCACTTGCCCCGTTACTGTTGGTACTGGCCTGTCTTGTCAGGTTACTTATGTCTGCTATCTCTATGTGATCTCTCTCTGCTAATTCCTGTAGCCGTCGTTATGTGTTCATTTATTATTTGTACTAACCACCTGCCTTCCTACGCTCTGCTGCTTCTTAGTGAGTCAACAGGCTGGGATATTGCAGCTGGATCCAAATCTCTCTCTCTCTCTCTCCCCTACAGACTGTAGAGGGGTTTTGGCGCAGGCCTCCCAGTGAATGGAAGTGGAATGCCTTTCACCTGCGGATTCTGCACCCTTACGTCACCTACGAAGCAACATACAAATTGCTTCAGCTGGAGAAGGCGGGCGGGGTATGGCCCTGACCGTCTGGCAGGGAGAAAGCTCCCTTTAACTCTGTGCCTTCCTGTTCACCGCAATGCAGTACTGCCCAAAGCAGAATCGCAGAAGGCGATGGAGGAGTGGAGGGGAAAGACCCCTTTGATCATGCAGTCCATCTGCCTGCCAGAGCCTGGTGCATGCCTTTAGCAGCATTTCTGTTGCCATGGCTGGCCTCGCTCTAAATGGGCAATGGGGGTTTCTACCCCGTCCACTGGGTCTGTGTCCAGATATTACTGACATTCAGCCTACATTTCCCTTTTTAATTCCATCCCACCATTCCTTGCCATGCCAGGCTGAACAGTGTCTCTCCCCAGCTCGGTCAGTGCTTAGCCAAGCTGTGTGTATTCGGTTCTCTTTCCCCATCAGATGGGCCCTCTGCAAGAAGAGAGGAAGTTAGGGTTTGCATTCCTTAAAGCAGCGAGGTGTGCAGGAGAGCTCAAGTCTAATCCTGGCTCTGATGCCAACTCCTCTAGCATTAGTTTCCCCACTCATTGGGGCACTGAGGATTATCCAGTTAATAAGTATCATCATTCTTTGTCTTCCGTCCTGATCCTCAAAGCGCTTTGCAGCCATTAATTAATTCAGCCACCACTAGGAAGGGAAGGGAAGCATTGTAATCGCCAATTTCGGAGGGGGAAGAGTGTTTAAATGACTTGCCCAAGGTCAGGCAGTGAATCCTAGCTAGGGTTGGGATTGGGACTGGGACCCAAGTCTCCAGATCCCCGAACCCGTGCGCTACAACGTATCCTCGCGGCAAGTTCTACTGTCCGTGCGGGAAGTGCTAAGTGTGTACTTAGAGACCGGAGAACGGATGGTACGTTTTCTCCTGAGCTGAGCGTCGTGGCTGTTCTGCTTGGTCTCATTTAGTTTTTTAAGGGCAGGTGTTCGTTTGTGAAGGCCGACGTTGCCTTCAAATGACTGGCTGGACTTTTGTAACTTTTAGGCTGGAGTTTAATGCACGGGCTCGAATTTAGTACAACACTAATGTGCCAACCAGAGAGAGTACGTACCCAGATTAGGCATACCGAGGAGTCCGATAGGGACAGATTACATGCATGCTCCATATCGTGTGCAGACCTGCAGTGCCTGCTGGATTCCTTCCAAAAGCTCACAGATCTCCACTGTGGTTAACATTTGACTTTTCCCAAAGGCCCCAGTCTCGCTACAGGCCGCCCTGTTCTGCACAGCATCACTTTAAAAAGATGCACCTTGTGGTTTTGTCAGAGAAACGGCAAGGCCTGTAAACTCTGCCCTTCTGTCTGTCTTGGTATTTTTCTGCTAAGTGGCGGGTGGGGGGGGGGGCAGTTGGTCCCAAACGCAGCCAGGTTGCTTGGGGCTGCTATGGTAAAAGTTGAGATCAAAATGCATAATGTAATTGGAAAATGTGTCCTATCCTTTTATCCAGAAATATTCCACCACTGGAATCATCGCTCTGAACTTAGCCCTCCATATCTGCCACGAGGTTAACATCATAGGGTTTGGGTACCCTGACAAGGGTGACAATACCACGCCAGTACACTACTATGACACCGAGCATCTGAGCCAGGGCGTGGTAAGATTATCCTCGTTATGTTAACTTGTTCCTTGTGACGACGCCGGCTGGGAGAGGCTGGGTCTGGAGCAGCTGCTGGGAGCTCTTTGAGAGGGCTTCAGGTGCAGACTCTGTATACTCCAGTACAGCATTTGGAATGGCAACATGGGCCCAATTCAGTGCCCATTGAAATCAACGGGAGTCTTGCTACTGGCTCTGAGAGCTGGTTTCCCCTCCTGTTGCCTTCACTGTCTCGTTTGTCTGCTCTTCCCTGGTGCTCATCTTCATGCTCATGCACCGGAGCCTGCAAAGCACCTTCCTGACCTCATGCAAATCCCTGCTTAAGTCTCGCTTTTTCCATGCCACCTGCTAGAAATTAGCCAGATGAGCCATTCATTTGTTTAAAATACAGAAACCCAACCACCCTTACCCCGCCATGCTGCATAACTGCATAACCGTAGTGCTGTTAACCCTTGCCATTCCTGACCCTCTGCCTTCCCTCCTGCCTTTTTACCCCGTTATTAAAGTTATATCATTAATAGCAGTGGCACCTAGAGCAGTGGTTCTCAAAGCCGGTCCGCCGCCTGTGCAGGGAAAGCCCCTGGCGGGCCGGGCCGGTTTGTTTACCTGCCGCATCCGCAGGTTCGGCCGATGGCGGCTCCCACTGGCCACTGTTTCCAGCAGCTCCCATTGGCCTGGAGCAGCGAACTGCGGCCACTGGGAACCGTGATCAGCTGAACCTGTGGACGCGGCAGGTAAACAATCCGGCCCGGCCCGCCAGGGGCTTTCCCTGAACAAGCAGCGGACCGGCTTTGAGAACCACTGACCTAAAGTTTGCAACTGAGAAGGGGCCCGTCTTGTGTGGGCAGTGTACTCACACTGCAAGAGACATTCCCTGCCCCAAAGAGCTTACAGACAGGATGGAGAGACTAAAAACAGAGATGAAGTGACTTTCCCAAGGCTATGCAGTGAGTCACTGGCAGTACCGGGACTAGAACCCAGTGTCACCTGGTTCCCAGTTCAGTGCTCAAAGCATGGCACCATACTGATGTCAGCCTGTAAATTTCATGGGGTAGGGATCTTTGGTCAGATCCCCAGCTGGTCTCAATTGGAGTCGCTCCATTGAGACTGATTTACACCAGCCGTGGGTCCGGCCTGCTTTCTGTCTGTGCTGGGTGATGTTCAGCACACAATTCTGGGTGTTGTAAGAAATGATCCGTACCAACAGCACTTCTCTCTGCAGTTTGTGACGCACAACATCAGTGCAGAGCAGGCGTGGCTGCTGAAAATGATGGAGCAGGGGATGATTTCCGACTTGTTGCGTCCTTCCTCCTGGTCCTGGGGCCCCTGAGTGGGGGCGACGCCGCACGATGTTCCAGGAGCCGTTGCTCCATGCACCAGTGTTGGGCCACCGTTGGCGTTTGTTCTTTGTTGTTCTGAACTGTATCGGACAGGGCGGCGTTATCCTGTTCTGTATCCGGTGGGCAATGAGCCATGGTCCTTCGGCGTTTGACTGCAGGGCCTTTGCCTTGATGGCCTGTGACCTTCGCCTCTAATCACCGATCCATGGCTTCCTTGGTGGAGGAGGAAGAGTGTCATATGGTGCTTCCCACACCTTTTGGAAACAGCCCTCCCTGCTTTGCCTGCTAGTCACTTGTATTAACCCTTGAGTTGAGAGGTGAAGGCCCCGCAGTGGGGCACTGAGGGGTGATCTTAAACCAGGTTCCTTACAGTTCTCAGCCCCTTCCTCCAGAGCCTCAAGTGAGAAGGAGCTGGTCCCGCTGGCTTGGAGAAGGACTCTGCTGAACCCTCAGAGGATCTGGTGTCTCACGTCATCTTTGAAACGTTGGGGAAAGTTACTGGCAGCGGGACCATGCTGACGAGTGTTTCTGTTTGGAAATAAAGACAGAACTGGTTCTAAGCGGGCCTGGGAGTGTCTCTGATTGGCACCAGGGCTGTAGGGAGGGGTTGTCTGGTGGGGACTAACGTGGATCAACGTACGCAGTGTCGCTACGAACTCTTCGCTGCTCCTGGATCTACAGTTACTCCCCCGCTTCTCTGCACTCTCTTGATGGCTTTGCTGGCCCCTCCCACCCTGCCATGACTGCATAGCCACCCCCTGTCCCATTGCTCACCCTGCCGGAGCTGGGAAGTTGCGAGCCCGGTATAATTTTTTGCCAGAATTCCTCCTGGCTTCATATCTCACCTGTAAAACTCCTGTGCGGTGTTAGCCCACGACTGGCTCGGACACCAAAATCCCACCCACTGGCTCTCAGCCCCCGACTTACCCTTTCATTCTCCCCTCCAGGCCTCCACCGCCCCCCCCCCCACTTTTCCCGGGCTCCCTCACTGCCATTTTCACCTTTCCCCAGCCCCACTCATTGCTGGGCTCACCTTTCCCCATGCCCAGTACAACTACCACACCCTGCTCGCTCACCTTTCTCCAGGCCCCCCCGCCCCCCGTCCTGGCCTCACTAGAAGGCCCTGCCTGTGTGGGGAAGGTTTCTTGGTGTAACCTGTCCTAAGGGGTGAGTTTAAACTGATACAGTGATCCCAGTATCTGCCAGGGTGGACACTTTTAGTTGGGTAAAGCTATATAACCGGTAGACGAGGCCTTAGCCTCCTCCATCCCCTCCCTGCACTTGTGTGCAGCACTCTGTGTGGCTATCTACGCTCCCTTTCGCCTTGGTAACGTCCTCGGCTTTGACTCTGCTCCATCTTCCCCCGGCGTGTCTCTGCATCTCACTTTGTCCAGCGTTAACTTCCTTCCTTTCGGTCCTACTTCTCCTCTGCAAGCCAGGCCACTGTGTACAGACGTGTACCCCGTGTACATCGAACTGAAATGTGTCACCCCGGTGAGTCGGTACGATTCAAAACGAAACCAACCGGGGGAAAGGTGCCCTGGGGCGGGGGCGAGGGGGAAGAGCCTGAGAGGTTGGCTGCTAAGCTGGGTTTGGGGAAGAAGTCGCTCGTAGGCAGATGGAACAGGCCAAGAATGGCTAAGCGGAGGGTTCGGACTCCTACAGTAACACGGATGCACGCTGGCAGAGCTGAGTCAAGCTGCCAGCGCCGGAGCAGAGGAGGTGGGGATCCGTCAGCAAACGACGGGATGTGTTTTATTTTGATCGGTTTAAGCATTGCTGTGAGGGACCCCCAGAAACAAAGGCCAGGGTGCAGAACAAGAGTTCATCTCGCCTTTATTCGAGATGAGATCTCAGTGCGTCCTGTTCCCTGGGCAGCAACTCCTGCCATCATGCTCCTGTGCTCCCCCTCTACCCACAGGCCACTCCCCCGTGGCTTATAACTCTCTGCTTGTACCTGGCTTATTGCACAGTGGAGACTGGGTAAACAGCAGAAGGGCTTTATTTGAATACGCACCACTAGGGAGGTAACCTCCCTATGAAACATGGCCAGGGATGAGCCGGGATTTCCTGCCATAGCTGGGCAGTTCCCACTGTCAGGGAGAGGGTAGAATCCAGGAAATCATGTGATTGTCATTGTTGGAGGCCAAGAATAGGGCAAATACATCCGACGTGGGACGATTCTCCTCTAACTTAGTGCTACTGTGTTCGTATCAGAAGGTCACAGGTCAAATCCCTTGTAATATTCCTTGCTAGAGGCCAGATTCAAAGCCCACGGAGGTCAATGAGAATATTTCCACTGACTTCCATGGGCTCTGGACCAGACCCTAGGGAAGAAATTCACCCCTGAAACATGGTCGCCAGCAGCAGAGGCACAGAGAAGGCACGAGCAGCCTCCCCTCTGTCCCTGCGCTAGCCCGAGTGCTGGTGCAGAGCTGAATCTGGCCCAGGAGCTCTGGAGGAAGTCCCCACTGTGCAGCTGAGCCTGATTATCCCCCTCCCCCCCCAAGACTGCCAAGCAGAGCATAGCTATGGCCCTGCCAAAGACCAAGAAGACTGGAGCCGAGCTCACCTTTGCCTGCTGGATGCCCAGAGTGGTTTTCTCCCTGGAGATTTCCCCGGAGAACGGAGTGTCGCACTTAGCGCCGTGTACAGAGGTATTTTATAATTCACTCTGCCTGGGCAGACTCCTTTCTCCATCTCCGCATCCTTTGTGGAGCCACTCACCTCCGCAACTGAGCACTGCAGAAACAGACAGCATGGTCTGCTGCTCTGGGGCCCTGCCGGGACACCCAGCCCCCCAACGCTGCCATAATAGACCAGAACTGTACGGGGGAGACCCCTCTTCCCCCCGAGGCCACTGTGTCCCAGGTGGTGCCTTCCCTCCCACCCGGCTGCAGCGAGGGTCAGCCAGACGTTCCAGCCAGTCGGAGCAGCTGCAGAAGCAGCCAAGGCAGAGACCTTTGGCCATTCAGGCCACGTTCTCGGGTTTGGACTGGACTTGCTCTGGTCTGTGCTGACTGGCTCTTTGCTCCAATCCTCTCCCTCCCGCACCGTCTGTTCCCCTCAGCTTCATTCCACACCTGCCCCTCTTTCTCCCTTCCCTGCCATGTCCCTTCGCTCTTCTGATCCCCTTCCAATTCAAACCACACACGCACCAAAACCATGGCCTTGTTCCCTCTGCTTGTGCGTTAGCCCCCTTCCTCCGCCTTGTGTGTGCCCTGGCTATTTAGATTGTAAGCTCTGTAGGGCTGGCCCAGCCTGCTATGTGGCACAATGCCTAACACGGCGGGGTCCTGTGCTCGGTTGGTCCTTAGGCATAAACGTGATTAATAACAATAAGGACCTGTGCATGAGCCATCCCCTGGCATTCTGGGATAATACAATTAAAGGGCAGTGTGATGGTTCTGTTTGAAGGAACACCCTGAAACACACGACTAAACGATCTCAAAGGGATGTGTTGCTGCACTGCTCCTGTCACAAGGAGCGCTGTGTCGTTTGGCCTCCAGGTAGGAGGATTGTTCATTCTCTTCTCAGACCCTAAGGACAGGTGAGGTGATAAGTGTCCTCAAGGAGGAAAAGGCCTTACCAGTGCAGCCACTGAGAGACAAGGCAGGATCTGGAAGAGCGTGGGCGAGTGGTTAGCAGATGCAGTGCTCAGTGAGGACTCCTGTTCCTAGCTCTGCCACTGATGTTCTGAGTAACCTCTGAGGCTTGATCATAGAATATCAGGGTTGGAAGGGACCTCAGGAGGTATCTAGTCCAACCCCCTGCTCAAAGCAGGACCAATCTCCAGACAGATTTTTGCCCCAGATCCCTAAATGGCCCCCTCAAGGATTGAACTCACAACCCTGGGTTTAGCAGGCCAATGCTCAAACCACTGAGCTTTCCCTCCCCCCTTTGGTCTAAACTCCAAAGTTTTGGCAGCTCAGCTGTGTCAGCCAAGAGTGTGGGGGAAAAAAAATCACACATACCCAACTGTGATAGCTATACCGGCAAACGTCCTGGTGACCATGGAATGAGACCTCCTGTGGCATAGTTTATGTCGTTTGGGGGAATAGTTTAACTGTGCTGGCAAAATAATTCCTTTTGCTGGGCTAAGCTGTGTCTTGGGGGCTCAGACACTCTATCCATGCCAGTACAGCCGTTGTGTAGCATTTGAGTGTAGACAAGCCTTCAGCAAACGTGGGAACAATAAAATTTCTCTCTTTCACAGGGGGGCTTGTGGCCATTTTGGCTCATCTACATGGGGGCCTCCAAGAAATTAACGTAAACGGTGAATCTGAAGTGGATTAGTTAAACCGCATTAAACCCCTGTGTGAACAACCTCATTCAGAATTAACATGGCCTTAATTTTGTTTAGTTCAATTTTTTAATGGGGTTGAATGCGGTTTAACTAATTCACTTCAAATTCACACCTTTAGATAATTTGGATTAATGTTTCTGGATGTCCCCGGGTAGAAAAACCTTTAGTTAATATTTACAAAGTGCTTTGAAATCTGTCAGTGGAGTCCTCGGACAGGGTATATGTTTATCAGGATAGGAGGAAATGGTCTGAACCCAGCACTGCCAGGCCTGACTTTTGATTCTTCCCAAGAATCAGCATCCGAGAAGGCACAGTGTCTTAATGCTGGCATGGCCAGAGCTGCTTTATCCTGGTACAAATCACATCTGTAGGGCTGTCCAGGATTGGGGGAATGGAAGAAGGAGGAAAGACCTCTAACATCCTTGGCGCAGAAAGCATGAGATGAAGAGCCCTCAATTTGGCCAACAGCTGTAGATACCTCTGAACAAGCAGCAGTGTTTAACAAAGGATGAGCCCAATGCTTTGTGCCCTAAGGACCATCCCAGGCAGGTGAAAGCTCTTTTGTGCAAATCCACACCAGCAGTCCCCTTACGACTGGGTCACTTCCCACCCTACCCAGCATGTTTTGCTCCTTATACATGTCTGGCACCATCATACTCATTTCTGGCAGACCTCTGCTCTGCTTGAGTTGGGAGCATTGTGTATGGCCGGTATAACGCCCCCCCACCCAGTCTGTATGGTGCGACGGGCAGGCAGAGGTTGTGAGGGCCAACCCCGTGCCAGCACTGGATGCACCTAGAGTTCCAAAGGGGTGGGTTCCCTTTTACTCTGTGTTAAGCGGAGACATCAAATGATTGCTCTGACGGGACCCAGGCGCCTCTGGGCTTCTTGCCCCTGAGGTCATGAGTTCCTGTAACTTCCTCTTCTTTAAAAGCAACGGAACGGAAGAGTGTTGTTCTCAGAGCACGTCTTGGAGCTGACTTGTTTTCAGTTTCACTTCCCCCTCCTTCCTTTGCTGCTGGGAACAGGTTCTGGGCACTGATGGTGGGGTGAGAGTCCTGCTAGAGTCTTTCATTGTCACTTTTGGTTCTTTCCACCGGATGGTCACCTCCTGAAGATGTTCGGGAGAGAAGCTCTCTCCATTCCAACCTGTTTTGTGCAGTATCTGGCCACGCTTTTCCTGTCGCAGCTAATGGCAAGCAGCCTCAACCCCTGTGTGGAGGTACGTGATCTCTAAATAACCAAATCTTTTTTTTCTCAAGAGCAGCTTTCCCCAGCCTGTTCAAATTTGTGTCTCTGATGTGCTGGGTGCTCATCTTCCTGTGGGGTGTATTGTCTTTTGCCAGCGGTATTCTGCAGCTTTGCAGAAAGCTTACGCCACCATGGAAATCCTGGTCTAAACCAACTCCCAGCACCAGAAAAAGTAGCTTTGACCTATTATAGCTTTGTTTCCATGTGCTTGGTATTGCTAAGGGGCAGTTATTAACCCCAGGAGAAGCCAATGGATCCCATTCTCCTACAGCAATAGACTCAGGCCATGCCTACGCTATAAAATTAAGTCGACCTAACTTATGTCAGCATACAGCTACCGCAGTAATTACATTGCTCGTGCGTGTTTGCCCTTTGTTCCCTGTGTCAGCGGTGCGAGTCCTCTCCAGGAGCACTTGAATCGATTGTACAGTCAGCGTGGGGCATTGTGGGATGACTGCTGAAAGCCAGTAACAGTCGACATAAGCAACACGGTGTCTACACTGACGCTGTGTCGACCCAACTACATCAACCTTGATTCTACGCTGCTCGCAGACGTGGAGTTATAAAGTCGGCGTAGCAGTGCAGGTGTGTTGGTGGGAGTGAAATTGAAGGGTGAACACTTCCATAGTTAGGTTGATGTAAGCTGTCTTGGGTCAACCTAACTCTGTAGTGTAGACCAGACCTCAGACCCTGTAGTGTTACTACTGCAAGCTGTGATATTTTAGGTTATTACTGTAATATGTTGCAGAATTGTTTTTGCAGCCACTGGTCAGCAACGTGTTGCTGAGTTGGTTGTTTCCAGATGTCACCTTTATAAATAAACGAGCTCTATAAGAAATACATTAAATGTTCTTTAAGAATTAAGTTTAATGCTGATTTTTGGATTACTACTGTCTGAGAGTATATCTGTTCCCTGGTGTATTACCCAGTGCCACAAAGAATCTGGTCTTTAAAAGCTTAGGTCCAGATTCGCCTCTGATATAAATAGGCACAATCCCAGAGGACTTGCACCCGATTACACTTGCAATTATCTTGGTTACTGGTTTGGGAAGCAGAAATGCTATCACAAGAATAGATGCAGATGCTTGGACTGTACATGATGTTGCTTCCTGTTGCTCAGTGCGGCCCGGAGGATCTGTCTGTTACAGAGATATTTAGCCTGCAAGCTATAGTTTTCTGATGGCTTAACTTTCTGGCACTTTGTGGAATCTAGATGTTGATCTGTGGATTGGCTCTGTGAATATTGCAGGAGATCACCAACATAACTTACAGATGCATGGCGTTGAACCTCTCTGGAGTTCCAGCTGAAATCCCACCTTCCACCCAGAACTTGGATCTGAGTTTCAACCCGCTGGAGTCACTGACCTCAAATTATTTCTCAGCAGTCCCTGCACTGAGGTTTCTGGACCTCACTAGGTATGGAACCTTTCCCATGGGTGTTGTCCTACTGGATGCAGACAGGGCTTTTGCGTCACAGTGATCGATCCTGTTTCAGACTCGCCAATGCACTGACATAGAGACAGTCACTGTTATTTTTGCTCTTGTGTCTGTGTGGCTCAAAGGGCGGTTCTGGCTAAAAAGGGGTCTAATCCTGCACCATAATTTAGGCTCATGCCCAGTGCTATCACAATGACGCTGTTTTAAGGTGCAGCTCCTGCATTTCATTTCACTTGTGTTCATTTCTGGGGGATGCCTAGGCAGAAGCTCTGAAGAGTTGACTATGCAGAAGGTAGCAGCTTCTTACTAAAAGGATCTGCTCCCTGGGTGTGTTCTGCTTTACTACTTCTGTTAGTCTGTCAGAGACAACTCCACTAAGAGACGATGGGCCGGAGTCCATTCCTTCCTGTGCATCAGCAGCAGAGCTGTTTCCTGAGTTCCAATCAGCGACCCCTTGTTTTGACAGCACAGGGGCAGTAAAGCAGTTGCACGGGTGTCGTTGAGGACATAATCTGGAGGCGATGGGGTGTCACAGGAGTAAGTGAAGCCTGTATTTGTCTTACACAGCCTGCATTCTGGGTGACGATGCACAAGATAGAGTGTGAGTTTCACGTGGCGTTTTGTGGACTGCAAGTGAAGAAATAGGCATCTTTTTAGTGGCAAATAGGGCACATTTCACCTGGAGATCACCTAGAGACAGTAAATGTGGAGCCTCAGGGACACCACTCCTACAGAGCTGAACTGCGCTTTATAGATTCAATGGGAGTGGTGAATTCTATTAATAATAATGACGACTATTATTTACATAGAGGCGTGGGTACCTGCGGCACTCTACAGACACGTCAGAAGGAAAGCTCCCCACCTCACAGCGCTTGCACGGTAATTAAGACCATGTGCTTACTGGCACATCTCTTCTGATGAGGGAATTCTCTCCAGCTGCGATGGCCCATTTCAGACTCTCCACCCAGTAGAGGCTCACAGGGGATCTGAGCTGTAGTTTCAAGTGGTGCCTTTGCCCTCGCATGAGGGATATCTGCTCTGGGATGAATTCCGCTCTGGGCATAAGAGAAATCTGTCACTGGGTCCATAGGGGCTGGAACTAGGGGTGCTGGGGCGTGCCGCTACACCCCCTGGCTTGAAGTGGTTTCCATTACATACAGGGTTTGCCGTTTGGTTCAATGGCTCTCAGCACCCCCACTACAAAAAATTGTTCCAGCGCCCCTGTGCCCGTCTCCCTCCAGCCCAATGAGCAGTTTCAGGGCCGATCTCTGCTGATAACTTACCTGGGCATTGCTACGTCTCTCAGCGGAGTGGAAAATCCACCCCTCTGCGAAACATAAATCCCAGCTGACCCCCGGGGTGGACAGCGCTAGGTCAACGGAAAAATCCTTCCATCAGCCCAGGGCTTGTCTCCTCTTGAGCTCTCCTGCGGCACAGAAGTGTCATTGCAGCGGTTCAAGTGTAGACACCGTCTGTGTCAGTGGAAGGGGTTCTCCTGTCAGCATAATTAATCCACTTCCCCAAGAGGTGGTAGCTATGTCAACGGGAGAATTCTTCCGTCGACCCACTGCTTTCTGAGGTCAGCTGAACTGCGGCGCTCAGGGAGTGGATGTTTCACACCCGTGAGTGACGTAGCTGGGTCAATCTAATTTATAATGTAGATGAGTCCATAGCTACTGCCACCCGGTGAGGTGCATGAACTACAGCGACAGGAGAACCCCTCCCATTGTGTAGTGAGTGTCTACATGGAGCGCGGGAGCATTGTAAGTGTAGACGGAGCCGCAGGATGAAGGTTTTGAGGTTCGGGGTAGACCCCTGTATCCCTACACGCTGATCCCTCACTAACTCTCATTGCCTGGAGGAGCAGTCGTCCTCTCCTTCCTCTCCGGATGCTAGGAGCTGAAGCTGTGTTCTAAGTTGTTCTAGGGGCAGTTTCCTTTAGACTAGCAATCGGAGCTCAGATTTCACCTCGGACTAAAATACGTGCACCCGACTCCTTATAAGCCTCTGCTGCTGGAACTGAAGGGCTAAAGCTCCAATTCAGCAAATTTTTTTTTAGCACATGCCTAAGTACACCCCTATCCAGCAAAGCACTTAAGCCTGTGCTTACCTTTGCTGAATAGGGATGGACTGCTCAGTCCAGACCTAAATCCCTTAGGCCAAGTGGTAGAGGTTCATGTGTATGGTGCTGAAGCTCCCACGCTTAAACCCGGCTGCTGAACCAAGTGGGATTGGTTATAGAGTGTATGGGTCATATAGGAGATTTGGTGATGGAGGCAGTGTTGCCTAGTGGACGGAGCATTAGACTAGGACTCAGGAGACCAGGGTTCTATTTCCAGCTTTGCCACTGGCCTGCTGGGAGACCAAAGGCAAGTCACATCACCACTTCGTGCCTCAGTTTCCCCATCTGTAAAATGGAGATAATGATACTGTCCTTCTTTGTAAAGTGCTTTGAGATAGATCTATGGATGTAAAATACCATAGGAGAGCAAGATAGTATTATTATTATAGAATGGGTATCCAACATGGGGTTTGAACCCCACTAGACCGTAGACATTCAGGATGAGTTTCCCTAGGGGAGGTTAGCATGTTACCCATACTAGGAGTATGTGGGTTATTTTCCACATTTCATGCCTGAATCACATAAGAGGTTTATGAGTCTGCTACTGTTGCCAGCTGTGGTGATTTTAGTCTGTTAGTTTAAGCAATAGAGGCTCATGCTTTTAGCACTGAAGGTTCTGGGTTCAAATCCTGCAGACTGCCCCAAGCAGATTCAGTCACACACTACATTATGCACCATGATGTAGATTTAGGGTCTTCCCATGGATTGTTGGTAACTCTGCAGCAGTCTGCTGAGTTTAAGATTTCCTTTCATTCCAGAAACGAAGGCTGAGACTGTCAGAGCTGCCTGCGGAAATTGAGTCCAATTCCCATGAAAATGAAATGGAATGAGGTACCCAGATCTCCTGGGGGCCCTGTAAAAGCTCAGCCTCTGTTTTAAGACCTTTTGGTGGTGACGAAACCCTGGAATGTCAATGGGGGCTTTTGATTAGGACTGAGAGGCGGTAAAGGAAGCCTGCACTCTGCCTCACTGTAGACAGCGCTGAAAATCCCTTGCTTTCAAATTTAATTCCAGATTTAGGCAGGGCAGAAGAGATGTGAGAGACGTCTTCTGTATGTCAGCATTCATTTCCTTTCCGCTAAGCTGATTTCTTTTTGCCTGGTTGGGCAGGTCTGCATCTCTGGCGATAATGCTGTGTTCACACATAGATCTGGTATGATAAGATTGCCCCGGGTTTGATAATGTTGTGTCTGCAAAGTAGGGTGACCAGATTAGAGGAAGAAAATATCGGGACACATGAGGGGGTTGCTGGCGGAGCAAAAAAAATAAAGCGGGGGGCGGGGGAGTGCGGGAGGTGGAGCACAAAAAAAGAAAAAATAGAGTAACGCGAAATATCGAGACAAATTGCGTCCCGCCCAAACATCGGTCGGGACATGGGACAAATGCCTAAATATCAGGACGATCCCGACTTTATCAGATGTCTGGTCACCCTACTGCAAAGCTGCCTAGCTTGGTAATGCTCCATACCCACCTGCACCTGGCATAATGACACGGCGTCTGCGCCCAGTGCAGTAACACAGTACCCATGCGCATGTGCCTGTGGGTGACGGAAGTGATAATGCTTCATGTATATTGTTCTCTTTTCTTGCATAGCAGGTGTCACATCCAGACAATTGAAGACTATGCTTTTGAGGATCTTCATAACTTGCTCACCTTGATTCTGACTGCAAATCCCCTCTGGCGCCTGGGACCAAAAGCCTTCTATAGTTTGACATCCCTGCAGAAGCTGGTAGCTGTGGAAGACAACATATCCTCACTAGCTGACCTGCCCATTGGACACTTACATACTCTGCAGGAGCTGAATGTGGCCAAGAACAATGTAGACTCTTTGAAGCTCCCCAAATATTTCTCCAACCTGACTTTTCTCCAGTTCCTGAGCCTTAAATCGAACAAGATCTCATCTATCTCCATAGGAGACCTGGATGTTTTGCAAGGAGAGAAGGGGCTCAACCTATCATTAGTGCTGTCTATCAATGATATAAAATATATTCAGCTGGGCTCCTTTGAGGGGATTCATCTTCATGAGCTGTCTCTGAGGGCTTGTTTTGAGAACACCAGTGTTATGAAGGCTTGCATCCAAGGCCTTGCTGGCTTACAGGTCAACAGACTAGTGCTTGGAGAGTTCAGAAACATTGCGAGAGTGGAGGACTTTAGTAATGGGCTCCTGGATGGACTGTGTCAGGTTCAGCTGCAGGAGTTTGTGTTCATTTCCTTCCAGAGGTTTTATAATTGCACAGACACTCTCTTCGACTGCCTGGTCAACACCTCCATTATTCGGCTGGTGGATATCTACCTCAACCAGGTGTCAGCGGTCCCGACTGCCTCCAGAATACACCAGCTGGAATGCAAGACCTGCAAGTTTAGTGAGGTGCCTGCCCTGAAGCTGTCCTTCTTCAAAGAACTGAGAGTGCTTCGGATCACCAAGAGCAAATACCTCACTGGCTTCCGGCAGAAATTTGTGGATCTGCCTAACCTGGAGGTCCTGGATCTGAGTGAGAACCGGCTCAGCTTCATTAAATGCTGCTCCTTTTACCTGGATGGGACTCCAAACTTGAAGCACTTGAACTTGAGCTTCAACTCCATAATCAGCCTGTCCGGAGGCTTGCCTTTCAATGAGCTGGTATCTCTGGACTTTCAGCACTCGAAGCTGGATGGTCTTGGCACCATCCCTGTCTTCCTCTCCCTTGGGAAACTCATCTACCTTGATATTTCCTACACCAACACTCATGTCGAGTCCCAGTATGGGTTCTGTGGCTTAGAGTCCCTGCAAGTGCTCAAGATGGCCGGCAACTCCTTTAAGGACAACAACCTGGGTGACAGCTTCGTGAATCTGACCCAGCTGCTCACCCTGGATGTTTCCAGCTGTAAATTGATACAGGTGTCTCTGAGCACATTTTCTTCCCTTGGTAAATTGCAAAAGCTAAACATCAGCCACAACAAGCTGCTGACCTTTGACCACCCGGCCTACAAGCCTCTCCAGGCCCTCACTGTCCTGGACTTTAGCAGCAACCAGCTGACTGTCTTGAAAGAAAAGGCTCTGGAGAACCTGCTGAGCAGCTTGGTCCACCTGGACCTCTCTCACAACCTGTTGGACTGCTCCTGCAACCATCTGAGTTTCCTGAAGTGGGCCAAGGAGCATGGGGAGCTGCTCCAGCGCACCGAGCTGATGGTCTGCAACAGCCCTGAGCACCTGAAGAACGCGAGTATGCTGAACTTTGACCTCTCCTCCTGCCAACTCAGTGCCGTTCTGGTGGCCGTCTATGGGGGCACGGCCCTCGCTGGAGTTGTGTTCTTGATCCTCATTTACAAATACTACTTCAGCCTGTACTACGGGCTGGTGCTGCTCAGCGGGTGCCGGCGGTACGCGGACAGGGACGACACCTACGACGCCTTTGTCATCCACTCCAGCAAGGACATTGAGTGGGTGAGAAATGAACTGGTCGAGACCTTGGAGAGGGGCGTGCCCCCCTTCCACCTCTGCCTCCACTACCGGGACTTCATACCGGGGGTGCCCGTTGCCTCCAACATCATCCAAGAAGGGTTCCTGAGCAGCAGGAAAGTCATCTCCGTCATCTCCAACCACTTCCTGGAGAGCAAGTGGTGCAGCTTTGAGTTTGAGATCGCCCAGTCCTGGCAGTTCGTGGAGGGCAGAGCTGGCATCATCCTGATTGTCCTGGAGGAGGTGGATAAGGCGCTGCTGAGGCGTAAGCTGGGGCTGTCCCGCTACCTGAAGAGGAACACCTACCTCGAGTGGAAGGACAGGGAAATAAGCAGGCACCTCTTCTGGAGGCAGCTGAGAACAGCCTTGCTAGATGGCAAAACAGAACCAGGAAGGAGGGGAAACTAATGGGATGAAACTATGATGGTGCTTCCCCGTTCCTTGCTCTCCCTGCCTGGCCCTGACTGAAAACTGGGGTTGAGGAGCTGGGTCTCCAGGAGTTGTTTCCTTTGGAGCTGGAGGAATTTAATTCTCCTGAAGTACGAGAGTGGGGAACCAGCGAAACTCTAGGCCGGGGTGGACAAATGTTTTGGCCCGAGGGCCACATCTGGGTATGGAAATTGTGTGGTGGGCCACGAATGCTCACGAAATTGGAGGTTGGGGTATGGCTGGGGGTGAGGGCTCTAGCTGGGGGATGTGGGTTCTGGGGTGGTGCCAGAAATGAGGAGTTCAGGGTGCAGGAAGGGGCTCCTGGCTAGGGTAGGGGTGCGGGTGTGGGGGTGAGCTCTGGGGTGCAGCAGGGTGGAACCGAGGGGTTCAGAGGACGGGAGGGGAATCAGGGTTGGGGAAGGGGTTGGGGCATGGGAGAGGGTTGGGGTGCAGGCTCCAGGCAGCACTTACTTCAAGCAGCTCCTGGAAGCAGCGGCATGTCCTCCCTCTGGCTCCTATGCAGAGGCGCGGCCAGGCAGCTCTGCATGCTGCCTCATCCGCAGGCGCCGCTGCTGCTGCTCCCATTCGCCCCGTTTGCTGTCCAGTGGGAGCTGCGGGGGCAGCACTTGGGGCAGGGGCAGCGTGCGGAGCCCCATGGCTGCCCCTACGCGTAGGAGCCAGAGGGGGGACGTGCCGCTGCTTCTGGGAGTCTTGTGGAGCAAGCCCCTGACCCCGCTTGCCGGCAGGAGCTCGAGGGCCGGATTAAAACATCTGAAGGGACCCTGGGCCATAGTTTGCCCTCCCCTGCTCTAGGCCCTTTGTTCAGCAGCCTCCTGTGAGGGAGAGCTTGCGAACCAAGGTGTCAGGTGCAGCTGGGATGCTTCCACGTGGACAGGCTGGCCCGACGGCCATCTGTGGCTGCAGCCGTTCCAAGCTGGTCTGGCCTTGGGATGAGAGGCAACAGCGCGGTGGTAGTGCCGTCCTAAGGGGGCGCTCGTGCCTGGGACTCAGTCCTGAGCTACTGTCCACACGCAGTGTTATGGGCAGGGGCCAAATATGCTCTTTTGAGGGATTGGCGTTGATCCTCCAGGAGTGGCAGCTGCAGAGCGTTGCCGGTAGCTCTCTGGTCCAAGCCACCTGGCCCCAGCAGAAGGAAGGGCCTCAGGGGGCCTGCTCTTACTTCCACCGCTGGCGTAACGGGCCTTACCCCAGTGGAAGATCAGAAATAACAGAGCTCTGCTCTACCTGGTCTTGATACACCCTCTCCTCCCTGGTATGCTGGGGCAGCGGAGGTGTGACTGGGGCAGGAAGTGAGCTCTCGGCCATCCAGGTCGCTGCTCGGCCCAGTTCTGAATTTGGCTTTGGGAGCCGGAGGGATGAAGTGGGCTGTTGACACATCGCTATAGGAATCACTGTGCAACGTTCCACTGTTAAGTGATATGGGGCGGATCCTTGTTCGGGAAGTTTTGCCTTTCGTTCAGCGGGAGCGGCTTTGACGTTTAGTATAATGCTGTAGCAGAGCCTAGGCCTGTAGCAAACAGGGCCGCCTGGCGGGGGGGAGAGGAGGAGGGGGGGCAGTGGGGCAATTTGCCCCAGGCCCCACGGGGCCCCCATGAGAATATAGTATTCTATAATATTGCAATTTTTTTTAATGGAAGGGGCCCCCAAAATTGCTTTGCCCCAGGCCCCTGAATCCTCTGGGCGGCCCTGGTAACAAATGACAGCGTCTTTGTGTTTCAGGAGAGGAACTGTGTGCAAAAGAGGCTAATAAAACTGGACTCGCGCTGCATTTGCATCCTGCAGGGAGTTTGTCTCCATTTTGCATTTGCTAAGTACTGTTGCAGTCATTTCCAGAGTGCTGCGTCTCTCACTTCAGGCATGACCGACCGTCCGGGAGCACTGCACCTTGTCAAACAAACCTGCCTCCTCGCCATGGTGGGAGGCCCGGGAAGCCAGAGGAGGGGTTCTGCACAGAGGAGAGATTTCAAGGTGCAGCGAACAAGGGCATTTCTCAAGGCTCCTCAGTTCGAGGCTCAAGAAGAGCGCAGAGGACAAAGTAAATATGAGTCTGGTTTTCAGCAGCTACAATTTAAATTAGAAAATGAAAGGGGGCAAATCAAATGACGTGGGAGTTACTGCACCTGAATGGAACGGCACTGAAGCTGCAGGTCTCTCTCCCTCTCTCTGTGTCTCTTCTACAAACAATTCACAGTGTAAATGTATTGCAGGTACAAATCACAGTGTCCTAAGATTCTCAATTATAATTGTAATGGCGGGTTTCTGAAAGCCTGCAAGTGGTCCAGGGAATGATCATAAGGGTGTCGGACCGACGTGCTGTTTCGACGGTGAGTGTTTGTTGGGTATCGAGCCAAGTTTGGCAGAATAGTTGCTGGGGATGTGGTTGTCAGAACCTCCCAGATCCACAATTTAAAGGCAGGCCGGTTGACCGCCACTCCCCTCTCCTCTAGTCACGTGGCATCGCCCACACAGACTCAGCTACGGATGTGGCCCTAGGATACCCCAGTTAGATCGTCCTGCTGGCTGGGATCATGTGTGAAAGCTTCTGGAAGGGGTAAGCAGACAGAAAAGGCCAGGGGCTAGAGACAGGCTGCAGCTCTCCAGAGCTCTCTGAGCATTCGAGACAGCGTCACACACAAGTTTGAGGGGTTGTTTGATTTCTTTTTTGGTTTTGTTTTGTTTTTGCAAGTTGGAAAATTGTCTGTGCCCTCTCGGGAAACGTGACTGCTGTCTGTGGTATCACATGGCTTCAGTAGTGCTGGGCTTCTGAGAACGTGGCAAATTCATTTCCCGTGCGGCAGAGAGCGGAGGAGACAGTAGACCCAGGTGTATGGTAGCTGCTTCTCAGTAGCTGGAGTGAACATCAATTCTGGAGGATCACAGGGTCTCTTTTATGGGGAATACCAGTGCTGTTAGGTCGGGGAGCCGGTCTGGCTGCGACATGAGCTTCCCTGGAGAGACTCCTGACAGCAAGCAAAGGTTTCCAGCTGATCCATTGCAAATGCATTAACCAACCTGCAGTGTGTGGGCCAGGGAATAGCATGACCCCCAAAATGCTAAGGCCGGCTCAGGCTGTGCCAATCAACAGCGCACAGTCAACCTGTGGAACTCTTTGCCAGAGGATGTTGTGAAGGACAAGACTATAACAGGGTTCAAAAAAGATAAATTCATGGTGGATAGGTTCATCAATGGCTATTAGCCAGGATGGGCAGGGATGGTGTCCCTAGCGTCTGTTTGCCAGAAGCTGGGAATGAGTGACAGGGTTGGATCACTTGATGATTCCCTGTTCTGTTCATTCCCCCGGGGCACCTGGAACGGGCCACTGCTGGAAGACAGGATACTGGGCTAGATGGGCCTTTGGTCTGACCCAGTATGGCCGTTCTTATGCTCTAATCATCACTGGGAAGGTGATTTCTCTAGTAAGATCTCCGATTTGAGCCAGGCCCTTGCCATCATGAAATATTTGTGATCTCCAGACTGTAGGAGAGAAGTTACACAATAAGAATCCCATTGCCTTGAGACCAGCCTTGGCTCTGGCTGGCTGGAGGAGCAGCGCAGGGCGAATGGTCCTTCATGCAGATTTATCCTTTGAATTCCGAGTGCCTTAGCAAAGCCTACCTGTCAGGCTGTCCTGCTGTGGCTCCAGAGCATGAGGACGACCCTCTGGGCAGTCTGTTAAGAAGCAGGACACAAACCCCAAATTGGGTGTGAATTCTATACTTACATTTCACCACCCAATTATCAAGTGTAAACTCCTCGGACACTATAACAGTCTGAACAAGGCATCAGAGACAGTCCCTCGGGTATCCGATCTGTCTCGCAACCTGGGTAAGCTTATCTTTGTGATAGATGGTCCCTTACACCACAAATCGCTGCAATATTCAGGTTACTCCCAGTCCCAAAGACCCAGTCACTTACCCAAGGTCAGTTGCAGCTTAGATCTCACACCAAATGCTTGTAGCCAATTCTATAATAAACTATTTACAGATTTATTAATAGGAAAAGGAAATGAGAGTTATTTACAAGGTTCAAGCAGGTAAACATATGCACACAACTGAGTTCCGATCTTAAATTTCAAAAAGTAACAGAAGCTTCTATAATGAGCAAGCTGTATATGTCCTTGGGCTAACCCAATCTCAACACTAGAGATCTTTTGCTTATGCCTAGTAATCTTAGTCTGCTTGAGTCCAAGCCGCATAAAGAGAGAGTTCCTCTTTGTTAGGTGGGGGAAAGGGGCTTATACCCTTCTCCCTTCCTGCTGTGAGCTGCAAACTCAGCAGATGGGAGGAATTCACTTGCAAGACTCATCTTCATGGGGTGGGGGAGAGTAACCAGCAAAGTATTTTGTCCTCTTTACTGTTTTACTCTAGTCCAGCTGCTGGCGATGGGCCTTCCTTGTCAGGCAGGACATGCCACCTTCTGTTGGAGACCAGCATTTCACACTAGTTAATGTCTCTTTCCTGTCTGGTGATTGACACAACTACAGAGGCTTACGAGGCAAACCCTCAAATATCACCTTATAATATGGGATCCAGATGTTCTAAGTGAGATTAGTGCATGCAGCAATTTACAAAGTGTTCCATACAGTCGAAACACTAAGCACATTCTTGTTGTTCTAATGCCTATTTTAACGATACCAGGAGAGCCAGACTGAGTTCAGGTATGAACTTGTCAGTATTCAGAGGAGAGCTGGGGCCCATGGCCCAAGCTGGCACCTGGTCTGCCAGCATCATACCATCAACCTTGGTTTGCAAAGGAGAGCTGGTTTCTTGGGAGTGACTGACGCTTTCTGAAATGTAACCCTCTGAATGCTGGATATGGGGTTGGGTGACAAATCACATGAAGGGCACAAACCCACATATAGGGCACAACCCCCAAATGGACCCTATAAAGCGCCCCCTTGCGAAACGTCCTGGAGCAAGCACAGTGAGTCGATATAAACGGTCTGTGGCTGAAAGCGATGGAATGCAGCAGCAAACGTGCAATTCTTTAACGTGCTTGATAGCCTAACACGGGCTGACAATTAGGACTAACGGCAGGAAAGTATGTTCTACAGCAGGGGGCGTGGTTACTACCCACCCCTGGCTCCCACTGCTCCAAGGTTGTATGTAGGACAAATTCGATAGCGTGCCCTCTCGGACCACAGCAATCCACGGGGAACGCACAAGGAAAAGAACCTCAGATACAATGGGACGGCTCCTCAAGGGCCATGAGGATCAAATGAAGGACTTACAGAATCATTGCGGGATTTAAGTGGGAGCCAGTGTAAATGTAACGATTCTGTGGCTGCATGAATGCTGACACCACAGCCATCGGAAGCGAATAGAACCTGGGCCCTCCTGCCCCAAGCATGAAATCACCCCTAGGCAGAGGGCTGATGTGCTACTGAACCCAGTATATGGATGAAGCTGCATCTAAGCCCATATGTTCTTCATTTCTGTTTTGTTACGGTTAATCGGAGTGGGTGAAATGCTGTTTAAAACATTAGCCAGGCTGCTGCTTTATCTGAATCCTGGGTTTTTGTGTGAGCATCCTCCAGGCAAGAGTCCCTGCACAAGTCCCTGTTCAGAGGTCTCCTCTTAGGGTACGTTGACATTGCAATCCGAGGCGTGATTGCTGCATAGATAAACATACCTCCACCCGCATTACTAAAATCAGCCGTGTAGCTGCAGCAGCGTGAGCTAGCAAAGCAAGTACGTACCTAAGGTCCCCGTCCAGCTTGTACAGCCCATGCTGAAGCCCGTCCCACCGTATCTACATGGCTGAGTTTCCAGGAGCGAAGAGGTCCTACCCCATTCCCTACGCTGAGTCCTGCTGGTTGTGGCTGGCATTGGAATGTCTGTCTCGGCAGGCCCTGCCCTCTGTAAATTCCAGTCCTAAACAGTATAAAATAATATGGTTGTTCGCATGTTTCTCTCCATCAGTATCAGCAGTTACAGCAGAATAGATTAGCCTGGGCTATTTTTCATTACCTGCATTAATCAGCCTGCTCTTATCCATGTGGTGAATGGAAAGAGAGAGAGAGACCGAGTCACCCTTTAAATCTATTTAAATGCAAATGAAACTCTTGTCCCGAAATGCGCTTATGTGTGCAGTCCACGCTGTGTTCATTGCAAAAAATCCTCACACATGTTCCGAACAGCCCCCACTCCTGCTACGTCTGACCTCGGAAATGGCAATCAGAATGATTTCATCTGTCTCTCGTTCGGATCGCGCCCGCTCATTAGAGAAGCAGAAGCAGCATCCACAGCTTCACATTTGTGCCTCCATTCTCAGCAGATTCCACCTTCGGGGGCTTGTTGATGTTGCCCTGAACCCAAGCTGGGTGTCCGTTCGATCTCTGAGGCTTGGTGGGAGCCGTCCAGTTACAAGACCATTTCTGCCGACGTGGAAGATGCTGGAGATGGTGTCGTTCAGGAGCTCTGTCAGGCCTCGCTTTGCCAGGCTGGTGGCTGGAATCAAATGACAAGCAACATCCTCTGGAGAGTCCGGGTACTGAAGGGCAAAGGCATCCCACCCCAGCGGGTACCTCTTGTGCATTGCCAGGCGTGTGCACCCCTTGCCACCTGAGGCATGTCCAGCTTTTGGTTTCTCACAGCGGTATCAACAGGCCCGTTTAGAAGGACAGAACTCAATGGTACTTACAGAACTCAGTCGAAGTACAGTTATTTATTCCCATTTCTGTAAGGTGCAGCAGCCCAAACTCTAGGTACAGCTGTATAATTATACAAAGTTCTAAAACCCACTGGGGATGGGCAGCTGCTCATTCAAGCCAAACCCCACCTCAGCATAAACAGCCCCAAGAACAGAATATGTTCCTGCCTCCTTCTCACCCTCCGCTGACCTCCTGCTCCCCAAGCCGGTGTTCCCAGTGGTATGATCCAGGTTCCAGCATCAAGCCGTATTCACAAAGCATTCGGGGAAAAGAAAGACACCATAGGAAAGCTTTCCAGAGGCCGGCAGCACCAGGCCTAGTCTAGACATAACAGCCTTTAGCACTGCCTGGCACTGGTGGCATTACATTTCCGCAGCGCCTATCGCTCAGTACCAGCTGGTGGGCTTGGCACAGAGGGCAGAAGACCAAACTCCCCCTCTTCTCTTAGCGCTGGTCTCCCCAGGTCAGGGCTTAGGCACATTGGCACGGGAGCTTGTGGAAACTTTGCTCCACTGCTGCCATACTGCACCCATTTCCTGTAGGCCACGATTCAGCAAGGTAATTAAGCACGTGCCTAAGTTTAAGCACATGATTTTCCCCAACTGACTCCAGTGGGACTGCTGATGTGCTTAAACATAGGCACATGCTTAAGTGCTTTTCTGACTTGAGCCCACACATGGAGGGCATCAGGCCTACTCCATTTACTCTACATTGTCACGGTGCGAAAGGGGTGGAAATTCAGGAAAAGGGTCTAGGTGCCACTTATGACCTCGCATTAGAGATTATGTGGCACACAGACCTTGTGCAGGGCCTCTGCCCACGGGTACATTTCAGGTGGGACGAATTCCTGCTACATGCTAGCCTCTGCTCCGATCCCTTTTTGCTTGATGTGCCAAAGGAGGCACGTCCTGGGACGCTCCAGAAACTAGCGAGGTGGGTGTTGAAGGGGCTATGGAAACCAGGAAACTGCTCCTGTCTTTCCATCAGCAACATCTTGGTTGCGGACCCAGAAGGAGAATTTTGTTTTCTTTTGTTTTTTCCCCTTCTGCTAATGTTGCTCTGAAGCCATTAATTACAGAGCAGGGGCCAGCAAGTCAGCTGGTGCAAATGAGAGTAGTCGTATTCATTTCAGTGTAACTCTGCTCATTTAAACCAGTGGAGGGGCTGGCCCCATAACCACAGCCACTGGGCCTTCAAATAAGATCCAGCTGTTACATGATCAAGTGCAAGTCACAAGCTGTCTCTCTCTTTTCTGTACTTGCTGCCTCCAGCTGGTAATACCATGGTCGCTTATCTCAATATCTTGAGTACTAGGTAAATAACAATGGCGTATTGTGGGGAGATGAAGATTTAATTGGCGCCAACACTCCCGGAGCGGGTAACATGGAGCCGTAGTGGAAGTCTAATCTCCCGTTGTTATCTTTTCTCTTTGTTGTTTTTCCCCCTGTTCCTCTTTTCATTCTTTTCAGATCCCCGGTCACTGCTTGGTGCAATGCCAGCCAGGAGAGGGAAACGAATCTGCACTGGCGCTTAGGAAAAGAAGATCCTCTCCTTTTTATTAAAAAACCCCCCACCATTCGTTAAGTCTTCTGGAGTGGTCCGGCCCCAGCGTGGGATTAACAATAATTCCTCTGTCATCGTTCGCTTCTGCGAGCTGACAATTCATTCCTTCAAAGATCCCTTAGACTCGCTGCTGCATACATTAGCCAGAGGACAATGGAGCGGGCCTGATTAGACTGTAATAAGTGCGGGTGATTTTTCTATTATCTGGATATTCAGTTTCATGTAACCACAAGGGGCCAGTGGGTGCGCATTGCCTCTCTTATTACCCTGGAACTGACACAAGCAGGGCAACTTGGTGGCGTCTTGATGCCTGCTGGAGCGGGGCTGGAATGGCAGCCTCTCTGGCGTGAATCCCCTGGAACGTCAGGTCTCTGTATTGTGAAGCTGCAGGGCTGCTCAGGGCTGGATGGAACGAGGGCTAATGGCTCTGTCGTAGAGGGAGACAGACGGCCTAGTGGAGAGGGCGCTGACTGGGACTCTGGGGAACTCCACATGGTTCAATTTGCAGCTCTGTCATGGCCTTCCTGTGTGACCTTGGGCAAATGTCCCCGGTGCCTCTGTTACCCGAGGTTCTTTCTACCCAATGCTCTTGGTAACTTTTACTCTGTGCGAGGTGGTGTCAGGAAATAAATCAGAGGAGACATGGCCATCTGACCGATAGATGGCTGGCACAAACAGGACAACACAAGAGTGCTTTCACTTAAAGCTAAACCTTACTTAGTCTCAAGTGCTTACACACGTCTGCAACAGGTTAGTAACACACCCGCAACCCTCGTTAATTACCGAAGCTGAGTGTGGCTCTCGAGTGGCACAGCCCATCTGCCACTGGGGAACACAAGATGCATCCAGAGGGAGAGTCCAGTCCTGAAGAGTCCAAGTACCTCAAACTTTCCCCCCTTATTTATAGATTAGTAATAGAATGCCATGTCCCTTACAGAAAACTTGTTACGCAAGCAGTTTCAATGGTCAAGCAAGAGGCTTCCTTCTGATTATTGATTAACCAGGTGTGGGTTTTTTTTCCAGAGTTTGTGGCCTTGAGGCCCCAATAGACATTCCTGCTCTTCTAAAATGCATCTATCAGCAACTTCAACACAATTCTTATCAGGAAGGACGTGGGGTCAAGCTGCCCTTTCTGTGGCACCAAAACCCCCTCCCCTCCTGCTTTGGTCAAGCTGAGTTTGCTACATGGCTACTTTATGGCCTGCTGACTTGGCTGCTTTTAGCAATAGGCCATAGTGGTTTCAGGCACTTTACTGGTTTGCCAAAATCTCCCCCTACACCTCGGTTCCCCACTGGGAGTCGGACCTTCCAGGGGCGCTAGGAGGAGAAAAGCTGTTGACTGTGAGGTGCTCAGATACCGGCTCTGAGGTCTATCCGCTGCTCCTGCTCCATGAGCCCAGACTGACTGTTCGGATGTCTCAGCCTGAGGGCTACATCCCTCGAGCACAGCACTTTTTGCTCCTCGACTCCACTCTCCCACTGTTGGGCTGTCTGCCCTGGAGCAGCTCCCCCTCAGGGCAGTTGCTTCTCGCTCTCTCCCAAAGCTGGCGTGTCTGTGGCTGAGGGGCAGAGCCCCTGAAATCAGCCCTTTCCTTCTCTTGGAATCTCTGTTGTCTGACCCTCTGTGATTGAGGTTCCAGGATCAGTTCCATGGGACTGCTTGTCTGTCCCTTCAAATCACCCCTTCTTGTGCACTAAGCCAACCCACTGTCCCCTTTTGGGGCATGGGTGTCCCTCGGGGGTCCTGGCTCCTTAACTGAATGTGTTAGTGGATGGTTATGTCAGACTAAATTCTGCTGTCGCTTAAAGTGGTGTAAATCTGGAGTAATCCTACTGCTTCCACTGACTGCAGACGAGTGACTAGATATACACTGCTGTGACAGCGAGCGGGATTTGGCTCTGAGTGGGTGGCTTCTGTGTGCTTTTAAGATTGTGGCCCGGGAGGATCTGAGGGTAAAGCTTGAACTTTTCGAGGGCAGTAGCTGCCCACCTAAGAAACCCCCACCACATTATCCAGTTTCTAAATGGCCTCATTAATGTCATACGTATTTCAAAACAATCCATTGATAAACCTTCCTCCCTCCACCAAGTCCTCCCCCTCTTCTCTTCTTGGGAATATGGCCAGTGGGTTTTGCCCTACTGCTTTGGCTAGCGTCAGTAGAACCGGCCTGTCAGGCCATCAACATGCTTCAGCTAACCTGGCGGTTAGTGTCAGCTGGTGGGGCTTGCCTGTCTGTCTGTCTCACTCTGGAGGAGGCCAGGAGCCCAGCATGGCTGGGCCAGAGAATCTGGCCCCCAGTCCCAGATGGAAACTGAGAATGACAATGCCACTTAGCTGGAGAGTTCAGACCCTCAAAGGAAATTATCAGCACCAGCTGGGTTCCGAACCTGCGCCTCCCAGGGCTGGGTGCTGGGACGGAGCGAGGCCTGGAGCTCACTGTTGCTCCCAGACGCTGAGGGAATGTCCCATTGTTAGAGACCCATTGAGGCAGACCCAGCCCTTCCTCCGTGGCTGTGGAGGGCTCCTCTGCAGTGGAACTAGTGCAGTTCCACCATGAAATGATTTAACATCCCATTCCCACCTTCTGCCTGAGTAAGTGCCCTGCATAGGCAGCTTCAGCCACTGGACTGAAATAGACTCTGTGGAGCAGCTCTGGCTGTGGGCAGAGGTTTCCTCATCTCTAGTCCTTGCTTCCCTCCATGCCGCTACCTAGCACCCAGCTGGCCCTACCTGAGGCCTGGAGTTTGGCTGCCTCCTGAAAGCTGGAGGGGGAAGTGCTGCAAATGGAGAAGGCTGAGCAGAGGCTGAGAAGCTGATTACCCTGCCTGGGAGCTGCTTCTGCTGGCGAAAGGGAATATTTTAAAAAGAGCGAAGGCCCCACAGGCCTGCGAGTGCGAAGAGACAGAGGGTGAGAATGGAGCATCCCCCAGATTCGCTTGCTTCCTTCTGGAGCTGCTGAATAAAAGGTACAAAAGCCCATCAAGAAGAGGGATTATTTGCTCCCTTCAAACCATGATGGGATCCCAAAAAAAAAAAAGAAAAAAAAAAAAGAGAGAGAGAGCGAGCGGGGGAACACTTTGGGTCTTGGCTGGAAGCATTTGTCAAGGGCAGAGTTTTCATGGAGAGCTCCCCGGCTGCTAACACACTGTGCTGCAATCCACAACTTTAATAACTTGGTGGCATACAAAGGAGATTTTGATGCAAAGTGGAGTTGACAGAGAAGCAGAGGGAAGTATCTGCTTTTTCCAGGATTGTGCTCAAGGTGGCTTCAACCTTCAGCAGGGCTGGTGTGCTGGTTTTTTAAAAACCGGTTCTGTTTTAAGTGGTATTTAACAAGAGGTGGACGGTTGTTTTGTTTCTGTTTTTTTTCTGGCAGGATTAAGTGTACAGGGAGAGGAGGACAGAACCCTGCGTACAGGGTGTGTGTGCAGTTGTGTATGTGTGTGCCATGTCACGTGCCAGATGAAAGCGCTGTGTGTACGGACACATGTACGTGTGGCAGGCAACAGGGCTGTGCAAGGACAGTGGTGTGGCCAGAGCTGTCTAGTTGTGGAAACACAAGTCTGGACACGCATGCGGATGCGTGTGTAAAGAAGCACGTGGACACGGGTTGATTTCTGAAAACATGCATGTAAGCAGGCAAATAGGTGACGAGGGCAGCACGCATGGAAACATGCAGCTGGGTGCATCCTGACTGTGTGCGAGCGGGTTTTTCATGTGGGTAACTGTTGTGTGCTGGGAGAAGTGATGGGGTGTGGAAGGCACAGCTTCTCCAAGCTTCCTGGAAGCAAACTGTCCTAGTGATTGCTTGATAATGCCTTTGCCTCTTGCCTTACAAGGCCTGTTGGCAATGCCATTGGGCCTTCCTTGAGTGACCATTGCACAGCCCCAAAAGTCCTCGGATGAACTAAGGATATTTGCAAGCCCCAGGGCCAGGTGTGATGGGGTTTACAAACCCTGCACTAGACACGAAGGGGTTAAAGAGCACCTGTGGGTTCAGGTAGTCCTGCCCCGCTGCACCTGTGAAGCATGCCAGACTTGGAGGAGGAAAGGGAGAAGCCCAGCTCAGAGGGCCTCAGCCTGGGGATGTGGAGAGACTTCTCATTCTCAGCTCCCAGAGAAAGCCAAACTGTCCCGGGTCTCCTACCAAAGTGGAGCTTCAGTACAGGCGGCCGGAGGTAGGGTCCTTTCAGGGCAGAAGGCAAAATGCAAGATTATGGATGTGTGAGCGTATGAAGATGTGCCTGTTACGCCGTGAGCATGACGCTGTGATCGTGTGTTTCTGGGGGTGCTTGGAACCGCATGTGACTTTGTGTGCGTGAGTGCGTGCGGCAGAGATACATCAATCCTGGTGGAAACGTCTCATTTGCTTTTCATTTTCCCGTGCTGCCCGCTTCCAGGAGCCCAAGCCCCAGGGTGACAGGAGCTGGGGAAGGCTGGGTGGGGCCGTTCAATGGGACAGAGGGGTATGCAGTACAGAACATAGTCACCTGTCATGCAAATACCACTTTGCAGCTGCTGTCACCAATGTTAGTGTCACAAGCATGAGCTGGCTCGGGGGTGTGTAGTTATCTCCCGACCAAGCTGAGAGCAGACTCCTTGGGATACGTGAAATGGATTCATTTCCCATGGCTTCGTGGGACAGATGGGAGATGGACATGCGCTTTATTACAGCTCTTTGCATCTGAAATCCAAATGACTTGCAATGCGGCGGAGGGTAACGACAGCAAAACATGCACGCCTGACATCTGTCGAATATCACTATTGCTGCGAAAATGGGGCCACTGCCTCTCAGCAAAACTCTGACCTTCTCTCTCAGCGAGGGAGCCGGGATTACAATCTTAGATACTGTATATTACAGGGCACCTGAAAAGTCCCAGGGAGCAGCACACAACCATTTTTAAAAAAGACCTACATCTGGCTGCATGAAGGCTCTGCTAGGGATGCCAGGAATCCTGCCATTATCGCAGATTACTGCTGAACCTTTCGAGTGTGCGCATCACATGCAGGATAAAGGAAGGTGCTGTTTAGACCTAGGTAATAGCGTTCCAAAAAGAGACTGGTTAATTCATTTTGCCCAATTTCAAACTCACTCAAATATTTTGGGTTAGAAAGCTGGACTTGACCATGCTCTGGGTTGAAGAGATTATGGGAAAAGAAGAGTGAAAGAGAGAAAGACTGCATTAAAAAGATACAGGGAACATTATTCAAAAGTGCATAAGTGATTTAGGAGCCTGTGTCATTTTTTTTTCAAGCGTGACTTAGACCCTTTTGAAAATCACACTATCGGCATCTTTAGCACCTTTGAAAAAAACGGCCCTAACTCACATTAATAGGAGTTGGGTGCTGAGGCCCTTCTGAAAATCACATTAGGCACATCACTGTATCTTTTGGCACCTAAAATATCTGTCCCTAGTCATTTAGTAGCTGAAAGTCAATGAGATTTAGGCTTCTAAACACCTACATCACTTATGTAAATGGATCTTAGGCTCCTTGGTCACTTGGGCCCAGATTTGTAACCCAACTTCCATTTGAAATCAATGGGAGATAGGCACCCAAATACCTTTGAGACTCTGGGGCTTAGGTGCTTTTGAAAATGTTATCCACAGTCTATATACCATGTATGGGGCACTTACTTACCCAGTTAAGCGTTCGGATATGTGTGAGCAAAAGAGGTTCTTCTAGTCCCTAAGACATGGGCTTCCATTTGACTAGAAAAGTACACGTGGTTGTTGCTGAGTTTGTTTTAACTGAAAATTAGATGTGGGCTGAAGCTACTGGAGAAAAAGGGTCACAAGCTAAAAAGCTAGATTTCCGAATCCCCCCAAATAGCCTGTGAGGTTCACAAAACCTTGAGTGCTATGAAGTTCATCCATGCCTAGTTCAAGCATACATGACACCAGGTCAAGGGAACAATGTGAACGTGGTGCCGAGAGTGGACTGGAATACAGATTCTGGACTCAGTGGAGTTGTTGAAAGGGCTTGTGGCGAAACCGTATCGTTTGGAATGAGAAGCAGGAGGCTGTTGCATACTTGCGAAGACCGGACGGGAGTGCCAGGTGTAAGGGGAGGCGTGGAGAAGATGCCAAGATAAGAGTGGAAGGAGGAGATGAATGGGGTTTAGAGGTGAGCGGATCGAATGGGAATGTAGAAATGTGTAGCCAATCCAGGTACTGCACAAGTGCAATGCTGGGAGTAGTGGAGCCCAAGAACCTTCTCTGAGAAATCATGGACCTCCCCCACTTGAGCTAAAGGAATGGTCCTTGCTTGCTAGTAGAATTAAACCTCCTTCTGTGTGAGCGGCAAGATCACGCACAGTGAGCCAGTGTGTAATGCACAAGAGGCAGAGTCGGAGAAAAGAGCAGCAAAGAAGAGGGAGTGAATGGGCATAACTGTGCGATCACATAGCGGCACAGGTATGAAACTGACACATGGCTTGGTCAAGGCAGCATCAGTCTGACATGACAGGGACAGTGCCAGGGCTTCTTTTCAAACACAGATGGACTTCTGCTTTTGTAGAAGACACTTAAGATTGGGGGTAGGGATAGCTGAGTGGTTTGAGCATTGGCCTGCTAAACCCAGTATTGTGAATTAAATCCTTGAAGGGGCCATTTAGGGAACTGGGGTAAAAATTTGCCTGGGAATTGGTCCTGCTTTGAGCAGGTGGTTGGACTAGATGACCTCCTGAGGTCCCTTCCAACCCTGATCTTCTATGAAATGCTGCTGTGTTTAATTCAATCACCCTGCACATCTATATGGCACTGTGCAAAGAGCCCCCCTTGGAAGACACCTCCCCTAACAACTTTCTATAGACACAAATTAAGATGTTTGCCAAAATCTGAGTCAAGAGGTAGTGGATTGGGCATTAGAGTCACATGGCCTTCTTTCTGTCTTATGATTGGCTGAGCTAACCTTTACATGCTACTTCCACTCCTGACCTAAATGAATTTCATTGCTGCGCAAAACATGTTTCTTGCTTAAAAGAATTGTGGCTGCAGGCCACTGACAAGCTGTTTGCTAATGATGATAAAAACAAAACTCCTGTTGAACAAATGTTCACTTTGAGCAAATAACAAAGGTGTATGTGTGTGTGTGGTGTGGGGAGAGGAGGGACAAACAGGCTGTGTAAAAACCCAGGTTTTAATTGGTATGCAGTTCACAAACAGGTTTTCGCTCTATTCAAACATAGTTTCTCTCAGTCTCTGAATAGAACCATGTAGGTGCATTATATTTTCCTCAGTCCAAAAAAGTCCCTATGAGCAGAAGTGACCTGGAGTCATTAACGACCTAGTATTATTACACACCATGGACTTAAGTGTGTGTGTGTGTTTGCATTTCTGCCAACCTCTGTGATCATTAGAAATAAGAGACTTACTGTATGTCTGGGAACAGAATAAATGCGTAACCCTTTGAGAGCAGGTCTTTACTCAATACGTACTTGCGGACCACACCGTTTTCATTACCACAAGCTGAACATCCAGTATCGACTGATTTACCCAGCAGCCAACCTAGTTTGTTTGACAGAGGCCAATGGGGGTTTGAAAAATGTTCCATTTTGGTATAAAAATGCTATTTTTAAAATGGAGCATGAAGTTAGCCCTTAAACTGACTTTCAATTTCCTTCCATTTATGTTTCCATGGCAACCCTGGCCATTTATTTTTGCGTTTAACTTTCCCCTGTGGTATTGTTTCAAGCGGATGTGAGAGGCATGAAAGGGTTAAACCAGCCTCTAGAAATCGGAATTTTAAAGCCACCATTTGAATTTTTTTTAAGGCTACAATGGATTGTGGTGTATTGAAAACTGTCTGCAGAATATTTGCCCTGAAGGATTCTTCAGGGGAAAACAAGCGCAAGTCACTCCCCTATTCTATTATTACTATGCTCTTCATTCTAATATAGCTTCTAAACCGGCAGCCGTGCTGGCTATGGCAATAAAATAGGCAGGTAGCCGGTGAAATTGTGCTTTGGTAACACTGGCATTTAGTTTAGCGTTTCTACACATGCATGGTCATAATGGTGAAAGCCCTGCACTCTGGGCTCAGCTGTGCAGTTTGCAGACAGTCTGCGTACGGACCAGGCAGCGCACTAGGAGAAAGTGCTCCATGGCCTCTCCTAGGGATGAGGCATGTCGCATCATCCATCAGGATGGGGCAGATTGCTTCCCCTCCCTGCTTCTTGCTGCCCTGTGACTGTCCCTTCCTCCCTGGCTCTTTCTGGGTGATTCGCTCCCTACAGGGAGCAAGGTTGAGCAGTTTCTGTTCACAGCCATTAAGATCTGTCCGTACATTAAGATAGAGCCCCCTCATACTGCCTCCCTTCATACCTGGGCCACAGCTGGGTCGCAGCACAATGCCCTATAGTTTCCATTGGACTAATTCTCTATTGCGGTACTGTGTAGTGCTACTGCAGACCCACAGAGATGCACTTATGACTAGATCTGGATAGGAAATAGTCTTCCCATTGCACAAAAATTTGCAGTTTCAAAAAAAATTCCCATTCTGCCCTGGGACATAACCAAGAACTTGCATAATTTTTCTGAGAGAGAGAGAGAGAGAGACCCACCCCAGAGTAGCCAATACCCCAGTGGTTAGGAGACTCATGTGAAATGTCTGGAAATGCATGTGAAACCTGGGTCTTCCACCTGAGTGCTCCAGACAGTGATCCAGTTGTCCTTCGTAACGGCTGCCCACAGTGGGAAGAGTAAGGTGTCTCCAGCTGGGATCCCAAAAACGGAGACACTCCAAACCAGTGGACACTCTTGAGTGAGTGCCTAAATCACTGGGCTATTGGCTATTTTCTCTTGCTCTCTGGTTTGGGTCAGCAATTCCATTGCAGACCTGAGAGGCCGTCCTGACAAACATTTCATTGAAACTGATACATTCCCGCCAAAAAGATTTGTTTTTTGATGACTCACCATTTTCTGATAAATAGAAGTTTTATCAAAAATGTCCTGACCAGCTCTACTCATGCCCCAGTGAAATAACCTTGTGATCTTGTGATTCTTGGAACCCTTATATCCATCCCATCCCATCTCTAATTTTTGTTACTCATTCACTGGGTCAACCCGCCACCCAAACTTCAGGGAAGTTCAGATCGAGCCCTAGAGTGTGACATGTCTGAAACGAGATTGGGAGTTTTCTTGGGCAGGGACTGTAAAGGGGCAGAATGGCCTCCCTCCGGGCTTGAACGTGAGAGACCACTACTCTCCCCCAGGTAGGTGGAGCCAAACCCACCCCATTCCCCTCGCCGGGGCGGAGCAGGAAGTATAAAGGGAGGGCCCTGCAGCTCAGTTGTGGCTGCACTAGGGAAGGACACGGATGTCTCTTTTAGGGGGCCGAGCCTTCTGCAGGACCCTGGCCCAGCAGCCGAGCGGACCAGCACATTACTGACCAAAGGGACAGTGGACCCCGAGGAGTGGCTGCCCCCTGACTGTGAGGTGGGAAGACGAAGCCCCACCTACTAAGTGGGGTAGGAAGTAGCCCAGGGGAACCAGACATTGATCCGGTTGTGCTGCCAGAAAGCGAGGCAGTGTATTTCATTTTCTCCAGCGACCCAGTGGCATGACCGCAGGCCACTACAAGCTCCACTGGGACCGGGGGGAGTAGGATGAGCCTGGGTCTCCCTATCCCCTTTGCCACTGTCCCACACCTGGGGATTGGCAGCACCCTCATGCTAGGCCTGAAGGTCTGTGCCTAGACTGTTGGTTGTCCCAGCCAGGAGGCTGTGGGCTCTAGACTGGTGACCACTGTCTGCCTTAGCCAGGCGACTCAGGGCTAAAGACTGCTTGTTGCTCTACCCCACCCATAGGGCCAGAGCCCCAGACTGTTAACTGTTGTTTGCCCCAACCAGGAGGTTACAGGCTATAGACTGCTTGTTGCTTGGCCCTGACCACCAAGGCCCAAGCCCGACTACTGTTGCCTGACGCAGTGAGGCGGAGTGGCCTCCCTATCTACTTGAGAGCCAGGGACCACTACAGGAACCAAGCACAACATTTTCCAAAGCTCCTAAGGATCTGTCTTCATTGCAAAGTTAACCCAGGCCCTTACTCGGCTGTCCCCCCATCCCCTCCTCCCATCCTTTACAAAACCTTCTCCTCCTGGTCTAGCCATGCTTTAAAAATCCTGGACAAACCTTATTGACTTATGATTAAGTATCTTAGTAGTTCACTATTTTAAAACTGCAAATGTATTATTATTATTATTATTTATTTATTATTATGTCTTATTATGAAATTGTATGTAAGGTCTCTAGGGAGGAGACTCCGGGAAGTGTTATGAACTTCAAAGGAGTATTTGAAACAATGTGAGCTCTTTAAAGTTGAGTGGGTTTCCCAGGAAGTCTTGAGGGGGAAGTATATACAAATGTAAACTCCTCCAGGATTGCAAGAACTCAACCTTTGAAGCTTCCAGATGAGAAAGGGACCTTTGGTCTGCTGAGCACCTATTATGTGATAACAGCTTAACTGTGTAAAGAAGTGACTCTCAGATTCATGGGGGTGCATGTTCTGAGCCAAAGCAGTTCTGAAAAGGTAAGCTCAGAAAAATTCCTTGTTGAGGTTTGAAGGACTTTTCACCTTCCCGAGACATTGTTGGAGCTGGCGTGATCTCTGGTAAGCTTATTAATATGTGCGCAAGTTCCTTTATTGTGTTAATGTTTTCTCTGTAATGCTTTTCCCATAAGAATAAATGTGCTTGCTTAGAGAGGGCTGCATGGTAACTTCACTGTGGCAATTACACTGTGTACTGTCTCTGGGGAGCAAAGCAAAGCAGGCTTAGGCAGTTGGACTTGCTGGGGGATTCACAGTGTAGGGCAGAGAACTGGGCAGCCTGGAAATACCCTGGTCAGGAAGGAGAGAGACATGGGTCTTCTCCCAAGAGAGGCAACGGCTAGGGGAGCCAGAAGCCTAAGAATGGGCGCCCTTCTTGGACCATGATGGGGAAAGACGGGTATTGTTGCCCTCAGCTGTGACACCTCTCACCTGAGTTTAGTGGGGCTTTAAACCCAGGCTAGCTGGGTGTGACACAAGGTGCCTAAGCCCCATTTTAAAAAGTGATTTAGGCACAGAGTCTAGTCTCATTGGCTTTCAAATTGATGGCGAAAATGAATACATCATAATAATTAATAATATCCTGACAAGGCAGGACTGTTTCCTACAGAACATTCCCAAGTGCATCAACCACTCTGTTTAGATAACTCCAGTGTCACAGCTCCCTCCCTTGCAATCTAGTTCTGGAGCCTTTTCAGACCTTGAGGGGGATTTTACAAAAGCGTCTTAGGGCCAGATTTTCAAAGTCATGTAGCGCAAAGATGCAGATAGGCACTGGGCGGGCTTTTCCAAAGCACCTAAGCAGGTTGGGCACCATATTCCTATCGAAATCTGGCACCCAATCTGCTAGGGCAGTGGCTTTCAGCCTGTGGGCCGCGGACTCCTAGGGATCTGCAGACAATGTCTAAGTGGTCCACAAAAGATTGTCATTACCATAGACCGGTGGCTTTCAGCCTGTGGTCTGTGGCTCTACGTTTAAGATTTCCAAAGGGGTCCGCACCTCCATTCGGAATATTTTAGGGATCTGCAAATGAAAAAAGGTTGAAAACCTCTATGCTCGGGCACCTTTGTCAATCCATTCAGGTGCTTGTCTGCACTGTTAGGGGCCTAAAATACCTCTGTAAATCAGGTCCTAAGTGATTTATAACCATAAATCTTGTGGCATGTCAATAGGACTCCTACATCACCTGAACAATTTTGAAAATTCCTCCCCCTATCGTCAGGTCACTTGTTCCTAACACTCTGGTTACCTTTCCCCTTTGCTCAGTTCCATCCCATCACGTCTTGTTATTCCCGGTTGAGCCACCCTGAACAATTCCTCCCCCTTCTTTAATGTTGACACCCTCCAACTATTTGCAGGCTGTTATTAAATCACCTCTTTACTCATCCTTTATCTGAGCTGTACATAATTAGTTCCTTTAATCTTTCCTCGTAGGTCAATCCTTCTAAACCCTTAATCATCTTTATCTCCTTTCGCTGGATCCCCTCCAGTTTGCTGAGGTGTTTTTTTTTTTAAAGCATGCAGGAATAGCGTGTAGTCCACAGTTCATTCCAGGACTGCCCAAACTTGGCTGGGGCTTTGGCTAACGCCAACCACAATGCCACTGCTACTCAGTCCGGAAGTGCTGGGGCCAGAGAAGCACAGAGAGCCCATTGCTGTGTGGTGATTGCAGCAGAACCATGCCGATTTACACCAGCAGAGAATCTGGCCCTTAGTCTGTGTCCGGCCAGCTTTGGATTCACCACGGTGCTGTCTCACTTGTGTACACTCTATGGCAATGCTAAGGACTCTCCACAGCTGCACGCAGCATTCCAGATGCAATTGCATCAGGGCTGTACCCTGCCCAGCTCTCTGACGTGAAAGCATTTGCATACATAGCCCAGAATAGCAGGAGCTTTCTATAGTGTTTGCATTGCTCATAACACTGGTATTGCTGCATTTCTCCACTGCTCCCCTCCAAGGATTTGAAAACCTTTTTCAAGCATCATTGCATTCATCTTCATAATACCCTTGTCAGGTTGGGTAACTATCACCACCTCCCTTTTACAGATGGGAAAACTGAGGCACGGTGATATGAAATAAATTGCTTAGGAGCATGCAGTTGTTTACTGGTAATAGTGGGACTAGAACCCAGGAGTCCTGGCTCCCCCGGCCTGTGTTCTGAAGGTCATGCTCCCTCACTGGCTGAAGATGCATCAGGATACGGGAGAGCACAGGCACCATAACGCTCCCTAATGTCTCATGTGAGAATGGGTCTGGAATTTTTTCTAAAGGAAGGTGTCTCAGGGTCAGGATCTGCTGTCTAGAGGTGGGGAGAATACTGGATGAGCTGTGTGTGTCTGGCGAGTGCATGTGCACTATTAAAGAGAGCAGAGACAGGCTGGAGGAGTGGCTTTGTATGAATCCAACGGCAAACCTATTCCAGGGGCTGACCAGTAGCAGGTGCTCCTCATCTGTGGCAAGCAGGTGCTGTTTCCTTCCTCCCTGCTAAAATTCTGGCTCTGAATATAGCTTAGTAATGAGCTGAAACTGGGTCCTAATTCCCAGCGAGACATTGGGGATGGTCCGATCCAGGGCCCTAATCTTGACATGCCCCATAGATGCCCTCCCTGACCCTTGTGTCCTGTATGACCTATGAATGGCTGCTGGTGATGGGTGTCTTTTCATGCCTCTCTCCTGTGTTTTATGCACGACAGACACCTTTAGGGCCTGTGTCGTAGACACAGGGAAACAGGTCAGTGTGGAAAGACACTATTCTGGACTCTCTGGTGGGCGAATGTGCTATATGTCCTTGAGTTCCACACACTGCATCAGCCAAGATCTGAGCTAGGGCTATCCACAAATTGGTGACCATCAGCATCCCCTTTTTATGGATGGGAAAACTGAGGCACGAAGAACATCAGGTGACAATTTTCAACAGTGGCCACTGGGCTTGGGCATCTCCGTTTTTGAGATCCCGGCTGGAGACACTTTAATTCTGGCTGTTGTGGGCAGCCATGATGAAGGGCAGCTGTCTCAGCACTCAGTTCTGAATAAAGCACTTTCCTACAGTGGCACCAGAACTGCAGGACATCTGCGTATTTCACTCAACAGCTTAACAGCAACAGCAGAGGGGAACGTTCAACATACCCTGCTAGTGCTAAAGTGAACCATCCCTCTGCTCTGGAGCCAGCAGGGGACACGATGCTAGGGGCATTTCAGCTGGAGGTTGAAGTAGAAGTTGAAGCAGAAGGTTGTTTTTGTTGATGGCTCTGCAGGATGAAAACCTTTGGGATCTGGTCCATAAAAGGGGCTTTCTCTCTTTAGGAAGTGGTCTGTAGAGTGAACTGTTGGGAGGCTGGGCTGGAGAGGAAGGAATTTAGAAAACCAGCCATTTTCTCAGTAAACACTGATCACTCCTGCCAGGTGGTCCCAAGGAGCAGGCCAGGTAGCAGCTGTGGGGTTTCTAGCCGGACGTGTTGCTCTTATGTTTTGTGAGCAGGCTGTTGTAGGGGATTTTGATGTCTTCTTTTAGGTGGTGCTACAGTGGAGTCTTTTTGTCCTGGGTAAATGGTTGCAATTCACACTCTGGGAAGCACACTAAACTCTCTCTACTAGGCACACAAAATGGGCCTCTTCCTATCTGATTTCTTGTCCGTCAGCAAAGGCAAAAAAAAATAAAAATCCTCCTCGCTATTAATCAAACCTCACTCTGTGGACTGGCTTGACTGCAAAATAAAATCAAGAGCCAGAGCTGGGAGAAGGAACTTTTCAGCACAAACCTGGCTGGTTGGCATTCCTAGAAACAATGAACACCTTCGCCCAGTCCATCACAACACAAAGACCCAAATGAATGCAACTAACGATATTACTGCTGGCAGGACACTCCTTCTTCTCAAGGTATTGCTGTGGCTCTGTGTGAAGGGGATTGTTCCAGCTCTCAGGAGAGGGAATCCTGCCAAGAGTACCTGTGTCTCAACTTCGATTGTTCTCAGTACAGCAGCTTGGACTTGAATCTCTGTTCCTTGCAGAGATGATGAAATTCACGCATTGATCCGTTTCTTTTCAGGTCCCATGATTTTTTTCCCCCCTTCTCCAGCAACTCCAGTAAATGGTGTGAAACAGCCCCAGCTGACCACTCCTGGAAATGCTACAAAGAGGATCAGCACTGCGAATTTTCAGTAAATCAGCCAGAGATCCTGTGGTGGAAATAGCACAACTAAATGGGAGCGGGATGTAAAATTGGGACAATTCTTTTGCGCCTTCCCATCCTTACACAATAAATTGCCAGAGCTGGGCCTGAACCAGCACAGAATCATAGGGTTGGAAGGGACTTTAGGAGGTCACCTAGTCCAACCTCCTGCTCAAAGCAGGACAAAACACCCTGGATCTAAACGCTCCTGCACTGTGGGGAAGTTCAGAGGCCAATTTGGTGGCCATGTAGTAGGATATGCCTGTAAGAAACCCAAAAAGAAACTGCAGCCAAAGATAGATCATCACGGGCAAACCCAACATGAACCGGTCGGTTGCTATTTGCAAATAAAAGAGAATGTAAGCAACCTAACAAGACTCCTCTAGAAGGGAACGCTGCGTAGATGGGACAAGGAAATAGTGCTTAACACCTGGCCATGTCTCTACAATAGACTAAACTAAAAGGCACTTAGGTACTATGGGAGAGTGTAGTGTAAATGCCTAGACAAAGAGAGAGAGAGAGATCTGAAGAAGAGGCAGCTCAAAAGCTTAAGAAAAGAAATGGCTTAAATAAAAGACAATAACTCACCTAACTTGTCTCTATCCTATCCTGGGACCAACATGGCTGCAAATGGCCAGCGAGCTAGATCTGCACCACCCTGCACCTCCAAATGTCGGGAACTCACAATTTTATCTTTAATCCTAATCCAAGTGCTATAAAAGAAGTCCTTGGGAAATAGAGCCATCTTTAATGATCACTGAGCAGTTGGGGGTGTGACCTTTGCGTGGCATGTTGTGTGTGGGCTCATGTTCCTGTTTGACTGTGTGTTCGTATGTGTATGCCTGAGCATAAGCAAATCTGTGTTGGTGTGTTCACTGGTTGTGCTATGTGAGTATACATCCTGGCGATGTGATTGTGCGTACATTTCTGCTTATGACGTGTGAGTATCAGAGGGACTGAGAGAGCGCATAGAGGTGTAGGATTATTTAGGTGTCTGTATAGGTATGTCAGCATGGGCTGGGGTAGTGTTTTGTGTCTGCGTGCGAGGGAAACCTGGGGCCAGAGCCCAGCTGCTGCAAAGCAACATAACTCTATTAGTTTCAATGGAGCTACGCTCAGCCACATCAGTTGAGACGCTCGCCCTTTGTGTTTACAAGTGCCCATGCAGTTCCATTCTGGGTCAGTGGCGTGGAAGGCTGCTTGTATGTGTAGCTAACCCTGGAGGTTAGGAGGCTGCGGGTGAGGAAGCTCTCCAATCTGAGAGGGACTTGAAATGCTTGATCAGCGAGGCAGGGGACACCTTGAGCATGAGAAAAAGCTGGCTGGAAGCAGCCTGATTTTAGAAGGGAGCACGGAAAAAATACACAAGGTGATTGTCTCGCTACCATTATTCCTTACCAGATGGATGCTTCTGTGCCTGTAGCCACAGGAATTGTTTTAAGTACAGATGAGCCCAAACTGGGAACCTTTTATCCACCCCTCTCCCTTGAACTTCAGTGGCTTGGATAAAATGGAGCTTGAGTCAGAACATGCCCTGGAAAATCCAAACCAGTCCCATCTCCAGTTGCAATTACAGCAGAGGGGGGCTGGATTTGGATGCTGAGAGTGCCCTCTCTCATGAGAACCCAAGGAGATATGGGCAGGGAAATCAGGCTGGCCAGGTAAGGCACCTCCTCCAGTCCCACCTAGAACCTATGAGCAGACAGGAAAGTCCTTGGTAAGAGCAGTGTGACCTGGGGGTGGAAGATGGGATGACAGATCTTTGCCTCTCTAGTGCTCAACTTGCCTCTGGCACTTGGGTCTTCCTTTCTCCAATCCAGGAGCTGAGGAGCACAGAACAACAGGAGGATCATATCCATATGAGATCCCTCCCAAGCGGAATGGGGTAGCACGATTAATTGGTGCAAGTGGGGTCAGGTTCCAGGCTATGACCCATCCCTTCTCTCCCCTGACTGGTGCAATGAGCATGGTGTTCGCTGCACCCTTGGAAAGGCTTTTATTAGGAGCCAGGTGTATTTTTCCTTCTGCTCAGAATTGCCTCTACCACTTCCAGCTCCCTCGCTGTTTCCAGATGGGCCTATTATACTCTGGGAGTGGAGACATCTGGAAGTATTGCCACAAATGCCACCTGAGCGGCATGGTGGGGGATTGCCAATCCGTCCCCAGAGCTCCTGACCGCTGTGCAACCTTCTTACTGGGAAGAGGTGCTGTGCTCCCCTGAGGGTACAGGACCAGGGATCTGCGTCGAAGTAGCTTTAATATTGTAAGTTGTGCACCCTGTGGCTAATCAATCCATACAAATGAGCAAATACAAACACTTATGGTGGTCTAGGGCAGAGCTTCTCAACCAGAGCAGATTTCAGGGGGTTCTCCAAACAGGGCCAGTGTTGCTTGGGCCCAGGGCAGAAAGTCAAAGCCCCAGTGCATGGGACTGAAGCCAAAGCCTGAGCAACTTAGCTTCATGGGGGTCCCTGTGGCATGGGGCTCCAGGCAATTGCCCTGCTTGGTACCCCCTAATACCGGGCCTGGCTTCTATATGCATATGCACGGCCAGGGAGTTTTTGTAGCATGTTGAGGGGCCTCAGAAAGATAAAGATTAATCCTAGATTTAAAGCCAGCAGAGGATTTGTACAGTAAATCTATATTACCGCCTAGGGGAGATGATAGCAAAATTAGTCCAACATATTGTCTGCTCAATGCAGTGACAGCAGGCTGCACTTTCCCTGCCAACAATGCAACAACTGCAATGGTCCCCATTGTCGTCACTTGCACATGTGGAATGAAATCCTGGCCCTGCTGACCTCAATTGCAAAACTTCCAGCGCAGCATGGGCTTCACCCATAATATAATGGCATCAATGTTCTTGAGAAATGCAGCAGGGATGTCAGAAGCAGATGCCTTTCTCTGCGGCACTTTCTTTGGAAGCACCCAAACTATCTTGTTATGTTTCTCTGGCAATGCTCTTCCACAGAGATCTTTCCTCACAGCATGAAGGGCATTTTCCATTTGTGAGTCATACCGTAAAGGGTTGCTGGGGGATGCAATGTGGAAGTGGTAGGAAATCCAATGAAGGATTCTCCCGGAGTAAGAACCAGTAGCAACCCTAGCCTTCAGACAAAAGAAATGCTCATCCTTCACGTCTCTGCCAGCCAAAAGGGCTGTGTTTTAAATGGTTCCTTTTAGCCTTAAACAGGATGGGCCCTGTTATGGCTGTTGGACATGTCTGGGGATAGACTATTTGCCTTATAGGAGTACTGGTTTTGGTGTCTTTCTAACTGAGGGGTGCAACAAGGTGGTCTGCCCCCTTAAGGACACCATGCATGTGAGTCATGCTGCCGGGACAGGCCAGAGTGATCTTCAGAATGGTATCCCCCATCCAATACAGACCAAACCATGTGTGATTCTGCTTCAGTACTGGATGGGGGACAAACCTTAGAGAAGCAGCGCTGTGTGGCTTAAAACCGGATCAATGGCCTGCCTAGAGAGGGGTATCGAGTGAAAGGCTCTGGGCCCCTGCAGCCTGGGTTGGTTAGGGAAATGGCTTTGTTTTGTGTTCATCTGCAAGTTTTTGTTTGAATCAATAAACTGTGACCGGAGGGAAAGGACCAAGAAGAGATCTGGGCTGGGGAAGGAGGCCCGTAGCTGTGAGGCATCTAAATATTTGCTATGAAAGGGGAAACTACTCAAAATTGGAGGGTTTTCACTTTTTATTTTGTTCCAGGCCGAAATGGATTCTCTGAAAAAATTGCCATTTTTTAAGTGAGCCCATTTTCCAGTGAAAAAAAGAGCTAATTTCTGAGCAAAACAGCCAGAAATTAATTCACAGTGTGCAATTTGTGAATGTTTTTCTTGTGGAAAGATGGTTACATTCCAAGAGCATAGAACAGGCTGATGAGAAATGACAGAACTTCTGCAGGTGAAAGCATTTCTGTGAAGCTTTTTTTGGAGGTGTAACTGCCAGATTCACCCATCTCTATTTCCCTAATGCTCCCCAGCCCTGCTGGGCCTACTCACTTGATATGTAATACAGGGAGCTGGTTAATTTAGCAGCATAATCCTTGCACTTCCATGCTACTAGGTTGACCCAAATCCAGGCTAGTAGTGACCAGTCAAGGGCTTGCTCAGGAAGAATGCTGAGCATTCGCACACTAATCCAGCAAAGGGCTTAAGCACATGAGCAGTCTCACTGAACGCCAGCATGTGCTTAAGTGCTTTGCTGGATCAGGGTCAAGGTGCTCAGCACCTTGCAGGAGCAAGCCCTAAGAAGGGTTCATTTCTGGTACCGTCATCGAGGAGATGGAGCTGAGAACGATGTATGACTTTCAAAAATTGGGCTGGGAGTTTTGCCATTGACTTCAGTAGAGCCACAGTTATCCCTCTCCCAATGCCTTCTGAGGGCTTGTCTACATGGGAAGATATACCGGTATAGTTAAACCACTATAGTTATACCGGTATAACTTCCAGGGCAGACACTCGAATTCTGGAATCAGAGTGCCTTTTTCCAGCCGTTGAACTGCTTCCAGTGTGACATAAACTAAACTAAATAAACCAACCAACCAACCAAAAAAGCCCACTCTGCTCAGAACCAGAGTGCGCATAACCCACATGCTTGATACTGCAGCATTTCACTTTGCTCAGCCCAAAGGGAGAGAAGCTGTGGGAAGGAGACATGACTTTTAGTTAGAATACCCTGTGTCTGTGCAGAGTAAGGTAACTCATCCAGGAGGCCCCAGAACCATCTAGAAATAGGGTGGGGGCAGTTACTAAACAAGCTCATTGGCTGTTTCTGAAGCTGTATAGACAATTAATCCACCTGTCAGGTCACGCCCCTCAGAGAGCTGAGCCAATCAGCGTGCAAGTGGGTGGGGGTAAGAGTTATAAATAGAGGGCTTAGACAGCCTTGGGCCTCTAGCAGATTGATGTAGGACCTGGAGTAGTGTGTGTTGGGAGGCTGGGTCCCACTTTGGATACAGGTGAGTGCTATTCCAGCTTTACTTACTAAAGAAGCTCTTTGTTAGGATAATGTTTCATCCACTGTGGTTTTATGGACCTAGAGGGAGAGAGGGGAGAGGAACAGCTGTCACTCCTAGAGGTTATACAGTCTGGGCAGCTTACATGTAGCTATCAATGAACTGCTTAAAACCAGGTTTCCATCTCTGCTAAAGAGAATGGGGGTAGTGCTGCATGAGGTGAGGGTTGTAAATGCTTGTCTGACTTAGCTGGGTTCATAGCCTGGAGAGTAAGAATTGTATAGAGATGCAAGCAATGGATATTTGCTATGCTGTGCCCAACACCTGTACCATGTTGGAGACAGACTATGAATTTCTGCTTCACCAGCAAGGAAGGCCCAGTTAACTATTACCCCAAGCTGGAAGGCTGCTAGCTGCAGAGTCAGCGATTCCCTCCACTGTTTGTTTACTAACAGGGTTCTGAAGTGTTTGGAAAAGAGATGAGCTGCTGCAATTCTTCTCACCCTCTGAAGAGTGCAGGTGACATACTCTAGGTATTATGGCCATGCTACAAAACCTGAGAAATCATGTCTGAGAGATGAGAGAGGAATGTGTTCAGATGTGTGTGCTACTGTATAGGAACGTATTTGTTACATATATTCGGATAGAAGGCTTCATTGTAACAGCAACAAAGTGGAAAAGTCTATACACGCCTCACCAGTAGATTCTAACAGCTTTTGCGTAAAAAATATTCATAGTATTCTGAATACTATGTACAATTGTTTTCTGTAAATGTTTGTTGAAGGCGCTGTATGATGTTCTCTCTCTGACATTGACTGGGAAGTATCACATGTACTTATCAAGGTTTTACGCACAGTAATGCTGAGATTTACCTGTGTACTTATTTTCTGAAAAGTCAGAACTCTGGCCTGGGTTTTAGCAAAGCTGAGGTGCAGGGGGAAGGGGAGTGTAATAGTTCTAAATAATATTGCCTCAGCATCCACACTGGGAATTATACCAGTATAACTATAGCAGTTTAAATTCTCACCTTCTCTTAAACTAGTTTAACTTCTTATGTAGACAAGCCCATAGTACGGGGAGCACAGAGAGACCAGCTCCTTTCAGTCCAAAGACCTGGCTACCTGGTGGCCATTCAGCAGCTGCTTGAAATGAATGTGGAGGTTTTTATCCAGTTCCTAGTGGCCAGATGTCCTTATTACCAAAGTCACCAGCACCCCTGGCCTCCTTGTAGAGTAGTGTTTGATTAGAGGGGTCAAGGGCTCACTGCCCAGGGACTCTGAGGAGGCTGCTTCTAGCTCGGGGTTGAGGTATTATAGTATAGACAATACAGCAACAGAAGGGTTTTTTCTCTCTTTAGTAAATCCACCCTCTCAAGAGGCAGCAGCTAGGTCAACAGACAAATTCCTCCAGTGATCTATCTGGGGCTTAGAACAGCTTAATTCCCTCTTGCAGGGGTGTGCCTTTTTCAGACCCCTGCGTGATGTAGCCTGGTTGACCTAAGTTTTAGGTGTAGACCAGACCTCAGGCACTTGGACCTCAATAGGTCAGTTAGTCCAGTCCCCTGCCCTCAAGACAGTCCTAAGTATTATCTAGACCATCCCTGACAGGTGTTTGTCTAACCTGCTCTTAAAAACCTCCAATGATGGAGATTCAGCAATTTCCCTAGGCAATTTGTTCCAGTGCTTAACTCCTCTGACAGTTAGAAAGCTTTCCCTATTGTCCAACCTAAACCTCCCTTGGTGCGATTTAAGCCCATTGCTTCTTGTCTTAGCCTCAGAGGTTAACAAAGATAATTTTTCTGTCCTACTTGTAACAACCATTCATGTACTTGAAAACTGGAATCATGTCTCCCCTCAGTCTTCTCTTCTCCTGACTAAACAAACCCAATTCTTCCAATCTTGCCTCATAAGTCATGTTTTCTAGACCTTTCATCATTTTTGTTGCTCTCCTCTGGACTTTCTCCAATTTGTCCACATCTTTCCTTAAATATGACACCCAGAACTGAGCACAATACTCCAGTTGAGGCCATATCAGTGTTGAGACAATTTCTATCCTGCATGAAAGGCCAATATCACCCGTCTCTGTTACTGTTACTTTATGAACTAGTGACTCCTTCCTTCATCCCAAAACATCCTAAAGCACTGACCCTGCAAACCCTTGCTTACATGGGTAATCATCAGTACACATATCATTACTGAGGTGAGCCTTGCCATTTGTTCAGGTGGAATTATACATGAGTAAGAGTTTGCAGGACCCATCCTGAAATTGTATGTGTGTGTGTACACGTACATACATATGTACGCACATACACAAGCTCCCAGTCATGTTTCACAGAGGCTTTAAAAGCAAAACTTTCTTAAGAGAAAGTTAAAAATATAACAGTCCCCAAAGAGCCTTCTGTAAAAACAGCCACTGAGTCCCCCAACTCCCTCTCCTTTTGGTGAAGGGGCAGCAGAAGACCCCAGGACCTATTGGATCTCCCAGAGCAAAACCGAAAATAGTATAATAATAAAAAATAGCTGCATAGTGAAAAGCTCAAAGTCTGGCAGATCTGATAAGCAAGAGTTAGTTCCCCCTTCCGGGCATTGATGTGCAAATAGTGTCTGAGATTTACAGGCTGTGCGGAGTTGTGCTGTTGTCCCCCAGAATCTCTCACAATCATAATAAGAAAAGCTGAAGGGAACTCTGTAGGGAGCATAGCATTTACACAGCCCATTGTGTAGCTGCCCTGTATTAGCAAATTACATTTGAGATGTGCTTTCAAGCCACTAGTCCCTTTCAAAACAGGACTTTGAAAGCCCAGACTCCCCTGACTCTCTGGACTGAAGTGAGAGACTTCAGTGCCTTTGAGAGAATGGTTTATAAAATATATATATTTAAAAAGAGAGAAAATAAAAGGATAAAGACTATTCTATCATTTTTTCTTCCCTTTCTTTATTTACTAAAAGAACCTCCAGGGCTAATGGCATTTTTTGTGACCGCTGGGAGCAGAGAGATTGAAGTTTGAAATATGAAAGGTTTCTCTTGTTTTTAACAAGTTTGGATCACTCTAGTTAACTCTCAGTTTGAGTTCTAAGCAAAAGAGGAGAGAAAAATAAAAACAGGTTTCCATTGGAGATGGGTGGGAAATGGTTTTTTCATCTAGGTAAAATATTTGAGATTCCAAATTTTTTTTTCCCATCCTGAATTTCTCAATGTCAAACTTTCACCAACTGACCAGACAAAACAATAACAAAAACCCACCTCAGTTTAGTCAAATGAAACATTTTGATTCAATAATTTTGAAACCTTTCTTTTGGTTTGTCATATTTTCTTTTATATTCTTTACTTTTTGAAATTGAGTTGTTCTGAACCAAAAATGGATTTTTAAAATTAGAAAATGTTAACATGGGTGGTTTAGACCAAAACAAGAATGTTCAAAATCCCCATTTCCTCAAACAGTTTTAGTTTTGACAATTGGCTTTTTTCCATCCAAAAAAAATAAACAAAAAAACCCAACCAGCTCTCTTTTCCATAGCTCTCCTGAAATGCTAGGGAGGTCTGGGGTGGGGGAGTACACGGTGATAAGAGATTCAAAGGAGCACGTCTTGGGAGGGAGTTGGGGTTGGGATAGGAACAGTAGTTTGGTGTCTTCAGTCCTGTTTGAGGCTCATAAGCAAAGGTTTTGGCGATAGGCTGAACTAAACAACTATGGACCTTGTCCAAAGCCCTTTGGAGTCACTGAGACTCTTTCTGATGATTTCCGTGGGCTTTGGATCAGGCCTGGGCTTAGTCTCTTCTTTGAAAGGGACGACGTTAAAATCTCAGCTGAGGAGTTAAAACCCTAGCTCTTGGGCTTTAACTTCCTAATCGCACAAAACCAAACACTCCTGCCCCGCCCCCTTCTCGGCGGCCCTGCCCATACTTGCTCCATCCCCCTCCCTCTGTTGCTCGCTCTCCCCTACCCTCACTCACTTTCACCAGGCTGGGGCAGGGTGTTGGGGGCGGGGGGAGGGAGGGCTCTGGCTGGGGGGTGCAGGCTCTGGGGAGGGGCTGGGAATGAGGGGTTTGGGGTGTGGGAGAGGGCTCTGGGCTGAGGCAGGGGGTTGGTGTGCATGTATGGGGGAGTGCTGGGTCCTGGCAGTGCTTACCGCAGCTCCCAGGAAGCAGCCACTAGGTCTCTGCAGCCCCTAGGTGCATGGGCAGCCAGGGAGGCTCCACACGCTGCCCTCATGCCCGCAGGCACCGTCCCCGCAGTTCCCATTGGTCGCGGTTCCCGGACAGACTGCACTCAGAGCGAGGGCAGCGTGTGGAGCCTCCCTGGCTGCCCATGCACCTACGGGTTGCAGGGACCTGGTGGCTGCTTCCTGGGAGCTGCGGTAAGCACTGCTGGGACCCAGCCCCCACAACACCCCAGGGGTGCCTAGGGGCCTCAGGACCTGTCAGCTACTTCTGGGAGCCGCGCAGAGCCAGGGCAGGCAGGGAGCCTGCCTTAGCGCCAGGCCCCCGTGTTGCTGCAGACCAGATTTTTAACACTGCCGACTGGAGCCGCCAGGATCCCTTTGCGACCAGGCGTTCGGGTTGAAAACCAGACACCTGGCAACCCTACCAAGAGCAGTGGCTTTGAGGCCTTCTGTAGATCTTGTGTTTTAGTTTTAATAAGTGCCTAGAGCTTAGGTGCTATTGCAGTTGCACCCTTGCATTGGAGTTATCACCAAACCAGACTTTCTCATGAGATTCCTCTCAGCTGCAAGTCATTCCAGAAATTTCCTGGGAACAGCCTTTCCTGTGGTTCTTTGGTGCTCCCACTTAAAATACATTATGCTGCTGAAGGACTTCTGTGAGCAGTGAACAAGTAATTAACCAAATTTTTTCCTCCCTCAAAATGGCTTTAGGGGTTGGGTTTGGTCTGTCGCTTGATGGGAGTTGGTTTGTCAGCAGATCAGAGGTGCTCACCCCTGGGGAAAGAAGGAAGAAGAATCTGTTAGGTCATGGTCCCTCCAAGACAAGTCAATTCACGTTGGTGCCCTTTTCCATATGGGAAAGGGGGCAATGATGTCTCTACCACAGGCAAAATCCCAGTACGTGCAGATGTAGGTTCTCCTTGTGTAACACCAACAGAGCCTAGTCAGTGGTGGGTGATATTGAACCTGGGACCTCTGAAGCTCAATGCATGAGCCTCTACTGCCTGAGCTAAAAGCCACAGGCCTATTAGCTAAAGCTGTAGCAGACTTATTCATCTCTGAGTGGTCTCGGTGCGACTACATGGGACAGAGCACCACAGACAGGAGGGGTGTGGGTTACACATGGACAGGAAGATAATAGGGAAATAAATATGATCCCAGTTTACTTATGGGAAAAGTGAGGCACAGAGTGACTTGCCTAGAAGCCACTGAGAGGATTGAGTATGTGACCAGGAGAGGACTCAGTATTTTAATCCTCATTCTTCTGATCCTAACTAGTTAGGGCTCCCAGCTCCCCTCTGCAGTAAGCAAAGAACACTATCCTGGCTTTACAAGAGATCACGTGCCTGGCCCATGGTCAGAAAACCAAAGAAAGATCCATGAAGTTGTCCATTCAATCCTGTGGGTGGCAACAGTGGCAGTAGAATGTCCTAGATGCCAGAATACTAGGCTAGGTGTCCTCTAGATGAAGCAGTAGGTGCACTGGCAGGCATCAGAAACCTGCCCTCCTCTTTTTGACTGATGCTTTCTTTCCAAACAGCTACTTTTTTTGGATGGAATTTCTTAAATTGTAATGGATTTTTTCATAAACTCAGAACTCTGCAAACTTGATGCTGAAGAGTCTTCTCATGGTGAATATTTGATCCAGATTGTCTTCAGGAACTCTCATCCACACCAGGTGGCTAGGATGTCCTCTCAGATAGTATCTGAAAGGTATACCTGGGTGAGGAAATGTGGGTACATTTATTCTCTAGGTGCAGCGGGATGTGGGATGGATCCAGATCAGGCAGCCCTAACTGGGTTGCCTGGTGGAAGGAAAAGCATCAAGGAAGAGCCTGTAGAGAGAGGGGAACAGGCTAAATTTAATAGGGAATTAGTCCTCAGGTGCAGACAACAACAGTGAGAGAACGGGTGCCGGGAGCAGAAAGGAGATTGATCTGGAGGACATCAGCCCTTGGTCAGACCCTCCCCAACAGCAGGCCAGAGGCCTTAAGGAGCAGAAGGCGAGGGTCCTCTAGGAAACGAGTCCTCAGTCAGACACCTCAGTCCTGAAGTGGTACAGAAAGGACTGCTTTCACAGACCCGGGGCAGCAGGTTGAGAGAGCAGGGTGGGCTGGTTCTAGGGGGATTAGCCCTGCCAGGCCAGCACCAGAGAAGAGATCAGGTCTCTTTCCCTCCAAGTCTCAGTGTAAAGTTTAACCATTAATTCCCTTATCAGAACTTTTGTGCTAAGAACCCTTATCTGGATTTTACAGGCTGTCCCTGGCACTGGGCCAAGCTTAGAGGAAAGCATTTCATTCTTCTCCACTTGCTAAATGAAGGCAATGTTATAAGCCAACAATATTATTCTCATTAATGGGAAGGGAATGTTAATGATGGGAACGTATGTGCTCAGCTTTCAAATGAGAGACGCTGTCTATCCCTGCTTCTGACCTGGTGCGGCTTAGCAGGGCTAAATTGCTTTTAAAAACCGATCGGAATGAGCCTTAATTGAGGCATTAAAAACACACTCATTTGATCTTACTGGGACCCACAATTCTCTCATTACCAGCGTCCTGCTTCTGATTACCCAGGCAGGCAAACAGAAAGGGACCCACAGCTAAACGCACTGCCAGAGGGCTGCTGGGATTTTTCTCCCTCGCTCTCTTTCAAACATAATTGAAAGTTTTAACCGTATTTATTTATCTGTTTGATACATTTGAAAGTGTAGGCGCTTTGATCGCTGCATTCATTTCCCTGCCCTTTAATGTGGACCTGAATTGAATCCTCATCTCTTTCAAAGCTGTTTATTAGTTTCACTGGAAACCCATGGCCGGCCTGCCTCCCGTTCTGGTGGAAATATACCGTCTTCGACCAAGTGGCCAGTCTTGGCTTGAAGCTGGTCCCCAGTGGAGAGTGTACTGTGGAGTAGAATCCTAATACCTAACTCTCTTCATCTGTCGATCTCAAAGCACCTTACAAGGGAGGTCACTGTCATAACCCCCATTTTACAGAAGGGGCGACTGAGGCAAGGTGACATGATCAAGGGCACCCAGAAGGCTAGTGGCGGAGCTGGGGAGTGACTCTAGGTCTGCCAAGCTGCAGTCCACAGCCCACATAGTTTCTCTGAGAGGCATTCTTCTCTTGCCCTTAAACATGGGCTCTCCATGTCTGGGTAGGCCACATTGATGGGACATCTGAGGAGAAGCTGCTGCTAATGCTACCTGGCCCTTCACCTGCTGGTCCATAAATACAGGTGGGCACCTTACAGCCTCTCTAAATCCACCCTGTCTTTTTAACTGCACAGGGGATGTTTTCTGGGGAGTCTAGTTGCTTGTTTGTCTTGTCACTGAGATGCGGAGATAAGTGGATGAAAAGTGGGGCTCGGGGCATGCCGAGGAGACTTGTCTGCTGTACAAGCTGTCACCTCATGCTGTTAGGTCAAGCCTGGTGGGGAGAGCTGTGATAAGGCAGCTGTTTGCTGAGTATCAATAACTCCTGTAGTGCTGGGTCCTTGTGCCTTGGGGGGGATGCAGAGAGCGGAGGAAAGGCTTCTCAGTGATGAAAATGGCTCTTCTCCCCCACCCCCCAGCCTCTTTTTATCCCTTTATCTTCACCTGGAGTTGATAGATTAGTATGTGTCTTTGGAAGATAAATGCACTCTCACATCTTCAGGAGAGGCAGCCTCTGAAAGCCAGCGCTCACGACATCCCTTAGGCGTCTGCCTTGTCAGGAGCCAGAGATGACCTTCAGTCAGCTCGGCCTCCAAGATGGTGGCTGAGATGCCAGGCTGGCGGAGTTATTAGCAGAGCTTCCACTAATGCAGTTTGGCGTGTCAACTGCATGGCGTGTGCGTTTAATGGTGCTCCCTGGCAGGGCAAACTCCCGGGAATCTGGCTAGGATGTTTTCTCAGGGAAAGTGTTAAGGAGAGCTGGCCAAATTTTCAGCTTCCATCACTTCACTGAAGGCAATAAAGCTACCCCAGCCGAGAAGCTGGCCCAGGGTGAGTTCTGAAATGGAGGAGAGGGAAAGAGAAAACAGGAGCTAGTGACAGGATCTGAAGGAGAGGGAGCAGGCAGAGTCTGAGGCCTGGTCTACACTTGGACTTTAAGTCGAATTTAGCAGCGTTATTTCGAACTAACCGCTCAACCATCCACACCAGGAAGCCATTTAATTCGAACTAGAGGGCTCTTTAGTTCTTTAGTTCCACCCCGACAGGTGGAGTAACGCTAAATTCGACATGGCTAGCTTGAATTAGGCTTGGTGTGGATGCTAATTGAACTTAGTAGCTCCGGGAGCTATCCCACACTGCACCACTCTGACGCTCTGGACAGCAGCCCGAGCTTGGATTCTCTGGCCAGCCACACAGGAAATGACCCGGGAAAATTTGAATTCATTTTCCTGTCTGGGCACTTTGAATCTGACGTCCTGGTTGCACATCGGGGCGAGCTCCGCAGCACCTGCAACGATGCAGAGCTCTCCAGCAGAGGAGTCCGGGCAATCCCAGAATAGAAAGAGGTCCCCAGCATGGACTGACCGGGAAGTCATGGATCTGATCGCTGTGTGGGGCGAGGAGTCTGTGCTCTCGGAGCTGCGCTCCAGCAAGCGGAATACAAAGACCTTCGAGAAGGTCTCTAAAGCCATGAAAGACAAAGGATACAGCCGGGATGCGATGCAGTGCCGCGTGAAAGTCAAGGACCTAAGACAAGGGTATCAAAAGTCAGAGCCCAGACATGCCGCTTCTACGAGGCACTGCATGCCATTCTAGGTGGGTCTGCCACCACTGCCCCACCAGTGACGGTGGACTCCGATGACGGAATAATGTACCGGAACAGTTCCTCCTCGATGTTCGCCGATGGGGAAGATGAGGAATGGTCTTTGGAGGACGGCGCAGGCGACAGCGAACCCACTCCCGCTTTCCCTGACAGCCAGGATCTCTTCATCACCCTCACAGAGATCCCCTACCAACCGTCCCCGCCCATTAACCCGGACTCAGAATCAGGGGAAGGATCAGGCGGTAAGTGCTACAAACAGGGAAACATTTATTTTTTAAGAAACAGGTATATAAAAAATAGAAATACTACATAAGAAATTTTAAATCTCAAACTATACAAAAAGTAGGTCCACACATATAGGAATAGAGCAATAATCCTCTTGGGACAGTTCAAAAAAGCTCTCAGAGAGCATCTCGAAAAGCCTCAGCAGGAGGTTCCTGGGGAGAGGTGCCTTATTGGGTGCTCCGTGGAAGCACACTCTTCCGCGCCAGGCCATCCTAATGTAAAGGGGGATCATCGCCTCGACCAGCATGGCAGCATATGGTCCTGGTCTGTGCAGGGCTTCTCTTAGCATCCGCTCTCTCTGACTCCGAGTGACACGCCTCAGGGTAATGTCGTTCTGGAAGTGCTGCATCTAATTAGGGCAATTAGTGTACTGTTACTATTGTGCATGGTAGACTTTACTTTGCATAAGAATGACCTCGCTTAACAGCCACGTGTTGGAGGCCACAGAGGAAAAGCATACAGTGATCTTTCCCGTGCACTGCCGGGAGGGGCTGGAAAAGGCTCAGACTTTATGCTTTCCAGATTGCCTTTAGCGGAGGGCACAGCTATCCATTAACTGTTAAGCAGACTCTACTGTAAGGCTTACCAGGACTGGCTGCTAGACGGATTCAGCTGTCCCTCCCCGCTCCTGTGCAAGACCGCAACCACTGAAAGCGTATTCAAATCTCGAACTTGTCCTGAGATCTCGTGAGACTAGGTGCCCTGTATGGTCTTGTTCACAGAAACTGACTAGACTGTGTTCACTGTTCGCAAACATGTATCTGTTCAAGGAAATCACTTACTTTTTCCCATCACACAGCTTCGGCTCTTTCCCGGACTGCCCGTCATCCATCTCGCAGAGGCCGCTAACATTAGGCGGCGAAAGAAAAGACTAGGGACGAGATGTTCCAGGAACTGATGGCCTGCTCCACAGCCGAGGCGGCAGAGCAGAGACAGTGGAGGGAGACCCTGTGTCAGCAGCATCGCACACATCGAACGGGAGGATAGGTGGCGGCAGGAAGACCAGCAGGCGACTCAAACGCTGCTTGGTCTAATGAGGAGCAAACGGGCACGCTCGGCGCCTTGTAGATGTTCTGCAGGACCGCAGGCAGGAGGAGAGAGCCCCCTGCACTGCATCTGCAACCGCCTCCAACGCCAAGAAGTCCTGTCCCCCTCACCCAAAGTTACAAGAAGGAGGGGCGGTAGGGGCCGTGAGAACTGTCACTGCACCGCAGCAGAGCGCTAATGTACAAGACACCTCTCGCTCTAAATTTGTAGAAGTTCTTCCCTTACAGGATCACCCAGTCCCAAATCCAAGTTTCAACCCCACTGTGTATAACATTATTAAAAGCAGTTTGCTGTTACTCTCTGTTTCCGTGTCAGAAGACTTTGTGTGTGTGTGGGGGATTTTTAATTGCAGTGCATAGCCCACATTACCAGGGTACAGACTTGGGGCAGGGTCAACTGCAGGGCACACACAGACTGCAGTCACTAGGCACCAGGGTCAGTCTGTGTGGTGTATGCTGCCCGGGTCATTCGTTAATGTGTATGCTTGTCCAGGGTCCTGGCGCCTGCCATCCCCGAATGTAAAGGCAGGCTTCCCTTACCATGCACTTCGACCGTAGCCACGAGCCTCTCCGCTGCCCTGAGCCCCAAAAAGAGCCCTCATCCAGGGACAGATACTCACCCGTCCCCCACACCCCTCACCCCTTCCAACGCCCAAACCCACAGCCCACAGCCATCATGCAAACCCCTATCCAAAGACAGCACCCTTCGCCCCTTCCTGCAAACCCACCCATTCCTGCAAACCCACCCCTACATGCACAATCACTGTAAACTGTCCCCCACCCCACAGACCTATGTAGGAGCAGGAGGCTGTCCGTCCTGTATTGGACAAGCGGTCTGTACATCAGTGCACACCAAACCCAGCACAGGATGCTTCCATGTTTCAACCCAGGAACAGAAATGCAAAATCAACGAAAGATTTATTATTAATTACTGTTACATTTCATTAGTTTTAAAACGTGCTTTGGAAGTGGGGGCAACTTGGAGAAGCGGGTTTGTGAGCTCAGATCTAAGTCGACACATACAGACACAGGCCCATGATCAGGCTCTCTTAAAATCAAGTGGACAGTCACAGGTTACCCTGCTCTGCGAGGAAACTAGCTTTCAAAGCCTCCCGGATGCACAGCGCTTCCCGCTGGGATATTCTCTCGGCACGGGTGTCTGGCTGATCGTAAACAGCAGCCAGGCGATTTGCCTCAACCTCCCATCCGGCCAAAAAGGTCTCGCCCTTGCTCTCATAGACATTGTGGAGCACACAGCAAGCAGCAATAACTACGGGGATATTCTTTTCGCTGATGTCCGAGCTCCGCCATCTCCCTTGAGGACCATTCTGCACTTGCTCAGCCGGTAGTTGAAGAGTTCCTTCTCACTGTCCAAGGCGCCTGTATAGGGCTTCATGAGCCAGGGCATTAGCGGGTAGGCCGGGTCCCCGAGGATCACTGTAGGCATCTGCACATTATTTATTATTATCAACCATTATTTTGTGGTCCGGGAAGAAAGTACCTGCCTGGAGGCGTTTGAAGAGACCAGAGTTCCTGAACACACACGCGTCATGAACCTTGCCCGCCCACCCGACGAAGATGTTGGTAAAACGTCCCCTATGGTCCACCAGTGCTTGCAGCACCATTGAAAAGTAGCCCTTTCGGTTAATGTACTCGCTGGCCTGGTGGGCTGGTGCCAGGATAGGGATGTGAGTCCCATCTATAGCCCCACCGCAGTTTGGGAATCCCATCGCGGCGAAGCCATCTATGATGACCTGGACGTTTCCGAGAGTCACTACCTTTGAGAGCAGTTGCTCAATGATTGCGTGGGCTACTTGAATCACAGCAACCCCCACGGTAGATTTGCCCATGCCAAAGTGGTTCGCTACTGACTGGTAGCTGTCTGGCGTGGCAAGTTTCCAGAGGGCTATGGCCACTCGCTTCTGCACACTCAGGGCTGCTCGCATCCGAGTGTCCTGGCGCTTCAGGGCAGGGGCCAGCAAGTCACAGAGTTCAAGGAAAGTGCCCTTACGCATCCTGAAGTTTCGCAGCCACTCTGTTTCATCCCAGACCTGCAGCACTATGCGGTCCCACCAGTCCGTGCTTGTTTCCCGGGCCCAGAATCGCCGTTCCACACCATGAACTTGACCCATTGCCACCATGATCTCCACGGCGCTGCTTTCTGAGAGGTCTGTGCCACTCTGACACTTCATGTCCTCACTCGCCCGATTTCTCAGCAGCTGACTGTGGAAGAGGTGGACGATAAGGTGCGAGGAGTTGACAACGGCCATAAGTGCAGCGATGATTGCAGCGGGCTCCATGCTCGCAGTGCTGTGGCGTCCGCGCTGTCACTGACCAGAGAAGAGCGCGATCAGATTTCCCGCCAGCGCTTTCAGGGAGGGAGGGCGTGATTGACGGTTCAATGACGACAGTATCCCAAAACCGCCCTCGACACATTTTTTCCCTCAGCAGGCATTGCGAGCTCTACCCAGCATTCCAATGGGCAGCGGGGACTGCGGGAACTGTGGGATAGCTTCCCACAGTGCACCGCCCGTTAATGTGGACTCAGAAATTCGAATTAGTGTATTTAGTGTGGATACACAAATTCGACTTCATAAGGTCGAATCCACAAATTCGACTTAAGTAGATTCGAAATAGTCTTGTAGTGTAGACAAGGCCTGAGAGGTGAAGAGAGGGAAGTGGTGAGAAAGGGCTGGGGAAAAAAACCTATCCGTGATGGTTTTCTCTCCAAGGCCGGCTACTATGTACTGAGTTTAGAGAGAGCCCCAGGAGCCTGGATGTGCTGCTGAGGTGGGTTCCCCATTGCCTCTCATGTGAACAATCTAACCCTTTCCTACTCCAATTCCTTTCTGAAGGTGGCATGTTGAGCTGCAGTCTCTATCCTCCCACCCAGAACAGATCTCTCCGCTTCGATTGCTTCTGTCACCCTGGCTCATGACCAACACGGGGGACCTCTTGCCACTGCTTGAGGTGATTCTTGGTCTAACATTAGAAAAAAACTATTTGGGTATAGGGCTGTCCTGAGAAGACTGGCTCAGCAGACAAACCTTTGAACTAGGATTCATAAACCCTAGAATCTAGGCAGGGACGGATAGCTCAGTGGCTTGAGCAGTGGCCTGCTAAATGCAGGGTTGTGAGCTCAATCCTTGAGGGGGCCATTTAGGGATCAGGGCAAAAATCTGTTTGGGGATTGGTCCTGCTTTGGGCAGGGGGTTGGACTAGATGACCTCCTGAGGTCCCTTCTAACCTTGATAGTCTATTGCAGCTCTGCTGTTGATCTACAGCAAATCACCCCTTTAGACTGTAAAGTCTTCAGGGCAGGGGTTACCTTGTCAGGCTTGTCTCTACACACATTGTACACGGTCACCTATACCAGCATAATAAATTGGCAAAGTGCAGGTGCAGTTTGTACTCATATAGTGCATTTTCCTAAATTTCCAGGAATAAGCAACTGGTATAAACACCTTTCTACCTGTATAAGTGCAACCATGCTAGAGGTTGTACAGATTTAAGTATTTAGGGGAAATACAGCATAACCTTAACTGAAATAGCTCAACTGGTACAAAACTCTTTGTTGAACAACCCTCCCTGCCTTTGTTCAGTGCTTTTGCACAATGAGAGACTGACTGTAGTTGGTGTATCTAGGTGGTACGATCATATAAATTGTAATAGGAGAGCTTTCCTTTCAGCATCTCACCTGTCCTTACTTCTGGTTCCAGCTTGAACCTGAACATGCTGGGGCCACCACAAACAATGAGAAAGTTATTTGAACTTTTTTTTTTTGCTACTCCAGAAATGTTCCCTAGGAATCTGGTTTGGGTCTCTTCTCTGGATAAGCTGGTTGGGTTTTGGTAGGGTCTTGGTTTCCAATAAAATTTCTGATTGGAGCTGGGTCAATGATGGAGAAGAGAATCTGTCAAACAGGGTGAAATTCATGCAATCGTTTATTTGATTAATAGTGTTTGACCCACCCAATATCAGGTCATGGAGAGATTCAAGGGGGCCCCAAAACTGGCATGGCTCTACAGAATACATAAGCTATGCTGACTTACACTAGCGAAGAATCGAGCCCTGCATCTCAGAGATGAAAGCACTGGCTATCTTTAGAGGATATTTATTTAGAAAGGAATGTATTGGGAACCCCACTTAGGGGAGCTACCTCCCACTAAATTTTTCCCCAATTTGGAGGCAAGTAGAAGATTTGAGTTGACCTTGAGGGGTAGAGTTTACATCCCTGATCTCAAACACTCCAAGGTGTGGGGGGGTCTTTGGATCCTGGGTTTTGGTTCAGGTCCAAATCCTGGATCCAAGAAATTATCAATAGGAAAAACCACAGTTGGGTCACCTTGTCCATTCCGCATGTGTGCAGAATTGTTCCCTAATGTGGGCTAGTTATCCAGCTGGTAGAAATGGGTGTAGCGAGGTTGAAATCAATGGATTTAGATTCATGTAACCAGCTGTGGACCTGACCTGGAGTGGTTTATTCAGTCCAGTTCTAAATGTTCCAAATTATGAGGCTTCCACTACTTTCCTTGCGTGACGGCTCCATAGCCTAAATGGAGCTCGCTGTTCAGAATTTTCCAAACATGCCTAGGGGATGTGAACATCCAATTTCCATTCAAATTAATGGGAACCAGGTGCCCCTTTGCAATTAGGTGGCTTTGAAAATTCTTGGGATAGGCTTTCATCTAATGTCTCCTCTAGCAGCCAGGAATCATAGCTCAGAGCTGCTGTGTATGAGGATGCAGGAGGAGGATGGGGGGTGGGGGAGGAACATGATTACCTGGGGTCAGGAGAAGTGGAGGCTTCTGTACACAGAGTTTAAGTGATGGCTCTGGGGTGTGAGAAAACGTAATTCTGTTTGAGCAGTTTGTAGACATTTTGCCGCTCGTCCCTGTGAATTAAGGGCCCAGTGAAGTCATTAAACCCTAATCAAAAGCAGCTAATCAGGAATCAGTGGGAGATCTTCCAATTAATCAGGGCTGGTGCTTCATGAAGCTGAAGTGCTGGAGGCTGGGAGAATAAAATTAATGAAATTAACAGGAGCGTGGGGCTTTGTGGAAACCCTCTTTGAAAGCATTGTGCGAGGCTCGCTTGCCTCTGCCACAGATTGTTCAGTGCCTAGCTATCCTTCAGGGCTGGGATGTGGCCATAGAAATAGCCTGGAGCTCTGGCCAAAGCCGGGGGAACATGGTGGGGCACATGATGCTGCTTGTGAAATGATGAGGAGTGTACAAGGCATCTAAGCCACTTCTGGCTTTGCTTTTGTCCACAGCCAGCCGTAGCAAGAGATCAGGACTGTATTACACTGATAGAATGGCCTAGATATGTCATAAGGGCAACAGTGTGCTCTTCAATAGCATATTTTATGGGAGGAGGAGCTCTACGACTCTACAGACCTGGTCAATAGCATTGCCCTTTTTACAGGTGGGGAAACTGAGGCACAGGGAAGTGCCATGACTTGCTCAAGGTCAAATAGGATTTGTCTTCACTGGGGACGTAACTTGGGTTCAATGGTGAGTTTCCTCCTCAAACACATCCCAAGTGCACAAACTGGCACCACTCAGCCATGCCATAGTCTTCTTGTGTGGTGAGGCAGCCACCCAACCCTGTCCTGAGGTAAAGGCCAGTCCTTGAGTTAGCTTATCTTGTGTTTTGCTAACTCAAGTGACTGCGAGGAAGATGCCCAACCACAGCCAATCCCAACAAGCAATAGAAGATGCTCTGCTAGAACAGTGGTCTCCAAAGTGGGATGCACACACCCCAGAGGATGCACAAGAGGATCCTTTGGGGTGCACGTCAGGAGGAGCAGCGCCGTTTTTACCCCTCCCTCGGCAGTGTTTTGGTTTTTTGGTTTTTTTTGCTTCAACAGTTCGGCTGGGAGCAGGGGGTGCGTGCTCAAAGTTTTTACTGATTGGGTGCATGATCCAAAAAGTTTGGAGACTGCTGCGCTAGAACACTGTCTTGCCATCTTCCTGTGCTCTGACCCCCCACTGGCGCTGCGGGAGGGATAGCTCAGTGGTTTGAGCATTGGCTTGCTAAACCCAGGGTTGTGAGTTCAATCCTTGAGGGGGCCACTTAGGGATCTGGGGCAGAAATTGGTCCTGCTAGTGAAGGTAGGGGGCTGGACTTGATGACCTTTCAAGGTCCCTTCCAGTTCTAGGAGACTGGTATATCTCCAATTATTACCTTGCTGCCTCCCTCTTTTCCAGGTGACACACTTGCCACCATTTCTTGACGGCAACGTCTACAAAGGCACACCAGGCAAGACTGCCTCTGTGAAAACCAGCTGTTGTCTGTCCCAGATGTTACAATGAGCAGGATCCATAACTTCAGCCCAGGGAGGTGACAGCTCACCACCACACTAGGTCCTGCTAGGAGATGAATTTCCTGGGCCTCGGCCATTTCTGCCCCAGCATGGACAGACAAGTTGTCCTGCAGCTCCCTGTGAAAATGAGCAAAGGGGCAGTACAGTGTATCGTGTCATTGGGAACTAGGGGATACATACCCAGCTATTTGTACTGTCCCTTGCGGTCCCTTCTTTGACCCTATGGTCCTGTAATTCTATGTTGCTATGACACAGTGCTGGTGTGGGTGTGTGGTGTGACAGCAGCACATGGAACTTGACAGCGTGCTCATGCTCTAGCCAGTTAAATTATTGTGAGGTAACTAAGGATACGTCTACACTACAGCAGGGACCATGCTTCTCCCGCTCAGACAGAGTTAACATGCCAAAAATAGCAGTGTCCTTGGGAGTAGCCTGAGCTATCTGTGCTATCAGTCCATTTACATATCTGAGGGGTCTGGGCAGGTTTGAACTCAGGTAGCTAGTCTGGTTTGCCACCCAGGTGACCACTAGCTGTAGTGCTATTTTTAGCATGCTAGCTCGAGCTAGCTCAATGGTTCACTGTCAAACTGGGAGGGTCCTGTATTATTCAATATTTTCACTAATGACTTGGACAATGGAATGGAGAATATGCTTCTCAAATGTGCAGATTACACCAAACTGGGAGCGGTTACAAGCACTTTGGAGGACAGGATTAGTGTTCAAAATGACCTTGACAAATTAGAGAATTTCTCTGAAATCAGCAAGATGAAAGTCAATATGGATGCTCCCCGACTTGTGCAAGCGTTCCATTCCAGAACGCCTTGCGTAACTGGAATTTTGCATAAGTCAGGAACGTATACCTGACCATTACGGGGGGGAAAAAAAGCTTTCTAGCTTACAGAACTTTTTCCGTAAATGCAGATTTGCGTAAGCCAGATTTGTGTAACCTGGGGATCGTCTGTACAGACAAGTGCAAAGTACTTCACTTAGGAAGGAAAAATCAAATGCATAACTACAAAAAGGGAAATAATTGACTAGGGGATAGTATGCTGAAAAAGATTTTGGGGTTATAGTGGATCGCAAACTGAATATGAGTCAGTGTGCTGCACTTGTAAAAAGGCTAATATTCTGGGGTGTATTAACAGGAGAGTAGTATGTAAGGCCTGTCTACACCAGAAGATTAGGTCAGCATAACTACCTTGTTCAGGAGCGTGAAAAATCCACATCTGTGCAGCGTCATTAAGTTGACCTAAGTCACTGATGTAGACAGAGCTAGGTTGACCTTGCTGGTGGATTACCAACGCCGATGGGAGAACCACTCCTGTTGGTATAGGTCATGTCTACCTGAAGAGCTGCAGCTGCACTGCTGTAGCATTTCATGTGTCGACAAGCCCTTAGACATGGGAGGTAATTATCCCCTCTACTTGGCACTGTGAGGCTTCACCTGGAGCACTGTCCCCAGTTCTGGGTGCCACATTTTAGGAAGGATGTGGACAAATGGGGGAGAGTCCAGAAGAGAACAAGAGAAAATGATAAGAGGTCTAGAAAACCTGACCTTTGTGGAAAGGCTAAAACAACTGGGCATGTTTCGTCCTGAGAAGAGATGAGGATGGAGGCCAAGAACCTGATAATAGACCTTCACGTATTTGAAGATTGTGGTAAAAAGGACGGTGATCAATTGCTCTGTCTGCTGAAAGTAGGACAAGTAGTAACGGGCTTAATCTGCAGCCAGGGAGGTTTAGGTTGGGTATTAGGAAAAACTTTCCAACTATAAGGGTAGTTAGGCTCTGGAATAGGCTTCCAGGGGAGGCTGTAGAATCCCCATCAATGGCGGTTTTACAAATCGGTTAGACACCTCTGTCAGGGATGGTTTAGATTTACTGGATCCTGCCTCAGTGGAGGGTGCTGGACTTTAAGACCTCTGGAGGTCCCTTCTAGCGCTCCATTTCTATGATTTTATGTGGTCTCCAAGGATGCTTTCAAGAGGATCTGGGTAGCAGGGAAACAAAATCCAGGGGAGGGGAAACTGGCTGTGTTGAGGAAAGGGTGCCCTCTAGGGAGCTGGCGGTGCCATTCAAAGCCTTGAAACTGCTCATCTTCCCTTTCGGATCGGTTGTAAGCTGTGGCTATTATTGTGGATGAGACCAGTCTTGCCTTTTTTATCTGTTCTGTTTAAAAACTCGACAATCCTTTCACACCACTGCACTCACCAGAGGATAGAGCCGAGATGTGAGAACAGCCAATTCCCTCCCTGCTGACCCCCACTCACCTCCAGCTGCTGAGAAATTTCTTTCCATAAATCTTACTGTATTTTTAATTCCCTCCTTTTCTCTCCAGCTTCTGCTCAACTCTCAATCTGTCTCTGACGTTGCTGTGCCACTGTTACTTTCAGGATGCTCTATGGGAGAAAATAAAATGAAGTGCATTGTGTTTTGGATGCAGCTATAAATTCTCGTCAGGTTGGATCTGGCACAAATTGATTTCTATTGCACCTGGTTCAGAGGTTTCCCTAGTACCATTTAAACTTGCCAAAGTGAGGAAGCAATTTAGACTAAGTAACCAAAGTGAAAGTGAAAAGGCACATAATGTTGTTGCAGGGCCTTCACCTTGGAGGATGAGGGCTGAATCAGACAGGCCTGGTGCTGAACTCGGAACTCCCCATTGTCAATAGATGAATCATGCAAGCAGCAAAATGTACAGAGCAGGTTGTCACCCCGCTCCCTTCAAGGTTTGCCACCTAGGGCTACATTTCCTAGAGACCTCACCTCTCCATTAGGCAGCAAAATAAGTTCCCTGAACGAGCTCAGTGCAGTGGGTGCAAGCTGGGTGCTGAGCTCTGCTGACAACCTGGCCATCAGTGTTTCTGCAGGAGCTGCTGGGGGCTGAACAGTGGTGCAAAATTGACCCGCATTTAGGGGCCAAAATAGGTGCTGAGCATTCTTGAAAATCAGCCTCTGAATGTAGGAGCTGAGCTCTTGAAAATCTGGCCCTTAAGGTATAGTGGCATCGCACTGGGAGTCAGGACACCTGGGTTCTGCCATTGATTCTCTGTGTGACCATGGGCCAGTCACTTCCCTTTTCTAGGTTCCCTATCTGTAGCCTGGGGATCATTCAACCCATGTTTGCAGAGTGGGCTGAGCTCTGTGGTAGCTAATAGTGTCGTTTTATTATTACAAAGAGAGGGTCTCTTGGTGAGATTCAGAGCCTGGTTCAAATTCTGGTCTCTTTCCCTCCCTAATACTCAGGGGTATTCAGATTTGGGGCCCATCTCCATAACAAGCTTCATTTCCCCACCATCTCCTCCTCTCATAAATAATTCTGCTGAAATGTTAATTTCTGGCTGGCTCAGTTTGTAGGCTTTTTTGGATACCGCAGCGGGAAGGTGGAGATGAATTGTCTCTGCCTTGGATCTTGTGTTCTTTCCTTGAGGTTCCCATCGCTGTCCTTCCTCTTCTTGCTGCCATTTCACTGTCAAGCACCATCCTGGCCCTCTCCTCAGCTCCCAGGAGAGCTATTATTTATGGCTGGTGGAACAAAACCAAGTGATGCAAGCTTGTTCCTAGCCTCAGAGAGGACATCCATCAGCAGGGGCCTTCAGAGAAAAGTCCTTTGTTTAATTACTGAGTCACTCAGGGTCTTTCCAATCTGGTTTGATTTGCCACATACTATCTCTGAGGAATCCGTGTGGCACTTCATCCTCCATAGGGGGGAGGCAGGTTGCATGACAGCAAGTGATCTCTAGATACCACTTCCCTGTTCAGCTATTGGTACAAACGTTTCTTTGCTGCTCTGAATATTCCAAAACAGGGGAGAAGGATGCAAGGAAGCACGGCTTTATATTCAGAACAGGTTTGGAAACAATAAATATTGTCCAGGAAAAATGTCAAGACAGGAAAAAGTTAAAATGTTTTCTGATCTTTTCCACCAAAATTTTGATTTTTTTTTAAAGAGGGGGAGGGAAAACCCAACCCCTTTTTCATTGTTCATACAAATGTCTGGTTTTTCATCACAGAATGGGAAAATTTTCCATGACATTTTCCACTAACTAAAAAAAAGTCCAATTTTCATTGAAGAAAAGTTGTGATGGAAAATGTTTGCCCAGCTCTATTTAATTGACAGGCGTTTGACTGGTGCTCATTAAAGCGAGGAATGATAGATCAGTGTCACTTGGAGTAACTGTGACGCAGTGAGGGTAGACACTAAGCAAGCTTCATCCATTCAGCTTTGCCAGTTCTCCTCTGTTCCAGTTCTAGCTTTTTCATAGCTTGGGTAGAGGGTGACCCCTTTGCTGCCCGGCTGGCCTGAGGCCCCCTCTATCCCCTTTACATGGGGCCAACCCAAGACCCTCTGGCCCCTACCCCCGCATGGCTGACCTGCCTGAGCCCTCCCTCCTGGGCAGGGCTGGCATTGCCCCTTGCCCCTCCATGCCACACTAGGGGTCGCACCCCACTTCTTTGGCAAAACTGGGCATTTGTCCCGTTTGCTCTTGCCAACTGATGATCGCTTGGCAAGAGCAAATGGGACAAATGCCAAATTTTGCCAAAAAAGCCAGGACAGGGCTTAAAAAAGGGACCGTTCCAGTGAAAATGGGACATCTGGTCACCCTTGCTAAACTGGGTCACTAAATGGTAGGGTGGTTTTGTCATGTGAAATATCCACGAATGCCTTGGGCTAGGGGCGCCAAAATTTATCAGGTGCTAAGCCAGATTTGAACATGCTGCTTCAGAGGTGAAGACCCATTGGTCTCCAGCCTAGTGCAGCACCTTTGTACCAAGTGCTCTTCTATTTACCATGTTTCCTTTGTAGAAGATGTGGCAGGGGTAGTCCAAAATCATAGCCTCACCCATTGGAAACCTATCTGAAGGTGGACTCCAAGTTCCCTTCTGTTCAGTAGTAGCCATGGCATTGGAGATGCTAATCCCCTGCCCCCCAATTAAAACAGCTGTTAAAATCATTCATGGTGTAGCCCATCCAGGGGGTTGTTACCACAGAGAATTGAACCCAAGATTTCTAGTGATTTCTCTCAAGCCAGGGCCACTAGCTTGAGGCATGGGTTATACTCTGGCTCAGCCCCAGAATGGGGACCAACGCCCATGGCTGGTGTGCTGCGATGCAATGAATGGATGAGACCTGTCCAAAGAGAAGCTATCCACCAACCATCCACAAAGCCTTGAGGGTGATCATCAAGTGCCTGGGTTCTTGCTTTACTGGCTCGTAAACTTCACTATTTCCCAACTCCATTGACTATCCTGCTTTGCTGTGGGTCCAGAGCCATTCGGCTGTCTGGGATGGAACCTAATAGACTCCTGGAAATGGGCTTATCCTAGACAGTCTTGGTTTCTGGGGCAGGCAGTAAAGGCAGAAATAGTAACACATCAAGCAGTTATGGCAGAGTTTGGTGCTAGGAAGAAGAAAGGGATCATGAGCAGGTGGGAAGGATAGTGTGATGCGGTGAAAATGGGTAGTGAGCTAGGCCCTAGGTCAGCTATTTTATTAATAAATAGTAGTAATAATGACAGGAATAAATGTCCCAGGACCAAACTGTCTAAGGTCCTCTAAGGCTCCCATCATTATAGTGCCTGAGCATTTCCCCAGCATTAATAGATTTCCTCTCACAATGCCTGTGTGGGGTAGGGAAGTATTATTCTCAGTCTACACGTGGAGAACTGAACACAAGGAAATGAAGTGATGTGCCCAAGGCCACAGAATCTGTGGCAGAACCTGGAACAGAACTCAGACCTGCTGAATCCCAGAGACATCAGCACAAAACCATGCTAATAAACACAGTGGCTACAATTGAGCAACATGAAGAATAGAATCAACTTTAGCCTTGTCTAAACTTACAAGATTTGCCAATATAGCTTCATCTGCCAAAACCACTTTGCCACTATAACTGCATCTACGCTGAGTGCTTTTGCTAGTATAGTTTGATTTGGTGAGCAAAATATCAGTAAAAGGACTTTTTTTGCCCATAACTGCATATACATTAGGGCTTTTAGCAGCATAATTAGGTCATAAAAAACTTTAAAAATATCCCCCAAACTATTATAACTATGCCGGCAAAATTTTCACATGTAGACTTGGCTTCTGTCCTGGACTATTTTTTAAACACAAAATAGAGTGTTAGCAGGAGGATGTCAGAGAGCAGGCGGGGGGTGAGCTGGTGGAGCACAGGAGAATTTGCAACTATCTTGTCTTGCATAACCATCAGACACTGAGCGGTTGTCACATCCACCTCTGGAACATGCTGTCACACAATTCAGAAGGGATGGAGCCTGTCAAGCTGTAGAATGTCAATCAACATGTCTGTTTCCACCCTCATCCCAATTAAATATGGGACAAGGGAGTTCATTCTCATTTGCATAAGGGGAAGAAATACATGTGACGTACTTTAATGCTTGGTGCATTTTCAGCTCAGAGCATGTGCATGATTTGGCTGTTCTGTACCCACAGATGAGACTTGGTAATGGGATTTGAGGGGCGAACTTACTACATGGTATCTGGAAAATGTAGCCCTTAAAGACTAATTATCTCCATCGCTGGCCTTGCAAAGGGTGAGTAAGGATGCCTCACCCCCAGCCTGTCACTGGGTGGTTTGGTTCACAGCATGTGGTCAGCGAAGGTATTACCACAAGAGACTTGTGTAGGCAGTGCGGCCAACGCTTGTGGTTTATATCACAGGGCTTGTGATTAAACTCCCAGCTGCTGACATCAAGAGACTGGATAAGAATCCCTGCTTCCGTTTAAAAGAAAAAGGAAAACTTGAGCAATCATTGTTCAGGAGAAAAGCTTGAAAAAGTGAAGCAAGGACTCCGAAACCAGAAGGCAAGTACGCTTACAAATCATGTATGTACAACTCATGATTTTTAAGCCTATCTCATGAGTTTGAGATGCCTGATTTATTACATTTGAACGCTCAGGGCTAGCAATGCTGAGACTGGTGCCATCAAAAACTGTGCAGGAAATCTGATCTCCTGCCCTCTCTCTGGCTCCCAATCGTGATGAGGACAAGTCTACACTACAAAATTGTTGACCTAAGTTATGTTTACATATCGCCACCTAAGTTCCCTCTAAGCTGCGTAGCTGCACAGTGGGCTGTAAAGGGCCGCCCAGGCACGCAACCACAGGGGCCTGGCGAGGAGAGAGGTGGGTGAAGGAAGCAAGTTAGGGCATGCAGGGCTACCATGGGGAGAGGCGCCTTGGCCCCGGCCCTGGAGCTGCTGCCGGTGTAGAGGTACAACTGGCACGTTTTCCCACCAGTAGCAGTTACCACTGTGTAAGGACGGCCTTCTTTGCTTGCCCAGCAGAATTTGGTACCCTAGTAGGTAGCGAATTATGAGGGATAGGGGTTCTGGAGCTGCTGCCAGCAGGGAGAGGTGCCTCATCCCCCCCAACTTCAGCTCTGGGGCTGCTGCAGTGAGAGGACTGGGGGGAGTCCTCTCCCCAAGACAGCCTGCACCCCAAACCCATCATCCCCAGCCCCACCCCAGAGCCCTCACCCTCAGCCAGAGCCCTCACCCCCCTGCATCCCAACCCTGAGCCCCTTCTGCACCCTGAACCTCTCAGCCCCAACCCAGAGCCCTCACCCCCAGCTGGAGCCCTCACCCCTGCACCCCAATCCTCTGCCCCAGCCCTGATCCCTCTCCCACACGTCAAACCCCTCGGGCCCACCCCTGCTACATATCACCTCCATATTGGTGCACATAACAAAATTCATACTGCACGTGGATGGGAAAAATTAGAGGGAACATTGATCACCACTGCAGTGATTAAATCGCTTTTGCATGTCCACACTACACTTCTAGTATCAGCAGGGCACATCCTCACCGCGAGCGCTTGTACCGATTTAACTGTCAGTGTGGGACAGCTTCTGAAAGGCAGCAACAGTCGATGTAAGCAATGTGCTGTCTACACTAACACTGCATTGACCTAAGCACTTCGCCTCTCATGGAGGTGGAGTTACTAAGTTGGTGTAGTGGGTGAGTTTCCTCGGTAGGAGGGACATTGTAGGGTAGAGGCCTACAGAGTTAGGTTGACTGTCTTATGTCAACCTAACTCTGTAGGGGAGAGCAGGGCTGAATGGGAGATCAAGTTTTCCTTGGAACTCGGGTGGATTTCTAAGTGCTCAGAGCCAGGGCTGCCCGGGGTGGGGCAAGTGGGGCAATTTGCCCCAGGCTCCGCGAGCCGCTCTGAGTTTTCGGCGGCACTTTGGCAGCGGGCCTTTCACTCGCTCCAGGTCTTCGGCGGTTGGTCCTTCAGTGCAGTGGAAGACTCGGCGCGAGTGAAGGACCTGCCGCTGAAGTGCTGCTGAAGCCTCGGAGCGCCGCCCGGTGAGTGCAAGCGGCAGGGGAAAAAAAGCCGTAATCAGCGGCACTTATGCTGCTCTACCACTGCCGCTTCATTCTTCGGCAGCAATTTGGCAGCGGGTCCTTCCCTCCAAGAGGGACCCACTGCTGAATTGCCACCGAAGACCCTGCCCTGCCCTAGGCCTCCTGAATCCTCTGGGTGGCCTGCTCAGAGCCCCCAGTCAAGGCTAGATTTTTCCCAAAGTGTTCAGCTGCTATTGCAGCCTGAAATAAAAGGGCCAGATTTTCTGACTGGCTCGGCTCCCATTGTGAACCTAGCAGGCTGAGCACTTTTGAAAACTGGCCGTTTATTTAGGTGACTAAGTGGGAGCTGAACACCAGAGCCATTATGCTGCAATTTTGAGTGATCCTGGATTTTTAGAGGCAGAAAACTCCCCTACAGCATCAATTGCTGCCTGCAGGCGTAGGATGATCTCACAGCTCAACTACTCATTGGGGGACCTTCCTGTACCTTTTGGACTCTCCTGAACCGGGACCACCCACCTACCAAAAAAAAGTTCCCCTAATTGTTTCTCGGTGTGGTCCACTTTCTCCAGCTATATTCTGTTTTGTCTCTGTCACAGAGACCCAGGGATGGCTTTTTCATAAGCCTTTGTAGCAAGGCCAGGTTAACAGAAATAACTAAAGCTGGTCAGAACATGGACTTGCTGTTCCACAGGAACTTCTGACGCTTCAAAATTTGCTTTCATTCCAAATCAGAATGAAAAGTTGAAATTTCCCGTGGAGTGAAAATTCAAATAACTAGATTAAAAAAATCATTTTGAACCGTTGAAAGGCTTCATTTTGCTATCTTCAAATATTTTTTTCTTTTGTTAAACATTTTGACCTTAATTTCTCTAAGAAAAAATAGTTCATTTTTGATCATGTCCAAACAAAATATAAAATATATTGGCTATAATGTCAAATTAGTAATTCCTTTTATAATATATAAGCCAAACCAAACTGAATCACAAATGAGTTGAAATGAAACATTTTGACAGGATTCATTTTGGCTTTCTCATTAAAATCTCTAAACCACTTCACGGGAACGTGTTGATTTCAATAATTTCTACAAAACTACATTTTCTGATGAGGGGGAAAAAACAGTTCTGTCCAAAATAAACCTTCGAGCAGCATTAGAAATAAGAAGGCCACAGCGGGCAGCGGTCTGTCAAAAAGTAGGTGGAGAAGTGTTCTGAGGTTTACCCATTGCCACTTTAAACCTTCCACACACACCCCGCCACTCGCCGTCTAGTTGAACCACATCACTGCTGTCGTTACATTATTGTAACTCCACTTGAGATCAGGGCCCCCATGGTGCTAGGCGCTACAGTGATACATAGGTAGTCCCTGCCTAGAAGAACACAGAGCTGGTCCACACTGAAAAGTTACAGCGACTCAGTTACTTCTCTCAGGGATGCGAAAAATCCACACGCCTGAGCGACGTAGTTAAAAGCCGACATAAGCCCTGGTGTAGACGTTGTGAGGTCGATGGAAGAATTCTTTTGATCATGTCAATACAAAATATGATCTGTAACGTATCAAATAAGAATTTTTCCATCAACCTAGCCACCCGGTCTTGGGGAGGTGGGTTACCAATGCTGAGCGGAGAACCCGTTCTGGTGCTGTAGTGTCTACACTGTAGTGTCTACACTACAGTGGTGCAGCTGCAGTGTTTTAAGTGTAGACCCAGCCTTACACTCAGGGGCCCAGATCCTGCATCAGTAACTTCTGCTAAGGGTTTCAATGCAGGATTGGAGCCTAAAAATGCAGGCTGGGGTTCCCCGGCTTCCTAGCTTCAATCTTTGTGTTTCCATCTCCTCTTGGGGTTAAGCATGCAGTGACTGGAGAGAGATGTCGGGGAGTGTATCCAGCTATTAACAGAATCACAGTAATCGAGCCAGAACTGTATTATTATTATTAGTTTTTCATTTTATTCTTTCCCTTCTGATTCCATGGCAATAAATCCTCCCTGGGCTTGCAGCCTGCCAATCTCCTCCTCCTCCCTTTAAGTTTAATTCAATTTACGTGCCTCCCCTTCCTTGTACCTTGGTGAAAAATAAACGCTGTCTGTTTCTGTCTCTCTCTCTTGGTTACTGGTTCCCAATCACAAACACTGTGTCTATTCTGCTGCAGTCCTCAGGGGGAGACCTATAAAATTTGACTCATGAAGGGGGGGTGGGGGGAGGAAAGAAGAAAAGAAAAGCAAACCCAGGAAGGGAAAGTAATAGGGGCAAAAAAAAAGAGAGAGATTTAAAGCAGCCATCACTCAGTGGCTGTTTCAGCTTTAAGAGTCTGTTGAAACAACATAATAAAAGGCAATAACAGTAGGATTTATGACCTACCTAGGGGAAATCGCTCACCGCATCTATTGTGCGGGGTGAACCCCTTGTATGAGTCCTGGGGTGGCTGTAGTATCACCTAGCACCCTTATATCGCTGGCACATGTAAATGGCCCAGTTAACCACTTTAAAGGGCTATGAGCCAGTCCCTTGCCTCGTCCCCCTGGCCTTAGGAGGCCTCGCATTTATGGGCTTGGCATTTTGTGTTTTAAAGACTCCGTTTTGTTCAGTTTGACTGGTAAACCCGCTCCGGTTCGCAGCGATCAGTGGTGCCGTGCTGGAATTTTAAGGGCCAGGTATTTTACCACCAGGGTTGAGCCCTTGAGCTAAATCTTGAAGAAGGGGAAAGCATGCAGATGGCAGAGGGAGGGCAGGAGTTTCATAAACCACCTGTACATGTTTAAGTTGCAGTAAAATCACTGGGAGGGAATAAATCTGCAAAAATAGAACAAAACAGGAGCGTGGAGGTTTTTACTGCTGCCTTCAGGGACGGAATGACCCTTTCAAAATGCGGGTGATCATAACAGCCACTACTTAAGGCAAAGCGTGGCCAATTAGGGATGTGAGAGCCTTTACGGCTTACCTTTTGGGCTGGTGTAGTTGGTATTCTGCAGACAGAGGGAGGAGCAAGGATGCAGGCTGGAGCCCAGGGGAGCAGCCTGTTTTAGAGCAGGAGCTTGGTGATGAAATCCTGGCTCCACTGAATCTAATGACAACACTCCCACTGGCTTCAAAAGGGCCAGGATTTTCACCCCTTCTGGGTTCTATTCCTGACTCTGTCACAGACTTCCTGGGCGACCTGGGGCAAGTCACTTGACCCCATTTGTGCCTTAGTTTTCCATTCTGTATAATGGAGCTAGCGGTGGTCACACTTCTTTGTAAAGAGCTTTGAGAACTGAGAGTGGAAAGCTCTACATAAGTGCTGAGTAATAATACTCAGGGTTGGTCCTGCGAAGTGCTGATGTAACAGAACCAGCCACTTACATGGAGATGCCAGGGGCTGACAGCAGGGATCAGTCCTGGGTCTTTCTGCTCCAAGCACACCAGCCCCTGGCCTGAGTTCATGGGGCTACTTGGCGAGCCTCAGGCAAACGACAGGCGGTTATCCTTGATGGGAGTCAGCCACTAGAGGGGCTCAGAATCACGTGCACCTAGGCAGCGTCCTACACAGAGTGCTCACAAGTCGACACTTTCAAGGCACTTACTGATTTCAGGCGCTTCTATTTTGCGGGTACCTTGGGCCTGAATCTCAGAAAGGGCTGAGCAAAGTGCAGCTGACGTCAACAGGAGCTGCGTGCGCTTGACACTTGCTGAGCATCAGCTTCCTGGGTGTTGCAAGCTGGCCACCAAAAAGTGGTGGCACCTCATGCCAGAGGGATGGCCCAGTGGTTAAGGCACGAGTCTAGGACTTGGGAATTGAATATAGATCTCCCTGCTCTGCCATGAGACATCCTGTGTGACCTTGGGCAAGTCACTGAGTCTATCGGTCCCTCAGTTTTCCCACCTATAAAATGGGGATAATACCACTGCCCTACTTCTAAGACTAGATGCATTACAGATTGTGAGGTGGTCGGACACTGTGGGAAGAGGGGGTCATATTGGTATCATGGATGGAGGCCTCTTTGGAAAATGTTGGCCTTAATTCCCGTTGGCTGCTGTGAGAGTTGTGGGTGCTCAGCACCTGCTAGGATTGGGCCCTGCATGCTGTATCCTGAGGTTCTGGCATGGAGCTTTCTCTCCTCATTTGTCCCCCTGCCTTTCCTCCTAGGAAGGAGTTTTAGCCTTCTCCCTGTCGCTCTGCTTTCCGGCCACAAGTTACATGCTTTTGTTTTGAGAAGCGCAGTAAATCTTAACTCCGGAATGAAGAGCCCTGCCATATCCGATGCCGTTTGTTCTTTTAGAGGAAGGGAAGAGGATGGAGCGGGGGGGGGGGGAGAGTGAGGGAAAAAAAATCAATCTACTATATAAAGAGAGCTGTCGCATGGCACAGCACCATAATCCAATGGAGCCAGGGAGCGCGCGAGTGAGACAGACAGATCTGGGACAGAGGAAGGAGGGGCGGTGGAGATGCAGCAATCTGCAACCCTCTTAAAACCCCAGCGTGGAACAAAACCCTCATTAGTGGCAAATAAGGCTAAGGGGGAGTGGCAGTAATAGGCTAAATAAATTCCTATAAAATCAGGGATGATAACTGCAGCGAGCCAACACCAGAGTCGTGCCATAAACACGCCAAGATGAGATGGTTCTAATTGTAAAAGCCCAATCAGAGGGTCCAGTGGGCATGAAATGACGGATTAGTTCAGGGACATTAATGCCAGCCTCTCGCAGGGAAGCTGCATGTGCCCCCTACCCTCCTCCTCCCTTGGAAGGGTTTGATTGCACTTTAATTGGGCATCTTTTGGAAATTTGCACTTGGGGGGGTGGTGGTGGAGGCAAAGATCAAGGGCAGAAACCCCCGGCATCAGACCTGCTGCTTGGCAGCAAAACATACAGGACCGTGGCTTTCCCCTGCATACGGTGCGGCCTCTCTGGGACATGTGCATCCATCCTTGTTAAGGCAGAGGCAGTTCAACCGAAGGGGGAATGTGGTGCGCATGTGAATGTTTACGTGCATATGTGACAGGAGCCATCTTGGCTGATGCACCTGGGCTTGAACTGGGGAACCTCCAGAACTGAAACCATGGGGGGGTTACTGCAGCTTGAGCTAAAACTCTGTTGCTGGGCAAGGTCCCGGACTGTCATCCTTGGTGGACTGGCACAGAGGGAGACCTGCACCAAACACTCATAAGTGGATCACCTGTGCACTTCTGTTTATGTGTGTGCACACATAGAATAGAATATCAGGGTTGGAAGGGACCTCAGGAGGTATCTAGTCCAACCCCCTGCTCAAAGCAGGACCAATCCCCAGGCAGAATTTTACCCCAGTTCCCTAAATGGCCTCCTCAAGGATTGAACTCACAACCTTGGGTTTAGCAGGCCAATGTTCAAACCACTGAGGAATGTGTATGTCTGAGCAAGTGACCACAGGCATATGCTCATTATAGTATCAGTAGCACAGTAGGATCTAGGCACTCTAGTTGCTGTGCTAGGTGCTGTACAAACACGGAACAGAATAAAAGATGGCCCTTGCCCCAACGAGCTTAAGGAAGGAACGAGCTAAGTAGACATGGGTGCTGAAGCTCTTCGGAGGTGGTGGTACATTCCATGGGGCACATGCATGTGTTTCTCTGCACATCCGTGTAGACACGGGCATGTGCATGTGAGCGTGTGGGTGTGTCCGTGTGCACATCTGTGGGTGTGTGGGGAGATCCTCTGCAATAAGCCCGAGCAGAGATGTACCTGGATCACGCTTACACAGGCATCACACAACCTTCCATTCCATTCAGCACCGGGTAGTGTTAAGCCTTATTCTGAACACAAAGTACAATGGCTTCTGAGGTGCACAAGCTGCAGAAGGCTGAATATGCTGCAGCTGCTTGTCTGGGGAGCTGTACTGTATTATTATTATTTTTGTCTCTGCTGCTGCCTGATTGTGTACGTCCTGTTTCAAATGAGGAGAGTGATTGACTGGTCAGTTCATAACTCTGGTGTTCATAACTCTGAGGTTTTACTGTACAGCAGAAGATAATCTCATTACTTCTTATCAATTTTATAACTTGTCACAATTTACCATAGCAACGGTGACCACTAAGTCTGTACATTTTAATTGTTTATCTCTTTAGTAATGTTCATGCTTTAGAGCAGCGACACTCAGTTTTTCCAGACGACTGTCCCCCTTCCAGGAGTCTGATTTATCTTGCGTACCCCCCAAGTTTCACTCACTCAAAAACTATTTGCTTACAAAATCAGACCTAAAAATACAAAAATGTCACAGCGCACTATTAGTGAAAAACTGCTGACTTTCTCATTTTTACGATATAATTATAAAATACATCAATTGGAATATAAATATTGTACTTACATTTCAGTGTATAGTATATACAGCCGTATAAACAAGTCAGTGTCTGTATGACATTTTAGTTTGTACTGACTTTGCTAGTGCTTTTTATGTCACCTGTTGTAAAACTAGGCAAATCTCTAGATCAGCTGATGTACCCCCTGGAAGATCTCTGTGTATCCCCAGGAGTACACGTACCCTGGTTGAGAATCACGGCTTTAGAGCTTTACCATCTTGAGGATCTAAATTCTGTGCCGCTTATGACCTTGGAAGGCCCTTTATACTCTGTAAATCCCATCCACACTCTTGTGAAAGATGGCGTTTCCAGTGGAATGGAAATTCCAAGTTTCAAGCAACTCTAACATTTCTATATTTGTTTTTGTTCTGAATTGGTAATGAAGCAATTTAAAAAAAACCAAAACTGTCCCAGAAAATGAAATTTTGTACAGGAAACATATTCATTTTGGGTCAATCGAAACATTTTATTCTAATTTCCAACTTTTTCCCTCTCCAATTTTGAATTATAACTTGAAAACAAAATAATTTGAAATGAAAAATCAGAATGGTGCCTTCTGATAAGTTTTCCATCCTCTCTAGTGGGAGGTGTTGCGGCTTCTGATTGGAAGTCGCACAGCATCTAGCCTTCAGTTCTTAGCGTAAGTTGAGTTTTGCATAACTTTGTTCACAAATATTGGTTTGAATTCCAAAAGGCTGCCCGGTCCAGCCGTGATTGCAGTGTTTATTATTTGCAGGGGCGGCTCTAGTAATTTCGCCACCCCAAGCAGGGCGGCACGCCGCAGGGGGGCGCTCTGGCGGTCGCCGGTCCCGGGGCTCCGGTGGAGCATCTGCAGGCATGCCTGCGGGAGGTCCACCGGAGCCGCCTGCCGCCCTCCCGGTGACAGGCAGCGCGCCCCCCGCGGCGTGCCACCCCAAGCGCGCGCTTGGCGTGCTGGGGTCTGGAGCCGGCCCTGATTATTTGCCACTCGTGAATATTTGTGGGATGATGTTTTTGTTGGCACAACTGCCATTAGGAGGGTGTTTCTGAGCACTGGGGCTCAGTTAGGATCAATGTTGTACCCTTAATCAAATCTTTCCACGCTTTTCGGCATTTGGGATTTTTTGAAAAGCTGGTTATAAATTCACTGATTTGCCAATTTACATTTTACATCTTGCCTTTCAATATCCTGACTTTCAAATAATATGGTGTTTGTTTTGTTTTTTAACATAACTACAGTGTTCTAATTATGTTGTTGGAAATTAATTGTCTATTTACCGGCTAGTTACCACCTTAACCTATTTTAACAAAGATTTTGCTTAGGAATATATTACTAATGGAAAAGCGTTGGCATCTTAACACTCACATGGGTAGATCGTTAAAATAGATTCCAAATGCAATTAAAGGACTTTAAAAAAAAAAAAGACTATATTAGCAGATAAATAGGTGCGGCCTTCCTTTTGAATAATTGTTTACAACTTCACAGAAATTCCATTAGCTCCATGCTCCTCGCTGCAAATGTGTCTGCTGCAGATGGTAATAATGGGGGGATGATGGTGCGAAAAGGACAGGAGCAGCTGATGGAGGGAGTTTGTTTTTTCTGCTGAGGAATGGAGAAAAAAGGAATTCTCCAGAGGCGGCGGCAGCAGCAGCATGGGGGGCTGCAGGGAGGAATATTGATCTGGGCCAGGAGAGTTTTAAGTGAATTGCTGAAGGCACTAAACTATCGGAAAGAGCAGCATTCTGGGAGTCCTGGGGAAGATGATGTTTTGGGGGCGTTCATTTGCATTGCTCCTTGCTGCTCTGAGTCACAGCGGCATTGGTGACTGCAGGGGCTCTACGAAAGGCACCTGGGTTTTTGCAAGTGGTAACAATTGCATTGCTGGCAAATGAAGGGAGTTCTGCACTTATAGACACTTCAGCCTGGCTGCGTATACAAGACTCACTAGTGGGCGGGGCGGGGGGGAGATTCTTCCCTCCTCATTCTCCTCCCCTCTGGGTGGAGACCTCAGCATCCCACCAGGAGTGCTGCCCCACCCATTCCCAGGGGCCACGCGTTAAGAGAACACAAGGCCCTGGAGCACTGACTACCAATGGGGCACTGCATGGAATTCTCAGATTCCAAGGTCGTCTGGTCTGGTCTGGTCAGATATCTAGTGTGACCTTCTGTAAAACACAGGACTGTGCTGCTCCCATGCCCTGTGCCTATCTCTGTACTTGAGAGACAAGGACACGTCACAGGGGACACGGCTCAACGGGTGAAGGATGAAGCTTCAAGGAATAAGGCATGTGCACAGCCTCTGACTCCACTGAACAATGGAGAGTGAAGGAGAAGAATGGAATGGCTGGTCTGTGGCACAGATGCCTCATTTCTGTCCCAGCCCTTTGAGAGAGGCTGATCAAAGTGGCACAAAGCATGGGGGTATGTCCAGAACCCCGTCTTTGCTCCCTCCTGGCGGTAGCACCCATTCTCTTGCATTTCCCCCATTCTCTACTTCCCAGAGGTGTGTGTCACTATGGGGCTGCCTGGAAATCTGGCAGTGGAGTGGCAGCCTTCAGATCCCAAACCTCTCCTTTTGAGATAGTGCAAACGGAGAGCATGGAGCAGGCCCCAAGTGACTGGATTTGAGCTGGAATTTGAGAGTGTTGCCAACTCTTGTGATTTTATGAGTCTCACTATTTTGGGGCTTTTCTTAACGCTCCCAACTGCTGGAGTCATGTTATTGCCCAAGAATCTCAGCTGGCTTTTACATAAAGTAAATTTCTAGCCCTCGTGGCAGCAGCCAAAACGTGAACATTTGAACCCTAAAGTCTCTGACACGAGAAGACAAATCAAATGAACCTTACATTCCTTATTTTTTAAAATCTCGTTATTTTCCAACCTGTCTCATCATTATTTGGCCTGTAACTCGTGATTTTTGAGATTCTTGCAGCTGGCAATGCTGTTGTTTCGGTGTCTGGATCCCTCCCTTTGAGCTGGAAATAACAAGTTGCTTTGGAGCTCTGTACAGTTTTGACTGCAGCCCTGGGTTGCAAGGGTTCGTAACAACGCACTCTGTTCTCCTTGCTCCCTGGCAAGCCGTCATTGCTCCCACAGATGCATCTTGCATTTGCTGCAGCCCCCGAGAGAGATGCTAGTTTCTCTGGAGCAGCTTTCAGAACCGGTTAGTAACAGCAGCATGGGGACTGAGAGGCAGCTGTCCTCTGCAGGGAGCCCCATTCTCCCTTGAAAATTTCACCCTTCTCTCACTGTTAGGTCATAAGAGCGGCCATACTGGGTCAGACCAAAGGTCCATTCAGCCCAGTATCCTGTCTGCTGACAGTGGCCAATGCCAAGTGCCCCAGAGGGAGTGAACCTAACAGGTAATGATCAAGTGATCTCTCTCCTGCCATCCATCACCACCCTCTGACAAACAGAGGCTGGGGACACCATTCCTTACCCATCCTGGCTAATAGCCATTAATGGACTTAACCTCCATGAATTTATCCAGTTCTCTTTTAAACCCTGTTATAGTCCTAGCCTTCACAACATCCTCAGGCAAGGAGTTCCACAGGTTGACTGTGCGCTGAGTGAAGAAGAACTTCCTTTTATTTGTTTTAAACCTGCTGCCTATTAATTTCATTTGGTGGCCCCTAGTTCTTATATTATGGGAACAAGTAAATAACTTTTCCTTATTCACTTTCTCCACATCACTCATGATTTTATATACCTCTATCATATTCCTCCCTTAGTCTCCTCTTTTCCAAGCTGAAAAGACCTAGCCTCTTAAATCTCTCCTCATATGGGACTTATGAGGAGAGGCTGAGGGAACTGAGATTGTTTAGCCTGCAGAAGAGAAGAATGAGGGGGGATTTGATAGCTGCTTTCAACTACCTGAAAGGGGGTTCCAAAGAGGAAGGATCTAGACTGTTCTCAGTGGTAGAAGATGACAGAACAAGGAGTAATGGTCTCAAGTTGCAGAGGGGGAGGTTTAGGTTGGACATTAGGAAAAACTTTTTCACTAGTAGGGTGGTGAAGCACTGGAATGGGTTACCTAGGGAGGTGGTGGAATCTCCTTCCTTAGAGGTTTTTAAGGTCAGGCTTGACAAAGCCCTGGCTGGGATGATTTAGTTGGGTTTGGTCCTGCTTTGAGCAGGGGGTTGGACTAGATGACCTCCTGAGGTCCCTTCCAACCCTGAGATTCTATGACCCATTCCAAACCCCTAATCATTTTAGTTGCCCTTTCTGAACTTTTTCTAATGCCAGTATATCTTTTTTTGAGATAAGGAGACCACATCTGTACGCAGTATTCAAGATGTGGGTGTACCATGGATTTATATAAGGGCAATAAGATACTCTGTCTTATTCCCTATCCCTTTTTAAATGATTCCTAACATCCTTTTTTGCTTTTTTGACTTTTTTGACTGCCATCTTTCTAAGGTGGTCAGCTGAGAAGTGCACAGAACCTCCGTGGGTTCTGCAACATGGTGGGCACCTGCTGCCAAGCTTGTTGCAGCCAGTTATCATCTGGTCCTGCCCTGAGTGTGGACTGACAGAGTCTTTCTAACCGATGGCAGATTAACATGATGCTGTGCGTGGCGGGGGCACTGGTAATAGCACTGGGCATTATCACATTCCGAGTGCTTCACGCCCATTGACTCATTCGTTCTTTCGGGGCAGGAGATATTTATCCACCCGTTTTTAATGGATAGGGAAACTGAGGCATGGAACTTGTGATTTACTCAAGGCCACAGAGTCAGTGTCAGGTATCAGAACTTGGGAGTTCTCATGTCAGATCCTCCACTGGTGCAAAGCAATGCAGCTTCGCTGACATGTTGATTTACACCAGCTAAGGGTCTGTTTCCCCAACTCCGTGCTCAGACCATTGGACCGTGCCTTTCCCTCTTCTATATGAGGCCTGGCTGGAGAATGACCAATAAAAACACCAAATGCTCCTAACCTATGAAGACATGTGGATCCAACTGTAGATCCAGACTGTGTGGCTTTATCCCTTCGTTAGCCCAGACACACTGACAGCTGAACAATGTCTAGCCGGGCCAGTGACAGATTGACCCTGCAGATGCTAAGGATCTCACTGAATCTCTGAGCTCTGCTGCAGGGTGGGGAATTTTAATAAGGAAAGAGAGCGCGAAAAAGGGACACATTGCAAGGAAACTGACCTTATTTCCTGCAAGTGTGTGACTAAATTGTACGGCTAAAAATAGGCGAGTGATTTGCTTTGGTGCAGGAAGGTTTTGCTGATACTACTTGTGTTACACACATAAATATAGAGATTTAATGTAATATTTCCCTGGTTGCTTTGCCTGATATCAAGATATTGCTGGATTCTCAAGAGTGGCAGCTTGTCTACTGCTTGAAGCTGGCAACTACAAGGACAAACTCTGCTAGGTTCTATTCCTAGCCTGCCGCTGACTTTGTAAGCCGCCATTGACCAGACACTTGGGCCAAATGTTTCCAAAGTGGGCATCGATTTTTCAGTACCTTCATTTTCTGGGTGCCCAACTTGAGCACTTCAGAACCTGAGGCAACCAAAATCAGTGGCCACTTTGGAAACGTTTGGCCTTAAACCAGTCTGTGCCTCAGTTTCCCCATCTGTAAAATGGGGATAATACGTCATACCTGCCTCACGGGTATTGTGGGGCTTGATTAGCAGATGTTTCTAAATGGCTGAGCTGCCCAGGGGAGAGGTGCTATGAAAGGGTGAAGTACGAACTTCTGGGGGAGCGTAGGTGGCTGTTTGGGAGAGGATAGACCCAGGATCATGTAACTTTCTCCATCCTCCTGCTGTTCTTATCCTCAGCCTCCCACTTCCTGGATGAGTCTGAGGTTCCCCCATCTCAGCTGGGAAACACTGGTTGAAAAAGATGTGTGGAGAGGACTGAGGACAGAGTCCTGCAGAAACCCAGCACAGAGAGAGAGATGGAGGGGAAAGAGAAGCCACTCAAGGAGCTGCCTGCAAGCACCCAGAGGATGGATCATGACAATGTTTCTTCCATTGAGCTGGGTTTTTAGTAGAGCAGCTGGTTTTATCCGTGTCTCTGATTAAATGGAGGGTGTCTGGGGTTTGAAATATACAATCTGAGAGAATTATTTAGTGCTAAACAATTACTCTGTTGCATAAAGCTCTTACATTTGTTTACTGAGAATCCTGCAGTGAATTCAAGCCCTCAGACACAACTGTCAGGGAGCCGGAGAGCAGAGACTGGAGTTTATGTAAATTTGATGTCTTGTGTTTCACAGGTGACTATCTCTTAGCTTTCCATTGCTTTCTGTTGTTTTCTCCTCTCCTTTATTTCAGTAAGATTCAGTGCTCTGGGAGCCTGGGTGTCAAACTCCCAGCCTGCTTGGTGAGTCCTCAGCCATCTCTTTCAGCACTGCCACCTTTGTCTGGATCAGGGGTCAGCATACTGCAACACGTGTGCCAAAGGCGGCACGTGAGCTGAGTTTTAGTGGCACTCTGCTGCCAGATGGGGTCCCGGCTGCCGGCCCCGCTCAGCCTGCTGGATGAAAGGAACCCCCGGCCAGCAGCAAGCTGAGCAAGGCTGGCGGCTGGGAACCCGGCTGGCAGGAGCCAGCGAAGGAAACCCCAGACCAGCAGCGGGCTGAACGGCTCAGCCCGCTGCCGGTCTGGGGTTCCGTCTGCTGGCCCCTGTAAATGTAAACTGTATGACTGGCATGCAAAACCTTAAATTACGGTAAATAAATCAAGACTTGGCACACCACTTCTCAAAGGTTTGCTGATGCCTGGTCTAGATCCCTCCCGCTTATGCTTCTGACTTCCTCCTTCCACCACTGGACCCCTTCCATGGGAGGATCTCAACCTTGCCATGCCCCTGACAGGTAGGGAAATATTTTTGATTTAGTTGGAGTTGGTCTTGTTTTGAGCAGGGGGTGGGACTAGATGACCTCCCGAGGTCTCTTCCAACCCTAATATTCTATTCTATTTGTTGTTCCCATGTGACATGGGGAAACTGAGGCACACAAGGAGGCTGTGACTAGTCAATGCTCATGCAGGTTGGCTCTCTGTGGCAGAACAGCACACAGAGACCTGGCTCCTAGGTGAGGGTTTGAATCCCCACATCTTGGCATCCATCTCCATTTCTCCTAGGGTGACCAGACAGCAAATGTGAAAAATCGGGACAGGGGTGGGGGTTAATAGGTGCCTATATAAGAAAAAGACCCCAAAATTGGGACTGTCCCTATAAAATCGGGACGTCTGGTCACCCTAGTTTCTCCAGCTGTAGGGTTTCATTCGCCACTGCTCCTGGCTGCCTGGAAGAGCTTCGGCGGATGCTGCTGCTATCCCATCTCTTGCTTCCTTCCCACAATCCAACCAGCCCTTGACAAAGAGGAACATGTGTGTGAATGAGCTGTGCTCCTTGCAGGGATTTGAATAGATTAAGTCATTCTGCATCTGGCTGGAACCCTGTTTTGCTGAACCAATTCCTTGCTATGGGCCAAGTTAATTTCATTTACACCAGAGATCTGTAGGGCCTGGTAAATCTGCCACGGAGACACCAGAGTAGAATTCATTTGCAAGTGTCCTTTCACAAAGCATTCTCTGAGCACTGGCTCAGCTCAGCAGCTCAACGCAATGCTCTGCCTCTACCGCAGGCAGCCTGCTTGGCTCAGGGGGACTCTTAGCTACCTCAAAATGTGCCATTAAAAACCCCTCCTACTTCAAACGGTCTCAGCAGACTCCCAAGCTAGGCAAACATTAGAGCTGTGAAGAGACGATGGTGCTTTCAGTCTGCAGCTGCAGTTTGGCTACCCAACCCAAATCAGCGTTTGCAAATCAGAGCACTAATCCCCATCAGATGACCGCATGCGGCATCCTTCAACCCTGCTGACAAACCAGGTAGCCATGCCCACACGAATGGGGTGCCTACCATCTTGTTGCTGACCTTTCACTAGGACAATTAATTTAGTGCGTCTATATAGCCTCTTGGCCCAGTTGCTCAAAGCCTTGTATAGACACTAATTGAGCCTCACAGTTAATGAAGACTCATTAACATGCCTGCAAGTTGAGGTATGACTTCATTGCACATAAAGAAAGGGGGGAGGTGTTCTTAAATTGGATTAGTTAACTTGGGTTAAAAGAAGAGTGAAGACACAGCAATTGCTGTTAACTACAGGTGAGTCTCATCTTACGCTGGGGTTACGTTCCGCTGTCAGCGCGTAAAGCGAAAATCGCGTAGAGTCAAAATTAGGTTGAGTGTAATGGCAGGTGGAATCGCCCGCACTACAGGTACCGTATTTAAATTATTTGTCTTTTTTTTTGTTTTGTTTTTGCCGACAGCGCAAAGCTGAATTTGCGCATGTTAAGTGCACGTAAGATGAGACTCGCCTGTACTCCTAGCCGCTCAGAATCACACAGTCCTCCTCTACCCACCAGACATGCCGCCTCAGTTGGGGCCAGATATTCCCAAGAGCAAGCCGATCCCAAGCTCCCCCATGGGAATCTGAGCCCTCACTCCTGCCTCCGCTGCCCTTGCCTCCTTCCAGAGGTGAAGTTAATAATTGCATGTGGAAACTTTGCTGATGTGTTTTTCCTTCTGCGCCCTCTTCAAACAGTAACACTTCCTCTGATCCATCACAGTCAGCATCCTTATCAAAAGGGAACGTCTGGCGTGTGGAAACTCAGATAATCCAGCAGGCTCCCCCCACCCCCCTCTGCAAGAGGGAGAGAGAAATCCTGCCGTCCTTTCCCTCTGCCATCAGTGGGACATATGCGTACCCCTGCAGTGGGAGGGTTGGGGCCAAAGAGTTATCACCTTGACTAGTGATTTCGGGGGGCCTGTGACTTTGGATGCCAACCTGGTGACATCACACACCAATGGGGCTAGGTGTATTTAGACCAGCCGAGAATCTGGCCCCTAAGTCTCAATTTGCAAGGCACAAGAAGGGAGCGTGGCAGACAATTAGAGGGAAGCGAGGGTGAGGATACTGAGAAATGGCAGTTGCTCCGGTTAGCGATGTGCACAATGGGATGGTCAGTTGCGTCTGCTCTGCACAGATGCACGGGTTTCAGTCAGAGAGTGCCCAGGCTGGTTTTGGTCCTGGTGGGATGGAACAGCGTTACCAGTTGTGCTAAGGCTCCGGGCTATGCTGAGGGGTGGAATGATTCGGTAACCTGGTTAACATATGTTTTAAGACCCCTCCATGATGGCAAGAATTAAATGCCTTGGTTAAACACGTTGGACTCAGCTGGGCTGCACATGGGACCAGTTGACTGAGACTTGCGGGGCTCGGGGTGCAGGGCTATAAAATTGAAGTGCAGATGTTCGGGCTCGGGCTGAAGCCCAGGCTCTGAGACCACTCCCCCACCCCACCCCCGTATCATGGCATCTTAGATTCTGGGCTCCGAGTCCTGAGGAATTGTTCAGGCTACATTTCAGGGCCCCTGACGTGTAAAGCTTTATCTGTGGGAGGGAGCCAGGCACTCCCGATTCATCGGCCTCTCTAGAAGGACCCTGTGAAAGGGGACCCTCATAGCCTCCCACTGGCTCAGCTGGGTAGGGCTGATTTTCACCCAAGCCAAGAATAACAGCACAAGAACAAGGGCGTGTGAGAAACTACTGACGTTGTGGCAAGGCCATGGGATCTCACCAGCCAGGCCAGGCCAGTTCTTTCATCCTCCCATGCTGGGGAGGTGAAGGGATGTCCCATCAGGCTTGAGGGTCCACAGAGCAGCCTCTCTCATGCTGTCTTGACACTTCAGGTCACATCTTCCTCTGATGTAACTTTTAGTGCAGCTGCTCTGAAGTTAATGGAGTTTACACCAGCTGAGGATCTGGCCCTTCCTGGAGCCCAGAGGCGCAGAGCCCCAGCTGCAGGAGAGAGAATAATTAGCTGACCAAACTTTTTCACACCTCAGTGAAGAGATTCAATTTGCCTTCGGAGTCCAAGTCGAGCTTTGGGGACAGGCGCCCACGTTGCCTCAGAACCGGCGTGACCATCTCCCGGGGCTCTCACTGCTGCCTCTTCTAGTGGATCTCAGGCTGACAGACAGCCAACAGTTTGGAGGTCTGAAGAGCTTCAGCGGTAAATGGTCTGTAAACTCCTGCTTGCTGTGTGCATACCTGGCAGCTCCTAGCAGTGGCCTGGAGAGCCGTCCCTGCTAGGATAAGCACTCCCTGCTGAAGGGGTTCCGGGAGGGTTTTGGTTTTTTTAAGCTGATGAGTCTCAATTCTGTTGTTCCCATGGATTCAGAGATCCCCGTTTGCACTGCTGTGTAGTGTGAAAAGGCAGGAAAATGACTCCATTTCAGAGAGCTGCTCACAGCAGGGGGCGTCAGAGCTCCATGGCAGAGACCCGGGAACAGACCGAATGGAGCTGCGGAAAGGCTGGAGGCGAGCAAAAGATCTGCCTTGAGAAAGCAGCCTGGCAGGCCAGGAAGTTCATCCCACCCCCAACCCCCAGCACTAGGAGTTCTTCTTGCTTGTCCGATTCTCCTCCCTTTGACACTGGCCCTTTCAATGTTGCCTTCCATGCAAGGATCTCAAAGCATCGTACGACTTCATGGAATGGGGATCGATTACAGGCCCTTGTAGCCGGCAAGTGTTATTCCCAAATAAAAATAATTGGGAGCGTTTCACAGAGAGCTGGCCAACGCCCATATAGAAACCTAACAAACACTTAACTACAGAGGGTGTACAGCTTCCAAAGACTATCGAGAAACAAACAGCTGGTTCCCCATGGCAACAAAGCCTCATCTCCCCCTCAATTCACGCTGCCCATCTAACCTTAACTCTGCCCCCTCTTCTGATCTGCACCGTCCACGATGGGGTCCTGGTCCATGAAGGGGGATCCTTGGTGCTCCTGTGATACTAATGCAAGAAAAAGAAATGAGGAGAAATCGTTTCATTCTGCAGTGCCACTGGTTTTATAGATGGCTTATTAAGGATGATCACAGGAGCCTGCAGGAGTTAGGGAGCCCGCTACGGTATGCTCCCATTTATCCAAATCCCCGTCATCTGAACCTCCACATTATCTGCAGCCCCCTTGTGCTGGGGGACAAGGACGGGACTGGGATAATGTGGAGGTTGGGGTAACAGAGCAGAGATCACCAGCCAGGGCTAGGAGGAGGCTAAGCCCCCGGCCACGGGGAGGACACCTTGCTGCTGAATGGCTCGCGTGGCTATGCAGGAATCTCTCTGCAGCCCTGTCGTCATGGGACTCGTGAATGGGGCTGTGGCCGCATTGCTGCCGAGGGCTCCCTGCTCTGCTGCAGGGGCAGTGATGCCTGTCCCTGCAGGTGCAAGGTGCAGGGAGGGCTGCGGTCCTGGGGGGGACAGAGTCCTGGCTGGGGGTCTCTGCTTTGCACCTTGCATCTGCGGGGATCGGGTATCACTGGATATGTGGCAGTGCAGAGTCCCCTGCAGCCCTGCTATCACCGGGCAGAGCAGAGACCCCTGGGCAGGACAGCGAGGAGGAGAAAGGCAAACCCCCAGCCATAAAGGAGGCTACCCCACTGCTGAATGGCTCCTGCCTCTCAATTATCTGAATAAAATCCCTGTCCCTATTGCTATTTGGATAACGGGGACGGCGCTGTATTTCAATGAGGTATATGCCTTTGAAATGTGTAGCAAAGCTTTGAGAGGGAATGCAGAGTGCTCACAGTACAGGGTGTGGTCAGAGCAGAAGAATATTCCTATAAATAGAACTGGACGGCTGTTCCGTTCGGTGTTCTGACACGTGTTGATCAGCGGGTGGGTTGGATTTGGGTCAGCACATGGAGAGCTGGGTAGGGGAGCTGAGTAAAAACGAGGAATTGCCAACCCGTGACAGATTCCCAGATTCTGGAATGTTGTTTTGTTCCAAATCAGAAGGGAAAAAAATTGAAATTCCGGCAAAATAGAATAATGCAAAATTTTTTGTTTTGAGCTCAGCAAAACGTTTCGCTTCCATCAGGTTGACCAATGGTCATGTTGATGAAATAAAAAATTTTGTTTTGACCTTAATTGTTTTAACTTTTATTTTATATTATATTATAAAAGAGTCAAAAGCAAAATGGAAAAGTTGAAAAGAATAGTGTTGGGTTTTTTTATCCTAAGTGCCAATTTCATTGAAATTTCGTGTTTCCACAGAGTGTTTTCATTTAGTCAAATCAACATTTTCTGGTGGAAAACTGTTCCATCAGTTCCACAGTGCCATGTTCACCTTAATTGAATTGGCTCATTAGCACGGACACCCCCCCATTTGGTAAGGCAACACCCATCTTTTCATGTGCATTAATATATATACTGCTACCCTTTCTCCATGCGTAGACCTCTTGAAGCCAATGGCAGTCCTCTGGGAGGAAGGTATATGCAGTGTGAATAAGGGGTGGAGACGCTGACCTTTTGGCATTTGTTGTTTTGAACTTGGCAAATTTCTGTGTGCAAATTTTGAGGGCCAAATTTAAGGTTGGGTGGGTGGTATAGAACTGGGGAAGGAAGGGGGAAGGTAGTGAGAGAGGGAGGGTTATATGCTAGAGGAGACACTAGCTGGATCTCTTAGGCCTGATCTACACTAAAAAATTAGGCCAACCCAGCTATGTCACTCATGGGCGTTAAAAATCCACCCCCCTGAGCGACATAGGTAAACCAACCTAGCTCCTGGCGTAGACAGAGGTAGGCAAATGAAAGAATTCTTCTGTTGACCTAGCTGCCTCTTCTTGGGGAGGTGGATTACATACACCAATGGGAGAACCCCTCCCGTCAGCATAGGTAGCGTCTACACTGAGGCATTGCTGTAGCATTTCAAGTGTAGGTAGTCCTTAGATAATCATGTCCACCTTTTTAGCCTTTGGGCTTTATTTATTTCAATTCAGAACAAATAGATACAGGGGAAAGGGCCAGTCCAGGGCTCCACGCGCCTTGACTCCAAATTTAAATATACAAGGAGACTGTAGATTTTGTTTTTGTAAAGAAATTATTCCAGTAGTGCCTAAGGGCTCCAATCAAGGATCCATACCCTGATATTCAAGGTGCTGTCCATGGCCTTGTTAAAAAGAGAGTGCCTAACTCCAACGAACGGACAGTCTCGGTTATTGGAATATTAAAGGTCAGTTAAATAGACTGGTGTTGGAGAGGAAGGGGAGGGGAAAAGGACAAGGTAATAAACACGCATATCTTAGGCATATGATGAGCCATGGCAGCTGTTCTCTGTGCTAACTATTGTCAGCTGGCAATGTAGGCATTGTGTTAGCTAGACTCCAATTAACTGCTCAGGAACGCCTCTTCTCACAGTCCTAACTGCATGTGGCTTGCAGAGTGCACTGCAATGCAAAATGTAGCACAGAGCAATGCTGTGTCATTCTGCATAGCACTTTTCCTAAAATCTCTATCCCAGATCATCTCACCGGGGGAGAGTGAAACGAATCCTCCCAGGGGATGCTGGGAATGAAATGGAGGGAGGCTGTTCCAAGCAGCAGAAGAAGGCTTTCACACTGATACCAGGGAAAGGAAAGAGAGGCCAGTGCTGGGTGAGCAGAGAGACCGTGGAGCAAATCCCAGCTGTGCCTTCTTTCCTCACACACATCTCCCTCCCTCTTGTCTCTTCTCTTCCCATTCTCTCCCCTTCAACTGTCTTTGCTCTTCCTGTCCCTCATATTCTCCTCTCTTTTCTACCCTCTTCCCCATCACTGGTGACTGCTCCACGCAGAACTTCCCCAGATCCGCCTACTGGATCCCTACAGTGGTCCTGGACCCCCTCTATGACCAGCTCTCCAGCGCAGTTAGGCAAGCGGCTGGATCAGCAGCTGTGGTGCTACCGCGGAAGAGACAAGTCTGGTTTCATCTCCCCCCCTCCTCCCCGCCAACACAACTAAATTGAGCGAGGGAGATTCTGATGAGAATCAGTGAGCCTGGTGTCCATGGTCTAGGAGACAGGCTCTTGAGATGTGGTTGGGCCTGCCTGTGAGAGAGACGAGAACCGACTCCATGTCATGCAATGAAAAGCACAGTGGGAACTGTCGAACCGCAGGGCCTCATGCTGGTAGGAAAACAGCCGCGCTTTGATGGGAAGGGGATTTGGCACAGAGCTGTTGAGCCTTTCAGCTCCTGGGTGCTGATTCACACCAACCCAGCTCATTACAGACCCAAAGTTGTTATCAGCTCTTTGGTGGCTTATGGGAAAAGAAATGGGTCTCTCCCAGATGGAGGAGAACCTGAAAAGGCTTGGAAACCATGAGTGTTTCAATCCCCAAGCGGCATTTGATGGCCCACTGTGACCTTGCCAAGGCTCAGTGTGCCAAGGAGGGATGGGAAGTGTTGCAGAAAGAGAGGGCCATATCGGTGTGGTTCTGTACACAGGATGGGGGCTTAGTGGAGGGTTCATTTCCAGAGGGCTGGAGTGGCAAGGGGGCTTGAGAGTTTGAGGGTGGGACACCCAAGGCAGGGGAGCATCCCAGGGCCATAAGTGGACACAACCCAGTAGAGGTTGATTCTGTAGGTCAATGTCCACAATAGCATAGCAGATGTGATGTTTGTGGACTCAGCCCCACGGCTGGTTCTCTCCGTAGTCCCATTTCACCAGCGTCCAAAGCCACTGGGTCTAGTTTATCAACCCAAAAGATAGTTATTGGGGGCTCGGGGGGTGTTACTGCTCTGCACCTACAGCCAGGGGATGGGTGCGTGAGGAGTGAAAAGGTGCAGGGGGGCAGTAGGGATCTGGTACTCTGAAGCAAGGAGCTGGAGAAGCTCAGCTCTGAGAGGTCACCTGGTGGTCATTTGCTTCATGTGCACTGTGTGTCTCATGGCAGATACAGAACTGCCATTAGGCAAATAAGCCAGTCTGAGGGAGGCTGATAAGACAGAGGAAGGGCCGCCTGAGCCTTCCCGGAGAGCAGCTCTTTGAAGGAGTTGTGAGGCACTGGAATTGCTGGCAGGAGATATGAAGGACCTTGAAAATTAACCAAGTGAAGGTCTGTTCCCTAATACCCTCGAGCTTAACTTTATCAGGGAGGCTGCTGCTTGTGCCGGCAGAAAGCAATAATCATTCACAGCAAAATGCAAATGCACTGGGAGAAGGCAGCTCGCCAGAGATGGGCTAACTTTCCTGTATCGCCACTGCGGCCAACTTTCTAACTGTATGGTCATCTTTCCCTCTGCCTTGCCTTCCCCAGCAAGTGTCTGTACCACAGAACCACACAGCGCCTCTGCCATTGTGCCCTTCCTGGGAAAAGTGCCAACATGAAAAGCGTTGACGCATCTAAATGTATGACGTGGTAGAATGTATACGTGTAGCAATATGTTTGTGGGGCACATGTATATATGCACAGATTTGTATGTGTGCTTTTGTATGGGTCGCTTTTCTTGGGGGTGTGGGTGTCTGTATGTATTTGTCTGTGTGTCTTTCTCTGTTGAGCAGGAATTCACACATGTTTGTGTGGGGTTGCTCTGTATGTATCTGTGGGTGAGTTGAGTCTGCATGTCTGTGCTTGTGTGTGGCTGCATCTGTGTGCCTGAGTAAGTCTGGCTCCTATGTGTTAAACACAAACTGGCACTCATCACCAGCCAAACATATACTATCTGTGACATCTTTGGTGTGATCGCGCAGATGTCTGTTTGGGTGTTCCTGCAGGTGTCCATGTGTTGTGGGGGGAGTTCTTTCTCTTTTGGATAAACATTCTGATGTTTTACCTGGTGATGCAATTTATTTATAATGAGGCCACGGCTGTCAGATGATGCCGGATCCCAGCAGGATGCTGAAAGGGACTAGTTATTGCAGTGGCCAAAGTGACAGCCATACCAGCTGCATGGGATTGCAAACGTCTTTGCTCATTCCCTACTTTCTAGTTCTCTCTCGTCCGTGCTTCTTTCTGTGCCTGGGACTCAGGGGCGGCTCTAGACACCAGCGGGCCAAGCAGGCGCTTGGGGCGGCCGTTTCCCGGGGGGGCGGCATTTGGCTCCGGTGGAGCTCCCGCCGGCATGCCAGCGGCAGGTCCACCGGAGCCTGGGATGAGCGGACCTGCCGCAGGCATGGCTGCGGCGGGTCCCGTCTTCCCGCGGCTCCGGTTGAGCTCCCGCAGGCATGACTGCGGCAGGTCCGCTCGTCCCGGGCTCCGGTGGACCTGCCGCAGGCATGCCGGCGGGAGCTCAACCGGAGCCGCGGGAAGACGGGACCCGCCGCGGGACCGGGGAAGGGCGGCGCAGCGCTCCGCGCTGCTTGGGGCAGCCGGATTTCTAGAGCCGCCCCTGCTGGGACTGGCATGACCTGACATGTTCCGGTTAAGAGAAGGCCTGGAATTTGGAACACCATTCCAGACCTGAGTTTTTCTCACCGTGGTGGAAAACGAATCCAGATGTGATAGAAGCTCCAAGTCTTCCTCTTGAGGTGGAAGTGGGTGAGAAGAGGGAAGAGAGTAGGTGGAAATCCAGCTCTGGGCTTGCACAGAGACCAGGAGAGGGAGAGAAATGTGTAAGATAGAGAAGAGAGAGTTCTCCACTGTAGTGAATACAAAGCTAGTGCTTTATTTAGCTTGCAGGACATAGAATGATGCCCCAGTGTTTCTCCAAAGTTCTCAACCAGCCACGTTGGCTCATGCATCTTGTGATGCCTGCTGTCTCCGCATGGGCCTGAACTAGGCATTCATGTACAGTCACCGCCTTGTACTGTGAGCGTGTCAGCTCCTGCAGGGGAAGTCGAACAGGGTGGCTTGCCGGTGATGGGCCACAGCTGATTACAGAATGGAAAGATTGGGTGTCATTGTGCTAGAAAGAGCAGCAGGAGGCTGCCGTCAAGTAGATGAAGCTGAGGAAGTAGCTGAGAGGCTACAGAGAATGGAGAAGGCTCCTGAGGCCAAGGGAACTGAGACAGAGAGGACTTCCTGTGATCAGGAAGCTCCTGACTCAAAGAAGGGTTTGGGCCTGGAAGCCAGAACCAGAGGGCTGAGAGAGGCTGAGCTTCATTCAGGGAAAGCCTGGGAGTACTGGGCCCAGCTCCTGCTAGAGACCCTGGCTGGAGGAGGCTTTGGGGGCCTGGAAGCCAGATGGCTGAAGAAGGCTGATCTCCAGCCAGGTAAAACCTGAAAGACTTTGAACTGGAACTGCAGGAGGAGAATGTTTTAATTTACCTGTGGACTGAGTTAATAAGGGGATCTGAAGTGGGAGAAATTGATAGCAGGGCACCACAGAGAGACCTCTAGCCATGAGTGGGGGCTCATTAGGCAGCCATCCTGCTACTAGAAGCACTGCAGGGCCTGGTCAGTAACTGGAAGGCAGGTCTCCAAAGCATTGCGGGTGGTAGTGCTGACTCCACAGACAGCTCTTCCTTTGGAGTCTGTGTGGGACCAATACCCCAAAGTGGGACTAGTAGATGCTGGACTTTGAAATGTCCAATGATCTCCTAGCCACGTGTGGTCATTAAGACTCTAGGGTACTTTTTGTAAGAATAAGGGTGTTAACCCCAGGGGTGTTGGCCAAATTCCAACTCCACTAGTTGCATTTTGCTGGCCCCTGCTGCGCTCTGTAGTTTCCATTTGATGCAGCTTTCTTTCCCCCTCTCCCGGACTGTTGTGCATTGCTGGTCTGTGCTGCTGAAACATTCTCTGCATTTCAGGGTGGGTGGAAAGGGCCCCAGATGTCCTTGACCTACCTCACAGGGGGGCTTTGTGAAGCTTCATTAACATTTCAAAAGAGCGTTGAGTTTCTGAGGAGAAAAGTGCTAGAGAAGAGCAAAGCATGATTCATTTAGTATTATTTCTATAAATTCCCACTTGAGATTCCCTTGGATACTGGGACTGACTCTCCTCTCGAGCACGCTGGGTTTAAGGCAGCGAAGCTCTGTTGGTTTCAGTGGGGTTATTCTTGATTTGTTCCGGTGTAAGTGAGAGGAGAATCAGGCCCCAAATTATTTCCTGACTACCCCAATGGGCATTGCTAAATACCTGCTGTTCTGCACCCCGGAGGGGGCAATGTTCCAGAGGCGGGGAGCCCAGAACTGTATATCCCTTACCAATCTCACTTGCAGGGGGTGGGTTGGGAGGCTGAACTCATTCATATTCAATACGTGAGATGTCAAATGAAAATCACTGTAACAGCCTGAGCAAAAGCCCCTTGAAGTCAATGGAAAGAAGCCCACTGAATCCAGTGAGCTGTGGATCGGGTCCTCCAAGAGCAATGTAGGATGATGATTTGTGTTACGGTAGCACCCACGGGGCCTAGTGCTAGGTGCATCCCCAGAACAAAAGGATGGTCTAACAGAAATCCAGAAAATCTCTCCCTGTCATGCTGCTGTGAGCTCCAATCCAGCCCTCATCCTGATAATGAGACCCCCAACCCCTATGATATTGTGCTCTTTTATTGTGCTTTCCATTGTACCATCTCAAACCATTTTACAGTCCAACCCTTCCCTTCCCCTCACGTGGTGAGCACTAACCCCGCTTCACAGGTAAGGAAACTTAGGCACAGTGAAGCAAAGTGACTCCCCCAAGGTCACACAGTGGGTCAAGTGGCAGAGCTGGGCTAGAGCCTAGGTCTCCTGACTCCCTTTCTGGTGCTTCAAGCATAAGACTGTGTCTTGGATACTGAAGGATTCCCACAACCCCCTTCTCTGTGCATGACACGAGTCTGCTTCAAATCACAGCTGCTCTGACGTCTGCTATAAATCAAACACTTCTTGCCTCTAGAATGACTTTGCACCCGTCCCCGGAACTGCCAGGCTCCCTAATTCTACTAGGCTGGGGTGCTGAGTCAGCATCATTTGCAAACCTCAGACTGTGTTTTACGCCCCCGCCCAGCTTTGCCTTGTGATTTGTCATTTAGCTTTGCCTGCCTGCGTGATGGGAGCACTGGAAAGCCACCCTCCCACCCCAACCTGGTTGCGAGCGTTGGTTTCCAAGGGGGAGAGGAGGATGCTTTACCGGCAGCTCACCCTGTTCATATATCACTGCCTAAACGCTGCCGACAAACAGCGAGATTCATTTCGGTGCCAGCCGACCATAAATTTATTTGCTTGTTAATGCGGCTTCCCCAGTTCATGTTTTTCCTAACTAGGAGCATCAAAATGTCAATCTGTCCTCAGGGGTGTATCAACCTCCTGAACTGAACTCGATAACAAGATTAGAATCTGTGCCATTCAAAAATGCTGCCTCTCTCTCTCTCTCTCTCTCTCATTTTTCCCTTATCTGTTTTGCCCCCTCTCATATTTTCGTTTCTCTTCGTCAGTTCTCAAGGATGAGGAGAGTTGAGGCTCTCAGGACTCAGAAAGTCTCTTTTTCTTTTTCTTTCTTTCTTTGGGGGGAGGGGGAGGAGGAGGAGAGAGTGAGGCAGGAATCCTGAAAGAGTAGCTATGGGGGTGTTCCTCCTCTGCCACAAGAAGCCAGGGCTTGCATCCAATTCACCCTCCCCAGCTGGATGCAAAATAACTCACTACGACTTAGAAGGGGTGAGCAGAGAACACACTGCAGTAGAACTGGGGCCCTCGAGAGCGGCAGGGCCGTCTCCAGGCACCAGCCGAGCAAGCTCGTGCTTGGGGCAGCAGATTCTAAGGGGCAGCATTCCCTCAAATCCTTTTTTGCTTGGGGCGGCAAAAAAGCCAGAGCCGACCCTGGAGAGCGGGCACCTTCCTCGGCGCCAGGTGTTGGTAACCAGAGGGTGAGGAGAAATGCCACGTCCACGCTGCTGTAGGTCTGAATGTCTTAGAGCTGGAGAAAGAGGATGAAGAGCAAGACACCTCCATTTAGTGTGGGAGAAAGGGGACTCTGGGGGAGAGGGTGTTACAGCCCTAGAGAGAGGCCCTTTCCACTGTGAGGGAGAGGGGGCTACATATGTGGAGGTGGGGTTAGAAGTGAAGGGACCTACATTTCTATCATTCCATGTGGACTCAGCTCCCCCCCTCCCGACCTAATCCTGTTGTGAGATGCAGAGAGCTCAGGGGTGGAGGGGTTAGTGACTCAGTGGGGCAGAGTGAAGTCCAGTCATGAGGGTCCTTTCTGACCTTTAAGTCTAGGAATTTATGACTCTATAGCGCCCCTGCTAACGTGGGATGAGGGGATGTGTCTCACAGCCTGGCCCCAGCCCAATCGCTCAGATCTCTCCACACGGAGAGGAGAGGGAACATTGCCTTTCACCACACTTTATTTTTAAGTTTTATTTCCAGCCCCCTCTTCATTAACTTGTAGTCACCTGCCATGGCAGTGAGCAGCGTGCGTGATTAATGGCCCCTGAAATATTATCGAGTTTGAAAGGCTGCTTGTTTGAAATTTATCCTGAATGTGGTTACATAGGATTTTTCCAGCCCGGCCTTCATTTCACACCATAATTGCGAGGAGTAGATAATAAGGACTCAGGCAAGAGGTGAGCACAATGCGTGCGGTGCGCCTATGCAGAAAGCAATAACTAGGACCAATCAATACCTTGATCAGAGCAATGTCCCCTCCTAAGCAGCTTCCTACCCAGCGGCAAATACTGCTTGGAACAATAACTCCTACCCTCCACCCCATGCCCATTCACTGCAATACCCTCTCCCTCCGCCCACTACTGCAAACCCTGCTTGAAATGACTGCTCTGTGTTTGCAGACTCTGCTGCTACCAGAAATTCTGTTCAGAGGAATTGCCTCTCTAACGAGATGGCTCTTATGCTAATGTTAACCCCTTTGGCGGGAAGAGCACCCCTCGCTGCTGCAAAAGGGAGAACAGAGACAGGGTGGTTGAAGTGGTCAGTGGGAGATGGCTGACTCACAGGCGAGGGCAGTGAGTCTCAGACCTCCACTATGCCTGGAACAGTGTCCCACTCCCAGCAAGCCAGGACCCCCCAGCTTAGAACAAAGCAAAGTCCAGCAGCTCTCACATCCACCTGTAAAATGCTGTTGCTGAGCTGCTGTCACTGCCTGGTCACTTACACAACATTAAAAACCCTACACACCACTCCATGGGTGGGTCATGGGTATGGTGCATTGCCAGGGATGGGGAAGCATGCACAGAGCCTGCCTGCATTATAGAAAAGTTGGCCCAGAGCCAGTCTTTGGACATGGGACCTGGTTTGGACAAGGTCTGTGTTCAGAGCCAGGATTACAGTGTGGGGACATCCCTGCAGACCTGGTTTGAGCCATTTCCCCCTTGCTTCCGCAAACGTGAAATTCACCCATGAAATGAAGGAATTAAGGGTTGGTCTAGCTCAGGGACTGTATGTGATTTGGAGCAGAATAATAAGCTGAAGGCACAGGCTGAGCAGCCTTTCTAACTATAGTTTTGGGCCTGAACCCAGAATCGTTTACCCAGCACCTCCCTTCCAGAGCCCTTCCATACTTGAACTTCAACAGTTACGTGAAAGGGGACCCAGATCCATCTCACCCCTGATCTTTTTGCAAAACTGAACCAGGCTAATCATTTTGAGAGGCCGCATGGTCAAGCGATTAGGGCGTGAGACTAGGAGCCAGTGTAACCCTGTGTGTGTTACAGGTCCCTCCTTGGTGCCCTCAGTCTGTTACAACCCTGCCTAGGGAGCTTCAGCTCCTATTTTTTTCCATCTTTGGAGGTCCCCGGTGTGTTGTCTGGGTAGGCCACTGACACGCCAGGACTCCTGGGTTCTGTTTCAGGCTCTGCCTCTGCCCTGCTGGGTGAGCTGGGGCTACATATTTCTCTGTTCCCCTCTCATCTCTTGTCTAGTTAGACTGTGAGCTTTTTGGAGCAGGGACTCTCTCGTCTATGAGCTGGTATAGCACCCAATGCCAATGCAGCCCTGATCTCTATTCTTTGCCCAGCCAATCCCAGTTCTTCCCACATCACCCCCCACTTCCTAGTCAGAAACAGTCTCCAGTTTCCTTGTCCCACTGGTTCCAAGTCCCAGTCTCCTTGTCTAGTCGGTCCCAGTCCTGGCTTCTCATCTGACCTCAGTTTCCCACCATGCCAAATGACTCCCAGCCCACCCTGGTCATCTCCCTCCCTAGCTCTGGGTGCTACCATAATATAAATGATATTTCTAAAAACAACTGTTCCTGGTTCTGTCTACTCTGTGGGACCTCTGAGGTGACTGGTTAGACAGGGATAAACATAGCCAAAAGTTCTTCTAAACCTGACCGAGGTTCTGACTTGCTCTATGACCTTAGGTAAGTCACTTCACCTTCTTGCGTCTCAAGCTAGCTAGAAAACTAACTAAGGAACGTCAGCTCCACTGTGGGAAAAACAGATGCTGCATCTGAGCTGAGCTTTCCTAGGGTAAATAAATTACAAATTTACTTTAAAATATCTTTTTTACTTGCATATAAAAACAAGGAGATGAACATCCCTTGCATAATTGCCGTAAAGGGCCCAAACCATCCGTTTCCATTTGCGATTTCATATTTCAATAAACTTTTATTTATTTCCATTTACAAGTGAATTTTTCTGCTCATGAAAAGACGGGGCTCAGAGGGCTGATGTGTGAAAGGCAGGCAGTGCACTGAGCTTTCCCAGGGCAGAGCTTTGATGATACACCTCTCTCTAGACCTAACCTCATTCCCCACTGCTGTTGGGAGGCCACCACTTGCTTTTGGTAGGGATGTTAGGGTACACAATTACTTCTGATACCTACCTTTTATGTAGTGCTCTTAATCACTAGATCTCAACACGCTTCGCAATCCATATCCTCACCACCGCCTTGGGAGGTAAGGCAGAGCTGTTAACCCCATTGTACTGATGGGGCATAGAGGCACAGAGAGACTATGAGGCAGCTCCTCAAAGGTATTTAGGCTCCTAACTCCCATTGGATTTCAGTTGCATGTGGATCTACATGACTTACCCAAGGTCATACAGAAAGTCTGTGGTACAGCAGGTTATTGAAACCAGTCTCCTAAATTCTAGGTTAGTGCCCTAACCACTGGATCATCCTTTCTCTCTGCCTTCCAGCTTCCTCTCTTAAACTGAAAGCCATACAGAACCCTTTTTGAGTGGAGTTAAAAAAATCGTAGGTCTTTCCCTCATTATTGTTCTTTTTTCTCCTTTAATGGAGACTCAAGAGATGCAGACATCAATCTCTGCTTTGGGATGCTGAGTTGAACCAAGCCATCCCTATGTCCATGACATAACCAAAAAAGCAACTGGAGGAGATTGCTCCCGCTTGTTTTCACTTCTGGTTCATAGATTTTTAAGGCCCTAAGGAACCATTATTATGACCACTACAATGACCTCACCAAGTAACTTCTGTTTGAGGTAGGCTATGGTTACGCTAGAGAGCTTATGGTAGCTCTCTGTTGTAGCTGCTCTAAGCCAACGGGAGAGAACTTGGGAAGTGACTAATTCACATCCCTGAGTGATATAACTTATGTCAACTAAAACTGTGGTCTAGCCATAGCTCTCGAGTATCTCATTGGTCCTCTGGAGGGATTTGACCTCAGGTCTCTGGGAATGATTGCACATGTGTGTCACTCACATGTCCCAAGCAAGGCCAAATCTAAGGAGCACTTGGCGTGTGCCATCGGGCACGAATCCCCCTGTAGTAAAATTAGGCAGGCCAAAAATGAATTAGAAGAGCAACTAGCAAAAGACACACAAAATAATAGCAATTTTTTAAAAAGGTAAATCAGAAGCAGGAAGCCTGCCAAACAATCAGTGGGGCCACTGGACAATCGAGGTGCCAAAGGAGTTTTTAGGGAAGACAAAGCCATTGCGGAGAAGCCAAATAAATTCTTTGCATCAGTCTTCACTGCAGAGGATGTTAGGGAGAGTCCCACACCTGAGCCATTATTTTTAGGTGACAACTCTGAGAAGCTGTCCCAGATTGAGGGGTCACTAGAGGAGATTTTGGAACAACTGGATACATTAAAGAGTAATAAGTCACCACGACCAGATGGTATTCACCCAAAAGTTCTGAAGGAATTCAAATATTATATATCAGAACGACTAACTTGGTATGTAACCCATGTACCAGGTGACTGGTGGATAGTTAATGTAATGCTGACTTTTTTTAAAAAAGGCGCTAGAGGTGACCCTGATGATTACAGGTTGGTAAGCCTAATTTCAGGACCAGGTAAATTGATTGAAACTATAGTAAAGAATTATCAGACACATAGATGATCACAATATGTTGGGGAAGAGTCAACATGGCTTTCGTAGAGGGAAAGCACGCCTCACTAATCTAGTAGAATTCTTTGAGGGGGTCAACAAGCATGTGGACAAGGGTGAGCCAGTGCATATAGTGCACTTGGATTTTCAGAAAGCCTTTGCAAATGTCCCTTACCAAAGGCTCTCAAGCAACTAAACAGTCATGGAATAAGAGGGAAGGTCCACTCATGGATCAGTAACTGTTTATAAAATAGGAAATAAAGGGTAGGAATAAATGGTCAGTTTTCAGAATTGAGATAGGTACATAGTGGTGTCCCCCAGCGGTGTGTACTGGGACCAGTCCTGTTCAACATATTCATAAATGATCTGGAAAAAGGGCTAAACAGTGAGGTGGCCAAATTTATAGGTGATACAAAATTACTCAAGATAGTTAAGTCCAAAAGCCGACTATGAGGAGTTACAATAGGATCTCACAAAACTGGGTGACTGGACAAGAAAAGGGCAGATGAAATTCAGTGTTGTTTAAGGCAAAGTAATGCACATTGAAAAACATAATCCTAACTATAGATACAAAATGATGGTATCTAAATTAGCTGTTACCACTCAAAAAAGTCATAGTGGAGTCATTGTGGCTAGTTCTCTGAAAACATCTTCTCAATGTGCAGGGGCAGTCAAAAAGGCTAACAAAATGTTAGAAACCATTAGGAAAGGGATAGACAATAAGAAAGAAAATATCACAATGCCACTATATAAATTCATGGTACGCCCACACCTTGAATACTGTGTGCACTTCCAGTCATCGCCTCTAAAAAAAGATATATTGGAAATGGAAAAGGGCAACAAAAATGATTAGGGGTATGGAACAGCTTCCATACCAAGAAAGATTCAAAAGACTGGGATTGTTCAGCTTAGAAAAGAGACAACTAAGGGGGGCTATGATAGAAATCTATAAGATCAGGAATGGTGTGCAGCAAGTGAATAAGGAAGTGTTATTTACACCCTTCATATAACACAAGTACCAGGGGTGACCCAATGAAAGTTAAAAACATACAAAGGGAAATACTTCGCAGAACGCACAGTCAACCTACAGAACTGGCTGCCAGGACCTGCTGTGAAGGCCAAAAGTATAAGTGGGTTCATGGAGGATAGATCCATCAATGGCTATTAGGAAAGGTGGTCAGGGACAGACCCTCATGCTCTGGGGGTCCCTGAGCCTTTGACTGTCGGATGCTGGGACTGGATGTCAGGGGATGGATCACTTGATAATTGCCCTGTTCTGTTCATTCCTTCTAAAGCATCAGGCCACTGTCAGAGACAGGATACTGGACTAGATGGACCATTGGTCTGACCAATATGGCTGTTCTTATTGTTTTATGTAGAAGTCCCTGTTTTGTTTTTCCTATTGAGAGGATTTGTTTTAGTGCCGTTTGGTCTGAGCTGTCCCTCACAGGCACTTGGATTTTTCTATGCACCCACAGGGCTGGTATAAAGTAGGCATTGGCCATGTGAGCTTCCCATAACCTTCCCCACTCAAGGTGAGAGAGTAACTAGGTCTCTGAGGGCTCTGAGCTGAAACATCCAGTTGCGGCGAAGGGTTTTCCAATAAGGTGGATACTTGTTCAGTTGGAACCTGGACTGAGGCCAGTCCATATTACATAGGAGGCTCAGCGGCCATCAGACGGTAACATCTAGCAGTCATCCCCACCTGGGCTGCATGAAGCTTAGAGGGGAGAGGCCCATTTGCAGTCTCATCTGCCATCCATTCGCCTAAGGAGCCGGCATGTTATTGCTTGAGGTCGCTTCACGTGTGAGCTCTAAGATGCTGCTCCACGCGGGTGTGTGAAGGAGAGGCAAAGGCCCGCTGCCTGGCACAGAAGGATGAGGGGACTGGCAGTTGGGGAGCGAAGGCTGCTGGAGTGAGCTCCGTCCAGATGGCCGTGGGCGTCCCTGCGACCGACGCAATATGGAGCCCTTCAGCTTTTGATGAATGTTGTCATTAGTGTTTACAGCACTTACAGGCCTCCATTTATCCCGATCGACAGTGATTTATGTCCGGGGCACGTGTCTGGGAGGTGGGGAGAGAAGAAAAGACTACGGAATCTAACTGCATTGTAAAAGAGCCAGGGGGCTGGTATGACATGAGGGAGCCATCTCCACCCTGCCTCCCTCTCCCGCATCACACAGCCCCCAGGACACACCGCCCAGCACTCCCTCCTCACACAGCCCTCCCCGCTCTTCGTGCTTTCCCGTGAAGTTACATGTTGCTTCCAGAGCTTTGTGCCCATGGCCCATCGCCGGTACCCGCCCCGAGCAGTCCCACTCTCACTGTCACCAGAAGCCGCGCTAGCTTTGGAGCAGAGCAAAGCCAAGAATACTGCTCCCACCCTGGAGACGTGGCTTTTAAAGGCTTTTTCCTTCTCTTCTCTCAACTTGTCCCGCTTCCCTCTTACCATCTCTCTTTCTTTCCCTCTCTCTCTTTCTTTCTCACGCTCCTTCTTTTTTAACGGCCACACTGGGTCAGACCAAAGGTCCATCCAGCCCAGTAGCCTGTCTACCGACAGTGACCAATGCCAGGTGTCCCAGAGGAAGTGAACCTAACAGGTAATGATCAACTGATCTCTCTCCTGCCATCCATCCATCTCCACCCTCTGACAAACAGAGGCTAGGGACACCATTCCTTACCTGTCATGGCTAATAGCCATTAATGGACTTAACCTCTATGAATTTATCTAGTTCTCTTTTAAACTCTGTTATAGTCCTAGCCTTCACAACCTCCTCAGGCAAGGAGTTCCACAAGTTTTCATCCACCTTTCTCTGTCTCCTCCTCCCTCCCCAATCCTGTGTGTCTCAAAATGGACATCACAAATGCACTCATCGACAAGCTGCCTTTTCATGGTGCCTAACTGCACCAGGGTGTCAGGCATCCCCCAGTGGTGAATGCCTGCTGAGAGAAGCTACTGGTGATCGGTCCCAACCAGTGGTTAATATAATTGCATTACAGTCATTTAAACTGGTGTAAACAGGAGTGATTGTAGCGCTGACAAGGTAGCTACACTGGATCCAATTTTTCCCATTGAGACAGCTAAATAAATGGCCAGATTTTGAAAAGAGCTCAACGCGAAAGGTGCAGGTTGGGTGTGGAGCCCTTTTGAAAATTTGGCCCTGATTGTGGGAAGTCAGAAAGTGGGACGTCATTTTTACAAAACGTTTTGAAAGAGAGACAAAAACTTACAGAAAAAAGCTGATTTTTTTAATGCAAACCCCCAAACTGATTTTTTTTGTTACCTTTTTCGCTTTTTGGATTTTGAAAAATGTGTTTGTTGTTTAGCGGAAAACAATAACATTTTGGACGGAGTGAACATTTGAAATTTTGGGAAAAAGGCCATTTTTCATGGGGAAAAATGTTTAGATGGAGAATGTTTGACCACATCTAATGCTGTCCCCTTGACAAGCTATCCCTGAGCGCCTGAGGGAATCTAGCCCATTGGTGTAATACCGGTGTAAGTGAGAGGAAAGTCAGGGTCAGAGACTCTAAATGCTTATTTTTTTAATCCTAATATTGATTGGATTTGATTCTAACCAGGCCTTTCCTACGGAAATCATGACAGCCTGTTTGGTTGCGTTTTCAGACTTTTTTTTTTTCATTTCTATGGCATCTTTCATTCAAGAAGCTCACAGTACTTTACAAACTTCAGTGAAGCTCCAGAGCACCCTCTTTTACAGAGGCAGGTCTGGATTTCAATGGGACCTGAGCACCTAAATGCCTTTAAAAATCTGGCCCTGTGTGATTTATCCAAGGCCGTGCAGGAAGTCAGCAGCTGAGCCGAGGATAGAACACAAAAGCCCTGAGTCTCATATCCTGACACTGGCTAGGAGACCATATTCCATCACAAAATATGGTGCCCACCACAAACTGTATGCTGTGAAAATACAGCTATTTACCCAAGGGAGAAATGTTGTCCATATGTCTTCTGTCCCCATGGGCTCGTAAACTACGCAGGGCTTGGGCTTTGCATAACTCATGCTGGCAGCTGTAAGTTTTTTCTCCTCCTCTGGTGGCTGGACCACATAGAGTCTCCCTTAACTCACAGACCGTAGCAGTTAATTTTAGCTCAAGCAGTAGAGGCTTGTGCTTTTAGAGGCCAAGGCTTTGCATCCCACAAACATCCCGACCAAGAGCATCTAATGACTGCATCGTACTCCCTTTCTGCAAAAACACCATCAGGGTCTCCTGAGCAGCTCCTGTTGCCCTTTTTGAAGGTCCTGCCATGTTATTGGGGCAAGATAGCCCAGAGCCTAGAGGTGGCAGCCCCTGAAAAGGAAATACGTGTCCAACAATTGGATGGCAGGGGGAGCGTGCTGCTGTGAAAGGAAAGCAAGGCAGGCTGTTGAAGCTTGAAGACACACCCCTTCAGAGGCTGTAATGAATGGGCTCTTATGGGCATGCATGACTGTCCCTTACTGGGGGATAGCTCAGTGGTTTGAGCATTGGCCTGCTAAACTGTGAGTTCAATCCTTGAGGGGGCCATTTAAGGACCCAGGACAAAAATCTGTCTGGGGATTGGTCCTGCTTTGAGCAGGGGGTTGGACTAGATACCTCCTGAGGTCCCTTCCAACCATGATATTCTATGATTCTGCTGGCTGGCATGTGCCATACCACTCCCCAGCATGCTCTGTAGTCACTTGGGGAGCTACCTGGGTAGTGAGTTCTCTTCTGCATGCCACATGCATCAGTGGATGGCTTCACATTAGCTGTTTGAGGCTGCAGCTAGTTAGTAGGTGGGCTGGCATGGAAGGGTTGAACCTTGGTCTTTGGGGCTGCCTTGAGTGAGCAGGGACTGGCTGGCTTCTCTGCCAGCAGTGCTGTTATTTTGCTTCGGCTTGTGAATGAACAGTAAAGATCTCATTCATTGGTTCTAGCTACTTTGGCGCAAGCGCGCGGGGAGGTGGGGGTGGGGGACAGGAGGCAGGAGGAGAGGACGAGGTGTGTGTTAAACTGTGTGTTCTCATTTTGATTCACATTGAATATGAAAGGCAAGCAGAAACCCAATTAGTAACCTCTGAACTAGCCCAGTGTTATCTCCTGGAACACATGCCAGCTGCCAGCTGCTCCCCCCGCTCCGTCTTCTCTTTCCCGCTGAATGAAACAGGTGATGGAGCCACATCCTGAGCTGGAGTTGCCCCAGAGGGGCCATGATTTCGTGAACTATCTGCATCTTCCTCGGCCCCCAACACCCCACCTCCCACTGTCTCCACACCACCCTCTCCTCCTGCGTTCTGGCTCGGAGTAGGAGAAGGGACCAAAGTGGCTGATCAGCATCTGCAATGAGGTTTGTTGCTGAACACAGACAAGGGGGCTGGCTGGCTGATGCTGAGATTGTGCTACAGACACAGCCAATGCTTTCCTACCTGGTATGACTGGAGCAAAGCTGTCCCAGGCAGCACTCTGGATGGCATGGGGACGGCACTGTTCTGAAGAAGCCTTCACTGCTAATATGGTCTGGGCTTTGCTATGGGGAAATACACTGCTGGCATCCACTCTGGCAAGGCGCAAACACTGCTGCAAAGAAGTACTCTGTTGGCATTCTAGCTGGTATGGATAGGAGGAAGATTTCTCTGGTGCAATCCCGGCTCGGGTAGATATGACGAAGGTTTCTAACCATTAGAGGAGTGAAGTTCTGGAACAGCCTCCCAAGGGGGGTACTGGGGGCAAAAGACATATCTGGCTTCAAGACTAAGCTTGATACGTTTATGGAGGGGATGGTATGATGGGATAGCCTAATTTTGGCAATTAATTCATCTTTGATTATTAGCAGGTAAACATGCCCAATGGTCTGTGATGGGATGTTAGATGGGGTGGGATCTGAGTTACTATAGAGAATTCTTTCCTGGGTGTCTGGCTGGTGAGTCTTGCCCACATGCTCAGGATTTAGCTGATCGCCATATTTGGGGTCAGGAAGGAATTTTCCTCTAGGGAAGACTGGCAGAGGCCCTGGAGGTTTTTCGCCTTCCTCTGCAGTGTGGGGCACGGGTCACTTGCTGGAGGATTCTCTGCACCTTGAGGTCTTTAAACCACGATTTGAGGACTCCAGTAACTCAGACATAGGTTAGGGGTTTGTTACAGGAGTGGGCGGGTGAGATTCTGTGGCCTGCATTGTGCAGGAGGTCAGACTAGATGACCATAATGGTCCCTTCTGACCTTAAGTCTATGAATCTATGAATCTATGACACTGCTGGTAGGAAGTTCACACTGCCAGCATGGACATAAGATGGCACGGACATCAGAACGCATTCTGTCTGGCACAGCCCGGGAGGTGAAGCTCATTCTGCTGGCATTCTGGATGCCATCAGTGTGGCATTGCTGTGAGGAGACTCACGTGGCTGGGAGTTCTAGCTGACTTGGCACGGCACTGCTGGGAGGAAGTGCACATCCCCGGCTAATTGCGGGGATGGGGTAGGGCTCTCCAGCAAACGAGCCATGAGGACTGTCAGGGGGGCTTTGATTTAAGCTGTGATGCTCAGGGCTCTGCAACTGCCAGTGTGCTGCTCTGTTCCTTTGTGTTTAATTCCAAGTTCACGTCCGTGATCCCTGCGCTCTCTGAGGCCCTCAGTACGTCAGGAGAAGTCGGCGAGGTTAATAGCTCTGATTCCCAGCTGGGAGGAAGGATTCAGAGAGCCCCATTAAAGCAGAGCAGGAAAGGAGGGCACAGACTCATAAGCGCCAGAGCACCTTGCTGGAAAGGAGTGAGATAACATGTACCCAGGGCTGACCAGCTCCCCGGCTTGCCTGCTAACCTCCAGGGGTCGGCTGAGCTTTTTCGGCAGCTCGGTAATTGTGTGTTTACAGGAAAATTGACAGATGGGAGTTTCAGTACTTTGCAGAGGCAGATGGTCTGGGAGGAGGGTGGGAAAAGTCTGGCAAGTGAACGCCAACCGGATCTCCTTGTGCCAAAGCCGCAGCATATGTCTGCCTTATGCAAAGCACCCATGTTTTCCCCCAGAAAAGTTAGTGCAGCCGAGCTGTGGTTTGACAGTGCTTTTGCCTGGGTCTCCTCTGTCTAATGCTGCACGCTGCAAATGATCAGTGTGTGTGGGGGGGTCCCTTTCCCAGCTGGAGATGGGCCCGGCTTTGATACTCTGCCTTCCCCCCACAAGAGTTGAGATTTGGAGTTAGAGCAGAACTCGGCATCTGGCCCTAATCTGTGTACAGTCAGATTGGGGGAGAGACACTGCAGAGGGAGACGGGAAGGAGGTACGCCCCCATGGCAGCTGCACAGAGGAGCATGCTGTCCACAGAAGTGTGCAGCAGTGCGAATGTTTCCTCTGCAGTCCTGGACTAGGGTGCCCATATTTCCTAAAGGGAAAACGGGAGACCACCCCCTCTGCACGAGGCTGTTGCCCATAGCTGGAACCTTGGGGGGGGCATGCTGGAATGCTGCCTCCCTCCCCAGCTCTGTCTCCCCCCCCCTTTCAAGGGGCTGGCATCTCTGCTCACCCCCCCTGCATGTTCCTCCGCACTGTACCCCACTTTTTGACAAAAGTGGGCGTTTGTCCCGTTTGCTCTTGCCAGCTGATCAAGTCAGCAAGAGCAAACAGGACCAATGCCTCCTTTTGAAGAAGAAACAAAGTCGGGACGGCTGGGACAAGGCTTAAAAGAGGGACTGCCCCGGCCAAAATGGGATGTGTGCTCCTTATCCTGGCATTATATAATGCTTCACAGGGGATACTGGTAGCATTTTGCTCTTTTCTTACTGCCGAGCACTGCATGAGCCTCCTTACCTTCAGTTCTTCCTTGCACCAAAGGGAACGGCTGAGTCCTAACAAGCTTGGCAAATGCTGATTTCCTTTTACTGTGTGGACAGAAAGCGAGAGAAGCTCAGGGAGGTAAATCTGGTCCTGCATTTGCTTTGTACTCTCATGCTGCTTCATACCAAGGCATCTTCTTCCTGCCTAGCTTCAGACCGTACCTTGTGCTATGATCCATGAAAACGCCCGGCTCAGGGCGGTGTCATTATTTCCAGCAGGATCCACGCTCTGCTTTCTTCAATGGTCCATCTGCAATGATCATTCTTGTGCCAATCAGACCCACCCGCAAATGGGACAGCCTCCCTGAACTCATTCCCGCAGCCCTACCCTGGCCATGTTGAAGTCTGCTTCACAGACCCGTGTGCCATGGTGAAGCGAGCTGACTCAGATACAAAATGCCTAGTGTCAGTAACCTTAGACTGTGAGCTCCCTGGAGCAGAGACCGAGCTTTCTTCAGTGTTTGGAAATGGTTGGTCCCATCTTGGGTGCCACCATAAAGAATACTATTAATAGGGGGAAGAGACAGGCAGAGAGCTACAAAGGCTGCTGAAATGAGCACCAGAGCTGTTGGCATCTTCGGTGAGGTGTCGCTCTTACCCACACAGTGTGTCGCTGTGGCCCTTTCTAACCACAACCCAGAATTCCAATGGGCAGGGGAGACTGCGGGAACTATGGGATAGCTACCCACAGTGCAACGCTCCGGAAATCGACGCTAGCCTCGGTACATGGACACACACTGCTGAATTAATGTGCTTAGTGTGGCCGCGCGCACTCAACTTTATACAATCTGTTTCCAAATACCGGTTTCTGTAAAATCGGAATAATCCCGTAGTGTAGACATACCCATAGATGTGGACGAGCTCCTACTGCCTCAGCTAACAGAGCTGGTGTGGGTACCTCACGCTTTTAGAGACAGGCTTTCTAGCTTCAGTTTCCACTGCTGGCGGACTGGGTGCCATGCTAAATTCAGCATTATGTCATTGAAGGACCAATAAGAGAAAAACTATACTGGGCATTTCTAGAGCTCTTGACCGCCAAGCCATAGATAAACTTTGTATTGAGGATCCATTCATAGATGGATTATAAAGGGTTAATAGGTGTTAAAGGCCTGCTACAGCATGTGTTATAGATGGTTATAAACACATGCATACAAAGCATTATGAGCGATTAACCATTTATCATCAGCGATTAATCCTTTATTAACCTAGTCCTACTACAAAGAGCGACCCAAGCATGCATGATAACGAGTACATCCTCACAGCTTCCCTGTCAGGTAAATACATCAATATTATTCATCCCATTTTACTAATGGGAAAACTGACACACAAATGGCTAAATTAATTAATTGACAACGCTAAAGTTACACCCCTGGGATGAAGCCACGTCTGGGGTGGAATGGGGCAGCTGTTGAACAGCATGTGGCAACATTACTTACAGAACACTGTAGGACAGAAGGTGAAGGATGCTGCACCCATTCACAACTGTGTGGAGAACTTAGGGAACTAGGTAGGGTAGCTGAGTTGAAATTTCGCCAGGACATTGCATTTAATGCCATATCTTAATAAAAAAGCAGCATGGGATAGTTAATGACCACAAATGATCGGGGCCTGGGCTTTACGTCTCCTCTGAAAGCTGGTTTTCTCCAGCACAACTGTCAGAAGCACAGCTGCTGGAATCCAGTTTTTCAAGATCTTTCCAGGTTTTCAATATCCTCTTCAGAGCCCGCGCTATTAAGTTGTCAACAAGAAGCCCGTTAAGCGAGGAGGACTCCACATTTATGAGGAGGAATGGTAGATTTGGGAATTATCAGGCCACTCAAACAATAGATAAATCACAGGAAGCAGTGGCTATTTCACTATTAGGGGGAGACCACACTTGCAAGCAGTAGAGGCTAAATACAAGGGAAATGACAGGTATAATGCAGTTCAGGGGCTGATCGCTTAATTCTGCAAGGTGCTGAATGCTCTCAGCTCCCACAGAATCCAGCTGGGAGCTGAAGTGTCTCTGCACCATGCTGGATCAAGCCCTTAGTTGTTGCTTGGGCTGAAACCTTTAATAAGAGTCTGAGAAAACTTTCCTGCTGCGGGGCCCTGGGGGACCGTGTGATTGATAGCCGCCAAGCAAGAAGATTGCATCCGTGACAGTTCGGGAGACGGAGAAGTCAAACGCTGGTGTTCTGTGTGGAAACACCGTGTGCCCTGTCACTGCGGACGTCTCGCTGTGACAACATCGTCAGGTTTATTAACCGGACTTTGGGCAGGAAAGCCTGTAACTGAATCCCGACGTCCGGCCTTGGTCGCTTGCATCTGAATCAAAGAGAAAACACCAGACCCAAAAAGGGCTCTGAATGCGCCTTTGCCTTGCACTGTATAATCAATGGAGGTCAAATGAGCTGCCTATGCTGATGCATCAGCTGCAGGGCAGATGCTGAGTCCATTTGTTATATATCTGGGCCATGGCTAATGAAACGTGAGCAAATGGCCTGATTTACTCCATGGTGCTTGGCAGACTTGTGGTGTCCAGAGAAGGTTTCACAGGGGGTGAGGCCGGTTCCTTCTTTCTTTCTCATTTTTTGACTGGCATAATTAACAAAGCAGAGGGACTGTCCCATGAACAGGAGAGTGATTTGTTAAGGTTACACGGGTTACATGGGGATTGCAGGTAGAAGAGTGAATCCCCTTCTGGAGCATTTATTTCCTTCAGCGAGCTGGTTGAATGATGTAGAGAGGATTCCTGGTTCTTGAAAGGCCTAGCCAAGACACAGCATATCTGGGCACCTCTCCTCCAAGCTGCTAATCTGAGTTATGGAGTGTTAATAAAGTCAGATTTACAGGTACTGCCCTTTTAAGAACCCCTCTGTGATTCTGATGGGGATTTTGGAACCATCAAAGTTCAGCCAATTCCTGAAGAATCCTTCCCACGCTGGGATAGGACGGAGGGAGATTTAGGGCATTCCCCACAGACAGCTATCCTGCTAAGATGCATTGAACGAAGCTGTAACTTCTTTCCATGAACAGAGATTCTTGGCATATGTATTTCAGGCTCTCTGAGACACAGCAATCCACAGGCATTAGCCACTACCGGATCCCCACAGCCTCAGCAAATTCCCACAGGATATTCAGACACCACTAGTTATATTCACAGCTTTCCTCTGCTTTATCTTTACCAGGACTCCGTGATGTCTAGCCCAGGACGTGGGATGCCGGGTAGTATCAATGGAGTGGCTTCAATTTGGCACTGGCCAGACCAAGGTGATGCAGTGAACATAATGCTCTGGACTTGTAACACTGAGGAGCGGAGGAAGCATTCAGCCAGGGTCAAGGACCCTTTCAAACACCCTCAACTTGAGTTACACGGGATGAATCTGCCCCCAGTTGTTTTCCCTTTCTGGGTCTCTCTCTCAAAGCCAGATAGCTGCACCACAAGCCATTCATTCCCCCTCAACCCCACGCCTTTAGGAACCATTGCTCTTAGCCCAGGGCAAGGTGATGCGTGGGCATACCACACTGGTGAATATGGAGACAGAGATATCATTCCACTGGCCGCACAGGGGTAGATGTGATGTTCCCATTGCCATTGGGCCAGGGAGCAACTTGGCCAGCTTGGTTGGTTGATCTTCTGATAGCCAGAGCTGTTGTCTGTCCTTTCACTTCTTTCTCATCTGTGGGTTTTCCCCTCCCCTGTATTCTCCTCTTCGTGTCCTTATCTGGCAAGGTCCTATTACCTGCTTTTATCTGTGAAAAAGTCTAATCTCTGACAGCACCTGGCATTCGGCTAGATATGGACAGAACATGCTAGCTCTCTCTCTGTGTGTCTTTTTTGTTTTGTTTTGTTTTGATGTGAGACTTTAAACCGTCTCCTAGGTCCCAGGATCTATTTTTTTAAATTTTATTTTCCTTCTTTTCTGTAATGTTTTCTCATCTCCTTTGCTCGCAGGGAGAGGGCTCTGCGTGAAGGATGAAGGGCTGGAATGGAATGTGCATTGGTAACACTTTCCTTATTTGTATGGATACGTGTCAGCCTTCTGAACCTGCCTCAGCTAACTAAGGGGCTCCAGGGCTGCTTGCTAAGCAGGTGAGGCCTAAACTGAGGTGGCAGCATGGTCCAGTGGGTACGGTGCTGGACTAATATTCAGGCGCCTAACTCCCATTGAGTTCAATGAGAGTTAGGCACCTAAGTAACTTTGTAAATCATGCCCTTGGGTTCTATTCCTAGCTCTGCCACTGTTTTTTTGCTAGGTGACCTTGGGCAAGTCACTTTACCTCTGTGCCTCTGGGTATGTCTACACTGCAAACAGGAGCTGAGATTGCAGCATGTGTAGACATATCCGAGCTTGCCTTGATCTAGCTAAATCAAAGCTAGCTCAGGTGTGCCTACATGTGCTACAATCACACTTCCCAATTGCAGTGTAGACGTACCCTCGGTTTCTCCTCCCATCCTTTGTCTTCTCAGATGGACAGCGCTTTGGAGCAACGACTCTCTTATTTTGTGTATGTTCAGCATCTGCCACAGCTGGGCTCTGATCTTGGTTAAGGACTTGCGCCGTTACCATAATAATCATAAAATTAGCACCTTCCTTACAGCTGACAAGGAGCAAGAGTTGATGTTTCTCTGGGTTCCCACTATCAAGGTGGTTTTTGTACTGAAAGTTTAATTCTTTCATTTTTTTTAGCAGGTGTGCTGCTGGGGGAAGGTGCCAGACTGAAACCTGGAAAATGACACCCACTAATTATTGACACAGCAGATACATCTCAAATCCCAGCCGTGTAAACATCCCCCACAAACTGTCCTGGACATATGTCTGAGCTTTCCTCATCAGTTAGGAGTAGGGGACACTTCTATCTAGCTGCACTGGCTATCTGCATGATTCAGTGGACAGGAAACTGGATTGGGAGTCAAGGGAGCTGGTTGCTAATTCCAGATTTGCCACTGACCTTGGGCAAATCACTTCAACGCATGTGCCTCCGTTTCTTCACCTTTTAAATGGGAGAACAATACACTCCCTTCAAATCTATGTAATAAGTATCATCTATTGTGCTCCAGTCCCCAAGTTATCCAAGTGCTGCCACAATCCCATTCAGTCTTTGACATTGCTTTAACCAACAAGGAGGCAGACAGGATCTGTATTTTATGGCCCTTTGAATCACCAAAGAGTCTGACCTGAACCTTATATTAATGCATTATTAATGTCTCCATTACTAAAGCCAAACCGCAGGAAGCGGGGTAAGTTTTGAGTCTGTCCAGTGCATGGACTTTGGTTCAGAGTAGGTGGGGGAAGTCTTTACTCCTGGGCAAAACCTTTTGCAACTCTGTGCCTCAGTTTCCCCAGGTATTAATAATAAAGTTCCTTTTCAGCTTCTTTCCTCTTAACTCTGCAAATTAATTAATTAACGTGTGTTGCCATAGCACCTAGGAGCCCCAGTCCTGCACCATTGTGTTAGGTGCTGCACAAAACCGAAAGGCTGCTCCCCCCCCCACTCCCCGCCGCTTCATGTGTTGCAAGGCTACATTCATTGTTGTTTGTGAGGTGCTCAGGTGTTACATTGATTAGCCCCACAGAGGATCTGATAAAGAAACAATGCAGTTTTTGGACGTTCACCAGGTGCATCCACCTCTTAAATTTGACCCGGTGTCTTCCGAGATGCAACAAAAGCCCTGAACGGCTGCTGTCTCTGTAGCTGGTCCCACTGGAAAGGAATGTGGTGAAAGCCGAAATGAATGTGGAGGTTCTTGTTCAACCTGGCAGCTGCAGCAGCTGTAAGGGAGCCAGAGAGGAGTAAATCTGCCACTCTGGGAAGGAAGGGTGTTTTAGAGAAGTGCTCTACTGTTTGTGACTCGACTAGGAGAAGAAGAAAAAGACAGGAAAAAATTTACACTACCTCAGTGGTACTAGAAATTCATCTTTCTTTGGTGGGTTCCTGGGCAAATACAGAGCTTCATTCAGTGACTCAAAACATCTGAATTCAATATAATATAATACTGGGGATGGCAAAGAGATTTAAGGGGGGACGAGTTGAAAAGGAGCTTTGATCCACTGGATGATGGAGTCAGCAAATTGATTGACATGGGGGTGCACAGATGGACACACACACTGGATCTGCTTGGTTCCCTCCTCCCCCAAGGCAAAAGTCTGCTCCCATGTGGCTTGATGGGAACGGTCTAAGTGGTGAGAGCATTAAAGCAGACTGAACAGTAGGAGGGAGCAGAGGGGTGAAGGAAAACAAGCGAGAGGGAGGGAAGGAGGCGTATAAACCCAGCTAGGTGGGCAGAGAGGCCTTGCCGTGGTAGGCGAAGAAGAAGGTTAAAGTCATATTGATCCATGCAAAGAAAACATATTCTCACGGCTTTTCATCCTCCTTTCAGATGATCCAGCATCAAATAAAAACGGGTCCATTTCCAAGGCAGGCTTTAGAGATCTCTCCAGCGATACAGCAGATAAACGGCCGTTTGCTGATAGAGAAAGTGCCAAAGGGATTTTTGATGATACAAGCTGAGTGGAGGGAAAAGCGGATGCTGAACATGATAAAATGCAGAGAAAGGCGATGGGCAAAGCAGGAGCCAAGGACACCCGCCCGATAGGAAGCAAGGCCGCTGAGCTGAAAGTGACGCAGGGGGCAAGGATGCAGGTGAGAATCAGAGCAGTAAGCTCAATGAATTTCCACTCTGCTGTTACTTCTAAGACTGCGTATTCTTGGGAGTGTCAAGAGGACTGCTGGATGTTGGCGTTTCAGTATAACTGCACCTGTATTCCCCCTCCATGATCCACCCACTTAGGGATTTCCAGCTCCCAGTAGTCACCTCTCTTGGGCAGAGACCCTTGTCTCTCTCCCCGCCCCAAACCGGGCTTTTGAAGGCTGTGTAGTTTCCTGTTACACTGTGATATTCTCAGCAAGCCAGATTGCCTAAAGAGGCTAGCGTCTGCACATTGCTGTCTCTCTGAGAGCTCTGAACAGTGTGTTGCCAGCAGTTACAAGTTAGGGCTCTTACTAAGCAAGCACATTTATTCTTAAGGTGAAAGCATTACAAAGAAAACATATCAAAACAATAAAAGTTCCTATACAGATGCTAGAAAGCTTGCCAAAGATCAGTCTTAAGGGAGGCCTTGTAGGTCAAGCCCTTTCAACTCTTCCCCCACCCCACCCCTTGAGGATCCTGTGTGATTGCTGGATCAGAAAACAGGCCCTGAGTCCATTTATACATGAGCGTCTCCGGGGGGGTAATTCCTCTGGCTGATTGGCTGTAATCACTCCCCACTGTTTTTAGTTCCTGGAGGAACTGGAGTAGCCCTCTCCAATGGACTAGAACACAATCACACACAAACTATTCATTTAAACCAAATGACCACAAAGATATTGCAGGAAGTTGCCCTATCTGTCACACTGGGTATCCAGGAAAATGTGCAGCACCTAGCACTGCACAGCAATGACCTTGATCTCTAGAGCAGGTTGAATAACTGATCTTTTGGTTTGGTGGCAATTCAGAAAAAATAAAAATTAAAACCACTAGCGTTCAGGTCAAATCTAATCTGACAATTTTAAAAAAAATTGGTGAATTGAAATAGTCTGTTTTGGATCTCTTTCAGAGTGGGGAGTTGAACCTGGGAGAGCTCCCAGAACCCATGTGAATGCTTAACTGCTGGGTGAAAGGTTATAGGATCAGGGGTGGTGTGGGGGTTTTCAAGCAGCAGCAGCTGCCACCTCCTAATGCTGTTTTATGAATGGGCAAAACTATTCATGTCAAATCAGTAAACAGTTTCAGCTAGACCAAAACTGTACTTTTTGGCAAATAAACTATTTGTCTAATTTTTTTTTTTTTTTTGCCCAGCTCTCTTGCTCACTCATTTTAGCAGCAGTGATTATTTGGCTGCAAATTCACCCCAGACAGGGCAACGCTCATTCGTTTTTGTTAGTCTCCTTTATAAAGAATTTTCAGTCATACAGTCAGGGAGCAGACTCAATACCATGTGGTAAAGGTGGCCAGCCATACAACACAGTTAGTGAACAGTAGAAGCAAATGGTTTATGAGAGGCCGCTGAAGCGCCAAGCTGACAGCAGCTGCGTGTGCCTCAACAAGGAGAAGGAACATCTGGGAAGTCAGTCTCTAGAAGGAACTGGAAATGAAAGATACCACCAGCTAAAGCCAACAAGTCCAGCCCGTAGGCCAAAGCACACAATGAGGGAGATGAACCCAGTCCTGCTAGTGATACCTTCCATTGCCCTGTTTCTGGTGCTTCTGCTGGAGGGTAACAGCCTCAAGCTCTTGCTGCTGAAAACAAGATCGATCATCAGTAAAGCCACCACTATGTGGCTTTGGGCAAGACCCCATCCCCCCCTCCAGTTTACATCACTGAGGCCTGGTTGACTGTCATCTCTAGCCCAACTGGTCCTCGGAGGCTCCTCAGTCCAACAGAAACAGAGGATGACCCCAGGGCAAGGCAAAAAGCACAAAAGAGGAGACAGAGTAGCAGAGCCATTCCCTCCAATCTCAGACGCAGATGGCACCCCACCCCAGACACAAATGCCTTTGAATGTCACTGCATGATCTACACAGTGAAGAGTAAAAGGAACCTTTGATACTTAGCAAAGACCCTGTCTGGCACTTTTCTAGAGGAATTAAGGGACCTATTACCCAGCAGGCTGTTGGAATCTCGTAGTTCATCATCTTTAGTGACCAATTTCCATGTAGACAATACCAGGGGCACCCCAGCTTCCAATCTCCTATCCCGTATGAAACCCAGGAGTCTCACTCAGCCCATCTCCAGACTCACACACGTAGCTGCACATGGACACTGCAGGCGATCTTCAGCCAAGAATGGGTACTGGGAACATCACAAACTTTCCTCTACTTTCAAGCTGGAGACAGTTGATTCCCTAAGTAATCAGCACCTTTGAGAACGCTCTTCATACCTTCTACATCAGTTGGGAGAAGGACCTTGCTTTTTTTTCCCTTCAAGCTGAAGGTTAAACCCTGGGTTTCCTTTGAAAGATCATCTGTGCAGTCAGGTAATGGTTAAAAAATAAAAAAGAATACATTTTAATTTAGAGGGAATATATAGGCCCAAAGAGCCAAAGGTGTAAACAGAACCCAGTCACTGTTATACAGCATTAACGTATAAACAGCCAATATTATACAGCATTAAACAAGGTTCAGGGTTTGGGTACAGAGCTCTCAGCCTGCTTAGTACCCTGGCAAACACTCCATTAAAAATCCTTTAAACCATTTATTAGAGACACAGAAAAGAAGGAAAACCAAGTAAAGCATTAGAAAGGTAAAGTATTCAGTAAGGCTTTTGTTTTAACAGCATCCCTTGTTCTCTTTCCCTTTAGCTGGAGAGTTTTTAGAAAGAAGAAAACCCTTGTCTGACAGTCTTTTGGCTGGTATCAAAGGTGCCTTTGAGGAAAAGAGAAGAAGTTAGTTGAGATGGACTGGACCTGTTGTTATTGCTAAAGTCCCATCTCGTCACCTAGAAGACAAAACAAGACAAAGACGCACAAAAGGGGAGCGAAAAGAGCAGCAAAGGTAGAAAATGCAGCTTCTGTTTCTGGTGTTGACTCTCTCTTGCAGCTTCACAGAAAAACACAGGTACAGCTCATGGTCTTATCAGCCACTCAGAGACATTGCAAACTTATACCAGCATCGGACTGGTTAGGGCATTGCTTTCAGCTGCCTCTTTCTGGTCCCAGGCTCACAGCAGTGCTCCAAATATACAGTCTTGGCCGGCTACGCCAGACTCTTATTAGACAGAAGGGAAAAGAGGAACAATAGGAAAGAGAAGAAATAAGGTAGGAAAGGAAAAGGACACACTGGGGAGATAAAGTCTCGCATTCCAGATGGTGTTTGGGATTTAGCTGGAGCTGGTGGAGGGGACTTTATCCGGATCTTTCTCTCCCAGTCTAGTCAGGACACAGCTCTCAAGATCAGGATGACGAAGGCCTGGGGTCCCAAGAGAGGGTGGGAGTGGCAGCCATGATGGTGAAGCTCACACCAATTGCCAATTTTTCTCCCAAAGTCTTTCTTTATGGACCCCAAAGGGAGTGGTGGGCAGAATAGCCCACTCCCTCATTATTTTCTCCACCAATTAAGCCTAATTCAGACACACCAATTTTGGATCCCTGATTGGTTCCATGCTTTTCTTGTTTACCAAGCATGATCTGAAAGCATACCTCGAGGCCTGTTTGTTTGGAGTAATTCAGTCTTTCAGTCTCGTTTTTGCACCTTTTCCCATCCACATTTGTCGTCATAGGTTATTGTGACTCATCTTACGGATTTTCACTCACTTTTCCCAGTCAGGCTCACAATTAGGGTAAATTTGTAGGCCCAATTATCACAGCAGTCCCTGAGCTGTACACATGCTAGAGAGTATGTAGACTGGAGCCAGTCTGGTGGCTGTCGATTAATGGTCACGAGCCAGGCATTGCAGACGCAATTATGGGGAGTCAAATTCTGAGTGACCCCCACTCAAGAGCTGTGGTAGCCGTGTTGGTCCCAGGATATTAGAGAGACAAGGAGGGTGAGGTAATATCTTCTATTGGACCAACTTCTGTTGGTGAGACGACAAGCTTTTGCGCTCACACAGAAGTCAGTCCAATAAAAGACATCAGCCACTTTGTCTCTCCCACTGAAGAGTGCAGTTTTCTGGCCGCTGGGCTGTGTCGTAGGTTCTGCTACGGTACTGTGCATTCGGGCAATTCATTTATGTCTTCTCTTGTGCCTCAGTCTCCCCGTTTGTAAAGCAGGGATGATCGTGCCCGTCTTTATAAAGCACTCTGAGGTATTCACATAAAAGGCAGTGTTATTATTGCACACCTTTTGGAAAGTGCCTTGAGATGTCTTGGAACGATAAGGTGCTGTAAACTGGAGAAGTTGTGCAATAAATTCCCTGTGAAATGTGTTTTGCGAGAGACATTGATGTAGCATATAATCTTATCAAGGAACTTTGCCCAAGAAACAGATTGAAGCCCCTTTATACAGGTGACAGAATCGAGCTACTGGCTCACAGTTTTGAGAACAGAAATCCTGGGGAGTTGTTAAGGTTCTCCTGCCAGGAGCTGAGGTGGAATATAATCAGCAATGTCAGCCTAAAAATATAGACTTAAAAAAAAAATCAGTCCACCTGAGCCAATGCTGGAATAACAGGGCGGAGGTTGATTTGCAAAGCAGATGGCTGAGAATTTGTAGGTCAGAAACTGTAGGATTGGCTGGCTCAAGAAGGGGTCTGGTCACCATATGGATGAAGGGTAAGGAAGACAGCACATCCAGAGTACCTGACACTCAGGTATAGTACCAGACAAGTACCTGACACAGAATATTTTTTCTCAGGTATAGTTTACATTATCTGGAACCAGAAGAATTGACTGTGACCCAGAATAAAACTGGAGCTAATTCAAGGTTAGATTGTGCCTTGGACTACAGTGCTCATCTGAGAGAGGAACCCCCTCTTACACCGCCTCCCAGGCTCCCACACCCCCTCCTGTCCCTAGCACACTCCCTCGCATGCTTGACCTGGGCCCTCGGCGTGTCCCTGTGTCAGAGCCTGCGAGGAAGGGACCACACGGCCTCCTTCGCTGTGTCTAGGGAGTTCTCCCCCCAGGCACTTGCAGGCAGTTTATGGTCCCTTTAGTTTACACAACCCAATAGCAGAGATCTATCGCCCATCCCCCAAAGCAGAGATGTGAATCTCCTCCTCCCCCAGCCCTCCCCCCGTGTAGATTAGTTTCCAGCAGTGTGTTAGGTGCCTGATGGCAAATTTCAGTTTAGAGGTTTGCACTGGTAGAGCACTATCAACTACCGATGGCTGAAATCCCCCAGCCCAGCCAAGGCCTCAGTTTCCAGAGACCGGGAGCCGGCTAAGTGACTGTAAAACAAGCCAATTGCTGAGCAGGAACCAATCACCAGCTCAAAGGTTGAGCCCACGCTCCCGAGTTACTGGAGCTGATCTTTATTTTCCTTAAACTCTACAGACAGAATCTTCAGAACTTAATTTGATTTTGATTGATTTTTGAAACTTGAAACACTTCTAAACTAATTTTCAGTATATTACTCTTGTCAACGCTTAAAGATTTTGTCAGTAAGAATTTGCTGAACAGACACAGTAATTTTGTTTCTCATTTTGGCAGCTCACCCCTGAAGAGGAAAGTGGGGTGGGAGGGGTGTTATTATAGCAGCAGTTATTAGAATATACATTGCAATTATTCTGCTGCTATTTATGGGACGTTTAGAGCAATTTCTCACGGCAACCACTAGGAGATGGATCTGAGCTGACACACAGAGAGAGGGGAAATGAAAGGAAAGGAAGCAAATTCCTTTAATGTTTCAGGCTGTGCATCTCCTAGACAAAGCAGAGCTTTACCTCTGGGATGGGCCCACATCAGATCCCTGGGATCTGAGCTCCTCCAAACTTCAGATCCAGGTTTGAATGGCACAGATCTAGCCTACCTTGATACTGGTCTGAATCAGAAGATGCAGGGGTTCTCAATCCAGGGGTTTCAGCCTCCAGTAGGGTCATGAAAAGCTATTGGGGAGTCACCACCCTCCTGCTTTCCCTAGGTCGCTAAATGGGACAGGAATCCTGGCTTGATCCAGTTTCAGGTGTAGGGGTGAGCTTGGGGCATGTGTTTCTAGTCCACCCAGTATTCATGTTGTGGCTGAAGTGCTAACGGTAGGTGAATTGTGCCAAACAGATAGCAGGTTCCTGCCTCGGGCAGCTTACGTCCTGTACAGCACAGCGCAATCCAAAATGAATGCAGGACGGCCTGTATGCTTCATGGAACATGGGTATTTAGAAGACAGAAGCAATGGAGCTTACACTTTCTTTTATGCAGCCCTGTCTTGCTGACACAGTTTGCCAGTTACTATAGGGTAAGCCTTGAGTTGCCTGTCACCCCCTTTGAGAAGTGGGGGCAGATTTCAGGGCCTTGCAGGTCAGTTTCCCATTGGAGAAATCAGTGGGGCAGAAGCTGGGTATTTTCTTAGTGTATCTTGTTTCATTTACACTATATACACCAGTCCTGGAACAGAGATGGTCAGGCAGCATACAGCCCAACCCTTCTTTCAGGAATCTCAGCAAAAACACCAATACCCCAGTCCCAGGGAACAACTTTGTTCCAAGAATTGACTCTAGTTAGAGAGATTAAGGCAGAGAGTAAACCCTCCCGCAGTTTGCAACAGCTCCCCAAGGATTCTGCAAAAAAACCCTAACAGCAATGCAGCATTTCTTCTAAGAGTAAGCACTGCTCACAGGCTAAGGAAAATCACTTGGAAAACTACATGCAATAGTGCCATCTGTGACTCCCACCATACACAACAATGCCCTTGACCTCAGGGAGTTATTTAACCAGTGTAAAATGAGCATACAATGCTACCAAATCACTCATGTTACATAGGTGTAAATGGCTACACAAAATTGCAAGACAACTGCAACCAGGGCCCACAAAATCTAGTGTGGGCAAAATAACCACAAAAAGAGTGGTTACAAGAGAAGTATGGCCAAACTGAGAGAGGTATATGTGGAGGGAAAGGAAGAAATGTGTGTGTTACTTTGTGGCAATGCAGCCATCTCTGAGGAGAGACTTGACAGCTATTGAACAGCCAGGAAATAGAGAGCAGCCCAGTTGCTTTGTCTGACGAGATGAATGGGTTTTATTTTATTTTCCTCTTTGATTTGCGGATGTTCTTCCTCGTTTGTGTGTTTAATTGCATGGCACTGCTAACATATGAAATCCTATAGATAACAATGACTTCCCTGACCTGGCCTGCATTTGTATTCCTGCGCTCCGTTTCGTCGCGGCTACCGGCAGCTCTCAATTCAGCGCCGTGCCTGGCGTTCCGTGGGAGCCGTATCTCTTGGGCTCCTCGGGGACGGCGATATTAAAAGTCCATCATTGAGCAGCAAGAGAGGAATAACATTAGGGTTATAAAACGCGTCTCCCTTGCTGGCTCAGGGATAAAGATGAGCAATGGCGAGAAAAGGAGCACGGGGCGAGAACTCCGTGCTGGCACCACAGAGACGGCTGCAGTCCCAGACAGCAGAAGGCCCGTTTGATGAAGAGCTTAATGAAGGCGATCTTTCCGTGATGCTTCTTAGCCTGGGACAGCTCAGTACATCCATTGCTTCTACTCCTGCCATCTCCTCAGGCCATTGATCTCTGTCCCCTGGTTTCTCCTGTTGCATTCCTACCTGGGGAAGATTGCTTTAAACCTTTGCCTTTTGAGCTGCACTTTTCTTGCTATGTTTTGACTAATGCCTGATTTAATACCGGGTCATCTGGGAGAGAGATTTATTTTAAAAAATCCTACAATCGTTAGATTTGCCTGCTTAGAAGGTTTTTATATCTCACCAGCATGCACCGTGCCCTCATTCACCCCCACCCTTCTTTTTCTCTTTCAACTTGCTGCACAGGGAAAGACTTTTAGACTCAAAGAGAGACATTAAATGCCCCGATTTGCTTGGACTGTTTGCTCAAACTGGCACTTTTAAACCATAACATGCAGAAAATAAGTTGGCTCGTTTTTTTTCTCTAAACAGCAAACAAACCAATCGGAAGGGCCTATGTTCTGCACAGCTAGGGACTTCCCGCTAACAGGGCAGAGGATCTGCTTGATATTCACCTCCTGCCTCTTGCATCTATCATGAATTACCATCATCTGAGGGATCGATATTGAAATGAAATGGCCGAGGGATCGATAGGAGGTAGAATAATGGAGGAGCATTCTGTATGTACGATATTTGTGTCATTTCGGCGGGAGGGGGCCAGGGTGTGTGTGGGGAGGATGGAAGGACGGGGGAGCCTTAGGAACTGCATGTTGACAGCAGCATTCGTGAAACTATTTGCAGTGTAGAACCACAGCTTTATTTAACCTACTAACTTTCAGGCAATGCGTTGCATTCATATGTGCCTGCAGATGGTGCATTGTCTATTAACCAATGCAATGGATAGGAATAGAGTGGTATCTCTAGCTCTGAGCCCTCTGCTGGTGCTCAGGTTGGTCTGTGTTTTCAGGCATTGGCAGAGACCATTGAGAGCGTCAGGATTTATGCTTTTAGGCCTGGTGTGTTTGCAAACAGCTAGTAAGGCACATTTGGGTCCCAAATAACCATGCTATGTCGTTTCTTCATATTATTTTTGCAGCAAAAAGGACAAAAAACACAACAGCTACGTACACATATCCAGGGACAGCTCTTTTAGAGAGCACACTTGTAACAGAGTGTGTGAGTGGGAGGGATGGGACGTTTGGGATCTTGAGCACAAATGTGGATCCAGCAAAGTGTAATGTCCTAAAATACGGTTATAAAGTGTGTGTGTGTGTGTGTGTGTGTGTGTGTGCTATGACACAACAGTTCATAGCATTATACTGTAGCCTTACCCTAGTGTTCCTGTGGTGAGTGGGGCCGTTACTCTGCAATACTGTTATTTTTTTCATAAAAGCAGCTTGAGGAAATACCCATCGTATGTGGAAGTTTCCCAGAGGATGGGTTTTGGTTTGTTTTGGTGAGAGTCCGGTGAGGTAGTGAGTGGGCTGGGGTGAGGGGCTCTCTGGGCCCTTGAGCTCCTGGCTCTTAAAAAAAAAAATCCCCTGCCGTCCTGAAACAAAAGGCTAGAGCATTGAGTTCGCCTGTGAGAACTGGGAAGTGAAACTGACTAGAAATGGGTGTGAAACTGAACAGCATAGTTTCCCCAGTTGGGAAGGAAAGCAAATAAATGGCGCAAGTTGAACAAATGGAATAATTAAAGCACTTAAAGACCAAGCTGAGGGCCTCATTGTGCTAAGTGTTGTACAAACCTACAAGGCCAGATCTGCACTGGAGCTCAACGCTCAGTGAAGCACTTAAATGTTTAAGTCTCTAGATTTTCAAAACTGCTTCGCCGGCAGCAGCTCTCCTTGCTCTCAGTGGGAGCTGGAGGTGAGGCTCAGTTGCGCAAATCTGGCTCATGGTGAACGATAATCCCTGCCCCGAAGATCTTACAATTGTTCTGTCCTTCCAGCTGCCTGTAATGTAAGACATGGGGTGTGGGAGGGTGTTTTAAATACAAGATCATATTCATTCCTGAAACCACTCCCCAGAGTTAAAGCAGGGATGCATTTGGCCCAGAGTGTTTCATTTTTATTCTGACAGTTTCCCTAGATGTCCGTCATTCTGGCTGTCCCGATGTCCCTCCCTTGTGAGGGACCCTCCAGCATCTGCTGTGTCTGTGTGACACTTACACAGTGTAATTATTTGAACCTGTTTCCTCTCGTGCTGATTTTCCCTTCTTCTCTGTCTTTATTTTGTTTTCAAGGGCTCTCTCTCTCTCTCAGGGAGCTGGAGACGTGGAGATTTGAGCTCACTTGAGCTCTATCCTTCTATTTGTACAATACTTGGCTGCCGTTGTGCTCAAGGCTCCACGCTTCTCTGCCCCTTGCAGGGGGGAAGCAAAGCCTCCTCTCCCTTACCCCTCCCCACAGGCTCAAGGATGCATTATTCTGAATAACCATTAACCTCCCAATCATGGGGGCCAGATTCTTCTTATAACTCAGTAGGTTTGCTGCAATATCTACCTATCTGTCTCACTTTCCGTCTCCTCCCCAGGCCCATTTTTTAGTTGACATATATACTCCCTTCCCCGTGAATCTAATATCCCCTCTGCCTTCCATGGCCCACTGGAAGATGATGGCAGTAAAGCAGTTTTTTATTCTACCTGCCAACCCCTATATCAGGAATGTGCATTCAACAGTTGCATGGCCTCCCATGCACCAATGCCCTGCCAATGCCATCAGTCCCTCTAGGTGTGAACAATGCCTTGCAGCAATGCCCTACACGTGTGGACTAACGCTCTGAGCAAAGAGAGTGACCATGCATCAGAGCAGGGTTGCCATGAGATGGGTCGGCCACAGAAACGGAAAGGGTGAGGACCGTTGTCTCACGGATCCTGAATCGGCTTCGGTGGAACCAAACTTTATGCATCAAAGACCCTGCTCATTGTGGAAATCAGCAGCTCCCATTGCAGGAGGGAAGTTGCTGCGACTCAGCAGCCAACCTCCCAAGTTAATCACCCGCATGTCTGAGATCACGCAGCCGCAATGTACGTTAAGCGACACCAATGCCAGCTAAGGAGCCATAAATAGTGATAGGGATCATCAGTGATCCGGGCTGACCCTTTGGACTGGGACGTCCTATCTCACTGTGCCAGACACCCCCACCCCAACAATAACCCCATTCAAATACCATCTGCAAACTCCCTTCTTTTGTGAACCCCCCCGACACCAACACCTGTGTAAAAACAGCCTCACACACCCATTGCCCCAGAAGCTGTGCTCTGAGTTAAAACCTTCCCCGGGGTCGCTCAGTGCCGTTACGGTGTGATTTGTGCTGTCCATCCAGTGAGATCAAAAGGTTTGTGGGGGAGGGTCCTTGTCCTCCTTTTGTCTAGTGCCAAACACGCGCTCAGCACTCAGGGGTCTGCTAGAAAGCTCACTGAAGTCAGTGGGAGTCTTTCCATCCACTCCAATAGCCGTTGGATCAATCCTCATAATCAATAGCGATTGAGATTGTCCTGGGGCATATTTGTACCCCAAGATCACTCAGTATGTGCTCTCATGGTGCACAATGCCGACCCTTGGTGTGAAACTGAGCATATTAATCCTGAATTAACTTGCTTCCTGGGTCCAACTGACACGGGCCTTGTGTGCAGCCATCTGGGTGCTGTCAGTGAATCCCATTCCCAGCCCTTGTGTTCATTCTCTCTGAAATCCGGAGAAGTGTGTGACAGCAGCAAACCCTTTGAGTGAATCCTAGCCCTGTATTAATTCGCTCCCAGGTCCAGCTCTCTGATCCTCTGTCAGCTGAAAGCGATGCTAATGCCAGGTTTCCATATGCGGCCTCCTGCTGCTCCTCCCGCTGCAATCTGAGTCACACTGGCTGGGAGGGATCAGCTCAGCCTGAGATGGGTGAACCAAGTGCTTTATTTCAAAGTGAACTGAATAGCAAAGGGGGGAATTGTATTGAGTGGGGTAGTTCTGTACTTCTCTTCGGGTGGAGTGGATGGATAAGAAGACTTAATGGGTCATTTCTAGCTCTAGTCTCCCTGAGTCTGTGGTACATTCTTGGGCTGAATTCCTCCTGGTTGTCCTGCCCTCTCCCCTCATATTTCTTCCTACAGGTTCAGCCTGGCTCTGGGCTCTTTGCAATACAAGGACAAATGAATGAGAGTGCCTGTGACAGTCTAGGTTTTGGGAATAAGGATGGCACCGTTTGCTGCAGGGCTCAGTGCTTTGTTAAATACAAGTCAGACTCTGCACGCTACCCGTCACGACACTGCCTGGCCCAGGAATTCTCAGGTATTTGTAAGGCCCAATTGTCATAACGACTGCCTGGCAATACACAGATCGGACAGGCTGTACAAGTCCCATGTAGGCATCACTGCTGGCCTCTCACCAGGGGATTGGAGAAGGGACTAATCTTGTTCCTACACATGTAATAGCATCTAACATCCACCCGAGGAGGTGGAGGGAAAGTGTGCAGTGTGAGCAAAGAAATTTACTCTGTAAAAAGCCAGCTTAAATAAGGTGAGGTGAGTTGTGCCTTGCTTCGAGAGCAGCCTGTTTTCTCTCTCTCTGTTCTGGGGTTCTTGTGTATTATCATTCTAAGACATAAAGTAGTGGTACACTGCAACCTTCTAGCAAAACTAATTTTTTTTTTAATTTTCTCTCTCTGTGTATGCTGTAAATATACCATTTTTCACTCGAAGAGATGAACAAACATAACTTACTGTAGAGAGCTCTGCTCATCCAAAAAGATCCCAAAGCCCATTACACCCCCACAGCCCACCAAGGGGCAACCAAGAGGAACCTCTGTGCCACACAGGAAAGATTTTGGCCAAGGACCTGAGGAAATAGCCCTTCTCTTCCAAAAGCAGACAGAGGTCTTTTAGTGCTAGGCAGGGCAGACAGGGGCTCCGCTTTTAGCAGATCCACATGACATATGCCAAGATTTCCCCAAGAGATTCATGATTTTGGGTGCCTTGTTCTATTTGTGACACCTTAAAGGACCTAACTTCCAGAGGGGGCTGTGCTCAGCACTTTCTAAAAATCAGGTCTTTTTAAGGTGTCCCAAATTGGGCTCCCAAAAACAGAGGCCCACCCAAACCGCTGCTCACCTTTGACAATCTTGGCCATAGTGCTCAGCTTACCTACCTGGGAAGGGTGAAGAGCTGAGATAGGATCAGGACCTGTGGCCAGCGAGCCGGGAGCATTTCGAACTGAATGCTTGGGGCACGGAAAGCATCAATCTGCCACCCTTATTCACACTGAATAGTCCCTTACTCCTTGAGTAGTCCGACTGGAATCAATAGGGCTACTCGAAGAGTAAGGATCTACTCACTGTGAGCAAAGGTGGCAGAAGCTTACAACACTGTGACTGTCCCTCCAGGGCCAAGAAAACCTCTGCCACACTTTTTCATTCCTCCTGGTGCTCTGCTTTGTAAATGACAGGAAATCAGCCGCTACCAAATGATGGCCCTTAATTTATTTGTCTTTAATTTCCCTTTATCGCCCCTTTCGCTAATCTCTAATCCACAGATAAAGAAAGGTATCCCAGGCAGCAGGCTGCCATTATCCATGATGTGGAGGATTTTGTGCAGTTCAATTATATCTTTTTTTTTTCCCTTTTGCATCTGGAGCAATAGCATCTCTCTCCCTTTACCTTGTTCTCATGTCCCCTCTTGCTCTCCAGATTGAGTTAGGTGTCTTTGCAATGTGTTCGTGGCCAATGTGTGTGTAGAAGTCAAGGCAATTTTCAGCGGAGCTGAATATTCTGTTGTATGCGTGTGTTACTTAATGCATTTCTGGAAGGTGCTACTCCCAAAGGATTAGTATACACCAGCGTGTAAGACTCAGCTCAGGATGACCACTTTTCCTAATGCACAGCACTTAGCTGTATATACATAGTGAAAACAAGAATAAGTTTGTTATCAAAGAACAGAGATTCATGTAACAGAGGGTGAGAATATTGGAAACAAACAGTTACATCTAAAACAAAATCCTAACATGCTTTCTAGAGACTAAAATTAACTAACCAGTTATCCTCTTTGAAGAAATTTATCTCACCCAAATTTCTTCCCAGCATTTTCAGCCAAGCCTGGCTGAGATCCCTTTTCCATTAAGTAAAGTCAGTTTACTTCCTCAATGAAGGATGCCAGGGTGTCTCTTTGCACCCCCCAAATATACCAGAACAGGCCTTTACTGTCACATGAAAATAAGGTCCCGTCCAGCCCCCGCTGTTTACTCCTTCCTGTTAATTTCTTTCTCAAGTCTTCACCAGCTCTTCATTAGCGTTTAATTTAGTAAGTGAATAGACACCTATTGTATGACATATCCACCATGGAGATAAGTGTCTCCTACCTTCTGCCTGGAGACCTGCGGTCTCAAGACCTAATTCCTTTGAGTAACCTGCTTTTCTCCCCGGACCACAAGTACATCATTTTTTAGTTTATCTACATAATTCCTCACACAGACACACACAAACTTTATGATGACCAGTGTGACACAGGCTTTCAGTAGGGGTCTTACATATCATTCTTTTGGTGAACCCAGGGGATCCCTGTACAGTAGAACCTCAGAGTTACAAACACCTCAGGAATGGAGGTTGTTCGTAACTCTGAAATGTTCAGAACTCTGAACAAAACATTATGACTGGTCTTTCAAAAGTTGACATTGACTTCATACAGCTTTGAAACTTTACTATGCAGAAGAAAAATACTGCTTTCCCTTTTTTTAGGAATTTATGTTTAATACGGTACTGTACTGGTTTTGCTTTTTTTTTTTTTTGGTCTCTGCTGCCTGATTGTGTACTTCTGGTTCCAAATGAGGTGTATGGTTGACCCGTCAGTTTGTAACTCTGGTATTTGTAACTCTGAGGTTCTATTGTACCTCTATCAGAGGGGTAGCTGTGTTAGTCTGGTTCTGTAGAAGCAGCAAAGAATCCTGTGGCACCTTATAGACTAACAGACGTTTTGCAGCATGAGCTTTCGTGGGTGAATACCCACTTCTTCGGATGCAAGTAGTGGAAATTTCCAGGGGCAGGTATATATAAGCAAGCAAGAAGCAAGCTAGAGATAACGAGGTTAGATCAAACAGGGAGGATGAGGCCCTGTTCTAGCAGTTGAGGTGTGAAAACCAAGGGAGGAGAAACTGGTTCTGTAATTGGCAAGCCATTCACAGTCTTTGTTTAATCCTGAGCTGATGGTGTCAAATTTGCAGATGAACTGGAGCTCAGCAGTTTCTCTTTGAAGTCTGGTCCTAAAGTTTTTTTGCTGCAGAATGGCCACCTTAAGATCTGCTATTGTGTGGCCAGGGAGGTTGAAGTGTTCTCCTACAGGTTTGTACCTCTGTATACCTCTGTGCCCTGTGTCATTTGGCACCCACAGCTTCTTGGGTCACATGGGGCTTGATCCATCTCTAGTTGGAAGAGACTCTGGTCCATTTCACCACGTTGCAGCAGGGTGGCTTTAGTTATTCCTGAATCACCCCGATAGATAAACATCAGCTCTACAGCCCAAGTCATAGCCATTTGGTGGGGACCCATTACCATCTAAGGGTGTTATATCTGTAAGAAAACAAAACAGTCTATCTAGAAATAAAACTCTTGCATTCTCTGACCACTTCATTCTAGGAGTCTCCCATGTGCAGCAGTAACTTTTACTGTAGCCAACTTTCACAAACCCACATGCCAAACCTCATCCTCAGGTGCTTCATCCAATTTCATTGCAGGATTAACTTCTTTGCCATGAGATTGGCCTATAACATCTAATTCTTCCATGCTTCTGTGAAAATTTCCTCTTTCCCAGAACCAAAACAAAAAGACTCACTGTGCATCCTGTGGGGTTTTTTTAATGCTCCTATCTCCATATCTAGAATCATAGAATCATAGAATTCAAGATCAGAAGGGACCATTATGATCATCTAGTCTGACCTCCTGCAAGATGCAGGCCACATAAGATCTCCTACCCACTTTTTTTTAGCGACCCCTGCCTATGCTGAGAGGAGGAAAAAAAAACCCCCACCACCCACTGCCTCTGCCCTGGAGAAATTCCTTCCCCCCCCCCCAAATGGCGGTCAGCTGAAACCCCACTCGGCAAGCAAGACTCTCCATCACCCAAAAAAAAAAAAAAAGGTTAAGAATATCATATCATTGATTACATTGTACTATTTTACCAGTTTGACTGAATTGACCCGACTAAGATATTATCCTATTATTATACCTCCTCCATCCCATCTTTACTTATCTTATTTAAAGTCATGGAGGTCCTTTCCTTCTACTGTTTCTCTCCAGGCTGTCCCAGTATGCACTCCCTGAATGGTTAGAAACCTTCGTTCAATTTCAAGCCTAATTTCCTGACTGACAATTTATATCCGTCTGTCTCGTGTCTGATTACACTAGAGCTGAAATAATTCCTCCTCCTCCTCCTATATATCCTCTGATATATTATATTATTGCAATCATCCTCTCTATCCTTCTTTTCTTTTTTGGAAAAAAAAAAAACTCTCCCTCTCTCCTTTCATCATTCTCTCCTTTCCCATTTCCTTCTCATTCTAGTGGCCCTTCTTGTTTGCGTTCTTAGTCTGTTGCAATTGACAACAAAATGGCACCCTGAAGGGCATATTTGTCAGCACTGAGAAAAGGCTGTGACTAGGAACAGATTATTCTCGATATCATGAAGACACCTCTGGAAAAAAACATTTGGGCCTGATTTTTGCAAACCTTTCATGTCGGACTTTCATTTAAGTCAGTAATAAGCCCATGCATGGAGGGTCTTAGGTACTGTATTCTAGGATCATAAGCGTGTGTGTGTTTGTGTGTGTCTGTGTGTTCTCCTGCAGTAAATTTTAAATACTGTGGGATATTCCTTCCTTTAGTGTCAATGATTCCTTCTATAGCCTTATGCTCATGAGTCGTTATTTCTGATGCAAAGTATTTTCAATAGAAAAAGTGAAGGCGACCGTAAATCTGTGAGGAACATAGATAACAGAGGGACTAAAATGAGTGATGTCCCTTGAATTTAAGGAAACCGGAAAGTTTGTCTGTGCCTGAGTCTTATGCTTCCCTTTCTTCCATGCAGGGAGCTGCCCTTTGGGGACAGAAAGACATGGATTCTAGACCCGCAATTAGCATGAAGTTCCAAGTTATTATTAAAAGCAGAAAAGAGTCCTGGGGCATCTTATAGACTAACAGACATTTTGGAGCATGAGCTTTCGTGGGTGAATACCCACTTTGTCGGATGCAAGTTATTATCCTTTCTTGTTACTGCTGTACTGCCTAGAGACCCCAACCAAAAGCAGAGACTCATTGTGGTGGGCACAGTGCAAACATATGGTGAGAGACAATCCTTGCCTTAAAGAACCTGCAAGCTCAATAGACAATGGGTAGGAGGAACAGCCAGAATACACAAGCAGAGTCAGTGCAGCCATGGCTTGCAAACACTATGTTGGTTCCACATTATTTTAAGCTTTTAAGCTTTTTGTGTTTGTTTAATAATGGTTGGGAGGGATTTCTTGGCCACAGTTTGCAGCATGGTGACTGTTGTGAGGTCCGAAGTGGTCACATATTCTTGACAATAATGCATTTATTAGAGCTAGTTGAAAAATTGCAAAATTCAACTTCAACTCCATTTTTGGTCCCACTTTTGTATTTTGGTCCAAGAAGTGGATGACATTTTTGCAAAAAATATTTGCAAAAATTGCAAATTTGATATTCTAAGTATAACAGTATCCATGAATAAAAATAGCCTGCTTGGGATTCAAGTACCTGCTGAAACTGCTCTCAGCTTGCCATCTACGGACTCTGCACTCCTCTGTCCATCTCTTAGAAGTGCTACCTTGTTAAATCTAGAGCCAAGCAGCTATTTGCAGTAATGACGCTAGTAACTAAGGGTGGATAGGCTCCCACTGGAGGCTCTGTTTAGTCACTCCCTGCTGGCCTATGACAAAGCACTGAAGACAGCTTTGTTTTGTAGGTGCTGTGATGCTGGTGGATTCATCTAGACTGCTGGGTTTTTTTGTTTTTTATTTTAACTGATTGCTGAAATCAGGCCTCACTGGCCAGCTACCCAGGGGACCAACCAGGATCGGTTGCCTTGTCGAGCTGACTGTTTAATGAGAGGTCAAACAAAATGATAACAAGACCCCTGGAGATATTTAAAAGTGGACTCTCAGCACTATCTGCGAATGCTCCTGAGGCAGGTTTTGCTGTATATTTTGCTGGGGTTGAGTTGTCTCCCCCTGCAGGCTGTACATCGGGGTACAATGCCACAACCACATGGCATAGCACCCATTAGGCTAGACTGGGCCCTGGCCTATGTACCCAAGGAGCAGAGTAAAGGTGGAAGGTGGAAAAGAACCTTCTGTAGAGACCTGCTAGGCTGGGGCTGCCTGGACCAAGCTTAAGTGGGCTTGCCCTGGAGCTGGTGGGTGAGGGAAGTGGGAGAGGGATGTAACCTTGACTCAACTTATGCCAACCCCCAAGTGCAGCCAGCACAGTTAGCTCCCATTCATTATTCTGGCACATCTTAATTTACTACTGCTATAGGCCAACAATCATGCGTTGACATCCCGTCGCTCTGAAGCAAAGGGATAGGAAATTGTGTCTCATAGGGGTGTTTCGTAGGGGACATCTACCTTGCTCACTCTTTGAGGTAGAGTGTAGGGCACAGGTAGCGACACGCCGCAGTGAAATGCAAGCTGTGTCCACACTGCAGCCATGCATCAGTGAAAAGGTATGGCAGTGGGGTGGCAGCGGGACATTACGCCACTAAAAATAGCAGTGAACGTGTGAGGCAGGGCTTAGGTGTGTAGAGAGCTGTGTTGGGTACATACCCACAGTGGTCAGTCATGTCTTTATTCACCTAAGCAGTGCCTCACTGTCTACACTGGTATTTATGCCCGTGCGGTGGCAGGCAGCATCCATGCTCTCCATACCGCCATAAGGAGCATGCAGTGTAGACTCGCCCTTAGGCACAGGGCCTCCCAGAAGCACACGCCAGCCCATAATTAGTATTTATTATTAATTATCATTAGTAATCATGCCTAATGATATATACAGAGCAAGGCACAGCCCCATTTTTCTCCTTAGGCAGATATTAAAATATTCTAATAGGAAAATAAAAGAATCATCATATTTCACGTACACCAAACGATGCCGGGATGTGTGCCACAAGATCCCAATAGTAATCTTTTAATTAATAAAATGGAAAATGGATTCAGGATTTGTACTTAATAAGTATTCATCAAGGCAGTCTCTTAATGGGCTATTAAGTGACTTAAGGTGGAATTTGCAGCAGCTGACATGTAAATATCTAACACCAACAAACACAACCCAACTCTTTTCCAGATATATACTGGTCTAATAAATATTGGAGGGGACAGTTCTGCTTTCTCTGTTGCGTGTGTCTTTCAGAACAGATAAAGCTTACAAAACAGAACCCTATCCACCATATACTGACAGCTCCTAGAAACCAATTTTTCAAAACCTGTCATTGAGAGTCATTAATTATCTGCAGGTCCCATTCATCCTGAATCAATGGCAGACTTTGTGGACTCTTTGATGGCTTTAATTAATTCATGAATATGAGTTGTAATATACTTCCTGTTTGAACAGTTATTATGCTGGCAGAACCCTTGAATTAAAGGACTGTGAAAAGCATAAAATACAAGTAAATATGATGTTACAGATGCTCTCTCTAGAATCCCATAGAGGAACATGTGTATCAATATAACTGTTCGACACTGAGCCCTGATTCTGCGATCAGACTCTTACATCTATTCAGAGCCCAATTGACTACGCACATCCCATTGCAGGACTGCAGCCACCTGAGGAAACACTAGCATCACATGAGGGCAATCAAACATTTTCTGCTGGATGATTCGTTGCCTATGGGCTCATGCAGATGTTTTTTAAATTATTGAGACAAGTAGCTTAATTCAATGAAAGCAGCATTTTTATCTAAACATTTCCCCAGCATAACTGAAAGCCTAAATGCAATAACATTGGGCTAGTGAAACAATGAAGAAGCGAAACTCACCAAGCTGAGGACTAAGTACCAGTTTTACCAAACTGAGTACAGTGTCCGTTTGTCCCTGTTTTACTGGACAGTCGCAATTTTTCAGATGATGCCCCACTGTCCTAGGACCTTCCTTCAGAACACTGTAAATGTCCCGATTCTTCGTCACATCTTTCAAAATGTGTGGGTTTTTTTATAACCACGAAACAATTATTCATAATGGTCTGCGTTTAACAGTCACGGACAGCCCCGGGGAAGGAAAAGCAAATATAGTGCGATGAACAGCACCGGAGAGAAGAGTTGGATGGGTGTAGACTCAGAGCTGCTCTTTTGTTTAAAATTAATTGTAATGACACTTGTTTGGTGCTTGACGATAAATGGAAAAAGCCTCCACTGAGGCTTGGGCTATGCACTGTCTTTAACCAACATAGTTATGCTGGCACAGAGATGCCATTTTTTTTCTGATCTGTGCACACCACATCCCCAATTAAATGAATGGGAGCTTCGCCATTGATTTCAGTGGGGTCAGAATTTTACCCATCCTGACAGCACCATTATCCTTCTCCAGCAGGATCCTGGCTCCTGTTTAATTTTCAGACCTTATCTTCACCTGCCACTTTTTTTTGTGACTAGACAGGACCCACTGAATGCTCGTGAATAAGGGATAACTTGACTACCTGGCGACGCGACCTTCAGGCTGATAGCAAAAAAATGGGCTATACCTGGAACCAGCTAGAGCGAATGGCCCAGGATAGAGGGCTCTGGAGATCTGTGGTTGGCGGCCCATACCCCGACTGGGGTGACGGGCATGAGTGAGAGTGAGTGACTATGACTTGCAGACAAGTCAAAACCTCGTGCTTTTGTTTGCGATTTAAAAAATATTATTGTTTGATTTTTACATCCCGCCAACTATTGTTCTCAGTCATTTGGAATGCATTGACCGTGTGTGTCTTTGTCGCCACCTAGCGGCTGAACTTCATAAGCAGTTTATAAATCTGTAGCCATGATAAGGCTAACGGAGGGTTGTTGGGCTCAAACAGTGCAGCCCCTGCTTTTAAAGGCAGCGATCAGTCACAGGTTCACTCCCCATTAGTGATATTGTTATAAATAAATGATAATCAAAGAGAAAAGCAGGTCAAACTCTTTTTCTCTGGCCTTGATGTACTTTTATGGGTTTCCTCCCGACACACATGAGGAACCCTTAGCTTCCCCCGTGGAGCATGCTACCATTCTTAGCATTAAAGCTTTTATCAGAGCATAATGTTTTTTACAAATGCAGCCCTTCCCATCGACAAACTGCCCAGCTCGCTGTGTTCTTCAGAGAGCCTGGGGAGAGCCAGGCATTGCACATGCCTTGACATGTTACACACAACCCATTGCATGTTGCACATTGCCCATATGGATGTAGCTGAATCCTCTCCCCTTCGCGGCACGAGCCAGGCATCAGGGGATGTCTGGGTACATGCTGAGCGACGGTTTTTCTGGTAGGCAATCTGCAGTATCACACCACCAGCCAGCTGTTTCATGCCAGCAGACAGCCTCATTCTCATTCAGAACTCAAACGGAGGTTATTACCAGCCCGATCCAATCACTGAGGCCTGAGCAATACCTGGCTTTTCCTTTGCAGGCTGGGTTCGCCTTCTGCCTGTGCACCCCCCCCGCTCTCTCCTCTCTGTCTCTCGCTCCTTCATTTGTTGGCTTTGGGATTTCCAGCCAGACCTTTCACCTCCCCGCTCCAAGCACCTCTCGGTTATTAAAATGCAGCTCAGGATGGTTCACTTTGCCTGGTACATTATCATTCCTCGTTAGAGACCCCTCCAGGGCCTGTGATATGCCTGCACCGACTTTATAATTACAAAGTCAATTTCTAAACAGACATTTGCAAATAAGTCAATTTAAATACCGAGATTTGCAAACAATAATTAAGCAGTAGCTTCTTTTTTTAATATCTATATATATAATTAATGCCTGCGGGCTTTTCATTTTACCTTGCGACTGTGTAGTTTGCAATTGTTTGTCAAGCTAAAGTGTTCTCAGAAAGCAAATCAAAGCACTGATGGGTTTTAGATGCTGTTTAAGGAAGTGCTCCACCTTCCCCGCCTCCGCCTGCCACTTTCTATGCAATCTTCTGTCCCCCAAACTGCTCACAGCAGAGCAGCTGACCTGGGGCTTTTCCCCTTCAGGGTACGGAGAGAGGCCCTGGGAATGGGATGGGCAGGGGTGGAGTTCAGTAGCACTGCTGCTGAGGGGCTCCACAAGCAGATAGGAAACCAGGCCTGAGAGGATGAATGGAGTGAGAACAGTCTGGCCAGGTTGCAGCTGCTGTGCAAAAGAGGTGCAGGGTCGGGGCCTGGGCGGGGAGGAGGATGTGTTCAGGGATGTATGTGCAAACTGATGTCTCTGGGGCTGGAGGGGGGTGGGTCTTCCTCTATCCTTTGAGACAGGCTCAGAATTTCCTTGGGGTGTTCTCAGGTCCTGGTTGTTCTGTGCAGGCAGCTCCTGCCCCATGTGTGGTTTCTCCCAGGCCAGGGTATTTATCATTCGTGACCATTACGGCTTTGGCCAGATTGCCAGCCAGCACTAGGAAAGGCAGTACAAGAGCCCTCTTGAGGTCCTACATTTTGGGGGTCTCCCGTAGTCCTGTGCTAGCTGGGGAGCTCACAGGAGGCCTGTTCCTTCCCTCCAGCAGGAGGACTGGAGGGGAGACACCTCACTGCTGATGCTGCTCTACCCTTCTGGCAGCAGGGTAAATCCCAACCCAAATTGCATAACCCCCTTTCTGGCAGCTCGGGGCCTGCAAAGCACAAGCCCCTCCCTGGCGGTGGTAGTGGTGATGGGATCTCCAGCCTGCTCCCACTCCCTGCCTCTGAGGCTGAGACGGAGAGGATCTGCTCAGCCATCGGCAGTGACTGCCCTGAGGGGCCAGCGTGGGAACCGTATGCACTAGCGTGCCCATATCACTCAGGCGTCAGCTTTAGAGCACGGCGGGAACAAGAGCAAAGGATTGTGGGATGCCTCTTGGGAGGAGTGGGTGTCACTAGCTGACCGTGCCGTTGTGGGAGTGAGGCTGAGGGCTCCACTTCTCGGCACCGCTTGGCTCCCAGCTCGCCCACACTGTGCTCCTCTCGCCACAGCCTGCAGCCCTGTCCTCTTTGCCTCCCTCTGGAGCCCCTGCTGGGCTGCTGTCAACCCTCAGGTCTCTTTCGATGTTTGGAAACTTGCTGGAGCAAGTCTGGAAGGCAGAGTCTTGGCCTTCCCTCTAGGGCTCCTCTGGGCCTCAGGCTGCTCGGCGAAGCTGCCCTGTGCTCTCACCAAGCGCTTGTTCTTCATTTCCCCCAGCAGGGCCCCAATGGCTTTCCAGCTGAACCGGTGACGAGATGCTGCTGATCCCGGAGCCTCCCTCAGCACTTGCGACCCACTGGCCAGCAGCCCAGCAATGACCATGAACAACCCGTTTCTGCCCCTGATTAGTAGTTCCCAGCCACTTTGTAGGCCCCTTTCCTTTCCACAGCACTGGCCCAAGCCAGCCTCAGCTGTCTGCTGCCACTCGATTGCCTCTCCTGGCCGAAACCTTCCACCCCGCTGAGCCCTCACAGTTCCCTGCTTGGCTTTTTCTCTCCAGCTCATAAGCCCACCAGGCTGGGTCGGAGCTCCCCTTCTGGCTCAGCTCTCACATGTCCCATGTGCTTCTCAGAAGACTCAGCATAGGGCTTTGTTGCATGGGCCACCCGTAGGCCTGCCTCCCCCTTAGAGCCTACAGCCTGGCAACCGTGGCTTTCAATGGCGTGAGACAGCACATGCTCTCCCACACCACTCGGTGAAGGCGCCTGACCTGCAGCACCCTGCTCAAGTCTTGAAGAAGTGCTCTGTGCCTCTGCCCCGGTATCCAGCCGCTTCCCTGCAATACTTGCTTCCAGGCCTGTCCTGACGGGAGACTGCTGATGATAACAGAACTGAAGTATAGGTCTATATTTGGTGTGGAGAAAAATCCACTGGGGATCAGGCTGAGATAGGTAGTTAGAGTGTGGGCTTGGAAATGAGAAGAGATCAAAGCTCTAGTGCTGGCTCGCCCAGACGTGTGCCGTCATTTTATTTCATTGTGCCTCAGTTTCCCTATCTATGACATGGGGATGATGCCTGAGATCTGACTCACGGGGAGTTCATGAGGATAAATGAATTGATTTTGGGGAACCAATCAGAGAGCCATGGATGGAAGTTGCTGCAAGTCGTGCAAACCTTTACCATTATAAACTCAGGTCACTTGTGATGTGAGGTAGAGATGCATCTTTGGCCTCATTCTGCCTTCACAGTGATTTCAATGGGGTCACGCCCGGGGCGGCTCCAGGCCCCAGCACGCCAAGCGCGTGCTTGGGGCGGCACGCCGCGGGGGGTGCTCTGCCAGTCGCCGGGAGGGCGGCAGGTGGCTCCGGTGGACCTCCCGCAGACGTGCCTGCGGAGGGTCCGCTGGTCCCACGGCTCCGGTGGAGCATCCGCAGGCATGCCTGCGGGAGTCCACCAGAGCCGCGGGACCGGCGACCGGCAGAGCGCCCCCTGCGGCGTGCCGCCGTGCTTGGGGCGGCGAAATGGCTAGAGCCGCCCCTGGTCATGCCTGATCTACACTGACCCCAGATCACCGAGCCTTCTTGTGCCTTAATTCTCCCTGCTCCCAATGCTAGCCCACGGGCAGCAAATGATCCGTAGTGTAACTCTACAGCCTCTACAGCAGGGATGCATTTTGCCCACAGCACCTTACCCAAATATTACCACCCCAACAGACACTAGCGGCCAGCATAGACTCTGATGTCAGCTCAGGCGAGATTGCAGATAGCAGAGCCGCTGGCACCTTGCAACCAATCGCTATAAATACCAGTGACAATTATATAACCCTCCTTCTCCCTTTTTATGGGTGTGTGAAGCCGATAACTTAAAACACTTGCTGCTGTTCAGCACAAAAACAAATAACAGAACAGCTCCGGCTGTGATGCATTTCACCGGCGTAACTTGGGCTTGCCACCGTTCTATTAAATTATAAATATCTATCACTTGACGAAGCCTGGGCTGTTTGGCCTGGAAGGGAGCGTAAAAATAAAGAAAGAAAGAAAAAGCTCAAACCCTGAACTGCAGTTGCTATAGCAATTAACAATGGGCATCCTTCTTCGGGAGCCAGAGATGCTGATGCAGCTAAAACAAATGTTTGTGGTGGGGATGGAGACGGATTAGGGAGGGCTGGCCTTGAGCCCCGATGTAATCCAATGCTAAATAAATCATAAATCTAAGTGCAGACTGGCAAGCAGGAGAGAATACCAATGCGGGGAGGGTGATGGCAGGGCAGCGTCGATTAGGAAGGGAGAACGGAAGCAGGGAGGGAGCCCACATGGGCAGGTCAGCGGTTCGGTTCTGCAGGCCCAGCATACTACTCACATCCAGCACTCGCTCCTGAGGTTCTGACCCTCTCCTGTAGCAGGACGGAGATAAGCCCCACTGAAGTCACTGAGAGCTGCCTGTATCTAGCACGCCCCAGAGCCTGGCACTCCCCTTGTCTTAGGGCCCTTCCATTGGAGGTCAATAGCAAAATGTCCACTGACGTCAGCAGAAGCAAGATGCGTGGGTTTGCAAGCTGCTTCCCTTGCCTTCCAGCAGAGGGCCCTATTGACCAGCTACTCCCAGGAGCTGGATTAATGCCCCCCAGTCCTGCTAACAGCCAAGCGGAGCCCCTAGAGCAGACGCTGCCTCTGTGCTTAGTCTCAAAGCACCAGCTCTTTCCCACGACCAGTTAGTGGCTGAAGCTGCACAGGGCCCAGATTTCAAGGGTTTCCATTTGGAAATGTGGGTCAGTTGGAAGGAGTTTCCCCTCTGCTTCCCCTCCCTGCACTGCTTTCAGGAGCGACTCTCCTCACCTTACACCTTTGCTTCTCCGGCTGCATTTTGCCTTCCCTACCGACCCCCTTCCTGGAGTGCCCCTCCCCATCATAATAACCGAGGCAGGGCATGCTCCAGAGAGGCACCCTGAAAGGGATGGTTGCGGGGAGGAAGAGCAATTGTTGGCCTGCAGCGGTAGAGCTTCCTGCATGCAGAACCCAAGGGGGAGCAGAGGAAAGAAGATGGGGCCCTCATGCCTAGCCTGGCTTGCGGGTCACACAAGGGAAAGGCCTAGGCGTCACCTGGGTCCATAAACCCGTAGTCATATGAGCTCCTCTTGTCGTTCCATACACCAGTGGCTGCTTGGCACGCCCAGTGCCATGGTAAAAGCCTGCCCTCTCTGGAGGAGCTCACCCGATGCACTGGGTTCCATGCTGGGTTACAGACCAGAGCTGCCGTCTCGCTGGAGAAACCGAGAGCTCTCCAGCTTCCTTCTACCCGCACTGACACGTGGAGTCAGCCTTGATGTGGAGTGAAAAATTGAAATAAGGACAGTTCAGTCAACAGTGAGTCTGTGAAATTAATGAGCCCTTTCGCCTCCAACACCTGATAATTACATCTTTCAATTAAATGAACTCTCTCGCTGGCCAGGATCTTATAAATTAACTCAAAGTGCTGCATCTTTGTGGGCTGCCAAACCTTTCTTACAGCAGAGAGCCTCCGGATCCTCTCAGTGCGGGAAGGCGAGAGCCTTAGGGGCCGAGCCCCGTCCTTGCTCCCAACCCCAGAGAAGCAAAGGGTTGGGAGCATGTTGAATGCAGCATGATAGTGCCAGCAGCACATTCCAGTTGAGTAAAAGGAGTTCCATCCAGCACCCTGCACTGTCTTTCCCCTTGGAGAAGCGTGTGGTTCACTGGCTCAGACAGCGGACTACGACTTAAAACACTTGAGTGTTATTCCATTCTGGCTCTGCCACCGACCTGTTATGTGACCTTGGGCAAGTCATTTCCCCTCCCTGTGGCTCAGTTTCCTCTCCCCAACCTTTCTCTGTCTTGTCTATTGAGACTGTAAGATCTTTGGGGCAGGGACCGTCTCTCACGATGTGCATGTACAGCTCCTGGCACGATAGGGCTCTGATCGTAGTTGGGACTGCTCATGTATTATAAATGATAATTACTGTGGCCACTGCTGCCGGGGTCCATGAAACGTGGCCCCTCTTGACTTTTACTTGGGAACTACAGAAGGGTCATAAAAGCTTTAGAAAACCTGGCCCCTGAGGAAAGATTTAAAAAAAACTGGGCATGTTTAGTCCTGAAAAAAGAAGACTGAGGGGGGTGTCAATAACAGTCCTCAAATATGTGAAGGGCTGTTCTAAAGAGGATGGGGATCAATTGTTCTCCATGTCCACTGAAGGTAGGACAAGCAGTGATGGGCTAAAGCTGCAGCAAGGGAGATTTAGCTGATATTAGGGAAAATATGTAACTGTTAAGCTCTGAAATAGGTTTCCAAGGGAGGTTGTGGAATCCCCATCACTGGATATTTTTAAGCACAGGTTAGATACATACCTGTCACATACCTGCCTCAGCACAGGGGCTGTACCAGGTGACCTCTTGAAGTCCCCTCTATCCCTCCATTTCTGCGAGTCTGTAACTAAGCCCTGGCTGATGATACCATCTGTCACCTTCTTCCTCCGCCATTACTGCTTGTTCTTGCCGTGGGGTGGCTACCCTGTGGAGCTCAGCTGGTGGGAGGCCAATGACTGGTTGAATATCTGTGTCATGAGGAGGAGTGGACTTGTATGAGCTGGACTGCTGTTACTCAGCTTGCCTGGATCCTGCTAACTGGGGGAAGACTCATCACTGACTCCAGTTAAGGAGATGTTTTTTACTTGGATATAAATGATTCCTCACAGATGAATGTTGCTTTGCAACAGCAAAATATACACGGGGCCCAGTGCACTGCTAATTCTCTGTGCCCTGGGGTAGTGGGAAGGAGACCTGCAGCTATCCACTCCCTCCCAACTCTAGCTGTCTGGCCTCCCATTCTCCTTTCCTCGTGTGGCAGTGTTTGAAGTACAACAGTACTTGCTCTTGGCTACTTAAAGACACAGGGTCAGAGTTGCAGCCGGTGTATATCAGCTTAGCTCCATTAGCTTCAACACAGCCACATCAATTTACACCAGCTGTAGACCTGGCTAAATCTATTATTAATTCATTCATTTATTTGTTTGTATTATCATGGCACCCCGAAGCCCCAGACACAGTCAGGACCCCGCTGTGCGAGGCGCTGTACGAGCACAGAACACAAAGACAGATAGACAGTCCCTGCCCCAAAGAGCTTGCAGTCTATCCATCGATAGTATTTCTGCGGCTCCTGGCACTGTGATGTCTGATGGCTTCCAACCAGTTAAGGAGGACGGGGTCATTGTATCATGTTTAAGCATCTGCCACTGCCCAGCTCTATCCACAATCCACACCCACTGGAGTTCAGGTACAGCGGAGGGGCTGGCGAAGTGATGGAGCTGCTGCTTCAGGAAGAATGTTACAAAACAATATAGTCTCTCTGCTTTCTTTCTATTTTTTCCCCTTCCCTTAGGTAGCCAAATGCATCCAATGTGGCCTTTATAAGCGCTCCGTAAATCCAACCACCTTCTCTAAAGCACAGCAGGCGGCTGCTGTGACTGTGTAATTCAGCACCAACAGTCGGATAATGGCTGAAAATGCCGAGGCTGTATTTTCCTCTTAATCACACACACACACGCAGGCTATTTCAATTAAGACAATTAGTGGTGGCCCGACCCAGGTCAACTGCAAAGCTCCAATTAAACCAGTGCAAAGTCTAACATCATCCGCAGTGTCATGGAGCTGGTTGGAACATGTGACCCTGACAGCCTGCGTCTGCCGGATGAAAGGGTTTAAACATTCTCTGTTGTCCCTTTCCAGACCTCCCACAATCTCCTCTGATCTAATAAACCCGAGCACTAATCTCCAGGCTTTATAACTCCTCATTAATTTGCCCCTTGCCAAGGGACTCAAAGGGAGAATGGGGCTTCTTTGTCTTTTACAGCCATCCGGTCTTTCTGTCCTGTCCAACTTACCCGTCTGCCTTGGTGCCTGCCCGTCTCATCACCTTGGGGACATGGCAAGATGCTGATTAAGCCTTCGATGTCCTTTTCGCTAACTGCACCCGGATCCAGGCTGTGTGTTGTCTCTTCCATTGTCAGCCTGTAATAAAAAAGGGAAAACAAAACTTTCGTAGAGGAGCTAACGAGGCACCCAACCCTCCTCTCACACACACTGGTTTACTGCCAGTGCACCTGAAGTTACTCCTGTTTTTCACTGGTATAGGGGGAAACACTCAGGTACTCCAGCTGGAACATTTCAAAGATCCAAACTCTGGAAAGGTTTTATTCTCTCTTACATCCACACAAGGATGTTTTCAATCCTAGATTAGAAGTGCCTGCAAAGGCACAACCAGCACCCAAAGTTTACCTGTGATCTTTCCAGGCGAAAAGTGGCAGCTAACAAAATCAGCTGTGGATTTCTGTGGAACAGACCCACTGGATAACTCTCCTGGGAGAAGAACCTGAGCTGAAGGTGTGCGCCAACTTCCAGTGATCCCTGGGTGGAAACTGCAGAAAAGGAAGAACTTGAACTGGATTTCTGTCCTTACCTCTAAAAGACTCTGAGAGTAACCGATGGAAGGAGACAGCCCTGAAGCAGCCTAATCACAATGAATCCCCATCCCAGTGGCTTGGTCTGACATTTCCACCCAGGCCTGCTGGCAGGAAGTGCTTGGGCTCCAGCATGTAAGCTGTTCTGCTGATCTGTAGAGCAATCTTGGTGGGTGGTAACATCAACACTCAATAGTCCACCCTTCCTTAGTAGAGGCGTACAACAGCGGTGCCTCTCATCCAAAGGGGAGGGGCGGGGCTGTCAAATGTGGGACTGCTAATAGAAGGGGAACATAGAGGTGCCTCCAGGGCCCTGGATAGCACCAGGCATGGCTAATGGCCCATGGCCCACCTGGTCACTGGTTCAAATCTACCCTATCTGGATAATGATTTTCAGTCTGGCAGCTGTTCAGCGGCCTAGCTAAAATAATATGGTGGTCCCAGCTCCGTTGCTAGTGGACTGCTATCCACAGAGCAAAAACCCACCGGCACAGTTAGCACTAATTGGCACCCTTGTTAGCAGTCACTGCTGAGAGGCCAAGTGCTGAACTGAATGAAGTTGGAGACTGAACGACCTTCTTTAAAAAGCGATCCCTCCAATTAAGGGTTGAGGGACAGTTCGGGGGAAGTTTGTCCGGCCCTTGCCAGGGCCGTATCTGCTCTGTGGAGAAGCAAAGACTTCAGAATCCGGTCGTGTCACCTGACACCTTTCAACAAATGCTACCCTGCGCTTTAAGAAGGACAGTCTGGTTTGCCCATGGGTAGGAGAAAAGTCTCACGGTGGGCTGGGGTGAAGGCTGAGGGCGGTATTTATTACAGGAAAGTATCCATACATCTCTAGCCTTTTGTGGCACCGGCAACTCCGAGCTACATGCAGCTTGTTTAGTGCAGCATCTAGAATATTCCACCCCCTCCCGCCGAGAGGCCCCATCTCAATTTTTAGTGGGCCCCAAGCAGCTCCGCTGAAGGGGCTGTCGTGGGCTGCAACAGAGGCGATTAATTTTAAAAGCATCACAATTTGTCACTTTCATAATGAGAAAATGAGCTACCGCCGCACACAGAATGATTACAGCACGATCTCAGAGCCCAAATGGTATGTGCCCACCAGCCCTACAGAAAATCACCAGACTACCTAGTGCTTTTCGTCAGTAGATTTCAGAGCACTTCACAAGCTGCAATCCATTTATCCTCACAAACACCCCACTATTATTATCCCCATTTTTAGAACTGGGCCCAGAGAGGCTAAGTGACTTGCCCAAGCTCCCACAGACAGTCTGTGGCAGAGCAGGGGAGGGACCTGGGGTCAATTCAAAGCCCCAGGCTAACCACTGCAGAGCATCCTTCCTCTCTTCCATGTGCAATCATGCCACCCCCTCAGAGGGCTGGTCCTTAGCCAGGATGGGTAAGGAATGGTGTCCCTAGCCTCTGTTTGTCAGAGGGTGGAGATGAATGGCAGGAGAGAGATCACTTGATCATTGCCTGTTAGGTTCACTCCCTCTGGGGCACCTGGCATTGGCCACTGTCGGTAGACAGGATATTGGGCTAGATGGACCTTTGGTCTGACCCAGTATGGCCATTCTCATGTTCTTATGTTCTTAGACAGGGAACCAATCAGACACAGCTGGAGAATAACAACATAAATCCAGCTGTGGGTCCAGCTGTGCAGCTAGGCAGAGCTAGCTGTGGCAAGTCACACAGACCCAGCTGTGGTTACCGACATGGTCCAGCTGTGGCGGGTCACATAGAACCAGCTGTGGTGACTGAGATGGGTCCATCTATGGTGAGCTAGGCAGATCCAGCTGTGGTTATTGACATGATCCAGCGGTGGCAAGTCTTGAGCGTCCAACTGGGGCAAACGCACACCCAGGTGTGCACACAGGACAGGTGACTCAGAAGCAGCTCATGATGCCCTTTGTTCTGAAACAAGCTGTGACGCCTATTGCCCTGCAGAGAAAGCTCTGTCTCCAGGGGAAGGTGTGTCTCATACTGAGCTGGGAGCTCCATTCAGAGTCGTGCCTGGCATCCAGAGGAGCTCATTAAACTGAACATAACCCTTCGTCCTTTTCAAAAAGTGGTGGAATGAGTTAAAGGGCCCATAGCCCATCATAGCCATTCCCTTTATTAGCATCTTATCTCTTTCCTTTCCCCTTCCTTTCCCCCTTACACACATCTACTGGCTCCCCCCCAGGAAGCCAGCTAATTATTTCCTGAATGCCCCCAGTGTTATTTTGCCTTGAGAACCTTTCCTGCTGAGACTTCTCACACACTTATGATTCTCTGTGTGACAAAAGGTTTCTCAGTTTCCCTTTGAATGGGTATTTCTTTAATTTCTACATCTAGTCCTTTCACTTCCTCATCTGCACTTCGGCTGAGACTAGAAACTTCACTTGACATTATCTAAACCATGATCAATTAAATCTCTTCTTAACTATCCTTTCCCCCCTATTTTTGTGGGGGTTCCCCCAAGTCTCTCTCTGCCTTCTCACATACCTTTCACAGGCAGACAAAGCCCTTTGCCCTGCATTAACTTTGTCACAGCACTATTAAGCAAAGAAAACAACAACAAAAAAGAAAGTTTTCCTGCTTGCAATAGTCACAAATGCAGAACTCACTTAACTTCAAACCTGAGTGTCACTTTGACCCGGCCTGAACCTGGCCAGGCAGCAGTGCCCTGCTAGATGAGGTCGTCCAAGTGTATATGAAAGTTGTTCTCATGGCTGGGTGCCAGAAAGAGTCTAGTGTTATAACAGTAGCACCTAGAGCAGAGGTGGGCAAACTATGGCCTGTGGGCCCCTCCTGCGAGAGGCTCGCCCCCGGCCCCTCCTCTGCTGTTCCCCCGCAGCCTCAGCTCACTGCACTGCCAGCACAATGCTTTGGGTAGCAGGGCTGGGAGCTCCTGGGGCAGCACAGCTGCAGAGCCCGGCCTGACCCAGTGCTCTGCACTGCGCGGCGGCGTGGCTGGCTCCAGCCGGGTAGCACGGCTGCCTGTCCTAGTGCTCTGGGTGGCACGGTAAGGGAGCAGGGGAGCTCAAGGTGGTGGTCAGGGGGTGGGGAGGTGGATAGGGGTCGGGGTGGTCAGATGGTGGGGAACAGGAGGGTTGAATGGGGGCAGGGGTTGGGGAGCAGTCAGGAGGCGGGGGTTGGATGGGATGGCAGGGGGCAGTCAGGGGCAGGGTTCCGGGGGCGGCCAGGGAGAAGGGAGGGTTGGATGGGGCAGGGGTCCCAGGGGGAGCAGTCAGGAATGAGAGGAGGGGTTGGATGGGGCAGCAGGGGGCAGTCAGGAGTGGGGGGTCCGGGTGCGGTCAGGGGACAGGGAGGGGTCAGGGGACAGGAGGGTTGGATGGGGCAGGAGTCCTGAGTGGGGGGCATCAGGGGGCGAGAAGCGGGGAGGGGGGGTGGATATGGGGCTGGGGCCAGGCCATGCCTGGCTGTTTAGGGAGGCACAGCCTCTCCTAACTGGCCCTCAATACAATTTGGGAACCCTGATGTGGCCCTCAGGCCAAAAAGTTTGCCCATCCCTGACCTAGAGGCTCCAGCTGAGATCAGGGGCCGATTGCTCTACATGTTGTACCAACACCCACAGTTACAATCTGCTCGGACAAAGAACTGAAGAAAGGCAGCTGCATTATCCCCAGTCACAGATGGCAACTGAGGCACAGACAGATTAAGTGACTTGAACCAGGCGACAGAGAAATACTGAGCTAGAGCAAGATTGTGAAACCAGCTTTCCTCACTCCCAGCTTGGGTGGCCAGATGTCCCGATTTTATAGGGACAGTCCCGATATTTGGGGCTTTGTCTTATATAGGCGCCTACTTCCCCCTACCCCTGTCCCACACTTGCTGCCTGATCACCTTAGTCCCAGCCCAATGCCTTAACCCCAAGACCATTCCTCTTCCTGCTGAGCCCGCAGCTATGGAAGGACCTGACACTCTGATCAATATTAAAAATGATCCACTTTGGGGGGGGGGGAAGGATTTTCCTTTGATTTTTAGCAGCAAAGGTATTGCAGAGATACTTGGCACTTACCCGGCACTTTATATCTTCAACTGGACAAACATTAACTAATGAATCATTCTATTCCACAGCATTTCCCCCAGAAAGTGCTTTGAGCCAGGAGACTTTGAAAAGCATGAAGAGACTGGGATATCAGCTATTACACCAGATGGTGGCCTTAAGGTGGGAAGCCCTTGTAAAGAGCACTGAAACAATTTAATCTGGAAGGGGGAAAGGTTTGTGTCGCTGTGCTGAAGTCTGCACACAACAGAAGAAGCTGCAACATCCTGACCAAGCAGAGATGATGGATACATAGTAACGTATCAAGTATCAGAGAGGTAGCTGTGTTAGTCTGGTTCTGTAAAAGCAGCAAAGAATCCTGTGGCACCTTATAGACTAACAGACGTTTTGCAGCATGAGCTTTCGTGGGTGAATGCCCACTTCGTCGGATGCAAGAGACTTGCATCCGACGAAGTGGGCATTCGTCTTGCATCCGACGAAGTGGGCATTCACCCACGAAAGCTCATGCTGCAAAACGTCTGTTAGTCTATAAGGTGCCACAGGATTCTTTGCTGCTTTTATAGTAACATATGCTGCTCTTATTATTAATTTCTACTTCAGTAGCACCTTGGATTCCCAGCCCTGGAATGGGGCCCCATTGTGCTGGGCATTGTGCAAACACAGAGCAAAGAGATGGGCTCTGCAATCACAAACTCCGAATCTAAGAATAAGACAAGAGATAACAGGGGAGACAGGCAGACTGACAAAAGGAAACAGCAAGAGGATACTCAACAAAGAGTCCTGTGGCACCTTATAGACTAACAGATGTATTAGAGCATGAGCTTTCGTGGGTGAATACCCACTTCATCAGACACATGTGGTGGAAATTTCCAGAGGCAGGTATAAATATGTTGGCCAGAATCAGTCTGGAGATAACGAGGTTAGTTCGATCAGGGAGGATGAGGCCCTCTTCTAGCAGCTGAGGTGTGAAAACCAAGGGAAGAGAAACTGCTTTTGTAGTTGGCAAGCCATTCACTGTCTGTGTTTAATCCTGAGCTGATGGTGTCAAATTTGCAAATGAACTGAAGCTCAGCAGTTTCTCTTTGGAGTCTGGTCCTGAAGTTTTTTTGCTGCAGGATGGCCACCTTAAGATCTGCTATGGTGTGGCCAGGGAGGTTGAAGTGTTCTCCTACAGGTTTTTGTATATTGCCATTCCTAATATCTGATTTGTGTCCATTTATCCTTTTCCGTAGAGACTGTCCAGTTTGGCCGATGTACATAGCAGAGGGGCATGGCTGGCATATGATGGCGTATATTACATTGGTGGACGTGCAGGTGAACGAACCGGTGATGGTGTGGCTGATCTGGTTAGGTCCTGTGATGGTGTCGCTGGTGTAGATATGTGGGCAGAGTTGGCATCGAGGTTTGTTGCATGGATTGGTTCCTGAGTTAGAGTTGCTATGGGGCGGTGTGTGGTTACTAGTGAGAATATGGTTACGGTTGGCAGGTTGTATGTGGGCTAGGACTGGCCTGCCTCCCAAAGTCTGTGAAAGCGAGGGATCATTGTCCAGGATGGGTTGTAGATCCCTGATGATGCGTTGGAGAGGTTTAAGCTGAGGAATGTAGGTGATGGCCAGTGGGTAGGGAGTGGGTTCATCAGGTGCCTAATTATTGTCAAGTTTTTTTGTAGGGATCACAGCAACGGAGAGGTTTAAGGTGGGATTTGAAGGAGTACAGTGAGGTTGCTTTGTGGATGGTCGTCTCTCATATGTGAGGGGCAGTATGTGTATTAGAAAAGACCACAATGCCACATCCTCAAGCAATAACCCCAGGCTGACTTTATACCACTATCCTGTGCTTATCAAAGTTGCCTCCTCTGATTTTCTCATGTGTACCAATTTGTTTGGTGAAGGCTCCTCCTGACCCCATCTCCTCCTGATAGCACGTCCCATGAGGTGGAAAAATCAGTCTGAGGAAACTAGACCTGATTCAGATGTTTGACCCAAGCTCAAAGCTGTAACTTACAATAATCTCTGAGTTCGGGTTTTGTTCAACTCCCCCCCCCCCCCCGTGCCTGCTGATTGTAGATGGAAGGATAAATTCTGAAATACCCACGAAAAAGGCTGGCTTCATGGCGCTGTCACCACAATTAGACATAGAAAAAGTAGTGTATCCTCCTATTTGATTGAAAGGAGATTTTGCCATTCTATTGTCTATCCTCTGTACCTTTCAATGTAGAGGTGTTCCCCTTCTAGGTTGCAGAAGCAGGGGCCATTTTGTGTGTCAGTTCACATGCAGAATGCTATTGGGTGAGGCACACACTGTTTGTATTCTCTCTCTCTCTCTCGTGGAGATTATCATAATTTTTCTTTCTTTTGTCTTTCATTTTCTTAATCTGAAATTAAACTCACCGGGAATCAAAAAACATATTCCATGTGTGGAAAGCGTCAGAGAAAACACCGCAGAACTTAAAACACAGAAGATCCTGAGACCCTCCCCATCCCTACATACTCCAATTTTGAAGACCCACGAGAACCAGAAAAGGGGCAGAAAAGCAAACACGGTGCTGGATTCAGTTCTGACCCAAACCTTTGGAAGTTGGTCCATCGCTGGATTGCAAGAGCAGGGACTTTAATTGGTTGCTGTTTCACCTCTTTTCCTTTGTCAGATCAGCTGTTAATTTAAGGCCTGCAGCCATGTCATAACCACTTTTATTGAGCCGTTTCAAAACTAGGCCCCAATGAACCTTTTTGTCATTCAAGCAATGAAGGAGACTGCTTCCCAGCTCCGCGAAGGCTGCTGAGCCCAGCCTCCGAGCACCCGAAATCCATCAGCACTAATTAAGGCCTGGTTGAAGGCCCCAAGGCTGCCTTTATTGGTCTGGAATGCAGAGTGGCATGTGAAAACCCGAAGACTTGGCTCCTGACAGAAGCAAAAGCAAACAACAGGCCCTGCTGTGACCTCCATTTACAAGACTCATTTACTGCAGTGAAAGCGTCAACTTCTTGGAAATCAAACGGACAAATTAGTTTTGAACCCCCGTTGTTTAAGATGGACTTCTCACCGGGACGAAGCTGCCGCCTGGATAGCCTAATGTTCCCTTAATCTTTGTGTCTGTGGTGCTTCTTTGCTGCGATTCGACCGACGAGTTAGGAAAACACCTCTGAACGTGGGCAGAACACGTTACTGTGAGCTCTCCTGCTTCTCACTGCTCTCGGAGTTCATGCCTCTGGGTCTCTGGCTGATTTTCTGGAGAAATAGGGGCTGGGGTGGTCTAACTAAATCAATGTCAGGCTCAAATCGTCAATGTTTTCTGGTCCACCTTTCAGCAAAAGCAGAGTCCTGAGTTCTATTCGGTTCTATTTACGTTTTCATGTCACCCTTGTCCCCATGCCTGAGTGCCTGACAGTTGTGCAGTAGCGAGGTGACTAACATCTGTCTCATGCGGTTCATTTCATTCTACATAAGTCCAGTGTTTGTTCCTCTCTTCCCTGGGGCTGGATCCACAGTCCATTCCTGATTGACACAAAGTCCATCTCAGAATCCTCTCTTTCAATCAATTTTACCCACCCAGATCATGGTGGTTCTTCCTTTCGGCCAGGTACTGGGCAAAGGGTGTGAAATAAGAGAGTCTCAGCATACAAGTCTTACAGCATTTTCACTGGGAATATTAACACGTTTAATTTTTCCTCTCTGGGGAACATTCAGTCCTTATGGTGGTGATGCCATCACCTCTCCCTTCCTCTCAGTCCCAGCACCATCCACTCCTTCCTCTACATGTCTCTCTAAATCTCCCAAGCGACTCTGTCTCATTATACGATATTTATCTTTTCCATTCTGCTGGCATATGGTTCTCTGATCTCTTCTCAAGTGTTTAAAGGGATAGTTGAATTTAGGGAACATTTCTTCCCCCCTCCTCCCCTCTAACTGAATTACATGGTTATGGGCTAGTTTCTGCCACCTTCTCTTAGGCTAAACAGTCCCTGAACTCCACAAGTATTAAGGTAGTACTCAGGGTGGCAGAATCTGGGCCTATCTCAACTCCAGAAGGCAATGAGGGGTGATGGTGGTGGAGCAGCCTGAAGAAGCTGAGAGAATAATGGAGAGGGAAGCTTCTTATTCATGCCAGGGCCATAATTTATCTATTTTAGGTCCTTATGTGCTCCCCCGCCCCATCATCTCAGCACTGCCCTACCTCCCAGAGATGCTCTGAGGAGAAATACATCAATGACGGTGATACTATTATCCCAATTATGCTCTGTGCCTCCCTTCCCGCTCTGTGTATGACTACACCACAATTAGGCACCAGCAGTGGGCCCGTGGCAGCTGACTCACGGGGCTCTGTGTAGACTTCCCAAGCTCAAGGAACCGCCTATCTCACAAGGCCACTTCGCAGAACCCGGGCTCCAGCCCAAGCCCAGAAGTCTACACTGCAATGAAACAGCCCCACGGCCGATCCCCACGAGCCTGAGTCCGCTGGCACAGGCTAGCTGCGGGTTTTTAACTTCAGTGTAGACATCCCTTGACAGGCTAAATGGCTTGCCCGGGAAGTCTGTGGTACAGCAAGGACTCAAACCCAGGTCTCCCAAGTACTCAGCTACTGACCAAAGCACGAGACCATCCGTGGCTGCTGAAAGGCTGAGGTGAAAGCAGTGCGACATGGTACGTGGAGCCTCATTCCCCTCAGGCTGGTGTAAATCAGGAATGACTCCACCATGGACAATGGAGTTGCACTTCTGTGAAGCCAGTGCTATTGGGGAATCTGCCCCACATCAGACTTACACCAGTTTGACATTGGTGGCGTTATTCCTGATTTACACCAGCCTGAGTGAGAGGAGAATTGGCTCCTTCCCATACCCCGCCCCTCCCCAAGACCTTCTCAGCGCGTTAAGAGTGCAAGATATTCCAAAGGACCTGAACAGACACATTAAGACCCTGCTCCCGCCACGTCCTGAGGAGTCTGAGTTTCCCCACATCTCTCACCAGCCTGGCTGCCCTGCCAAAAGATGCCTCCTTGGCACTTTAAACTGCAAGCGTCAGACTGTCCGCAAAGCGAGGGCAGAGGAAGCAGGATTGATGTCGCCTTTTTATAGCATTCCCGGCTCGAGACGAGTGGTTAGACTTTTAATGGACTTAAAAGCTTGGCCCTGGTAAAGCAGCACTTAAAGCAAATTAACAGGACAGATGGATGAATGTCAGAAAAAACAGCCTTTTTAGTTGTCTTTTGATAAACTCACCAAGTTGGGAGCAGGAATGGCAGCCAGCCGAGAGAGAGGAATTAGTCACAATAGCCAATGTCCCTGGGACCTCTGCCTCCCAGCTTAAGCCAGGATGATTAAGCACCCCTTATATTCCAGAAGGGCATTTATGCTGCTGACAGCGAATATTTGTTACTTGTATTGTGGTAGCAGTTGGGGGCGCCAGTCAAGGATCAGGACCCCGTTGTGTGAAAGTGCTGTACAAACGCTGAACAAAATGGGACTAACTTGAAAAGAGAAGCACATTTAAGAAGCTATTTATTTGGCCAGTCATTTTCTGTAACTGTTCTGAAGATATTTTAAATCCATTAGCTCACGGATGCTGGCAGGGAGGAAGGGTTCGGTGAGCGAATTTAATGCCAGAGAAAAGGGGCAACTTTATTATCTGTAATACAGTAAAGCCACCTTCTGACCAGGGTGCTGTTGTGCCAGGTGCCGTGCAAGCTGGTTGCAAGAGACAGCCCCTGTCCTGGCCTGAAGATCTTACAGTATAATCAGACAAGGCAAGTATCATCCCCATATTGCAGGTGGGGGACTGAGGCAGAGAGACTGCCCTTCCCCACTGTCACACCAGGAGTCTACAGTGTTGAACCCAACCATCTTGCTTGGTAGACATCCGCCTTAACTCCAGAATCCCCCTTCCTCACAGACTGACAGCCCGCGGGAACCATATCCTCTAGCTAGGGAAACAGCATGCCAACCAGTGCCAATGCAAGCTCCCCACCCCGTTCTTCCAGGGAGCTTGACACTGAACAGTAGGGAAAACTTGTGGTGTGGGGGAAGGAATCAGTCTCCACAGTCTGTGGCTGCTCTGCTAAAACAAGCAATAAAGGGGTTAATTAGCGGTGGAGCTATCCCCGAGATGGGCTAGATCCAACCCTGGGTGAATTGTGGAGAGTAACTGCTCAGAGACTCACAATTTCTCCCCTTTTGGCCCTGGAGGGAAGTTACACCCAAGAAAGCTCCAGGTGCCTCCCTTCCCCACCCATGCAATTGATCAGATGAGTGAGGATCCCAGGCCCTGCCCAATGGCTGGCAGGGGGATGTCTTCAGAGATTGGGGCTTGTGCTGGGCACCAGACCCAGACCTAAGCTCCATCTAGGTCTCACTGTGCTTGGCCTTGCTTTCCTGAGGAAGACGAGGGCATCATGTTATGCTTATGAGACACACACGGGATCTTTTTCAGGGGAAAAGGCATTACTCCGCATTTATTGAAGATACAACAATTAGCACATGCTTTCAATCTCTCCCTCACACACACATTGTCCCGCCAAAGGATGTTATAGTTATCAGTCCAGAGTCCGGATCAATCTAGTGGCCAGCTAGGTTGATCACAGGTAGGTAGGAGCCGGGTTCTGTCGGTCGCGAAACGATGCTCCAGGGAAGTCTTGGCAGGATGAACCCAAAGTTTCATGGCAAGGCTGTTTATATAGTGATTTTCCTTCATTGGGACCAATGAGTTTCACACCGTCATGCTGTCATCAATTGTTGTTTGATGAGTGTTTATTTTCTTAAATTGTCCTTTTCATTCTTTCATCAAGTCTCTCAGGGAGTTACCCCATGCTGGTTTTGATCACAGCTATCTTGTCCCGATTGATAGGTGCCTGCCTCATCTTTCAGAGTCATCAGTCTGCCCCCTTCTACATTTCAATAGGGGTGTGTTGTAATCCTCTGGTGCCCTTGTATCTGTCCTCGGTTCCTCCCTAGAACATCTGGTTCGGTGATGCCCTTCACACTTATCTCTTAACACACACATTCCTCATTCACACACAACACAGAATTGATTTACACACAGCATTTGAACAGGAACATCAAATTACAGTGCAAAAGCAAATACTCATTGCATTCTTTTACTTATTTTAAAATACTAAACCTACAACAAAGTGGTGACCCTAAAAGGTCTGTTACTGCCTTGAAATCAGCTCAGATACAGATTCTGGCTGATGCATTAATGCCCCATGAGGCCATTCCTTTCCACTTTTAGAAAGGGTGGCTGGCAGGATATGGTCAAATCATACACCAATACATTTAATACATGCTGCATTATTATTCTTTATCCTTTATTTTAAATTATACAAAATATAAACATAAAATCCTACTACTCCAATCACAGGGTTCACTAACTGGATCCTGATGTCACAGTTTTCAGCCAGGCGCAGGGGCGGCGATGTCTATTTTTTCCTGATGTAAGACAGGGAACAAGGCTGGAAACTGGAGTGCCAGGGTGAGGGCAGAGCACAAGGTGGCGAGGTGGGTGTGGGGGAGAGCCAAATATCTCTGATGTGTCTGGCAAGGACAGCGTAATGGCAGGATCCCTTATAGTCCGTGGTGAAAGAGTTAACTGCACGTTTGTGAATAAGACGTCTAGAAGTGATGCCTCTCATAAGCCCATGGCTATGAGGTCAGAGGTCCTATCCCCGAGCCGTCAAGACCAAAGGGAACCTCGGTCCCCTGCCCCCAATCCCTTCCAGTCCCGCTCCCTTGCGAGGGCAGGTTTATTGGGTACGCACATGTGGTGGGGATTCATAGCACCAAGCAGCTTGCTCTGTCATGCTCAGAAGATGAATTATGACACAGGCCCCGTGTGCCTCTCACAAGCTGTCCCCTCATATATTGAGACCCGGCCTAAGCCGAGGGGGAGTGTGGAGGAAGCAGATGGCAGGCTGGCAGAGTGACTAAAGCCTTGGATATCTGTTTTAATGAATTGCCCACCCAGCAGATTAAATATTGCAATAGTCAGTCCCGTTCTACATTGTCAGTAATCTCAGCCTTATTTACAGCGTGTGTGAAAAGCTGTGCATTTTCCTCCGTGGCACGGTGTGTCATCTCAGGCAGAATTATAACGGAACGGAAAAGGAATCAGTGGATTTTATCTGAAGCCCATCGAAAGGACTCCGCAGGCACTGACACCACAATAACTACCTTGCAACATGATTCAGGGAGGCAAATGGGCGACAATTGATCCTCAGGTTCATGAGAATTTTGACATACTCAGGGGACCCTATTCCTATGTCCAATCATTACTTTTACATCCATTTGCTCAGCAAATGGTTGCTGAGAAATCCTAGGTTATTTCCTTACATGCAAAATGTGCACCAGACACCAGTGTGCACTAATCAAAAGCCCTGTCTAGTGCCCTGCTACCCTCCTTTGCTATTTATCTTGTATCTTGGCAGCGAATCCAGTTTTGATTCATGCTGTTCACGAGGCTGGGCACCGCGTAGCTCAGAACGTTAAGTTGTTAGGTGAGCTTAGAGATACAGACTGTATTACAGTTAGAGTTGTGTCAATAACTGATTTTGAGTTTTTGGTTCAGTGGCTGAACTGAACAAGACCAAAAATGTTTATTTGGGTCAAAAGAAACATTTAGATCGACTTGAAATGTTTTCAGTGTTTTAGTGTTGGGTTTTTTTTTTTAACTTTTGTTTCAAAAATTGGTTCCATTTAATTTGTCAGTTTATACCAAAAAAAAAATCAAAATGTTTTGTTTAAAAAGTGTCAAAACAAATCATTACATTTTTTTCCAGAATTTTATTTTCAACCAAAACAATTTTACAAAGTTGAAACAAATTTGGAAATGTTAGAGTTGACCCCAAATCTGCATTTTTCCTTGAAAAGGATTTGGGGTGAAAAATTTCACCCACCTCTTGTTAAAGAGGCTATGCCAAACTCTACCTTTACTCACAACTGCATGTGGTGCAGATCATAGAATATCAGGGTTGGAAGGGACCTCAGGAGGTATCTAGTCCAACCCGCTGCTCAAAGCAGGGCCCATCCCCAGATAGATTTTTGCCCCCAATCCCTAAATGGCCCCCTCAAGGATTGAACTCACAATCCTGGGTTTAGCAGTGCTCAAACCACTGAGCTACCCCTCCCCCCATCACCACGTAACTATTGTACCTTTGATTTCTGGGCACTACACCTTCACTCTCTAGTCTACACTAGAAGTGCTTCATTGGCTGTAGTGCCTCTGATGAAGACGCTGTATGCTGACGGGAGAGAGATCTCCTCTTGGCATAATAAATCCACCTCCATGAGAGGCGGTAGCTATGTTGGTGAGAGAAGCTCTCCTGCAGACATAGCACAGCCCACGCCGGCACTTAGGTGAGAGTAACTTATGTCGCTCAGGGGGGTGGCTTATCCCACTTACCAAAGTAAGTGGAAGTGTAGACCTGGCCTATGGACTGCTCTGTCTGCAGACGCTGGCAGCCATTTTGTGTTCATTTCATTGCAGATTGTTAGAGAGGACACAAACACACCAAACTCTTCCCTGGAGACTTTGAATTTGTCCATTCTAGTTTTGTTGTTCTCTTAGACCCAGGAAAGCACTTAAGCACATATTTAACTACGTCCATCTTCAGGAGAGTACTTAGGCACATGCTTAATGTTAATCATGTGCTTAAGTACTGCTCTGAATAGGGGTGCTTTCCTGAATTGGGACCTTGATGCTAAAAATATCTATGTGTTGTCTGCATATAGAGAAACATAACACTGTGCAATTCCACTGAAGTCAGTCGAATTGCATTGGTGTAAGTGAGGGCAGAAACTGCTGCTTGCATTTGAGTCATTATGTGCAGCATTGGAGATTGGCCTGGTGCTGGGGATGCCTTTCATTTCCACGTCATCAGACTCAAATCTCGCCCAGGGTGGTACGTTATTATTTGTATTACTATAACACCCAGGAGCCCTCGTCACGGACCAGGATTTCATTGTGCTAGGCGCTGTATAAATACAGCACAAAAGATGGCCCTTACACCAAGGAGCTTACACTCTAAATACAAGACAAGAGAGAACAGATGGATGCAGATGGGCAGGGGAGCACAATGAGCCTGTACTGGTTGGGATGACGGCAGTGGTCTTTGCACACTGGCAGGTGAACTGGTGTCAATTTTTTGTAGGCATCATGGCAGTGGATGGTTTTGAGGAGGGATTGGAAGGGGGATAAAGAGGTCACTTTGTGGCTGTTTATGGGGATCACATTCTTTGCACTATGTGAAGCGGATTATGGGACCTCAATCCAGCACTCTCAGTCCAGTTCTCAGAGAGGATGCGCCCCCTATTTAGCATCTGCTTTGCTTGCCCAGAGCGATGAAGGTGGAACAATACTCTCACCTCTCAGGCTTGCCTGATCTACGTTTTTCTCTGAAGAACACGGCACTGTTGCTAACACAGGTAGAATCCCTGGGGTGACCATGAACAAGCAGCATCGCCAACCCAAAAATCTTCAAAAATCATGAGTCAGGCTTACCATAAATCATGAAATTGGCTTTAAAATCATGAGATTATGTAAAAATAATAGATGTGGTCTTTTTATTTGCCTTCTGCTTTTTGAGCCTTGAGGGTGCATTCTGAAGCGTTCTCCACAGCCACAAGGGCTAGAAACTTACTTTTTCTTTAAGACTGACAGCTGAAATCATCATATATTCACTTGACTCCAGGAGCTGGAGCTTTAAGGAAAACAATAATTATCGTGAGACTCATGACACAATCATGAGAGTTGACAACATTGTCACTTAGCTGGATGCCTAAATACATTTGAGGGTCTGGGCCAGAGAGGTTGTCATTGAAATCAACCTGATTCAAAGCAGGAACTTGAAATTCAGTTTCTTACCTCCTAATCACCAAGCTATTCTGGGGATGGTCTCACGCTCTTTCTGCATGACCAGAAATTCCATCCTAGACCCGAGACCTTTCCAATGAAATGGTCACCAAAGAAATAAGTTTCTGTGAAGCATTTTGGTTTTCAAGGAAAAAAAAAGTTTTGTCAATTTTTATTTTTTTTTACCAGCTCCACATTTTACATCCCCTTGTCACGACTATAAATGATGACAATAGTTGCAGTATAACAGAGAATCTAGACCGCGGTCTCTGTTAATTACAATTCAAAAGTGTGTCTGTAAATTTCCAGGCAGTGGCTATTTATATTTTGCCACCCCCGGGTTCCGAACTTTTGTATGTCTTGGTAATAATATCCCATTACTAAACTGTAATTTATGTGTGCATCATTTGCATTACTGAACAGCTGTTATCCTCTCTAAACTGCTTGCCTGCCATATTGTGTAGATAATAATATCTAATCCATATTAATTATAAAAACACAAATCGTCTCCTAAGTAAGTAAGGCAAAGTTTGTGAACAGCACAAACGAATAGGTGCCAGGACATGTTAACATTAAGCCTGACACCTCAGCCTCTCACTGTCACGTCAGGAATAAAGCAAAGCGAACAGCACAAGTTAAGAATGGCATCTGAGCTTTAATAGCCTGCAGCCACTGCCATAGCCCCTCAGGCTATGATTTCATCATATCTCACAAGCTAAACAAGGTTGAATCAATAAGAAACCTCTATGGAAAACTGCTGCAGGAAGTGCAACTGACATTATTCACTAGGTGGTGGGTTTTTTAACTGCATCTGTGGGTACTTCTATATTGGAGCAGCTTGAGTAGACATACCTGTGCTAGCTTGATCAAGCGAGCATGATACAAATCGCAATGCAGCTGTGGGGCGCAGCGGGCGAGACAGGCTAGCTGTCTGAGCATGTACTTAGGGTCATGGATGGGCTTGTACTGGTTGTACCTGGTGCTGGACTAATGCCTCCTTGGGGTGGTAGGTAAATCTAGTGTCTGACCACTTGTGGTCATTAACATTCCCCTGGCACTTTATACAAGAGTGGGAAGCCCTCCGTGCTGATTAGATTCCAATTTGGGTAGTTACATTCTACTGCCCTAAATTCCCCTGGCAATTTTGGCTGGATATAGGACTCTTCTTCCATAGTGTCCTATAGTGCTGTGTAATACACTCTCATTATTTTTCTGCGAGAGTTCATTCCATGTAAGACAAAAACACCATATCACCCATGGGCACTTTTCACAAAATAATCTCTCCATAGCTGACCACTCCATCCTCCTCCTCAAAAGAAACCTGTACAACAGCTTCAACAGATGAGCCTGGGAACTTAAATCCATAACTTTTGCTAGACACTAAAAATCATGATCTTCATAAACACACTGGATTTTTGGCTTTTGACAACAATCTGTAACCCACTATCTCCACTTTTTCCATCTTATGACTGGAGAGGTGTGAATGGGCCACTTCACCTTATATGTTAATGACTTATGCTAAACAATCTGTTCCACCTTGTATTTAGCCACAACATTTACCTTTCCCAGATCTGAAGAAGAGCTCTACGTAGCTCAAAAGCTTGTCTCTTCAACCAGCAGAAGTTGGTCCAATACAAGATATTACCTCACCCGCCTTGTCTCTGTAATAGCCTGCGATCAACACAGCTGCAACAACACTGTGGCCGCTGAATAGCTATTCCATTCCTCCTCAAAGGCAGCTGCACTGTAGTGGTGATTGAAAAGTTTGTCAAGCGTTTTCTGATCATTCCGTGGTGAATTTCCTAATTTTGGTCAGTGGCTCACTCATAAGCTCAACGTTATAAAGGTAAACAAAGGAAACTAAAGTCTTCTCCCTCCGTTTTTACCTGTATTTAGAGATAAATGCCAATCAGATCTTTTCTGAGTGTAACCCAACCTGTTTGAAAAGCACTGTGCCCAAATCAGCAAAAACAACGAGGAGTCCTTGTGGCACCTTAGAGACTAACACATTAATTTGGCATAAGCTTTCGTGGGCTAAAACCCACTTAATCAGATGCATGGAGTGGAAAATACAGTAGGCAGGTATAAATATACAGCACATGAAAAGATGGGAGTTGCCTTACCAAGGTCAGTGCTAAGAAGGCCAATTCAATTAGAGTGGATGTGGCCCATTTCCAACAGTTGGGTGAATATCAACAGAAGGGGTGAATATCAGCAGAGGGAAAATTACTTTTTGTAATGCTAACGAGGCCAATTCAATCATGGTGGATATGGCCCATTCCCAACTGTTGACAAGAAGGGGTGAGTGTCAACAGAGGGAAAACTATTTTTGTAGTGACCCAGCCACTCCCAGTCTTTATTCAGGATTAATTTGATGGTGTCAAGTTTGCAAATTAATTCCAGTTCTGCAGTTTCTTGCTGAAGTCTGTTTTTGAAGCTTTTTTGTTGAAGAATGGCCACTTTTAAGTCTGTTATTGAGTGTCCAGGGAGATTGAAGTGTTCTCCTACTGGTTTTTGAATGTTACAATTCTTGACGTCTGATTTGTGTCCATTTATTCTTTTGCGTAGAGACTGTCCAGTTTGGCCAATGTACATGGCAGAGGGGCATTGCTGGCACATGATGGCATATATCACATTCGTAGATATGCTGGTGAACGAGCCCTTGATGGTGTGACTGATGTGGTTGGGTCCTCTGATGGTGTTGCTAGAGTAGATATGGGGACAGAGTAGGCAACGAGGTTTGTTGCAGGGATTGATTCCTGGGTTAGTGTTTTGGTTGTAGTGTGTAATTCCTGGTGAGTATTTGCTTCAGGTTGGGGGGCTGTCTGTAAGCGAGGACTGGCCTGTCTCCCAATGTCTGTGAGAGTGAGGGATCGTCCTTCAGGATAGGTTGTAGCCCAACTCAGGCTCGGATGGGAGCCCCAGAGCACCATAACATATTATCATCGTCATCTAGCCAGCGCTATCAATTCCTCACTTCCATGAGGGCTAAAACTTACCAAGTTCAGCCTCTTCCCACAAAATATAATGTAATGTATTTTTTAAAAAAATTGTGTTAATGTCCTCTAAAATTGCCACCAAAAAGAACAGTAATTTTAAATTAAAACAAATGACACCAAACGACCCTACTAGTTTACAGGAAAGATGATTACAAGACCCAGGAAGCAGTCACACTCTGTCATATTTACAGACTTAAACACAGATGATTAAGCAGCGAGAAAAGGCTAGTGTATTTAGAAAATGGCTAAAACCCATGCCATTCAGCCAGTACCTGGCCCAAAGGATCCAGACAACATGGTTAATCTGTAGAAGCAAATATCAACAATTTAACATTACCATGGCTTCTTCAGCAAAAAGTCACAGACAATGTAATGGTTGCAAATGTGTGTGTGTTTATATACAAAGTCCAAAGCAGTCCTGGAAACTGGTAAAGTGGCAGAGTTTTCAGTATTTTGATGGGAAATGGTTTGCACTTGCGTATTTTAAAAAGCAATTTTAAAAAGGCAAATAATTCCTCTTCAGCTGAAATCCTACGATGGTACATTTGATTTAAAAACCTAGGCCCCGATCCTGCAATCTGATGCATTCATGCAGACCTTCACGCCCCCCAGAGTCCCATCGGTGCCTTCAGAACAGCTCCATGTGGACAGAATTGTCCACCGATGTGGATCCATACTCAGGATAGAAACAGAATAGAATAGCGACGCGGCCTGCTGAGTTTCAGCCGTTATTATGGTGAAGTTGGGGTGTAAACTGGAGTTTAGGTAGAATGGAAACACTCAAAGGGAATCCCATTGTCTGAGACATTTAAAATCAGACCAAATATACAATAGATAACAATGCTATACTGGTAGAGGGATGGACTAGCTGACCTGGGTCTATTCTGTCTCTGGTTCCAATGCACAATAATAGAACCTTAATGAATACAGGACATATTGTTCTTTCACCTTCCCTCAAACTCTCTTCAAATTGTCCCTGCTTTTCTCCTGTGTGTGTCTGATTGTGAAGAGAGTGTCAAAAAGATGCAGTGGTGTCTGTGTCCTTGGTTTTTTTGTTGTTTTTTTCTCGCTCTGAAACAAGTTTAACTAGGGGAACTTTCTTTGTTCTTGCAAGTAGAGCCCAGGAGAGGGAGACAATCCTCTGAGTTTACTGTGTGAGTGTTTTTTCCTTCGTCTCTCCAACAAGTTCTGGGGTGTTAGTTTTTTATTGTTATTATTGTGTTTGAAATACTGTTTTTATGAAAAATATCTGTAAATGACCATTACCTCACAGTTCCAGAGAAGATTAGATTAAAAATGCTGCAGGGAGAGTGAACACATGGAAACAATCTACTTGTGGTGAGGAAGAAAGGAGCAAATTGGATGGGGTAGGGGCTCTCTGTAAAGTGTGTGTATGTGTATGTTTGTGAGAGAGACAGACACTGGTGAATAATGTATCACAGTTTACAGCGTGTGTCTGGATTTTTTACTGTGTTGAGTGTGAGCTGGGGAGCACGTACGTTTATCTGCATGTGGATTGTACATCAGGGGTTGGCGTTTTACAGATCTAGTGGAGTGTGTTCACATGTGAGGTGTACTTCTGGGTGTGAATGTGCGTGGCTCGCTGTGCCTATCTATCCCAGGCCACGTGGCAGGAGGCGGTGAGAAGAGTAGTATAGAACCGCATCTATGAGAGGTGCTCGGAATAGAGCTGTGTGAGTCAGGTGTGGGAGGGGGGTGATTTTGAGTGCATGCGTGATAGTGGAAAGTGGTTTTTAATTGTGGGTTCGTGTGCGTAGGAGGGGATGTGTGGGTGGCTGTGTTTGAGTATAGGGAGGTGGGGCGGAGGTGCCTGCAGGAAATGCTTATGGGTGCGCAGTATGGCTGAGATTGCCCAGCCCACCTGTGGAATTCGGATGTCTGATTTTCATTAATTTTAATGGGAATTGGGCATGTAAGTCCCACGGGCAGCTTGGACAATCTCAGCCTGTGTGGGTGAGGTTCATTTTGGAGTGTGCATGGGTGGCTGTATGAGTGAGCATTGCCTGCATGGAAGTGTGAGCATACAGAGATGGTATGTGTGTGTGTGTACACAGGAGATGTTTGTAAGTGCACAATATGTGCATAAGATTAAGTTATGAATGTCAGAGGGAGTGTAAAGGCAGCTGAATGCATATTTGTGAAGGCTTTGTGTGTGTGTGAGCATATGGAGACGGAAAGTGTGTGTGTGTGTGTGTGTGTGTGTGTGTGTGTGTGTGTGCAGGTCATTTCTGAGTGTCAGTGGGAGTACACATGGGTAGCGCTGTGTAAGAGCTGCATGTGTATGAGTGAGGCTATGGAAGGTATGTGTGTTATACAGGAGAATATTTGAGTATGTGCCTATGGCAGTGAGAGCGTCCATGGGAAGTTATGTGTGTAAGGTGCCTTTGAACGCGTGTGTGTGTGTGTGTGTGTGCACGTGCACGCGCTTAGGAGTGGCAGCTCTCAAGTGTGTATCACAATTGGATTTTGCCTGGGCTGGCTCCAAGTCCTTGCAGAAATTCAAGCCGATAAGGCTGGGTAGCAGTTGGAGTCCAACACAACCAGGGACAACAAAGGATGAAAGGAACCAAGCAAACGAAACAAGCTTTTTGAAGTCCCTACAGAAATAGCCCTTTGCTATATTTAGTGAAGCCCATGGCTCCCGCAGAACAAAGCTGTCGTCATCGGAGAGAAAACAGAAGTTGCCTTGAAAGAGGATAACACACACTGGCGTGGCAGAAGGAAACATGGGATAGAACGTCGGCCATTTCAAAAACCAGCTTGTTCTGGGCACATTGTCAGAGCCTTTGACTCCGTCTATTCTCCAAATGTTGGGCGCTGTGGTTATGTTTGCTCCCCAGCCTGAATCGGAACATGGTTCAGCGGCGCGCAGATCAGACCTTAACCATCTCCTTGGGGCCTGCTTTGCCTCCTGCTCACAGCGCTCCCACGCTGCTGTAACTCTGGGGACCTCTGAGGAGTTGAGCGAGGGGAGACCCAGACCCTTGGTCTATGAGGATTTCCTAAGCAGGCTCCCTGAAGTATGTGTAGTGTAGCCAGGGAGGGGCAGATCCTAGCCATGCTTTGAACCATGCCGGCAGCACAAAGCAGCCCCGCCTAGTTGACTGTTTAGCGCTCTCGCATGGATCGCATCAGGGCATACAGCACAGGAACGCCTCGGTCACTCCCATCAACACCCAGCGTGTCGGGGTATGGTCAGGGAAATGGGGGTGTGGCTGAGAACCCTAGATCTGGCTAGTCTTGACTGCTGCATAATAGCTCCTTGGGAGGGGCTGGGTGGGTGGAGCTGGGTAAGGCTACAATTTTTTCATGGCTGTCACAGAAGTCATGGAATGTATGAGTCCAGCCACCTCCGTGACTTCAGCCTGCAGTAGCTGGGAGCTGCCGGGTACCCCTGCTGCCTGCTGGGGGTACCCTGGAGCTCCCGGCCACCGTGGGGAGAAGGGGGCCCTGGAACTCCAAGCGGGCCCCGCAGCTACATAGCCGCTGCCGGCGGTGTGGGGCCCCTAGCTGAGCTCCCTATTTTGTCATGGATATTTTTAGTAAAAGTCAGGGACACGTCACGGGCTTCCATGGATTTTTCTTTATTGCCCATGACCTGTCCCTGACTTTTACTAAAAATATCCATGACAAAAATCTTAGCCTTAGTCATGACTCTTATGCCAGAAGCGGGGGAGAGCAGGCCGCCCCTAGATTAGGGGCATTGGTTTAAAGTCACTTGTATCCTCACACCAGCTTCATAGAGCAGCAAGGCCAGTAACAAGGATCTGTGCTAGTGCCTTAGTCCATCCCCACTCCGGTTAGTGAAAGTCTCCATAAACTAGGAAAGTGGGTCATGAGATATGAAGAACTTGAGGCCGCTAAGGATTCCTGAGTGGAGATAAAGCCCGGTGCCATTCATTGGCAGAGCGGGCCAAATCCATCCCTGGTGTAAGCAGGGGTTTGACTGCCGGGGTTGGAGGTTTACAAGACAGAGCTCTAGCGCTCTGACAGAGCGGTTCCTTCAGGTGTTTTTGGAGTGGACATTTTGACCTCGCTTCGGCATGTAAAATCTGAGGCTAGTGGGGATGTCAATGCCATCTGTATGTGGTCATGGAATCATTGGTCCTGATTCCAGATTCCCAAGATGGGGCGTTTGAATCCAGAGTGGGGGAGTAGGTACCATAGGACAGTGGAGGCCCTTACAATGAATAAGAAAAGGAACCCACATGAACTTCAACAGCACTGAGAGGTGGCTTGGCCTGCTGGATAGGACATTAGCCAAAGACTTGGGTTCTATACCCATCTCAGTCACGGCGTACTGGTGACCTTAGGCAAGTCACATTGCCTCTCTATGCCTCAGTTTCCCCACCTGGAAACCAGGATAATGCTTTTCCCCTGTTTTGATGAGAAGTGCTATATCGGAACTAGGTGTGATTCATTTCCCAGGTACAGATACCAATCCTGAAAAACGTTGAGCATCTTCACACAGTTTTAAATCTTTTCCTTTCTGGGCCGCACAGATCATGCCCAAGGCATCATTGCTAGAAAAACAAGACTACTGATAGTTTTGTTGCCTGGGCACAGAGGCTGAATGTAATTTTCTCTCACAACATACACGCAAAGTAACTGCATGTGCATGGCTAGTTACAACGGATGTGGTGAGATCCTCACCCTGGTTCATTTAATCACGTCTGTGCCAGGGTTCTGGCCAAAGGCTTGGGAAACTGTGATCTCCAGGCTCAGTCTAGAAGAGTCTTGTCCCTTATCAAATATATCATGTACAGTGTAGACACACAAATATAGGGAGGATAGGTCTATATATAAGTAGCCCAGGTTTGTTGGCGTGCACAAGCTTAATATTTGCTTTCTCTGAACATTTTTCCCAGGGGAAAAAAAAAAAACCACTCCAATGTATGCAGAAAGTTAACACAGAGGGGCATGAACACTGTCAAAGGAAACTCATTTCAAAATTGATAATAATAATAGTAATAAGACCTGGCACTTCTAATTTAATATTTATAAGCTTTTCTGTAGCTCTTATCACTGTAGTATCTGGCCACCTCCCAAACATAAATGAATGATCTTCACAACACCCCGGTGAGGCAGGGAAGTCTTAGTTTCCCCGTCTGACCCAGAGGGATGATAATGTACAGAGGGGGTAAGCGGCTTACCCAAGGTCACAGGAATGGGGGAACCAGGTGTGGAACCCAAGAGCCTCGATTCAGTGATCTAAGCCAGACTTTTTCAACCTTTTCAGGGTGGGAACCCTTTCTCTGAAGTCAATCAAATTCACCACCACTTTACATTTCCCGTGCAAGTAAGGATAAGACATGTATTAACGCTAAGTCTATAACATTTATTTGTGGGTGTGTCGAGATGTTGACAGACAATACTTGCCCTTGAAAGGGAAGGGTGTGGGGGAAGTGGGGGAGTGAGATTTTCTTTGCTTTATTTAGCTAGTAATAATATTTTCAGTGCCGTGTGCCTCCCACCCCAATAGCCCTCCTTCCTTGGCGTCACGACTTACCGGTTCAGAAACGCTCCCTAACCAATAGTCCACACCCCCTGTGCCAGTCCCTGTGCTAAACCTCTGGTGACCATGTTCCAGTTAGCTGGCAATGAGGAACTAGGCATCACTTCTGGAGCTTAACTCCAGATACTTGAGGCTACAACAGAGAACAATCCAGTGAAGTAGCAAGTGTGTGGTCCAAAGTATGAGCCACCACTGCAGAGCAGAGATCTTGGGAGGCGGTTTGTATCTGCCACGCTGCTGTTCTCTCAGGCACTTTTGATGCATCCCAGGAAAGACAAATAGATCTCTGAAAATATCTGTTCAGGAAGAGGTTTTCCACAGCACCTATAAAACATTCATAACCCCTCCATGGTGCTGTAAATCCTTAGCAGGAGTTGATAACAGTGCATGAATTTTTAATGTAACATTTATAAATGGTTATTAAAACTATCCTTAAAGTAAAGTGTCAGTTTATTTTTAATTAACTGTTGGCTATTTAAGCTCCTGGATGGCCCCGGGGCAGTCTAACAGTCCAACAAATTAATATTCGAGATTAACCTTTTGTCTGCTGCCACATCGGAGAGATAAGTCAATAGCTCCACATACAAGAGTCACCTGCGTGGGGTCACTTACGTTTATCCCTCACTCATTGGGTGGGAGTGTAAGTCATCCAAGGGCTGGAGTTTCTTAGAAGAATTCTAGGCTGCAATGTGGAATACTGAGGACTAATGGGAGTTATTTCCTCACTAGGTGAGCTGTATTGCTGCACAAGTTCTCAATGGACACAGATTTGTTACATGTTATTGGGCACCAATTTCCATTGTGGTCAACGGGCTTTGATCAGATCCTTAAGGTTCCTTGAGGAACCTAAAGCAAAAGACACATTTCAAATTACACATTTGATTGTGACACTGGCCATTTAGAATTTGCACTGATTGATTGCATAAATCACCCAATCAGGAAATAGAAACAACATCACATGACTGATGAAACTAAGCAGCTTAGGGTGAGTTGTGAATTTTACAACAGACTCGGTCATTTGAAATTTGGTTTTTCTAAATGTTTTACTCTTTATTCTACAAAATGTGCTCTTCAGGATGATTCATCCCCGCAAGGCCTAAGCACGAACAGGCGTGGAAAGTGATTGAAGTAACTATTTCGCTGGTTTATTCGTTCAAATGTGAGAGCAATTTATTTTTTACTATAAGAGGTCAAAAAATGAAAAACATTGTCACGAAAACAGAGGTTTGTTTTTCTTGAAATTTGAAATGTAGACAAAATATTTCATTCGTAATATCAAACTTTAAAACATTTCAACCAGCTTTGATAATTAAGTTCTTTACTGAATACTGAAAATATTGGCCTGCCTACTGTATTTTGAAACAAGAGCTAGCCAGAATATTCAAAACAACCCAGATTTCCAGCAATGTATTTGCTATCTGTTAGCGTTCATTGAAGAATTTTGGTAAAGCAGTAAAATTTGTAAACTGTGTTCTTCTGCTGTTTGGTATCCTTGTTGTGAGATTGGGCCCGTAAGTGACATGCATTCTTTTTGCTGCCTGATTTGATGACTGAAACTTTTTAAGCAGGAGAACGTTTGTTCCAGTCATGTAATAAGCATTTAAATTGTGCTAAAATGTGTGGACATTTTGGGACGCATGCACATTTTCGCAATTACCCACTGGCCATCCAAACGCTTACAAATAATGGATAACATTAATGTGGCCAACCACAAATGTTCAAAAAATCACGAGACTAAAAAGAAACAAACCTTATATTCTTTTTACCTGCCTTTTGGTTTCTGAGCTTTTAGAGTGCACTTTATGCTTTCAAGCTATTTTCTGCATCCATGAGAGCAAGAAACATACCTTTTTTTAATTGAAAGCAAAAATTCTCACATAATCACTACATGAGAATGTAAAAATGGCCATAGTGAGTCAGATCTATGGTACATCTAGCCCAGTAATCTGTCTCTGACAGTGGCGAGTATCCACGTTTAGGAGAAGTATACAGAACTGGGCAAGGGGTCCACCCATCTTCCACTCCTGGCTTCTGGCAAGCAAAGATTTAGCATTGTCCCAAGATGGGGTTATATCCCTGACGATCTTGGTTAATAGCCACTGATGGACCTATCCTCCATGAATTTATCTAGTTCTTTTTTTAACCCACTTATAATTTGGCCATCATGAGATCCCATGGCAGTAAGTTCCATAGGGTATGTGTGCATTGTGTGAAAAAGTATTTCCTCTTGTCTTGAGTAAATCTGCTGCCTTTTAATTTCATTGAGTGTCCCCTAGTTTCTGTATTGTGGGAATGGGTAAATAATACTTCTCTAGTCTCTTTTTTTTCCACACCATTCATGATTTTATAGACCTTTGTCATATCACCTTTTAATTGTTTCTTTGAACAGCCCTCATCTTTTCAGGATCTCCTCATATGGAAACCATTTCATAAGATCCTCGATCATCTTTATTGCCCTTCTCTGAACCTTTTCCAGTTCCACACTCTGCTTCTTGTGATGGGGTGACCAGCACTGGACTCAGTATTTAAGGTGTGGGTTTATGTGCTGCATAATAGTGCTATTATGATATCCTCTGTTGCAGGCTAGCCCCACCCCCCTCCATGCCTGTTACATTCCCTATCTCTGGGCCTCTAGGGGCTTTAAGAAAACTTATGCTAATATCACCGGAGTTGTATGACCCCACCAATCACAGTGAACTGAACTCAATGCTTTTATTTGTGAATCAGGTTTCCTACTCTTCTACTAGGTGTGGCTGAATGAAACTTCACAGCGTCAGCTTGTGCATTAATGATGTCTCTGAAATGTCCATTCCAGTGACTGTGGCTGAGAGCTCATCTCCTTGGAATCAGCACTTCCTGATCTCTGGAGCCACTGTCGGAAGTTTTATGACCAACTCTGCGGAGGATCTTGCAGGAAAGGACCCTGCAGAAAGAAAAACTCTGAATGGTGGAGGAAGGATGGTCTTGTCATTAAAACAAAGGAATGGGGCATGGGAGATCCGGGCTCAGTTCTCTCGGCTCTACCTGCACAGTTGTTCAGATCTTCTAAGCACAGACTTCTTGTGCAACCTTCAGCACACCACAGGGGCCAGAACGAAAAGTGAGCCTGCACTATGGGTGCTGAGCACTAGCCAAAGGAGCTCAGCACCTGTCATGCACTCAGAGTGCTGAGTTCCTTTGCAGCTCTGGTCCTGATTATAGCTGCTCAGTTCCATTGCATATTTGCCCTTTATTTCTGTGCTTCGGTTCCCCACCTGGAAAGTGGGAACAATACTACTTCCATCTTCACACCTTTGTCTGTCTTGTCTAGTGAGAGTGTTAACGCTTAGTGAGAGACAGACTCTCTGCCAATGGGTTTGCACAGCTCCTAGCGCAATGGGATCCTGAGCTCATTTGGGTCTCTAGGCTCTCCAGTATGCAAATTCTAATTAGTCTCATTGCCATCCCAGCACTGGGGGCTCAGTGACTGTGAACTAATCTCCTCGGTGCACCCTGCTGGGTTGCCTGTCGATTGAAGGCTAAAATTTCCACGGGCAGACAGTTTATTTAAACTTTTTTTTTTCTTCAGAAGCTCAGCTGGGGCAGCGGGGAAGCGTGAACTTCAATCTTCAGCATATGCAGACAACAAGGCATCGGCCGTCAAAGCGACACAAGCAAGAATTTCCTTTGGTAAACGTTGTTCAACGCACCGCGGTTTCCTAGCGATTAAAGGAGTCTTGGAAATGTCACTGCCCCGACCAAATGAGATAATTTGTGTCCATTGTCACTGGGAATCGAGCCTCTTTTTTTAAAAATTTTTTTAATTAACTTGTGAATATGAGGGTGGGGGGTGAAAGCTGTGTGGGTGCCCTGGCTGCGGTAGGGAAATGAGAGCTGGGTAATTGTGCTCGCTAAATGAACTTGACTCTATAGTTGGTGTCAGGTTTGGCTAAGTGCCCTGGGCCAACGAAGACTAATTAGGAATGCATTAAATATTAAAGCGCTCTGACACCAGGGCATTGATGGTGACAGAAGAAAAGAAATTCCATAACCTAATCTGTACCCAACAGGAGCAATTTATGTTCCCTTCTTTTAATGAAGGAAAATCCAATTATATGGCCTGCTAGAAAATATATGTAAAGAAAAAGTTAATTTAAAAAAAATACATATATAAAATAACACAGATGCTGTCAGCACAATCTGTTAGTGTCAGTCTCCCTCTATTCTGGCTCTGTTTGATTGTTTCCATTTACATACGTGGGCTGGAAAAGTAGATGGTGTTTTTGGCAATTAAAATATTGTTGGCTGGGTTCAGCCCTGAGTTGGCATCAGTGCAACTGGACAATGCAAGAGCTGTGGGGGCCGGTGTGGCCCAGCCAAGGTTAGAGCAGCCACAAAGACTGCTCTAAGTTGCCCCCCTACTGTAATGCCATTATGGGCTAGTGCAGGCGTGCAGCATTACCAGGTGAGTCCTCGCTGGCCACCCCTACCCACCCTCTTCTGACTCTAGCCCACTCCTACTCCATTCTCTCCCCACTCTGGTACACCCCCATGCCTAGGACTCCCTGAGTGGGGGAAATCTCTGGGAGGGGCGGGTTTATTCCTGTCTTGCACCCTCTGAGAGCCAGTCTAAGCATTACATGGGCCCCTGTGTGTTTGTATATATGGTGGGGGGAGAGTGGATTTAGGCTGTAGTGTGTTTGTTTGTGCCGGTGTGGTGGGGGTTTATGGTGTGCTGGGGTGAATGCTGCAGTGTGTGTGTGTGTGTGTGTGTGTGTAGTGAGGGTGTGTTTGTACAAAGCACTTTTTCCATGAGGGTCCCAAATTGCTTTTCAAACTTCCATCCATTAAACCTCACCCCCGTTGTCTGCCTCAGTGAAACCTGCCCTAATGACTCCACCAGTCTATGTTGCCACTACACTGTAACCACAGATCTCCAGTGCAATTTTGTCTGACCTTTAGTTAAATACCCTGCTCTGCCAGGCGACTCACTTTTCATGGTCTGTCTATTTATCCAATCTAATCAAATCTAAACTAGAATATATTGGCCTGATCTTGCAGCCTCAACTCACGTGGGTGTCTGTCTCACAGTCTGAATTCCTGTCTCTGTCTAGCTAATCTAATCTATTGGCTTGACTCTCTAATTATTAGCTGGGGGCATCTACCTGCCGTAGTGCCTATGTATTTGCAAGAATACTAGTATACGCTGTGTGTTTGTGTGCGTATGACAGTTATCCCCCATATACTTGCCGATACACCACCCCCCCCCCCGCAGCCTTTTTTCCTTCTCCCTCGCTCCAGAAAAAAAAACCCCTACATTTATGAAATTACAGGATGCCCATTTTTCTAAGGGAAGTTGGTTGCCACGGGTTACCAGATGCTTATCTGTCCCCAGCGCTATTTTGCTAACTGCAGCCATTACAGGGAGGGGCTAAAGAGACAAGGCTGAAATCTGCAGTGGACATCAAAGCGTTGACTCCCCAGCTAACCCTCACCTGTGCAGAGCGAGCGAGAGAACCGCAGTGAGCGACAGGGAGTGCTTTCTCCAGCAGGGCTGGGAACCAGCTAGCTCAAGGCTGCTGAGTTCATGTAGTCTGAGTAAATACATGTAATGTGGGCTTGGAGTCTATTAGCAGTTCCTCTCCGCAGCAGCGGCTTACTCAGCCCTGGCCCTGAATGTAAAATTGACTTGAAGTTTGTTGAATAAAATACAATAAAATTAGGGGGAGAATATCTTACGCACCCAGAGAAAGAATGTTAGCATTTTATTTTGACAGCGGGATTGCTTTGAAAAGGTCAGGGCATGTGGAAAAAGAAAAAAAATTACAGAATGAAGCTATTTTGCGAGCATGCTGCCCTCTGCTTTCCTGGCATGTTGCGCCTCACAGAAGCTGATCACAAAATTCCCTTTCTCCGATGCTTCTGAGCAGTGTTGGCGAACGTGGGGACGCATCCAGGGATGAATCAGCTGGGAAGAGCAGAAATCTTTCTCCCTGCCAGAAAAGATAAATAAAACAGAGGGCACTTAAGAAACCCATCTTTGCAGGCCTTCATGGATAAGAAAGGTTGGACAACACCCAGGAGTCAATTTGGGGGCTTGCTCTTGCAAAGCAAGAGCTAATTACACTCTGGCTTAAATGCCTGGTTGTGTTGACATCAATCTTACACGATAGGATTTTGACCCTAAGATCCAGTGTCTCCATGTTATGATGGCCACTGAGCCCAAGAACTATATATCATGAGACTATGTCCTTACACTGAGCCCCATCTCCTGATGGGTCCTTGTCCATTAAATCCCAATATCCCCCGCTGTCCTTGGTTCTGATGGCTTCATGTCCCATGGATTTCCTCTTTCTCCATGCTGAGCCACTTGTCCAGATGCTTCCCATGTGGGTCACTATTTTAGATCTCCTGCTTGGCCCCAATTCCTGCAGTTCCTGTTTCCCATATTAATCCCTGGTCCCTACGTCCTCAATTCTTCATGTCCTCATGGTTCTCTGTGTTACATCCTGGTCCCCATATCCTAATGGTTCTGTCCCCGATGTTCCAAAAATCCCTGGTTCCATGGCCATCCCTGCCTTTGTCTTTTCCACCTCTTCATGCAGCACACAGAGAGAACACTTTGCTATTACAATAACAAAAGAAAAAGAAGCTAAAACCAATACCTTACATTTCAAATACCTCCTGCCATTTCCTTTGTCTTCTCCTAATGGAATGACAAGTGACTTATCTCCAAAAGGAAGCCAGTAGAGCTAAATCAATAAACAAACAAACAAACAAATAATTTGTAAATTCTCTGATTAGCTTTGTCACTGCAAGACTCTTCCCTCATTTTCATTCCCTCACCCCAAACTCTTTTTATGCGAGTTTTCATACTTGAATGTTTTCTGACAGACAAAAGCTCCTTCTTCGCATATGAAAGGGGAAAAAAACCAAATAACTCCCCCCAAAAAACAACAAAAGCAGACCAGAATGAATTAAAATGCCAGTATTTCTCCCTTTTTCCAGTCCCTGCATCTAGATCATATAGAGTGTGAATTTTAAAAATAACTAGATTTTTACAACTTGTTAAAAATTATATAAAAAATAACCTTAATGAGAAAGACAGAGAGTGAAAAAGACAGAGAGAGAGCGAGCCCCTGACAGCAGGGTTCAATGCAAGACTAACTAAAATATTTGCTAATGAGAGGGAGAAAGGAAAGTAATTTAAAAGATTTAAAATAGTTGGGGCTTTTCATTCATGCCACCTTCCCTTTTCATTACATATTTCAATATTTGCCTACCTTTCTGCAGAAAGATTTACTTCAAGTGCGTACAAATTACCTGGCATTTGGCTAAGGAAAATATGTCTAATTATGGTTCTAAAGACCTGAAATATTTCTGAGCTTAAGCTAAAAGTCAAGCGAACAAAAAATATTAACAATCCTCTTTAAATTCACTCCCATGTCTGTTTTGGTGTAAGAGAACACCTAGAAGAGGAAGATTAAAACAAAGGAGAGAGAGAGAGAGAGAGAGGGGTGGAATTTACTGTGAAAGGACCTGAACTAAACGCTATTGAAGATGATGGAAAGACACCTGTTTACTTGACTGGGCTCTGGATCAGGATCTTAGTGCTTGCCCTTATGGTTTGTGACAGGAACAGGCATGAGGGGCTGGGATGGGAGGCCATGCTAGAGGGTGTGGAAGGGCTTTATGGCAGGCGTTGCAATGACTTGGCTGGAGTGGGCTCAGATTGCAGGCACCAGCACTGGGGGACCCTGAGTGCTGAGGGCCCCAGGATTTCCCAGACAGCCCCTGAGCCTAGAGGCTATATGGACTGGAAGGGGAATGCCATTCCTCTCACACAAAGTAAGCTGCCAGTGCTGCGACTAGTGGGTTATTAAGCCATGGGGTCCCACATGTTGCTATTCTAGCCCACTGGTGAGGCGCTGGCAGTTCCAGAAAGCTGAGCAAATCTGGCTCCCAGCCAAGCTAGGTGTAAATCTAGAGAACTCCCTTCCTGTGTAACTAATGGCTTTATGGACAGCCTATTTCTGAGCTATCTAAACCTTGGTCAAGAAGTTACTCTGGATTTATACTTGGCTGGCTGCAAAATGTGGCCTGTTGACTTCAACAAGAGTTAAGGGGGTCAGGGCCCTGACCCAGAAAAAAACACTTAAGCAAATGCTGAACGTTGCCCCCGTAAGTACATAACAATGGCCATACAAGGGCCAACCAATGGTTTACCTAGCCCAGTAGCCTATCTCTTGACAGTGTCTTGTGCCAGATGCTTTAGGGGGTGTGAACAGAGCATGGGCATTTATTGAGTGATCCATCCCCTGTTCTCTGGTCCCAGCTTCTGGCAGTCAGAGGTTTAGGGACACCTAAAGCATCCCTAAATCTCTGACCTATATTGCCTAATAGCCACTGATGGACCTATCCTCCATGACATTATTCTATTCTTTTTGGAAGCCAGTTATACTTTTGGCCTTCACAGCATCCCCTGGCAAGGAGTTCCACAGATTGACTATACATTGCATGAAAAGTACGTCCTGGTGTTTTTTTTAAACCTGGTTTCTATTAATTTCATTGGGTGACCCTTGGTTCTTGTATTACACGAAGGAGTAAATAACCCTTCCTTATTCACTTTCTGCACACCATTCATGATTTTAGGGACCTCTATCATATCCCCTCTTGACGACTCATTTCCAAGCTGAATAGGCCCAGTCTTTTTGGTTTCTCTTCATCTGGAAGCTAGTCCATACCCCTAATAATTTTTGTTATTAACCCTCTACCCCTGGCTGCTGCAGATGCCACACATTCTTTGCATTGGAGCTGGTTTCTAATGGGTGTGTGGAGATCACCCCCTGTTAGCAGGCAAGAAGGGAGGGATAGTTCAGTGGTTTGAGTATTGGCCTGCTAAACCTAGGGTTGTGAGTTCAATCCTTGAGGGGGCCATTTAGGGATCTGGGGTAAAAATCTGTCTGGGGATTGGTCCTGCTTTGAGCAGGGGGTTAGACTAGATGACCTCCTGAGATCCCTTCAAACCCTGAAGTTCTATGAGTCCTTCCATGGTAAGTTAACATGTGTGGTCTAGTGGACAGGACACTGGCCTGCCATGTGGGAGACTTGCATTCTAGTCTTGGTTCTACCACGGACCTGCTGTGTAACATTAAGGAAAAATTACTTCTGGTCCTGCCTCCACCTCTATCCTCTTCCCTTCCAAAACTGCAGAGTCCAGCAGGTGTGCGCTCAGTTAAGATTTATTTCAAGGCCCCTTCGCCAATATCACCACAGTCCCCCACGCTCCCACCTATTTAGAGAGCATTCCAAAGTTCAGCAAGACCTGAGGAGAACGGGTCTACTCTGAACCCTCTGTTTGGCTAACCCAGTCCCCCTCTCTCTCCCTCACCTTGCACTTCCTTCCTGTACCTCTTTTATCAGCCGTGGGCTGATGGGGCCAACTGAATGTTTACCCCCTGCCCAGCCCACAATCCTGATTAGATCATTACCCCAATTAGCATCTCCTGGGGCACTAATTAGCCTCCAAGTAATCAGAGTGCAGGCTCACCTTCTCACTCCCTGCTCTCCGACACCCCACCCTATACCTCTGCTTCTCTGCCTGTCATGTCTATTTACATTGTAAGCCTTTCAGGACTGAGACTGTCACTCACTGTGTATTTGTACAGCACCTGGCACCATGGTGCCCCGTATCAGAGTAGGCAGTACTTGAATAGGAAGAAATTATATGCGAGCCTGCAGAGTGGAGATAAATAAACTTCCCGCCCTTTGAATTTATATCAAGGGATGAAGTGTGGTGCTGGATACCTATTTCCTGATATAACCCCATTTGCAGCGGGGGAGGGGGGCTGAGGGGGAGGGAGATAGTGGCAACACTAGGAGTTGCCTCTGCAGAGAGCTCTCATGAAAATTCATCTGTGGAATTAGAGGGCAGAGTGACCAATTTTCAGGGGGCCGTATGGGTTGCAGGTGGCACTAGTTTCCCGAAGAAGAAATGTGTTGCCAAAAAAAGAACAGATGGTTCAAGTCACCAGTTATTTATTTCTATAATTAGTAGCAAGCTGTGATCTCGGGCCTTAAAGAAATTGTCAATGTCTATGAAATTCCTCTCCTCGTTATGAGAGGAGGGAGCATGAAAGGGGTGCCAGGGGAAGGCTCCTGGCTGTCGAGCGGAAACTTGGTGGTTAAGGCAACAGGTTAGTATTCATGCAGATCTTTGGGTCCTTGAAGAACAAGATTGAAAATGTTAGAAAAATGCTGCAGGCACTTAACCATCTTCTGCGCTCTGTGCCTTCCCACCAGCTACGTGGGCTGCAGCTGATTACGGCCGTTGAGGAAAATGTTCCTGGATCAAATCTGGGTCAGCTTCAATTCTATTACCCTCTGGGGGTATCCTTTCCCCTCGTTCTACCTCAGCCTATTTCTTTCTCTCTTTAGCTTTTTGTTTTCTTGGCTCACGTTTCAGTTCTTTGGGGCCTGATTCTGCTCTCATACGGCTTTGACATAGGGGTAATGCCATTGATTTTGGAGCGATTTCTGAATCAATAATGTGTAAGGGAGATCAGATCCAGAGCCTTTATATTGAATGCCTTGTGTACACACTCTGCAATGGGTTCTGTCTCTGATAACATAACATATTTGTTATTACAGTGTATATAGCCTATCTGTTCCCTAAGGCATTTGGGTGTGGGGCTAGGGAGGGCAGCCATTGGGTGAGTTTATTTATTTTAGTTACTGTTGGAAGCATCAGGCAGGTTAGTATTTTCCTTCCTATTATGGGATGTGCCATAGTTAACTATTTTTTAATATTAATTAATGCTATAAGATTGCCAATAGTTACTCAGCTACCATGGTGATGGATGCTTATATAAAAACATAGATTGATAGACATTAAGAGCACCACCTGTTGGTATCTATCTATGGAATAATCTCTTATAAGCATAAGTTTTACATGTGTGAAGTGGTTCTGTAATTCTATTTATTTACCATTTGTATTTATAACTTTACAACTGGTTTTATTACTTTTTGTCTGACTATGTAAAAACAAATATATAAATTATAAAAAAAAACCCATGCAATCCTTTTTCTTTTTGAGAATTACTGCAGATTTTTTTTTTCCATTTTAAGAAGGTGGAAAAACATTTGCCCCTATTGTAAAGAAGCAAATGAAATCCAATCAAATCCCGGCTGAAGGAACATGCTGTGGTTGCTCTGGGCATAAATCAGAGATGGAATTAATTTTGTTCCTTATTAACTCCCTTGAGCAGGGAAAAAAGAACAGAAAAGAGGGCACCGTGCGCCCAGGGGTGCTGAATGGATTGAGGTGATGTCAATGGACCTCCAGCACTGGCGTTTAGACAATGACGTCTAAGAACAAAATCAATATGCATCCCACTGGCAATAAAATGCCTTCAGATGCGAAGATCTGTTGTGGTTATCTGGAATACACTTGGAGTGGGAAAATTAAATAGTTCAGTGTTGAGGGAGCTGGGTGGCAAGAGGGCCAGGTGTAATGAGTATGTGGTCATGGAGAGTGTAGGAGAAAGCCTATGGGGCTATATCAGACTTTTACTTAGTGGACTCATGGAGAAGGCAAGGAGAGCTAGACTATGACATTCATTAAGAACAAGAGCGTAGCAGTTTCACAGCAACACAGGAAGCACCACCCTGGATCAGATAGAGGTCCATCTGGCCCAGTTGTGGTCAGAACCAACTGCTTGAAAGGAAGGTACAAGAACTCTGCTGTAACCCTGTCCAGAGGTAAAGTTTCTTCTTATCTCCCGTTAGTTAGAAGTTGGTTAAAGTTGTTTTTGTCCAAAAACCAGGTGTTGCAGGAGCCTAACTGGCAGACCACTGGCCAAATACTGGTCAAAAACACTGTTGCCAACCCATTGAGGTCAGGTTTCAGAGTGGTAGTCACTGAGGTCAGTATCTGAGAGTAGAATTTTACTTCTTGCTTCTGTTCTCATTGGTTCTTTGTTCACTGCCATCATCAAGGATAGAGCTGAATTAAATTCAGAATTTGCATCCCATGGGGAGTTCCAATATTTCAGAGTTTGTCTTCATCCCAAAAAGACAGAGTTTGTCTTCATAGGGCAAAAAGTTGAAATTTAAAAATGTTTCATGAAATGGAAATTGTGAACAATTTTGGTTCTGACACAGAGAAATATTTTGTTTTTAAATTTGTGATTGAAGCTATCCAAGGACCGGGATCAGAGCAGTGCTATGAAGATGAGCATAGAGTGATGAAAGTCCCCTGGAGGAGGAGGAGCTTATTCATCTGTATTCTGCCCGCAGAGTAGCTAGAGCAGTGGTTGTCAACCTATTTACCATTGTGGGCTGCATATGCAGCTCTCTATGTCTTATGTGGGCCACATCCACAATATATATATATATATATGGCTCTGAGGATGTCACATGGGCCGCAGCCGTGTGCTGATTGGGCCACAAGTTGAGAACCACTGAGCTAGAGGAGATGAGAAGGATACAGAGAGACTCATGTTAACACATAGCTGGCCAGACTCTGTGCTCAGTTAAGCTGATGTAAATTTGGAGTAAGTGCACAGAAGCAATGACTCACCAGAGGATGTGAAGAGGAGAGTGTACAAGGCTGATGTCCAGCCAGTTTTGCTGGTCCTTCATACAGGCACTGATGTTGAGGCTGACTGCTCTCACAGTGTGATGACAATGGAGAATGTTGGGCATCATATGGGGAGAAGATAAAAACGGCCCTACTGGGTCAGACCAATGGTCCATCTAGCCCAGTATTCTGTCTTCCGACAGTGGCCAGTGCCAGGTTCTTTAGTGGGAATTAACAGAACAGGTAATCAAGTGATCCATCCCCCATCGCCCACTCACAGATTCTGGCAAACAGAGGCTAGGAGATACTACTGCCCCTCAGAATGCCATAAAGGCATTCCAATTGGTGGATCCAGGTAGAGAGGAACTCCTATTGACTCCAATGGGCTTTGGAGCAGGCGCTAAATGCCAAGAAGGCAACTGAATGGGGTCAGATGGCCCAGGTCCACATGGAGAGTTGGAAGCTGTAATGATTGGGTCCTTGTGAGGGGGAGATGGGAGGAGACCTGGGTCAGAGAGAGAGAACAGATTTGGGGAAGGATGAGAGCTAGCACATCTGGCACGCAGAATTAAGTAAGACTAACCAAGACTAAATTCTCCTGAGAAGGCTGGGCCATCAGGACTCCTGGGGGATGGTTTGTGGGTGGCTTTCAAGGCTGGGACAAGACAGTTTGGATTCTGACCCATTATTACAGGTCATATGGAGCCTCGTCTAAAAGAAACGGGCTAGATTTTAGGCTTAGGTGGCAACGTTAGAGCATTAGTTCTCATTAGCTGCAGGTAATCACAATGAAAAGAGTCATGGCAACGAGGCCAGCACTAAGCACCTGTCCTGCGCAGTCACCTTGAATCCCCTTTGGTCTGGGCTCGGGGCTCATGCACCGTCCCTGAAAGAAAGGGCTGTGCCGCCGCTCCAGTCCAATCCCCCAGGACACGGGGAGGTTATTAAAGGTCTCTCTCTCTCTCTCCCCTGCTTCAGAGTTCACCGCGTTTTTTTTAATTTTAAATTAATTTTGTGAGACAGGTAGAAGATGCTGCCTTAGCTTTGTCCTTGGGAGCCACAGAGCTTCCCTTGATTGAAGAAATATTTTTATAGCCTAAATGTGCAGGTTAAAGTAATTTTTTGACAGGTAAAATACTTGGCCATGGCCTGTAGAGAATCTCTTTCCCCCACCCCCTTGCTAATATCTAAGTCTTTTCATCTAGAGGGGCATATCTGGCCATTACTCTCTATCACATGCTAGCAGGCATCTGTCCCCTCTCTTAGCTACCTACTCCTAGTCCTTAATGATGAGACCCAGAGCTGGGATCCAAATGAGCTTCCTGTGAAGACACAGTCTGCTAAGGGCTCTGGCTGATCCAGACACGGCATTATGAGTGCCACCTGGGTATGTGGCAGCATGTCTCCCCGGCCCTACTGCAACCTATCGAGTCCAGCAGGGACCCACCAGCGGTGTCAACTCTCGCCAACCAATGCCCGGCAAATATTATTATTGTGATGATTTGTCTTGTGAGAGCAGCGAAAGGCCTCAGCTGAGGTCACGGCACCATTGTGCTAGATGCTGTAAGAGACAGTCCCTGACACAAGGAGCTTGCCATCAAGAAAGACAAGATGGACAAAGGGATCGTTGTCATTCCCATATTGCAGACAGGTAACTGAAGTGCAGGGAGGTTAAGGGCCAGATATTACCCCACCTTGGTGCTCTACTCCATCAGTCACCCCATTGATTTGAAAGCAGCTACTTGTGAAGTAGTGGACGATTTACTGTAAAGGCCCTAAGTGACTTGCCCAAGGTCACCGAGGGAGTTGGTGGTAGAACCAGGAATTGAACCCTGGTCTTGTGCAAGAGCATTAGCCACAAGAACAGCCTCGCTATAGAAGTATTCCAACAGTGCTGCCTGTTCAACAACACTGCCTCTGCCCTATCACCCGGCGCAGGTCCTGACCTCCTTCCATTACTTGTCACCCTTGACATGGAGAACACTAGTAGTGCTGCCTGGCAAACAACAATTCCATAGAGTGAGACACCCCAGAATTACCCCACTGGTTAGGGCACTCACCTGTGATGTGGGAGGCCCAGAGTCTCTGCTTCGCCTGATTCAGAAGAGGGACTGGGTGCGTGTCCCCACCCAGCCAAGTGCTTCAACCATCAGGCTATAGAGTGTCTCATTTTGACCAGAAATTCCATCCTGGACTCAAGAACACGCCAACAAACGAAGGCAGTAGAAGGACAGCTCTTGCTGGCATTTTGGTTTTAATTAAATGGCATTTTGGCACAGGAAAATATTTTGTTGAACATTTTTTGACCAGCTCTAAGCACTAGGTCTCCAGGCTGCCACTCTGGCAGGACAGACCTATCCCATCTCATCCCTGGAGAGCTGGACTGTGTGGAAAGAAGAGAAACATTGGCAAAGAAATACATATTGTTTTTTTTTTTAATCCCCATACAAATCCCCATAAATCCCCATACAAAACTGCAATGTCCTTGGTCATTAGCTTCCAGTCAGCTGTCACGTCCGCGAACCCTTGCATAAGCCACGGAGAGTAAAGGGCTGCATGCAAGAGTCAAGACTCCTGCAAAACGGAACAGATGGCTCTGCCACATGTCTAAATAAAGCTGTAATGGTGTTTGGCACCATAAGAGCTGTAACGTGACATCCATCTTGCTGGAGCAAGTGGAAGGAAGCGTGGAGGTGGGAATTCAGAGAACGGGGTCAAGTGGGAAGGCTGGTGAGGCAGATCCTGGCCACTGGTGAATGACAAGCCGGGTGGAAGCAGAAACTGGGGTTAACCAGGGGGAATTAAGCGGGAGATTAATTTACCCAGCCACTGTGCTACCTTTAAATGGCAAGTAGAGCCATGGATCAACCCCCCCAGGGTATCCATCAGGACCACACAGTGAAATTACGGTTACGACTTCTGTTAGGATAGAACTTAGAGGCCTCAACTGTTGGCTCCACTGGAAGGGACAGACCCTGCCCCCAAAAGCTCACCATCTAAATAGGCAGACAAAGGGTGGAAAGGGAAACCCAGTAGATCACTGGCAGCACTGGGAATAGACCCCAGGGCCCTTGAATCCCAGTCCCCAAGACACTAGACCACGCTGACCAACCACTTTACCCTTTTAAATAGGAGCCAGGAACAGGGATATATAACACATTGCAGGTATATCCTAAATAGTAATACTTTACCCTTCTGTAGTTCCTTCTGCCTTGGCAGCTCAAAGCCCTTCACACAGGTGAATTGATCCTCACAACATTCCTGTGAAACAAGTGGGTATTATTATCACCATTCTACAGATGTCAAAACTAAGGCAGAGTTTAAACAACGTTAGTAATTACTACAGCACTGTGTGGGAGTTATATATGTGTACAGTGCTTAGCACGTGGGGTTGACTAGGGACCGTAGGTGCTGCCATGATAACAATCATGATGTTCCTGGTGGGTGCAGCATCTAACTACATAATACCAAGGACACTATGGCCTCTGCATATGGCATGTGCATCATAATCCCGGGGCTTGTACAAGCTCTCTCAGATCCCATACATTCTGTTGGACACATGCATTGGACCTGATCGTCTGCCAACAAGCAAATGTCAGGTATGTCACAAGCATTGCGCTCACATGGTCCGAACGACACCAGGTGCAGGCAAAGATCATGATCTTTCTTTGATCTTATCAGGGAAAAGAAGTGATAAAGTTATCTGGGCCATGAAAGCATCTGAATCCTTCAATTTTTCAGCATGCTTTAGGTAAACAAACCTCCCAACGACAAGGCCAAGGTGTCAATGAGCAAGAAGGACACGACAACCATTTCATCACCATAACCATCCAGGCCTTCTCCCTGAAGACAACCCCTCCCCTTACGCCGAACGTGAACCAGCGAACTAACTCAGAGGAAATGCAGAGGCAGATGATTTGACTATGGTTGGGGTAAAATCCTGCCACATCCATTCACCAACAGAACAGAGATTTCTTACAGGATTATGGCACTGCAGTAGAAGCCCACAGACCCTTCACAGCTGATACTGTGGAGGTGGGTGCTCTAGAAAGCCCAGGTAGATAGATAGATACAAAACGAGGAACAGAACTCTGACATTCTGAACCCCCCCCTGCTCTAACCACTAGGCAGTGTATCCTCTCTTGTATCATGCATTCCTTGGCATAATAATGATAGTAATACTTATTACCATGGTGGCTTTTAATCTTCAATGTTCTTTGCCTTGTAAATTCTCTTAGGGAGAGACTTTGGCTTTTTTATGTTTGTGCAGCAGCAAGTACATTGCGAGCACTTCCAGAAATAATATGTAATAAATAATCATAGAAATTCACTACTTGACCTGTTTCTCCACATAGGAGACATGCTCCTGCAATGAGTCTAACCAGACACTCAGCATCCCTGTTCCTTTGCCAAAACACATCTGAAAGAATATTTTCCCTCCCATAAGTAAGACAGTAAGTGTGAGCTTCTGTCTGACAAGTTCAGGGAGGAGCTTGCAAGGAGGCAATTAGACAAGAAAAGGACTGATTAAAAGCACGGCCATCCACGGCAATGGAAAGATATATGTGTGTGTGTGTGTGTGTGTGTGTGTGTGTGTGTGTGTGTGTGTGTGTGTGTGTGTGTGTGTGTGTGTGTGTGTGTGTGTGTGTGTGTGTGTAATAAAAGGATGCACTTGATCAAGCTGCAGCTTATACCATGTGATTGACATGTTCTCATTGAGATGTTTTACTGTCAGACTATGGGGGTTCTTGGCTCTTCCTAGGAAATATCTGGATTTGGCCACTGTTGGAGACAGGAGCTGCATTAGATGGCCACTGCTTTTATCCAGTCTGGTGAATCCTTCGTTCCCATGTAGAAAGAATCAGTCATGAGCTGGGAAACACCAGACAGTCCCCCCCGCAATGCAGACCATGCTGGAATCATAGAACAGAGGTAGTCAAAGAATCCATCCCATGGTGGGAGGGCATTTTCTGTGGACATCCAGACTTGGTTGATGCTGTCAATGAAGACAGATTGTCAGAATGGGATATTGACAAAAATGCCATTTTTAAAAAAAAAATCAGAATGGTTTTAAATAGTGTTGATTTTGCCAAATTGTTTTGAGGGGGGAAAAAACTATTGAAATGCTTCATTTCAATGTCCTGGTTGGACAGTTTTGGAATAAAATGTTTGGATTTTTTTGTTTTGAAATGTCTTTTTAAAAATGTTTTCATATAACAATTTTTTATTTTGTTTCAAAAAGGCAGGCTCAGAATGAAATGTTTTGCTCGCCCCAAACCAATCATTTTTTTTTCTAATGTCACTTCAAAAAGGTTTTTTTTTTGGTTCTGTTTCAGAAATTAAAAAAATGCAGAATTTCCCACAAAATGGGACATCCAGTTCCCACCCTGCTCTGCCCAGTAACTGGAGACACAAAGACAACCTCAGTTTTGCCTACATGGTACATTAGTCCACATTAGAGGGGTGTAAATTCTAGTGTGCACTAGGGTCCCGTGCTCTAACTGGAATGTGTTGTCCCTGCTGGTGTGCATTAAGTTCCCTAGTTTGCACTGATATAGTCCTGTTTCAAACAATACCATATTTCTGGCATGCACTACTAGTTCACTAGTGCATGTTAGAGGCCACACAGGCCAGTTTGTGCTCAATGCTTTAGTGCACTATAGAATTTACACGGCTCTAGTGCGGACTACGGTCCCATGTGGACGAGTCCCCATCCTACCCTGCAGTCATTTGCATTGGAAGCTGCATGACCAGCACCTCACAGCTCAGAGTGATCTGCTTTCTTTCCTCCCCACTACCCTCTCTGAATGAGAATCCAAGGGACCAGGGAGCCTCGCCCCTGCTGCAGCCTTGTGCATCCTCCTCCCATGCAGGGGCACTTCCAGTTCCTTGCTTGCATGATGCCTCCATCCCAGTTTCCTCGTGGTCATGAAGTGGTTAACACTGGGCTGTCTCTCTCAGTGGAGCCTCTCACTGGAGGGCACATTGGAAGGCAGTAAAGGAAGGCAAATCACTTTATGCAAATTAGCTTTTAATTATTCATTGGCAATTTGACTGTAATCGGGCAGGTGCCCTGATAGGATGCGCACGAGGTGATAAGTAGGTTTCTCCTGTCAGACGCACTCAACACGTCCCTCGACAGCCCTGCAAGGTGCCTTCAGCAAGCCGAAATTACCCAGCGAGAGGCACAGGCTGCGGGGAGGTGCAGTCAGCACCACTCCAGACATGTTAATTTCAGCAAGGATGTTTTAAGAGTTCTCTCTCACACCCTGTAATTCACCCTGAGCTGACAAGTGGAGAGCAGGGAAAGGGGGAAAAATAGACCAGACCTCTGTTGAATAGTTCTCTTTAATATTTTATATTTATGTTTATATATAGTCCCCCCTCCTCTTCTCACTTGCAGTTTTTTGCTACACCAAATTGCCGTAATGAGAGCCCAGTGCAACCATTGCACAGATATCCCTTTCTGGTTCTGGAGGTGGGTAGAGGACTGCGGGCATCTCAGCTTGGATGTGAGGCGCAGGGAGCTGAGCCATGCAGTCAGAAGGGGCTGTTGCCTATGGACAGTAAAATAGTAGCGACAGCAAGGTAATAATAATATTATAATTCATAGCCATCTAGGACCGCATGGTTGTCACTGTGATTCACGCCGTGGCTACTTTATGGCTGTAGCAGGGAGAGAATTCAGATCCAGATGCACAGGCCTCTAACACTTGAGGTAAAGGAGAATGTCCCTTAACTGGCAGCCGTAGAGGGCTTACGGCACGCAGGTGAGCAGTCCTGATGCCGCACAGTAGGGGTCAGTGACACACACATACGCATTCCCCAGTGTATCACAGTCTCTTGCCTTTGCACTGTGTATTGTACTGTCCCTTTCATACTTAAGTACCACAAAGATTTTTAACAGTAATCATTTCTCCCACCTCCAAAATGCAGCCACCTCTGGGTGGCGTGCGGCAGCTGTTTAACCGCACCCAGCAACAATGAGCAACCGTTTAAGGGCAGGAAGTGAAGCAGAACACTATATCCCATGGAATCCAGGTAGTCAGACTGTAATTACTCAAATATTATGGGCCTCTCTTTGTCATTTGAGTGTCTGCAGGCTTGTGAGGAGGCAGACATTTCCGGTTTGGCGTGGTGGCAATATTCACGCTGAGGTATGGAGTTGCCGTATCACCCGCTCCTTAGAAAGGGCCCTCAATTTATTAGGCAGCTCACACAAGACGGCTCCGTGGAGAAGACGACTCAAAAATGCTTTGCAACCCACCATTCTGTAAGCATCTGTCTCATTTCAAGTACTGCTGGGCCTTTCGGTCTGCTGGAAGGAAAGGCGAGAGTGAATTCAAATAATCCATTCCTCCCGAGTGCCGGGGAAAATCAGCTCCAGGCAGCACAGCACCTCAAGCCAACAAACGCCAAGCAAGGGCAAATCGCCTCAAGGAAACCATGCCTCCCAGGCCCCTACTTGTGTCACCTTCACCAGCCTTTGACCTCTCTCTCTCTTCTCTCCATAGGCAGAGATCAAACACTGTGAGAGCGTTAGCCAGAGGAGAAACAAAATTGCCTCAGCTCTCTGGACAGATTGCAAGTGCCAAAGAGGAGGGTCAAGGCAGCTATGTTCTGTGTCAAAGCAGGCATCAGATTGAATTAAGAGCGCCGGACAAGAATTAAAGTGAAATTAGCCCACGCGGGACTGAGGGGAAGCAGAGATGGAAGTGGCAGGAGAGGAAAATGAAAGGCAAGAGAAAAATGGACATAGGAACAGAGAACCAAAAACGTAATGTCTGGGAACTGGGTTATATCCTTTAAGTAGTTTGTGAACCCTCTAGGGGTGCTCACTGTGTTCTGTGTTTTAGAAACCAGCCAAAGCAGCGGTGTGTTTGTGTAGTTAGGAATTACATGTTGTGTGTCTGGGCGTACACATACACATGCAGCTATGCCAGCGGGATTCTTTCAGGCTGTGATTGTTGTGTAAAGAGCAAAGGACACAGCAGGAAGGTGACGGGGAAAAACAGGAGATTACGAACAGGCAGCACTGGGGAGGTGAGAATGTCATACAGGCACCAGACGCCTTCACGCTTATTTGTATTCCAGGAGCACTGAGAGGCCCCAGCTGAGCCCGAGCCTCCATTGTACAACACACTGCACCAGTGCACTTAAGGAGGCACGGCGCCGCCCCTGAAATGCTCCTGGTCTAAACAGCCCGGGCTGGATTGTTACCCCTATGTTACAGATGTGGGAACCCAGGGATGAAGTGACTTGCCCAAGGTCACTCACGCAGGGAGTTCATGGAAGATCCAAGGTGCCAAGTTGCAAGCCAGTGCCTTGACCACAAGCCCATCCTTCCCTTCCTGGGCTGCTGACGTGGGGCGTGAGGGAGGCCGTGGCGGGGGGACGTGGCTAAAGGGGTAGATGAAAGTCCCCTCAGGGGCTCAGCAGGGTTGTGGTAATGCCGAGTCGGGGGATCAGTGTGAGAGGAAATGGAGAGTAAAGAGCAGTAAACGAGCTGGGTTAGAGCATCTGTTTTACACAGCCCTTCACTTAATCCTTTCCTTTTATTTCATTGTTTAATTGCTTCAGCCCTTGTACTTTCCATGCTGCAGGCTGAGGGACCCAGGCTCCCTCTCCTTCTCTCTCTCCACGTATCTCTGTCTGATCTCATTTCTCTCTCTCTTCATTTCTGTTCCTATCCCTTGTTCTCTCGCTTTCTCTCCCCAGCTTCCTCCTTCCTCTCTCTCTTCAGGCCCCTTATTACTCAAGCAGTTTTTGTTAGTGCTGTCAACTGCTCCAGCGTGTAAGTGAGATTGTACTGTAAGTGAAGTTAAAAGTATTTCTATGGTGGGATATTTAATCATTTGAATCCTTGATAGGAGCGGCTCTTTTTATTTTCACTAGCTATAAATCCAGGCTCTATCTAATCTCTGATCTCAGAGAGGAGAGAATTAACCAGCTGTGTGTGTGACTGGAAAGGAGAAGGCTGGAGAAAAGGGACCACTTTATCTGCATGCCGAGTGGAGCAGCATAGGAATAAGGGACAGAAACATTTCCAAACCTGCGCCATAATCCACATATCCATTGACACTGGCTTCCTTCAGCACTTTCCAACAGAGCAGGGCATTGGAAGCATCATTTTCATTTATTTCCTTCTTCAGTTATAAACTCAGCAAAAGGGCCTTCTAGGGTCCCAGGTTCCTGGGTTCCTGTCCGTTTTGTGCTGAGTGACTCCTTGTGGGCATGATTCTCCACTGCGTTATTTGTAGGCCTCTGGATGAAGTGAGCGCTAGAAAAAGCTGGCTGGGAATTTTTCTTCATTGAAGAAAATGATGATTCGTCAAAACCAAACATTTTTGCAAAAGAGGTTTTGATTGGATGAATCTCCCAACTCCATAAAAAGTTTTTCTTTTTTAAAAAGTGTTGACAACAACAAAAAAGCAAGCCCTGCTGAGGGACGGGGAGGGTAGGCTGGATGAGGAAAGTGAAGATGGTTGAGAAAGGTGAGAAGATTGAATTTTTTCCCTGAAACTTTTTCCTGTTTTTGTTCCCCCAACCCCCAAGACAAACAAGCAAAAAACAATTTTAGATGAACTTGTCCCGACCAGCTCCAAGGATGGAAATGTACATGAGATCAGCTTCTTGTGAGCAGAGAGGGGAGGGATAAGACTGTGGAGGAGGAAGGGTTAGGATTTGAGAAGGAGGTGGCTGAGTTGAGAGGAGAGGTGGGGGAGGCTGGGCGGCAGAGAATGGTACCCGGTTGGGCTCATGGGGGTAGAAAGGATGGAAGGAGAGGGTCTTAACAAGTTTGGATAAGCTTTTAATTAGCAAATGTAGACCCCATTAGGAGAAAGAGTCGTTATTGCCCTTTAGTGACTGGGCCACATAAGGGGTTTACAATTCTGTTAATGGAGTTACTCCTTTAGCACAAGTAGTAGATCTTTGCGTGTCGAGCTAAAGGGGATGAGTTTGAACCCCACCCAAACACCATACATTTTATGTTCACCCTAATGTCTCCTCCCACACAGAGGTTCTCTCCTCAACAGGAGAACGCAGGATTCCCTGATGTTACTCTCTCCGTGTAACTGTCTCCCAGGTGCCTCCACCAGCTCCTTTCCCCCCCTTCTCTTCTCTCTCCCCTGCTGTCTCACAAAGACGCTGACATCTTGTTTACCTCTGATGCCAAAATGAAGAAATTTCCGTTCCGAGGCACCTTTTCTTTTGCTGTCAACACAGTTAAAAGAAAAAGCTGAGACATCAAAGGTGTCTGTTCCCTTAAAAACAATAACCCCCCCCCCCGTTTCAATCGCCCCCACCACAAACCTAGACAAAAGAGCTCTACACAAAAGGGCCCCTCCTGGCTTGATTGGACCCTATCTAACCAACTTGCGTATTCCCAGGGTTTTTACCTCAGAACAGGGACCCTATAAGAGGTGCGGAAGTCATGTTTACAAGCAAACGGGCCTCATTTAGAGCAAAACTTCCATCCATTTGCCAGCACTGGACTGGGAAATGATGTTTATTCTGCATGCAGATCAGTCACAAACATGGCGCTGAATGGAACAATGATAATAATTCTAGCTGCTTTGTGGCCCGTTTCATCCATAGATCTCACAGCATCATGATCCCCATTGCAGCTGGGCAAACTGCAGTATTCAGCAGGGAATGTTATCTAGGGATTGTAGCAGGAGGACTGGGAGTCAGGACGCCTGGGTCCTAATCTCAGATCCACAACTGACTGGCTGCGAGAGTTTCAGCTCCCTTTACCCCACTATGGGAGTGTAACGGGGCTCACTCACCACTCCAGCGCCTTCTAGTGGTCGATATAGGAATTAGCTCTGGTAGCCAGCGCACCCTCTTCCAGTGGTGTCTCGCTGCCATCATTTCTGCTCCTGGACCCACGTCCCTCCATGAAGCATGGTGGCCTCTTCGGTGACACAGCCCTGCAGCCATGCCACTCGGTTCCCCCGCGTTCAGAGGACGTCTCTGCAGTCTACTGTCTAGCGACTTCCCCAGTGGTGAGCGGGGAGGGACCCAGGCCTGCCCACTACTCCTGGTGCTGGCCCAGGGACCCTGGAGAAGGCCACTGTTTGCTGTGTCCCCTCCGACTCCTCAGTAGATTTTCTGTGGCACCAGCACCCTCTTTGCCCTCACCTCAGAGCCTCAGCCTGCAGATCCCTGCAGCACGCCAGAAGGAGCCTTTAGCATGCAGCCCTGCTCTGTCCAGGATGCTAGCTGCCTTCAGCCTGCAAGGCAGCCGGTCATCCTCCCTCCTCGAGCTCCAGGGAGTGCCTGAAACTGCTGTGCCCTGCAGCTCTTCTTATAGGGCCCTGATGGGCCCTGATTGGCTGCTCCCCTCAACCTCTCTCTGTCTGCCTGCCTCCTGCACAGCCTCCCTAAGGCTCTATTAACCCCACAGAGCCCAGTGTGGGGCAGACACCACATCACATGGAGACAGGACATTGGATATTTCATCCACACAGAAACATAGGGAGGCATTTGCCTGTATAAGGCTTAATGGTTCCAGGGCATTGTGCAGTCAGTAGGGCTCTTGCTACACCTACAGAAAACCTGCAGCACGCATGCTGTCCAGAGCAGCAGGGATGGGGCTATGGCTACCCCTCCCAGACTCTGGGGCAGAATGTGCTGTTAGCCATGGTGTCCTACCTTGGCCTTGGGATGCCAACAGCTGGCTGTGTTGAGGCCCCTGGATGAAGGAATCGGTACCAAACAGAACAGTCTCTCTTCCTCTCTGCAAGTCTGTCCAACCACCAGAGCAAGCCCATCGGAGGTGAAGAGGGGTTGTGCAAAGGAGAGCAGCGGGAGAGGGAAATTCCTCCCGTGTCATCTGATGGAGAGGGTCTCTCATTCCCTGCCCTCTCTGGCCCATTCATAGTGTTGTGCTCTATTCTCAGTGAGAGAAAACCCAGTGCAACCTAGGAGAACCCATTTGCAATGAACCTCCACTCATCGCCCCCTCCCATTGTCCTGGTTTAATCTGCACCCCAGGACCTCAGCTGCAGGCTGAGCCTGCAGATCCTTGGGAGAGCTGTTGTGCATTGCTTGTGGGATGTTTCCAGGCTAGGACTGAGGCAAAACAGCAGATTGCGGTTGGGGCAGGCGGGTAAGGACTGTGGGTCATTAGCAGAGCTGTCTGGAAGCTGCATACAAGGACAGCAAGGTTGCTTCAGGCTAGGATTGAGGTGCATTAGCAGAGCTGGGGCGGGGGGCGAATCGGGATAGCAGTCAGTGACGCAAGTCAAGGCGGAGAAGCACCAGTGGAGCTGAGTCTGGGAAGCCTGCATAGATCCTCTAGCCATTATTATAGGATCCTGAGAGCCATGGGGGCTGGAGTTCACCCTTCCAGGAGGTTCTGATTGTCTACAGACCAATGGTCTCACTACACAGGCCACTTTGGGATTGACATTTGCCTTGGCCAGTTGGCTAAGGGATGAGCAGTGCTATTGAGAGTGGATACAGTTCATCGCAGGAAGCTTGATTTCCTCTCCCATGCACCTCGAGATAACTCCTCCTCCCTTTGTATTTTATGGCCTCTTAGTTTGCAAGGTCACCACAGCAAGTGAGAGTCGCTAAAGAAGCACAGCAGCCCCCATGGCTTCGGGAGGAGGCTTTTCTCCACTCCCTTGGGGTGCGGGGATTGGTGTGAGCTGCCGGGCCGTACTCGGCAGAAGTGGATGATCAGTCACTGTCACCGCGCAGTGGGGGAGGCGCGGACGAGGGGATGCCGAGTTTGCACAGAATACTCATTGCGCACTGAGATTCACGCAGCTGCTCTGCTCCCAATGTAAATATGGACAGCCCCATTCATCACGGGCCTCACTGCCTCAGCACACGTCCGGGAGAGAGGGATGATTTAGTGCCTGCAGCTGGATCAGGCACTATGTTTCTCCAAAACAGCAGCATTTAAAAATTGGGAACATGGGGGCGGGGTGTGTGTGTGGCTGGAGAGGGGGAGGATTTGGGGGCAAAGCCTGGAGGAGAGAGCCAAGGAAGGCTGGAGATTTTTACCCTCCGTGCCACCACTTCCGTGCCCTCCACTGTAGTAGCACTTAGGAATCCCAGGCAAACATCAGGACCCCATTGTGCAGCTTGGTCACTAAGGAGATAGGCCCCGTCCCAGGCCCAGCTCACATCCTACATGACAGACAGGGCCCAACAGGAGGATCCAGCAGACAAACTGGGTGGGAGGATAAGATACGACAGTGCACAGAGCTGGACAGCAAAGCAGAAGTCCACAGGGTGTGAGTGACAGAAGAACAAGGCCTGTTTGGTGTAAACTCCCTGCTCTTCCATTTATTTCCCTGCAAGGACTGGAGATGCTGGTCGCTGTGAGTCTGTTTCAGTGCTGGGGAGCCATCCTCCCCAGCAGCTCCGGAGTTAGGCCTGGTCTACACTAGGGGAGGGTGTCGAACTAAGGTACGCAAGTTCAGCTGCGTGAATAGCGTAGCTGAACTCGAACTACCTTAGTTCGAACTACTCACCCGTCCAGATGCTGCGGGATCGAAGTCCGCGGCTCCCCCGTCGACTCTGCCACCGCCGTTTGCGGTGGTGGAGTTCCGGAGTCGACGGGAGCGCGTTCGGAGTTCGAACTATCGCGTCTAGATTAGACGCGATAGTTCGAACTCCGAGAAGTCGAACTCTACGCGTCGACCCGGCAGGTAAGTATAGACCTACCCTTAGAGAGAAAGGTCTGCTCATGAGTTAAACAGAGGGGGGCAAAGTTACATTCCCCTGTGCAGATCCTGGGAGACTTCCCCTCTGGGAACATGGGGCATGTTCAGTTAACCTGTCTAGGTACTTCTCTGGCCCTTATCGCCGCAGTATCTCAGCACTTCACAATCATTAATGAATTCCGCCCTCCCCATGTGCCTGGGAGGTGAGGAAATGGTATTTTACAGATGGGGAACTGAGGCACAGCGTAGATCACGTAACTTGCACAACCTCACAAAGAAACTGAACTGCGGTCCCTGAAGTCCTAGCACAGCGCTCTAGCACTGGACCAGCCTTCACCCCGAGGGTCAGCCTTCGCAGTCAATCCTGGAGAGTCAGGAGGGGAGGGGAATGGAGCATTGTGGGGGGCAGATGTAAGACACAGAGATTTGGCATAGCGGCCGCAGGCAGGGAGGGAGCAGGAGGGGCAGGGCTGAGGGTGGAGTTGCACAGGTGAGTGGGAGCTTTATTTCTGCAATGAGAAGACTAGCCATGTATCAGACAGGGAAGCTGCCGAGTACCAGAGGAGAAGAGCTTCGTGTCCGCTGGCAGGGCTTGAGGAAGACATGCTTTGGGATGTGCAGACGCTCGAAGCTCACTTCTCAGAGTAAATGGGTACCAAGGGAGAGTCGCTGGAGGCTGCCTGGTCATGATGCACGGGCAGCAATCTTCACTAACCCACGCAGGGGGTGAGGGTGGAAAGGAGATTCCCCCCCCCTCGGAAAAAGGGCTTCCCACTTCATCCCTCTAGAGCACAGAGCAGGTGGGCACATCCCACCCATGTGTGCCCTGCCGCTGCGGAGTGGGGGTGAGCTGTAGGTGGGCAGCTCTGGCACTGCCTTGTCTTGCCTGCCGGTGTTTCTCTCCAAAGCCCTCCCGCTGCGTCTGGCCAACAATACCGAGTCTCATTGTCCCCCCCACCGGCGCCTGGCTCTCATTCCTGGCCATCTTGAAATCACACTTGCATTCGGTGTGTGCAGTTTGTTCAGCCTGTGCTAATTACACCCTTGACGCAGGAATAAGAACTGCTTGTGTCTATAACAGTGCAGAGGTGAGGGAGGTTAATTAACACAGAGGAAAGATGCTGAGTGTCCTTACGTAACACCCCCTTCCATATGCATTAGCGCCGGAGACTGAAGATCCTTTTGTTTAACCTAACATAGCCCGTGGTTCTCTTTCTTCCTCTCGCCTCCATCCCTGGATTAGTGCTGCTGAACGGTATCGATGAAGCTGTGCCTGGGTTGGCATTGGCAGAAGGCCTCACAGAAGCAACAGTCCCTTGTCTTGCTAACAAGTGAACAATCTCTCCCTTGTTTGACAAGTCTCCATGTCTTTCTCCCACCATGCACTCCACACTCTCTGGGGATTTGGGCAGGCCACAGGAGAGGGCCGGCTTTCTTTGGCAGCCTGGCACCCAAAGACTGCTGCACTCTAGGATAGGTGTCCCTCCCACAGGGAGGCAGAGGAAAAGGGGTCTGGGCATGATCCTTATTTCACTCGTCCACTCAGCCTCCCCCAGCCCGTGCCTGCAAACCATACCCATTGTTCTTTGACTGCACGCCCCATAGACAATGTGGAAAGGGCACTGGATTAGCAGTCAGGGTTCTAACTCCGGCTGTGCCACTAAGCTGCCATGTGACCTTCAGCAAGTTCTGTTTTGTCCTCTCCTGCCCGTTGCCTCTCTTGTCTATTGAGAATGTAAACTCTTTGGGGGCAGGCACTGTCTCTTACAATGCACTCGTGCAGCACTTACTGCAATGGGGCATGCTACTGTAATATAAACAATTAGACAGTTTTAATCCTAAACGCTGTGGGGGGAAAGGAGGAACACAAACACACGCCCAGGTTTTACATACAAGGGTATCTCCATCCAGGACCCTGAATGCCCAGGCCTACCTCTGGGTCTCTGTCTCTGCCTTGTTAACGTGAAAGAGGCTGGTTACACTTCTCTCATCTTGCTCTCAATAATTACAGGTCTCCCAGGAAAATTGGTCTTACGGTGGAACTTTTACAAAGGTTGTAAAAGGTTTTATTAGAACGGATTTGGCTCCTGTGAATTTAGCAGATTAGCAAGGCACTTTGCCCACCTCCTCTAGTGGAACTGCTATTTGATCATTTTACAACAGGAAGCCTTACCAAAAAATTAAAAGGCGCGGCCTAGTCATCTTCTCAGATGATAGAATTCCAAGTTCACCACCTTAACTGCATTGGTCGGGATGAATTACAGTGGGGCCCAGCATGCCACCCAAAGGAGAAATACAGCTTGTAATTCCAGTGAGCTAATGCACCGGGGGAGACTGATGTGTTCGCCACATTTGACTCAGAGCCAGCATTTGAGAGTCACAGCCTTAGCTGGTGGAAATGGCCATTGGAGCAATCTCCATTGATTGAAAGGAGAGAGACAGATTCCCACCAATTGAGTATTCTGCCCCATGACTGTTTAAATCTCACTCATTCAGGGAGAGTTGGGAGACATGGTATACGAGATAGTGAGATGATTTCCAACCTTTTGGGGCAACTCTACCAACTGACATCACAGAGGCCATGGTGGAACCAACCAGCAGCTGCTGCCTTCTGCTGAACTGTCTCATCTCCACACTGGTGAGCTATTGGGGTTTGGTGAAACCCCACTCAAGGTCAGAGCACCAACAACTGTTGGAATTACCGGTGCCAGCACATGTGCCTTAAAGTGGTTACATCCGGAGAGACTCATGCTGCCAAATTCAGATCTAGGTCCAGATGTGTAACAGAGAGGAGGGCTCCCATCTGGGGCCTCATTTGAGGCCATTTGGAAAATGCGGCCCAAGATCTTGATTCAGACTATGAACACCTCCAACGTTTCTGGGTGTTTGGAGCCACAGATTTGGTTCAGGACCCTTTTTTAACAGCATTTGTTTTGAAGACAGGGAAGGAAGTGCTTAAAAGCATCTTATTCCTTCTAAAATCCTGTTCCTATACAACGTTTGCCCCTTTGTAACTCTTCCCTAGTTGCCGTGTGCCTGGTGTTTACGCCAATGCCCCTTTTCCTACCGGACGGTGGCCTAAAGGAAGCCCATCTCCAAGGCTCTGACTCAGGGCCTAACCCGCTCCCGGCGGGGAAAAGGCAAGAGCGAATGCAAAACTGGAAGGAAGAGATACAAATCTTCAACTGCTTGTTAATTCTAAACCAGCTCCATTCACAGAGCAGCGGGACTGGGTCTGGCTGGAATACATTAGCAGCCCTCGGGGAGGGTGCCCCTTCTGGCTTAAAAATCTGGAGCCAGAGAGAGAGAGAGAGATGAAAAAGGTGGTATGGAGATTAAACACACACAGAGCAATGCCCTGCACTGCATCCAGCTGGCATAGACTGACTGGAATTCCCCCTCCGCCCCAATCCCCAAGACAGGGCTAAACATCATGCAGCCAGATATTGGCAAAAGTAATAGCTGGATATTGGGAAAGTCAGCAAATGGGAGTCAGTGAGGCCCTGATTCACTGAAGCATAACTCTAAGCATGTGCTTACGTCTCGACTTCAAGTGAAGCGTGTGCTTCACTGATGTCCTGAATGGGGATGTTTTCCTGAACCAGGCCCTAATCTGGGTGCAAAAATAACCCCACCTACCTTCCCGCCTCATTCCCTGATTATTCCATTTGTTCTAGGACATGATGAGAGTCTATTCTCACACCTCCTGCTCAATATGTTTATAGCACGTAGGTTTCATGCTGTACATGTGGCTTGCAGGCCCACAGGGAACAGCTTTCTAGGAACCAATTCTGCTCCTGTAACAGACAAGTCCCTTCGACAGGGGACAGATTAGGTTTAAATTTTCCTGGCTTGGGAGATGATAATACTGCTACTTTCTCCGCCACATGTTCTCAACTGCACGAAATTTCCTCCTGTGGCCTCTGCTTTGATATATATGAGACATTACTCAGGCAGACCCGGCCATTGTTCAGACCTTTTTAGCTGCGTAGGAGGACTTAGAAACTTGTGACACAGCTGAGCCTTACCAGACCTGGCTATATATTCACAGTAACACAGCACATTAGCCGGGAATAGAGGCACCTCTTTGTTTTAATTGTCCCCAGTTAGATACATCCCGTTCCCTTCCCAAATCGCATGGTTTTCTCTTTCCCCGTCCCCCTCCCATCTCTGTTGACAGAGAAGGAAAGCTAATAGAAGGCAGGCAGAATTTAGCCTCACTGGGACTGCTTTATACGCTGACAAAATCATTCTTTTCTCTGCACGTTAAATATTCATGGCACTCAGATTTTTAGATACAAAGGCACATTTTGTTTCCAAATGTGCTGATCCAGAAATGCGTCTCTGCATTGATTTCCTTTCCCACCCACCTGCATAGAAAAGGGGGTGCCACCTCCTAACTGAAGTATGGTCACATTTTGCTTTGATTATAGGTGTTTTTGGGGTTGGTTAGGCTTTTTTAAAAAATTGTGTTTGATATTTATGGCCAGAGCTGATATTTGTGCATTGAGGGTTTGGGTTTTTTTTTTTTTTGTGCATTGTACATATAGCATGTCATCATCCTGCGTCGCAGCCTGTTGTTAAACCCATAAAACAAGGTGCTTTAACAAAGGCCCCATATATTACTGACATTCTGAATATTTGTACATTTTGAGAAAATATTTGCATAGGCTGCAAAAGCAAAGCTTCTGAATCAAGTGACAGATCACAGGCGGCAGAAAAAGCACAATGCAGGCACCACATTTTCGCATTTAGCAGGGAAGCAGAAACAACAAACCAGGATTGTGTATTAACAGACACACAAAGCAAACAGCAGAAGGCAAACCAAGTGGAAAATCGTATTATTGAACATAGAGATTCTCGATCTGGATCTGGATTTGGATCGGAGCTTCCCTAGACGTATTTGCATCCAGGATTTTGGTTTGTGCCCATCTTGGACTGTTTATTGTATGCTGGGATCAAGGTTTTCCAAAGAACTCAGCCGCAGAGCTGACTGGGAAATTATTATTTTTTTTTTACCCCCATGAAAAAATTTAGTGGGGGAAAAAAATCAAATATTCATGAAGATCTTTCAGAGACCTCTCTTGGGCCTCTCAGAACATTCCAATCTGAGTGCTTAGGTTAAAGGTTTCAGTTTGATGCAACCCCATTTTTCAGCAACAAACAACAACAAATTGTTGCCAAAATTCCAATCAGCTCTACTCATGTATTAAAGAGGACTCAAACTGACGGATGAAGGTGGAGACTCTGGGGATTGATGCTATTGGAACCCATCGGCAACTTGTGTACAAAATGTTAACAAATTGTATTTTTTTAAAGCCACAATGTACTTTGGGACAGGCATTTGTATTGGATATGTGCCCTTCCCGGGGACAGGCTGGCTCCCGGGGTTGGAAAAGGCAGTTGGTAGCGTCCAACCAGAGATCGCTTGTTTGAATTCAGTCTGAGGTGATGGTGGCTCAGAATCTGAATCTCTTTGCTGTTTGGTGGTCTATACAACATGAAGCTCAGATGCCAACAGTGATGAGCACAGTATAAAAACCTATATAGACTAGATTAGAAGAGGTGGCACTCAGTCTGACTCCAAGAGGGCAAGTGTCCATAGGGATTTGAATGGAACAGAATCAAAACACCAGGATCACCTGATGAGTAGCCAAAACATTGAGTTGGGATTTTCAGAAGAGCCTAATGCAATTAGGGCTTCCAACACTGGTGAACTGGGGTGCCTAACTCCCTTGGCCCTTCCAAGGGAACGACTAGCAAGTTAGGCTGTGGGTTTGCCCTATGAAGTGACAAAGAGGCATCTTTCATCCATTGCCAACACAGAGATTGGTGGAAGAAAGAAACATAGTACGTGGTGCTAGCTAGGGACCTGAGTATCGTACTAACAGTTGTACACGGTGTTAGGTTGGTACCTCTTACGTATAAGTGCTGGTTCTAATAGTGATTTCTCTTGTAGTTGTCATCCTTCCACACTTAGTGTGACCTTCCTTTTTTACGGTTGCAGCAGGGCCGGCTCTAGGCCGATTCCCCCAATTCCCCCGAATCGGGCCCCGTGTGCCTAAAAGGGCCCCACACCCTAAAGAAGAGCACCTAACTTTTTAATTTTTACTCACCCGGCGGCGGTCCAGGTCTTCAGCAGCATTTCGGCGGCGGGTCTTTCACTTGCTCCAGGTCTCCGGCAGTGGATCCTTCAGAAGACTCGGGGCAAGTGAAGGACCTGCCGCCAAAATGCCGCCAAAGACCCGGAGCGCCACCGGGTATTCGAATCTGGCCCCGCACTTCCTAAAGCCAGCCCTGGTTGCATACTGATCATTACAAGTATGTGACTCAATACATATTTGCTTGTTTTTTTTAAAGATGTTTCTCCACTACCTTGTGCAGATAGTGTTGTTATAGTGTGACAATGTAACTCACTGGTAGGCGTGCATTACAGACGCTCCTCCGTATTGATTCACAGAGAACATGAGCTGTTACAGCCCACACCTGCTGTGTCCCAGCTCTTGAACGCAAGCTCATGCTTTTAGCTTTGGAGATCCTCAGTCCAAACCCTCATGTGCTGGCCAAGAGAGCATCTTTGAAGTTTTTCCTGAATTATTTTTGGCTCCCAAACATCTCGGCCTACAAAAGACAGCTTTGCTTTCTTGCTTTTGTTGGCCTTGCTGAGTAGCCGTACATTTGGGGGTTTTCATAAGGGCGAGTGAGGGAAATATAAAGATATAGGGCTGGGTTCTCAGATACACTGAGCTCATGGTTGGGGCAGTTGAGTATGGCAGGAGGCAGAGGGAGCTCTAAACTACCCTTCTGATTCCCCCACTCCAGAGCTGAAGTGACATTCAAATGTTCCCCCCAGTGTAAGTCAAATCAGCCCATTGGAGACCATTCAGCTGCCATTCTCTGCCCCAGATGTGCCTCCAACACTCTCCCTATGCCGGAGGGAGGGAGTAGGTGGTGTAAAGGCATCACAGACAGTTTTAAAGAACCAGAGTCATGGACATGTAGAACTGGAAGGGACCACAATAGATCATCTAGTCCAGTCCCCTGCGCTGAGGCAGGACTAAGTATTATCTAGATGAATGGTTTTCAACCTTTTTTCATTTGTGGACCCCTAAAAAATTTCAAATGGAGGTGCGGACCCCTTTGGCAATCGTAGACACTCTGCAGCCCCCAGGGGTACATGGATAGGTTGAAAACCACTGATGTAGACCATCCCTGACAGGGGTTAGTCTAACTTGTTCTTAAAAACCTCCAGTGACAGAGATTCCACAACCTTCCTAGGTAATTTGTTCCAGGTCTTAACCACCCTGACAGAAACTTTTTCCTAATGCCTAACTTAAATCTCCCTTGCTGCAATTTAAGCCCCTTACTTTGTGTACTTTCCTTAGTGGTTAAGAAGATAAATTTATCACCCTTCTCTTTGTAACAATCTTTTCTACAGTTGAAGACTGGTATCATGTCCCCCCTCAGTCTTGTCTTCTCCAGACTAAACAAACCCATTTTTTCCCAATCTTTTCTCACAGGTCTTATTTTTGGGACCTTTTTATTATTTTTTGTTGGTCTCCTCTGGACTTTCTCAATTTGTCTATATCATTCCTGAAGTTTGGTGCCCAGAACTGGACACAATAGTCCAATTGAAGCCTTGTCAGTGCTGAGTAGCGTGGAAGAATGACTTTTTGTGTCTTGCTTACAACACTCTAGTTAATACATCCCAGAATGATGTTCACTATGTTTTTGCAACAGTATTACCTTGTTGACTCATATGCAGTTTGTGATCCACTATAACCCCTAGATCCTTTTCTGCAGTACTCCTTCCTAGGCAGTCATTTCACCTTTTTAATTTATGCAATTGATTGTTCCTTCCTAAGTGGAGTACTTTGCATTTGTCCTTGTTGAATTTCATCCTATTTATTTCAGACCATTTCTCCGGTTTGTCAAGACCATTTCGAATTCTAATCCTGTCCTCCAGAGTGCTTGCAACCCCTCCCAGCAAGGTATCATCTGCAAACTTTATAAGTGTACTCTTCATAAATTATTTAGATAATGGCATAAAGATATTGAATAGAACCAGACCCAGGGCAGATCTCTGTGGCACCTCACTCAATATACCCTTCCAACTTGACTGAATACCTCAACTGAGGATTCCCCTGTGCTGGCAGAATCTTTAGCTGCCTGCGTATTGCAGATGTATGTCCCCTTTATGCATCCAGAGCACTGCAAAAGGGACTTATTTAGGGTCAAGGAGCTGGCTCATATTACGGAGTGGCAATAAATTATTCCATAGTTCAGTATGCAACTAAATTTCTATTATAAACCTGATTTTGAATGACCTACCCCCCAAAATCCACAAATAAAGGACTATCAGCCTCCAAACTGGTGAGTTAGGTATAGGGTCACAGCAGAGGTTTTCCACCAAATTTCAAGTGAATTGGAAAAAGGGGTTCCTGACTCATGACACCCTAAAATAGAGATGTTCAACAGAGTCCACATAGCCTTCTGTTTTTGTTGAGTGGGCGGGTAGTGTCTGATGGAGAATTATAAAGGCGGAGGGGAACTGGCAGGCTCTCTTAGCTAATCATCTCCTGCCTTGTGAGTGTTTGGTGTCTTTGAATGTCACAGGATGTTGGTGAATGAAGGCTAATATTGTTTCTAGCTGGGCTCTGCTGAAACACACATCCAACCCGCACTCCATTAAAATGAAATTCTTTTGGTTTGTGAATTTCAAACAATACCCGTAACCGAGACCATGGGGGAACAGAGGTCAGCTCGAGCACCTTCAGAGCAGGCGGATCAGGGGGAGAGATCCGGGGGGCATGGGAAACCATTGCAAGTAAGGGCCAATCAATGGCAGCAGCGTCCCAATTTATTTTACCGTCCATTGAAACAATCCACCGGATTGCACTGCCTGATCAGCTGGGGATTAAAGGTCACTGTTATCCACACCGCAGAAACCACCATCCAATTCGCACTAATTGGAATCCTCGGCAGAGACCAGAGGCTGAATGGGCCATGGAGACTGACCTCTCCTCTCGTCCCCAGAGCTGTCAGTCCAGGACTGAGTTTGCTAAAAAGAAATAGATAACTCTTTCCTTGGGCTACTGAACATACTTAGCCTTCGGGCTTGTAACTCAATCACCACACACACCCAGCCAGAGTGGCATATGTCAATACTATATATCTGTAGTGTGGTTGAGTCCCAGGCAGGACTCAGGGCCGCACTGTGCTAGGAGCTGTACAAACGCAGAACAAAAAGAAGGTCTCTGACACACAGAGATGACGATTCAAGTCTAAGATGAGACCATACTGTCCACTGCACGTTAGGAATGGTTATATCTTGGGGCAGTTGCAAAAGGCTCATTTTGAACCCAGGACCAACCTTGAAGCCTTGTCTACATGATAAAGTTGCATCGGTTTCACTTAAATTGTTTTTTAACCAATTTAATTAAACAGGTGCAAGCCCTTGTGTAGACATTCTCAGTTCAGTGCAAGAGTGGCTTGTATTGTAGCAGTAATATTTTGGTTGTACAGTGCCTAGTACTTGGCCCCAGCAAAGAATGGAACATCAGTCTCTGCCTGTGATGAGGTTTACAGACTAAGGCCAAGACAGGGAAGGGTTGGAGCAGTACTGGGCCAGAAAAGCTCTGCCCCAGAGGCACGGCCAGACGTGCTTCTGGGGAAAAGACCCGGGTAAAGAGAGCTGTATTAGCCCAGTCCAGGCGGGGAGAGAGAAGTCATTTCCTGGAGGAGCACCTTGGCAGTGGGTGGAAGAAGAGGACCCTATTGAGTAGATCCAGCTGTGGGTCTTCCCACCCCCTTTGCAACAGTACCCAAGAGGGAGGGAGAACTGGGGGCACCAGAGGGTTATCTGCATTGGCCCCAGCCTGTGTGGGTTTGAAGCAAAAGACGGTAAGCCAACGGTAGCCAGGCCTCCAATGGAGGCACTGGGTGTGATAGGAAGTGGCTCAGAAGAGGGCAGCTGAACCTGGCCATTCCACACCATTATACTTTTTGCACCCTGGGCCAGGACCCGGGGGAGGAGGAGGGTCAGGGTCCCCCTGCTCATCCCAGATTCCCCTACTCCTAGCCCAGGGACAGGCAGGACAATGGGTTATCAACAAGGAAGCTAACCCAGCTGGGACCCCATCCAGGGGACTCAGGATACATTGGACTGAAAGAGACTGGAGATGGAGGCCCAGACTGCCAGGACTTGCTGACCAAACAAAGGACCCCACCCCACTGCCCCAAAGTTTAGCTTGAACTGACTCCTAATTGACTGAAGGTAAACTGAAGGAAGCCTGGTTTAAAATGAAATGAGAGTCTTAACATAGCCTTTAGCACCAGTATAACTAAATCAGTTTAAAAATCACACCTTACATTAAAACAGTGCAACTTTTCCCCACAGGGTGATGAGGGTCATAGCTAATCCTGGCATCAACTGCCCAGGTCCACAAATGTCCATAGACTTGGGTTGCTACACAGCTCATTCCCCATAGCCCTGCATACCCTCAGCATTATAAGATTAGCCTCATAGATTTTTAAGGCCAGAAAGGAACATTATGATCATCTAATCCGACCTCCGGTATAACACAGGCCAGAGAATTTCACTCAGTTACACCTACATTGAGCCCAAGATCTTGTGTCTGACTCGAGAAGAACTTCCCCAAATCATCCAGTCTTGATTTGAAGACACCAAGAGATGAGGAATCCACCACTGCCCGTGGTAGTTTGTTCCAATGGTTAATCACTCTCACTGTTACAAATGTGTGTTTTATTCCTAATTTGAATGTGCCTGGCTTTAACTTCCCACCAGTGGCTCTTGTTATGCCGTTATCTGCTAGATTGAAGAGCCCTTTAGTACCAGCTATTGTCTTCTCATTAAGGTACTTATATACAGTACTCAAGTCTCCTCTCAGTCGTTTTTGCATTCCCCTTCCAACTCCACCAAGTGCTGCTAACCCCCCCGCCAACTTAATTCTTACATCTCCAACGCCCCCTGGCTCATGCTCATGCCCACCCCTTAGAGGCACATCCCACACCTGGGGAAATACTGCCATAGCCCACCCCCCCTCCCTTCTGGTCTTGAGTTCAGGTTTCTGTGCTTGTTTTGTGACAGCTCCACATTGCTGACACGTGAGTCCATGACATCTGACCAGTTCAGGTAGTGGTTGCATGTAGATGTTGAAAAAGACCAGAGAGAGAAGTGATCCTTGTGGAACTCCATAAGTGAGAGGTCTAGTGGTGGAGGTGCAGTTTTGCTCGCTGGGTGCATCCCTCCAGGAAGGACTCAGTGGTCCAGGTATGATACACTCTGATTGAGGGAGATCCTGGTGGTCTCCCATGATAGCCAGGCACACAGTAGTCTGGAGTTATCCATGTCCTCCTCTCAAAGAGCAGCATTTATGCAGGCCTGACTTGAAGCACTGCTCTGGGCCATGACTGCAAAACGTTTAACAGAAAAATTAAAACAGAACAATTTTCCCCCCCTTTCTTTTGAAAATATACACCTGGCTCTTTTTGACTGGCTCTGCTAAACTCCCTTGTTAAATCACTGGGAGCCACAGAGGCTCAGCCCCATCTTTTGTGCCGCAGTAGCTCCCTGGCCCCCTGTTCTGCAGGGGGAAGTGATCAGTGAAAGCTGCGGTTTGAGCAGAGAGAGCGAATTCCACCGGAAGTAAATTACAGGCAGCTGACTGAGAAAGATGATCCTGCAGTCAGGCTGTGAACTAACAGCAGGAGGAGATGAATGCCCCAAGAGTGCCTCCGCTCTGTGGGGTGATGTGTAATCCATTACACAGGATCTTTTCATGGGCATTTATCCCGTCTATATGGAGCACTGATATTATTCAATAGCTTACAGCGATGAGGGATGCATTGGGAGATAAAAGACAGCGTTTTCCTCCGAGTGACAGTGCAGAGGATCTATCCTCGCCATCAGCAGATCTGAGCGGTAATGAACGAACCTCATAATGCTGATCCATCTCTGGCGAGGCAGGCGCCACTGGCACTTGGGCAGCAGCCAGTCTAAGCCAGGTGGGCTCATGCTGCAGTGCGCCAGGTGGCTACCTGCTCAGTCTCACCAGTTATGCAGTGCTGGGCCTGTTCAGTTATTGGATGGCAGACCTCCAGTGATAACCAAAAGTGATGCAAGCAGCTACCAGTGATTCAGAGGAAGGTGCTCTCCCTGGCATGCGGGCTGGGGAGGGGTCCTATGAGATGAGATCTCCATGCCACAGCCTGTAGTGCTTTTAATAATCCCCAAAGTAAATGTGTCCTGACCAATTAACAACGCAGGTGATTACATTCTGTCGCTCTTAAGCGCCCCCTGCCAGCCCCAATGGGTACAGCACTCTCCTTCAGTTCCTGCCCTCTCTGCAGTATTTTGCTGCAGTTTGTGCACAGCTGAACAGCTGTTGCATTTCACACCTGCGGTGGGTCTATATGCAGGGCCGAATGCTCATTTACACTAAGGCCCTGCTATGCCACTCTGGCAGTATAAAGAGGCTTCCAAGTGGGAGTAAATTGCATCCACCCTGCTAGAGTTGTGTAAAGCCACCATTAAGTGTAAATGAGAATCAGGCCCTTAATGTCTCATGGGCTCGGGGCGACAGCCAATAAATCAATGGAAGGGTCCTCTACGCGATGCTCTGCGGTTGAAAAGTGGGGCCATGATTCCCAGACACGGAGCCAATCAAGCAGGCAGATATTATTTCCAATGACATTTCATGAAAATGGGGGACACATGGGTTTAAACCCAAACAAACAAAGAAAGCTGATCCGCTTTTCAGTTTTTCTGAAGGAAGCTGATGGATTTTGCAGAAAAAAATTGTAATTTCCCAACCATCGTTAGTTCCCAACTCCTGCTGCAGTGCGTGTTCTAGCCGTCAGCCAGCAAGTGGCTCGAGATGAATAGAATCGCCCTTCAGAGGTGCACTATACAGAACTGCTTGACTGACTAATCTCTGCATATTGACCCACTTCCATGTCTCTATCCATCTTAGATACTTCATGGCCTCGGTTACTGCAGTATGGGAGCACCTCCCACTCTTTCAATGCCTTTATCCTCACCACACCCCAGAGAGGGAGAGCAGTGCAACTACCCCTGTTGTACACATGGGGAACTGAGGCAAAGAAAGACTAATGGGCAGGTTTATAAGGGAATTTGGGACTTTCTAAAGCACCTAAGTACTGAAATCAATGAGAGTTAGGTGTTTAGGTCCTTTTGAAAATCCCTTTCTGCATCTTTGGGCAGCTAAATACTTGTTAAAATCTGGCCCTAAATAACATGCCCACAGTCGCATAGGAAATTTGTGGCAGAGCAGAGAATCAAACCCAGTCTCCCAAATTCTAGGTTAGCACCTTAATCACTGGGCCATCATTCCTCTTAGGTTTAGGACCTATCTCTCTCCTTTCTCAGTGAAAAGCAGTCAGGACACAAGCTGGGATGGGGCTGAGGAATCTCTCTGTGTCCTGGTGGGTGCCATATTTCAGTAGCGGAATTGAGTAGCTTTCACCGAGCTGCCTTTTTAGCCCTCTTAGAGACACCTCATTGACATGATCCCTAATACAGAGTATGGTGGTTTTGTTAAGTGAATCCCAAAAGAAAGAGAAGCAGCTGCCAGGGCATTGGGCTCCATTATTATCCTGATAGGCCAACTCTGTCTCTCACACAGAGGTACTCATGTGGCTTCACCTCTGTAGTAGCTGAAAGCCTCAAACATGGCTACCCCTCTGATACTTGACAATCTTTAATGTATTTCTCCTTACAACACCTCTGTGTGGTAGGGAAGTGCCATTGTTCCCATTTTACAACTAGGAACTGAGGCACAGAAGATTGAGTGATTCACGATCACACAGAAGCCTATGGGGGAACAGGGACTAGAATCCAGATCTCCCAAATCCTAACCGAGTGCCCTAACCACCTGACCATCCTTCCTCCAGCATGAAGGGGACACTGAGCTTCTTCTGGCCTCATGGTCTTGTGTGGTTGGGCAGAGAAACAGAGCAGGGAGGCAGGGCTGTTGGAACAGTTTTGATAGTGGGGGTGCTGAGAGCCATTGAACCAAACTGTAAACCCTGTATGTAATGGAAACCACTTCAAGCCGGGGGATGTGGCAGCTCCCCTAGTTACAGCACCCATACAGGGAGGGAGAGGCCAGTCCTTACAAAGATCAGTGCTCTGTGCACTGAATCGGGAAACGTGAGGGAGAACACGTGATGTGGATGCAGAAGGAAGAGAGGCCTCGAGATAGTGAGACGATCATTTTCCTTTGTGGAACTTCAAGGATTAAATGGCAACACCCTCCCAAGCCCCATCTCCTGGTGACACACGTTATTTCCCCGTCACCAAGACAAATTATTAAATGAATGTGCATTTTACCTCAAAATGTCCGAACCTCCAAGGACTTGGAGGTTGAGTTTGGTTTGAATTATAATTACGTCACTATTTGTATCACAGTCCAGAGTCCAGAGGTGCCAGTCAGGCATTGGGCCCTTGTTACGCTAGGCACTGTGCTCACATATCGGTAAAGATGGTCTGTTACGATCAGATGCACTCCGAAGTTCAGAGGGGGTGTCCCTAAAATAATCTGACCCCTTGCAAAAATGCCACAAGAACAACTTTACTGGCAACTTTTTGGACTGTTCTGCTCCCGGTCCTTCCTGGAACCTCAAAATTCCAGGAATGGAAAATAAAGGGTTGGACCTTGTTTGAAACATAAGTTTAGGCCTGTTCTTATCTGAGCTAGATTGGTTGGCCCATGCCTCCCTGCAGACCTTGGGCAGGCTGGGTTCCCTTTGCTCTCTGACTTCCGTCTTCCTACACCTTGGAGAAACCAGTTGAAGCACTGAGTGAAGCCTGTGAGACAATGACTTCAAGAGCTTAAAAACTCACCACTCCCTACTAGAAAGCTCTCCATCTGTAACTTCCCTGGCGCGTCTCTGCCACCATCCAATTAAAGCTTCCTAACCTGGGGGTGAAGGGCCTTCAGCAATCATAGGGAAACTCTTAGTTGGGAATTGGTCCTGCTTTGAGCAGGGGCTTGGACTAGATGACCTCCTGAGGTCCCTTCCAACCCTGATATTCTAGGATTCTATGATTCTGCTCCAGCCCACCGAGGCAATTAGCAGGCTCAGAGAGAAAGGCAGAGTGCATAACACTTCCAAATCAGACCCCAGCCTCTCCAAAACATGGTGACTTCAAGACCTAAAGAGGAGGAGCAGAAAGAGTCCTCCCTTTCCACAGGAACATTTTAATGGCAGTCAGGAAGCAGGGGGTTCTGGATTACATGGCCCTCTCCAAAGCAGCTGTTAACTTGGTGAAAGCAAGTGGAACAAATCCTTTAAGCTACACTCTTTGCCTGAGCTCTGAGCTCGGCTGGCCCCCTTTCCAAGATCCAACTCACGCTGCACAGCTTAGCTCTGATCCCTGGAGATCAGTTTTAACAGGAAGCAAAGTGGTGTCGATAAACCCACCACAAGCTAGGGGTGTGGTTGGGTGTTTTAGCCTTTTATTGCAACACAGGATAGAAAAGGAAGGAACTCTTGAAGAAGAAAAATGAAAAAAAAAAATCACTCCAGCACTGTGGAGTGAAATGTATTCCGTGCACATCAGCTGCTCCAGCATCTTTTTGGTTTTTATCTTTCTGATGTAGGAGAACAAATATAACAATGAGATTTTGTTTCTGTTTCCTACATGTGGAATAATTAAATTTGCATCTCGCTCTGTAGTTGGATCTGCTGTTTGAAGACTAATGTGTCAATAGGACATGAGCCCAACGTGTTCTGCTCTGCAAATAAGGCAGTTTGACAAAAAAAAAATACACCCATAGACATAATCTCTCACCTGAGCAATAATCACAGCAAAATCATCCCTTGCTGACAGCTTTCTTCAGGGCTTGGCTCATATTCCTTCTGGGAGCATGGCAGGGGTGATGGTGGAGCTGGATACTGGGATCTCCCTGTAGCAAATTTCACAAGGGGATGGGTGGATTCCAAACATGAGGTCAAATCCTCCTGCCTCTAGCGTTAAAGGCAAAACTCTCTCTTATTTCAATGGTGCAGGGTCAGGCCGAGAGAGAGAAAAATAGGGTGATGCTCAACCAAGTTGCTACATTTCCTTCTTGACCACAATCTGCATGGAACTTGGAGGGAAGAGCACAGGTTGCAGGAGGGAAGGGGTTGGCCGAGGCACCACACAATCAGTCTGTGTGCACATGGCTTGAATGCTAGCTGCCATTGAAGCATCTCTGTGAATAGTTCTCTTAGCAAAGATCCAGTTTAGTTTTATAAACTTGCAGTCCTCTCATCATATTACACAGTACATAGTTCATGAAACAGGAGATTCCAGGGACAGTGAAAGCCCTGGTATACTCAGCCCATCCCGCCTCTGCCCAGCTCCACTGCACAAGAATTATCCAGATGTTCACTACTGGAATTTGCACTCCTGTTGGTTTAGAACCTAATCCAAAGTTTATTGAAGTCAGTGGAAAGATTCCCATTGACTTAGATGAGCTTTAAATTAGGCACATGGAGATATTTTTTCAAAAGAGCTGTGATGGGCCAGATTTCAGGTGCTGTATGTGACTCTGGCAGACCAGGCGTCAACACATGCCAAGGCCCCAGGCCTCACCGAACACTGACAAATGCATAGCTGGAAATTAGTCTGGTTCACCTGTGTGTTAGTACATTTAAAACAGATATTAGTGTTACAAGTGTTAGACTTTATGGAATGCTCGTAACACGCTGCACATATTAATCCTACTTATAATATCCGTATCCTTGCTCTAGAAGCAAAAAATGTTTATTCTGAAACAATATAACTCACCAAACAAGAACAAAACCCTTCACCCAATGCAAAATGATGCATGCCTAGGGAAGGTGTTACCTCCTGCCCATCAGGAAGGATTGCTGAATACAAATGGACCCTTGTGGAACAAAGACTTTGTCATTGTTTCCCCCACACCCATGAAGAGGTTACCTGCAGAAGCACTCATCCCAGCAGCTTGGACTCTAGGGAGGTGGAGATAAAAATCCCTGACCAGAAGGAATTAGGGTCTTTTTATGATGTTTGGACTCTAGAGGGCAAAGATTCCTAAGCATAAGCAAGAGATTCCTAAGCTGCTTGGCTTGGGTTAGCCCCAAAGGACATAAACAGTTGGTTATTATAGAAGGTTCTATTACCGTTTGACCTTAAGATTGCACCTCATTTGTGTGTATGCTTCCCTGCTTTAACCTTGTCAATAACTCTCTTATTTCTTTTTCCCCAGTGAATAAACCTTTAGTTAGTTTGTTACAGGATTGCCAGCAAGCATTGTCTTTGGTGTGAGATCTAGGGTGCAAATTGACCTGGGGTAAGTGACCTGGGAGTAACCTGAATATTTTGTGATCTTTGGTGTAAAGTGACCATCTATTACAGAGTCGAGCTTGCCTGCGTGGCAAGAAAGATCAGAATGCCCAAGGGGACTGCCTATGACTCCGTTAAGGCTGTATTGTGCCTGTGGAGTTTAGACTTTAAAGCCAGAAGGGACCATAGTGACATTCTAGTTTCACCTTGCAGGCCATGGGCCCTCATCCACCCACTCCTGTAATAGACCCCTAACCTCTGGTGGTGTTACTGAAGTCCTCAAATCATGATGTAAAGACTTCAAGTTACAGACAATCCACCGCTGATTCTAGTTTAAACCAGCAAGTTACCATACCTTTGTTGTAGAGGAAGGCAAAACCCCGCCATGATCCCTGCCAATCTGACATGGGAGAAAATTCCTTCCTGACCCCACCTATGGCAAGCCATTGAAACCTGAGCATGTGGGCAAGTGCCACCAGCCCGACACCTGGGGAAGTATTCTCCATAATAAATCAGAGCCCTCCCCATCTAGTTCCCCACCTCTGGCCATTGGGGATTTGTTACCTGCTTGGTAAAATCTAAGTGTAGAACTCAGAGACAGTTTGGGGTTTGTGTCCTGCTTCTTCACAGACTGCCCTGAGGTTAGTATTCTTGCTCGTGAGCCACTCCAGCCAGTGTGACACTTGGTACCCAAAGCAGAGCCCAGATTTTCAAATGATCTCAGCAGCAGATCTCAGATCTTAAGGAACACCCAGGGTGCTTAGCTGCTGTGAAAACTCCAGCCCTGCGGACCTAGAAAAGGCTCCGATATCCATAGATTCAGAAGGGACCATTGTGATCCTCTCTGAGTTACTACAGGGAATTCTTTCCCAGGTGTCTGGCTTATGGGTCTTGCTCACATCCTCAGGGTCTAAGTGATCACCAGATTTGGGGTCGGGAAAGAATTTTCTCCCAGGTCAGGTTGGCAGAGACCCTGGGGGTTTCTCACCTTCCTCTGCAGCATGGATCACTTGCAGGTTTAAACTAGTGTAAATGGCAGATTCTCTATAACTTGTAGTCTTTAAATCACAATTTGAAGACTTCAGCAACTCAGCCCGAGGTTAGGGTCTATCACAGGAGTGGGTGGGTGAGGGCCTGTGTTTTGCAATGTTCAGGAGCTCAGACTAGATGATCGTGATAGTTCCTCCTGACCTTAAAGTCTATGAGCACATCCAGGGAGTGAGGTTTTCCCTATTGGCTTCTCCACAGCTGGGACCTTTCACGCTCGTGCGTCTGCCTTTGAGACCTTCTGTGATCATTCTGCAGGGTTGCAAGCAGTGACCTTTGAAATCCAGTCCAGTCCATTCCCTCTTTCCAGAAGGGAGGAAAGAAAAGGCATCAAACAACAGGAGCAGAAGAAGGAAGCTTCCAAAGATTCTCTGATCCCCACCTGGGTAGGAGCCTAATTCAATCAGAGAGGCAAAGCGCACCTGCCCCAGTTCATCTAAAACTCTTCAGATAGAAAAAATAACACCTTATTCTAAGTGGAAATTAATTGAGTTTGTCGAATGGTTCCGACTGCATTAAACACACTCCAGGTCAGGGAATGAGCAGAAATAAAGACAATAACAATTTTTTTTTATAATTGAAAAGCTTTTAGCAGAGCTAGCTGGAGCTTTCCATTTTTCTCTCTCCAATATATTTTTCACCCACTCTGCCTCTTTTAAAGACACCTTACTGTGAAGGGCCCTGATTGCTACATTTCCACAACCGCGTCAGATGTTTCTCTGAGACACTGATGTCACTGCAGTCTCTGGATGGGAGGCATCGCCCTGAGATCTGCCAGCCCAATGCACCATGACGAATCTCTCCTAAAGCCCGGCCTCTCAGTCTGGGGTGGGGGCACGAACAGGTGTCAGGAGGTCGTGACTACAATGATCTTCCTATATAGCTACAGGAGAGGGAGGTCCCAGCTATGGGACAGTTACAAGACCTGGGTCCAGCACAGTTATGAGAGCTGGGTCCAGCACTTGAAAACCAAGGTTTACAAAGCAAAGTTGGACAGTCAAGCACAGGCTTGGAAACACCAGGTCCGCAAGCCCAGGTCCCCTAGACACAGATGCAGAATTCAGTGTAGACAGATCCTATAGGTCCCTGCTCCATTGTGCTAGGCACTGGATGGACACGTAGGAAAGAGATGGTCCCTGCTGAAAAGAGCTACCATCTAAGTGTAAGTGTAACAGGTAGATACAGCAGAGTCGGGAAGCACAAGGTAACACTGTGATCAACCCATCAAACAGTAGCATCTTAATCCTCAGGAAGTCGCTTAATGTCTCTGTGCCTCAGCTACCCATCTGTAAAATGGGGATAATATTGCCACCCTTTGTCTAGCTTGCCTATTGAGAGTGTAAGGCAGGGTCGGGTCTAGTCTCTTAGCAGGTGTGTCTATAGCCTCTCAACAGATGATTATAATGATAAGAGATGGTTGCAGCAGGGAGAAGCGAGGTTCCATCTAAGCAGTGCAGGAGAGGACCTGAGAGTGAGAAGCTTTCAGTGAACTGAAGAAGCAGGTGGTCAGTGAGCAGGGCTGTGGAGTTCATGCTGGAAGTGATACCATTTGAATCTGCTGCGGGAAAGAATGAAGACTGCTCAGGCACTTTGTTTCCAACTCTAAGAATGATGGCCCTGCCACAGAAAATCAGTGAAAGAGGGTTCTTGTTCATTATTGTACACACAGCTCTCTCACTCTCTTTCACACGCATGCCCCTTCTTTCTTTCTCTCTCCCCCTTCCCCCTATTTTTTCTCTTTTCTTTGCATACCTGAGCTGCGTCTAATGGAGATGCATAAAAAATGCTTCCCTTCCATGAAATGCAATCCATCAACACGCTCCTCTTATACATTGTGCAGAAATGAATCCATTTCGGCTGGGAAGGAAGATAAATCAATTTAAGTGGAAGGTTTTTGACAGTTTAATTCAAATTAAGTCCACTTTGTTCAAATTAAGGGGCGGAGGGATGTGGGTGGGCAGAGGAACGCTAGAACCATACAACAGCATTTCCTCAGACTAAACATGTCTGAGGAGAGTTTTATTTAAAACAAGGCCATAAAGAGCGGACGCTAATTAATGTACAATCAGTGAACGGTGAACGGCTTGCTTCTAAAGTCTGCTCTTCGTTTTGTACAGGATTCTTGCAAGGCTCTGACTGGGTTACAACAGTGCTAGACTATGTTGAGATAAGCGCTCGGGAACGAGGAAGGAAGGGAAATGGAAGTCTCACCTCTTTCTGTATTTTCAGCTGTGGGTATTTGCTGCAGTGGCCGACACTGAGATCCTGGCAGAGTTGAAAATTGCCATGTCCTGGATAGATCTTGCCTAGCATCCCAGAACAACCACCCTACAAGGGCTCGTAAGAATTTTAACCCGGGTTTTAGACAAGATCAAGTGTCTGAGAGGCATGATGTTGCGGGCCAAATTTTCATCAGGCCTGCATGAGCAAAATGTTGTAGGTGCAAATCCCTCAATTGCTCACACAGATCAGGTAGTTAGGTGTGCGGTCACCCTGTCTGCATGGGGAAATGAAGACTTCTCATTTGAAAAATGGGTGTGCACCCTAAGAGCTGCATGTAAGCCCCCTTTTATAGAGCACTCCTGCAACATGCACACTTCCTGGGAACATACAAAAAAGTAACTAGTTGAAGATTTGGTTCTTTGAATTTCAGTGGTTTGTACACATCTGCCTAAAGTGGATGAATTCAGTAAAGCTGCCAGTCTTTTATATTAATCTTGATGTATCAATTCAGGGTTTTGCCATGATCTGGGTTAAAACAGACACTATGCCCCAGATGTTTCAATAGCTGGAAACGCTGCATTTAAATGACTGCTCTGCAATATATTTAAAAAGTGAGTGACAGAGCTGGAAAGCAGCATCTGCTTTTCACTTCGTAACATATTTTTGCAGCCAAATTGAGAGTTTCATGTTCATGGTGCAAAATGTAACAGAATTTCATCCAATCTGCAAATTAATCAGCACTTTCCATGTTCAATTTGGAAAAAAACCTTTAAATCATTTTTGTTAACAGTGTTGCAAAATGTCATTGACAAGCAACGGCTTTTAGAGTGATCAGGGGGAACATTTACAGCTTTTTTCTTTCTTGAAAACAAACCCTTACCCCACCCCCAACAAAAGCAGGGAATGAAGACTGGAAAAGAAAATCTTTTCGTTGTTTTCTTGACATGAATTTTTGTAAATGAATTTCATACTGGTGAAAGCCACTAGCTTGGCAGCCTTGAAAACTGAGGACTCCCATTCACACAATAAGGGCTTGTCTACACAGGGACACTCAGAAAAAAATAATCTGAATTGACTCAAAGTGTGAATTTAAAGTGGATTCGTTAAACTGCATTAAGCCCCAGTGTAAACACTTGGAGGGCAGGTCTCCACATAAAAAGCTGCACCGGTACAGATGCTACTATGCCGACAGGAGAGCTTCTCCTGTCGGCGTAGTTAATCCATCACCGCGAGAGGTGGCAGCTATTTTGATAGAAGCTCTACCATGCATTCTACACCAGGGCTTGGTCAGTATAACTACATTGCTCAGGGGTTGCATTTTTTTACACCCCTGAGCAATGTAGTTGGGTTGACCTAACTTTTCAGTTTAGACCAGCCCTGAATTAAGACTACTTGAATTCTGAGTAAGAGTGTCCACACAGGGCTTTAATATGGTTTAGCTAATCCACTTTCAAAATTAATTCAGATTCATTTTCCTGAGTGTCCCCGTGTAGACAAACTCAAGGTACTGCAGAGGTAGCAGCAATGCATGTGTCTATCACCTTGCTTCATTCATGAGACTCAAATCCAGATTTACAATGGACACTAGCTATGGAAATGTGGTTCAGAGACTCAGTGGCCCATTTGTGGCTTTTGGCCTCTGCTGAGGCTCTCAAGCCCATTGGTGCCCCAAGTAGCACTGATCCACTAGAAATTTCCAGGAAATTTTCCATTTTCATAAAAAAATGTCAGGTTTTGGAGGAAAAAAACCTGAAAGTTTTCAACAACAACATACCTGGGGCAGGGCAAGATAATCATTTCCCAACCAGCTCTAATAAGCCTTAGGCAGTGGGAAGACAGCTAGACAGATTGGCAGACAGCTAGACAGGAAGCAGCAGGTGTATAGACATACAGAATATTGGTATCCTGGGAGAGTCTTGATTTTCCTGACCTTTGCAAATCCTTGTCTAGTCTTTTAACTCCCCTCTGCCACTACAATATGTCCTTTGCGTGTCAGCAACCTCTAGTGCCCGAGTCCAACTCATTGGCTACCATCAAGAGGTCAGGGGGCTGGGAAAGGATGGACCTTTGGACGGGACTTCTGCCTCACTTCCCTGCATGGAGTCGCTACCCTCCTTTCAAATGAATTGATGGCCCTATAAATAGGGAATCACTGTGTATAATAAAGAGCAGAACTGATCTGAGTGGTGTCCAGTTTAATAATTGCTGGAGTAACTCTATCTCAGATATATAGTTTCAGCATCTGGCAGACCCTTGAAGACCTGCCTGGAGCATTCAGCAGAGACAAAGCATTTGGTAGTGCTATGATCACCCATCCCAGCCATGCACAAACCCCATACCAGTTCCAATTGCTTCTCAAAGCCTTAAAAACAGTGTGTTCAAGTGTTTGGCATTTGTGTGTGTGTGTGTGTGTGCGCGTGCGCGCGCGTGTGTGTATTTGCAGAGGCAGAGGCACTGTTGCTTCTGGGCTACTCATACATGGCGCCTCTCTGAGAGCCTGTCACCAGAGAACTCTGCATCTATATACAGGTAAATAGTCAATGGATAAGGGGCTAGTAGGTGACAATGAAGAATCTGTTGCATAGTTCCAGGGTTTTGTAGGACCAGTAACATTATTGTGCGTTTCACGTGACTTCTTCTATCTTGTATTTTTACAGCAGCTCTTAACAGGTCCATATCCAGCCTTCTAGCTTTAGGCTAAATCCAAAAGTCCTTACACAGGCAAAAATCTCATTGACCTCAATGAGTAAGAACAGAAGGATCTGGTGCCATATGCGGAATCACCCATCAACCTCAGCAGATATTTTATGCATGGATTGAGGGAAGGAAATTAAGTTTAGCCTCTAGTGCAGAGCTGACTTCGAGCAAGGCAAGATAAGCAACCGCTTGAGGCCATATGTTTCATGAAGTCCTGGCAGCTCATGGTGTAATACCCTTTTTAACCTCTGACGATGGGGTTGAAGAGAGAAGCAACTCCTGACTTGATTCCACAACCTCCTACAGCTTTGGGACCAGAACAATTCTTGGCCCCATTTTCTTCTCTGCAAAAGGTACTGGAGATCAAGGCAACCCACAGCTACATCTTCAGTTAAGCAGTTGGACCAGAGGGGGGAAATGGCTCAGATCTTGGGCTGCAACCAAGAAGCTCATGGCACAACTCAGGGTACACACATAAAGGTGGTTCTAAGTCATCTCTGTGCTCCCCATCCAGGCCTTGGTCTGGACCCAGCATGAATTACAGCAGCCCAAGGGCGGCTCTAAATTAAACTATTTGCCAATAGCCTGAGAGGCCTTTGTGGCAGCTAGCAATCAGCTGGGCATAAAGGAGCCCCAGCTGTGGCCCCTAAACCAAGAGTTGGGAGGGTGGGTGTTGTAGGAGTGGCAGCAGCAGTTATGGATCTCTCTCCACAAGACGATTCCTCTTCTGGCTGGATCTACAAGTTTAGTGCTGATTCGCACCTTTGGAGGAGATGGAATACAGCAGAGAATTGAATCCACACCCTTACTTCCTATCTGACTCCTTGGGACCAGGTTGTTCCTAGGAACCCGAAAATCTTAACGCTGGCTCTACCCAAGTGGCTTTGAGTTTGATCACTCTCTTGAATGCTATCACTGTGAAGCAGTCCCCAGCTCAAGAGACAATGACGTCTGCCAGAGGGGCTGGAGAAAAGAAAGCCATTAAGAGTCAAGAATGCCACCTGAATGAGAGTGCCAGTCACACTTGCATCAGCATTTACAGTATAAATTTCCCTTTCCTAGGGGCTTAGTGAGAATGTCAAAATTTGCTCTGGTTTGAAATTCATCATGCAAGGCATTAGCCTTGGTGCAAGGCTGGGGATTTGTTATTCACAGCATTTCACTACAGACCTGAGGGATACATTGTAGAAGGGTAATCTCCCATTGGCAGATGCATTTTGTGCTTGCAGAATTTGCACCTGCATTAGTGTCTCTGCAGTTGAGTTACAGGTGATTGGAATCTGTGTATGGTTAACTGCTCGACTGAAGGTGAAAATCAGGCAGCTAGCAGCACAGGGCCACGATTCCTCTATCACATCAGTTTTACACCACTGCTACCCCATTGATCTCAGTAGAATTATTTCTGATTTGTCCTGGTGTCCATGAGATCAGAATCAGATCCGAGGACTCCGATTTATACCCAGAGTTCATTCTGCATGAAAAAAAAAAGCACAAATTACAGCTTCAAAAAGACGAGGCAAACATCAGCCCCTTTGAAAATTTACCCCACTATGGCCGAAAAAATCATCTTAAGCTGCTTTCTTTGGTGAGAAAAGGATGTTTTTTCTGCTACAATAATTCAACGCCAACATTTTTTAAATTGACGCATTAATGCTCCTTAGCACACCATTTGGACTAATATTTTACAGAGTGGATACATTTCAACGGAGAGTTATTTCTTTTAGAAAATGTTGTTTTCCCTATTTATCTGTATGGTCTTCTGAGGACCAGCATGTTATGAATGACCAAGCTGTTTGTATCTGTGTATAGATCTTTGTGCTGGAAGAATGAATAGCAGTAGCTGGTATCTGTTGTGAATACATTCAGAGGATGCTGTTTTATTTTCACGTATTAAATCTTTGATCTTTAGAATCCATAAATCTTAATAAAAATAAAATTAGAAGGAAAAGAAATATGGTCTACTAGTTGTGCATGATTTGTCTAACTAAGCTGCAGGAGGATTTTGAGTATGCCGACTTAAATGCTTCACTGGATCGGAAGCTAAGCACATGTGTAACTTTAAGCATGTGAGTAATCTCACTGAAGTCAATCCTGCAAGTCACTAGAAAAAACACAGAGTCCATACTCAGGCAAATTCCCATTGAATTCAGTGCAATTTTGCCAGAGTAAAGACTGATTTCATGATCTGGCCACCTAAGCATGCAGAATTCCATTGACTTAAGTGAAAGTCACCCCCACCAGAAGGATGAGTTTAGCAAATAGGTAGCAATATTAACATTGCAGAGCACTTGAGGGGCCAGATCCTCAGCTGATTTACATAGATTTTATGTAGCCACAATGATTTACACTAGCTGAGGATGCAGCTTGAGGGCTTGGGAGAATCCCGTACAATTGTATGGTGGTCCAGGAAGTGAGAAAGATTCTCAAAATTGGCCTAATCTCAGGCCAGAAATCCACTGGTTTTCAAAGTGCCACAAACATATATGCGCAGTAGAACTCCAACTGGCCACATGGTTAATCATTTAAATTATATGCACTCTCAAAATTAATGTGTGCACCAAAATATGTCACCTTGTCAAAGATACATTGGATGCCTGTAGGGCACCGATAGGCAGTTGGAAGGTGAGGGGCTGGGGATTTCCATTGGGACTGTTTTTCATGGTGTAAGGATTGCTGAGAAAATTAATGTGAAACATTAAAAAATGTTCCTTTTTAAAAGAGAATCCATTTTTTAGCCACAATGAGACACTTCAGGTGCCACGGCAGCTTTGAGTAATGCATATTGGAGGTATTTAACTTCACCTCATGCCTCACTATTCCCCAGGGCACACATTAATCAGCACTGCTAGGCAGTTTGTCATGTCCTTTTGCTCAAATAATATCCATGCCTAAATACAAGAAACTCATGCACCTGGAAGCCAATGGGAGATTTGCCTGCATTAGGACAGCAGTATTGTAGGAAGGCTAAAGGACTACCATTGTCTTCGAATCAGGGGTGGGGAATACGACATGAGACAGGATGCATGTTTAAATGAATACACATGTTTTAAAAAAAATCTACATTTATGCTGAGCAAGGAGAATACTGTAGACATTTACGAGTGAAGAGTAACATCATGGGCACAGTCAACCTGTAGAACTAATTGCCAGGGGACGTTGTGAAGGCCAGAACTATGACGGGGTTCAAAAAAGAACGAGATAAGTTCAGGGAGGGTAGGTCCACCAAGGGCTATTAGCTGAGATGGTCAGGGATGCAACCCCATCCTCTAGGCGTCCCTAGCGTCCGACTGCCAAAACCTAGGAGAGGACGACAGGGGAAGGATCACTCAATGATTGCCATGTTCTGTTCATTCCCTTTGAAGGCACCTGGCATTGGCCACTGTCAGAAAAGAGGATACTGGGCTAGATGGACCATTGGTCTGACCGTGTATGGCTGTTCTCACGTTCTTAGGATGAGTCACCAGAAAAGGCCATGGTACGGAGTTGTCACTTCACCACCGAGCACAAGGCAATGATAAAGCCCTTTGATTCTTCTGCTAGACAACGGAGGGTTTATCGTGTGTGAATGTAAAGTTGCTCTTTTAAAAGTCCTAGTGGATATCAGCTTGTCACACTTCTCCTCGCCCCTTGTGGTTTGAGCATTTATTCTGAAGAGACCACCTCTAGAGCAGGCAGGGAAGCTCGTTTTCTGGGCTCAGTATTTGGTCTTGCTGTTTCTGACAAGGTCACTGGTTAGCATCAAAGTGGGTTGATGAGTTTGTGTGGTGGACACTTGTCTGCTAGGAGTTTGACTAGAGGCATGATCCAACACTCACTGGGAAAAAAACCCTTGACTTTACTGGGAACTGGGCTGGATACTACCAGTAGAAATGCCTGTCATATGGGCCACAGAGCAGCCTCTTGACGATGGGGATTTTCAGTCACCCTTTGGGCTAAAATCTGATCTGGAAGCCTGGCGGTCAAAATCTCTGTGACCCATCACCAATCCTGTGAGCTATCCAACTCCCCCTCCTCCTCGAGTCAAAAGTTTTCTAAAACTTATTAAACAAAACAAACACCACCGCCTGACAAACCCTACTGGACTTGCTGGCCTTCCAGTGGCTGATGTAACTGGCAGACCTGCCAAAAATGACCTTCTTTCAACAACATCTCTCTTTTTTTTTCAGGTGGGGGTAGGGTGGGTGGAAAACTGTAAAGATCAAGACACAGCTGCACGTAGCACCTAATTAAACAAGTGTAAGAAAGCAGAGAAAGGTCAGATTGTCAAAAATCATTGCTGTATCTTTACTGGATTGTATTTAGAGACTGATTGCAGCAAAGAAAATAACTCAATAAAAAGCATGAGACTGGAATAACAAACCGACTCCTGGGGCAGGTTAGTTTCTGAAACACAAAAGGCTAAGGCTGGAGATAAAAACCCAGGGAAACGAACACTGGAAATGAAAGGAGAAGGGCGTGCAAAGAGTAAAGCAAATGGGTGACATTAATATGGAAAAGAGGGTCGAGCAAGGGAAGTTCAAACAGGAAGCTCGGCAGAAACTGGAGGATGAATACACGCAGACGCGAGGAGATAAAAGGGGAGAAACTGAACAAGCAAATTAAAGAGTGAAAAGAAAGGTGGTAAAGTGTAAGGAAACAAAACCTGTGATCTCGAAGAGCAATCAGGAGGAGTCAGGAAAATGAATTCCAGGCTGGAGCTGAGAGGGTTTTAATGACCTGCTCTGATTCTGAGGTCCCTGAGCCTCTAAGAATGCACAGCCAGTTCCCAATGCCAAGAGGTCCTCTGGGGGTCTTTCCCCTTCCATTTGCTCACAACCAACGTTGAGGGTTCACGAGATACATTGCCCCACCGAAATAAAGGGTCTGCACACCTCCAAGCCACCTTGACGTTCTCCTCGTAACTTACCAATCCCAGTCTTGTATTCCCCTGTAGCTAGCTAGGCTGCTCGAGTTGGAAGGATTCCGGACCGTGGTAAATCAGTTACAGAGGGTAAGTTTTGGTAGGATCCCTCTAAACTTTTCACTCAGTGTCTCAGAGGAATGGTGATGATTTTGTGGGTAGACTTGTGTGACTGTCAGGAGGGGAGGTCGTTGGTACATTCAGGGCATTGCTCAGTGAGACTGGAATGTTGAATAAAAAACACCCACTCAGAGAAGAAAGAAGAAGAAGAAGAAATAAAAACGAACACACAACTATGTTACTCAGCGCTATGCTCCAATAGCAGCCTAAACAAGAAAACAAAATCAGAGAGGTTTTGGATGCTCTCTGTTATTAAACATGTCTCTTCATTTGTTCTGCCAGGGACCGTCTCCAACCATTTGTTCCTGGTAGTTATGTTTGCCTTCCTATGACACCATTTTAATTTTTTATAAAGCCTGTTATAATAGCATCTGTAGACTGGATGAGGCAGTACAGGGAGAGGGGGGAAGTGTTTTCCTCATACCGATAGATGAGAATTTTCCCCCTTTCATTCCCCCAAGAAATTTGGAAAATGACACAACAAATCGACAATACATTTAAATAGCGTACCACTGCAAGTATAATTGCAATTTGTTGTAATTTCTCCTCCAAATTCCACCCTGACACAGTTGATTTATTTTGCAAATCAGTGCATCTGGAGTGTGTACTGTGTCGTATTATGGGCCTTTGATACAGAACCTTTGTTTTATAACAGGGAAAATAATTAGCTTTCGGACAAGCTTGGGCTGTGATGTCAGATGCTATCCGTGGTTGCTGAAAGAAGTTATTAGCACTGATCTAATGAAGGCTCTCTGGCAAAGCTCTGCCTCTCTCCTAATTTGTCTCTTTGGGATTTTGGTGAAATTAAAAAATGAAGTAAGTGCAAAAAATATTAAAGAGAAGATCTGGATTTGTAAAGCATAACCCCCAGTAACATTGCTGATGGGACCTGCTGACAGCCGAGAGATAAACAAAACAAGAGACATTACTTTCTTCCCAGTACAGACAACACTTTCTTTGGTTAGTTCTGAGCAACTGTTTGGGCTTTTTTCCCCCTTCTCCTTAATTAACTCCCCCCCCCACAGCCCCTTCTTGAATTTTGAAGCTCTCATTGGCAAGACTAGAAATTATCAATTATTAGCAGTGTCAGCTTTCCTCCGAGTGCCTTCAGCAGAGCCTTTATTGGAGAGTGTCACATACACTACAAGGGACAGATTCTCCCCTGATTTTCCTGGGTGGAAGTTGGGAGTAACTCTGCTGAAGTCAATGAAGTTGCACCACTATAAAATTGGCGTGAGCCAGAGGAGAATCAGAACCGCTTTTCTCCACTGGAACTCTGAGTCCCTGAAGTGATTGTGTTGCATGATGGTAAATATTATGGGAAGATATGGAGGGGGGTGAATTAAAAGTGCCTGGCTGAGTCTATGGAGGGTTTGATTTCACCCAGGAGGATTGACTGAATGCAGATCTCTCTGAGTTTTGTATGTCCGAGGCACAATCTAATTTCTCTATGTAGTCAACCAGTTGAAATTTGCAAAATATGGCCCCTATTGGGAATGCGGCTGAGCTTATCTGATTAGCATGTGCAACTGTTCAGTGGCAGGTTTTTGCAAGCATTTAGTCTCTGCCTTAAACAGAATCATCACCAGCTGGTTATTTTTTACTGTTATTAGGTTAGGAAATAGCACAGAGGTATACAACAGTAATCACGAAGCTGTGATGGCAGGGAAAAAAATAATCACGTTAAATTGACCTTCATGAATAAAGAGTGAGGTTCCATTTCGCCTCATTTCTGTTCATTTTAAAACCAGCATTAGCTTTTCTGGCACATAATTTTTCATTGTTTGCTGAGCGCGCCTCGATTAGAATGATTCACTGTCTTTAATACTAGTGATTATGGTCCATTTCAATTACACAATGTGATATACAGTTTGTTGTATTGCTCTCCTGCTGTCCCCTGTTGCATCTTCCTTTGGGTGAAGAGGAAGGGGAGAGGGAATTGGCTGGGGACATGATCTCCCCCCCCACAAAACAAAACAACTTTTATTCTGATTTTATGTATCGATATACAAAGAGTTTCAAGTATGGATTAAGTAGCCGTCTCCATTCAGCCACTTGAGATACTGCCTTTTTGGTAGCCTGTCTTGTGTGTGTACTTCAAAAGAGAAAGCGGCGTAGTCAATGAATCCAGTGTGCTCTAAGCGTACAGTTTGGATTAAGGTAGGATTTAGGAGATTTGTACAAGTGCCAGATTGAGGGTTGTTCCCTTGCTATTCAGTTGTTCTGTTGAGCCATGGAATTCAGAGCAGAGCAGCAAACATTATAATGCTCAGCCGTCTTTGTGTGTGTTTAGAATTTCGACAGCATCTACAGCATTTGTAGTCGGTCAGCTGCCCAATTAAGCTTAAAGGACTTGTTTTTACTGGAGTGGAGGAGTCTGGAGCCTGCTGGCTGCTGCTCTTGGGTCAGGAGTCCTTGTGGACTGTGTAACGGGTGCTGTAGAAAGCTGGAGGACCCCATGGCTGCTGTGAGAAGAGGCTACATAGAAATGCAGGTAAGGTGAATACCTTTTAAGAGCAGAAGGGACCACTGTGATCATCTAGTCTGACCAGTATGTCCCAGGTAATAGGACTTCCCTGAATTAATTCCTGCTTCAGGGTTAAAGGCCGGATTCTCATTTCTGCTCTGCCCCATTCAGATGTGATGAAGAAGGGAGGGGCAGGGTGGAGGAGCGTAGGAGGTGTGGCAGAGCTCCATTCTGCTGTGCTGGCATAAGATAAAGCAGTCTAGAGGCCACCCTAACTCACACCAGGGCCATCTGACACAGAATTACCAGCTCCCTGGTTCCTCTCTCCCTTGTGGGTGAGGGGTGGGGGGAATCAATTCCTGTATGTATAGGGCCCTTTCCTGTGTTATTGCAGTCAATGGGAGCTCCCGGAAGATGGAGTTAAAAAAAAACAACAACCACCCATGAACATAGTCATTGCCAGAATGGATGGGACACATGGTCCATGAAGTCTAGTACCCTCCCTATAGCAATGGCCAGTACCAGATGCAGCAGAGGAAGGCCAAAGAACCCAGCAGGAGGCAGGCGTGGGATACCATAGGGGGCAGGTTAGGTCTCATCCTAATAATTAGAGAATGACTTAAGCCCTGAAGCATGAGGACCTGCTGGTTCCACTAGGGAATCAAACCCAGGTTCTTCTCTAGGTAAAACAGATGTAATAGCTGCCACACTACAGATCCACCTTAGGGTTTTACCACCACTAATGCCCCCAATTCTATGATAGTGTCAGGAGAAAACTGTACTCTCTATGCCAGAATGGGGGGGCAGGGAGGAAAGAAGCCATAAGAATGGTGTGTATTTCTGGGTGTTTGATACTCTTTTGCAATCCTCTAAACTTTAAATATATCAGCTATGTTTGTTTGGGTTTTTTAAAAATGAAACTTTGCAGCACCTTAGCTCGGGGAGATGTTTGTGATCCAGTATCTGGAACTATTCTTGGATAAGAAGAGAGAGATCTTCAGCTGGCGTAAATCCACTTTGCTCCACTGAACACAATGCTGCTATATCACTTTACACCAGCAGAGAACCTGGCCCTATAATCTTAACACAAATGACTATATCGACAGACTGAACCTTGGTTGTTTCCTTTATGATGAATCCATTTGCATTTGAAACATCATCACAGAGCATTGTCCATCCTTCTCCTACTCATCAGGGCACGAGAAATTTTAGAAACAGGCAAGTCTATCCTGGTCATTATAAAATCCCTCTGCTCATCTTTTAATGTAGTTCAACTTTTGCATGTGCCCAAGGAAATTGGATGTTGGAAGCTGGGTTTAACAGATTTATAAGGATTGAAAAGCTTTTTAATAGTAATAAATGAGTTATTACTAGTTATAGGTGACTATTAAAATGTGGCTGAAATCAGAAAAGAGACGGCGTAAAACAGCATTTTCTTATTCCACTAATCTACTCCCTTGGCCAATTTGTGCTCCGATGTACATTGATGTAAATCCAGAGTAATTCTATTGACTTAATGGAATTACTCTTGATTTCCATTGGAGTACCAGCAAGTCTAATTTGCCCCCTTGTGTGTCTTTGTATCATAGCTGATTACTTCACTGACGAAAACAAATGGTTATTGCTCTTAGCACCAAACAGCCAATAAAGTTGTGGGGGAGAGAGAGAGAGAGAGAGAGAGAGATGGGCTACCTTGTGCATCATCAATAAAATCATCAATTAGTTTCTAATTGCAGAATCTTTATTACCGAGGATGGTGTAACAGGCAAAAGGCCCAGTTCGATTAGCACATTCCAGATGGAGTTTGCAGCACCGGCTATTAGGAAAAAAACAACAATGCATTTGGCTTGTAAATAGTAGCCAAAAGTCAGAGAAGAAATACGAAAGCCCACAACACCAGTTTTATGGTTTCTGATTCTCACAGTTGATTGGGTTGGTTGCTTACATACCATGTAGGTAGGTCCCTTCAAATGACATAGATAGATACATAGATCTGTAACTGACATCTCTCGGGTTATTAGCAGGGTTTGAATCTTGATTTTTTGGGGCTAAAAGCATGAGTTCCTCCATTGCTGGAGCTAAAGGACTGACTCCATCAGTTGGCAGCTCTTCTCTTATTCAGGCCAGCCCTAGAGGGATACACAGACCTACACTGTGCTGTTGTGGGTTGCAGATAGAATATAAAGCTATTACTGAACTTCAAGTATACAGCACAAAGACATGGCAGGAGAAAATCCTCATACAGAAACATCGATCTAAGAACATAAGAATGGCAGTGCTGGGTCAGGCCAATGGTCCATCTAGCCCAGTACCCTGTCTTCCGACAGTGGCCGGTACCAGATGATTTAGAGAAAATGAACAGAACAGGGCAATTATCAAGTGATCCATACCCTGTCATCCAGTCCTGGCTTCTGGCAGTCAGAGCTTTAGGGACACCCGGAGCATTGGGTTGCACGCCTGACCATCTTGACAGTGATGGACCAACCCTCCATGCATGTATCTAATTCTTTTTTGAACCTAGTTATATTTTTGGTTTTCACAACGTCCCCTGGCAACAAGTTCCATAGGGAGACAGTGTGTAGTGTGAAGTACTTCCTTATGTTTGTTTTAAACCTGCTGCCTATTAATTCCCTTGGGTGACCCCTGGGTCTTGTGTTATGTGAAGGGATAAATGACACTTCCCTATACACTTTCTCCACATCGGTCATGATTTTATAGACCTCTATCATATCCTCCCATAGTTGTCTCTTTTCTCAGATGTACAGTCCCAGTCTTTTTAATCTCTCCTCATATGGAAGTTGTTACATATCCCTAATCATTTCTGTTGCTCTTTTGGTACCTTTTCTAATTCTATTCCGGGTTTTTTTTAGATGAGGTGGTCAGAACTGTATGCGGTGTTCAAGGTGTGGGCTTGCCATAGATTTATATAGTAGCATTATGATATTTTTCTTATTGTTATCTATCCCTTTCCTAATGGTTCCTAACCTTCTGTTAGCTTTTTTTGATAGCCACTGCACATTTAGTAGATATTTTCTGAAAAGTATCCATGATGACTCCAAGATCTCTTTCTTGAGTTGTAAAAGCTAATTTAGACATCATAATTTTGTATGTATAGTTGGGATTATGTTTTCCAATGTGCATTATTTTGCATTTATCAACACTGAATTTAATCTGTCCCGTGGTTGCCCAGTCACCAGATTTGCGAGATCCCTTTGTAACTCTTCACAGTCTGCTTGGGACTTAACTATCTTGAGTAGTTTTGTATCATCTATAAACTTTGCTACCTCACCGTTTACCCCCTTTTCCAGATCATTTGTGAATATGTTGAACTGTTCTGGTCCCAGTATAGATCCTTGGAGAACCCCTATTTACCTCTCTCCATTTTGAAAACTGACTGTTTATTCCTATCCTTTGTTTTCTATCTTTTAACCACTTACTGATCTGTGAGAGGACTTTCCCTCTTATCCCATGACTGCTTACTTTGCTTAAGAGCCTTTGGTGTAGGACCTTGCCAAAGGCTTTCTGAAAGTCCAAGTACTCTATATCCCCTGCATCACCCTTTTGTGATCAACATGCTTGTTGATACCCTTAAATCATTCTAATAGAGTAGTGAGGAATGATTTCCCTTTACAAAAGCCATGCTGAGGGTTTCTCAACATATTGTGTTCATCTAGGTGTCTGATCATTCTGTTCTTCACTATACTTTCAACCAATTTGCCTAGTACTGAAGTAAGGCTTAGAGACCTGTAATTGCCAGAATTGTCTCTAAAGACTTTTTAAAATAATTGACGTTACATTAGCTATCCTCTAGTCATCTGATATAGACGCTGATTTGATCAATAGGTTATATACCACAGTTAGTAGTTTTACAACTTCATATTTGAGTTCCTTCAGAACTATTGGGTGAATACTGTCTTGGCCTGGTCACTTATTACTGTTTAATTTATCAATATGTTCCAAAGCCGTCTCTATTGACACCTCAATCTGGGAAGCTCCTCAGATTTGTCACCTAAAAAGAGTGGCTCAGGTGAGGGAATCTTGCTCACATCCTCTGCAGTAAAGATTGATGCAAAGAATTCATTCAGCTCATGGGTGGGCAAACTACAGCCCGCGGGCCACATCCGGCCCGTGGGACCGTCCTGCCTGGCCCCTGAGCCCCTGGCCCCTTCCCCACTGTTCCCCCTTGCCCGCAGCCTCAGCTTGCTCGCTCCGCCACTGGCGCAGTGCTCTGGGCGGTGGGGTTGTGAGCTCCGGGGGCTGCGCAGCTGCAGAGCCCGGCCTGACCCGATCTTTGGGCTGCATGGTGGTGGCGGCAGCATGGCCCGGCTCTATGGGCAGCATGGTGGCGAGGCTGTAGCACCGCCAGCTACCGGTGTTCCAGGCAGCGCGGTAAGGGGGCAGGGAGCAGGGAGGGTTGGATAGAGGGCAGGGGAGTTCGGGGTGGTGGTCAGGGGGTGGGGGTGTGGATGGTGGTCGGGGGGGAAACAGGGGTTGAATGGGGCAGGGGTCCGGGGGCAGTCAGGGGACAGGGAACAGGGGAGGGGGGGGGTTGGATGGGGCAGGGGTCCCGGGGGAGTGGATAGGAGGTGGGGGCCGGGCCACAACCCCTATCCCTATCCGGCCCTCCATACAATTTACGAAACCCGATGCGGCCCTTAGGCCAAAAAGTTTGCCTGTCCCGATTTAGCAGGTCTGCAATGGCCTTGTCTTTCCTTGAGAGCTCCTTTAGCACCTCGATCCTCAAGGGGCCCCACTCAGTTTTTGGTGGGCTTCCTGCTTCTGATGTACTTACAAAAATGTTGCTGTAAGTTTTTGTGTCTTTTACTAGTTGCTCTATAAATTATTTTTTGGCCACAGTGACATTATTTGGTCCTCTTTTTTTTTTTTTTTAAATTTGGCGTATATATTTAGTTTACGCTTATATTCTGGTGTTTTTAAATAGTTTCCATCCAGCTTGCAGACATTTCACTCCTTTGACTGTTCCTATTCATTTCCATTTAATTAGAGGCCTCATTTTTGTGTAGTTTTGAAGTTAAGCACTACCGTGGTGCATTTCTTTGGTATCATTTAAATATATTATGGCCACTGTCGCCGAGCAGTTGAGCTATATTCACCTCTTGAACCAGATCTGTAACCCTTCCGGGCCGGAGCCTTCTTTTTGTAATATGTTTGAGCACAGAGGGCCATGATCTTTCACGGAAGTCTCCTGATTCTACCCCAAAACAAACAATAATAATAAATATGAGATTGGTCCTACTTTTGCATTTACATTAAAAAAAAAAAAGCCGAAGTAGTTTTAGGGGCAAATTCTGAAGCCAAAATGCAAACTAGGAAATTAGACTGTTAATACTTTCATATGAGACGACTCGAGAGACGGTGGGAGAGGGCGACATGAAAGGAGACAAAGATTATGAATGGGAACTCATAAATGTTGGTTTTGAATGAGTTCTTCAGCTCAATAGCAGAGAAAAGAAACCTGCAGTTATGACTAGGAACGACTTGCTATTTCTGATCTATGATCAGATCTCAGTAAAACACATTAGGCCGCTTCTGTGGAGATGATGCTAAGGATGCTGGCAAATAGCACTATGTACAATTAGCAAAACTGCCTCTGATGTCAGCAGAACTCGTGCCTTGAAGAGGGATGTCTGTGTGCTGTAGCATCATCGAGCAATTTCCTAGAAGCAGGATTGTCTGTCAGAAAAGAAAGAAAGAAAGAAAAAGCAGTGGATGGGGGAGGGAAAAAAAAGCCCACCATCTCTCATTGAAATCTATTTTCATCTTGTGAAAAATATCTTAATTTTCACTTATATTCCATGCCTGTAGCTAAGGGCCATTAAAACTAATAAAAGTAAATCATTTGTGACAGATCTTAGAAAACAGTTTCTGCAATGCACCGTGCTCTCAAACGCTCATTAGAAATAGTGGTTTTCTTTTCGGAAGAATGCTTGCTGAATGCTTAAAACGTGTTCCTTCCAACTTTTGACAACTAGCACAGGCTACAGGGAGCTTTGAAGCAAATATTTGACATAAAAAAGATGGTCTGATGCTATATCAAATAAGATTGGGGAGGAAGCATCAAAGCAGAAAGCATTAGGTTGAAATGCCATTGGAGGAAGGAAAAATCAACACATTCATTTCTGATTTTACATTTCCTGGCATCAGTATAAACAAGTAATTTGCATTTGCTGAGGACTCTGGATCCAAGTCTTAACAAATTAGCACTAAACAAAACCTCCTCCGCCACATCCACGACCAAATTGAATACATGCTACACGCACAAGTGGTATCCAAGAACATTGTCAGGTACCTCCTCCCATGGGGTGACACCTGCTACTCCAGTGCAGCATCCATCCAGACTGGCATCCCCTTATGTCTTGTAGATGGTGACCTGCTCTGATCCAGATCCTAGGTAGGAAATAGCTTGCATTAAAGATTGTGTAAAAAGCAAGGATGACAGGCTCAGCATTTGGCATCACTCCTTAGTGAGTTAGTCAGATAAATGCTTCATTTATCTTACATGGCATTTTAGTTAAATAAACTTTGAAGTACATTATGTATCCATCTGCAGTGATCTAACGAGAGAGGCATGGTCTTCCAGTCTAATGTAGACACCGAGCACTGCCACTAAAATGCTGGATTATTTTTAAAGTGTACCGGCATCCATTGCCCTGGAAAGTAATTTACATTAGGGTTGGTCGCACCAGTTTGGATTAAAAAAAAAAGTAAAAACAGGTTTGAACCTCTGTCTTAAAATTTGTGTTTTTCACATGCTCTTGTGCTTACTTCTGGGCTGTGGGTCAGAATCTGAAATTGTGAAATGCTACCAGGGTGGATGACCCTGGGTGTATTTCCAGCTTGATGGATAGCAGGAAGAACACCAACGTTTCTGAAATAACGTTCTCTTGTGAGCCTTCCAGATGAGCTGTGCAGATCCAAGAGGATATTTCAGCTATATCTCTCCTAAGTTTCCAATACGTTGGTGTGACGTTGCACTCTATATATTTATGGAAATATGCTTATGAGTGTAAATGTGACATAACTGGAATATGCTTTATGCTAGATATGTCTTGTAACATATCTTTGCAAAGGTTACGATCTACTGAATATATTCATCCTGTTTGTAGGCATGGATCATCTTTCTATCTGAAGTTATGAGCGTTGGCTCTATGCTTGTTTTTGGAGTGTTTGCTGTACATAAGGGAGGTTTGACCAATATATTCTGAAGGGACTGTTCAAGTAATTGTAAGTACTTAACTAACAATGGACTTTGGGGAGACGCCAATCCACATCTGAGCTTTCCTGGGAACGTTCAAACTAACATGTAAACAATGGCGTTGGCCTGCAAAAAGGTGAATCATTCCTGGACATGTGACTTGCCCAGGTGACTACAATCTCCATCTTGTTGCTGTGATTTTGCAGAGAAGAACAAAGGAGTTTCCACCCACAAGAGAGACAATAGAAAAGGCCCTGGAAGCCTCTCCATTGTAGTCTTCAGCTGGCTCAAGAGATGTCCTCTCCACCCCAAAGAGATGCCTTAAAGAAACTGTAACAAAGGACTGTAACTATGGGGGTGTGAGTAATTGCTGGACCCAGGCCATAAACTACGACATTGGTCTGAAAAGGATTGTACCTGAGATAAAATCTGAGGTGAGAAGTTAGTATTTGTAACTAGATCCTTAGTGTATTAAGTTAGCCTTGCGTGTTTTGATTTATTTTACTTAGTAACATACCTTGTTCTGTCTGTTATTACTTGAAACCATTTAAATGCTACTTTTTTAACTTAATCACTTACTCTGGGTTAATTAATAAACAAAAGTGATTTTATTAATATCTGGGGGAGCAAACAGCTGCGCATCTCTCTCTATCAGGGTGGACAATTTGTGAGTTTACCCTGTATAAGCTTTATACAGATTAAAACGGATTTATTTGGGGTTTGGATCCCACTGGGGACTGGGTGTCTGGGGGCTGGAGAGAGAAGTAGTTGCTAAGCTGTTTTCAGTTAAGTCTGCAGCTTTGGGGGCATGGCTCAGACCCTGGGTCTGTGTTGTAGCAGGTTAGTATATCTGGCTCAACAAGGCAGGGTTCTGGAGTCCCAAACTGGGAGAGAAAACGGGATCAGAGATAGTCTCAGTACAACAGGTGACAGTCCCAAGGGGGTCTCTGTGACGGAATGTGTCACAACTGGCTGTTCCTCCATATGAATCTTTGACTTGTGCAGGTTTTCCCCCATTGCTGATGCACATGAAGATACCCGAGGGGCTTTTCAACAGTATTATTTTCTTTACTTTGTTTTGCCTCACCTGTAATCCCCTTCCTACCCCTCCATTCTAGCTGGAAAATAGGGACACCAGTTGAAACAGTTCTCTTTGCCCCATGATAGCTAAGGGCTTTGAAGGAACAGGCTTCTTCTACAGGGCTGTATTTAGTTGGTTAGAGGCACTCTCTGTTCATAGGAAGAGAGTGAAAGCCAGATCCTCAGCCAATGTAAAGTGATGTAACTCCACTGAACGCAATGAATCTATGCTGATTTACATCAACTGATGATCTGGCCCTCAGAGGGGACAGGGAAAGGGCTCAAAGACACTAAGCACCAATGACTGTCACTTTTTGGTGGGTATTCAGCTCAGAGGTGTTGAGCAGGAACCCATCTCTGGCACTAATTTACCCTGACATTGTGACACCTTCCCACTGTGCAGGGGAAAATACTTGGGCTCTGTTTCCTAGACTTTGGGAATGCAACCACTTAGTTACTGTGCTACCTTTAAAGAGAAAGCAGGGACTAGGAGATCTATGGAAAACACCATCCTTGTATATTTACCTGGTCAGCCGGTGGATGTTACTATACTTGGATACAAATACTACTAACAGCTAACTTAGCTCATGTCTTAAATACTAATAATTCTATTTTGTTTGTTCCCTTGCAAATGAACACAGCAGAGCCTCTCAGCAGCCCTGCACCTCAGGGCTCCCATCCATATTTTATCCCCTCTGTCTCCACCTTGGCCTGCAGTCTCTCTCCAGTGCTCGATCAGTTTTCATGGTCATTCAAGTCATGGGAGTGATTTGTTCAGGTAAAATGGAAAATTGAAATGGAGCGGGTGCTGGATACAACATCATCCGCTTTTTCTATTTTGTCAAAGTGCTTTGGCTGTTCATTTTTTCATGGTCATGAGTTGAAATAAATTAAACTTCCCAGAGGCGAAACTTCTCTAAGATCAAATTGGAATATATTGATTAGGCTCTTTGAGGGCTGATGGATTGGATTCTCTCATGCTTTATAAACACATTTACCAACATGCTCTCAGAAACAGTTGCTCAGTGCTGGGCAAACTGATTGTGTTTATTTAAAACGGTGACACTGGCATACACCTGTATCCTCCATCTCGGCCAATAAAGTCTTGCTTCTTGATCGATGGAGACAAGTTGCGCTGTCTAGCTTCATGAGTCCTAGGACTGGTCCCAAAGGTTGCTGGGCTGATGGAGTCCAACGCAATGCATCAATGTCTGTGAAACAACTTAGCCTGTTTTTGAGACGATCTGATCAGCGGGCACCCGGGAGAGAGGATGAAGGCAGTAAACTAGAAGAATTTTTGAGCGCTTATGATGGCAAGGGGAATGGGGAGTCCCAGTGCAAGACACTTTCAAAAGAGTATGTATACTAATAGCTTTAGCTGCATGACATTAGAGATGAATGGATGTAGTTGTTGGCCAGAAGTGTTCACACACAGGAGTCCCAGCAAGCTGAGTTTACAAATGGAATGCATTTATCCACATAAATATAGTCCAGAAAGGAGCTGTGGCTGCCACATGGATAGAACAGGTGAGATGAATTGTCTTTCTGATCACAAACTTGATATCAAGCATCAGACACCAGTGTTTTTATTGTGACTCAGGCATGATCCAGAAAGAGCACACCTTGCTTTTCACATTCCAGGTCGAGTTTTCAGGGATGGCTGTTAGAAAGTCCAGGAATGATGTTGTGACACTGGCAGGCCAGATGCCAGCTTTTGCCCAGGCCGCCGGCAACAACTGACAGACTCATAACTGGAGACCAGCCCAGTTCACCTATGTTAGTTTTGCTCAGAATAGATATTAGTCTTAGAAGAATGTATTTTGTGCTTAGATTCTATTAAATGCTTGTAAGCTGCCACATGCGTTCATCTCAGTTGTAACGTCAGTATTCTAGGCTATAAGAAAATGTGTACGTTTTGCTTTATAACTTTGAAAATGCTTGATCTGAGCTTGTGAACCCAGGCACAGGATAGTCCATCTAGAGCGACTATCAAAATCAGATGGGCCACCAAAGAACACCGCAATACAAAGGATTGGTTATTGGTGCTATTGCACCTTGGAAATGCTATGTGCAGGGAAGCTCAGCCTGTGGACTTGGAAGTCACGGGAAAATTTCCCATCTCTCTGTTCCCTCTTTGAACTCTGACCCACCCAGAGACTCTAAACTGAAGAAGAACTCAGGTTACCCTGGGTCCACTGTGAAAGACAGTTTGAACTGACAGATCACTTCAACTCTGTCATTCTTAAATTTACATGTAACTCATTTGGGTGTATGTTTGCTTGCTTTAACCAGTAAACAAAGGTCTTATTTCTTTTTCCTAGTTAATAAACCTTTAGAAAGCTTATTGCAGGATTGGCTACAGGTGTGATATTTGGTGTCAGATCTAGCATACCAACTGATCTCAGGGAAGCCACCTGAACTTGGTGTGATTTTTGGTGTAAGTGACTATTTGTCACTAAGTCCAATTTCTTTGGATGGCAAGATCTGTCTGGGTGGCAAGATAACAGTCTTACCATGACGTCACAGAGACTCTGGGAGGGGCTCTGAGACATCATGGTAAGACTGTTCTAGTGAGCCAGGAGTTCACTGGCTTGGTGAAATCTAATTATAAAACACACCACCAGTTTAGGGTATCTACCCTGTTTGTGACAGCCGGCCCTGAGGTAGGCACTCATGGTCGTGAACCACTCCACAGCACGACTGATACGTTCAAGCCAACCACAAGCAGAGGTTAGGGATGGAATACACAGTAAGAATTGGGGTTTGGCAAAGATGGAGAACTAAATAAGAAGATCTAAGGAGGCAGAGTCAGGAGGACTTGCAGTTGGAGTGGAGGAATGAATGAGAGTTTTAAATGAAAGAAGCCACCTGGTTCTTTTGCTAACAGCTCACACCATTCTCTTCAGCTGTTTCCAATCTAACGTACCAATTGGAATCAGAAACATGATGGGTAGTGCTTGGGTGACCCAGGGCTCCTTTTCCTCCAGTCTTTCATTGCTACTGCATGCGTTAAATCATGCTGGGTGGCACGTGGGTAAATAATATTACAACAGACTGTTAGATGTCATAGCTGAGGGTAGTGTTTGAGAGAATGCTAAGGAAACATAAATCAATGAGCAGCATTTGTGGCTTGAGTCCTCTGTGTGCTGACTATCTCCTGGGACGTGTATGGCACTTGGTGAACAAGGACCACGCACCAGCTGGACAACTGTGTATGCCAGTTTCCCCAATGACCTCACTAACTATGCTTTGCCTTGCATAATAAATTCCCTTGCACGACAGTCTGGATTCAGAGGCTACTTTGGCATAATTTAGTAGCCAGTGTGTCTGGGTTCTAATTCGCTGAATCATTAAAACAGAGGAATGCATAGTAAAAAAAAAAAAGAAAAAAAAAAGACCGTATAGGATGGTGCGCCCAACGCAGACCAGTTCAGAATTCTCTCCACCACTAACTGCTGAACTGTTCATCCAGTCCAACTTAAAACTGGAATCTCCCCCAGTGGAACAGATCTTTCCAGATGGAGACTGCACCATCCTTTGGCATCTATTCCCCAGCCTAACAGACATCTTGCTTTGAAGGCTCCTCCCCAGTCTAGCAGACCAGGCTCTCAGGCTTTTATTTCGGCTAGTCAGACTAAATTCTCCCTTTTCTTAATTCTAGCCAATTATTATACCCACTGGAGCACCCTTCAATAAATTCTTCTCCCTTCATGGTGTTTATGCTCTTCAAAGGCGTGTAGACATTTATCCTAATGCAGAGTGGATAGAGAGTTATCTGACACATCGGGGAGAAGGGGTTACTCTTCTCAGATTCCATTACAGCAGGAAACATGCCGGATATCAAAGGGAAATTTATGTAATGTATTCCTGCATTGTTCACAATACAGCATCATGTTTTATGCAAAGGGAAGGAGCGAGGAGAAGAAACCCCCTTTCACAGGCAGCGAAATGACAATAAAACAAGAAATGGGGAAATGGGCAGAAGATAAACCTTCAGTTTTATGGGCAGCTCCGCAGTCTCTGCCAGGAGCAAAAGGCCGTTGAGCATGAGGGAGAGGGGGGAGGCCAAGCAGGATCTAGCTGGAGCACACCTGTTCTATAAAAAGCGGAGAAACAAGAGGGGATTTGGGAGGCAGCAGGAGGGTTTTGGAAAGGTGCCGCAGGAAGATAAATGCCCCCATTCAGCCCACTGAGGTGGCTATCAGGCACTACGGCACAGCCTGTGTGTATGTATAGATCTCAGTAATGGGTAGGCCACGTCATAGGCCGTGTTAGGCAATGGAGTGGCACCATATGCATGCTTTCCAGGGCTTCCTATTTCCAGTGGGGCAAAAAAAAAAAAAAAAAGGGTCAACTTTTGGCCATGGTGCTACGGCCCTTCCTTTTCTAGTCTCAGCTGGATCCTGGCAGCAAAGAGGTGCCTGTAAAAATAGAAGCAAATAGCCTCCTCCCACCCAGCCTTCCCTGTGAAACTCCCCACCCCAAACTTCTGCCAAAGCTTTTGGATCATCAAAAGAGGATATTAAGCTGGAGTTTTGGCTGAAGGTTCAGGTCAGTTCTCAGTGTCTCTGAACCGTAGCTGAAGGCAGAACTATAGATTCTCTGGAAAAGTGGCATCATTTTGTGGTGTTTTGGTCTGTGGTCCTGTCATGCCTTTTCATGCAATCCATGGACATGGGTGACAAAGGGAAGAGGAAACCCAGGATGAAGCAAGAGATATTAGGATATCTGGCAAAACAGTCCAGGAAGGGTAGTAGTTGGGGCTGCAGGGAGATGTCTTCTTAACATGTTTGGCTCTGCAGACCACTTGCTGCTCATCCTGTATGTCCACTTTAATGTCACAATTTGCTGCTAGCTCCCTCTGAAAAAGACTGTTAGAAATAGCATAAATACCAATACCCCTTAAATCAAACCCTTATGCAGCTCCTTCCTTCGATGCACAAGTTCAAAGACCAAAAATTAAGAAAAAAAAATCATGGGGTGAGGAGGTGACTGAGTTTAGGGAATTAACCAAGATTATTATTTTTGGGGGGTGGAGGAGACCATATATAACCTAAGTGAACAGACCTCAGAAGACAAAAGGAAATTTCCATTTTGCAGCAATGATCACAATGTAAAAAGCCTCCATTGCCATGGAAACGGCCCGAAGCCTCATCATATCTAATGGTGATTTTCCAAAGAAGTCCTTGAAACATCTTTTGTTTCTTGCTTTGAAGTCAGAAAGAAATGGTTGAGAGCCAGGAAGAGGGCTATCAGCCCCGGCAGGTCCAATCACAAGACTGGTCCCAGCTATGCAGTCGGCTCTCCCTCGGCTTTATTGTCTGGAGAGTTCACTTACGATAATTCCAACTCCCAAGTTAGTGAGGGGAGGAAAGCAAAGGGGAAAACACATAATGCAGGTAGCTCATGGAGAAAAACGTTCTTGACAATTGGCATGTTCTGGATTTCCATCACCTCGGCAGCTGTTATGTTAACACACAAGCTTCTAAGAAGTTAATGGGCACTGGCTCCCTACGCTGAGCCCGCTCCTGGCTCTCTGCAGGAGCATTGCATTAGGAGGGCAACAACTATGTTATGCCTAATTTAAGAATGACCTAATTAGGATTGCTGCAGAGAGAAGGAAGGGAAGGGAGATACATGCACAGACATGGCAAAAGGGGCTTCTCCATCAGCAGTAGAATTGCCTTCTGAACACGAGGGATTCAACTGCATTGTTGGCAGCACAGGGCAAACTGTTTAAAAATAGATGGAAATTGCTAATGCACGCCCAGGGAAAGTGTGAATTGTACATGGAAATCAGAAAGCTTTTCTGTCTACCTAGGTACTTGTCTGGGCCCCTTCACCATGCTGTTTGACCACCTCCCAAGTATTTCTGGGTTTACTTGTACATTGCACTAAGGCCAGCATCCTGCACTGCTTTCACAGACAGAGGCAAGGAACAACCATGATGCACAAGCAGAACCAGGGGGGAACAGACCAGTGCTGCATGATCTCCAGCAACGTAAACGTGTGGTGCTCACCAGCGCTAAGAGAGTCTATGTTGAAGCAGACCCATTTTTAAGCTACGCACCTGAGCATGGGAGCCATCTGCTTGGTCTGTGCTGGATCTGACAACAAACTATGGGGTGGGGGTACGCGGATGCATGTTAATAACTCATTACATAATGCTCAGGATTTACTGTTTGATGTCCTTCTACTTGCTGGTTTGTACCAGTCGCCTTTGGCGAAGCCAAACTCTTGTGGTGCTCATTCCAGGTTCCCTCTCTTCTTATTGCCCCAGCTCTCCGACTGTGGGCGGGGAGGGGGTGTAAACATTTTCCTTACTCTTTTCTCCTCTGGTTGTCACATGCTGCCTTGGCCACGTAGCCTTTTATGGCATGTATTTCACACGCCGTTTGCCTCTATAGGAGCAAAGGGCATCCAGGTTAGCCACTTGCAGTTCTTACTACATGACAGGCAGGACACACTCCCTGAGGGGGCCGATGGATGCAGGTTGCATGCCTCCTTTGGGGGGTATTTCTGTGCATATCTTTTGCTCAGACACTTTTTTTTTGTTTTGAGGTGGAGAATCAGGGTCCACATTCGCATCTGTTGTACTAGGATGAACTGACGTGTGTGTGCTACTTACCTGTACCAGCTGGAATCAGAACTGCTCATCTCTATGTGGTCGATACTCTATTGCTAACAACTAATGGAAACCTCCTTTGCGTTCTAACCCTAGTGCTCCTGGGACATTGTGAGTGGCCATAACTGCAGCTAAGAAGTCCCGGATGGCTTGGAGTCATTTCAGTAATGGAATTTTTGTATTTTTTTACCTTTCTCCAGTGGCTTTAGGAATAAACATCCATTTCCTAAGGATTCACACTTGGTGAGGTGTGAGCTGGTGACAGCATAGCATTTTGCAAGGAGTTGAGGTTGGGGTCAGGATCACCTTTGAACTTCTCTCTTTGGGTCTCTTTAATCCTCCCTTTGAAGGTCCCATGCCGCTGTTTGTGCCTGTGCCGAATTGGGTCCTGCATCTGTGAAGGCAGTGCACAGCAGCATCCCATCCTGTACGGAAATAAATGAGTAGCTGCATCGAAGTATAGACTGCCGAAATGACGCCGTTCTGGGAGGCAGCATCATGAGAGGTTATCGCGTCTCCCTGCACACTGCCACGCAGCCAACCAGTATAATCGGTGTTCCAGTACACCGGTTCCTCACAGGATGTTGCAGCATTCCACACTGTGATGTATCCCATCAGTATAGTTTGCATCACTACACACGGTCTCCCTGCAGGAGACTGTTGCATGCTGCAGCAAGTCCCTGGATTAAGAGCTCATAGCAGTTCTATAGCACGGTTCATTAAAAGCCTTCTCATTTCATAAAGGCAGAGTATCCCCATTTCACAGATGGAGAAACAGCCACAGGGCCAGATTGTGAACTGTTGATTCTCGCACTGGCCAGCAGTAACCCATACAAACTGTTCCACTAACTTCTGTGGAGGCAGCAACTCGCCGACAGGAGCAATCTGTTCCTGGTCTGACCCTAAATCAGAGTGAGTTATTCCCTTATTAATAAAGACATTTCAGTAAGGGCCTTATCCACTACAGTAACTCGAGTGGAGGGTGCAATATTTCAGGGCCACATATGGTAAAATGCTATAGTGTATTCTTATGATAAGTGGCACACGCAGCAAATAGAATCCAACTTCCAGACTTCTGTTCCACTGTCCTTGTTGCTGGACCGTTCAAGACTGCACACTCCCTGCCTGCAACAGGGTGCCCTTTGAAGCAGCAAGGCATCATAATCTGCTCCCTCCCATCCCAACCTTCCCATCCCTGCAGGAGCCCGTGCCATGGCCCAACCGCGGGTTTTTAATTCTTAACCACACCCATGGCTGCTAGCCAGGCACTCAGTGGATACACCTGTCCTAGGGAGAAACCTGCTGTGCTAGAGACAAAGAAGCTCAGGGAAAGAACCAACCCATGCCCGCCGATAGTGGGTGTGGTGGAATGAGGGCAGCCGGCTTCAGCAGTGTTACTGAGCATGCTCAGTCTGTGTGAGCATGCTCAGTACAATCCAAGCAGCAAATCAGAAGGGAGGGGGAACCCTGCCGCATGCCCCCCCACCCCATGCATCCCCTCTGCGAAAGCCTTCAGCCAGTCTAAGGGGCTGTTTAATTGCAGCGCAGATGTTCGGGCTCAGGCTGCAGCCCAAGCTCTGGGACCCTCCCACCTTGTAGGGTCTTAGCACCTGGGCTCGAGCCCGAGCCCGAATGTCTACCCCACAATTGAGTGCGCGTCTAATTGCAGTGTGGACATACCCCATTGCACACTTTGATAGATTAGGTTTACTAAAGGTGGAGCTGATTATTATGTGTGCATTGAAATCCATTTTGCTTTCACCCTCCCTTTAGAATTTCTCAGCATTCATAGGGTTATCAGGTTTTATTTTTTGTTGAAGACGGCGTCTTTCTAACTCTGGGCCTCAGGGAGGTAATTTGGAGGTAAAGGAGGAACCATGCCTCTGGCTGGCAGGTAGGCAGGCAGGCAGAAAGAAAGCAGTTGAAGCTGCTTAGAGACTATTATAATACGCCATGGGGTGAGAGGGAATGGGGGCAGGGCACGTGAAATGGCCCATGAACTGGACTCAAAATTCACAGCTGGAAAATGTGGAAGCAGCAAACCACGTTGGGTGGCCGTGTACTGGTGTGACATCTCTTGATCACTGTAGGCTGCTCACTCAATGACCTTTCATTGCGAATTTCACTTCTCAGTAGAGGTGTTAGATTGACAGCCCTGGGGCCTGCTGTCCTCCGCCTGACCCCTCAGCTGCACCAGATATAGCACAGAGCTTCTCTCACCGTGCCTTGCAAACGTGTCTTGGCCTTGACCTGCTAGGGCTGCGTGAGGAGTTCAGTCTCCAGGGCTCACTCACTGAGTTCACCATCAAAGGAGCCAGGTGGGATGTGGACGCCCTTTTAGCTGAACTAGACTGGGACCATCAGCTCATTTCACACAGGCTATCAAACAGTGTTAGATCTGGGCTGGCTTTGAATCACTGACCTGGAGGTGGAAGGCTCTTTGTCTCGTTTGCAGTCTCCTGAGCCTTCCAGTTTCACCCGTAAGGCCATGCACTTTCCCTGACATTTTGGCTGCCCTTTCTGCTTACTAACATAGCAATCTGTCCTCTTTCTCACCTCTTCTTATATCCACGTTCATTTCCTTGTGGAAATTAACTTTACTTTACTCATTCAAGTGCAAGGGGTCTTGACCTGTGATGATTATCAGCAAGAGCTTCTCCTAACCACAGATGCCAGTGAAGTGTGCCATTGAATCTTTTTTTGGGGATGGGAGTCTGGGTACAAGTACACCCAAGTTCCTTTAAGAATGTTACCTGGGGCCATTCCCTTTAAATATTCATTTATTTTTACAGGACAATATAATGCCTCAAAGCCAAACATTCACAGTTTCTCTCCCTTGCCTAAATGATTACAGAGAGCTCCGTTTCACAGAACGAAGAGGCAATCACTTGATCCATGGAGACTATCATTCCAGGAACATGAATTCTGAGCTGAACCACCAGTGCTGAAGTAACAACTTTACAGAAGACAAAAAGATCCCTGAGATCCAAAGCAGTGGGGACCATGGGATAGAAATCCCAGAGACTCTGGGGAGGGATTCACTTTCCTCTGCAGCGTGGGACATGGATCACTTGCAGGTTTAAACTAGTGTAAATGGTGAATTCTCTGTAACTTGAAGTCTTTAAACCATGGTTTGAGGACTTCCGTAACTCAGACAGAAGTTGGAGGCCTATTTCAGGAGTGGGTGAGGTTCTGTGGCCTGCAATATGCGGGAGGTCAGACTAGATGATCGTGATGGTCCTTTCTGACCTTAAAGTCTATGAGATTGTACAGAAGGAGAAAAGACCCTGGAGTCTACATTAGAGGGCAAGCTGGAAAAAATTCCCAGAATTCCATTCTCAACAGATGAGCAGAAGTAGGATATATATCTCTGAAAGGAAATCCAGATACCAGCATTTTCTATTAGCTGAACAGGAATAATCTTCACCTGCAGCTGAGCAAGCTGGTAGAGGGCATTCACAACGCTCTTTTCCTTAAGATACAATCTCACATGCAATGCTCTGAAGTCTTCAAACGCTTGGCATGCCATCCTAGCCCTTTCATGTCATGGCAAGAACAGACCCTTTGCCAAGAAAAAGAATCAGAGCTGGAGAAACATTAAACAAATGCTTCAGGGAGCTGTACTTTATTTGTGATATGCCTTTAGATTCCACATTTTGGCTGGTTTTGTTTGTGTAGGATTGAACTTTGGATGTGTTCAACTCCCCCCCCCACCCGCCTCTATGTCTCAAGTACCAGGTGGTTGGTAGGGAAGGCAGGACCAGAGTAAAGGTATGAGCAGGAAAGCAAAGAGGAATTTAACCCTGCGACAATTTGGGGAACCTCTGTACAGCTTATAAATTCTGGTTGATTGTATGAAGTTTGCATTATGAAATTGTTATCTCGTGTAATGCCTCTATGTGGGTAGGGGATTCAACATTTGCTTGCAGAACTCTTTCTTCCATGCCAGGGACAATAGTCAGTCGTTAAACATTTAATGGTAACCTATGAAGGTGCAAACCCCTTGGGACAATGAGTGGGTTGCACCTGGGAGAAGCTAGTCCCTCCAACTTCTTTGAGGATGGGGCAGTAGAAAATCCCCAGAAGCAAACCAAGAAACCAAGGAGTTGATGCTGGCTTTTAGAAGACACAGAAGCTGGCTGGGTCAGGGAAGACTCCTGGAGACACACAGGAAGCATTGGGAAGGAGAGAAGGGCATGCTTTTGTAAGAGGGGTGTCCTGTTTAACTGCTGGACCAGCCAGTCAGAAAATGCTAGTGGACCTAAGAGGGAGAGAGGTCCATGATTCTGAAGGGAAGCCATGAGCTGCAGAGGAAGGATCCTGAACACCTCAGAGGACTCTATTCAAGCCCAAAGAACTCTCCAGAGTGGTGAGGAAATGGAGGCAGAGAAATGTGTGCAGATCTGTTTATTATTTTGTCTAGATTAGGATTTTTCCTGTGCTGGTAAGTAGTGAGTAAAGCCTGTGTGAAGACGTGACCGTTTGTTTTCAGTGTGCTGTGCCCCATGGGGTCTGGGAGAGGGTGTGCTTAAGCTACAGATGGCTGAGGGGTCAGCACTTGTCCCAGGGGCTAAACAATTGGACTGCAGGGTCTCAGCTCTCAGGAGGAGATGCCAGACAGAGGCTCTGCACCCTTGAGACTCCAGCCAGGGACAGCGCCTGAGCTTTGTTCAGACTCCCAGGAGGCTTAGTGGGCACACAAGGCCCCGTGAGGTGGGATCCAAACACAAACATCTGGGAAGTGTCCACCCAGAATGGAGCTTTCCCGGGGCTGTGGGTGTGACAAACCCTCACTAGCGAGGGTTGTAGCTGCGAGTCTGTCCCCATGGGGTGGTGAGTGACTGACTCCTGTCAGAAGCAACGGGAGTGCAGGTAGCCCAGCATTGCTCTCAGCAGGGAACTCTGCACTGCTCTCAGGATTCCTGGCCTGTTACTTCACCCTGTCAAAGGCAAGGGACCAAAGGTCCTTGTATCAGAGGATCCTCTATCCTCTCCTGGCTCTGTCCTGATCTGTCTCCAAGCACTGCTCCATGGCTTTGCAGAGATGCCCCACAAATGTGGGCTCTGGGTCCAGAACCCAGACATGGCCTCGCCAAATACTTCCCCCAGCCCTGCACAGCAGAACCACGACTGGCCCCTAAATAGCAGGGAGGTAAAATCAATGCCCACGAGGCAGCATTAGTCACCTGATTGCCTTCTATGATGAGATAACTGGCTCTGTGGATATGGGGAAAGCAGTGGACATGACTTTACCAAAGCTTTTGATATGGTCTCCCACAGTATTCTTGCCAGCTAGTTTAAAAAGTATGGATTGGATGAATGGACTATAAGGTGGATAGAAAGCTGGCTGGATTGTCAGGTTTAAGGGGTAGTGATCAATGGCTTGATGTCTAGTTGGCAGCCGGTATCAAGTGGAATGCTCCAGGGGTCTGTCCTGGGGCTGGTTTTGTTCAAGATCTTTATTAAATGATCTGGATGATGGGATGAACTGCACCCTCAGCAAGTTCGCGGATGACACTAAGCTGGGGGAAGAGGTAGATACGCTGGATGGTAGGGATAGGGACCAGAGTGACCTAGACAAATTGGAGGATTGGGCCAAAAGAAATCTGATGAGGTTCCACAAGGACAAGTCCTGCATTTAGGAAGGAAGAATCCCATGCACCGCTACAGGCTGGGGACCGACCGGCTAAGCAGCAGTTCTGCAGAAAAGGACCTGGGGATTACAGTGGATGAGATGCTGGATATGAGTCAGCAGTGTGTCCTCATTGCCAAGAAGGCTAACGGCCTATTGGGCTGCATAAGTAGGAGCATGGCCAGCAGATCGAGGGATATGATCATTCCCCTCTATTCGGCACTGGTGAGGCCACATCTGGAGTAATGCGTCCAGTTTTGGGCCCCCCACTACAGACAGGATGTGGACAAATTGGAGAGAGTCCAGCAGAGGGCAATGAAAATGATTAGGGGGCTGGGGCACATGATTTATGAGGAGAGGCTGAGGGAACTGGGGTTATTTAGTCTGCAGAAGAGAAGAGTGAGGGGGGATTTGATAGCAGCCTTCAACTACCAGAAAGGGGGTTCCAAAGAGGATGGAGCTCAGCTGTTCTCAGTGGTGGCAGATAACAGAACAAGGAGCAATGGTCTCAAGTTGCAATGGGGGAGATCTAGGTTGGATATTAGGAAACACTATTTCCACCACCTCCCTAGCTAACCCATTCCAGTGCTTCACCACCCTCCTAGTGAATCTCCATCCTTAGAATTTTTTAAGGCCCGGCTTGACAAAGCCCTGGCTGGGATGATTTAGTTGGGGATTGGTCCTGCTTTGAGCAGGGGGGTGGACTAGATGACCTCTTGAGGTCTCTGCCAACCCTAATCTTCTATGATTTGCAATAGGGTCGGCTGCAGGCACTTATTTCTCCGAGTTGGTGCCAGGTGCTTGGATCTGCTGGGTGTTCTCAGGGCTCTCCAGGTTGCAAGTCCAGCGGTGCTGCATGCAGGGATATTTGCTGTTCACATCACCTTCACAAGAAAATCAGCCGTCAAAAAAGAGCTAATGCATTTGCAGCTTGTGAGATTTCTGTTGTTGTTCTGGTCTCTCTCACCTTGATGCCTCATTTCACCTGCTCCCTGCCACAGGCTATTGGACAGAGTGGCTGTTCTGTACAGGAAGCAGTGAACAAGAAATTACAGCAACAAAAAATGTCAGAAGCTTTCTGTGCAGGGCAGGCTCTGATCAGCTGCACAGTTTCTTGGGTAATAGCTAAAACTCTCATCTGCTTAAAGTGAGGGAGAGGCTTCCAGTACCAGCACGGTTTCTGCTGCTGTTCAGTAAAAGAGTTACAGTCCTTTAATGGCAATGCTTATTTACACTGAGATGTACCTGTTGGATTCAATTTTCAAAGCCTCAGGTACTCTTTGACTGGGCATGAAACGGGACTGGCCCACGTACTTTTGACTGATGGAGCTACTCCGTAGGGATTTAAATGTGCAGAGAATTTTCAGATCCTGGGCACCTCTTTATTGGGGCAACTGGACAGTCCTGCATAACTCCGGGGTGAGTAGGGGCTACAAATGAGGCTGGCAAAGTGCTGAAAATGTGCTAACTCTCATTCCACAAAAGGCTAGGGACCACATCCTGATGCCCTTACTCAGACAAAACTCCACAGGACATCAGAGAGGTGCCAGGACTTGGCCTAAAAACCCATGGGCCAGATCTCAGCCGGTCTGAGGCCATGTGGGAGCCAACTCTGCTAATGTACATCCGCTGGCTGCCTCATCTTTAGGGCTTTGCTTTTTGAGTGATCAGGGATGAAAAAACTGACCTCCTTCCTGGCCTCTCCTCTTCTTCCCACCTCTCTCACTCCAATGAGACCACTCTTGCCTCTGTCACCCCCAGGAGTGCTACATCACTGCTACACCTCTCAATGGGACAACACCCTCCCCTTGCACACTGCCAGCCCCATGCCATATCCTACCCACCCCGGCTTAGTTATGATCCATCTTCTGCAGCTAGTTTCCAGGAAGTGTTGGTAAGTGCCACTAGGAAGAGAGTCAGGTCATGTCGGGGAAGCTGGTCTCATTAGGTTAGGCTTCTCCCAAGATTTCCAACTGAACTCCCCTCCCACTGGCTAGAAACCCTGCCTCCTTCCCAGCAAAGCATCTCTCAATGGCTTCCCAAGACATTAGTAAAATAGCCAGGCTCTACTGTGACATACACTTGGAAATTAGTCTGTGACCCAAGCATTGACCTGACGTTGCTGATCCATTCGAACAGCTTTCACCATTTTTCAAACAGAGCCTAAACATGCTCAGAACTGCTGAATCTTATGGAGTCACTTGCTCTGCAAGGCGCGGCTGAACCAGGCTGACCTCTGAGATTTGCAGCACTAACTTGCATTTTACCTGCAGCATCTGGAAGTGAAAATGGAAACATGATGGAAGAGCCATCAAGGAGAATGTAGGCATTAATATTCCCATAAATACCTCCCGAAAGCTCCAGCACAACCAAGAGGCTGTCGTAGATGAAGGAAACCTTGAACTTAGATTTGATTTTTCAGAAGTGTGTGCAAGTGACAGCAGGAATGCCTCTAATCACGCATTTTAGCTCTTTAAGATGCCTCTATAGAGATGGATTAGAGGAAGGACCCTTACAAGGCTCACAAGGCTATATCCTACCGGGGCAAACTGATATCGTTCATACCACACGAGAGGGACAAGTTTCAGATACTCTATTTTTGATCTCTGTGAGAAGACTGGGAAAGAAATCAAACCCACCAGAGCCTTGATTGATCTGGAAATGTAAATACAACATCCCCTCTACCTTTCTAACAAAACAAACTTCGGGTCTGAGCCAGTTCCTCCTGAACTCAATGGGAGGCTTTCTACTGACTGCAATGGAATATGGATCAGGCCCTCACTGGACTAATTTGGAGATGGGGTGTTTTGGTCCAGATCCTGCTGTTCTTCTGTCAAATCGCCCCTTGGGCTCGATTCTCCACTGGCTTGAACGTTGTGCCATCATTTACCCCGTGCAAAGTGAGCACAAAGGGGGTGCAAAACCCTGGCCACGTTGATTTGCACAGATGGAAGGACCTGATTCAATGCCCGTTGAAATCAATACAAAGACTCCCATTGACACCAATGGTCTTTGAGTTACGCCCTAAACGACTATGCACGTGTGGAAACCTGTTGACTTCCGTAGGCAGTTCTGGCTGGAGAGGAACCAAGGACTGCAGGATTTGACCCTGGATTTGTTCTTCTTTTGACTGCAGCACCAAGCACGGCCTGGGTTTTAATATTATAATATAACAAATTATCAGTTGTAGGAGCTGTAGATGGAACCCATGTAGATAACTGGCTGAGTCTCAGAAATGATAAATCACGGGGAAGACAAGATAGGATTTTCTTATCAGTCCTTACAAATGAAAAGAATATGGGATGTAAAATGCTGTGTTTTGGATGTCTGAGCTAGCCTCTTACAATCAATCATCCCAAATCAACCATTTTATTTAGCGGATATTTGAAGGTACAGAAGCAGGCTATATACATGTTTACATGATGCAAAAAAGTTGAGAGTGTCTCATCTCTAAGTCTGTCTTAGGTACTACCACCGTGGTATCGCAGAGCCTCACAATCCTTAATGTATTTATCCTCCGAATATCCCTGCGAGGTAGAGCTGTGTGATTATCCCCATTTTACAGATGGGGCACTGAGGTACAGCGACAGCCCATGACTTGCCCAAGGTCACAGAGAAAGTCTTTAGCAGAGCAGGGAAGCAATCCAAGATGTCCTGAGTCCCAGATTAGCACTTTAATCACTGTTCCATCCTTCCTCCTATAGCCTCCTAAATGGCTTTTCTTGTATACACATGTTGAATGTGTGTCTTATTTAGGGGGTCTTTACCATAGGAAATGACCCACTGCAATGAGAAAATCCCAGAACACGCTGCAGGGAGGGGCTGTTTAGTGTTTTTCTTTGTGTTAATGATGTCCATCAAATCTCAGCTAATAGGAAAAAATGCTCTACATCATAATGGCCAATAATCTTTAAGAATACAAGAAAAACTGCCCATGCAATATGGGCTAGATGTACCGAGCGCCTCTTAAGCAGGCGGACAGAAGCAATGGCATGCAAAACTGCCTGGACGACTCAGAGACCTCCATTTGCAAAGTTGTTCTCATCGGCTCAAGCAAACAACCCCTTTTCAGAACCTCACACCTGAACTGCACAAGGAATTAAGTGCATGCACATAATATGCAGCAGTCAGTGTATGTAGCAATTTACATGGTCCTCGTCACCACCATTTCTGAACATCTGATTGGGTAGCAGTTTATTCACTGTGTACAGGTGTAAATGGCTGCGCAGGATACAGGCCAATGGAGAATCAGGCCCACAGTAACTATGGAGAAGAAGAGCTGTCATAGTTTGCTATATTTTATGAAGCACAGAGCCTGCTATGCTACCCTTTCTTTCCTCCACCGTTGCTCTGTGCAAGAGATTTCCCTCTTGCTTATTAATGATGCAAAGACTCAACTTTTAAGTCGCTTTAAAAAAAATATTCCTCGTGCTTTCTGCCACCCACAGTAATGTGCTAAAGACTCAGCAGAGTCATCTTTATTCTGCGCTGAGCAGCCCTTGTTCATCTGCAGGTATTTGCCTGGAAAACCCTCTCAGTCATTTTGTAGCGTGTGTCTGTGTTTTTCCTCAGCACTTTCTGTCCCCAAGGTCTCATCGGTTTCTGGCAGGCTTCACTCTTTGCTTTCAGGCCTGGACAGAATCTATGAGAGCTTGGGAAATTCAGTCTCACTAAAGGCTAAAATAAGGTCAGTTTTATATTTTCCTGCAGATCCTCCCCACAGTTCCATGGCCAGGTGTGGGTACAGATGTGCAGCTGTATTTTGATCTCAGTTGCGCTGATGTGAGTCTAGAGTAACTCCACTGAATTCAAGGGAGTTCATCCAGATTTACACCTGTGTAACCGGGAGCAAAATTAAACCCCACATCCGTATGCACAGGTTTCTCTTCCATTCTGGACTATTGCTCTGCATTCATTCTTGTGCAGACATTGCTACTGCTGCTGACCCCACACGGGCCCTGGGGAAGCAGCTTGTCATTGACCTATTGTATACTTCCCACCCCCCTCCTTCATTCATATTTAACTCTGCACATACATTGAGCTTTGCAACAGGAGTATTTTTCATGTTGACAACTAGATGGTTCTCTCTCTCTCTCTCTCTCTCACACACACACACGGAAAACAAATGCCCAAACTTACTTTGCAAATGGATGCATTCTGCAGAGTGTTATCCCGTTCACGCACAGAAACACACAGAAGTCCAATCTAGCGAACTGCACAACAAAATCTAGAATTTGGTTACAAGCCCTGATTTAAAATGTGCAAGAAACCAAGTGGCTATTGTATGCAGGAAAAGCTGCTGCTTCTGTTTACTCAATCTAGAAAAAGGGTTACTAGCTGAGATCTTACCTCATTTTCATTTTTGCCACAACAGGGCACTACACACATATCTTGGACAAGTTTTGAATAGCCCTCAAGAGATCAAAGTTTCCTCTGGCTTCTAGACCAATTGCAGCTGTCCTCAGATTATCTGGTAAAAACCATATTTAATAATTAAATATGCAAAACCTCCAATTCTTAGACAGCTTCAGTTAGTTCTTTCCAATCTCTTTTGTTTGTATTTATAGTTATAGTTGAAGAAGCCATTTCTTAGGGAAGCCATTTCATTCAATGAAATGGAAAGGTGGCAAATTGATAAGTAATTAACATATGCATACATGACAGGATCGTGGAACTTGTGGCCAAAGATGTGACTGAAGACAAGAACTTGGCAGGATTCAGATGAAAAAAGGATAAAAAAATATGAGATTATGTGGATAACAAGAATTACAATAGTAAGAATTAAAAAAAAAGTTTGGGCAGGGATATTAACCAACTTCTTAAGTGCGTAAACCAATTTCTCACTAATGAGGTTAGGGAGAATCTTTGCCTATTGGCAGATTAATCCATAAGCTTCTTGCAGACTTTCTTGCTCCTTCCTCCTAAGAAGCTGGCACTGGCCTCTGTTAAGGACGGGATACTGGGCTATATGGACCACTGGTCTGATTCAGAATGATGGCCTAGTGGCCTCTGTCTTGACTAACTGTGGATCGAACCCGGACCTCCATGAGCTGCTACAGGTTGACTCAAAGCTCTCTCGGTGGGACTGTAACAGACTTGCTTCCTCTGTGACTGAGTGTAGAGGGGGACCCGTAACACCCACTCACTCACCAGTGTGGCTCTTTCTACATGTTTCCAGACAGTTTTGTCTCGTTCTTTCTTTCTTGTTGTGTTGCTCCCTGTTGGAGGACTGAATGCTCATGGTCCCTAACCTGCTCGGTCTTGATCTTTGTCTCTCCCCTCCTGGGTGTGGACATTTCTCAGAAAGGCTTGGTGAACCTCCGTTTGCACTGACAAAACATTTACAGCTGGTTGCTGTTCAATTGTCCTTTTCCCTTCCTAATCAAGAGCAGCAGGGTGGATGATGGGACACTAGATACCCATTTCCTCCTGCCAGCTGCCCTGACCATGGGAGCTTTAAGTGGGTAATTACTCCGGTATTGGAAACCTAAAAAGCCAAACTAAGCTATGGATTGAGGACCTGCTAGAAAAAGGATGATTTGTGTTACTGGCAGATCCAAGCATCGTGCTTTCTTCCCTTATCTACGCAGGATGTTACAGGAGCACTAGGCTGAAGCCAATGCCTTGCCCCAGAGAGACCAAGGAACCCACCTCTCTGCCACATCTGTGCTGGAGAGTAGGCAGTACTGTTCAGGTCTTAGCTACTAGCAGCCTAGCTAATGCTGCATATCATGATAACACAACAGAGCTGCAAGGGGCCCAGCTGCATGTTGCAAAGGTCTCAGCTGGGTTTCCTAGACATTACAGCTAAGGAGCTGCAGAAATTCTAGGCATGCGCTGCAAAGATTTCAAGTGGATTTTCTACACAATACCACTAACAAGGCATCTGGGGTCCAGGTTACATGCCTAGCTGCCTTCGCTATATACTGACTCTAAGAGGGTGTCGGGATCTCAGTTTGCTGTCGGAATTTTGGATTCTTACCACGAGGGGCTTGGAATTGTAAGGCCAGATTCACCCCGGGCTTCTCCATTGGTGCAAAGGGGCCCGAAAGCAGGTGCAGCCTAGCCATATATGGGAGGATCACTCCAAGTGGAGGGGGGATCATCCAGTGGCACAGAGCTCTTGTGGCTGCTACAACACACCAGATGCCAGCATAGGAGGTGTGGCCAGAGGACTTGATGCATGGCTGGAGTTTACCAGCTCCCATGAAACTCTGACTGCAGTAAGGGTCCCTTGGGGGAACTGGCAGCTGGCATACATTACAGTAACCCAAGGGCTTTTCTAAATTGTGTCAGGGGGACCAGCCGGATGCACAACTGGCCCTAGATTAGCAAGGATGATACAAGTGGCTTAAAGCGACTTTTGTATCCATCACCCTCCTGAGTTATGTGGTGCGATCCTTGGATATAGCTAAAGATATGGGCAGTGGTTTTTCAGTAACAGTGTAGGGCTTCTGCTGAGATCTCTGATGGACAGCTCAAGGGACTTGGTCACAGCGGCTCTCTCATTTACATCTAAGCTAATAAACTAATCTATCTATTGTCTTTGCAAGCTGCCCAGCTAGTAAAATTACCCATCGTATATAAGCCAAGTAACGTGACTAATCATGTATTAGATCCCCCATGACCCTTCCACTGCAAATGTGAAGCGGCTTCAGATTTTATTCCCCAATGAATATCACTTCAAAATGTTAAAGGCTTTAATGTAAACCAAGTGTGGAGACACTCCCGGGCCGTCTCATTGTCAGTTTGCCTCAGTGGGACAGAACTGCATCTCTCTCCCCACTAGATGGCACCAGAACACCTCTTTCCCTCCCCCTTTTGGCCCCCCAGCTCCAAACTCAAACCTACTTCCCGGCCTCACTGTGAATATTCTGCCTGTGTTGTGATTGATTTCCGCACATTTGATAAATTGCGGCTCTCAGAGGATTTGGGGGATAGAAAATGTCCCACAGTTTAAAGTCCCTTTTTCATTCCTGCTGAAATAATGCCAATCTGAAAGGTTATGAATTGTATTTATTTAGCAGCCTTGTTCTCCAAGTTAATTCACACTAGAAAATGGTTGTTTATCCATATGAGTGTAGAGACACTTTATGCATGTCAAGCTAGTTTTAATGAAAACATCACCTGCTTGCATAACTCGCTTTCTCCAAATACCGAAGTTGTAACAATACTTACTGGGGCAGAGAACCTGCAACCCTAAAACCCAAAGGTCACTCCAAATGACCACAACAATTCAGCCCAGGTTCTTTGTCTTCCAGCAGTTGTATCTACAGGCTCTGAGTGAAATCCTGGCTCCACTGAGGTCAGTGGGAATTTTGCTATCAATTTAAATGGAGAGAGGATTTCACACCCTAAATCTGGTTATCAGCAGTAGTCTGGCCCAAGTGCTTCTCTTTTTAGAACCCATTCCAGGTGGCACCGTAATCCACGCCAGTTTTTTTCTTGAAGTGGCTTTGCTTCAAGACCATCCCAGATAGCTACTGAAATCCAGCACAAGTTCGCCCGTTAGAAATGACGTGCCTTTTGGTGGAAGGGCAAATCTACAGCCTGTGGAAGGAGAGATGCAGAAACAGACCTTGAAAGAGAGACCCAAATTCTCCACTGACCGAATGGAAGCAGATGCAACACTCTTGATTTCCAGGGAGTCATATGTGCTTTCACTGGTAGAAAATTTGGCCTTCCATTTGCCAAAAATTAGCTTAATCACATGCATTTGATAACCAGAACATTTCCTGATATAGAAAAACGCTCACATGGGTATGAGCTGGCACAATCTAGTATTTTTGACTCACTGATCAGTTTGCTTCTTTTAAGGAGGGCAACGTCAGACAAACATTTCAAGGCATTAAGGCCTCAGTTTAGGATAGCACATAAGCACTTCCTTAACTTTAAGCATGCGCTGAAGTCCCATGCTCAAGTGCGACCCTGAACAGTGTTGCGTTTCTCAATCAGGGCCTAAATCCTGACTTACGTTCAGTTAATGCCCTGCCTTGGGCTTGATTCAAAGCCCACTAAAGCTAATTATTATTGTTATGATTTTATTATTTGTATTACTAGGACCCCTAATCATGGACAAAGACCCCATTATGCTGTGTTCAGTACAAACAGAACATATGAAAAGACTCCTTAACTTCTGAGTTCCAATGGACCCCTGTGCCCACAAAAATAGCACTGGATACCTGGGTGAGAATGGGTTGATTTTTAGATCTTAAATAAATCTTTGTGAGCCTAAGAGTGAAATGCCAAACAAAGTCTGAAATTCCACAGTGCAGGCTTGTGCGCTGTTGTGTTATTGTAAATTTACTTTACGATATAAACTCATACATCACTTCCCAATGCAGCTAATCTCACACTGATACTTGTGGACAATGTCTTGATGTACCATAAAGCACCCGAGTGATATAGCATAGGCACAGCTTGTTTGCATACTCCCAGGGTGCTTTGGGTGAACCTTTTAGGTTGAGTCTTTTCGAGAAAGAGCGTGAGATGAAATATTTACTTTTTGTTTTAACTTGCCAGTGGTGAAAGGATATTGATGTCGTGTAGATGGAACATTAAAATGAACATTATGTTGGGAATAAAAAGGAGGTAAAGCAGCATTTGCTTCCTCTGTGGTTTAAAAGAGCTAGGATTATGCAATACCATGCAGCAACGTGTTTGGGGCGCTGCTGCATGGTTATCACGGAGAGCATTTAAACTGAGAAGGCATCACAGAAGGCCATATCAGGTGTAATAAATGGCCCATCTGAACCAAGATGTAACTATGAAGAGGTCATCTGAGGGAGCGAAGAGGGGCAGCTTGTAGAGCAGCTCCTGAGGAAATGAGTATAATGAGGCTTGGAAAGATGAGATTTGTATCAATAAATGTTGATTTCACTGTATATTCACAAACTGTCAAAAATACTCCAATCAAAATTGACAGAAAGACAAAGTAAGAAAAACTTGGCGAATGTATCAAAGTTTGATGTAAGGATCTTTACTTTGTATATTTTGACATGTGATGGTGACAGTTGGTGTCTTAACGGTTTTAAAGCTTTAGCTTTTTTAACCTTACCGTCTACTGTCATGCAATACTTATTGTCTGACCCCCCACCCTATAATTATCCCAGCTGTGAACATTTAAATAGATAAAAATACAATAGTGCTTAAAACCCATAATTTTATGCAATTGTGAACAGTTAAAACAATAAAAATGGAAAAAGTTTTAAAATAAACATTGATAGTACCTGCTGAAATGATATATATTTTATATATAAAAGCAAATTCTGCCAAGCCTAAATATAACTAAGAGGAAAAGGATAAAATTGCCATCAGAATATGCTATTTGTGTAATGAGACTACAGTAACTCCTCACTTAACTGGGGCTTGGTTAAAGTTGTTACATTGCTGATCAATTAGAGAACATGCTTGTTGAAAGTTGTGCAATGCTCCCTTATAATCATAGAACAACAGGGTTGGAAGGGACCTCAGGAGGTCATCTAGTCCAACCCACTGCTCAAAGCAGGACCAATCCCTGAACAGTTTTTCACCTTAGTTCCCTAAATGGCCCCCCCTCAAGGATTGAACTTGCAACCTGAGGTTTAGCAGACCAATGCTCAAACCACTGAGCTATCCCGCCCCCGATAATGTTGTTTGGCAGCTGCCTACTTTGCCCACTGCTTGCAGGAAGAGCCGCTCATTGGCACTAGCTGGTGGGGGCTTGGAACCAGGGTCAGCTGTCAGCCCCTCTGTCAGCTTGATTAATGTGGTGACATATTTTAGCTGCTGATTTCATGAGATATTTTGTCCTTGTTATTATTTTTAAAGGGGCTGTGGCACAGTGCCATCCTGTGGACTCTGCAGGTATCCGACAGGAAGTAGGCTAGAGAGATGGAGATGGACAGAGCTTAACAATTCTCTGTGTCAGAGACTGAATCTGTTTTCGAACCCCATCATCTTGTAGATACAGGATGAGATTTTCAAAATGATCTTAAGGGAATTAGGCACCACAATCTTACCAGCACCTAACTCCCTTAGGATCCTTTGTTTCACTGAAATCGGAGACTCCCTGCTTCTTCAAAAATACTACAAGCAGGGCTGATGGAACGGCAGGGGGATTGTACTGGGGCTCTCATCCAGACATAACCACTGAGATGAAATGTCCCATGACAAGAAAGGACTTGATCCTTCTTTCAAAAAGGAAACTGTAGTCCATCGGGTGTGAACAAAATGGAACTTGAGCTATAAGATGTCAATGACATGCAGTTAAGTTATAAAGAAATGTACTTAAAATGTTTTCAACACAGCAGAAGGTGACATCCCACAGGAGAGCCCAGGGCCTCGATTCCCCTCCCAATCACACTGGCTTTACCCTGGTGTAGCTCCAAATACTTCAGTGGAGTCACTCTTGATTTATACCAGCTAACTCCAAGGAGGATCAGGCTCATGAGATCTTCCAGGCCCCTAGGGGCAACCACAAAGGGAACGGCTAAAAAAAGTAGATGAGTTTTGGACATACATCTTCACCATCTGGGAGGACTGGAAAGGATCCACCCTTGGTAGCGAAAGTGATACACTGTCAGAGATGGGTTATTATTGTGCTGGTGCCTAGAAACGCCAGTCAGTGTGCTGTACACACATATAACAAAAACACACAGCGGTTGCCCCAGAGAGCTTGCGAAGTCCACACTTGTGGAGGTGAGGAAACCAGTGGAAATGAGCAACCAAAGGCTCAGGGAATACAAGGTAAAATGGAAAGGATTGTATGCGTTACTGCAGAGCTGACGGAACAACTTGGGGATGTACAACCTTATCTGAGCACCCTTACTCACATGAGTAGTCTTTCAAGTAAATAGGGGACCAAGGAAGCTAGTGGGCCTACTACCATGAGACAGGAATGCAAGATGAGGCCGTTAGTTTTCCACAGTTCACTGGCACCAGACAGCAATTCCGAAGGAATGAGAGAAAGCAACGCTGCTGAGCTACTAACAAAAGGATGTAATTTTTTCCATTAAAATCAGCTGTCGGGCCAGAGGGCTAGAGGGTGGCCAACACGGTCTCCATCTTTAAATAAAGGTGCGGAAGGTGATCAAGGAATTGCAGTCTGGCGAGCCTTACTTCAATGGCAGGAAAGTTAACAGAGAAATCATTGAAATTGGCGTTACAATGCCCCTAGATGCTTGGGACAAACCAGCATGGCGTCTGTATGGTAAACGGCCGTGCCTCTTCATCTTTTCCAATGGTTTTGAAAATGTTAACAACATAATAGATAAAGGTGAACTGGCGGAGATGATTTATTTAGATTTTCAAAAGGCTGTTTGATAAAAGCCCCCACAAGGAGCTATTAAGGAAAACTTAGGAGGTGAGACAGAGTGAGCGGTAAAAAGTCCTTTCATGGCTTAAAACCGAGTTATAAGGCAGGAATCAAACAGCAGCAATAAGTGTGCAATTTTCAGCACAGAAAGAGGGGAATAGCGGGCGGGGCTAGGACAAACGTTCGATAGCTTTATTAACGATCTGAAGGTGGGGGCGGAATACAGAGATGGCAACATTTGCTCACAACGCAAAACTTTCTTTTTCTCCTTTCTTTTTTTTTTAAAAAGGTTAATCGAGGCTAGGGAGGATTGCAAGGAATTCCAGGAGGAGCTA